>NW_027507748.1:508682202-509923136 GCF_037356315.1 Lithobates pipiens
AAGGATTTCAAAATTCACTTAACACCGCTGCTTTGTGGCCACCATGAGTACACCTTGGTCTTTCTTTATGGAGCAGGTTTAGTATTTATAAGAGTAGAGGTAGATTATCTATCAGCTAGAGAAAGAGGTGGTGCCCTCAAAATGTTTTCCTGAAAACAATAGCAGGCAGGGTCACGATAGGCATTTTTGAGTCAAGACATTATAGATTCCATATTACATGGGGCAAGGCAATAGTACTAAGGAACTGAACCATATTAAAAACTGGGTACTGACCATAACCCTAGATCCTTTAGCATTTTTTTTTCTATTTGCCACAAGTGTCTGATGAAAAATGAATTAGCTAATAGAACAAGCTTTTACTGGTGTCCTTGTAGCAAAGCATGCCTTTTCCTTTAAATATTAATCTTCATATTTTATACAGACATTTACAGGTCAAAAAGGGGTGCAGGGTGAATATTGCTGAATACCGTGGATGAGTACATTTTATGTTGTTTGCCGATCACTAGGCAGGATTATTTGGTTAGTTTGGCCATAAAGCGTGACTCTTCCATGCTTGGTTTGTGTTGTGCTGATCCTGAAGAAAAAACAATATAAGAAAACACGTTACCTTTTTATCTCACAAGAACAAATCCTTACTACTGTTCTTCCAAAACGTTAATCTACATTCTTCCAGAATCTGTCTGTAACCAGAGGTAATATTGTAGGCTCGATAATTAATTTCTGTCTGTATCAATACAAAATTTGAGGTAAAAGCAATTTCTTTAAAAACAGCATAATAATTTAAAAAACACCATTGTTAGGAAGCAGTCAGCTAATGGTGATAAACCTGTATTTTCATAGTATTTCCCAGCATGTTTTTTACCTTTGCAAATACATTATTTTCCTTTCCTGATGTCTGATCCTTAGATGTAATTGATTGACATTTTAATGATGAAACACTGCATTGGAGGTTGCCATGGCAATGAGATTTGTGGCTCCGAGAGTCTTTGCTGTGAATTAAATGCTCACAAACGGAATTGCTCTGGAAATTTACAAGGATGTCATTTATTGTACTCAAATTCATATCTGGGAAATGTTATTTAAAAATTGCATGGAAAAGAGTTTTTAAAATGTACAGAATAGCAATGTGAACATAAACACCTTGTTTTTCTTTGAATAATTATTCTGCATGGAAATAGACAATATTATATTTGCTTACACATACGACATTTATAGAAGCTTTGCACTGATGCATAAGGCTTAAAATGGGATGAAAATGTTTTAGATTGGGAAATCGTGAATGTTCGGAACCAGGACAAAATCCACACAAAAGCAAAAATAAACAAGCAATTGCTGTATGTATGTATGTATGTATGTATGTATGTATGTATGTATGTATGTATGTATCTATCTATCTATCTATCTATCTATTTATCTATCTATCTATCTAGCTATCTATCTATCTAGTACCATTTACTAGTTTAAATATGCTGCCTCATGTCCTGTACCGCCGTGCATGGAGAACATAATCTCCTCCCTAATAAATCTTGTAAGAAATGTGTTGAATGAGAGGGCAGGGAATCTTTAGTATCTCATATTGAATTCCCTGCATTTTCATTTGGAGTCAGTTCACACCAAAACACGAATCATATGCATGTCATGACCTACATTAAAATGCACATTGTGCAAAAAATGGTAACACACTGTATGCTGTATATGGTTGTTAGTTTATTTATTTTGAATGGGCTGCCTATGTGCATCGCATCACATGGAAATTAGTGCATTGCAGCACACTGGGTTATGGGGTGAACTGGCCTTTTAAAACATCCTTGTAACAAAAAAATTAACAGAGAGGAAATAAGAAATCTCCCTGGACACGCTAAAACAGGCTCCAGGGACAGCTTTTGTGAACTGCACCATTTTTTTATTTAGTCTTTAGCTACATAAACATTTAGCCCCAGGGTTCATATTCACTTGGCTAGACTTTGCTATATATCAGCTTAGCCAAAAATAAATTCTATATTTACAATTTAACTTTCACAATAAGATTTTGTTCCCATAACCTCATAATAAATGGTCAAAAAAATTTTATGGCTACATTGGTACATTGGTTGAACAATAAAACATTTGCTGTAGTCCTGTCCTAGGAGAACAACATTGCACCACTATGGATTCGGTATGGCGAGTTTACAATGTCCTCCTATTACAGGAAGTGTGTTTATGGCAAGATCACTGAGTAAAAAAAAGGGAAAAAAGAACAAAAAAGAAAACGAATGCTGTCACTACATCTAAGGACTGGCAAGCTACAAACATCATTCCCCACTCCTGCCGTCTATCAGATCTGCCTTATGAAAACATCCATTTCAACCTGTGTGGGTGTGGGTGTATGAATGTGTTTTATGTATGTCTCTATCAATTCTCATATCCCTGAATATTGCATTTGTTGCCCATCTAAGAGCTTTTGCAAATTATTGACATGTCCCCGATGACACCACCAAAAGTAAAGAACAGTTTGCAATTTAGTGGCTTCCCATTCAGCTTCATTGGATGGCCATGTGTCTTCTTTCTTATTATGTGAGCTGAAACTGAATACTTTTTTCCTACACTAGGATCATAGATTTTTGTATACTGCAATCAAATCTTCTATTAAGTGTCTCTTCTCCAGGAAGAATGAGTTTAATGTATGTACAGGTAGTTGTTCTTTGAATTTTGAGATCAATTTTGTTGTCTTTCTCTGGATTCCCTCCAGTTCCAGAACACGACCCTCCTGAGGACTGCAGACCAGAACTGGACAGCATACTCAAAATGGAGCCAAACCAGAGCTTTGTAAAGTGGTGGGAATATAGTTTTCTCTTTTCAGTAGATACCTTTTGCAGCTTGGCATCCCATGCTATTGCTAAACCTGTGGTCAACTAGAACCTCCTAGATCCTTTTCCATCCTAGTCGGTGATGTGTGTGAATTCAATTCATATTTTTAGTCCCCAAGTGCATTACAATACATTTTTTCAGTATTAACCACATGCCGACCTCCGCACGCCAATTTGCATGGCAGAATGGTATGGGCAGGCAAAAGGGTGTACCCGTATGTCCCTTTGAAATTCCCACCTAGTGGGTGCACATGCGCACGTGTGCCATTGGGTCCTGCAAACATGATGTTCACCAGCGGCCCGCAATTGCAGCGAGGAGAGCCAGATACAAACAAGACATTTCCCTGTTCTGCTTAGCAACATGACATGTCATGGGGAGCAGTGATCTCTGCCATGTTGTAGTGAGCCCATTCCCCCCCCCCACAGTTAGAACACACTGAGGGAACACACTTAACCCCTTGATTGCCCCCTAGTGTTTAACCCTCTTCCATGCCAGTGGAATGTATACAGTAATCGGTGGCAATTTTTAGCTCTGTATAAATGTCAATGGTCCCAAAATAGTGTCAAAAGTTTCCGATTTGCCCGCCGCAATGTTGCAGTCACAATAAAAATTGCAGATTGTCGCCATTACTAGTAAAAAAAAATAATAAAAATGCCATAAATCTATCCCCTATTTTGCAGACGCTATAACTTTTGCACACAGCAATCAATGTACACTTTTTTTTTTTTACCAAAAATATGTAGAAGAACACATTTTGGCCTAAACTGTGGAAGACATTTTTTTAAAAAAATTTTTTGGGGATATTTATTATAGCAAAGAGGTGATGAAATACCACCAAAAGAAATCTATATATATGGAAAAAAAAGGACATCAATTTTGTTTGCGTACAACGTCGCATGACCGCACAATTGTCAGCTAAAATGACGCAGTGCCAAATCACAAAAAATGCTCTGGTTAGGAAGGGGATAAATCCTTCCGGGGCTGAAGTGGTTAAACCTCCTTTGCCATGTGGTTTCCCACCCCTTTATTTTATTGAGCTCTTCTTAAAAGGTTGCTATACCCTATTGCCTATTGTGAGGTTATTACCCTGCTTTGTATTGTCATCAAACGCTGAGATTGAAGTGTTTTTTTTACAATCTTTGTATCATTTATGTACAAGTTAAACATAATTGGTCCCAGGACAGAGTCTTGGGGTACGCCACTTACAACTCCAGACCATTCACAAGATATTTATTTATCACCACCGTTTGGATGCATTCCTGTATGTACTTGGATAGTTTTCTATGCAGGTATAATCACTATTGTAAAAGCCAACATATCTCAATTTGTAAATAACATTTTACAGGGGTGTTATGGCAAAGTCTATATAAACCACATCCCGATGCAGGGGAGGCATTTTACAGGCACTATTTTTAGCCCTTAGCCCTTTGGCACCTGAAAAATGCCTCCAGTGTGAAAGAGGTCTTACTGTGCCTTAGTGACTGTACCTTTTTGGAGACAAAGAATTCATTGCAGATTGGATGCTTCCCTCACACTGTAATAGCCTGTGTGATGGCCTGTCCTTCTCAGTGTGTTCACACTCAGACACATTTGCTGTGTCCCTGTCACCTAATGGCTCCTGGCTGCCAACCTCGGCTACTTCCCCCTCAACCTGAGCTCGCTCTTTCCTCAGCATCTGCTTGCCAAAGGAGGCAGGCCGTGATGATACTGCTGACTGATATCACTCTGCCAGGGCCAGGACCTTTATTGTGATTTTTGTTTAATCTGCCTGAGAATGGATATTAAAAACAAAAGGTCCCTTCATGCTACAGCATCCTGAGCCCCCCTGAATTAACTGATGTGGCCCTTGGAATATATTTTAGGCTGCCTGGGAGCCATGAGAAACTTGGGGAAGAAAAAATAAAGTCCCTGCAGCTACACGTAGATGATGCCTCTCAAAATTTTAATCTACCAGCTGGGCCCACTTTTAAAGTGATGTGGCCCCTACAGGAATCCCAGCAGTACCTTCTTTTCAGCGGCCCTGCATTACTGCACAGGATTCCTTTCTTTCCATGAGGCTTTAGAGCAGCCACAGATGCCAAATATGTCAGCATTAGATCTCGCCCAGTGTGCTGGTACCAGTTTTACATTTGACAGCCAGAAGGTGATCCTCAAACTGTGGGCAGATTGATCTGTGGACACTTATTATGCCCTAAGATACTCACCTTGATGTGAGTGAGGTATTGTTTCATTGTTCCATTAAAATTACTCCTTTTTAATATACGCCTGTGCCCCATTTGCTCCTACTTTGATTGTGGTAGATGGATCACCCTTGAAAACCAAAGGAGTTGCAGGAATCTTTGAATCTTTGTTTGTTTTCTTTCTACAGATTTTATAGATTGAAAGCATCTACAAGATCATGCAGGTCATATTATGCGTGCTACTTTCTATTCTTCTATGATTCATTATAAGCAGAATCATAAAATTCCTACTATTTACAGTATATTCACCTAGACATTTTTAGTTTACATTATGCAAGCAAAACTTTGCTCATATATAATGAAAAAAGTGCATAAATCTCTGAGAATTTGTTAAAATATTATAGACTTTTTAAACTTGACCTCTTTCACTTCAATACATTTAAATCTATATTTCTGAAACCCTAAGTAGATTAATGTTTTTATTTCCTGTGGTTTCTACAAGCATATTTTAAGCCATCTACCTTATATTATTATATTAATATATTATCCGCATATGCAGGGCAGCAGGGGAATGTCTGTGAACAATGTGTGCATTAGCAGTGCAGCCATTAACACACCTAAATTTCTCATGCCCATTAAAGTTACATTTACTGGTTTTACTAAGTGGGTGGAGAATGGCTAGTGTGTTTTCCAAAATCGCACCCATAGAACAGGGTCTGCATTACAAGCCTGTAATCAGACAGCTTGCAAAATCCAATCTGCACACAATAACTGAAGCCAGTACAAAGTCAAATTACATGAGGATGACAGTTGCAGAAACAAATTTTAGTCCTGCAGAATTACATAGAAAATTTACAGTATAAAAATTTGAAATGCATGCTTGTAAGTCATGTAAAAAAAAAAAAAATATGACTAAAAAGTGTGCATTTGGAACACTGAATAAAATACAGGCACCATCAGATACCTACATGCACTTTTCATTAGTTTGTGTGGTTGTGTGGTCCTTGAAACATAGGGAAGCTAGCTGTCCCAATTACTACTCAGAACTCCATAATAAATATTGATACCTCAAACATAATA
This sequence comes from Lithobates pipiens, assembly GCF_037356315.1. Taxonomy (NCBI): domain Eukaryota; kingdom Metazoa; phylum Chordata; class Amphibia; order Anura; family Ranidae; genus Lithobates; species Lithobates pipiens. The sequence continues at coordinate 508,688,310 of NW_027507748.1, forward strand.
TAGAACCAACAAGTACGTGTGTGGGAGAACAGGTCAGAATTTTTTTTTCCCAAAAATTAAAATGCGCATATTAGAGCACTCCTGGTTTTAGATTTCTTCAGTTTGCATACAAATAAAGGAAAGTATGTGTGAGTAGCAAAGTGTGTGGGCCAGCATTTTTAAAAATTCTGCTTACTTCTTTGCAGATTTTCTTTTAACTGGGGAAATATTTACTTTAAGTACATTTTATCTTTTATTAACAACGCAATCCTAAAAGACAATGTTTTAAGACTTAGAAAAAGAGTGAAAAGAAGAAATCTATCAGTTCCCAATTTTTTTTTTTTTTACAGTAGAAAGGAATAAGAGGGACTACCTGCATCAAAATAGCAAATACATCTGAGTAAGCAGAACTGTCAGTTACCATTGAATGTCAAAAAAGGCCAGAGAAATCAAGAGACATCAGAGTTAATGATAGACATTGGCCATAGGAAGTTACATAGCAATTTCTACTGCAATAAAAGAGTTTCTTTTTGTCTGTGGGAAGATGCTATTTTTGACTGCAGTAAGTAATATTTTACTGCAAAAGTATTAGTATGCACAGTAGCCTTTTACTAAATGATTTATTTTGTGTTTTTTGGTTATTTTGTTTATATTGTTTCTGTACACACAAATTGTGCCAGACAATTAGATTGTGTGTGGGCTCCAGCTGACTTTTTCATTGTAAAGTCAGGCTGACTTAGAAAGTAGTTTTGCATCAAAATTTGTCCGCCTGACTTTTAGCGGACAATCCGTTCCTCAGTGGGCTAGTCCGGCGGACTAAGAATGATGCATGCTCAAAAGCAAGTATGAGAAGGAAGCTATTGGCTACTGGCTATTGAACTTCCTTTTTCTAGTCCCGTCGTACGTGCTGTACGCCATCGCGTTAGTAATCGCCGGACTTTCAGAGTGTCCGTGTGTGGCCAAGTCCATTCGTTAGAAAGTCCGGCGGATTGTTTGGCGGATTGTTTGCCAGACTAAGTCCGCCGGACAATTCGGTCGTGTGTACGTGGCATCAGTCACATTTTTTATTTATTTTATTTTTTTTCCATAAAGTATTTATTGGGTTTTCAAATAGTACAAAGAGAAACATGTGACAATAAAAGTACTAAGGGAGCACAGTACATATTATAACCGCAATCATCTAAGAATACAAAAGAAGTGTTGGAACATAGCAATAAGATGTAAGGTAACCTTTTTCCATACCTCCAACTTGATCCGAACTAATTGTCCCCATACTCCACTAAATGCTTGTGTCAAATCCCTGAGGGGACATTTTAGCTCATACTAGGGGGGTCCGTAGTCCAGGGGAGAAGACTCGTGTCTCGGGAAAGTCCAGTCATTAAAAGGTTACATTCTGTCTTCCTAAGGTTCAATGTGAAGTAAAGGGGAAAGGGCGAGGTGTCAGAGGGAGGGAGCAGTAAATAGAGGGCAGAGAGGGAACTTGCCCAGCTGGGGAGAAGCGGTTGAATGATCACGGAAGTGGAGCGTCACTGTAAGTTTTGGCAGACGATCTTTAAGGGGGGGGGGGTCATAGGGTTGAAAAATCTAGGGGGGGGGGAGAGATAAGAAACTAGGCAGGGGAAAAGGGGAAAGGAAGGAGATGGGATGGTTAGAAAGAATGAGAGGAGAAAAAAAAAAGGGGGAAGGGGGGGATCCTCTCTCCGGGCTCCCCCTGCTGCACAGGCAGATGTGTAGACGGGCAAGCAGCCCATCATGATGGCTCAATTTGTCTGAGTTAATAAGGGCATCTCTTGTCTGTGTAATAGCAAATACCGGGTCAGGCAGGGACCCGCGCGGGGTCTGAATAGGCGTATGGAATGGTCCCGGGGCAGAGAAGATCATAATCTCGAAAGTGTGTCCATTTGTCCCATGTCTGAGCAAATTTATGTGGGGAGTCTCGAGCGATATGAATGAGTTCTTCCATTTCAGCTATTTTCGCTACTCTGTTTAACCATTCGTTAGTGGAGGGAACATTCGGAGAACCCCAGTGGGTCGGGATACAAAGCTTTGCGGCATTAAGTAGATGTAGGCTCAGTGATTTCACATATGTGTGGGGCATGACAGATGTGTGATGGAGGAGCATGCGGGCTGGTGTGTAATCTATTGAGGTGCCGGTAATAGAGCTGGATATTCTGTGGACCTGGGTCCAGAAGGTCTGTATTCTGGGGCAGGACCACCATATATGTAGCAGTGAGCCCTCATCGTTCAGGCATCTCCAGCATTTGTTAGGGATCTCCGGATTGAATTTGCTGACTACTTCCGGAGGTCGGTACCATCTGGAGAGGATTTTATAATTATTCTCTTACGTATTTACGCACATTTTTATTATATTTTTTATTTTATTGAATAAACAAAATCTTATTTTTTTTAACTGTAAAACAAATACATGAAAAGACAATTGTATTTTATAAAAATGACTTTAAACAATTATTAATACACAATAAATAATCCATGTGATTTATTCCTTTAATGGATAACAATTTATATTTTCCTTTTTAATACTTACAGACACACAGTACACAAGTATGGGTTTATTATACTAAACTCCAGTGACTGCATTTTTAAGAACAGGCTTTTACATTCCATCTTACAGTCTTCATGATTCTGTTTGACATATTAAGATTCAACAGCTGGACTTTCTATTTGACTTGATGCATTTTCTAACCATAGGCCCTTTACCCTGGGATTTGAATTAGTCAACCACACTTTCTTTAGAAATCCTGTTTGAAACTAAAAAAATAAATAAATAAATACCAAGCCTCTTTAGTTGTGTTTCTAAAAGTTTTCTCCAGTGCATTTACAGGCTATAGCCTTAATATGCTATATTTTCTTGTTAGCATGCTGTTTTTATACCATGATTTATACTGAGTAAAAATAAATCATACTCTTTTCTTGGGTCACAAATTACATCAGAAAAAACTAATCTAATGACCTGTAAAGGGGAAGGTGTAGCACTTACAGTTTATCAGCTGTAGAATTGTATTATGAGTGAGTTCTTGCTGTGTAGTGTAAAAAGTCTGGTACAGTTTATTGGAATCATTAAAAGGAATGATTTACTAAAGGGTGAGCAGCTGATGGTACACAGGGGTATTTTGTTTGCCTTTTGGGATTAAGTAAACCCCACTTATATCGTTTTATTTTCCCAGCACACAGGTAAATTGCTCAGCTTGTTATAGAGAATCAGTATTCTGGGAAAGTAGATACAAATTTACCATTTTATTTTCTTTAGAGCTTGTTAATACGTACTTTAAATGGAATCCCATAATTTTAAACTTTCTATTCTTTTGAGAAGCATACATTTTTACTACAATGTCAATTCAATAATAACTATATATACAGGGTCCCAAAAGGATGTTATATGAACACTTTATAGACGCTATTGGTGCCCCAATATGTCAAAGAGGAACTTTTGTACAACTTATGTTTGTTGACTGTCTTTTGATGTCAATAGGCATTATTTTATACAGAGGTATTTTATTTTTATTTTTTATTATTAATGTACAAGCATTAGCCTGAAGATAATTAAGCTTTGATAACATTTACTAAGCAGTTAAAATGCATTTAACAGCACTTAAGTTGGTTTTTAAAGTCCTCATAGTGGCTCTACCTCATTCTTGTGGCATTCCTTCTGAAACCTGCTGAATGCTTAATTAAGGCTACGGGCAGAAATATTTAAGACCTGTATTCCACCCCAATGCTGGAGCTGCATGGTGTTTTAAGGGCCTCATAAATGCTTCTGAACGTGATGCTCTTTAGAACAAAGTACAAACTAAATACAAAAAAAAATACAAATGAAATTAAAAAAATTACAAACTAAAATAAAATATGTCCTTGTGTATATAGCTAGGTTTTATGATGCATTTAGAAAATGTGATTCTGCTTATTATACTCAGGTTTGTTTTTGTTTTTCATCTGAAAAAGAATTGGCAAACACAAGTTCCCAGTTAAAAAACAAAAACTATTAGTAGATAGGTCCCATTATACAGTATATCCACATTTTAATTTATTTAATATCTGAGAGTAATCAACTCTACTTGCAAATTGAGGCATAATGCATATGAATTGCACTTTTATTTCCTTCCTAACTCAACCCCATGACCCAAAGTAACCCACCACATCATCAGTTCAACTGAGCTCCATGGGCTTCAGTGAGGCCTTTTCCCCTTATGGGAAATTTCACTCATCCTTTAAACTGTTGTCACAAATGGGAGTATCTGGCCCATTTAACATCATGGCTCTGTAGTGCTAAACTGAAGATATTAGATATATTTTTATACTTATTACTGATCTGTATTTGGGGCTAACTTCCCTAATGTTTTATTTACATCTTTCAAATTTGGCAAACATTTACACTGATGTGTTGTTGACTTTGAGCCTTAATCATCATCCACCTTTCCCAAAGTTATTATTAAATGAATGAAATTGTCCTTCACTGTTTAAAGTATACAACTTGCTGCCTTTAATGTGCAATTATCCAAGCTGTTTATAGATAAAGAGCAAATAACCATTTGTTTTTTGTTTTTTTACAAAGTAGCATTGCACTACAGTATATTTTACCCTTATGATGCTTGTTTTTTTTTGTCCTTGATATGTCATAGAGTACAAAGCAGAATGCTAAATAGAGTGGGAGGGAGTTTAAACAGTAGAGATAATATAAGATAAAATAGCTCTACCTATTGTTTTATTGCAGCTTAATGTGGCAACATTTTTACTTTATCAATTCAATGAAATACATTAACCACTTCAGCTCTGGACCAGAGCATTTTTTGCAATATGACACTGCGTTGCTTTAACTGACAATTGACATCCTTTTTTCCCCACAAATAGAGGTTTCTTTTGATGGTATTTGATCACTTCTGCGTTTTTTGCACTATAAACAAAAAAAAGAGCGTACATTTTGAAAGAAAATGCTATATTTTTTACTTTTTGCTATAATAAATACCCCCTGAAAATATATATATATATATAAAAATTGTTTTCCTCAGTTTAGGCTGATACGTATTCTTCTACATATTTTTGGTAAAGGAAAATCGCAATAAGCGTTTATAGAATACTTCACGCAAAAGTTATAGTGTTTACAAAATAGGGGATAGTTTTATGGCATTTTTCTAGGCGAGAAGGTATTTGCAAATAAAGATATGAATTCTTTCTCTAAACAATGACGAATGGGGGCTTCTTGCTGCAAGCACTGTCTATGATGATTGTTGTGCTCAAATTTGGCCCAAGGCAAGAGGGCAACCTAGCCATCTTCATGTACTGACACTACTGCATGAAGATATTGTTCTAGGGATTAGTTTATCCACTCTGCTTATAGTCTAGTCTGCAGTTGGTAAGTTTGGTAAAACTATAAGGATGTATTAAAGGACTTACTAAGACATTTCTAGAAGCAGAAGGCGATTTTGACCCTATGTTGATGACAATGTGGGTTGCTATGATATTAAGCCTAAAGATATACTGGATGAAGGTGGGGACCAAGACTGCTGTTGAGGACAATGAATGAAGGGGTACAAAATGTGCCATTCTTTAAAAGTGGTCTACCACTACCAAAACAAGCACACAATCCACACAAGAAGGGAGATCAGTAATAAAGTCCATTGAGAGACAATGCCAAGGTTCTCTAGGAATGAGTATCAGGAGAAGTAGATTAGGTGGTGCATGAGTAGATAACTTGGTTTGGGCCCAATCGCACAAGCTTTTATGTAGTCTCTTACATTCCCTCAGAGACTCTGTCACCAGTACTAATGAGAAATAATAGTTTTATGGATACCAGGATGTCTGGAAAGCTTAGAGTCATGGGCCCAGCATATTTGATTCTTAGTTTGGCAGGCACTGAAATCTTAACCAGAGGAATGGGCAATACTTAAATGGAAGTCCAAGCCAGGACATGAGTGGTAAGAATACTAAACTCTGGCTTAGCTGGAGCAGGATTTTGAGGGTGTGGTCTTGTTAAGGCAGGGACAGAAATAAAGGATCAACTTAAAGGTTGAACTGCACCTGGAGGTCAGTTCTTTGGGTTGGCACCTATCTGGGTGAGGTTAGAAATGGCAATAACAAAACATAGTTGTGGATAAACTGTTGGTAGAAGTTATAAAAGCAGTGTAAAACTTTGCGATCTCTAGGCAGGGGCTACTTGGTAACAAAAAACAGCTACTTTCTAAGGGTGCATAGAATGACCATCTTTATAGGCAATGTAGACAAGAAAAGGCATCTTTGGATGCTCAAATGGATTTTTTTCAGCTTTAGTATAGGATTAATTATGACAGAGCAGTTGCAAGACTTGAGCCTACATGGGTGAATCTTAGAGAAAATTATTATATTGTCCAGGTGTTTGACAACATTCTCATAGAGGAGTTCTCAGAAAATGCCAATGGCAAAGTGCTAATAGACTACAGGGGGGGTTATAGAGACCAGAAGGCATCACCAAATATTCATAAGGTCCATCCTCGGAGTTAAATGTAGCCTTTCACTCATTTTACGCCTTTATGCAAATCAAATATGTATGCACCAAATAGGTATAGTTTTGTGAATACCTAGACTCCACAAAGGTTATCAAAAATCTCTGCAGTATATGAGCAGCAGGTAGAGGTTATTGAAAATGCAAGTCCAAGATATTCAGAAGAATAAGCCTGTCTCAGCAGAAGAAGATTTGCAGCTAATCTCTTTTAGAGATTCTCACTAATGTATTCTGACATGACCTTGGTCTCTGGGAGAAAGAGAAGTGAGATATTTAATTAGGTCAATGGCGCAATAGAAGTCACAATGGGTGGTAACTGATCTTTCTTGATTTGTCTTATGGGAGAGTTTACCTCAGATATATCAAGAGGAAGCGACTCAGATGTAAAGACTTTGTTGAGGCACATGGATACACAGGAGGACCCCAAGACATCATCTAAGAGGAAGCACAATCTAGCACTTAAGAATGTTTTTGGAGACAGGGGAGGTCCAAGGTGAACACAAAATTGGATTGGTTCAAAACAAGTAATGAGATGGTCTTTTGATAAAGCACAAACGCACAGACATCTTGACAAGCTTACAATGGGAATAGATGAGTCCACAGGAAAGGAAAATGGAATCCACCACTGAGACTTGAAGAACTTAGGGGAGAGGCTCAAAACTCCAGGCAAACTTTTGCAGGGGGACGCAGAAAGAAAGTCACTAGCTGTCCCTTAATCCATGAATGCTTTCAATGAGAATTATTGTTGAAATGGAAATGAACAGAAATTCTTTGACATTGGGAATGATGGTCCAGAATGCCCCATTACTCCTCTAGGAATACTAGATATTGGTGGTTCTTGACTGAAGTAGCCTTTACTTGATAAAGTGTGCTATTTGTCCACCATAGATATGCAAGCATTGGGACTGAAGATGGGCTCTGTTGCTGTAGATAGATGTAAACAGCCCTGTTGCAAAGGCTTCCTTTGGAGAGCCGAAGCAGAAGACACTGGCAGTTCAAGTGGGTGCTGGAAAGTTGGTACCAGTTGAGGGAAAAATGCTTTTCACGGGTAAGAACTCTCTCGGGAGCATTCTTAAAAACCAATGTCTGTAAAGCCAATGTGACCAGATCAGTGGTTGACTAGTAGAAATCTTGTTTGTATTTGTTTGTTTGTATTTGATACCTTCAGACAAACCCTGACAGATGATGACCCTGATGGCTTAATTAGTCCATGCTAATTCAGTCCCAGACATTCAAAACAGTGTACTGTTCTACTGGGAGCGAAGCTTGTTGAAGGAACAGTATGGCACTTGTTGCAGCAGAGGCTCAGAGGTGCTATGGCCAAAGTTTTTCAGTAGAGGAGGGAAATTGAGGAGACCATTTTATCACAGTCCATGGAAAACTCCTGTGTCTGCACCACAAAGTGTATAATTCACGAATTTGTGAACCTGTGACGACCCTTGGGATCCTCAGAAATGTGTGATGAAGGTGGCGGTGGAGGTGGAAGCCTACAGACCATGATGAAACAGATGGCTGGAGCTGGAAGAGTCTGCAATAGGGTCAAAGCTTCATTAGCTACAGTGAGATAGGCTTGAAGTTGTACCAGATCAGTTGAGTTGGTCCGGCTACATCTGGAGTATGCTGTCCAGTTCTGGGCACCAGTCCTCAGGAAGGATATGCTGGAACTGGAGAGAGTCCGGAGAAGGGCAACAAAACGAATAAAGGGACTAGAGGACCTTAGCTATGAGGAAAGGCTATAAGCACTGAACATGTTCTCTCTGGAGGGGAGACACTTGAGAGGGTATATGATTCCAATGTACAAATACTGTTCTGGTGACCCCACAATAGGGATAAAGCTTTTCCACAAAAGGGAATTTAATAGGGTACATGGCCATTCACTAAATATAGAAGAGAAGAGGTTTAACCTTAAACTGCGTAGAGGGTTCTTTACTGTAAGAGTGGTTGGGATGTGGAATTCTCTTCCACAGGCAGTGGATTCAGCTGGGAGCATCAATAATTAAAAAAAAAATAACTATTGTAATACTGACATAAAATCATACACATAGGTTGGACTTGTGTCTTTTTTCAACCTAGCCAACTATGTAACTATATATCTATGTAACTATGAGAATATATGTAAATGACAATTCACCTAGACTTGACTGGCTTCCTGGGCATTGAGTCTTTTGAGAGATGCTCCTTAAGATAGGATGGTGACTTCAATGCTTTAGACATAGTTCAAGCAAATGGTCATGGACAGAGTCGCTGGAGATACAAATGTTGCTGGAGATACAGGGATCAATGGGGTCACTGAATACACAGAGTTCACTGAAGACACAGGTTGCTGGAGACACAGAGATTGCTGAAGACTTAGGAATTCTGGGATCTCTGGAAACACATGTGTGAAAGGAATGCAATGGGGGTCACAGAGTTACTGGAGGCAAAGGTGTAAAGGGTTCACTGAACCACAGGTGTCCAAGAGAACATGGAGGCACAGAAGTCTTAGGGATCATGGATATTACAGGTAGATGCTGGAAGCACAAGTGAGATTTGCTTTATGCATAGTGGTAAATGACAAAAACATTGCATTAATTAGCCTTTTAAAACAATGCCAGAGGTCTGACTGACTGCAGCATTTGCCCTACAGTCAGGAGGAAACAAGACCCACCATTAAACTAAGGGAGAGATAAGTGTGACAGAGGATGTCCCAATTTGTTACCATTTTTTGGAATAAGCTAGTTCACTGTTATGCATTATTATGGGAATTTACCAATTCCTGTGATTTTTTTTTCTGTTCAAAATAACAAATGTCATAATCCCATAGCACCATTTCTCAGTTCTTTAAAACATAGCTAAATCCAAATATGCCTAGGGGTCTTTTTATAAAAAATGAACTTTGCCAATGTTTCAACATTCATGCAAACATGATGAATAATACCTGTCATGTTTGTAAAAAAAAGTTTGAAATAGTTTATGTGTTGTTTTTTTATTTTCTGAATACATAATTTCCTTAAATAGCCTAACACTATAGGCTAAAAAAATTCACCAGCAGGGAAAAAAATATTGGTTTTTAGGCATCATAAGCACCAGTAACTTATTTCTGCTGGGCACATTTATTGTAAGCTAGGGATTCCTGAATGACAGGTAAACATAAACAAAAAGAGTAAACTGGGAAAATAAAAATCATGAGATGTCCCAATATTCATACCAGAAATTAAGGACTGGTATAGATTTTAATAGAGACTCCATGATAAAAACAAAACAAACAATACAATGATATTAGGCCCCCCCCTAACTCCATACCAGACTCTTCCTGTCCCAAATGCCATCTCTCAATCTCTGTGATCCAGGTATAACTTGTAGTGCCACTCTAGGCTGAGACAAAGATCTCCCTGCCGCTTGCAGTGAAGGGAACAGGCACCGATGCAGGATCGGCCACAACATAAGCAAATGGACTGGGTTTCTAGATCACATCATTACGTAATTAGCAATATATGAACATGATCATATTTGATCAATGATGCCGCAGGACAAAAGGCAGCAATTAAACTATTATACATATATTACAAACAAATAATAATATAAGCAACGTTTTTTAGGTATGCCGTTTAATTAAGACATATACATTTAAATATGAACAGGGATAACAAGGTATTGCATCTAGCTGTAATGACTTCTGTAGCTAAGATACCGTTCTACCCAAAGCACCCAGTGTAGTTATATACCTGATAATTTTCCAACCTATTTAACTCAAATAAGTACTTTTGTTTTTACTGAAAAAAACTTAAATAAGGCTGTTATCGTAGTGTCAAATTTCACCATACTCTGTGTTATCCTTTCCTTTATAGCTCTATAAGGGAAACATATATTTGCTGATTTCCTTTACAATGTTGTATAGTCAGCAGTATAATTTATGCTAGTATATACTGTATGTTTTCTCACCTAGCTTGTTCAACCTGGTATGGAATGGTATGGTATAGAGTGGTACCAGCTGATTGGAGAAAAGATAATGTAGCACCAATATTTAAAAAAGGGCCAAGATAAATCCCTGGGAATTACAGACTAGTTAGCCTAACAACAATTGTATGCAAGCTCTTGGAGGGGATGATAAGGGACTATATACAAGATTTTAACAATGACAATGGTATCATTTGCAGAGATCAGCATGGATTCATGAAGAATTGTACTTGCCAAATCAATCTATTAACCTTCAATGAGTAGGTGAGCTGTCATCTAGATAAAAGAAGGCCCGTAGATTTGGGGTATCTAGATTTTGCAAAATCATTTGACACAGTTCCCCATAAATGTTTACAGTACCAAGTAAGTCAGTTGGCATGGGCCATAGGGTGAGTACATGGATTGAAAACTGGCTACAGAGGTGAGTTCAGAGGTAGTGATATATGGGGAGTACTCAGAATGGTCAGGAGTGGAAAGTGGGGTTCTGTCCTGGGACCAATCCTATTTAATGTATTCATAAACAACCTGGAGGATGGGATAAACAGCTCAATCTCTGTATTTGTGGCCGATACTAAGCTAAGTAGGGCAATAACTTTTCTACAAGATGTGGAAACCTTGCAAGAAGATCTGAACAAATTAATGGCATGGGCAACTACATGACAAATGAGGTTTAATGTGGAAAAATTTTAAATCTACTCAATGGGTGGGAGAACCTCTAGGGGGATCTAGGATGGAAAAGGGCCTGGGGGGTCTTAGTAGATGACAGGCTCAGCAATGGCATGCAATGTCAAGCTGCTGCAAGCAAAGCAAACAGAATATTGGCATACATTAATAAGGGGATTAACTCCAGAGATAAAACAATAATTCTCCCACTCTACAAGACTCTGGTCCAGCCGCACCTGGAGTATGCTGTCCAGTTCTTGGCACCAGTCCTCAGGAAGGATGTGCTGAAACTGAATAGAGTCCAGAGAAGGGCAACAAAACTAATAAATTGTCTGGAGGACATTAGTTATGAGGAAAGGTTATGAGCACTGAACCTGTTCTCTCTAGAGAAGAGACACTTGAGAGGGGACATGATTTCAATCTACAAATACCATACTGGTGACCCCACAATAGGGTTAAACCTTTTCTGCATAAGGGAATTTAATAAGACATGTGGCCATTCACTAAAATTAGAAGAAAATCGGTTTAACCTTAAACTGTGTAGAGGGTTCTTTACTGTCAGTGCGGTTAGGATGTGTAATTCCTTTCCACGTGCAGTGGTTTCAGTGGGGAGCATCAATATCTTCAAAAAATTCTTAGATGAGCACCTGAAAGAAAAACAACATACAGGGATATACAATGTAATACTGACATAAAATCGCACACATAGGTTGGACTTGTTGGACGTGTGTCTTTTTTCAACCTCATCTACTATGTAACTATTTAACTACTATGTAATCTGATGCTGCCTCTCATCTTGTAAAACGCTACCAACCTAACATGTTATAGTCTAATCACTAGGAGAAGGGAGTTTACAGAGACATTTTTTCTCCAAGACTGCATTTCGGAGCCTATACAAACTGGCCAGGAGCTCAGTTGCTTTTTTTTAAGATGAATTCCATGCAAACAGGTGCATACACCCCTAGCGCCCAACCTGAAGCCCGATAACTGCATGCGGCCCTCAGTCCTCAGACCTCAACAGCCAAAAATTTAGCATGTTCAGCTCACTGACCTTCATTTTCTTTTTAAAGCTGAAATGTAAAATGTTTTGGCTATACAGCACCAGGGACAAAACTTACCTCTAATAAAGTGCATCTTATGCCTGGTTGGTGTAGAAATCTTCCCTTCACTACCTAGTCTTCCCTACAGCACAAATATTCTAATGATGCTTTGATTAACATCATCCACTGTAAGCGTGAAAGAGTTGGGCTGCTCTCCCACCCCTTCTGCCTATCTCTTTCATTCAGAGAACTTTTGTATTCTCTAAACTAATGCAATGCAATGCATTGCATTGCATTCCGTGGATGGAGAATGGACAGGTACATGATAGAATCCTCCTTCTTCAATCCCAGGACACTTTGCATTCTTGGTAAGAAGTTTTATAAATGGAAGAGGTGGGCAGAAAGGGCGGGCACATTTGCTGTGGCTGAAGTTAACCCATCAGTTAACCTCTATTTGTGGGGAAAAAAGGATGTAAATTTTTTTGGGAGCCACGTCGCACAACCGCGCAATTGTCAGTTAAAGCAACGCAGTGCCATATTGCAAAAAATGCTCTGGTCTTTGGGCAGCCAAATGGTCCAGAGCTGAAGTGGTTAATGTATTTCATTGAATTGATAAAGTAAAAATTTTGCCACATTAAGCTGCAATAAAACAATAGGTAGAGCTATTTTATCTTATAATATCTCTACTGAAGTTAACCCCGATAATGTTGGAAGATTAGCACTGTGTAAAGGATGCAGAAGCCAGCCCAACATGGGGCACACTTCATTAGTATAGAGTTATGTCCCAGGTAGGGATGAGCTTCGTGTTCGAGTCGAACATATGTTCGACTCGAACATCGGCTGTTCGTCCGTTCGGCGAAGTCCGAACATTTTGGTCCGTTCGCGCCAAATTCGTGTGGCGCTCACGGCCCACAATGCACTGCGATGGCGCAGTGCATTGCTGGCTCATGATTGGCCAAGCATGCACTGTGACCCCGCATGCTTGGCCAATCGCAGCGCCAGCAGCGAGGAGAGCCATGATTGGCCACAGGCAGGATGCCTGTGGCCAATCATAGCTCAGGCTGTATAGTGCACGCCCCACACTATATAAGGCCGCCAGCGTGGCGGCCTTGTGTAGTGTGTTGGCGTTTGAAGCAGTGGGTGTTCTGTGTACCTTCAACACAGTACACACCGATCGTTTTTGACCGATCTTGCTGTTGTGTAGTGCTTGTTGTCTGCGTGCCCTGACCGCAGTATACACCGCTATATTCACCTCACCTATATAGCTAGTGATCTATCTTTTATAATAGAGCTTGCAGTCAGTAGTGTTAGGAGCTTATGCGTGCTGTCTGCGTGCTCTGTACCCAGTACATACCGCTATATCCACCTACATAGCTGTTCTCTATTTGAGCCCACTTGCCATCTGCAGGAGTTATTGGAAGTTGTGTGTGCCTCCAGCACAGCACAGTATACATCTGTATATACCCCTTTATCTCTGGTGTTCTATAATAAAGGCATCTGCAGGAGTTAGTGGGTGTTCTGTGTACCTTCAACACAGTACACACCGATCGTTTTCGGACGATTTTCAATCTTGCTGTTGTGTAGTGGTTGTTGTCTGAGTGCCCTGACCGCAGTATACACCGCTATATTCACCTCACCTATATAGCTAGTGATCTATCTTTTATAATAGAGCTTGCAGTCAGTAGTGTTAGGAGCTTGTTCGTGCTGTCTGTGTGCTCTGTACCCAGTACATACCGCTATATCCACCTACATAGCTCTTCTCTATTTGAGACCACTTGCCATCTGCAGGAGTTATTGGAAGTTGTGTGTGCCTCCAGCACAGCACAGTATACATCTGTATATACCCTTTATCTCTGGTGTTCTATAATAAAGGCATCTGCAGGAGTTAGTGGGTGTTGTGTGCCTCTAGCACATTATACACTACCCAACTGCTTTTTTACCCAACTCCCTTCAGGCCATTACCATGTCTGGAAGGCCAGCAAGGAGAGGCAGACAGGCGCGAGCCGATAAAAGAGGGCAAGCAGGCTCTGTGTCGTGGATGCGGTGCTGGTCGTGGACGCGGTGCATTGTCATCAGCACGTGGCCATGGGACACGCTTGTCCTTCTTTTCGACAGCTGGACATGTTGAGCCGCAACATGCCAAGGACTTGGTAGAGTGGATGACCAAGCCCTCTTCATCCTCCTCATCCTCTCTCACCCAGTCTCAGGGTACTAGCAAAGCAGCTGCCAACGCATCGTCTTCCCTCCTCTCAATGTCATCATCAGTGACTCCTTCCCTAGACCCACCACGTCCTCCTGAGGAGTCTCCTGAACTCTTTGAGCACAGTGTTGGGTACATGCTCCAGGAGGATGCCCAGTGTTTTGTGGGCTCTGATGATGACACTCAGCTAGAGGAAGGCAGTAGCGTGAGCGCAGAGAGAGGGGATGCTCAAGAAGGACAGCAATCTGGCAGTCATGTTCCACAAGCTGCAGCATACTGCCAGGTTTGCTACAGCGATGAAGAGGGAGGGGATGATGAGGGCACTGACTCCACGTGGGTGCCTGGAAGGAGAGAGGAGGAGGAGGAGGAGGCACATGTCCAATGAGGCAGGATGCCCTCCGGGGGCCAGCTTAGGGGCAGCACACCGACTGAATCACACCGCAGAGCTCCGCCTGTGCAGGGCGCTGCCTCTGCGCGTTATTCTAAAAGTTCTTTGGTGTGGGGCTTTTTTGAGATGAGTGCATCAGATCGCACCGCTGCTATTTGCAACATATGTCTCAAGCGTATCTCGCGTGGCCAAAACATCAGCCGCTTGGGCACCACATGCTTGACCAGACATATGTTGACCTGCCATGCAGCTCGTTGGCAAGCGTACCTCAAAGACCTACACCAAAGAACAAAGCGGACCTCTCCTTGCTCCTCATCAGCTGGCATCTCCAACCCCACTAGACCTTCAGTCCTCTCTGAAACCTGCTCTGAGAGGAATGAAGGTGTAGAATTAGGTGTGTCACAGCCAAGTGCTTCCGGGAACTCTGCTAGCGGTACACCCACGTCCGATTATAGCAGGCAAATGTCCCTGCCCCAGCTGCTGGACCGGCAAAAGAAGTTCACTCCCAGCCATCCACATGCCCAGCGGTTGAATGCTAGCTTGGCTAAATTGCTAGCACTTCAACTGCTGCCTTTTCAGTTGGTAGACTCAGCCCCCTTCCGTGAGTTTGTACAATGTGCGGTTCCTCAGTGGCAGGTCCCCAAACGCCACTTTTTCTCACGGAAGGCGATTCCGGCTCTCTACCGGCATGTGGAAGGCAATGTCCTTGCCTCGCTGGACAGGGCGGTCAGCGGTAAGGTGCATATTACCGCTGACTCATGGTCCAGCAGGCATGGACAGGGACGTTACCTGTCTTTCACGGCCCATTGGGTCACTCTTCTGGCAGCTGGGAAGGATGCAGGACAAGGTGCAGTAGTGTTGGAGGCTGTTCCGCCACCACGCCTTCAAAATGCTACTATTGGTTGTGATACACCTCTCTCCTCCACCCCCTCCTCTTCTTCTTCCTCCATGGCCTCTTCCAGTGCTCTGTCCTCAGAACCAGTGGTGCTTCGTAGGCGTTCCAGGGGCTACGCAAGTACGCAGGCAAAACGATGCCATGCCGGGGTTGCGCTGGTTTGTTTGGGGGACAGGAGCCACACTGGGGCGGATGTTTTGTCAGCTCTGCAGGGGCAGGCCGAGAGGTGGTTTACGCCACGCCAGCTTAAGCCAGGAATGGTGGTTTGTAACAATGGCACCAACCTCCTCTCCGCCCTCCGACAGGGACAACTGACCCATGTGCCCTGTGTAGCTCACGTCCTTAACCTGGTGGTGCAGCGGTTCTTGGGCAGGTACCCTGGCTTACAGGATGTCCTGAAGCAGGCCAGGAAAGTCTGTGTGCATTTCCGCCGATCATTTAATGCCTGTGCTCGGCTGGCTGAGCTCCAAAAGGAGTTGAACCTGCCCAAGAACCGCCTTATATGTGACATGCCCACCAGATAGAACTCAACGTTGGCCATGCTGCAGCGGCTGCACACGCAGCAGAGGGCCATCAATGAGTACCTGTGCGACTACGCACCAGGACAGGGTCAGGGGAGCTCGGTTTTTTCTCACCACGCCAGTGGGGCATGATCAGGGATGCATGCACTGTCCTGTCACCGTTTGAGAAGGCCACAAGGATGGTGAGCAGTGACAGTGCATGCATCAGTGACACTGTACCTCTTGTCCACCTCTTGGGGCATACGCTGCGTGGAATAATGGACAGGGCACTTGAGGCAGAACAGAAGCAGGAAGAGGAGGACTTCCTTGCCTCTCAAGGCCCCCTTTATCCAGACAGTGTTCCTGCTGTGCCACCCATCACACAGGAAGAGGATGAGGAGGAGTAGGAGGAGGAGGAAGATGATTGTGTCAGCATGGAGGGGGAGGCTGGCACTCAGCATCAGCAGCAGCAGTCTTGTAGGGATGATTTACAGTCCCAAGAAACACGTGGACTTGTACGTGGCTGGGAGGAGGTAGCTGCGGATCATGTTGTCCTTAGTGACCCAGAGGACTCCGGACCGAATGCCTCTGCTAACCTACGCTGCATGGCCTCCCTGATCCTGCAAAGCCTGCGGAAGGATCCTCGTATTCTTCGGATCAAGGAGAGGGACCATTACTGGCTGGTGACTCTCCTTGATCCACGGTACAAGGGTAAGGTTGCCGACCTTATCTTGCCATCACAGAGGGAGCAGAGGATGAGACATCTCCGGGAGGCCTTGCAGAAAGGTCTGTGCAACGCGTTCCCAGAGACTGGGAGGTTACAAACTCCTGGTCCTGGACAACGTGTTGCTGAGGCATCGGTCAGAAGGAGCGGTGGAGAAGGTGGCCGTCTGACTGATGCTTTCAGACAATTTTTTAGTCCGCAGCCCCAAGGTATGATCGGTTCCAGCACCCATCGCCAGCGTCTGATTTACATGGTGCAGGAATACCTAGGGGCAAGGTCAGACTTGGACACCTTTCCCACCGAAAATCCTCTGGCTTACTGGGTCTTGAGGATGGATCACTGGCCAGAGCTTGCACAGTATGCAATTGAGCTACTGGCCTGTCCTGCATCCAGCGTTCTTTCGGAACGCACCTTCAGTGCTGCTGGTGGCTTTGTTACCGATCACAGGGTGCGCCTGTCCACCGAATCAGTTGATCGACTGACCTTCATCAAGATGAATCAGTCTTGGATCACCCACAGCTACCAAGCACCTGAAGCTGATGTAACAGAATAATTTTTTTTGAAATATCACATCCCTTCAAGACTGCCTATGCTGATGCTGAGTGACTGTCCTGTCATGTTGATTGTCTATCCTCTTCCTCCTCCGCTGATATGTTGGAAGAACATTTCTGGTTCTGGTTGATGCCATCAGCCCAATTTTTCTGCCCCTGTTTAACAGGGGCGTTTAAGTACAATTTTTGATGCAATGCTTTGCAGCAGGGCTAATTCCTGCAATAAAACTAGAGTATATGGGAGAGGTTGCAGTGTGGTGGCACCAGCACCAGTGCCTAAGGCCCAATTTTTCTGCCCCTGTTTAACAGGGGCGTTTAAGTACAATTTTTGATGCAATGCTTTGCAGCAGGGCTAATTCCTGCAATAAAACTAGAGTATATGGCAGAGGTTGCAGTGTGGTGGCACCAGCACCAGTGCCTAAGGCCCAATTTTTCTGCCCCTGTTTAACAGGGGCGTTTAATTACAATTTTTGATGCAATGCTTTGCAGCAGGGCTAATTCCTGCAATAAAACTAGAGTATATGGCAGAGGTTGCAGTGTGGTGGCACCAGCACCAGTGCCTAAGGCCCAATTTTTCTACCCCTGTTTAACAGGGGCGTTTAAGTACAATTTTTGATGCAATGCTTTGCAGCAGGGCTAATTCCTGCAATAAAACTAGAGTATATGGGAGAGGTTGCAGTGTGGTGGCACCAGCAGCAGTGCCTGAGGCCAAATTTTTCTGCCCCTGTTTAACAGGGACATGTAATTACAATTCTTGATATAATATTTCACAGGAGGGCCCCTTCCTGTGCCCACCCAGAGTAACGGTGAGGACTTATAGTGTTGTGGCACCAGCACCACAACCACCAAAGGTCAATTTTTCTACCACTGTTCAACAATGGCATGTAATTACAATTCTTGATATAATCGTTCACAGCAGGGCGCTCCAGCGCCCACCAAGAGTCACTTTGAGGGCTTACAATGTTGTGGCAAAACCAACACCTTGCTCCGCCATTTCTGCAGAGCATATAGGGCAGGCCCCTACTTTCAAACATCCAATTTACAAACATCTCCTACTTGCAAACGGAAGGAGACAACAGCAAGTGAGATGAAAAAAGATGGACGACAAAACAAATTATACAGGGGTGATAACCCTTCCCTATGTTTTCCAAAAAGCTTAAAAATAGTTTTTTTGACTGGAGCTACACTTTAAAAATGTACCAGTTGAAAATTACAAACAGATTCAACTTAACACAACAAACCTGCACAGTCCCTGTCTTGTTTGCACCGCCTGTATACTGCTGTTCTGAGTATATAGGGCCTGGGGGCCACACGCATTTCCTTTTTTTAATATGGGTACAGGGTTCCCCTAATATGCGTACAAGACCCAAATAGGCTGGTAATGGGCAGGGAGGGCTACCCATGCCATTTTTCTCAATGATTTTCAACCATATTGCAGGAACCAGATATAACATTAAAACCGCAAGCAGTTTTAAATGGTGTTATTTCCGTTTAATGTCATTTTGTGCAGGGACTGTTCTAAACACGGGAAACACATGGCACTTCACAGGCATACTACAGACACCCCCCAGGCACCATATTTAAAGGAATATTTCACTTTTTTTTTCCCTTTAATCGTCATTAAAATCAGTGCTCCCGCCAAAACGGCCATTTTTAAAAACATTTTAGGCATTGACCCATGTCCCCTGGGGCAGGAGCCAGGTCCCCAAACCCTTTTTAGGACAGTATCTTGCATATTAGCCATTAAAATTAGCACTTTTAATTTCGAACATTCGAGTCTCATAGACTTCAATGGGGTTCTAAAGTTCATTCAAATTTGGGGTCCGTTCGAAAGTTCTGGTGCGAACCGAACCGGGGGGGGGGGGGGGGGGTGTTCGGCTCATCCCTAGTCCCAGGTGTTGCAAAAATAAGGTTTATCTCAATTTCACGTCTAAATAATTGAGTGGTTTCACTTCCCCACACCAAACCTTGAGAAATCAAGGAGCACCACAACATTTTTTGCAAGGTACAATAATTTACCTGTGTATTTCAACAATTTTAAAGCTGCTTACTTCATGTTTGGCTTTAACTGGTGAAATAATATGCATTATTAAGGCATTACAATAAATGTATTTATTTATTTTGGAAAATGCCTGTTAAATCACAAAACTAAGGATTATAATTTAATAATTATAAGTAGAATAGTAACTACATAAATGAGTTTCTCCCACTGTAATATCTGGATTTAGGCATCTTATAAATTCCTAAAATATAAATATATTCAACGTACACATTTTGATTTTCATCTCCAATTCTGCAATCAAAAAATGTGTCGGCCAATAAAGCATACTCTGAAATATAATATATATACTGACTTTATTTGACTTTATACATAGAATACATCTGTTTGCAGTTTCACAATTATAATTTTGCTACAAAGTTTTCAGTATAGCAATTAGGGTAAAGTCACCTGTGATCCTGTTGTGCATATCATTTTTTATATTGAAAATCACAGCTGGCAAACGACTCACTGAGCTGAGACTGCTACATCACCTTATTGTTGAAGCCAGTGGGAAATGTTCTTTTCTAGTGAGAAATGCAATTTCTTTGGGAAAAGACCCTTTTGTCTGACAGGATTGTAAGTATAAAATAAAAAGGTCTCATGCGAATGCAGCTTTAGATGAAGGTTAATCATATGTCAGGTGTGTTTGACTGTTACAAGTGTTATGGAAACCATACAGTATATGCATGAGACACCTGTTATTACATTCTAAATGCTTGAGCACTATTAAGTGCAATCTAGGGCCGTACCCCTAGACCAGTAAAGGGTATCATTAGAGCATAGCTTAGTTTCATAGTAACATAACACAACCTTTGGGACACCTGGAACTCGTATTTGATATTATATCAGAAAGTATTTATATAGGTTTTCATTTCAGTCTGCAATAGAGAAGCATTTATACTGTGGTTACAGATGTATTTTTTAAATGGCTTTGCAATATACATATCAACAGATCAAATACATTTTTTTTATATCTAAACAATAATAATTATTATTATTATTATTATTCTTTACCTAATGGTTACTGTATTTTGCACATTGACCTATATTACACTACCTTTTTCTATTCAGTGAAGCCTGGCCAAAAAGGTAACAATGTGTTTAATATTTGCCATTTTTATTGGCATTGTTTGCCTGAACAGGCTATTAAATACTAAAAGTAGAGAGTGTAAAATCTGGTGCAGCTGTGCATGGTAGCCAATCAGTTTCTAAGACCTCTTTCACATGTTTTCACTTTTCAGGGGTTTTTCATGCGCTTTTGGGCTAAAAATAGTGCCTGTAAAGTGCCTGAAAAACACCTCCCCTGCATTCCCAGTTTGAGAGCCCGCATGCTTTCATACTGGCAGGACTTTGGGGCAGTGAAGGAGCAGTGTATACATTCCTCCTCCACTGCTCTTGCCCATTGAAACGAATAAGCACTGCTGCCAAAGTGCTGCTTTTCAGGAGCATTTAAGCCTTTTTTCTGCAAATATATATGCATTCTTTTTTTTTCATAAAGGTTAACTTATACTTTAAAGCCTCACTCAAGGTAAAGAAAAAATAATCAAATACCACATCCCCCAAGCTAATAAAGGACCTAATGTCTGCCCAAATTCCAGTGTTAAGAAGAAGAGGCTTATCTGATGGATGTTTCTGGTCTGTGGTTTAAAGGGATTGTAAAGCCGCAAAGCAGCAGCCCGCCTCAGTCCCCTTAATTCTTACCTGACCCCCTTCTCCGGCGATGTCCACAAGTCACTCTGCTGTCCAAGACTCTCCCTCCTGATTGGTTCAGACACAACAGCAGCAGAATTTGGCTTCCACTGCTGTCAATCAAAGTCAGCCAATCAGGAGAGAGAGGATGGACGCACAAAGCTACACCCCAGCTCAGGTGTGTCCATGGCAAGCTGCTTGCTGTCATCAACAGGGTGGAGGGACCAGGGGCAGCAAAGAGGGACCCGCAAAGAGGAGGATCCAGTCTGTGCAAATCCACTGCACAGAGCAGGAAAGTATGACATGTTTGTTATTTTTAAAAATAAAAATATAGACTTTACAATTACTTTAAGATAAGTAATATCGGGCCCTATTTCACCCCTAAAAATATGAACAACAGATCCTTTATTAGATATTGGATCAAATTTAATTGGTTTAGTACTTCCCAGCTGTCCTGCTGTAATAGTATTAACATACTGTATTCAATAGAACTTCAATTTTTCCAAGTATATCAATCAGTCCATGCCCTCCAAAATATTTTATAATCAAATGTTTTATATACCCGAATACACACATACGCACCTTATTTTTTTCTACGAGGTATGTCAATTAACCTATGAACAGTTTTTTGGTTATGGGTATAGAATGGAGAGAAACCCATATAGGAGCTCTATGTAGGAAGGGTGTTCTAAATATTTTTTAGCTCCACAGTACTGTTTACACAGAAACAGAAATTTGCATGGACCAAAACAGTACAACTGGCACTTCTGTAATGTAGCCATTAGAGCTGGGTGAACGGTTCTGCCCGAGCATAAGTTCAGGCTGAATGTTGGCTGTTTGCCATTTGGGGAACACCCAAATTTGCAGGGTGTTATGCAGGTGTTCGCCCTGTCGAACACCCTGCAATGCACTGCACTGCACAGGGCACAGTATAAGCTGGTTGTGAAGAAGTGGGGCCGGGAAGCTGTCCACTCTGTCCTTAACAACCAATAGAAAAACACAAATACCCTGTTGGTGGGACTTTTTAGGCATTGGGATCACAAATTTATATAGAAAACTGATTCACAAAAACTGTTTTTTTTTTATATACATTACTAGTAAAAAAAAAACCCAGCAGTGTATACATGGTATGTACAGCTATTAATACACCAACTGTGCGATATGATGATGCTACAATGAGATTTCCTCTACGGACGCATTTCAGAGAATATATACCTCCTTCATTAGGGTAATAAGAGGTATAATTTATCTAGAATATTAATATATAAATCAAAACACATGTATGCTAATCATGAATGTATAGTTTAGACATTATTGCATCTCACACTTACAGTCAATCGAGTGGTGTAATAGATAAACATTCTATGTGTAGCGGGTGTCTCACTCTATAACCCATGACCCCGCCAAGTTGGCCAGAACAATGTACACAGACTTTCCAGCTTGAGTTAGGGAGAGCTGCCTGCCAGAAGCTGCAAGGGGGATTTTCATCCCCCATCCCCATCCACCTTTTTCACTGACTGAGTCTATTGTAATATGAGCACATGCACATAGAGCTGTGCATTCAGTAGACTCTCTTTTGCCCTTATTGACAGGAAGAAGTAAGCCAATTAAAGGCACAGTTACAGCAGCCAATCCAAGAGACTGTACTAAGCTGCAGGAAGCAGCTGCAATGGATTCTGAGACATGCAGTTCCTTCACAAAGCAGCTCTAGAGCCTGGTATACAGGAAGGAACTTCTCTTACATAACCGTATCAAATTATTTACCATCCCTTTTGTCCCTAGTTGTTTGTCCAGTGCTCTGCATGCAGTCTTATATTATAAATACTGTTCTTTCTGCCTGAAAACTGGAGATTGTCCACAGTAACCAAAATGTGTCCCTTTACAAGAAAACAGTGATAATAAATTGATAATAAATTAGAATCACTTGCAGAATTGAGTGATAGTTTTTCAAAGGGAAATCCATCATCAAACACTGAAATTAATAACAGCGACAATTCTGCAACTAAGCAAATGTCAGTGTTTTTGATTTGATTACCCGGCATGTCTACTAGATTTGTTTGGACAGATTTAAGTGTGTTATTCCTAAGAATTACAGGCCTACAATATAAAACACCAAATGTCCATGCAAAACATTTTACCGCTTTGAACATCAAAAATCTGCAATAATCATACCACCAGGGAGGTTAAGCAGCCCCTGCAGGGATATCGGTACACATGTTGAGGGGGCTTCACCCACAGGAGGGAAAAGAGGGTACCACTGAGGCCTAGAAGACTTAATCATATAAAGAGAACATATTTTCATGACAGCTAAGGGTCTGGTATGGACTGGGAGGGGGGACCCCATGCTGTTTTCTTCTTTATTTTTTTTAATAGCCCGGTGGCAGCAATTACAACTGCAAGAAATTTTAAATGGGTTTTGACTTTTTTTTCTTTAGAAATTTCATTTTTTGCTGCAAAATGTTCTATATATGCTACAGATGCGCCACTTTACAGGCAGACTGAGGGGACCCTCAGGCACTATATTAAATTTTTTTTTTCATTTTTATTATTGTACTTGAAGCATAATTAAAATCACTGCTCGTGAAAAAGCAATAGTTTTAAAAAAATGGCAGTACCTGGATCACTATACACCTTTTACGGCCAATTAGTTGCATATAGGCCTTAAAAATGGGCTTCAATGGGGTTTTGCATTTTGTGTTATAACTTTTCCCCTATTCAGAAGTTCTGCTGCAAACCAAACAAAGGGGGGTGTTTGGCCCATCTGTAGAAGTTATACATACTGTAATCACTGGTACATTATGCTGAAATGGAATACTATTTACAGTTAATTTTGATGTAAAACAAAATGTTTTCTATTTATACAAAATAAGTGCTCTTTAAAAGCGCCCAGAGTTTTCTTACAAACTCTCTAAAGTTTTTAATCATGTTATGTATGGATTTAATTGTCTATTTTTCCTTTTTTTTTTGCATAAATAACAATTTATAAATAAATTACTAATATGTAGCTGAATATAGTTTTTCGGTTTATTATTCTTTCATCTGCCAGCCTGTAATGATTATGTGTACAATTATTACCTACACAAAAATTAACAGCAGATGTTTAATTAAGTCTGGTGAAGCAAATAAAAGCCTTCAGGAGTTTTCAATCCTGTTATATAAGAGTTATTGCTCGAGAAACCTTCAATGACTTTGTAATACAGTAATGATTCAGCTATTGTGGCCTTAGGTTACTCATATGAATAAAAATAAGGGATAAGCCAAACTGTGCCATAATCCGACTGTTTGTATTATTTGATAAGCAGAACTGTTAAATTCATAGGAGCAGTAGCTCTTTAAGGTACGACAAAATACTTTGTGATAATTTGGCTTGAACACAGCTAACTCAGTCATACTCTCTCTTTCTAATTAATCTGTATTCAAGCATGTATATCCTAAAATTGGATTAAAATAATATATTAGTTACCAGGAACAGTATTTTCTCCATTTCACATTCTGGGTTGTTTTTTATTTTAACACCAGCTACAAACTAATGGCTGTAAACAACTCGTCAAATTGTCAGTATTTCTATTCGTATGAGGAATTAGTATAATAGACTTTGTCATAAACTTCTCTATTTGTGCAAATACAGGGGTTCTTAAAAAAATAAAAGCATACCATTTAAATAAAAAAAGATATTAAGAGACAAAACTGCTCTCCTTCTGAAAATACTAGCTGCCATGGCAGACAGGAGTTTTGAGTCCTTGGCACAAAACAAATATGAAAACTAGGCATTAGTTTGTATTTAATAAAATACATAAATGAAGGCAGCTCTACATTTATTAATACATCAGAAAATGTACTTTAAAATGCAAGCAGTATAAGTACCTTCATTTGTTCAGTTTCTTGCTGTCCCTGTACAGCAAAGCTTAAAATGAGAGACGGGAAAGCAACATAACTTGCTGGTTGGTTGTGCTTTAGCGCTCATGTGATAACAAGGTGCATGCTCATAGGAAGAGAAAGATGAATGACAAAAGATAAGTTCATTAACCACTTAACAACCGGCCCATAGCCGAATGACGGCTACAGGGCGGTTGTTTAACTCTGGGAGGACGTCATATGAGGACGCCCCCCTGGGGCGCGCACTCGAGAGCATCCATGACCACAGGACCCGGTGCATCATGGTAAACAACCGCTCATCGCGGCCGTTTACCACGTGATCGCTCCATCAAATGACGGAGTGATCACTTGTAAACAAACCAGCGTCATGTTATGAAGCCGGTTCCTCCCTCCCCCTCTCTGTACCGATCGGTACAGCGGAGGGGGAAGAGATCGGTGTCAGCAGCGCTGTGGGCTGCATCTGCAGTGCCCACATCGTTGCTCCCCGAAATTTAACCCCTCAATACTCTGCAATGCCAGCCAATACTCTGCAATGCCAGCCAATACTCTGAAATGCCCACCAATACTCTGAAATGCCCACCAATACTCTGCAATGCCCACCAATACTCTGCAATGCCCACCAATACTCTGCCAATACTCTGCAATACCCACCAATACTCTGCAATACCAGCTAATACTCTGCAATACCAGCTAATACTCTGCAATACCCGCCAATACTCTGCAATACCAGCCAATACTCTGCAATACCCGCCAATACTCTGCAATATCAGCCAATACTCTGCAATACCCGCCAATATCCTGCAATACCAGCCAATACTCTGCAATACCCGCCAATACTCTGCAATACCCGCCAATACTCTGCAATACCGGCTAATACTCTGCAATACCTGCCAATACTCTGCAATACCCGCTAATACTCTGCAGTACCCGCTAATACTCTGAAGTACCCGCCAATACTCTGCAGTACCCACCAATACTCTGCAGTACAATTCCAGCCAATACTCTGCAATACCCTGCCAATACTCTGCAATACCTTGCCATAAATTGCCATACCCGGAGATACCCAGCCATACCCAGAGATACCCAGCCATACTCTGAGATACCCAGCCATACTCGGAGATACCCTGCAATACCCAGCCATAGACATCCCCTCCCGCCGCCCTCCGGTGCTTCTACCATCTCGCCAATACGATCAAAGCCAGAATCTTTTTTTTATTTCAGGCTTCCCAGCCTAGAGGTGACATGTGGGGTATTATTGACCCCATATCCATATCTCACTGTAAAGAGGATCTGTCGTACCATATTCCTATTACAAGGGATGTTTACATTCCTTGTAATAGGAATAAAAATGATCAAAAAATTTATTTTTGGGGAAAAAAATGTCAAACTAAAATAAATAAAGAAAAATGAACAATAAAAAAAACAGTGTTCAAACCACACATGTGAGGTATTGCTGCGAACGTTAGAGTGAGAGCAATAATTCTAGCCCTAGACCTCCTCTGTAACTCAAAACATGTAACCAGTAAAAAAAATTAAAGCGTCGCCTATAGGGATTTTTAAGTAGCGACGTTTGGCGCCATTCCACGAGCGTGTGCAATTTTGAAGAGTGGCATGTTAGGTATCTATTTACTCGGCATAACTTCATCTTTCACATTATGCAAAAATTGGGCTAACTTTACTGTGTTTTTTTTTAAGCACAAAACTTTTTTTTTTAAAAAAAAAAGCATTCGAAAAATTGCTGCGCAAATACCGTGCGAGATAAAAAGTTGCAACGACCACCATTGTATTCTCCAGGGTGTTTGCTAAAAAAATATATATAATATTTTGGGGTTCTATGTAATTTTCTAGCAAATAAATTATGATTTTTACATGTAGGAGAGAAATGTCAGAATTGTCCTGGGTTCTCCAGAACGCCTGATGGCGCTCCCTGCATGTTGGGCCTCTGTATGTGGCCACACTGTGTAAAAGTCTCACATATGTGGTATCACCGTACTTGGGAGTAATAGCAGAATGTGTTTTGGGGTGTAATTTGTGGTATGCATATGCTGTGTGTGAGAAATAAACTGATAATATGACAATTTTGTGAAAAAAAAGGAAAAAAAATCTTGATTTTGCAAAGAATTGTGGGAAAAAATGACAACTTCAAAAAGCTCACCATGCCTCTTACTAAATACCTTGGAATGTCTTCTTTCCAAAAAGGGGTCATTTGGGGGGTATTTGTACTTTTCTGGCATGTTAGGGTCTCAAGAATTGAAATAGGCTGTCAGTACTTCAGGTGTGATCAATTTTCAGATATTGGCACCATAGCTTGTGGACTTTGTAACTTTCACAAAGACCAAATAATATCCACCAATTTGTACTTATTTTTACCAAAGATATGTAGTAGTATAAATTTTGGCAAAAATGTATGAAGAAAAATTACTAATCTGCTAAATTTTATAACAGAAAGGAAGAAAATTTCATTTTTTTACAGAATTTTCAGTCTTTTTTCTTTTATAGCACAAAAAAAAAAAAAACCGAGCAGTGATTAAATACCACCAAAAGAAAGCTCTATTTGTGTGTAAAAAAAGGAAAAAAAATCATATAGGTCCAGTGTTGCATGACTGAGTAATTGTCATTCAAAATGTGAGAGCACCAAAAGCTGAAAATTGGTCTGGTTATCAAGTGGTTAATCAGCTGCTTTCACTTTCAATATTTGGATACAGCCTGGGGTAAGGACAAGACCTGTAAATGTTGCTTAACTGCACAAGAAAATAATCAAGTCTTCTGCTCCATCATACAGGGCTGTGCTATGTGGCAGAGCTTTATAAATCTCAGGACTGGGTGAACAGAAATTAAAATCGTTTGTCAAGGAAGGCAGCAACTGCATATGTAGTCTAACTGTATAGAAAGAAAAGGGGTTCTGGGACTTTAAATGAAGTGCACGATAACATGCACCTCCATTCCTAAATCAGAAATAGAAAATTTTTTGGGGGGGAACTCTGAGTGAGGCATGACCTGTGGGAGGAGAAATTGTAAAATTGCTTGATTGGCATATATACAAAGCATACCTCATACACATGTGATACATGGCTGAACATGGCTATTTATATATTTGTATACAAGGCGATGGCATACGAAAAAGAAGAATATATATATATATATATATATATACATATATATATATATATATATATATATATATATACATGCACGCATCTGAAATTGCATAGTATCCCATGATGGAAGTAACTAATATAAAAAGCCAAAAGCCAAAATCTTTGGTTATTCTATCTCAAAAGCAATATTGTATACCATTTCTGTACATGATTACGATTACTTCTGTTTGTATAAAAATTGTGTATCAACACTTTATTCTCAATAAAAACTTAATATGAAAAAAAGGCCAAATGCTTATTGAGTAATGGATACAAATGGGTTGTAGGATACAAATGAATCACAGTTGAGGTCAAGTTATGTGTTGGGAACATGATGACATTGATAGGCTCAATGGGTTTCATGGCCAGTTGCCCCTCCTTAAGAGAAAACGCATTGCATAGCTGAAAAAAAAAAAAAAAGGTACTAAATAAGATCTAATGTTTTGCCCAGATAGTAAGAAATAAGGTAGGGGCAAGGGGATACAAGAAGTGTATCTCCTTGGAATACTTACATATAAATTGTTCCAAATAAGCAATGTTGCAAGTTAGGATCTGCGAGGCAAAGGCCATCCCAGGAGCTGAGAGAATGAACCCAAGGAAGAAGCGAGCGCACCGACACACCCTAGGAGTCCCCACCAAATGGAATAGGCAAGGGTGAAAAAATTTAAATATGTCTATAGAGTAAATGAAATTGGACCAATATGTGTGAATAGTACCAATATATTCATACAGTATTTATGAACTTTAAACCAACACCCATTATTGCCTTAAAAAGTGAAAAGCATAGTAGATACAGAATGAAGGGAATCATGTATCGCATAAAGAGAAAAGAAAATGAAAGGTGAATAACTGCATGAAAATCATGTGATACCCCAAAGGGGAAAGGATGAAGAAAAACAAAGTGGTATGTAGTCTTGGTGATAGAGAGTCAATCACAGGGATAGTTACCTGGAGACATTGCACAGAGACTTGCTCTGAGACATGATGTGCATGTGTGAGGAGAAACGCCAGAGTGTGAACAACACTCACAGTGGGGGTATAAGTATTTTAACTTTGTTTAACTGTTTGCCTTCTCAGCTTTTTAAAGTAAGGTGTGATACATATTTACACTGAGCAAAACTATAAACACAACGCTTTTGTGTTACGTAATGTTGCATTGGTAAAACATTAATAGAGGTTTTTTTTAACATATTTTATTATTTATTCCTAATAAAAAAACAAACACATGAAAATATATGTATTCCGATTTGCAAGTAAAGAAAATTTCTATATGAAAAAACTATGCATAATATGTTGGGGTAGAATGCAAATGTTAAAAGGTATAATGTGTTAAAACAGAGACATTGCCAAAAATGGAAAATAAAATGCTCTGGGGCTCAAGTGGGCTAAGGGTGAAAAGAGCCTGGTGAATCAAGTGGTTAAGAGACTAAAATTTACCCCTTACTAACTTATATATTAGGAAGATGTCTGGAGACCACCTTATGTTAAATTGGTCTTTGAGATTTCAATATGTCCCCACATAACCTGACATATCTACCAAGCCAGGGATTTGGGGAAGAGGTCCTTGTCTCCATCAATATTGGGACACAATGCTTTGCATTGTAAATGACTGCTTACATTACTACCACTGCCCCTACCAGCCTACAGACTCCTGATGAAGTTGTTATAATAAAACACTTAGATAAGGTACATATGGCTACACATAAATGTGATAGCAAGCTTTGCCAGTTTCTTTGTGGAGGAAGTCACAAGAGGAGAGATAATCTTTTGTTATTCCATGGCCCTTGCCTTCTTACAAGGACTTGCATTTAAGCTCTTATGATCTACTCTTTGATTACGTAGACCATTAGAGTTGAAAAGTACTAGTCCAAAAAGTGGTGGAAGATCCTTTCCCTGGAGCTGTAGATATTATGTTTATTTGTATCAAACACTATTCAATTTGTTTAGCACTCTGTGTATTGATCTCTTTATACTGGCATGTTTTACCAATGATATTTGTTTGTTGTTAATGGAAATGTATTTCTCTTATATACTTATATTGTGCTACATTGGTTATAACATTCATATTTTAGTTTACAGAGTCTACACTTTAAGAAATAATATCATTTGGTTTGACATATTTAGTATGCATGAGGAAAACAGTATAGCTGGTTGTACCATCTTAGATGAAAATAGGAAGTAGTGCCCAACTGTAAAAAGGGTTACTGATATTAAGAAAATAATTTGATTTTTTGGCCTGATATACTCCATGGTATACCCAGTCAGATAATACGGTTCACTTCTTTTTACTGTAAGCAAAATGTCTGAATGGATAACTGCTCAAGTTGAAGATGAAGTCAATGTTGCCTGTGAAATACTGACTCTAAGCTATTCATACAAATACCCCGTGATCAAACTTTATATTTCAAAAAGAAGCTCTTGCTGTGAGAACATACTGCCTCTATTTGACAATTGTTAATTTCAGATCTTCTTCTATGGGAAATGCTCTAAATGTACTACATTTTATCTGACATGAACTGTAGTTATTATCTGCGTTTGGACTACCTCACCTCAAAATTGTATGGCTTTCATCTTATCAGATCTGTCTTGCCCCTACTGATCATTTAGCTGTAAAGCAAATTATCAATAAACTATATAGTGTCTATTATATTAATAATAAGTGTATTAATAATTAGTGTATTATTATAGCCAGGACTTGATAAAGCTTTTTTTTTTTTTTTTTTACATTTTAATGCATAGAATTCATTAAGGTGAAAAAACACAAGGGTTTTTCAACCCCTTTAATGTACAACATAGCTGTTTGCTGTTTGCTGGAAAGGCATGGTGGCTGAAGTACAGATTATGCTCCAAAGTGGACGAGTAAAAAAGAAAAAAAAAAATCCCCACTCCCTCACTGTACATCTGGGATTGTCTCATAGGAAGCAGCTACTAATTTAGAAAAGTCATAGCCAACCCATAGCTAACTTCAAACCCTGTGCCAAATTCCCCCCTTCTTTAAAACTGCTGGAGCATAAGAGTGTCCTTGCACTTCTTAATGCCAGAATATATTTTTTTGTTATGGCCAATAAAATACAATCCATTCCTAAGTGCTTGACATGCTTAAATGTGCCTAAACATATCTAGACACATTTACATGCATTTACAAGCATTTTTCTGCCAAAAAACTGCTGCCAGAAGGAAAGGCTTCTAGGAGAGGTATGTAAATGCCATGAGTGCATAAGGCCTAAAACAGTTTTTTTTTTTTCACATATATAAGTATAACACATATAAGTATAACACATATGGATGAGATTATTTACAGCAATTGGTCTCGTTGACATGCGCTGTATATCTAAAATAATGCACACATTAAATTTCAGAAATGAAAAGCTCTAATCAAAGCCTGGCCATTAGGCCTATTATAAAATAAAGTGATTTCATGTAAAGTTCTTAAAGTATATCCAAATCTAAAAACAAAAATGGCTTACATGTCCTTGTGGTGTAGTGGCTCTATTACTTTTCATTTTTATATAAAATAAATAATAAAAAATACATATATTATTGGTTGAACTAGATGGTCTTGTTTCTTTTTTCCATCTGACTAACCATGAAGCTATGTAACTGTTTATAATAAATAATATTTTTAGTAATTATAAAATAAATTGATTTGATTTTGCCAGAAATACAGCATCTTTTTCCTTCCTGAACTTGAGCAAAGAAAAATATATATTTTGTGATATACTAATGCAAATGAACAAATGCATATATTATGACAAGGCCCTGCCACTGTGAAAATGGATATAGGAATGACACAGGCTTCACGCTAAAGCAGTTCTGGGCTTCAGAGTGTATAATGTGAGCAGCTGTGTTTATAGCTTTGTCTAGGTTTTGTAATCCTGGATTGGGACCTGGAGCTTGAAGGCTTCAAAATGTATTAGGTGGGACAAAGCCTTAAATTCTATGTCCAGGTCTTACGGGAGACCTGTAGGGTGTGTTAGTTCAAGGATGCATATAGTCATTATAAATCAGGAGCTGCCATAGCTCAGGGCCCATGTTTGAAGAGAGGTGTGTGTACTCCAGTCAGAAGAGGTGATCCACTTAGCAGAAGAGACTCCATGTTGGAGAGATTCCCTACCTGCATGAATAGGAGAGTTGGGACAGCTGAGTGAGTCTGCAGGACTGAGAAGGCTGAAGCAACTTTCAAATTCAGGGGACTGGAGTGAGTGAGTTTGTATGTCTCTGGAGAGTGAAAGTGATAGTGCCCAGAGTGTCTGGAAAACCCCTATCTAGGAGCTAGGAGTGGACCCATGAAGCAAAGTGTACAACTAAGGATGAGTCTGAAGGTACTGTGTCAAGAGAAGCACTACTCCCAAGAGAGCCAGGTTGTGGCTTAGCCTTTTTGACTGTTTTACACCCCTTTCACACCAGGGCGTTTTGCGGGCGCTATAGCGTTAGAAATAGCGCCTGCAATCCGCCCTAAAGAAGCTGCACCATTGTTTGTAGTGTGAAAGCCCCGAGGGCTTTCACACTACAGTGGTGCGCTGGCAGGACATCAGAAAAAAGCCCTGCCAGCAGCTTCTTTGGAGCGGTGTGCTTACCGCTCCTCCACCGCTGCTCCCCATTGAAATCAATGTGGCAGCGCTGTAATGCCGCCGGCAAAACGCCGCTATTGCGGTGTATTGCCGGCGGTTTTAACTCTTTCACGGCCACTAGCGGGGGGTAAAAGCGCCCCGCTAGCGGCCGAAATGTGCCGCAAATCCGGCGGTAAAACGCTGCTAATAATAGCTGCGTTTTACCGCCGACACAAAGGGCGGTGTGGTGTGAAAGGGGTCTTACTGTGTGACACTGACACCTCTGCACAGGTAAGCATTGGGGTTGACTTACTAAAACTGGAGAGTGCAATATTTGGTGCAGCTGTGCATAGTAGCCAATACGTTTTGAACTTCAGGTTGTTCAATTAAGCTTTGATTTAAAAAAATGGAAGCTGGTTTCTATGCAGAGCTGCACCAGATTTTGCACTCTCCAAATTTAGTAAATCAACTCCATTGTTTTGGAGCTTTATTTTTGTTTGCTTTAATAAAAGCGCTCAGAAAGCCTTTTAACCAGAGTATGGACTGGCACGACTCATTCAAATGCTCAATCTCACTGAACGTAATATCTCTTATATGTCAATATGTTGGATAAGGTTAATGCCCAAGAAAGAAGACTAATGCATGCACCTTATCTAAGGCCTGGTAAGCTGCTATATATTACTTTTTACCTTTAAGTTCTGAAATTCTTGAAATGTTTATCAAAAATAAAAATATAAAAATATTTATGTGGACTTTTAATTATTCCCACTTTATATGAACCTCAAGAGGTTCAGAACAAGGGCCTCAAAAAAGACAAGAAATCTTATGTTTTGGAAAAGAAAATGATTGGAAAACTGACTAAACAGTTTTTGTTTCAGTTGTTTATGACATATAAGTCCCACACTAATCTAGGCATTGTGTGTATTTTTTTTTTATTTTAAATTTTTTTTGTTTGTTCTGAAATGGATATTTTGATGATAGGCAACTCCTATCCTCATATTGATTAGTGGTTCCAAATTAATAACTACTGCAGTAGGGAACAGACACAAAAGATACGCTCAGCATCTTTCCAAATAACCGTTCTCCTTTATTATGACGCATGTGAAGGTTTTTATACACATGATTACGTAGGTATCACATAAATATTACAATTGTACGTTTATGGTAACAAGGGGCGTTACATAGGCAGGCTTATTCTAATCAGAACTCGAAAGAATGCAAAACATGTACTGAAAACATTATTAGTGCCGTGTGCACAGTGAGGGCATTGTGCAATACATATAAAATAGAATACAATTATATACAGAACCTACAAATTTCCATTACAGTCTCCTCTCTTTTGATCAATATTTTGATCACTAACCATACCTGCTATCACCTTTAACCTGGAACCTCCACACGCTTAGGTGGAGGTAGTCCTGGCCAAAGAGGCAAAAACTCCATTGTGGAGAAAATAATAGCTGAGCAGCTTTTTTCATTACTAAACGACTTTTCACTGTGAAAAACAAATGATTGATAAGACATATTTACAGAGTACTGGCTGTACACTCCTGTGGCCAGAATGGCCTTCTAGCTTAATTGCTGGTATGCTGACTTATCAGCATATGTAAACACAGACAATTCTACATAAAATGGAAAAGGTACAAAAGACAAATATGACTTCAACATGGCTAAACTACTTTTCAAATATATGTATCCCTTAAAATTAAAGTAATTGAATCAAAAAATACCCTAGACTGTTATCGCAAGAGGGAAACAAATCAAACACAGAGATTTCTTTAATTTAGACATTTTTTCACTGTCTGGTGTGGATCCAGGTGACTTTTCCTTCAAGTTTTGCAAAACTGTACATGAAATAGACACTGTACTGAGTCTCCAAACATTTCCTTATATATAAATGTCTCTTAACAATCCACATGTCACCTGGATTTAGTTTTAGATCCTTCCAAACTTTTAGGATCTGGAATTGGGGAGAAAGCACATAAATTAGTTTGTCAAAAACCTTAAAAGATCAGCAACATGCTCTGTGAGATCCGAATGGAGATCTTCAGCTGCTGAGACAAAATATAAGCAAGTGAGTAACACACTCCCAAACCAAATCCCATAGGGAAAGAGTCCAACATCCCCCTACGGGCTTGATAAAATATAATAAAACATTCAGGCAAAAGTTTTCTAGTTTCTTACTCTACTTTGTCCGCTACATTGTAGACAGCAGGGGGTGTAAAAATAAAACTTTTTTTATACTATGTGGGCTGAATTATATGTTAACTGAGAAAGAAACCAAAATTGGTCTTTATATAAAAGCACAATGCAAAATGCAATAATTTGCAATAACCTATAGCAACCAATTAACTTTCAGATTTTAGTAGTTACAAAGGGTAATATCAATTTTGGCTTGTGGCTCTAGGTCACTGCTCTGTCCACATTGTCCCAGACTGTAATAAGTATAGGCAACTTTTAAGTAGACATATCTTTTGATAATGGCAAATATCTATCAGAGTTTATTAAATGCAGATAAAAGGGTACAAATCAGAAATGTAAAGGCATGTCAAGGTTCATATTCCATTGGCAATAAACTATTTGACCCAGGGGGTAATGCAAGGTGAAAGGGAACCCATGACATTTGTTCATCTCTTGTAAAATATTTTTATATATAATTTGTGTGCTGGCTCTCAAATTCATGTACTTTTATGCCCTTCACATGTCTTTACTGCAGTGTCTACATATCCTGAATGTACATGACACAGCCTGAGGCCTTTCAGTGTCACAGGTCCCCATTATGATCTTCAATTGAGAAGGAATATGTCATTTCAACATTATTGCTTTACTGCAGTATATTTAGGTTCCTGAAAGTAGCTGCTTAAGTTTGAAGCTTCATTTTTAAATTTAGCTCTTGAATTGCATAAAAACAGATTTAATGTGTGTATCTGTGCTTGGACTGGTTAAATGAAATCAGATTCCTAATAATTATTGTATATTTTGAGGCGGGTGTTTATTTTTACTTATTTGCACTTCTATTTTCATCCCAATAGCAATATATAACTTTACTTAAAGTATATCTATAGCCATTTCTTTCGTTTTTGATAGAACAAAGAAGGGTTAAGGCTTTTCCCATCCATGGCCTGCAGGGGAATTTTAACTTCACTTCCTGTCCTACAAGCACATCAAGAAATAAGGGGCAATTTCTTAAAAGTGTAGGAAACCTATCTTTTACAATTGTCATCACAGTAAGCTTTTTTGTTGGAAGACAATTACTTGCTGCAACACATCATTTTGGATTTCCCCTCTCTTTGGTCACCAGAACAAATTTTCACCTAAGCATGGTCACAGAAAGAAAAGAAAAAACTCTTTCCTACTTCTTCTGTGAAAATAGAGCATTTCTTAAACAGTAACTGTTATAATTTTAAGTCATGAATGGGAATAATAATGAACAAAGATTGAAAATCGTATTGAAGTGATTGCAAAGGAAACCTTTCTATTTAAAAAAAAAAAAGAAACATGTCAAGCGCGCAGAGTAGCCCCGACCATCCTTTTCTGGTGTCCCCTTTTCCGAGTGCCAATAGCAAGCCACTTGCTGTGGGGGCATGCATGCATGCTTAATCCTAAACTGGCTCTCTGCATCCATTAGACACAGAGTATGGCTCAGCCCTGCCCCCAACTCCCTCCTCACTGGATGTGATTGACAGCAGCCAATGGCTCCAGCTGCTGCATCTCAGCTAATCAGGAGGGAGAGCCTCGGGTTTTGTGCACGTCGCTGGATCGAGATCTGGATTAGGTAATTTTTTGGGGTGGCTAAAGAGGGAGTTGCACACTGAAGGTTTTTTTAGATTCATGCATAATGCATGATGGTAAACAACCTTCAGCCTTCACAACCTCTTTAAAAATATAAAATGTTTTTAAACTATGCACCGTACTATATAAAAATGGAAGACTATAGATTATCAGTATTAAACCCAAATTTTAAATCA
The DNA here is from genome assembly GCF_037356315.1 of Lithobates pipiens. Taxonomy (NCBI): domain Eukaryota; kingdom Metazoa; phylum Chordata; class Amphibia; order Anura; family Ranidae; genus Lithobates; species Lithobates pipiens. Next base: position 508,724,940 of record NW_027507748.1, read on the forward strand.
CCCAAATATTTTGTCTCATATGTGTTCTTTACTAAAAAACAAATAGTGATATATGTTGTTTCATATAAAGTAATACGACAAATACAGCATATGACAATCATTAGCTTGATATGAAGTTGAAACTTTTTCTTACATGAATTACATTACAGTCAATTTAATGCTTGGCATTATGTAAACTGCTGTATAACAACTAATCATTTTTTTTCTTAAACGAGATTTTTACAAAACATCAAAGCATGATTGCAACATTAGGACAGGTGACAGTAACTGATAATAATGCCAATAAAGACACAAAGGGAAACAGAGTAACATGTGCACAGTGTACAAAACTGAGCAAAGTCAAAACACTTAAAAATTGATAAGCCCCATCTGTTATACAACTTTTAGAAAGGTATCATATTAAAATATTTTGCCAAAGGAGACTTGTATGCTTTCATCTTTTCAAAAAAATGCCTTAATATAAAATTTTCAACGAATCAGTAATGATTTTGTGTATTGTGCTGTCTTGTGATTTTTTTAAGGTACTTACTATGGTTTTATTTAATAACCCAGCTGGTAATACACACATTATAGTGCCCATTGACAAACAAACAGTAAACATTTTGTATATTGTTTTGAACGTGTAATTCTGAGGAATAGTAAAATCTGACCAGTTGCTGCAGTTTTGACATGGGCACCATGGAGAGTGTGATTTGTTGTTGCATAGATATTATCATAGGTCATATTTCCTATCTTCTTCATTAGGTGTAAGTATTAGCTTATAATAATTTGATAACCTTATTAAAGTCACATATGCAAAGCAAATGACCTGACACAGGATTGTGTATTCAAAGTGAGCTAAGCTAAATAAATCTATGCTTTTATAAATTACCATTCAAAGTTCCTATAATAAATTAACTTCCATGTGTATCTTAAAGTTTTGATTTGCAGTTTAAAATAACAGGTAAATTCAGATATAACTTTAAAGTTGAAGTCCATACAAAAACGTAAATCCCTGAATCTATAGACACCACAGATCTAACATTAATCTCTCTATCTCTATAAGAAAAAATGAGCATACATACCTTTCTGAAAGCCGATCTGACTGGATCCCATGATGAGCTGTCAGCCGCAACTTCACTGTGTAGGCGGGTGCAGAGGAGAGGGACAACAATGGGTGACGTCACTTCCTATTCATTTTTACAGTCGTTGTCAATCATGTCCTCTACAGAGCTCCTGGAGATTGGTTCGGAGCGGGTCAGAAGGGCTTCCAAAGAGGTATGTACACTATTTTTTTCTTTACAGAGATAGGGAGGTTAGTGTCAGCTCTGTGGTGTCTATAGATGCAGGGATTTTACTTTTTTGCATGGACTTCCACTTTAAGTGATACTTCTGAAATGCACTGTTTTTTTATTTCCTTACTTTCTGCTCTTCCTAAGGTATGATATGCAAGTAACTTTCCAGACAGAATGACCTTCATATGTAACGTGTAAACTTAATTTTAATCTGTCACCGAATGCAAATCCCCTTGTTAATATTCTCTGGAGTTCTAGTGCTATCATTTCTCTTCTTTTTTTTCTCATTATCTCTAGCACTTTGTCCTGTACTAAGAAGAAATTAGCTTCTAATGAGTTTTGTCCTAGTTTTTTGTTACTTGTTGTTTGAACACTCTGCTTACAGAGTGCAGGTGAAAACCTATGACAAGCTGTATTTGTTATAAGAAATATGTGAGCAAGCATTCTTCATTGTACTGGATCATATGATGTTGTTATCAAAGCACATTGTATGTCAACAAAACTAAAAAGTGCAAGGCGATGACTAAAGACTGTGGAGTCAGATGTGTTCTCAAAAAAAATAAAAATAACGTGCGATTTGCCATGCCTTGTGCTCTGAAGAAATACAGTTATTTTTTTTATTTTTTTGTTTATTGATTGATATACTGCTAGGATTATGATTACAGGCTTGGAATCTTGATTACATGAACACACAGAGTCGCATTTGTTTATCCAAAGAGAGGGCTAAAGAGTATATATATATGGTGGCTTAGTTGAGATAAATGGTCAAAGATATATTTTCCCAAAATCCGAAGCAATGAGTATTTAAGATTGCTTAACCACTTCCATACTGCAGGCCATCATATGACATCCTTGGCTTTCAGTGGAGAGCCAAGCTACAGGCATCATCGTTTTTTTAGAGCCAGCGATTCTGAGCACAATAAGACTGTTCAGCCTCTTGATAGTTCTTAGTGGCGATGGGAGGGGACGTCCCCCACTTCCCGCTTCCCTCTGGTGCTTCTCCAGGCTCTCCCATGTGACCGGGGACCCAGAGAACAAATTGGCCAGCACAGGAAAAGAGGCATAGCTATTTCTGAGGGACAGATGATCCTCGACAATCTCTATGATCCTCAGAGGCCCGGGCGTGATGTTATGACATCACGTCTGGGTCGCACAAGTAAACAAAGCCGAGATCTCTGCTAGAAAAGTATCAGAACATCTTTTTTTTAATCTAATGTTTTTCAGCCTGAAGGAGAGATGTGGGGTCTTATAGACCCCACATCTCTCCATAAAGAGGACCTGTCACGCACCATTCTTATTACAAGGCATGTTTACATTCCTTGTAATATTAATAAAAGTGATAAAAAAGTTTGTTAAAGGGAAAGTGTAAAAAAATAAAAAATAAAAACATAAATAAAATAAACAATAAAAATAAATAAAGTGCCCCCAGTCCTCGCGCGCAGAGGCAAGCGCATACGTAAGTTGCGCCCGCATATGTAAATGACGTCCAAACAACACATGGGATGTATCACCGCAAATGCTAGAGAGAGAGAAATAATTCTAGCACTAAAACTCCTCTGTAACTCTAAACAGGTAATCTGTAAAAAAATGACACTATGGAGATTTTGAAGTATCGAAGTTTGGTGCCATATCATGAGTGTGCGCAATTTGAAAGTGTGACATGTGAGGTATCTATTTACTCGGCATAACATTATCTGTCACATTATACAAAAAATGGACTAACTTTCCTGTTTTGTTTTTTTTCTTTTATTCATGAAAATGTTTTTTCCCTGAAAAATTACAGCGCAAATGCTGTGTGACATAAAAATTTCCAATGATCACCATTTTGTTCCCTAGGGTGTCTGCTAAAAAAAACACATATATAAGGTTTGGGGGTTCTGAATAATTTTCTAGCAAAAAATTATGATTTTTACATGTAGGAGACAAGTTTCAGAATTTAGGTGGTATGGAAGTAATTTAATAGGGAATCCATACAAAAAGAAGACACCCTTTAAATAAACCCTTGTATTACATTAAATAAAAAAAAGAATATTAACTGTGTGAAAAAACATTAGCAGAGTATTGTACAAACCATCTTTTAATGCCAACCAAATTAAAGAATAATTCCTGATATCAGTATGTTTTACTTGGTACATTGGGTCATCCATACCTGGCAGGTGCAGTGGGGGAGGGGGGGGGGGGTAAAGACTTGGCGCTATACCGTTTAAAATTCAGATAATGGTAATAAGCATAAATTTTCCAGCGTGCTGGTAAGTAATAACAATAAAAATAATAAAAACTTGTATGATACCAAATGGTGATCTATACTATTATGTATATATATGTGCTTATCAATAGGTGTCATCAAACGATAATAATCATAAGACCTTAAAATCCATAAATGTCATTGGAATCATGAATCAATGAGCCATAGATCAATTCAAATAACATGCAGTTCCTAAATTACAATATTAAAGTGCAAAGTGCCAGTGAACGGGTAGTGTCAATACCAAAATGCACAAAAACCAATCACTAGAAATGTGGAAAAAGGAATAATAAAAGTAAAAGATGAAAAACAATAATATAAATGAAAATTGAAATAAAAATTGAAATAAAAGTAAAAAACATTCTGATTATTTGTTTTACATATCAAATCTTCAATTTGTGCAACTGTGATTAAAAGTCCGTGCGTAAATAATTGGATGGGATAAAACGCAAAGATGAAAAAAATTGTGATAAAAAATTAAAAATTAAAAAATTAAAAATTAAAAATAAAAAATGGTGGAAAAATTAATGATGAATGGTGTCCTAAAAATAGTGAAAAAAGGTAGTGGGGTATCTTCTATAAGTGGGGTGAAGGGAAGAGGGAAGGTGACTTCAACTGTTGCTCCCGGTGCTCTGTGACCACTTATGCAATTGCTCTCACCAGAGGTATGACCCCGTCCGGGGTGGATCAGCCTTCACAGTATCAGCCACTGTGTTGCTCTCTGGCTTGCCTCTGTTGTGGTTCTGGGAGTCCCTCGTTCCTCTGTTTGTATAACGTGCTCAATTATATGCAATGAGTAAGAGGCATATCCATGGTGTAGTATGTTTTTAAAATTCCAATTTTATTAAATAAACAAAATTACTCACAAACATTCATAGTCTGCAGACTTGTTCGTATATGCTGCTTGGTTTCTTTAAAAAGAAGGGAGGGAAAGGTCCCGTTCGGCTGCCTCGCCGTATGAGTTAGAGGTGTATGCTGTCTGGCCACGTCCTACGCGTTTCGTCATCAAAGACGTCCTCTTATTGTTTTTCATCTTTTACTTTTATTATTCCTTTTTCCACATTTCTAGTGATTGGTTTTTGTGCATTTTGGTATTGACACTACCCGTTCACTGGCACTTTGCACTTTAATATTGTAATTTAGGAACTGCATGTTATTTTAATTGATCTATGGCTCATTGATTTATGATTCCAATGACATTTATGGTTTTTAAGGTCTTATGATTATTATCGTTTGATGACACCTATTGATAAGCACATATATATATACATAATAGTATAGATCACCATTTGGTATCATACAAGTTTTTATTATTTTTATTGTTATTACTTACCAGCACGCTGGAAAATTTATGCTTATTACCATTATCTGAATTTTAAACGGTATAGCGCCAAGTCTATTCCCCCCCCCTCCCTCACTGCACTTTATTGTTTCCACCCACATCGGGTTGAAATTGAAATAGAGGCCACTCTTACCAGAATTATAATCAATAGTTCCATAGCGCGACCTACCCCTCCCTCTCTTATCATACCTGGCAGGTGCCCCTAGAAGCTGGAAATCACTGAAGTCGTCACTGCTATACTACAGTGATCTCCACTTTCTTCTGGGTTCTGTGCTGAGTGATCAACCTGATCCATCCTGAATGGATGAGGTCAGCTGCTCCGCACAAGTGCTGCCATTCAGACAGAAAATGCTCTCTGAATGAAAAACATTCTCTAATTGGACAAGGTGGAAAGGTGGGTGGTAAAGCAAAGCATTCTATGAATAGCGCTTGTGCTGTGTCTCTAAACTCTTGTGTTTGCAATGCAGGGGAGCAACCACTTTGCATGGGACCCAGATGCAAGTGGAGATCACTGAAGTAGCAGTAATTTTCTTTTTCAGTGATTTTATATCATTCAAGCCACAAAACTGATGGTACCTAGTGGTGGGGAAATACTGTAGGAGATTGAAGGTGAAAATTGCAGATTAAAAAAAATAAATTTCCATTTTTTTTTCTTACTGAAATTCTTCTTTAGGTAAATAAGCACTTATCTTTTATAACATATGGAAGTGAAATTTATGTTTAAACCTTATAGGCTACAGTAGAAATGATTGATTTAACACGTTGATTTACTTTACTATATAGCTGCTTCAATAACTTTTTGTTAATACAAAGGTTTATTTAACCTCCCTGGCGGTATGATTATTTCTGATTTTAGGTGCTGAAAGTGGTACAATGTTTTGCATGTAAATTTGGCGTTTTATATTGTAGGCCTGTAATTCTTAGGAATAACTCACTTAAATCTAGTCTAGTAGAATCCCGGGTATGATAAAGTTTGAAACACAAAATCATAAATTATAATATAATAAATAACTATAAATAATTATAGCAAATACTAATATAATAATAATAACAATTACAATTGCATGATATAATCAAATCAAAAACACTGAAATTTGCTCATTTGCAGAATTGTCGCTGTCATTAGATTTAGTGTTTGATGATGAATTTCCCCACAAATCGCTATCGCTCAATTCTGCAAGTGATTTTAATTTATTATCGCTGTTTTCTAGCTGGTCTGAAACCACTTTTGACATAAAGGGACACTTTTTAGTTGCTATGGGCAATCTCCAAATTCCAGGCAGAAAAAAATGTATTTATAATATAAAAGTGCATGCAGGGCACTGGACAGACCACTAGGGACAAAGGGGTGTATAATTTTTTATACAGTACTGTAATCTGTAAAATTACAGTGTACTGTATATCTAGTGTGTTTTTACTTTTTTGAATTTGTCTCTTTTCTCTGTTTCCGTGCGTCGCAATGCTCGCAGGGAACGCAGCCCAGGGGAACTCGGCACTGTGTTAATCAAGTGAGGGGACAGCTCGCACACACAGTGGGGAGACATCGGAGTATCCAGGGGCAAGGTCAGTAACTTTCCCTGTATCCTGCGATGCAATCCCAAGTCTGGCTCAGGGTTACCGCTAATGGTACTGAAATTCCACCCCAAGCCAGACTCGGGAATACTGCCAGGGAGGTTAAAGTTTCTTTGTACAAGGTAACGTGTATTTTACATTTATTGGCCCGTTAATGAAGGGTTTCGTTTTAACAACATAATATCAAATGAGTCAAATATTAAACATGAAGCATTGTATTAACTTTACACAAATGTCACTAGTCAGTTCAAGACTATATCTATTGCTCATTGGTGCTGAAGACCTTGAAGAAAATGAATACACAGTTGACATTTTAGGTATAATATACACCTTTCTTATAGCCATTTTTATTTTCCTTAAGCGGATCTTAACCCCTTCATGATGGAGATGTACCAAATTTTAATATCTGAGTCTTAGTAAAGCTGTACATATCACCTACCCATCCAATCAGTGAGGGGTACATAATATCCTGACCCATTTACAAAATCAGCACCCAATGTTTGACATGTTTAAAAAAAAATGCCCCACATTGTAAATTCACCATCAATCACATCATCCAGTGATGCAGATCCATGTCAGTCACAACGCTCGATGTCTAAGGCCGCGTACACACGGGCGGATTGTCTGTCCAACTTAGTCCGCTGAACCGTGTTTCAGCGGACAATCCGCTCGTGTGTGGGCTTCAGCGGACTTTTTCAGCGGACTGTCTGACGAACAAAGTCTTACAGAATTTCCGAAATTTTGTCCGTTCAAACTTGGTTTTGTCCATCCAAACTTGGTTTCAGCGGACAGTCCGCTCGCGTGTAGGCAAGTTGGACGAACTAAGTATGGCGCATGCTCAGAAAGGATTTACACGGCCGAAGGTTGCATTGCAGTGTATAGGACGTCGTTTTTCTAGTCCCATCGTACGTGCTGTACACGTCATCGCACACGCTTTCAGTGGACTGTCTGCTCATAGTGTGTGGTCAAGTCCGTTCATGCAAATTTTGAACGGACTGTCTGTCGGATTGTCTGACGAACTTAGTTGGGCAGACAATCCGCCCCTGTGTACGCGGCCTAAAAGAAGAACAAAACCTGTTATCTGCCAACATGTTAAAACCTGTTGATTCCTATCGAATATCATCTCCCAGTTCTTGCTACCAATGCTTCTGAATTCTGTTTGCTTTTGCTTTAAAAGCACACTCTTATTGATTTGGAAGCAATAAGCATTGGAAGCATTGGAAGCCAGGGAGCTGATCATTTCACCTTAGGGCTTATGGATAGGGATAGTTAAATGGTTCAGGCCAAACATGAGTTGGGGCTGAACATTTGCCTGTTCAGCCATTCGCCAAACATCCAAATTTGCATGGTGTTCGCTGGGTGTTTGCACCAGCGGACACCCTGTAATGCACTGAGCACTGCACAGTGCATTCTGCACCCTGATCAAGGCACAGTGTAAGTTGGTTGTCAAGGAGTGAGACTGGGAAGCAGGCCATGGTGCCCTTAACAACCGATGAGTCATCAGCCGATGAGTTTCCCCACTGACAGCTGAATAATACAAAAAAGTGTATGCCCGCCAGTCCATACCAGGCCCTTTGGGTCTGGTATGGATTTGGAGCGGAACCCCACACCACAATTTAAAACATTTTAATTTTAAAAATGGTCCCCCCAGAATCCATATTAGACCCCTATCTCAAAGCCTCCTCTGCGCTTTGACAGGTCTTATATAGGTAAGTGGCGGGGCCACCTGGCAATGTCACCTGGTGGCCCTTCCCCCTTGTGACTTCACAGGCCCAGCATGCACCAGTCTGTGACGTCAAAAGGGGGTGGTGTCAACAGGGGACATAGCCAGGTTGCCCTGTTCCCTTACCTATAAAAGAAATGATAAAAAGCAGAGGAGGCATTCAGTGGGAGGCCGTCCCAGAAGGCAGAGTGTTTTTGTTTAAATTATATTTTGGGTCGACGGGTGGCATGATTGACCATGGATTTACATGAAGGGACACTGTTTTTTTTTCATTTTTTATAAAGGTTTTTTTTAAATCTTGTCTGTCATGGTTATGCAGCTTACCTCTCCATGTGTTCAGATTAAGAGGCCAGCCACTCTCACCTGGCTGCTTAAGTAATCTCTCTTCAAAGCATGGCTCCACCCCAGCCCCTATCAGGGAACTCTATATTAACCTGTGCACTGCAAGCCAGCTCTGCTGATCAATATTGTGTGTTTTGGCTTCCATGTGCTCATTGCTCTGTGTCCTATGTCTGATCCTGTTTACCAACCTTGGTTTTTTCTTGACTGTCCTCGTCTGCTTCATATCCCAACCTTTGGCATGTTTCTTGACTATCCTTTGTTGTTGCAGTCTGCTGCTTCTTTTCTACCTCCCTGTACTGTAATGTGAGCATGAGCTTGGAAATCCTGGGGTCCGTGACCTGGAGCCAGACTTCAGCGAAGTCCATCCCCACCATCAGGGCCCTGGTGAACACCTGCTGGCTCTTAGATTCCATGCCATGGCAAATCTCATGCTCTAGCTTTCAGTGTGATCTGTGTTGGTGCTTCAGAGTACCAGCTTTCCTGGACCACCCAGGGCTCCATTTGTAGCAGTCAGCTGTAGGATCCACTACCTTACGGTGCACTCCAGACCCCCACGGGGTGCATCTGTCATCTGGACTCAGGTGGCCTGACATTGTCTCTTGTTTTTATTACTTTTTGAAACTTTTTTTGGTAAATGGGTAGGGGTACTATGTACCTGATACTCATTTACATGGGGGTGCGTGGATCTGTGGGTCCCTTGTTAAAGAGGGCTTCCAGATTCTGATAAGCCCCCTGCCCATAGACCCCTACAACCACCAGCCATGGTTAAGGAGATGAGACTCTTGTCTCCATCCACATGGGGACAAGGTGCTTTGATGTGGGGGGATGGAGCTCCCCTGCCCCAAAGTACCCATCCCCATGTTGAGGGCATTTGGCTGCTTGTGCCCCCAATTTCCTGATCTGCCAGTCTGCATGCCCAGATAAGGGTCTGGTGTTAACTTTTAGGGGGACCCCCACGTTTTAGTATTTTTGTTTGGCACAGGTTCCTGTCCAAATCCATACCAAACCCAAAAGGCCTGATATGAACTGGGGGGGGGGGGGGGGGTGGGATCCCAGCAGTTAGTCTTCAAATGATGATGGCTACTGGGATGCTATTTAGTTGCTTCTCAGCTATTTCATAACACCTCAGTGTTTTGCCTGTACACCCCATTTACTTTACTCCCTGTGATCCTGTTCCTCATCCTGATCCTGTTTCCACCTTCCCTACCTTCTCCCCATTTTAGCTTATTCCTTACACTAAGCCTGATCATGCTCTGCCCCATAGTTTAGTTCAGGTAGGTTTTCTTAGTAGTTCTCACTGCCACTTAGGTTCACTAGGTGTTATATTCTTTGGTTTATGTATTTTGTATTTATTATTGCATTTGTCATTTGTTTCTTTTCCTTAACAAGCTACATTTATTTTCATTCAGTGGGGAGTCTAGCGATCTCTGTGCACATCTGTACATATTTGGTCATGTCTCTTACCAGCACTTGGTATCTTAACATATTGCTGAAATCAATATAGGATTCCTTCAATATAACCTATAGTTACACAATCAGTAATTGATATAAAAGTAACAAAAAAACAAAAATGTTTTAATTAAATGTCAGGTTTTCTTTAAAAGAGTCTAAGCCCTTCTACACACGGTCGGAGATTCCGTCAGAATGTGTCCGATCAGAGCGTTTTGTCAGATATTCCGATTGTGTGTGGTCTGCATCGGACTGTTTCCGTCGGAAAATCCGTCGGACCAACTTTTCCAACTTGCCGGAAATATTTTCAGACAAAATGCTCCGATCGGACATACTCCGATCATGTGTAGAGAATTCCGATCGGACAAAGTACCATGCATGCTCAGATAAAATTCCTACACCAAAGCTATTGGCTACTAGCGTGAACATAGTCCCATCGTAATGAAATAACGGCATCACGTCGGATTTTCCGACAACTTTGTCCGACCGTGTGTATACAACAGTTTCGGACAAAATCTGTCAGACAAAATCCGACGGATTTGGTTGTCGGAATCTCCGACCGTGTGTACAAGGGCTAATAGTTAAAATATTATGTTTTTTTGTTTTTGATTTTTTATCAGCAGTGAGAGATGTCCCTAGTGCTGGTGGTTCTAGTCTTAATTGAAATCCAAAGTTCACTGCCTCCTCATACCCTCAGTGGCACACTTCCAGTGCTGTGAAGGTTAATTCAGTAACGGGACCTGTCATAGGCACTCCTTGACTGATTATGCTGACCCTTTCCCTCTCTTCCATTCATAGACACTGTGCTATAGCTTATTCCTTGCAATAGCTACTTCAATGAAAAGTGCTCTGAAGCTTTAAAAAAAATGTCCTCTATACAAAATGTAACTAAGAAACGTAAAGGTTTCTAAGCTTTTCATTGTCCACAATTGTGGTTAAGAAAACCACAAAACTTAGAGCAATTCATTGTGAAAGTGATTCAGGAAGCAATTAGCTTCACTATATGACAGCATCACCATGAAATGTGTATATATATATGACTAGTACAACATTATACAAAAGGTTGCGGGTTGAAGAATGTGCAAGGCTCTCTAAGGTGCTTCTTGAGCAGAAATGTGCCTTGATAAACAGCCCTGCTGTTTCCCAGCTATATAGTGCTTCAATATCGTGTAAAGAAAACAGAAGTTTCAAACTGACAGATGGCTCTGCTTGAAAATTGGGAGTTTCGTGTTATATACTTCAAGCAATAGCACATATGCAGGTGCATAAAAATATAAAAATAAAACAAATAAATACAGTCACATTCGATACTGAACACCAAACATATAATCATACAACAAAACGTGTTTTTTTTTCCCCAAAAGATTTTGTTTTGATTGCCTGAAAATAGCATTTTATATGACAAATAACATAATTACACTGTATGTCAATATAATGACAAAATGTCAGCATGGACATATGTTAATTGCACAAATATTTACAGAGTGTTTCTGACTTTTCCATCTTCAAAATGTGAACATGATAACTTAAATATCAGTATATGTTTTTTTTTATTGTTTGTTTCATGTTTTCTATGTTATTGTTTTACCAAGAATTTTCTTTTAATTTGAATTTATGGGTGATTAAAGTGGAATTAAACTTCCATCTCTCATCTAAGGCTTATCTATAGGTATGGCAAATATCTCCTAAATGTGCACTGTTTAGGAGATATTTACTATATATGCAACCGACGATGACATCGAAATATGCACTCTGAAGGAACGACCACCCTGGGCCATTCGTTCAGAGTCCTGTGCCATAAACGGCGGCTCCCCTTTGAATGCGCGGGAGTGACGTCATTGCGGCTCCAGCCAGTCATACAGCCAGAGTCCTTGGACCCGGAAGGAAGACAGGTGAAGATGGAAGTGGCCTCCAGCGATGACATCTCATTGCTGGAATGCTTTGTTTTCAAGTGAGTTTCCCATGATCTGCTAGTATATGATGCATACTAGCACATTATGCCTCTACCTTGCAGGCAAGGAAAAAAAAGCTTGCCCAACAGTTTAAAACCACTTTTTTTAGATTGAGATTAAAGTTAGACAGTTTTAAGGTACATGAGAGTATCTAGACCAATAAACAGAATATTTATATGTTAATCAAAACAAAATAACAAACCTCTTTAGGTAAAAAAAGGTAATCATTCCCCATGAAATAAACATATCAGGCTCAGCGCAGAAAAAAAGGGGGAGAGATTTCAAGGGGAAAGAAAAGAGAGTGAAGGGAGGAGAAGATAAAAAATAAAAAGGTCAAGTCTGAATAGGAAAAGTCACTCCTCCCAATTCATTACCCAACTCCCCAGATATGCCTCCCATCAGATAGGGGATTGCAAATATGTGATCCATGAATTCCTGTTTTTTTTTGTTTTTTTTTAAACTTAGCTTGTCGGCCACAGAATGCTGACTAATTTTTGGTGTAAAATTATGCAGGATAGCTTGTGTCTAGTTGTAGCAATGTCCACCACAGGACAAGCTCTTGATATTTGTGGTAAGTAAAACTAAAATGTAAACGATAAGAGATTGGGTACATCTAGGGATATCATCCACCAGATCATTAAAAAGTTCTTTCTTGGTGAGGTTAACTGAGGTCACAGAGTAAATTAACCACTTAAGGACCGCCGCATGGCAATGTACGTCGGCACAATGGCAACGACAGGCACAAGCACGTACATGTACGTGCTTGCCTTCCAGCGGTTGGGGGGGGGTCTGATTGGACCCCCCCTCCCGCTGGCTGCGGCGGTCTGTTTTGCTTCAGGAGCGATCCAGGATGAGGGGATGACCGTTGTTTTTTGGCCATCCCCTTTCGATCGCTCATGGCGAATGAGAAGCTTCCCCCGCCTGTGTAGTGTAAACACAGGCAGGGAGGAAGTGATGTCATTCTCCTCGGGGCGGTCTTTTTGTCCGGACTGCAAGGAGAACACAATAGTAAGTGCCCCAACACTACACTGACACGTAGGTACACATAGGCACACAAATTACCCCCCCGATCACCCTCCGATCGACCCCCCCCACCCCTCCCAGTCACAGTGTCACTGATTGCAGTGATCATTTATTTACTGATCACTGCATTTAGTGTCAGTTGTGACAGTAAAAACTGTCAGGGCAGTTAGTGTTAGGTCCAGGGTAGCCCCTACCCCCCCTAATAAAGGTTTAACCCCCTGATTGCCCCTAAAGTTAACCCTTTCCCCCTCTTTTGCCAGTGTCACTAAGCAATCGTTTTTCTGATCGCTGCATTAGTGTCACTGGTGCCGCTAGTTAGCTAGTTATTTTTTTAGGTTCACCGCCAGGTTTTTATAGCACTAGGTACCCCCATATACTACCTAATATAGATTTTAACCCCCTCATCGCCCCTAGAGTTAATCCTTTCACCAGTGATCACCATATTAATGTCACTGGTGACGCTGGTTAGCCAGTTAGTTATTTAGGTTCCCCGTCAGGTTTTTATATAGCGTCAGGGACCCCCATATACTACCTAATAAAGATTTTAACCCCCTGATTGCCCCTAGTTAACCCTTTCACCAGTGATCACCGTATAAGTGTTACGGGTGACTCTGGTTAGTTAGTTTGCTTTTTATAGCATCAGGGCACCCACCATTTATTACCCAATAAAGGTTTAACCCCCTGATCACCCGGCGGGTGATATCAATTAGGTTTTAGGGTCAAGGTCTGCATCGCCCCAGGCAGCGCTAGGTTAGTGCCAGTACCGCTAACACCCACGTGCAAAGCATACACCTCCCGTAGTGGTATAGTATCTGAACAGATCAATATCTGATCTGATCAGATCTATACTAGCGTCCCCAGCAGTTTAGGGTTCCAAAAAAATGCATTGTTAGCGGGGTCAGCCCAGATACCTGCTAGGACCTGCATTTTGCCCCTCTGCCCAGCCCACCCAAGTGCAGTATCGATCGATCACTGTCACTTACAAAACACTAAACACATAACTGCAGCGTTTGCAGAGTCAGGCCTTATCCCTGCCTGATCGCTAACAGTTTTTTTTGGTAGCGTTTTATATTTAAATCCTGAAGGCGGTGCTTGGTTTTTGGGGTCCTGTACGTGGCTAGGCTCTTAAAGTCCCCCACATGTGGTATCCCTGTACTCGGAAGAAGCAGCAAAATTTATTTTGGGGTGTAATTTCACTTATGCCAATAGCATGTGTGAGCAATATATCATTTAGTGACAACTTTGTGCAAAAAAAAAAAAAAATTGTAATATTCCTGCAACTTGTGGCAAAATATCAAATATTTCATGGACTCAACATTCCTTTCATTAAAAAGCTTGGGGTGTCTATCTTCCAAAATGGGGTCATTTGGGGGGGGGGTTTTGTGCTATTTTGGCATTTTATGGCCTTCGAAACTGTGCTAGGTAGTGAGGAGTGAAATCAAAAATTTGCACCCTTAGAAATCCTGAAGGCAGTGATTGGTTTTCGGGGTGCCGTACGCGGCTAGGCTCCCAAAAAGTCCCACATATGTGGTATCCCCATACTCAGGAGAAGCAGCAGAATATATTTTGGGGTGCAATTCCACATATAACTATGGCATGTGTGAGCAATATATCATTTAGTGGCAACTTTTTGTAAACTTTTTATTTTGTGTCAATTATTCAATCAAAAAAAAAATATTCAATGGGCTCAACATGCCCCTCAGCAATTTCCTTGGGGTGTCTACTTTCCAAAATGGGATCATTTGGGGGGGAGGGTTTGTACTGCCCTGCCATTTTAGCACCTCAAGAAATGAGATAGGCAGTCATAAATTAAAAGCTATGTAAATTCCAGAAAATTTACTCTAGTTTGTAGACGCTATAACTTTTGCGCAAACCAATAAATATATGCTTATTGACATTTTTTTTTACTAAAGGCATGTGGCTGAATACATTTTGGCCTAAAATGGACTAAAATTTCGTTTATTCGATTTTTCTTATACCAAAAAGTAGAAAATATATTTTTTTGAAATATTTTCAGTCTTTTTCCTTTTAAATCGTAAAAAATAAATATCGCAGAGGCAATCAAATACCATCAAAAGAAAGCTCTATTTGTGGGAAGAAAAGGACGCAAATTTCGTTTGGGTACAACATTGCATGAATGCGCAATTACCAGTTAAAGCAGTGCAGTGCGAAATTGTAAAAAGACCTCTGGTCCTTAGGCTGACAATTGGTCCGGGGCTGAAGTGGTTAAGATGAACACTCTGGTCCAGGAGTGCTCAATATTTGAGCAGGTCCACCAAGAATGGAGTCCCTTTTTGTCCACATCCTTTTGCAAGTCTCACTGGCACCATATACCAGCAAGATTAGACCTTATAGTTCACCTTGACAAGAGTGGTATTGGGGATCCTTTTATGTACCATGAAAGACCATCTAGACCAGTCTTCCACTGCTATGTCTGTTCCCAGGACCTGATCCTAGGCCATCTGGGTAATTTAATCACAGGCTTAGTCAAGAAAAAAGTACATTGCCAATATATCTCCTTTCATGCCAATATTCCATACACACCATTTCTTAAAAGAAGTCCTCAATGAGATACCTTCTGTGCATTTTTCACTGGAGTCTAAAAAGATTGAGTATTTGATGAAGGCAAAACACTTTTGTCAAGGACATCTCAAGGGTTTGGAGGAAAAATTCTATTGGTTTTATCCATCTGTTTTTATTTTGTTTTGTTTTTTGTTATCTCGTAAATTGTTTAGATACATTTAAAGGTGAAATCTCTCTCTCTCTGTCTCTCTATTCATTTAGTTGAAAACAAAAAGCCATCCTCTTGTAATCTTCTGTACTGGAACACTCAAATTCTGAGAGATATGGAAGCACTAGGATTCAATCAAACATGCTGCATTCACATGGGCTAAAAGAAACATGCTGGCAAGAAGGAAGAGCAGTGTAATGACTTCAGCAGTCTGTTCCTGCTCCTTCATTGTCAAATACCAGGTTGGAAACAAAGGTGACTGACCTGCAGTGCTGGGACAAGGTGATCCAGGGCAAAGATGCCAAATTGCGCCCCCCCTTCCCTTAGGGTTAGGGTCAGGGTGTCCCCTACCCCTGCAATAATCCATTGCGCCAGGGGCAGCCTCCCTCCTGCCCACCCCTTGTCCCGGCCCTGCTGACCTGTGTTACATAACTGCAGCAGAGAAATGTCAAGTCGCCAGGCTGGATGTGCTGTCTGACTGGACTGTGCATATCTTAAATCTAGATAGATATTAAAATAAATTAGCAGGTACATAGCACACATTTATACATTTATATGGAGTATACTGTATCTGTTGGTCTGGAGTTCAGCTTTAATATAGAAGAGATTGTGGTATTTACTTATAACAGCAATATTCTTTTTTTTCCTTCACTAGGGCCAGGACTTACCTTTACATGAAATACTAAATGCTTCATGTGAGAACAACGGCATGCAGGTATGTCTACCTTTCTGAGTATGATATAATATGCAATATACAGGTAAATGTATTTATGCTAGTATTTACTAGAATTCACTTGCTCTTATATGATAAAGTTACAAAGATTACTTCTACAATAAAATGTGTGTGAAATTGGAAAATGTATAGAACAAAGAAATTCAGGTCATGTAGGTCATGTTTTATCTCTTTTACGATAAAAGAGAACCATAGCTAATATTTTATAACTGGGATATAGTCAATTTAGTAATAAGTATTTTTAGCATGCATTAATCCTCATAAATTCTGCCAGTTTTGCTTGAAATTGTTTGTTTCTGAATTCTAGCAGAGTGGTTTACAAAATGCTCTAGGGCAGAAACTATGTGATGTACATGTAACGCACTTTCATTATTTCATCTTATCATTAAATAATTGTTCACAATAGTTCTGTATTTCATTTAAACTTTTGTAATACCTTTTGGATTGCTATAAGTCCTGACTGTTTGAAAACATGTGCCAGCTATGATAAGTTGATTGTTAGAGTTTAACAAGCTGATCAGCAGTCTTGCACATTCTCTCTTGTACGTAAATTGATATGAACCTGTTGGAAATGAGGCAGTTTAAGATAGAGGGCACAGCCAGAAGGAACTGAAGAAAAGGGTTGGCACTTTCAAATGGAGACATTATTTTGAGCTGAACAGTAGAATAAGTCTAAAGCTGAGGAACATTGCTATAGTATCTATCATTTATGTGATGCAAATATTAGAATTTTAGATTTCAGCTTGACCTTTAATATTTTATTTTACATCCTCAACCAGCTTTTGAAAAATAGATGTTGCTAGAGCTAGAATGAGTTTCTTGCTCGCATTGCACAGAATTACTGTGATGACTTCATAAAATTATAACACCATTGAAATATCATTCCTAGCACCATCGATGAGTACATTTTCACACAGTATCTATGTACACTATTGTAACTGCTACAAATGTAACAGTGCTTGGACTGAACCAAAAGTAGAAGAGCAGATAACGGATTCTAAGTTTGGCAATAATGATAGCCTAAACTGGCACAAAATAAGAAAAATCTGACATTTGTTTATGGTAAGTTTTGCCCCACGATAAATGAACAATAACTATTTTCTGTCTTTTGGTTCTATTTGCACTAAAATAATTTTCCTGTAACATGCCGTTTCATGGTTTTGTTTGTAAAATAAACTAAGTTTCGGATATTTACTTAAAAAAATACAACATGTATAATGTTTATTTAAATATAGTATAAAACAGTCTTCAAAATTTTGAATTGGATCTTATGAAGCAACAATTTTTTACATTGCTTCTTTGCAAGGTTTTGTGTAAAAAATGCAGCTTGTCTTTTTCTGCTACATCTGCATCGCATTTATTCTCACAGGCAAATCAATGTAATCAAAAACATCTCAAAAAGCCCTTTAAATGCTTTGCAAATACAAATCATTATTCTCAAAAAGCACCCAAAAAAAAGCTGATGTGTGTTTAGTCTGACATTAGTCCCTGACCCAATCAAAATATATAATATTTATAATATATACCCACACACAGTCTCTTTCTGTCTCTGTGCTAGACTGCAATTGACCTATTGGTTTTGGAAATGGAGATTTTTATTATTATGATGCAGGATTTATATAGTGCCGACAGTTTATGCAGCGCTTTACAAGTTGAGGGTAGACAGTACAAATACAATACACTTTAATACAGTAGGAATAAGAGGACCCTGCTCATTAGAGCTTACAATTTAAGAGAGAGGGTCAAGAGATACAAGAGGTAATAACTGTGGGGGATGTCCTGATGGAGAAAATAAATGTACAGTTATTAGGTGGAGGCCAGATAGGCTTCTCTGAAGAGGTGAGTTTTCAGGGATCGTCTGAAAGTAGACAAAGTTGGAGATAGTCAAACAGATTGGGCTAGAGCACTCCAGAGGATGGGAGAGGCTCAGAAGAAGTCATGGAGGTGAGCATAGGATGAGTTGACAAGGGAGCTAAAAAATTAGGAGGTCTTGGGAAGAACAAAGAGGACAATTTGGTTGGTATTTTGAGACCAGGTTAGTGATGTAGCTGGGGGCCAGGTTGTGGATGTTGCGGAGGTTGAGGCAGCAAGCTTTGGACAGCGATTGGAAGTGGGGCTAGTTAAGGATAGTTAAGAGTCCAGGATTACACCCAGGACCTTGGTATGGGGTGAAGGGTTGATAGTTGAGCCGTTGATTTTGACAAAGAAATCAGCGAAAGTGGCACGTGGGGGAGGAAATATCATCAGCTCGGTTTTGGATAGGTTGAGTTTGAGGAAGTGACATCCAAGCTGATATGTCTATTGGTAAGTTGGTGATGCATGAGGAGACAGATGGAGTGAGTTGAGGGGGTGGAACAGGTAGATTTTGGTAGAGATATTAAAAGCCATGGGGGGCAATAAACTGACCTAGGAAGGAGATGAATATCGAGAAAAGGAGAGGTCCAAGAACAGAACCTTGGAGGAATCTGACAGGTAAAGGAAGAGAAAAGGAGGAAGGAGAGTTGTAAGTGACACTGAAGAAGCAGTGGGATAGGTATGATGAGAACCAGTGAAGAGTACAGCCACAGAGACCAAAGGAGTGGCATATTTTGACGAGGAGGGGGTGGCCCACAGTATCAAAGGCAGCAGAGAGGTCCAGGAGAAGTAATACAGAATAGTGTCCGTTGGTTTTAGCCGTTAATGGGTCGTTAGGGAGTTTAAGGAGAGCAGTTTACATGGAGTGTTGAGGGTGAAATCCAGGCTGAAGGGGATCAAGAAGTTTGATCATAGTCAGATGGTCGCTCAGTCGGTTGTGGACCAGTCTTTCAAGAAGTGTGGAGGAGAAGGAGAGTAAGGAGATGGAGCATATGTTAAGATTGGTGGGATCCAGTGAGGGCTTTTTAAGGAGGGGTAACAAACGTATGTTTTAGAGAGTTGGGGAAGATGCCAGAAGAGAGGGAGAGATTAAAACAAGTTTAGCAACCTTGTTAATACTAGCAGGGTTGAATGAGCAATGATTGTACATGGGGTGCTGTGTGGAGGAGGTTTATGAGCATTGGAGATCTCCTCACAAATTGAATCAATCTTATTTTTCGTTTCAATATGTTTTTATTTTGCATCAAGTACAGTAAACAAAGTCAACGTGAAAATGACTAAAACAGTAAGTGAAAGACAATATAGAGATATGGACATTCTTAAGATTGAATATGTCAAGCCAGTTTGCAAGCATACAGAGCATTAAAATACTGACCAAAAGCCAATACGAAATACATATGATGGGAAGTGCACATTCATGTAACTGAGGTAAACATTTGCCTCTAATAGGCCTGAGCTAACATAGGCATTAGAACAAATTCCCAGTCAAATAATGAAGAAAATACGTATAAAATATAATGGTCATAGAAGGAGGGAGGGATCTCCGCCACCCCATAAGGGCTCTTTGCTGTGGCCAAAGGCCCCCATCCCCCTGCCAAGAATAAAGACAGATAGGACCAGGATTAGATCAACAAGGGTTAGTAAATTATATACGTGAGCCATCATATGTAACAAAAACAGGTAGCAAGGCTATAATGTAACAGTAATCCTGAGATGAAAGGAACAACATCCCTAATGGGCACAGAAACCCAGTGCAACTGGATGAAAGTACGTAAATCAGGTTTCTATGAACCGTGTGTAAAATACTGAGATCCACATTGCGATGCAGGAACTGGCCCTGAAATCAGCTGGCCCGGCCCAACTCCGCAATGAAGTGTCCATGAAAGATCGTCTCTCACTAAGCTCCTTAGAAGAAGGTGAAGAATAAAAAAATAGTAGAAAAGGAGAAGAAGAGGAAGGGAGAAAGATATAAAAAAGGAAAAGGGAAGTGGCATTTTACCACAGGAGTCGCCTGGGGGTAACAGAACCGTACTCAGGGTCTCGAACCGGGAGCATTTATGTGGATAAAGAAACTCCCACGAAGTGCGCCCATGGTTCCCAAGTGGCCCTGAATTTATCCGAGCGGTCCAGGAGTACGCTTACCATCTTTTCTTGTAACATAATCCAGCAAATTTTCCTTTTGGCCTGTATAGTGGAGACATAGGGTTGCTTCCAAGCTTTGGCAAGAGTGAGCTTAGCGCCCAATAAAATGAAAGTGATGAGGCGTTGCGTACTCCTGGAGGCTCCCTCTGTGGGGAAATTAAGAAGTGCCACCAGAGGAGACATCTGAACCGGTGTTGCAGAGACTCTGGATATCCAGGTAAAGATCCTATACCAGAACTTCCGTATTCTAGGGCATGTCCACCACGTGTGTATCATGTCACCTCGAAGGCCGCATCCCCTGAAGCACAGAGGGGAGGCGGAAGGGAACATTTTGGCCAATTTCGAAGGGACTAGGTACCATCTTGTAAGCACCTTGACACCAGCCTCTATCATACTTGGGTTAAGGATACCTCTGAAGGATTTCAGGAACACCCCATGCCACTGCTCAATGCTCCAGGATTGGTTAAGGTCCTCTTCCCAGGCCGACATATAAGATGTCTTGGACTTTGTGGAAGACAGTGCCCTATAAATGACTGAAATCCCCCCCCTCTGCTCATCGGACTGACAGCACCACGCCTCATAAGATGTCACCTGAGGACCACTGGGAAGGGACTTGCATTTTTTGTGTAGGAAATTTGAGATCTGAGTAAATCGAAATATTTCAGTGGGGGGCATATCAAGTTTGCTGGTACAGTAGGCTTTAGAGATTGGGCCCACTGGTCTAAGGAAATGACCTATTCTATATAGCCCCTTGTCCAGCCACCATTGAAAGGCTTTAATGTTCAGGCCCGGAGGGAAGTCTGGGTTATGGAACAGGTGAGATAAAGGTTTTAATTGGGAAATTAGGGAGCAATTATGTTTAAGGCCATCCCAAACTGCGAAGGAGTGCGAGAGAGTTGGTGAAAGGATCGGAGGTCTCATCTTTTTAGGGCTCCACATCAGGAAGTCTAGCGTGTGCCTAGGTACCGCTTGTCTCTCTATCTGTATCCAATCAGGCTGTTCCCATCTAGAATAGACAGCTGACATCTGTGCCAATTGGGCTGCTTGATAATATAAACGTAAGTTTGGAAGTCCCAAACCACCTTCCGATTTGGATCGGAATAAAATAGATTTAGAAAATCTATGTCCACCCTTACCCCAGACAAATTTAATAACTTTAGCTTGAAAGCGTTGCAGGCGTACTCTATCCACCGGGATGGGAAGAGCCCTGAAATAATACAGAATGCGAGGGAGCAGCGTCATCTTTATAGCATTGATTCTGCCCAGCCAGGATAGGGACAGCCCAGTCCACCCGATGAGATCTTCCTCCAATTTGTGGAATAACGAAGGGTAATTAGCTTGATGGAGGAGATCAATCCTAGAGGTTAATTTAATCCCCAGATACGATATTGATGTGTCACTCCAGGTGAACTTGAAGCTGTCCCTAAGCCTTTCTATGAGTGAGCTAGGAATATTAACATTAAGAGCTTGAGATTTCTGATAATTAACCCTGAGACCCGAAATCGATCCAAAGTCATCTAAGAGACTACAAATATTGGGCAACGATGTCAGGGGGGAGGAGACGAACATAAGGATGTCGTCTGCAAATAAAGCACATTTGTGTTGGATAGAACCGCAATGGATACCTTGTATATTAGGGTTATGTCTAATGGCTATGGCCAGGGATTCGATCGCTAATGCAAAAATTAAAGGGGAAAGCGGACATCCCTGTCTTGTCCCTCTGGATATGGGGAAAGATTCCGAATAAAATCCCTGCAGACGTACCTGGGCCTTTGGGGACGAGTACAAGGCTCGCAAGACATTGAGAAAAGACTCTCCAAATCCCCAACGTTGTAGGGTGGTGAAAATATATGACCAGTGTACCGAATCAAACGCTTTTTGGAGATCCAAAGACAAGAGACATCCCTGTCTGGAAGATTTCCCGTCCCAGTTCGAGTTAAGAAGCGATATGATGTCAATGGCCCTTCTAGTTTGGTCCGGACCTTGTCGACCCGGAATGAATCCCACTTGGTCCTTATGTATGTATAAGCTAATGAAGGAAGCCAGACGGTCCGCAAGGATCTTGGTCAGAATCTTTAAATCATTATTAATAAGAGAGATTGGTCTATAATTACCGACTGAACTGGCATCTTTATTAGGCTTAGGGAGAACAGTGATGTAAGCCTCATTGAGAGAGGAATCTAAACTCCCCCCCCTTCGGAGAGCGTTGAAAAAACGGGCCATGTACGGGGCAAGCGTAGGGGCAAACGCCTTATAGTAGGGAATTGAAAACCCGTCCGGACCAGGGGCCGAATGCGTTTTCAAGTTTTTAATCACCGCGCACACCTCATCCGCTGAAATGGGCGAATCCATCCTAGATTTGTGTCTATCTTCTAGTGAAGGGATCGGGAGGGTATCTAGGAATTTGTTGATCTCTGCAGGGGATGGACTATGAGTACTACTGTACAATGCTGTGTAAAAGTCGTGGAATTCGCGCATAATGCGCTGGGGATTCTGGGAAATAGAACCTCCTTGTATTCTGATTCTGGGAAGTGCCGGGGATCGGAATTTAGGTGTCAATCGCTTGGCCAGCATAGAACCAATGTTATCACCCTGATGGTAGAATCTTGCTCTATTCCAACGAAGCCATTTTTCGGCTTTGGTGGTTAGGGCCAAGTTCAAAGCCACTCTAGCAGCATCAAGTTGGGGAATGGGGACCGAGTTTGGGTTCTTTTTATGTTGTTTGGCTAGATTGGTGTACTCCTTGTCCAGATTTTCAATGTTAGCTTTGTTAGCTTTGTTGATTTGTGAAGAAAGTTGTATAAGTTGACCCCTAATTACCGCCTTATGGGCAGCCCACAGGCAAGTGTCATTTATGTCAGGTGTGTCATTTGTGGCAAAGTATTGAAGGATGTTACGTTCAATTTCTTGAACGTTAGCGGGATCACTCAAGGTAGACTCATTAAGTCTCCAACGTCTACTCGGCCTGTGATTAGCAGGACGAGAGAGGCACAAAACTACCATTGAGTGATCCGACCAGACCACCTCCTTAATACTAGCCCTTGTAGCCAGAGGAATAGAGGCAGATTCGACAAGGATGTGGTCTATCCGGGAGAAGGAACCATGAGGGTTAGAATAGTGAGTAAAGTCTTTTAGGGTCGGATTCACTTCTCTCCAGATGTCGACCAAACCCTGCTGAAAGAGCAGCTTGGCTATACGTAGGCTTTGAGTGGTGGGTCTGGTCAGGCGATGACCAGGAGGGCGTGACTTGTCTAAACCCTGGTCAAATGCGGTATTGGAGTCCCCACCGAAAACCACAGTACCTTCCAATAATGGTGATAGAGTAGAAAGCATACGTTTAAAAAAGGCTAGCTGGCCCTTGTTGGGAGCATAGTAAGAAACTAAAGAGTACAGCTTTCCATCGAGATCACCCACCACTAACAAGAACCTACCCTCCGTATCCTTGAATTCGGATTTAAGTGTAAATTTGCAGCGTTTAGAAATAAAGATGCCCACTCCCCTAGTTTTATCCTCTGCATTGGCCAGATAAAATAGAGGGAATTTAGAGTGTATAAAGGAGGGGTTAAATCTATTAGGGAAGTGTGTTTCCTGAAGCATAGCCACCTCTACCCCATGTTTGTATAGATACTGAAATACTTTGCGACGTTTAATGGGAGAGTTCAGTCCCTGGGAATTGTGGGAGATAATTTTGAGTGGGGATGGTGGAGGCAAGGGCGTATCAACCATTGAGCAGAGAGGGGGGACCGCCATAGAAATCAAAAGCACTTACCCCACAGAGCCCTCTAAACCCAATCCATACTACCAACCAAGGAAGTAGCCCCTGAGGAAGATGAATGTTCTGATGTAAGGAACCTCCGGCGACTCCTGTAACGAAAGTGTAAAAATAAATGCAGAGGGAAAGAAGAAAAGAGAGAAGGAAAGATAGAAAGACGGGTGACAAGAGAGCCAACCGAATAGTTGAGGGGACAGAGCCCTCAACAAGCAACGACAAAACATTCACACAAACCGTCCCTTCAAAAAATTGGGACATGGTTTGTCCAGTCACTGGGACCAATACGCCCCAGTAAGCCAGACAAATGGGGGGAACATGAGTACCGCCGCAGCAGGCAGACCCCAACAATTATGGGTAAACCATAAAACATATAAAAATAAGCTGAAATAAGGCACCATTACAACCAAGGCTTCTCGTGACCCCACTGTGAATAATAAGTTTGGATAGGCTAAAGTGGGGGGGGAAGACCGAGAGCCCGACATGCAGCAATAAATGTGTAGAAGATCAACATATGAAATATGTAAGGAAAGTGCACTCAAAAGGAACATAAAGGACACCTGAAACTGATAGGAATTTAAATTCACGGACATTTGGCAGGTAGATGAGCGATCATAAAAAAAGAAAAAAAAAAAGGGACCCCGAACTCACGGGTGAGCGAGGATAGGAACACCTTCCTCCCCCCCCCAGAAACATGCATGACAAGGAATGGGACCTGGGGAGAAACAATGGGAAGTCCCAAAGGATGGCACACGGCCTAGTCACTCTCCAGAGTCCACCTCATGTCCACCGTGGGTGTGAGAGGCAGCAGTAGGCAAAGAAAAGGAACAGAATCCAAGGCACAAGTGGGGTGGCATTTGCTCCCGGGGAGCATCTGAGTGGTTAAACTTGAACAGTTTGTGGTTGGTGCTTTCAGGGGGGACCAGTTTCCTTAGACTTTTTGGAACGTACTGTCTCCCACACTGGGGGCAGGGGGCTGGTGGGGAGTTGTCTCTTGGCAGATTGTAGCGTGTTTCCATGAGGAGCTTGATTTGGAGTCTGGCTGATGAGGCCTAGCTGCAGCAGGAGTTTTTCCCCTTCATGCAGGGAACCGAAAGTGTAGGCTTTGCCTCTCCAGACAAATTTGAGCTGGAATGGAAAGAGCCACCAATATTTGATTTCTTTCTCCATCAGGACTTGAAGCAGAGGTTTCAATGTTCTCCTTTTTTGGATAGTAGACGGAGATAAGTCCGCGAAGATCTGCAAATGATGGCCTTGAAAAAGGATCTTCGGTAAGGATCTTGACTTGCGCATTATTTCCTCTTTGACTGAATAGAAGTGGGGTTTAACCACGATGTCTCGGGGGAGGCCATCCGCCCTGGGAGGCCTGAGGGCTCTGTGGGCCCTATCCAATTCCAGTCGGTGGGTCGGGATATCTGGAATTAGTGTTTTGATGAGAGAAGAAACCGCCTCAGGGACATCTTTGAAGGATTCAGGAAGCCCCCTGACCCAAAAATTGTACCTTCGATTTCTATTTTCGAGATCGTCTATTTTAGCTTGTGCAGTTTCCAATTGTTCTTGTAGATTCTGTAAGCACGCCGTGTTTTGATTGGTCCTGGTAATAGTGGATTCCAAATTAGACTCAACTATTTCAATGCGAGAGCCTATATGCTGAAGGTCCGCCTTAATGTCACTTGTAATCTTATGTGCCGTTACATTCAGGAGTTCAGCAAACTTAGTAAAGAGATCAGACACATTCAAGTTATGATGTAGGCTCGAGTCCTCAGGCTGTAGTGAGGGATGCGACTGAGGTGGACCTGCCTCCATGGGTGAAAGACCCATGTCCGCCAGGGTATGCTCCAGGAGGGATGCAGTAGAGGCAGGAGAGGAGGCTCCCAGGGGGGGGAAGTCAGCTAAGGGGTCCGGAGCCAGTAAGGACGGGGATGCCGCTGTGTGTAGGCTAGACGAGCGAGCGGGGCCTGGGCCACACGGATCCGCCGCCATCTTGGCTGTTTCTGACAGGGACACAGCGGCTTCGAATGCAGGCTTCAGGTTTCTTCTTACTGCTCCCGCATACATTGGATGTGTCCCCGAAGTTTCCGCTGGCTGCGTGGGTACTTTCCGAATGAAAATTGCTGCTGGGGGTGCCAAAAAGAGAGGCCAGAGCTGCTGCGGCAGGACGGGGCTCTTGGACTACGCGTCCATCTTAGGAGCCTCCGCGCATGCGCCCCCCTTTAACTCATTTAAAGTTCACGATGGTTGTAGATGACAGACAACATTTAGATGACAGATAATGGGTGTAGATATTGTCAGAAGAATCCACTCCTCTTGCTCACTATGAGGCTGTGGTGATAGCAACTGTGAGGTACTGGGTGTAGTAAGATGGATGCCTACACCCAGAATAGGCCGAAGCCAGGGCCTTGCCTGAGTAGGACTGCAGATGGGGACTGGCTGAGTCTGCTGTAGGCTATTATATAGTCTGTGGCCCCCTTTGGAGAGGTAGAATCAAGCAAAATGAGCTCCCATCAGACAGGGGGGAGACTGGAAGGGAGGAATCATCTGAAAAGATCTTTTAGAGGCTCACCGGCAGGTGGAGGCAGGATAGAATAGCCCTAGATAGTGTCCGCCTGTGTAGGGCTTCAATTAGGAGCCACCCCCCGGGATTGCTTCACTCCGCCGCCGGAGCGGCTTCCGGCGGGTCCCGTAGGAAAGTGCGGTGCCTCCGGAGGCTTTGTAGGCCGCAAGATGGCGTCCGGCAGTGCGGCCTAACCAGAGTACAACGGGCCGAATCCCGCGGTCCCCCCCGAACAGATTTCGGAAAAAAAGGTACGGGCGTGTAGCGGGGGTCTCGGTGAACAATATGCTGCATTCAATTGATGAGAAAAGCTAACCGTAGCGGAGGATGGCCGCGGATTGCTGTTTAGTCAGCGGAGCTCCTGTATCTTGCGTCCGTCCTCGGATCCGGCCGGCCACGCCCTCTCAATCTTATTTTTAAAGCGATTGGTGATCTCCTGAGCAGTGAGTGAGTTAGAGGGTGGAGGCAATGGAGGACTAAGTAGAGTGTTAAAGGTAGAGAAGAGTTGACGGGGACTGAATAATAATGTGTTAATGAACCTAATAAAATAGTTCTTTTTGGCAGTGTGGAGGCATAAATAGTATTTTAGGAGGGCATATTTATATTGGCTGAAGTCTACCTGGGACTTAGTCTTACGCCACAGTTGCTCAAAGGCATGGCTATGTTTTCTGAGACTTCTGGTATCATCTGTTTGTCAGGGTTGAAGTGGTTGGGCCTGATTCTGAGTGTAGTGAATGGGCGAGCTTGTCTAGGGAGGATGACAGTGAGCTGTAGATGAAAGTGACTAGGTTGTGGTGGTACTTGAGTGCAGCTCTTAAATGTGGCCTTAAAGGTTTTATCTATACAACAATAATGGCCCTTTACACTAAGCCCTCAGCCAAGGTGTTTACATCCAATGTCTTATCGGATTAATTCCACATTACAAATTGCACTCGCCAGGGTTGTCCTTTATCCCCTTTAATATTCTCTTTAATAATGGAACCCCTGGTGGAAGCCATTAGATCGTGCGACTCTATTTCGGGAATTGAAGTAGGTGGATACTCCCATTAAATAGGATTATTCACAGATGACGTGGTCTTAACATTAACCACTCCAGCTTCTTCACTGGAACAGGTACAAAAGATTTTAGATACATTTGGTTTAGCTTCCTGCTACAAGCTGAAATCAAACAAAATCATCTATCATGCCCATAGGCTTGACATGGTCAATGAAAGGCTAACTTAAGGCAAAATTTCCATTTCAATGGGTAACTAGCAACCTACCATATTTAGGGGTAACCTTATCCTCCCCATGAGCCTCCATGTACAATTCAAACTTTTCTACATTGGTTGATATAATTAGAAAAGACTTGCAGCATATAGCAAACTTTGAATTAACATGGTTAATAATAATTGCTGCTATGGAAATGACTCTACTACCAAAAATGATATATTACTTTAGAACTATACCAATATTATTATACCGGAAAGTTTTTTTAAAGTTGTGGACAAATTACTTTTACAATTTATATAGGGGGGAAGACGGCCAAAATGTAATTCCCCTTACTACTGAAACATAAATTGTCAGGGGGTATACGTTTTTCCAGTCTTAAACATTACTACTATGCGGCCCTTCTAGACCAAACCAAAGCATGGTTCGACACACACTCAGATAAACTATGGCTCTAAATTGAAAGACACATGGTAGGAAATAGACATTTACCATCCCTGTTACTTGCGTATCTGAAACATTTAACATTAACTTATAAGCCATTTCCCTCTATAGATGCCACATTACAGACATTGAGTAAATTACACTCCATAGTACCCCAGGATACCTTGGATAAATGCACTGACATTCCACTACAAATATACGAGTACGTAATACCCAATATAAAAATCCAATCCTGGATACACAATAAGATTTTGACATATAAAGAATTGTTATCCAAGCAGCCTAGTCCAGAATCCTTTTCTCATGTACAGTTTACCCACTTTCACAAGTGCAACCCCAACATACACTATAAAGTGCATAGCAAAACTTGGATATACCTATTGTCTAACCATGACGGACCAAAAGGTCTGTCATAGTTCTACTATCTACTTCAATATGAAGGAGTTTTTCGCAAGTCTTCCAACATGCTAAACTGGAAAAAGGAATTAGAATACACACATACGCAGGGAGAGTGGCAAAGAGCGATTCAATCTCATTTCTGCTACTCCCATTGTGTGATCCATTGGGAGTTGATGTTGAAAGTACTGAATAGAACCTACCTAAAGCCTGTTAGACTGGCCATGATTTGCCCAGCATCCTCTCCTGCATGTTGGAGGGAATATGTGGAAAAAGGAAGCATATTGCACATACTCTGGAGGTGCAAAGGAGTAAGAAGCTTCTGGAAAGCAGTATTTTCCCTTGTAACAAAAGCCACAGGTATTATCATCCCCCAAACACCACAGATGGCTTTACTTAACATATGCATTCACTCTACTCCCACACAGTTCAGACCTCTAATTATGCATATTCTTATTGCAACAAAACTAACTATTACCTCCAAATGGAAATCTACAAAAGCTCCCAACATTTCTGAGGTGATACAAAGAGAACAAAAACAACACGCTTACGAAAAATATTTTACTATGAAATCACACAGTCTACTTAAATTTATCCTAGCCTGGAACTCATAGGTGGCACGCTACCTGGTTACTGATTGAAAGATTCCTGAAGGAAAAATGTAGCATCAAAATCCTGATCACTCATATAACATTATGGTACATGTTGTTAAGGTTTCTTATCTTTTTGTAGAAAATAGACAAATACAATGTGCCTCAAAAGAGGAGAGCGTTACAATGTGCCTCAAAAGAGTTGAGTGTCAGAGAGGGAGGTGGGTGAAGTCCCTAATAGATGCTTCATGGGGCTAGAAAGATTCCCACTCCAACTCCCTTCCATCCACTTGGTCTGGGGGAGTGAGTGCAGAGAAGGTCTCCATGGGAGAGGGAAGCAGGAGACGTAGTGTCGGATTCATGAAACCAGGATTTCGGTAATGGCAAGTAGTTTAAATGAATTTGTGATAAAGAGGTCATGGAGGGCGGTGAGTTTGTATGTCTGCAAAACAGAATCAAAGCTGTATTTACCACAGTGCCAGTCTTGGCCTTTGCCTAGAGCCTTTACAAACTGTGATTTTGTTTTTTGCTTTGTTTCCCACATTTGGAGTAAATTCTGAAAATGAACCATGGGTGTCACTAGCATCAAGTACATGTGCCCCACATCTTCTGTTGGGTACTCTGGGTTTTTTCTACTTTCAGAGTTCCAGGGGCAGACTGTATAGAGTTGCATGTGTTCACCGGCTTGTTCCTCCCAGCTAAGTTCCAAAATCTTGTAGTATTTTATTTTGTTCAGGTGGTGGACTGTACTTGCATGCAGAGGTCATGAAACGGAGAATGAAATAAAAGCTAAAAAGCATGCTGAGAATGTGAACTTGGCTATCAAAATATAAGTTCCTGTGATTTTAGTGATTCCACCTTATAGTGGAAATAAACTACTATTTAAGTTACCGGTAGGTAAGCTTTTATTGTAGATGAGACTCTGTATTTTCTCTGTTCCACACCCTAATTCTCTATATTGCTCTGTATATTGCTTATTCAATACAACCTCATTCTATATCATGTACTATACTATTTCTGTCCCACAAGGTTCTTTTCTGTAAGCTGCTAAGTAGCCCTTAATAATTTGAATGTTGCTCTTTACATTGAATGAATGAGCAAAATGAATATTGCTTGCATAGGGTGAAAGCCCAAAACACAGCTTTTATTACTCCATGTGATGTCATCACCAGGCTTGTAGAATTCTGGCTGTGGCAGCTGTTGGGAACAATTAAGAGACAGAGTGTTGTTACTCTAGAACAATAAGAAAAAAGAACAGTAATGGCAGGATCACTAAGTATTGTCTAATGAAAGTTTCAGATTTAAAAGTATTGAACACCATTGGGAAATTATTTTAACAAATAAAAACTGATATTAGATATTAATTATTTTTGTGTGTATTTAAAATGTAAGTGTAAAAATAAAACAGGTGGTGTGCTTTCTTCAGTAACTAACTTCCACAATAGTTTTTACTAAAACACTTATTTTACACAGTAGAGTAAAGAATTTGTACAAGAGGATGTCATCATGTGCATGTTCCCAGAGCCACATATTGTTTTTTTTTATTCTGGTTGTCCTTTCTAGATAATCCCCTTATCTGTTTGATATGAGCCTGCGTAATCTTGTCAGAAATCTCCAATAGCTTCCTGTGCTCTCTGCTTGCACTGCACTCCTAACAGTTATTGTTGTTCCTAGTACTTTCTGTGGACTAAATGTCATCTCTTCCTTTTGTTATGGAGATGAAGAGGTGCTCCATAGTCCTGTCCTTTGGGGACAATGCTGCTCCTCCTTAGATAATGTACAGTGTTAAATATGACATTGAATATGTTGCGTTCTATCTATTTGATATGAGCCTGATTAATCCTGCCAAACATCTTTGAGCCAATAGCTTCCTGTGCTCTCTACTTGTGCTGCACTCCTAACAGTTATCATTGTACCCAGTACTCTCTGGGGATTCATTATCACTTCCTGTATATGTTATGGAGATAGGGAGGTGTTCCATAGTCCTGTCCCAAGTCCTGGCTGTAGTTATGGCTGTCGTCACTCAACGATAGGATGTATGTTAATGGCTGGATCATCAGGTGAAAATATAGGAAAAACCCTAAAATAAAGAAAACAAATAAAGTCACCACATCCAAGGACTGAGAAGTTGCAATATATTTATTTTCTTTTGCTTGTTATTACCTTGGATAGACTTTCATGGTAAAATGTGGAGCAAAAAGAACAGTCAGACTAGTTATATTTTCTGGGTTGATTTACATAAGTGACCTTATTTTAAGGGTTTTACTAGCCAAACATAATATTAGAAGTTAGGAATCACCATAAATAACAATGTATTGTTGCTCCAGATTTTCTTAGACTAATCCCTTCATGATAGGATTTACTATATCTCAATATTGATGGTTATTTTATTGTACTATGTGTGAATAATGTACCCACTACTATAATAAATACACACATAAGAGGACACAGTGGAGCTCCTAGAAGGCTCTTAATATTTTTTTTTTCTTTTACAGTAAATGTTATGTTATTTGTAATGTGTAAATAGCAAATGCAAAACACCCAAAAATTGTTTCTTATATGTATGGGATATTTACTCTTTCCTACAGTTATGTCTTTTAGATTCTTTTAAAATGAGACACAACACATTTAACCTAATTACCAAGAGTGCCAGTGCAAGTTGTGTCATTGTGGGATATGCAGTATGTATATGGGCTACCTGAAGTTACGGTATATGCTGTGTAATAAGTAGGACACCATGCAGGCTAAAGCCCTCTGCGACACCTATACTATTTTTGGATGTTTTGCATTTTCTTTTTACACATTACAAATAACATAACATTTACTGTAAAAGACTTTTATGTGTATTGCTGGGACCAACAATTCACTATAGCCGCAAGTACTTTTAAAAGACTTTTTTTCCTTTAGAAATCTCATTTTGCTCTCGGACTATTCAAAACACGGGAAACATGCGCCACTTTACAGGTATACTATAGACACACCCCCCCCTATGAAATTTAAAGGAATATTTCACTTTTATTGTTTCACTTTAAGAATTATTAAAATCACTGCCCCTGAAAAATCTGCAATTTTTAAAACTTATTTTGCATTAATACATGTCCCCTGGAGCAGGACCCAGGTCTCCAAACACTTTTTAGGACAATAACTTGCATATAAGCCTTTAAAATAAACACTTTTAATTATTCATGTTTGTGTCCCATAGACTTTAATGGTGTTTGCGTGTTTGAACACATTTTTTGCATGTTCGCATGTTCTGCCGTGAACCGAACTGGGGGGTGATCGGCTCATCCTTAACTACAACATATCAAAAATAATTTCAGTTTTTTCCATATAAAATTCTTTACTTTTTTAAAAAAAAAATTTTTTGGGGGGGGGGGGGGGCCCGGTTTGTGATCGTCTTATATCAATGTTTTTTTTATTGATGTTTTCATATAACATATAAAAGAAGCATAGGAAAAAATTCAACTGGACATTACTTTCCTCTTTTTGAGGCACAATAATGAGGATTATTTAAGTACAAATGCTTTACATAGTAGACAAGTAATCCGAGGTGATAAGTATAGTATTAGACATGTGCACACTGAAAATTTTAATTTTAGAATTTCAATTTTGTCTGAAAGAAATTTATTTAGTTACTCCTGAAATTCATTTTTATATATTTAGTTTTTCTTTAAAAATTGCATTCGCCCGAAAATCCAAATTAATTAAGGTTGAATCTGTCATTGAAGGCTTATGGTGTCTGTCGAATGTTCAAAGACGATTTGAAGGAGCAGCTAAACTGTATGACTCCGTATAGTGTAGCTGCTCCATCAAATCTTCTTAGAACTTTCGACAGACACCATAGGCCAAATATTTGACGTTTGTATGTTTTTCGCTGCTTTGTCGAATCTTTGTCGTTCATGTTGAATGTATATAGTTCAAACAGAAAATGGACTGGTGATAGTGATCACTGATCAGACAGGTAACAAGATAGGGTATATAGAATCTATATAGAATCTCAATCTATAGTATAGAATCTATAATAACAAATCCCCCCCCCCCCCACAACATGGGCAGCCTCTGAGGCTATTACAACACTAGCAACACTAGTATCACTATCAAGTTCACAAAACTAACACAATAGCAGCAGATTATTATGAAAAAGTTAAGTTGAACTGTAGCTTGCTTTACTATTGTTCTACTGCTGTGCTCATGCTTAATTGCTAAATAATTCAGGTTCTCTGACAAACGGACCAGATAAAATTGACTGTCTTCTGAAATGATTCAGTGTGTGTGTCTCTCTCTGCTAGCAATCGAAAGTGAAAGTAAGTTGACTGTATGAGTGTACTTAGTTCTAGCTATTTTACTGCTCCTCCTCTTTGGTTACAATCAGCCAATAACATTCATCATCATCATTTTTATTTTACGTCCCCCACCCAATTCCAGCAGCAATCTTTTCTATTGTATGTCAAATCTTTCCTCTCTATGTCAAATCTTTTCTCTCTATGTACAATAATCCTGGACTAATAGAGTTAAGGTTAGGCACATTCGACCACAGGTTCGATAGACACAGATTGTTATTGTCAGCGTCATGTCGAATCTCCTATCCATTTCAAACTGTTGTCAAAACAAAAATATAAATAAAGCATTTGTTTAGGTCGGCTCTTTCGTTTTTCGGATTCTGCACTTTTGTTATCGTTTGTTAAAACAACAATGAAAATACCATAAATTCGGACGAAAATGCATTCAGACGAAAATGAATGCACATGTCTATATAGTATATATTAATTGCTAATCATAGATTAAGGAGCACCATCGCCATGTCCAAACACCCCATCTGGGAGCAAGCCACGTTTGGGAGGAGGATGACACCACCCACTACTTCATTTGAATGTTGCTCTGTTGTTTCTAACAAGTTATCTATACCTGTATACATTAGAAAGCAGTGTGGTCCTATATTGCTGTTTATACATGACCATTATCAGATGGTGTCTATTATTAGTCAAATGCCGCATATACACGACCAGATGATCATGCCTCTGACGATATCCCTCTTGGATGAAACATGTACGGCTGACTGATGTAAGCATGCTGAATATGGAATTCTGACGTTATCTACTGCTTTTTTTGATGCCGTGTGTAACTTCATTACTGTGAGTGCACTACAATAACATTTCTGTTTTTTTTATGTGCAGGCTTCACTATGTTTTGTTGCTTTACCTTTTGCTTTACATGTCATATGTAAACATTTGGATTGTTCTGGCCTGAAATTAAATGAGTCATCCTGATTGCTTTTTGGATATATGCATGGTGGTTGCAAGAGATTGATATCAACTAAGGGTAGCCCAGTCCTGGTGTCCATCTGTTCATCTGGTGGAGAGTGGAAGCTGTGATTTATTTTGATGCTCTTCTCTATCTGATTTTTGGTAAGCAGATTTGATGCACCCGGGTGTTGTGTGCCTTTCTCTGCACCACCTGGAAATGGTGGAAGCCTTTTCACTATCATAGGGTGTGTTTACAGCAATCTCTTTAATGATTGAACTTGAATAAGAGCTTCATTTTGAACTATATTTTATCAAGTTTGATGATCAATGAACTGTGCTGGCTGCTATTGTTCCTCTTTAGATTTTTGATTTCCTAGCGCTGATACCCACCTTTATTTATATATTGAACTGTTGTCACAACGAAAATGAAAATAAAGCATTTGTTTATGTTGGATCTTTAGTTTTTCGGATCCTGCACTTTCATTATCGTTTGTTAAAACAATAACAAAAATACCTGAAATTCGGACGAAAATGCACTCGGACGAAAACGAATGCACATGTCTATATAATATATATTAATTGCTAATCATAGATTAAGGAGTGTCATCCCCATGTCCAAACACCCCGACTGGGAGCAAGCCGCATTCGGGAGGAGGATGACACCACCCACTACTTCATTTGAATGTTGCTCTGTTGTTTCTAACAAGTTATCTATACCTGTATATATTAGAAAGCAGTGTGGTCTTATATTGCTGTTTATACATGACCATCATCAGATGGTGTCTATTATTAGTCTAATGCCACATACACATGACCAGACTTTCTGTTGAAATGAACTCTGACTGACTTTATAATGGACTTTTCAAAGGAGTTCTGACAGAGTTCCACTGAAATGGACATGCCTACACACGATCACACCAAAATCCAAAAGTTTAATGCAATGATGTACGACAGGACTAGAAAAGAAAGTTCAATAGCCACTAGCCAATAGCTGCCCTTGTGTCATTGTTGGTCCATTGGACCTGCATACAGACGAGCGGTTCTCTCAATAGGATCTAGTTTTGACGGAAAGATTTGATACGTTCTATTTCTAAAGTCCATCAGATTTTTAAACATAAAAGGTCCCATGAAGCCCACACACGATCGAATTGTCAGACGGATTTGTTCTGTCGGAGCTTTGCTGAAGAAAAGTCCAGTCGCGTGTACATGGAATTAGTTTACAAGAGTAGAATAAAACACAATAAAGTATAATAAAATAAAATACAGTCAAAGTGTTAATTTCCCTTGGGGAACATAACATAGTCAGTTAGTTATTTAGCTCTTAGGTATGGTTGTGTACCATTCCACCCATTTTTCCCACATTTTATTAGCCCTTTAGTGATTGGTTTGCGTTGAGGCAAATAACATCTTGTACGCTGCATGGGTGTTGGTTGGTTGTTTGTTTGTCATTATTACCTCTTGGAGTGATGGAGTTAAGTGATCCCTCCAGTGGTGCATTAATGTCAACCTTGCATGAAAGAAAATGTGGACGGCTAGCATCTGGTGGTAATGATTATATGTCTAATGACAAAAGTGCAAGCCCCGGAGACATGGGTATCTTTATATTCAGTACTTGTGTAAGTGTGCGAAACACTCCTGTCCAGAGGGTGGCTGTATTGGGGCAAGGCCAGACTATATGGTACAAAGTACCCACTGCACCACAATTCCTCCAGCAGGTATTGGGGCTTTGTGGGGAGAATTTAGCAAGCCCGAGGGGTGTCAGATACCATCTGAGAAGAATCGTCTGTGTTAATTCCCACAGGTTTACACTTTGGGTCGCAGCGTATGTGATGTGTAGTGCCTTTCGCCACTGTTCAAGGGAGTAAATGATGTCTATGTCTTTTTCCCATGCATTCATAAGGGAGGTTTTTAAGAGTATATCCTTGCTATTTAGTAAATTATAGAACAGTGATATGCCTCTGATCTTGGTGGTAGGGTTTGTGCAGTATTAAAGTACATGCCATGGTATAGTTATTGTTGTTTT
The DNA here is from genome assembly GCF_037356315.1 of Lithobates pipiens. NCBI lineage: Eukaryota > Metazoa > Chordata > Amphibia > Anura > Ranidae > Lithobates > Lithobates pipiens. Next base: position 508,761,550 of record NW_027507748.1, read on the forward strand.
CAGGTTGAATCAGATCAGGTGCATGAGCCTATAGTAGGTATAGTAATCTGAATTGGCCAGGCTATATTCTATTTGTAGAGACCTGAAGGTTTTGGGAGTTTGACCAATCATTTTGTCTTCCACTCTTTCTTTCCCCTTTTCAACCCAACTGGAGATGTTTAGGTCAGGTATGATGTGTGCTAGGCTATGGATAGATAGTGAAATGAGTAAGGTGTTATTTGTTTTTATTTGTTTTTATTTGTGCCAATATTGAGGCAGTAAAGTAGTCTTTAGGTATTACTTGGCCAACTCCCCCCCGCCTTCCTAGTGGTGGATAATCTGAAAAATGAACACCTCACCTTCCTGCCTTGCCATAAATAGTGGTTGATCATGGATTGGGCTTTAACAAAGAAGGTGTTAGGTATCAGAATAGGGATGGTCCTGAATAAGTATAGGAATTGTGGAAGCAGTACCATTTTGAAGGCTGCCAACCTACCAGACCAAGAGAGTTCTGTTTTTCCTAGTTTTTGGAGTTTGGGGTGAAATTTGTCTAGGAATATAGAGTAATTTGCTTTGAGCAGTTCTTGTGCCTTGGGCATTAAAGTAATACCTAAATAGTTTATCCCTGTGTTATTCCACATGTATAAGTACAATTCTGCCAACTTGCACTGTGGTTTAGGTGGAACATTAAGTCCAAGAATGTATGACTTAGTGTCATTTACTTTATAACAGGATATGTCTCTGAACATTTTAAGTACCTGATGCACCGAAGCCAGGGAAGTCTCCACATATCCTGTAATTTGAGGGTGATCACATATGTAGCTCGCCAGGGGTTCCATGAGCAGATTGAAAATTAATGGTGAGAGGGGGCACCCCTGACGAGTTCCATTTGTGATGTTAAATGGAGTAGAAAGTACCCCGAGGTGTAAAACTGGGCAGAAGGCTTAGAATATAAAGCCATAATTGCAGAAAATATTGTACCTGTGAAACCAAACACTTCTAGCACCTTAGCGAGATAACGCCAATGTATCCGATCGAACACCTGCATCCAATGCCAGCAGCAGAGATTATATTAATCAGGTGCCTAGTGGCGTCAGTAGTTTGACGACCTTTGGTAAACCCTGATTGGTCCGTATGTATAAGATGAGGGAGAATATCTATTAACCTCAAAGCAATTATTATTATATTATTATACACGATTTATATAGCACCAACAGTTTACGCAGGGCTTTACAATGTATAGGGGGGACAACACAATTACAGTACAGTTCAATACAAAAGGTACAGGAGGGCCCTGCTCATAGAGTTTACATTTTAATGGGAAGGGGTGGTGGTACAAAAGGTAAAAGCTGCAGACGATTTGATGGGGTTGACTATGCTAAATTAGTTTAGCATACAGTTTTAGGTCATTGTTAAGAAGTGATATAGGCCTGAAATTCTGTGGAAGAGATGGTTCCTTCCCTGGCTTGGGCAAGGTGATTATAAGTGTATTCAACATTTCTAATGGAAAGGAGGAAGAGGCAACTGCAGCGTTAAATATGGTGGTTAAGTGGGGTGAGTATATCCTTGAATGTTTGATAGTGTTACCCTATATATCCATCAGGGCCCGGGGATTTGTTTAGTGGTAGTGTATTAATAGTGTGAGACACGTCTTGGGTTGTAAAGGGTGAGTTAAAAGGTAGTAGTTGTGCTGGAGTCAATTGGGGGAGAAATACTTTCCATAGCAAGTCATTTATAGATTCAGAGTTTGGTTGTCCCTTACTTGTTTGGAGAGTTCCTTGGTCTTCATGGCAGTGTTTGGTTAGTGGTGCCTCTTGCTTAGGTGTTGCAGCCTCTGGGGCCTTTCAAAAAGGTGTGTATATGTAATGACAGATCATGTGACACTTAGATTGCACACAAGTGGACATCATTTCACTAATTATGTGACTTCTGAAGGTAATTGGTTGCACCAGAGATTTTTATGGGCTTCATAACAAAGGGCGTGAATACATACACACGTGCCAATTATCAGTTTTTTATTTCTGTTTTATGTATATATTTTTCTAATTTTACTTCACCAACTTAGACTATTGTGTTCTGATCCATCACATTTAATTCAGATTAAAAAACATTGAACTAAAGGCTATAATGTCACAAAATAGGTAAAAAGTGGGGTGAATATTTTTGCAAGGCATAGTAAATTCTTGTTTTTGGATTTAATACCACTTTAAAATTACTTGAGAGGTTGTTTAACCTTGAGAAAGGGAGAGGATGGATTTCCCAAACTGTTTTCATGCATGTTCTTATGTATCTCTTGTTAAAATATAATGGAGTGCTGCACTATGCATCATATATACATTTTTTCTATTTTATTTACAGTAGTTAAAGGCTAAGCTCACCTTTTTAAGGAAAAAAACAATACACACACAATGCGCATATTTTTGAAGACTCTCCCTCCAGCTTTCTACCCGTACATCCAGAAAGCTGGAGGAGGAGTGAATGGACTATGAAAACACTGGTCAATGAACTTGTATTCCATTCAAAACAACAAGCTTCCTTCCATGGTGGAAGATAGGACTTGTAGTTTATTCATTCACAGACTGCCTATTTTAAATGTGATAGCGTCTGCAGGGAGAAGAACCCCCTCCCATTATCAAGGGAAAGGCATCCAAAGGGGTTAAGGGGTTGCTGGAACATGTTACCAGTTGTACTCTAAATTTGCGAGTAACATGTAATCTGTTTCACAGGTGAACTGAGCATTTTAAAAGTGAAATTAGCCTTTATTACTGTGAGGCAATCAGTTCACTGTTTTGTGAATGCATAACATCAAGGGGTGCTGTGATACCGTGACACAGAGAATTCACTACAATATTCTGTGAATGTAGAACATTGAGAAGAACATTTAAAAAAAGGTATTATTTCCATTGTGCTTAATTTAAACTCCTATAGCTTTCTCCTGCTCTGATCTTATGAGCCTGATAACACTTGACAAGTTCTTTGACACATGAGATAAAAGCAGCTGGAGTTTTATGTTGGGGAGGATGCTATAAATAGGTCAGCACTGAGCTGAACAATTCAAGGGACAGATCTGAAAGTCTCTACCTGAGTGTCTTTCCTCCAATCGGCTGTCTTGGCTGTATGCCCAGGCAGTGTTCACAGTGTTGAACAGGAAGAGAAAATCTCACAATGTGCACTTTCTAAACAGTATATAACGATGAAGACAGCAAATATACATTTAAACGTATGTAGCGAGATTTGTTTAATCTGTGTGTATTATCTGAGGCTGTTCACTTCATTGGGTATATGTGGGGGTTTACAACCACTTTAATTCTGCGTACACATGATCGGATTAACGGATGATCGAATTACCCGGCAGACTTGGTCCAGCGGAAAATTCACCCGTGTGTGGGCTCTTGCGGACTTTTTCTTCCCGGCGGACTTAGAAAGAAGTCTTGACTCAAAATTGTCCTCCGGACTTGGCAGTCTGGCAGACAATCCACTCGTCTGTGTGCTAGTCGGCCGGACTTTTCAAATGAATGGACTTGCCCACACGTGGAGTAAAGTCTGTTCATTTTGAACGTGACTCCAGGTAGACGGGACTAGCGAAGGAAGTCAATGTCGCCACCTCCATTGGCAAGACTGACACCTTACTAGCCCCGTCACCTGTTACGCATTTAAACCCCTATGCCGAAAAAATGGGATGGGGTTTCCCCAAAGTCCATACCAGACCCGGGGGGCTTATCAGAATCCGGGAGCCCCCCAGATCCGGGCCCCCCACCCTTTGTGAATGAGTATGGGGTACGATGTACCCCTACCCATTCACCTGAGGTAAAATATGTTAATAAGAAAACACAACACAGGTTTTTAAAGTAGTTTATTAGACAGTTCCGGGGGTCTTCTCGCCGGGCTCCTCCGCTATCTTCTGCTCTTTAACCACTTCAGGACCGCCGTATTGCCAATGTACGTCAACACAATGGCACAGGCAGGCATAATCACGTAAATGTACGTGAATGCCTTCTAGCGGGTGGGGGGTCCGATCGGACCCCCTCCCGCTAGATACGGCGGTCCCTTTCGGTGCCGGAGCGATCGGCGATGAGGGGATGGCCGTTGGTTTCCGCCCATCCCCTCTCGATCGCTCCTGGCCAGTGACGAACTTCCTCCCCTGTGAAAATGTAAACACAGGAGGAGGAAGTGATGTCACACTCCTCGTGGCGGTCTTTTTGAACCGGACAGCGAGGAGTGAAGACGCAAGTAAGTGCACCAACAGTCCACTGACACATAGGTACACACAGGCACACATTTCACCCCAGTCACCCCCCGATCACCCCCCCGATCGGCCCCCCGCCCCCCCCCAGTCACAGTGTCACTAATGCAGTGTTCATTTATTTATTGATCACTACATTTAGTGTCAGTTGTGACTGTAAAAAGTGTCAGGGCAGCTAGTGTTAGGCCCCTTTAGGTCCAGGGTAGCCCCCTACCCCCCCCTAATAAAGGTTTAACCCCTTGATTGCCCTCCCAGTTAACCCTTTCACCCTCTTTTACCAGTGTCACTAAGCGATCGTTTTTCTGATCGCTGCAATAGTGTCACTGGTCCCGCTAGGAAGCTAGTTTTTTTTTAGGTTCAACGCCAGGTTTTTATACCGTTAGGTACCCCGATATATAACCTAATAAAGGTTTTAACCCTTTGATTGCCCCTAGAGTTAACCCTTTCACCAGCGATCGCTGCATAAGTGTCACTGGTGACGCTGGTTAGCCAGTTAGTTATTTAGTTATTTAGGTTCCCCGTCAGCTTTTTATAAAGCTTCAGGTACCCCCATATAAATACCCAATAAAGGTTTTAACCCCTGATTGCCCTTAGTTAACCCTTTCACCAGTGATCACCGTATAAGTGTTACGGGTGACGCTGGTTTGGTAGTTCGCTTTTTATAGCATCAGGGCACCCGCCATTTATTACCTAATAAAGGTTTAACCCCCTGATCACCCGGCGGGTGATATAAATTTGGTTTTAGGGTCAGAAAGGGTCTGCGTCGCCCCAGGCAGTGCTAGGTTAGTGCCAGCACCGCAAACACCCACTCGCAAAGCATACACCTCCCTTAGTGGTATAGTATCCGAACAGATCAATATCTGATCTGATCAGATCTATACTAGCGTGCCCAGCAATTTAGGGTTCTAAAAAAACGCATTGTTAGCAGGATCAGCCCAGATACCTGCTAGCACCTGCGTTTTGCCCCTCTGCCCAGCCCAGCCCAGCCCAGCCCACCCAAGTGCAGTATCGATCGATCACTGTCACTTACAAAACACAACACACATAACTGCAGCGTTCGCAGAGTCAGGCCTGATCCCTGCGATCGCTAACAGTTTTTTTTGGTAGCGTTTTATACAGTCGCTGACAGGCTAGGTGCTTTTTTACCTGTGAGTCTCACTACTGTACCCCTAAATTTAGAGCCCAAAATGGCAAAGCGAAGGTACACTAGTGAAGAGGCCTACACGTTTCTGAGCATGACAGATAGTGAAGAGGAAGACACTGATCTGTCAGAATCAGGCTCAGAATACGAACCTGTAGAGGACAGCGCCTCCATGTCAGATAGCTCTGACGACGAAGAAGAGGTCCCTGCTATTGTCAGGCGTACCCGACCCCGATCTTCTGATGTTGTTGAGGTGCAGGAACCGGAAGTCCCTCGTATGGAGTATAGAGCCAGTACTAGCGCCGCTCATCCTTTTGGTGAACTGGCAAGCACCAGCGGCCTAGTACACCCTGGGCGTACATCCAGCACTGCAGTATCACGTGGTGACGTGGCGAGTCCCATAAGTGCAGTTCAAGCTGGCGAGGTGGCAAGCACAAGTAGTGTCCCGCTGCCACCAAGAAGAAGAAGACAAAGACAGGCCCGTCGTACCCATAGTGCCCTTCCTGCAGAATTCGCCTATCCCAATTGGGTGCCCACCACTTCTGCAGAACCCGTACTTCCCCCATTCACTGCCCAACCCGGTATTCAGGTGGATACAGATGATTTTACGCCACTCGATTTTTATTCTCTGTATCTCACGGAAGATCTCTATAGATCTATTGTGGACCAAACCAATTTATATGCTGGTCAACGCATCGCCGCTAATCCCCAGTTGCCGTCTCTTGCCAGAGATTGGAAACCAGTTACGGTTTCCGAATTTAAGACGTTTTTGGGCCTTTCCCTCAACATGGGCACACACAAATTTATGCGGATGCGGGCTTATTGGTCCACGCATCCGGCTGACCACATGCCCCTGTTCTCTAATTCCATGCCCAGGGCACGATACGAGCAGATCTTGCGGTTCTTGCACTTCAGTGACAATGAACTTTGTCGTCCACGTGGAGACCCTGAATACGATCGGCTCTACAAAATTCGGCCCCTCATAAACCACTTCAACCAACGTTTTGCAGACTTGTTTATTCCCCAAAAAGTTGTCTGCGTTGATGAGTCCCTGGTTAAGTTTACTGGTCGCTTGTCATTCAAACAGTACATTCCCAACAAGCGTACCAGGTACGGGGTCAAGCTCTATAAGTGCTGTGACAGGGCCACAGGCTATGCATGGAGCTTTATGGTTTATGAGGGTAAAGATAGTTACGTAGAGCCGGAGAACTGCCCTGATTACATAGGAAGCGCTGGCAAGATAGTGTGGAAATTGGTGTCACCCTTATTCGGAAAGGGGTACCACTTGTACGTGGACAACTATTACACCAGCGTGCCACTGTTTAGTCATTTATTTGATAATCAGATTGGAGCATGTGGCACCGTGCGACCTAATCGCCGGGGCTTTCCCCAGCGGCTTGTAGATTCCCGTCTTAGGCTGGGGGAGAGAGCCTGCTATCGGTGTAATAATTTGCTCGCTATGAAGTGGAGGCATAATAAGAATGTTTTCGTTCTTACCTCCCTTCATGCAGACACGACGGTCCAAATTTCTACGGCGACTGGTATTGTGGAGAAACCCCTCTGTGTCCACGAATATAACAAAAATATGGGAGGGGTGGACCTCAATGACCAGATGTTAGCGCCGTATCTAACTTCCCGTAAGACCAGACGCTGGTACAAAAAAGTGTCTGCTTACTTATTTCAATTGGCTTTGCTGAATGCTTTTGTGCTATACAAAGCTTCAGGCGGAACATTAACCTTTCTTTTCTTCCAAAGAGAGGTTGTCACAGAGCTTCTGTTTCCAGACGGTTCTGTACCTCACCATTCCCAACCAAATGCAGTAAGCCGGCTGTATGAGAGGCATTATTCTTATGTCCTCCCGAGTACCCCTACCCAACGAGCCCCCCAAAAAAGATGTCGTGTCTGTAGCAAGCGCGGATATAGGCGTGACACCCGTTCTTATTGTCCACGCTGTCCTGGCCAGCCTGGTCTTTGTCAGGGTGAGTGTTTTGAACGCTACCATGAACGAGTGAAGTATTAGCGTAGGGTACAGCATTTCACAGGCTAGGCACACTAACACAGGGTCTCCCAAGATGCCATCGCATTTTGAGAGACCCGAACCGTTACAGTTACAGTTTACAGTTCAAAAAAAAGTGTATAAAAAAAAAAAAAAAAAAAAAAAAAGTAAAATAAAAAAACCAAAAAAAATATAAAATATAAAAACCAAAAATAGTTGTCGTTTTATTGTTCTCTCTCTCTCTCTCTCTCTCTCTCTCTCTTCTCTCAAATTTTTTATACTTTACTGTTTACTGTGTTATTGTTAACCATTTTTCATGTTTTCAGGTACGCCATTCAGCTGCAGCGTGGATTTATTTATCTTGACAGCAACAGCGTTTGCTCCCACGATACATAAAGCTGCGACTCCAGTGCTGTAGGAGGTGATTTCACCACCACAGTTAAAAAAGAGCATATATGCCGAAGCATGGGGGCATAAGGGGTGGAGGAGCGATTTTGCTCCTAATGCCGCGTACATACGGTCAAAATTCCGACGGAGGGCTTGCCCGTGGAAAAGTTTGAACGTATGTACGCAGCATAACTTTTTTGCGGGAGGATGCCCCCATGCTTCGGCATATATATATTTTAGGCACAGGTTGTGTTAAAAAATGTTTTATTTTTTACTGTTTTTTTTGGCAATTGCTTTGCAGGTATGGTATGGTAAGGTTTTACTGGGATGTTACTTTGTTTTAACGTTAACCATAATTTGCTTAGCAGGTACGCCATTCAGCTGCAGCGCGGATTTATTTATCTTGACAGCAACAGCGTTTGCTCCCACGATACATAAAGCCGTGACTCCAGTGCTGTAGGCGGTGATTTCACCACCACAGTTAAAAAAGAGCATATATGCCGAAGCATGGGGGCATAAGGGGTGGAGGAGTGATTTTGCTCCTAATGCCGCGTACATACGGTCAAAATTCCGACAGGGGGCTTGCCCATGGAAAAGTTTGAACGTATGTACGCGGCATAACTTTTTTGCGGGAGGATGCCCCCATGCTTCGGCATATATATATTTTAGGCACAGGTTGTGTTAAAAAATGTTTTATTTTTTACTGTTTTTTTTGGCAATTGCTTTGCAGGTATGGTATGGTAAGGTTTTACTGGGATGTTACTTTGTTTTAACGTTAACCATAATTTGCTTAGCAGGTACGCCATTCAGCTGCAGCGCGGATTTATTTATCTTGACAGCAACAGCGTTTGCTCCCACGATACATAAAGCCGTGACTCCAGTGCTGTAGGCGGTGATTTCACCACCACAGTTAAAAAAGAGCATATATGCCGAAGCATGGGGGCATAGGGGGTGGAGGAGTGATTTTGCTCCTAATGCCGCGTACATACGGTCAAAATTCCGACGGAGGGCTTGCCCGTGGAAAAGTTTGAACGTATGTACGCGGCATAACTTTTTTGCGGGAGGATGCCCCCATGCTTCGGCATATATAAATGGTGCATGTATGTCCATCATTAGAAGTGGGTGGATGAAGGGAGGTATCTAATGGTGGGCATACCCACCGATCAATCTCTTTTTTTTCGTTCAGACAACATGACTCTCAGTAAATAGCTTGGGGTGTCTACTTTCCAAAATGGGGTAATTTGGGGGGATTTTGTGCTATTTTGGCATTTTATGGCCTTTGCACCCTTAGAAATCCTGAAGGTGGTGATTGGTTTTCAGGGTGCCGTACGCGACTAGACTCCCAAAAAGTCCCACACATGTGGTATCCCCATACTCGGGAGAAGTAGCCGAATATATTTTGGGGTGCAATTCCACATATAACCATAGCATGTGTGAGCAATATATCATTTAGTGACAACTTTGTGCAAAAAAAAAAAAGTTTGTAATATTCCCGCAACTTGTGGCAAAATATAAAATATTCCATGGACTCAACATGCCTCTCAGTAAATAGCTTGGGGTGTCTACTTTCCAAAATGGGGTCATTTTGGGGGGTTTTGTGCTATTTTGGCTTTTTATGGCCTTCGAAACTGTGATAGGTAGTGAGGGGTAAAATCAAAAATTTGCACCCTTAGAAATCCTGAAGGTGGTGATTGGTTTTCGGGATGCCGTGCGCGACTATACTCCCAAAAAGTCCCACACATGTGGTATCCCCGTACTCGGGAGAAGTAGCGGAATATATTTTGGGGTGCAATTCCACATATAACCATGGCATGTGTGAGCAATATATCATTTAGTGACAACTTTTTGTACATTTTTTTTTTTTTTTTTTTTAGTCATTATTCAATCCCTTAGGACAAAAAAAATAAATATTCAATGGGCTCAACATACCCATCAGCAGTTTCCTTGGGGTGTCTACTTTCCAAAATGGGGTCATTTGGGGGGGTTTTGTGCCATCTTGGCATTTTATGGCCGTCAAAACTGTGATAGGTAGTGATAGGTAGTGAGGAGTAAAATAAAAAAATTATGCCCTTAGAAATCCTGAAGGCGGTGCTTGGATTTCGGGGTCCCGTACGCGGCTAGGCTCCCAAAAAGTCCCACACATGTGGTATCCCTGTACTCAGGAGAAGCAGCAGAATGTATTTTGGGGTGTCATTTCACATATGCCCATAGCATGTGTGAGCAATATATCATTTAGTGACAACTTTGTGCAAAAAAAAAAAAGTTTGTAATATTCCCGCAACTTGTGGCAAAATATAAAATATTCCATGGACTCAACATGCCTCTCAGTAAATAGCTTGGGGTGTCTACTTTCCAAAATGGGGTCATTTTGGGGGGTTTTGTGCTATTTTGGCTTTTTATGGCCTTCGAAACTGTGATAGGTAGTGAGGGGTAAAATCAAAAATTTGCACCCTTAGAAATCCTGAAGGTGGTGATTGGTTTTCGGGATGCCGTGCGCGACTATACTCCCAAAAAGTCCCACACATGTGGTATCCCCGTACTCGGGAGAAGTAGCGGAATATATTTTGGGGTGCAATTCCACATATAACCATGGCATGTGTGAGCAATATATCATTTAGGGACAACTTTTTGTACATTTTTTTTTTTTTTTAGTCATTATTCAATCCCTTAGGACAAAAAAAATAAATATTCAATGGGCTCAACATACCCATCAGCAGTTTCCTTGGGGTGTCTACTTTCCAAAATGGGGTCATTTGGGGGGGTTTTGTGCCATCTTGGCATTTTATGGCCGTCAAAACTGTGATAGGTAGTGATAGGTAGTGAGGAGTAAAATAAAAAAATTATGCCCTTAGAAATCCTGAAGGCGGTGCTTGGATTTCGGGGTCCCGTACGCGGCTAGGCTCCCAAAAAGTCCCACACATGTGGTATCCCTGTACTCAGGAGAAGCAGCAGAATGTATTTTGGGGTGTCATTTCACATATGCCCATAGCATGTGTGAGCAATATATCATTTAGTGACAACTTTGTGCAAAAAAAAAAAAGTTTGTAATATTCCCGCAACTTGTGGCAAAATATAAAATATTCCATGGACTCAACATGCCTCTCAGTAAATAGCTTGGGGTGTCTACTTTCCAAAATGGGGTCATTTTGGGGGGTTTTGTGCTATTTTGGCTTTTTATGGCCTTCGAAACTGTGATAGGTAGTGAGGGGTAAAATCAAAAATTTGCACCCTTAGAAATCCTGAAGGTGGTGATTGGTTTTCGGGATGCCGTGTGCGACTATACTCCCAAAAAGTCCCACACATGTGGTATCCCCGTACTCGGGAGAAGTAGCGGAATATATTTTGGGGTGCAATTCCACATATAACCATGGCATGTGTGAGCAATATATCATTTAGGGACAACTTTTTGTACATTTTTTTTTTTTTTTAGTCATTATTCAATCCCTTAGGACAAAAAAAATAAATATTCAATGGGCTCAACATACCCATCAGCAGTTTCCTTGGGGTGTCTACTTTCCAAAATGGGGTCATTTGGGGGGGTTTTGTGCCATCTTGGCATTTTATGGCCGTCAAAACTGTGATAGGTAGTGAGGAGTAAAATAAAAAAATTATGCCCTTAGAAATCCTGAAGGCGGTGCTTGGATTTCGGGGTCCCGTACGCGGCTAGGCTCCCAAAAAGTCCCACACATGTGGTATCCCTGTACTCAGGAGAAGCAGCAGAATGTATTTTGGGGTGTCATTTCACATATGCCCATAGCATGTGTGAGCAATATATCATTTAGTGACAACTTTGTGCAAAAAAAAAAAAGTTTGTAATATTCCCGCAACTTGTGGCAAAATATAAAATATTCCATGGACTCAACATGCCTCTCAGTAAATAGCTTGGGGTGTCTACTTTCCAAAATGGGGTCATTTTGGGGGGTTTTGTGCTATTTTGGCTTTTTATGGCCTTCGAAACTGTGATAGGTAGTGAGGGGTAAAATCAAAAATTTGCACCCTTAGAAATCCTGAAGGTGGTGATTGGTTTTCGGGATGCCGTGCGCGACTATACTCCCAAAAAGTCCCACACATGTGGTATCCCCGTACTCGGGAGAAGTAGCGGAATATATTTTGGGGTGCAATTCCACATATAACCATGGCATGTGTGAGCAATATATCATTTAGGGACAACTTTTTGTACATTTTTTTTTTTTTTAGTCATTATTCAATCCCTTAGGACAAAAAAAATAAATATTCAATGGGCTCAACATACCCATCAGCAGTTTCCTTGGGGTGTCTACTTTCCAAAATGGGGTCATTTGGGGGGGTTTTGTGCCATCTTGGCATTTTATGGCCGTCAAAACTGTGATAGGTAGTGAGGAGTAAAATAAAAAAATTATGCCCTTAGAAATCCTGAAGGCGGTGCTTGGATTTCGGGGTCCCGTACGCGGCTAGGCTCCCAAAAAGTCCCACACATGTGGTATCCCTGTACTCAGGAGAAGCAGCAGAATGTATTTTGGGGTGTCATTTCACATATGCCCATAGCATGTGTGAGCAATATATCATTTAGTGACAACTTTGTGCAAAAAAAAAAAAGTTTGTAATATTCCCGCAACTTGTGGCAAAATATAAAATATTCCATGGACTCAACATGCCTCTCAGTAAATAGCTTGGGGTGTCTACTTTCCAAAATGGGGTCATTTTGGGGGGTTTTGTGCTATTTTGGCTTTTTATGGCCTTCGAAACTGTGATAGGTAGTGAGGGGTAAAATCAAAAATTTGCACCCTTAGAAATCCTGAAGGTGGTGATTGGTTTTCGGGATGCCGTGCGCGACTATACTCCCAAAAAGTCCCACACATGTGGTATCCCCGTACTCAGGAGAAGTAGCGGAATATATTTTGGGGTGCAATTCCACATATAACCATGGCATGTGTGAGCAATATATCATTTAGTGACAACTTTTTGTACATTTTTTTTTTTTTTTAGTCATTATTCAATCCCTTAGGACAAAAAAAATAAATATTCAATGGGCTCAACATACCCATCAGCAGTTTCCTTGGGGTGTCTACTTTCCAAAATGGGGTCATTTGGGGGGGGTTTGTGCCATCTTGGCATTTTATGGCCGTCAAAACTGTGATAGGTAGTGATAGGTAGTGAGGAGTAAAATAAAAAAATTATGCCCTTAGAAATCCTGAAGGCGGTGCTTGGATTTCGGGGTCCCGTACGCGGCTAGGCTCCCAAAAAGTCCCACACATGTGGTATCCCTGTACTCAGGAGAAGCAGCAGAATGTATTTTGGGGTGTCATTTCACATATGCCCATAGCATGTGTGAGCAATATATCATTTAGTGACAACTTTGTGCAAAAAAAAAAAAAAAGTTTGTAATATTCCCGCAACTTGTGGCAAAATATAAAATATTCCATGGACTCAACATGCCTCTCAGTAAATAGCTTGGGGTGTCTACTTTCCAAAATGGGGTCATTTTGGGGGGTTTTGTGCTATTTTGGCTTTTTATGGCCTTCGAAACTGTGATAGGTAGTGAGGGGTAAAATCTAAAATTTGCACCCTTAGAAATCCTGAAGGTGGTGATTGGTTTTCGGGATGCCGTGCGCGACTATACTCCCAAAAAGTCCCACACATGTGGTATCCCCGTACTCGGGAGAAGTAGCGGAATATATTTTGGGGTGCAATTCCACATATAACCATGGCATGTGTGAGCAATATATCATTTAGTGACAACTTTTTGTACTTTTTTTTTTTTTTTTTTGTCATTATTCAATCCCTTAGGACAAAAAAAATAAATATTCAATGGGCTCAACATACCCATCAGCAGTTTCCTTGGGGTGTCTACTTTCCAAAATGGGGTCATTTGGGGGGGGTTTGTACTGCCCTGCCATTTTAGCACCTCAAGAAATGAGATAGGCAGTCATAAATTAAAAGCTGTGTAAATTCCAGAAAATGTACTCTAGTTTGTAGACGCTATAACTTTTGCGCAAACCAAAAAATATACGCTTATTGACATTTTTTTTACTAAAGACATGTGGCTGAATAAATTTTGCCCTCAATGTATGACTAAAATTTAGTTTATTCGATTTTTCTTATAACAAAAAGAAGAAAATATCATTTTTTTTCAAAATTTTCGCTCTTTTTCCATTTATATCGCAAAAAATAAAAATCGCAGAGGCAATCAAATACCATCAAAAGAAAGCTCTATTTGTGGGAAGAAAAGGACGCAAATTTCGTTTGGGTGCAATATTGCATGACCGCGCAATTACCAGTTAAAGCAGCGCAGTGCGAAATTGCAAAAACACCTCTGGTCCTTAAGGTATTTATTGGTCCGAGGCTGAAGTGGTTAATCACTCTTTTACTAGTGTAGGAGTCCAGCTTTCTTCTTCATTGTTGCTGCCGTCCGGGGGTCTTCTTCCGACTTTGGGGGTCTTGTCCCGCTCTTCGTTTCTTCTGCCGGGCCTCCGCTATCTTCTTCCAGATCTTTTACTAGCATTGGCCCAATTGGTCTTCTTCTTTTTTTTCTTCTGTCTAATAAACTACTTTAAAAACCTGTGTTGTGTTTTTTTTCATTAACACTTTTTCCCTCAGGTGAATGGGTAGGGGTACATCGTACCCCATACTCATTTGCATAGGGTGGGGGGCTGGGATCTGGGGGGCTCCCGGATTCTGATAAGCCCCCCGCCCACAGACCCTGACAACCAACGGCCAGGGTTGTCGGGAAGAGGCCCTTGTCCTCATCAACATGGGGACAAGTTGCTTTGAGGCGAGGGGCATGCAGCCTGGTATGGCGCTCACTCGTCCCCACCCCCTTTGCTGACCGGCCGGGCTGCGTGCTCGGATAAGGGTCTGGTATGGACTTTGGGGGACCCCCACTCTGTTTTTTTGGCGTATGGGTCCTCCTTTAAATCCATACCAGGTGACGGGGCTAGCAAGGTGTCAATCTTGCCAATGAAAGTGGCAAAATTGACTTCCTTTGCTAGTCCCGTCTACCTAGAGTCACGTTCAAAATGAACGGACTTTACTCTGTGTGTGGGCAAGTCTGTTCATTTTAAAAGTCCGGCGGACCTCCGTCAAAACCAAAAGTACGGCGGATTGTCCACCAGAAAAGTCTAGGCGTGTCTGGCCAAGTCCACTCGTTCGGAAAGTCTGGCGAACCTCTGCTGGAAAGTCCGGCGGATTGTCTGCTGGACTAAGTCCGCCGGATAGTCTGATCGTGTGTATGCTTCATAACAGTTCCATCATGAGGGGATATTTTATGAAAACACAAAATCCCTTGAGAAGTGTCAACATTTACTGATTTATTAAATATCACCTTCAATGTTATGCTATATTCTAATTTATTGTTATTTATTTAATTAATTCTAAACCCCTTTTTAAATCTGTTCTAAAAATATATATATATATATCTATCTATCTCTATATCTATATCTATATCTATATCTATATCTATATCTATATCTATATCTATATCGTTATCTATATCTATATATATATGCAATCGTAAAGTCCATGTGAGAAATAACGTTGCTATAAAGCATTTCTGTTCTGCCCAACATGTAGCTAGATGTTGTAGGTGGGGTGACAGAGCATGTAGAGGATCAATAAAAGAAAATGTATTAAAGTCCCATCATTGTAGCATGCTGGGTCCTTAATACATTTTTCTTGCTTGCACCTGATGGCTTCTCTATACTGTAACAGCTTATATTATTTATGTGTGTTCTGATGGTTACTAAGTCTGCAGATCTTTCTATCGTTATTTTTTCAAGCAATCCTAAGGAGAAAAGAACACCTTAGGATTGCAATTACACCTTTGCATGTCTTCTGTTTCCACATGTCAGACAATGATTAAACTGCACAGCTGTCACTACACAGGATGTTCACTGAGGTGACATGCATATGAGGACATAGTGTGCTTTGCTTTATTTTTATTCTCTGTGATCTGAGGAAATTAGACATATATTTTTTTCTGCTATGTTGCAGTTTCTGTAGAAACAAAAGAATACCCCCAATTAAAAGTGATGCCCGTATTCACACTAGGCCATGAGCTATGAAACCTTGCTCGGGCCTTTAGAAAGATAGCCATGGAAGGTTACTGCTGACACATTTCAGACATGCTTGTTTTGTGCCACTGCTTTTCTATTTTCATTAGAAATACAAGCCATACAAATAAACCTGCACTGCTGAACATTAATAATGTTCCCAGGACTTTGAAATATATATTTTTGAACCTATTATACTATTAAAGATGATAATTTTTTTGTTAAACTATCTAACTGGCACAATGTATATTTAAATATTATTCTCTTGGTATTATATTGTAAGAATTTCTCAAAGAAAATAGATATAATGACCGCCACCTTTCCTTTTCCTTTTGGGTGTGTCCTTGCTTCTACTAGTGCCCTTATGTGATAGTTTTGCCTTGTAAACATGGTCGGATATTCCGACCACAAAATCCGTCTGATTTTTTCAGACGGATTTTGTCCGAAACTGGTGTTGCATACACATGGTTCGACAAAGTTGTCGGAAAATCCAATCGTTCGGAACGTTGTGCCCATGTTGAGGGAACAAGTGTCCCATGCCCATATTCTGTCTCTCAAAAGGAATGTGAGGGTTTTCAGGGATGGGGGCTTATTGAAAAAGGGAAGCCCCATTTAGGATAAGGAGATGCACATATATCCTTTCCCTCTAGGGGAGTGAATACAAGGAAAGTAGTACAGGACACATAGTTATTGTATTTTTACTTATTGCCCCAAAATGTAAAAAAATATTCACTTCAGCTCCGGAAGATTTTTACCCCTTTCATGACCACACCATATTTTTTCTATTCTGCACTGCACTATTTTAACTGGTAATTGTGCAGTCATGCACTGATGTATGTACATGTACATGTATATACATTTTTTCACACAAACAGAGTTTTCTTTTTCTTGTATTTTATCACCACTGAGTTTTTTTTATTTTTTGCAATATAAATGAAAAAACACCTACTTTTTTTTTTTTTTTACATTTTGCTATAAAACATATCCAATAAAAGAAAAAAAAAGTTTCTTCATACATTTTGGCCAAAATGTATTCTGCCATATGTTTTTGATAAAAAAAAAATCCCAATAAGTGTAAAATGATTGGTTTACATGAAAGTTATAGTGCCTACAAACTATGGTAAATATACCCAGAATTTTTTTTTTTGTATTTTTTTTTTTTATACTACTAATGGCGGCAGTGAGCGACTTATCATGGGATAGTGATAGTGCAATGGGAAATCTGACACTAACTGATGCTGGGGAGAACTAACTGTCACTGACATTACTATTGGCATTAAAGAATATGTAAACCCAAAATGTCATATTCCTGATATGTACCATGTACTTGTATGAAAAAGTATCCTGTTCTCTTTTTATTGTTTCCTTTATAGATACACACACACACACACACACACACACAAATGTTTTGACTTTCATTTCTATTTTAATCTGCATGGGTTGTTTTACAAGGTGATCATTTTCAATCACTTTATTACAGTGATCAGTGACACTGTCACTGTACTAATGACACTGGATGGGAAGGGGTTAACATCTAGGGAGATCAAGGGGTTAAAAGTGCATCTAACTATGTGTAATGTGTGTAAAATGTGCTGCCTTTTACTAAAGATCTGTCAGTCTCCCAGCCAGGAAGGGGGGGCATGTGTGCGTACCCTAAAACAAGAAATAGGCAGTGACATATCACTTTGCCTACAATATACTACGGACAGGCAGGACCTGGCCACAATAAAAGGCCACCCTAAAATGTGCAGTTTTATCACACAGCACAATGCCACAGATGTTGCAAGTTTTGGAGGAGCATGCAATAGGCATGCTGACTGCAGGAATGTCCACTAGAGCTGTTTTCCTTGAATTGAATGTTAATTTCTGTACCATAAGCCATCTCCAAAGGCATTTCAGAGAATGTTGCAGTACATCCATCTGGCCTCACAACCGCAGATCACGTGTAATCATACTAGCCCAGGACCTCCACATCCAGCATCTTCACCTCCAAGATCTTCTAAGACCAGCCACCCGGACAGCTGCTGCAAAAATCGGTTTGCATAACCAAAGAATTGTCAGAAACTGTCTCATCTGCATGCTCGTCGTGCTCTTCGGGGTCTCAACCTCACTGCAGTTTGTCGTTGTAACTGACTTGTGTAGGCAAATGCTCACATTCAATGGTGTCTGGCACTTTAGAGTGGTGTTCTCTTCATGGATGAATCCCAGTTTTCACTGTATAGGGCAGGTGGCAAACAGCGTGTATGACATGGTGTGGGTGAGCGGTTTGCTGATGTTAATGCTGTGGATGGAGTGGCTCGTGGTGGCGGTGGGGTTATGGTATGGGCAGACATATCCTATGGACAACAAAGACAAGTGCATTTTATTGATGGCATTTTGAATGCACAGAGATACCGTGACAAGATCCTGAGGCCCATTGTTGTGCCATTCATCCATGACCATCACCTCATGTTGCAGCATAATGCACGGCCCCTTGTTGCAAGGATCTTTACACAATTCCTGGAAGCTGAAAACATCCCAGTTCTTGTCACCCATTGAGCATGTTTGGGAGGCTCTGGATTGGCATATATGGCAGCATGTTCTAGTTCCTGCCAATATCCAGCAACTTTGCACAGCCATTGAGGAGGAATGGTCCAACATTCCACAGGCCACAATCAACAACCTGGTCAAGTCTATGCAAAGATGTGCTGTACTGCGTGAGACAAATGGTGGTCACACCAGATGCTGACTGGATTTAGACCCCCCCAATACAGTAAAACTGCATAATTTTTAGTTTTCTTTCTCCGTTCATAGAACGTTAATCAAACCAAACACATTTCTTTAATTACTACACACAATTTTTTCAGATGATGCAAAAGAGAATGACAAGCAAAAACTCCAGCAAACGTATTATTCAGTGGCTTTTCACTGAGTTTGTCAAGAAATGCTTAAAATATTCTGTAATTCTAAACCACACAGTAATGTGCATGTCATTATGTACCTCAACTACACCCTGCTTTATTGAATAAATTAAATATTGTCACTGTAAAGAAACGTTTCATATATTCTGTTTGTATGCAGAGTTCAGTTATAGAACCTTACTTCGTCTTCCATGGGTACACAAAACCTAATAGGTTAGGATGCTGCATCCTTATTAAGACACTTAATGAGGAGTGGGGATACTATAGTCTCCTGCTTTTTTTTAAATGAAGGATCTCATCATAGTACTTCAAGGCAGAATGTAGTTGAGGTGCCTGAATTTCCTCTTGACAATAGAGCTTTTTCTATCCTTATAAATTGACAGTGAATTGATATGTGGTCCTCTTGGCCACTTTGACAGTTCTGTTGAGCAAATAAGGCATTCTCTTTTCCACTGAACTTAATTCTGCTCACTTTAAATCCTGACCCTCTTCTTGCTTTAAAGCTCATTGGTTGTTATCACCACCCCAGCAAAACTTGGCATGATACCTCTAGGGGCCATAGCACCTGGTCCTTGTGGTTGTATGTTTTCATCTGTGGCTATATTTTAATAACAGTTCTGTAATATTTTCCATGTAGTATTCATTTTTCTAACTTATTCTTTAATTATATTTTGATTAAATAAAACTTAAAATATCAACCGACTTCGCTAAAAGGGATCTATCTGTCAAAGCATATGAAATATTACAAATACAAATAAACACTGGCAAGATTTAATTTTTTATGATCAGTTGTTAACACAACTCACTGTATTTTATGGATTTTTGAAGACTTTGGATATTGAACGCTTTAGATTAATATTTTCCACTCCGACATGCTTTAGTGCTTTGTGTAACGTACATACTGGCTTAAATTGATTAATGTCTATTTTCATTAAATATTCTGACTATACAGGAGAACCTTGGTATAGAGACAAGTAAAGTACTTCATAGGAAAATTTTATTGTTTCAAGTGAAATAAATGATCTAGGCTCCCATAGGAAGTAAATGCCCTAATTGTCAGCACTCTAACTACATTGCTTTAGGGATTGGAGCTTCAGAAAATTATCTTCCATACTGAAATATTAATATTGATTCCGTGTTTCTTTTTTTCTAGATTCTGAGGAGCTGTTGGTAAAAATATATTGCTGTGTATACTGGTCAGGTACAGCTAGTTACTGCATGTCAGAGTGCACAGAATTCAACACTGGGTGACAGGCTATTTCTGTACAGTGAGGATTTCTCTTGGGGTAAATTATAATTAAAGAGAAGCTGTCACATTTTTTTATTTAACAGTGTCTTTGCATGGTGACTTGTACTGCACTATACATCTGGTAACAAAGCCGATGCTTTCTATGCTCCTCTGCTCAGAACAAAATTTAGAAAACCATAATGCACTAGGCAACATATAAGCAGAAAGAGAAAGCTGATAGACTGTCACCTAAAGAATGTTCATTCAGGAGCTCACGTATTGCATGGTGACTTCACAGTGAGCAAATATGAAAGTTTTCAAAGCTATATATGTTAGAATTCACCAGTGATAAATTAAATGTGTATCACATAAAATACATTAACAAAAAGGTTACTTATACAGATACTACTCTCCTACTATGGAAAAATCAAGTTAATAGATGAACAGTAAAAGAGTGCCTGAGTAGGTATGAGATTGATTTCCAGATGTGCGTTGACTCTGAAAATAGAATTAGTTTAGCCTTGCAGGGCCTTCCATACCATAGAAAAGTCATATGCTGTGGGAAGCAATTGTGTGAACAGACACACAAGAAGCATGTGACCAGGCCTAAAAGACCAGTTGTCTACCAAAAAGTGAGCAGCTGCACAGTGAAATTGTGTTTGAACAAGCTAGGAGCCTGTACAGCTGGTGGATGTTAGAGACTTTGCACTCTTCCACCTTCCGTTTTGTGATGTGTTAAATTTGGTATTATTGCTCTCACTCTCTCATACTGGTCACTGTAAGTTCAACATGGCACCTCATGGCAAAGAACCCTCTGAGGATCTGAAAAAATAATTGTTGCTACACTTAAAGATGGCGTAGGCTACAGGAAGATTGTCAAGACCCTGAAACTGAGCTGCAGCAAGGTGGCCAAGACCATACAGCAGTTTAACAGGACATGTTCCACTCAAAACAGTCCTTACCATGTTCGACCAAAGAAGTTCAATGCACATGCTCAGCATCATATGCAGAGGTTGTCTTTGGGAAATAGACATATGAGTGCTACCAGCATTGTTGCAGAGGTTGAAGGGGTAGGGGATCAGCCTGTCAGTGCTTAGACCATACGCCATACACTGCATCAAATTGGTCTGCATGGCTGTCATCCCAGAAGGAGGCCTCTTCTAAAGGTGATATAATATAAAATGTAAAGTCTTATGGGGACTTTTTGTGCACCTGGCCATCCCTCGTGAGCTCTTCCCTCAGCTCCCAGACCTGACGTTATTTGGCAGCCTGTGGTTGCTGACCTCATGGTGTTTACACACTTTTGGTATCCATTTGGGATGAATGGTCATCTCTCTTCCCCACATGTATATCCCCTTTAAATAATGCACATTAAACATTGCTGATGGATATATACAGTGGTGTGAAAAAGTGTTTGCCCCCTTCCTCATTTCCTGTTCCTTTGCATGTTTGTCACACTTAAGTGTTTCGGAACATCAAACCAATTTAAACAATAGTCAAGGACAACACAAATAAACACAAAATGCAATTTGTAAATGAAGGTGTTTAATATTAAAGGTGAAAAAAAAATCCAAACCATCATGGCCCTGTGTGAAAAAGTGATTGCCCCCTAAACCTAATAACTGGTTGGGCCACCCTTAGCAGCAACAACTGCAACCAAGCGTTTGCGATAACGTGCAATGAGGCTTTTACAGCGTCCTGGAGGAATTTTGGCCCACTCATCTTTGCAGAATTGTCCTAATTCAGTTACATTAGAGGGTTTTCGAGCATGAACGGCCTTTTTAAGGTCATACCACAACATCTCAATAGGATTCAGGTCTGGACTTTGGCTAGGCCACTCCAAAGTCTTCATTTTGTTTTTCTTCAGCCATTCGGTGGTGGACTTGCTGGTGTGTTTAGGATCATTGTCCTGCTGCAGAACCCAAGTTCGTTTCAGCTTGAGTACACGAACAGATGGTCGGACATTCTCCT
Source organism: Lithobates pipiens (assembly GCF_037356315.1). Taxonomy (NCBI): domain Eukaryota; kingdom Metazoa; phylum Chordata; class Amphibia; order Anura; family Ranidae; genus Lithobates; species Lithobates pipiens. The sequence goes on from NW_027507748.1 coordinate 508,783,422, forward strand.
TCAGGATCTCTTGGTAGACAGCAGAATTCATAGTTCCTTTTATCACGGCAAGTCTTCCAGGTCCTGAAGCAGCAAAACAGCCCCAGACCATCACACTACCACCACCATATTTTACTGTTGGTATAATGTTCTTTTTATGAAATGCAGTGTTCCTTCTACGCCAGATATACTTGGACACACACCTTCCAAAGAGTTCCACTTTTGTCTCATCGGTCCACAGAATGTTGTCCCAAAAGTCTTGGGGATCATCAAGATGTGTTGTGGAGAAATTGAGACGAGCTTTGATGTTCTTTTTGCTCAGCAGTGGTTTTCTCCTTGGAACTCTGCCATGCAGGCCATTTTTGCCCAGTCTTTTCCTGATGGTGGAGGCATGAACGCTGACCTTAACTGAGGCAAGTGAGGCCTGCAGTTCCTTGGACGTTGTTGTGGGGTCTTTTGTGACCTCTTGGATGAGTCGTCGCTGCGCTCTTGGGGTAATTTTGGGCGGCCGGCCACTCCTGGGAAGGTTCACCACTGTTCCATGTCTTCGCCATTTGTGGATAATGGCTCTCACTGTGGTTCGCTGGATTCCCAAAGCTTTGGAAATGGCTTTATAACCCTTTCCAGACTGATAGATCTCAATTACTTTCTTTCTCAATTGTTCCTGAATTTCTTTGGGTCTCGGCATGATGTGTAGCTTTTAAGGATCTTCTGGTGGACCTTACTGTGTCAAGCAGCTCCTATTTAAGTGATGCCTTGATTGTGAACAGGTGTGGCAATAATCAGGCCTGGGTGTGGCTAGAGAAATTGAACTCAGGTGTGGACAACCACAGTTATAGTATGTTTTAACAAGGGGGGCAATCACTTTTTCACACAGGGCCATGATGGTTTGGATTTTTTTTCACCTTTAATAATAAACACCTTCATTTACAAATTGCATTTTGTGTTTACTTGTGTTGTCCTTGACTATTGTTTAAATTGGTTTGATGTTCTGAAACACTTAAGTGTGACAAACATGCAAAGGAACAGGAAATGAGGAAGGGGGCAAACACTTTTTCACACCACTGTATTCTTTTTTAGACTTTAGTTCAAACTGTCCCTGAAGAGTATTTGATACATGAAACATGTTGGCCCTACGATATGCAACAAACAATTAATTCCTTTAAAAGTTTTATATATTAGTATGCCTCTATTCAGAAGTATTGTTGTTATGTGCATTCTAGAATGGTTTTATCACTTTATAAAGATATTTTTCTCTGCATCATCTGGGGGCTTTTACCTTGCTTACAATGTATTAATCATTGCATATATACTATGTAACTGTTATTCCATATTTGGATATTTATCATGTTGTTCTGTTTTCTACTAATACAATTATTTTGTACAATGGTGACTGATCCCTTGGCCTCACTTACCCACCTCATCTAAAGTCCCAAAACCCCTATTTCCAAATCTTGAAGAGCAGCCCTCAGAAAATATGCTTTCTTACAGTTTGTGTTTGTTGCTTGCAGCTAATGTTTTGGATCCGAACTGGGAAAGCTCGGGATTGTTTCTGACCCCCCTGGCCAAATTAATCCTTTATATAAGTGTGCACACTTGAAGTCAAACACTGACACACACGCAGTTCAGTATTCAGATACTTCTGCTTTTTTATTTCCTGGACCCCGGCTAATATACATGTGAGCCGGATATCTCACTATCAAATCAAGAATTAGATAAAAGACAGTGTGTACAAACCACAAATTATACATATTCATTATTGTGACGGAGTATAAGCTTTTTAGCTGGGTTATGTCTAAAAAAGGGAAACATGCAGTTTCCTGGGTTCTTCCAAGTTCCAATTTGGGGGGGGGGCAAAAGCAAACAGGTATTTGCTGGTCTCCCTGCCCTCTACCTTGCAACACTCTCCATGTGGGTCCTGAGCCTTCAAGTGGGATAGAGCAGCCTGGGAAACATGGTGGGGGGGTTGAAATTTCTGGGGGTTCATAGAAGCAATTTACCACTTCTATCGGCATGAGCACTACATGACCACTACATGACCACTTCTATCGGCAAGTTGACAGTGTGTATGTAAAACCCCTCACCTCTGCTGACATAAGCCCAACATTGGCAGCAGCAAAAGGGTTAAAAACTCAGTAAATGAGTGGCTCTACACAGTCATCCACATGAAGATCTCCAAGACGTTATTAAGCATGGATTTGGGGTTCACTGCTACGACAGACATGAGGTCAGAAATGTGTAATGTGTCTAAAGTACAGCTGCCATGCATTCTGTGCATCTGTCAATGGATGGGCTGATACTGTGGCGTACCTTTGACTAAAACACAAATGAAATTGATTGGGAAAGTTTGGCACACAGTTTATTAGCAGTACTAAAAAAGTACTCTCCTTGTAAAATTCGAACAGAAAATATTTCTACTGTTCAAAGTCGAGACGCTTGCTGAACAGTTTACAGTCAGGAGTATGCTTCATGCACTGACAGACATCCCTAATGAGTAGGGATGAGCAAATGGTTTGGCCCAAGCATAAGTTCAGGCTGAACTTTTGTTGTTCAGATTTTCAGTGAACATCCGAACAAACGGGTCATTCAACTATTTGTTGGCCCCCCTGAACCGACCATAATACATTGCAGCACTGAACAGTGAATTGCAAGCCCTGATTGGCTGAATCAGTGAAAACTTCAGCCAATCAGGGCACAGAGCACTATCAGAGTGATGATTGGACACTGTCATTATGACTTTATCCAATAATGGCTCATTCCCGCCTCACAGTATAAAAGTATTCTTTCAATGGCAGTCATTTTCAGCATGATTTCGGTGTGGAGAGAGATAGAACAGAGCTCTGTTCAGTGCTATTAGTTGGTTAGTGTGCTCTACTGTGATATTTTACTTCAATTGTAGCATGAGTGTAGTGAGGAGGACCATCATTTGCATAGTGTGCAGCTAGAGTAGGGACAGCCCAGATAGGTTCACTATAGTGTAGTGAGAACGTGTCAATCATACATACATTAGTGTAGAGTAGGGACAGCGCAGATAGTTTCAGTGTAGTGACGGTTGGACATTGTCTATTTGAGTGCAGTACTACAAGTTTAACGCCATTTGCTGTGCTCAAATTAAAGTGCACCAAACACCACTTTACAATGATTAACCCCCCTGACGGTATTCCCGAGTCTGACTCGGGGTGGATTTTTTATACCAAGAGCGGTATCCCCGAGTCAGACTCGGGACTGCATCGCTGGATCCAGGAGGAGGTTTACTTACCTTCTCCCTCAGATCCAGCGTTGTCTCCCCGCTGTACGAGCGAGCCGTGTCTCGCTCGATGCATCACATCGCCGATCTCCGTGCCCTGCGAGCGTTGCGACGCACGGGCACGGAGATCGGCGCCAAATTCAAAAAGTGAAACAAACAGTAAACATACAGTATAATGTAATCTTACAGATTACATTGCTGTATGTAAATATTTCACATCCCCTTTGTCCCTAGTGGTCTGCCCAGTGTCCTGCATGCAGTTTTATATAATAAAAACTGTTCTTTATGCCTGGAAACTGGAGATTGCCCATAGCAACCAAAACTGTCACTGTACATCAAAAATGGTTTTAGACCAGCTAGAAAACAGCGATAATAAATTAGAATCACTCGCAGAATTGAGCGATAGCGATTTGTGGGGAGATCCGTCATCAAATACTGAAAAGTACGGACAGTGACAATTCTGCAACTGAGCAAATTTTAGTGTTTTTGATTTGATTACATTATTGAATAATTTTTATTATTGTTATATTATTATTTGGTACAATTATTTATAATTATTTATTATATTATAATTTATGATTTAATTTTTCAAACTTTATCATACCCGGGATGTCTGCTAGACTCTGGTTTGGACAGATTTAAGAGAGTTATTCCTAAGAATTGCAGGACTACAATATAAAACGCCAAATTTTCATGCAAAATAATGGTACCGCTTTTAGCACCTAAAATCTGAAATAATCGTACCGCCAGGGAGGTTAAAGTTAATCTACATACAGATTTCAACTTCTACTTTATATTTGCTTATAAGCACCACCCCCTCCCTCCCAATATTGTCTGGGAGGACAAAAAGGAGAGGCAGACTTTCCCTTAGCAGGGGAAAAGCAACAAATGTGTCCAGAGGAAAAAGGTGGACATGGTGGTTAGTCCTCAGCCAGGCCATCATTTCCACTTTTTCGTGAGTTTACCCATGCTATCCGCATGCAGATGAGGTGGTGGACTGGCTTACTAAACCTTCTCCATCCTTCTCATCCTCTGTCATGCAAGCAGGGACAAGTGTGAAATCTGCCTTGTCCACATCTATTCCTGCCAAAGCCCCAGCATCAACCATGAGCTGAGTTATTTGAGCACAGCATCATCCACTTGCTCCTTGACGATCCCTAACCATTACTGGATTCAGATGTTGGTTCTGAGGTTGAGGGTGACAGGAACATGAGCCTAGAGAGAGAGGAGAACACTGGTAGACAAATTGTCATTCATGTTCCCCCAGCCGCAGCGTATTGCCAAGTTGTCTCCAGTGGTGATGATGGAGGAGATGGAGATGATGATGATGATGATGAGGTCACTGATGCGACTTGGGTGTCAGATAGAGTGGAGGAGGAAACTGAAGACAAGGTGGCACATACCTCAAGGAGGCCAACATCAAGAAAGAGTAGAGAGCAGCCACCCTATTCCATCACATTCTGCAGCTGTTATCTCCCGACCTACTCCCATAACCTGAGCTGTCTGGGCCTTTTTCAGCAAATCTGCAGCAGATTGCACTGTTGCTATCTGCAAACAGCATCTCAGGCACATCAAATTTGGCAAAAACGGGGGCGGAGCCGGCGCGCAAGGAGCATGGACGCGTGACGTCTGAGCTCCTCGCCATGCGGGACATCCAGCACCGCTTACAGCGACGACAGACACGGACGAGCGGCAGATCCTCACTTCGGAAGGCCCAGGGAAGTGCCCGGTCATGTCGAGGAGGAGGAGGGAGCGCTCTCATCATCAACACAGATCAGTCGTCCCCCAGGAATCATCAGGTCCATCAAGCAGTAAAGGACACCCCTGAGAGCTAAAGCGGCTATACTTGGATAACGTGTCTGGTTTGTATTTACTGCACTTCAACCTGGATGACCCCATCGGCATTGAGACTTGTGTTTCCCCCCGTTCTCATTAGCCACTGTTGGCTTGGTTCTTAGGAATCAGTTCCTACATTTTTTTATTACTAATTTTTCTAAGTTTTTTGATACGAAGTTTCTTACACTTCATCGTTTTGTTTACGTTTTTTGCTTTTTCCTTTCTTTTTTCTTGAAACGAGACTTCCTATATACGCTCACTATCGTGCGCATCAGATTGACTAGTGGGTGTTGTGCAGAGGAGTGAATAGAGGTTCCTTTTGTATCTTAGAAGTTGTTGTTCTCCCCTTTTGGAGACGACACAAGCTCCCGGGTCATGGCATTCAAGTTATCCTCTTTAAATGTTAATGGCCTAAACAGCCCGCAAAAACGCCATATGTTATGGAAAGAGACCCAGCGGCTGTGCTGTGATGTCCTCTGCCTGCAGGAGACCCACTTTAAAGAAGGTAACCATCCTAAATTGACCAACAAACACTTCCCCACGATATTTTTAAGCAATGCCCCAACAAAAAAAAGGGGAGTAGCGATCCTCGTTAAGCAATCAGTTGTTTATAAGTATATTTCCCATCAACAAGATAGAGAGGGGAGGTATTTGATTCTCAACTGCGAAATTAATAATGTAGCTTACACTATAATCAACGCTTATGCCCCCAATGCTCGACAGGTGCATTTTCTTAACAAGCTATGGAGGAGAATACAAAAGACAGCTAAAGGGCATATTATTTTATGTGGGGACCTAAATGCAGTCCCAGATAAAATATTAGACGTATCTAATCCCTCCCCGAGGCTCTCCTGCAGGCCTGAGATTGCAAAATTCATAGGAACGGCTGGCTTATATGATGTTTGGATATGTCAACACTCCACTGAACGAGACTTTTCTTTTTTTTCTCAGGTTCATATGTCCTATTCTAGGATTGATATGTTTGTAGTTGATAAATTTTTATTACAACGTGTATCTGGTTCAGAGATCGGTACCATTTCATGGACGGATCACGCACCAGTGTCAATGACGGTTGGGGGTGGCGCCTTCTCTACCCGGGCAAACCGGTGGAGGTGTGACTCCCAGCTGTTTAAAGATCCAGAGGTGGTACAGGAGGTTGTAGCCGCACTGCAGGAATTTTTTATGACTAATGATGTTGAGAATATAGACCCGTTTATCTTATGGAATACTCACAAGGCTTGTATTAGGGGTCTGCTGATTAAGATCAGTGCGGGAGTGAATAGGAGGAGGAGGCAGCATCTGGATAGCCTTTTGAAAGACATACATGACTTAGAAATCGTGAATAAAGCTGCCCCTTCCTGCTCCACAAGTAACAAACTTACTAAAGCTCGCATTGACCTACGTACACTACTGGTAGCCCAACATGCCAAAAACATTCATAAACTCAAAGCTAATTGCTATACTCATGGAAATAAAGCAGGGAAGCTATTGGCCATGCAGCTTAAAGACAAAGTACTTAAACAAAGAATACCTTACATAGTCCATCCAGAAACGGGAACTAGGCTTACTAATCCTAAAGAAATAGCGGATGCTTTTGGCTGGTACTATAGTAGCCTATACAACTTAAAAGAAGATACCTCCGCTGTACAGCCCACACCTGACGCTATAGAGCGTTTTCTCCAGACACTTAACCTCCCGAAATTACAACCATTACACTTAGAGCAATTAAATGCCCCATTTTCGTTAGCTGAAATACAAAAAACTATAGACGCTCTCCCTAAAAATAAATCGCCCGGTCCAGATGGCTACTCCTCTGAATATTATAGGACATTCTCTAATATCTTATCTACCTACATGCAGAGGGTGTTCCATGCAGCTGCCTCCTCAGCTTCCTTTCCATCCGAGATGCTATCAGCTACTATAGTAACATTACCTAAGCCAGGAAAGGATCCAGATAAGGTTCAGAACTTCAGGCCCATATCTTTATTAAATGTGGACCTGAAGATATATGCCAAGATTTTGGCTAATAGGCTGTCTGGGGTTCTGCCTCAATTGGTACAGCCCGACCAGGTGGGATTTGTGGCTGGGAGGCAGACCCCGGATGCCACCAGGAGGGTGTTGAATTTGATCCACTCTGCGTCCAGTGGGGGGGGGGGACAGCGGTCCTCCTCTCGCTGGATGCAGAAAAAGCTTTTGACAGAGTCCATTGGGGGTACCTCTCAGCGATTCTGTCGAGGTTTGACTTTTCGGGCCCGGTCCTTTCTGCCATTTCTGCACTGTACTCCACACCGTCGGCACATGTATTCACAGAGGGCCTTTTTTCTGAACAGTTCTATATTACCAATGGCACAAGGCAGGGATGCCCTTTGTCACCCCTGATCTTTGCCCTGGTGATGGAGCCATTGGCGGAAAGGATTAGGACCCATCCGAATATAAGAAGTATTAGCTCTGGTTTGACGAGGCACCCTATCACTCTATATGCAGACGATGTTATTCTGTCTCTTGCCGATCCGGAGGAATCCCTGAAAGCAGTGCATGACGTTTTGGAGACCTTTAATGAGATTTCTTATTACAAAATTAATGCCACTAAGTCCAGCATATTGGGTATTAATATTCCTTCGGATATGCAGAACCGAATTACGCTCTCTCTACCTTACACATGGGCATCTGAATCCATCCAGTACTTGGGTATCAGATTAACCAGCTCCCTATCTCAACTTTATAGATGCAACTTTGAATCTATCCCGTCAAGCTTTGAGGGGGAATTGTCTAGATTTAAAAAGTTTTACCTTTCCTGGTCCGGCAGGCTAGCCTCGTACAAGATGTTTTTACTACCTAAACTCCTGTATCTTTTCAGAACACTTTCAATTGTGCTGCCAGTCTCTTTTTATGCAACGTTACAACGCCAACTAAGCAGGTATCTATGGGAAGGGAGGCCTGCTCTATGCAGTCTCAAAGTTCTAGTTAAGCACAGACAGGTGGGAGGAATGGGAGTTCCGGAGCTAAGAGATTATCATATGGCGGCTATTCTGGACCAACTTAGAGTCTGGTTCCATGCACCGGAAAAGAAACGGTGGCATGTATGTGAGCTAGAACAAACTCAGCAGGGGGATCTCCCAGGGCTCCTATATGCCACACTGATAGGTGATCCTAAAGCACATAAACACCATCCCATTATAAATGCTACATTGCAGGCCTGGGCTTATTTACGTAAACACCAACCATCCAATATCGACCTTAAACATCTCCCTATTCCCCTTTTGGCCTTGTCCTTTCTTACCCCGGACTTACAAGTAACACATTGGGCAAACTATGGACTCTGTTTTACTCACCAACTTTGTACACAGGGTCGCATACGGACATTTGGGAATTTGATGGCTACTCAGGGCATTCCTAAAACTGAATACCTGACTTTCGCCAGACTGACTAGCATGATTCCTAAAGAACATACAGGGTACTTTAGCCTCCCGGAATGTATTTGGGAGCTGTGGCAACCCGCATCTGCACACAAAAAAGGTATTACGGCCATATACAATCTCTTACATGGCAAAATGCATTTTGAAGTGTTTAATCAGCTGGCCAAATGGGAAGAGGAATTACATATCACCATTTCCCCGGACCAATGGGTGAGAGCTATTAAAGGTAGTTATAGTTCCACCCGTTGCTCCAACTTTAGGGAAGGCGCACATAAGTTACGACTTAGATGGTACAGGACTCCTTACATAGTAGCGAAATATGCGGGAGAGGGTTCGAACATGTGCTGGAGGGGTTGCGGTCAGATAGGAAATCTGACACATATTTTTTGGTTCTGCATATCCTTACGAAGCTTCTGGAGAGAAATAAGCAAGATGATAGCTAAAATGACAGGAATTTTGAATCCCCTTAGAATAGAACAAGCTCTCCTAGGGGTGGATTTGGATATATACCCTATCCCACAAAGCACGTTAGTGACATATATACTATTTGCTGCTCGGCTAAGCATTACAAGAAAATGGAAGTCAAATGCATCTCCTTTAGTTTCAGAAGTTGTGACCCTAGTTGACCACTCCTTTGAATATGAAAAAACTGTAGCGTTTCAGGAAGACAGATTAAAATCCTTTCTTCGAAAATGGGCATTATGGGACAAATTTAGAAGACGTCATCACACTGTTTCTTGAATATATCTGCTAATTCTGTTGTGACTTGTCTGAAATTCTGCCTTTGTCTCACCCATTTGTTGCATTTATATGATTGTCTATCAACCCGCCCATTGGGATATAACATTACTATAAGAGAAGACATTACTGTTTTTTTTTTATTTTTGTATCTCATGATTTACACTTTTACGAATCTGTATGAGATATGTAATCCTTTTTATGGTTTCACTACGTATGTATATGTTTATGTGGAATGTCAATCTATGAAACCTTTAATAAAAAGATTGTTAAAAAAAAAATAATAATTTGGCAAAAACACCAGCCATTTGGGTACCACATGCTTAACAAGGCATTTAATGTCCAACCACTCAACTCGTTGGCAAGAGCCCTTAAAAGCCACACAAAAGGGGCACAAACCTGGCCCTCTTCCTCCTCCTTACCCACTTCAGACTGTCCTTCTATACTGAGTAATTATCTCTCAGCAGCCTCCACTGAAAGGAATGATGGTATAGCACAGGGTGTCCCAGGTCCTAGCAGCACATCTGCCAGCAACACACCACCAGCTGTAGACTGTAGATGGCAAATTTCTCTGCCCCATCTGCTGCAGCTGAAAAAAATACAGTTCCTGCCACCCACATGCTCAGCATCTAAATGAAAGCTTTCAAAGGTTTTGGCTCTCCAACTTCTGCCTTTGAGCCTAGTAGATTCTGCTCCCTTCTGTGAATTCGCACAATGTGCTGTACCTCAATGGCAAGTTTGCAGTCCATTTCTTTACCATCACATGGAAGGGATTGTTCTGGCATTGTTTGGCAAGGTAGTCAGCCATAAAATCCACCTTACTGCCAAAACAGTGTCCAAGAAGCATGGGCAGGGACCATATATTTTGTTCAGAGCACACTGGGTAGCTGTCAGAAACCATGAATCAGACCGAGACAGAAGTACAGTTAAATCACACATATTTGATAATAAAAGTAAATAGAACAAACATAGTCAAAACATAGACAAAGTATGGTAACCAGAATGGATCGTCAGACAAGACAAAGTCAGGAAGCCAAAGATCAGTATAAAGCAGGATCTGGAGCAAGATGGAATGTCAGCCAAGCAAGACTTTAACAGGAACGCATCTATGATATTGGCCAAGGAAAAGGCAGAGATCATCTGGGTTGAATAGCTTAAGTAGGCAGGACTGATGAGTAGGATATCAACAGGTGATTCACTGTGGAGAGATAGGAGCTGTCCTTTAACCGACAGCTGAGTGGCCAGCTCAGAGGAAGGAAGGGCTGAGCCTGACTCCAGTAGGTTACAGTGCAGTGTAAAACATAATTTTGAGCCTTCTGCTGGTAAATAGAGGAGCGTTGGAGAAGCCTAAGTGAGGCATTTCAGAGTTTTTTTAGTCCTCACCACCCAGGATTGTTAGCTTCCACATCCTATCGTCAGCGTCTGGATAACACGGTGGATGTTTACTTTGGGGTCAAAACAGAGACTTACTGGGTCTTGAGAATAGACCACTGGTCAGAACCTTCCAGCATGCTATTGATTGTTGGGCTGACCTGCATCCAGTGTGCTTTCAGAATGGGCATTCAATGCTGCAGGTTTTACTACTGATAATAGAACACGTCTGTCCACAGACTCCGTGGACTGTTTTACTTTAAAAAAAATTACATATGCGCGGCGCCCTGTGATGGACGCTTGAACACAGGGCTCCGCACCGCCCCAGCCAGATCGCACACTTAGCGGCCGAACACCGCAGCGGATCGGGACCAAAGTGCCTGCGGAGGTGCCCGCTGACACGGGGGCACTTTTTAATGTACGCGGGGGCCGTCAGGAGGGGTTTAAAATCCCGTTTTGAGGGACTCCCGGGAGCGGCCGAAAAATCCAAGATGGCGGCGGAGCGGCCGCCTCACGAGGCTCACACAGGCTCCTCAGGCTCATCTCCCTGGCGTGACAGACTGCATGAGGAGGTATGCGGAGAGGGTATCTCACACTTATCCCAGGGAGGGCCTTTATCCCCTGCTACCACTGTCTCCCTGCTTAATCAGACGCTGGAGGAAATTCAGGGGCTTTCCCCTGGAGGGGAACACACAGGCAGGATTCAGAGTGCTTTATCTTACAAGGAGGCAGCCCTGCTCATCCCTCAGCCATCCCAGTCTCCTCAGGCACAGGACATGTCAGTGCTCTTTTCTAAATTTGCTGAAATGCTTGATAGAGGGCTAGCACAGACTGCATCTGTAATCACTTCTGATATCAAAGCTGATCTTCATATGCTGGGGAACCGAATTGAAAATATTGAACTCAAATTGGACGCCACAGTTGACCGGGTGAACCAGAATACTGATCGATTTCAAGAATTACATGAGCAACTCGAAGGGGCGTACGCCAAAATTGATGATTTGGAAAATAGATCGCGCAGACTGAACTTTCGTGTCAGAGGACTACCTGAGTCCGTCACTGATGTGCATGAAGCAGTGCATTCTCTTATCAAGTCCCTTATACCTGACATAAGATCACACAGATTGGAATTAGACCGTGCACATAGAGCTCTGGGCCCTCCCCGCAAGGATGGACTCCCTCGCGATATTGTAGTCAAACCTCACTATTTCAGCGTTAAGGAAGAGGTTATGAAGAGGGCCCGGTCTTCGCCTCAAATTCAGTTAATGGGTCATCAAATACAAATTTACGCAGATATCTCTCCCTCCACCATTCAAAAGCGGCGTTCCCTCAAACCTTTGTTAACGATCCTGACGCAGAAGAATATCAAATACTGGTGGATGTTCCCGTTTGGTCTGAAATTTGACTTTAATGGTAAACCTTATCGCTTCTCTTCACTGCAGGACGGGGAACATTTGCTACGAAAACTGGGTCTTATTCCCACGGATCCTCCTTCACCCATGCAGACCTCCTCTTCTGGGATGTCCAAGCGACCACCACCATCTAGCCCACTCACTTCCCTCTGGGTCTCGCCCAAGCACAAGAAAGCAAAGGATGGACTTCCTCCATGATTTTGTGACTCTCCTCTTCCGGGTTTCTATTTTTGTCATACGATTTTTTGGGCAGAGTTCACTCTGACCAGGGGCCTCAGGGCCAGTTGAAAACTTTTAGAAAAATTTTTTTTATTTTTTTTTTTTTTTTTTTGGGTTTTTGCCCATTGGACATTATTACACCTTAGTGCAGGCCTTATCTCAGGCCTTTAATTTGCGTTATTTGGTCTTCAGTTTTTTAAAAATTGATTATTGGTGTTCGGTTTTTCTATATTTTAATGCATGCTTATTCATTAGTGTTGTGGGGGTTGGGGCGTATCTCCTGCGCACTCACTCTATCCTGGGTGAGAGATTCCCTAGTGGAGTGTTCTTATCTAGGATGGGTCATTCCTCCTTTGGGGGGATTATGTGGTTGGTGGCTTCGGGCGGAGGGATTCTGTCCTCTCCTCCGTCTCGAATCCACTGTTTTTCTTTTATTTTTATCTCTTCTTTTTATTCTCTCTCTCTTTACCCATTCTCTTCTTCCCTTTTTGCAGCTCTAGAAGTGGACCCCCTCACCTGTGACACGCGAAATGACGCTTGGTGGTTCTCATGGATTCTCTGGAACTCGCATCTGGCATATAGCGCGAAGGTAGGCTTACAGAGATTTCCTGCCTTCGGTACCTCTCTGCTCCATGGCTAATCCCCCCAGTAATAGCACTTCATTACGCCTAGCTTCTCATAACGCCCAAGGCCTTAATTCCCCGGTCAAACGTAAAAAAATTTTCCAACAATATTACGGCCAAAAAATTGATATCTTATTCCTTCAAGAAACACACTTCCCTAAATCGTACCAACCATCTTTCATTCATGCCAAATTTCCCAAATTTTTCTTAGCCAACGCTGACAATAAAACGAAAGGGGTGGGTATTTTCTTTGCACGTGGGGTTCAGTTTTCGGAGGTCTCCATTTTTAGAGACCCTGGAGGCAGATTCCTACTTGTTAAGGTTCTCATAGATGATCAAATTTATTCTCTTATTTCCTACTATGCACCGAATAAAGGACAAGCGCAGTTTTTTCAATCCATGTTCAATACCCTAACCCCAATAACAGAAGGTTTTGTCATTTATGGTGGGGACTCTAACCTTGCGTTCGACTGTGGTGTCGACAAATCACGTCCCCCAGGAAAGGATAGGGTCCGTCCGACCAAGCAGAGTCTGAAAGTTGCTAGACAACTGTTTCATTATGGTCTAGTAGATATATGGAGGGAACTTAATCCTAGAACTCGGGACTATACTCATTATTCTAGTCCTCACCAAACCTTCGCTAGAATTGATCACTTTTTTGTCCTCCAACAACATATTCCGCTGGTTCAAAGGGCAATCATTAAAGACTCTGCTTTGTTGGATCACTCCGCAGTTCTTCTCTCTCTCCAGGGTGGCTCACTCCCGCGATCGGGATTTCATTGGAGACTGAATGCTTCCATACTTAGTAACCCGGTTCATGTGACTGAGATAGAGAAACACATACAGGATTATTTCCACCTCAATGACGTGGACGACATCTCCCCTTCGTCGCTCTGGGCGGCTCATAAGGCCACCATTAGGGGTACCTTTATTCAAATCTCCTCTAGACTTCGCAAGGCTCGCAAAGTAGACATAGATAGGCTTGAGAAGGAATTCTCCTCCTTAAGCAAATTAAATAAAGCTCATCCCTCTAAACTCACTGCTGACCAGCTTAATGCTACCCGCACCAATCTAAACCTTGCACTAACAGCTGTAGCAGAAAAAGATCTCAGATGGGAAGGGGGACGCTTCTATCATCAAAGTAACAGATTAGGCACATTACTTGCTAAAAGACTAACCCCCAAAACCAGACTGTTTTCTCTTCCCAAGATAAGATTGAAAGACGGGTCTCCCTCTCAGAATCCCCGTAAAGTTTTGGCCGCTTTCCACGACTTTTATCTCTCTCTTTACGGTAGCAAGGTTGACTGTTCATCTCCCGATGATGTCCACTCTTTTTTACAATCGATACAAATCCCTAATTTAAAAGGTCGCCATAGGGATGAAATGGATGCGCCAATTTCGGCTGAGGAAATAGAAGGGGTCATCAAAAATCTAAAGACCAACTCCGCTCCTGGGCCGGATGGGTTCTCTGTTCATTACTATAAACACTTTTCTCATGTCTTAGCCCCTTACTTAGCACGCTTCTTTAATCACCTTCGGTCTGGTTCTTCCCTGGATAAAGCCCTGAACTCAGCTTTCGTTACGGTCATACCTAAACCGGGAAAAGATCCCAGTTGTGTTGCTAATTATAGACCGATATCCTTGATAAATAATGATCTTAAAATCCTAACGAAACTTCTAGCAAATCGACTCTCTAACTTCATCAGTCTTTATATTCACGCTGACCAAGTGGGCTTTATCCCGGGAAGACAGGGACCGGATCAGATTAGGAGGGCAGTGGACGTAATTTCGCTCCTGGGATCGAAGTGGGATGGGGGACCCCCCCAACAGGGTTGCCTCCTTTCTCTTGATCTTATGAAAGCGTTTGACTCGGTTTCCTGGTCTTTCCTGTTTTCTACCCTGGAAAGATGGGGTTTTGGTGAGTCATTTATGAATATCATTCATGCTCTCTACTCAAACCCAGAAGCCCAAATTAAGATGCAAGGTTACTATTCCAGCCCTTTCCCGATTCTCAGGGGCACGAGACAAGGATGCCCCTTATCGCCCCTGCTCTTTGCCATGATCATTGAGACTCTGGCAGTAGCGATTAGAGCGAACCCAGACATTACAGGTGTACGGTGTGGCCCTCAAACTCATAAATGTGCCTTGTTTGCGGATGACGTTCTGCTTTTTATTACTCATCCTACCACATCGCTCCCAGTTCTCTGCAGACTTCTCAATGATTTTGGTGAACTCTCGGGCCTTAAGGTCAATTATGCGAAATCCTCTGCACTTAACATTAACCTTCCATTATCACTTGTCTACCGACTAAAATCTAGCTTCAAGTTCACATGGTCTGACTCTTCCCTCCCTTACTTAGGAATACACCTGACGGCCTCCATTGACAGATTATACAATGCTAACTTTCCCTCGACTTTTCGCAAATTGGAGGAAGATCTCGTCTTTTGGGACTCACTTAAATTATCTTGGTTAGGTAGGGTGAATTCAGTAAAAATGACTCTTCTCCCACGTATCCTGTATCTTTTTCGGTCTCTACCTATCCTGGTACCTAAGGATCGTATCCGTATCTTTCAGGCCAGAATTATGAAATTTATTTGGGGATCCAAAAGCCACAGGCTATCGAAGGAAACTATGTTTCGTATGAAAAATCAAGGGGGTCTTGGAGTCCCCAACATTCTCTGGTATTATAAGGCGGCACAACTCTCCCAATTATCAACGGTTTATTTAAAAATCGCTCACCCGGATTGGGTAAATATGGAAAGACAGGCAGTTCCCAACTTTACACTTGACTATCTTCTTTGGTGTGCACCTAAGATCAGACCAGCCATACTAGCACCTACACTCTCACACTCAATTGCTCTCTGGGACTCCATGAAAGCAAATCCACATATTACCTCCAACTGGAAGCCCCTCTCTCACGTTTTTAGGAACCCTCTATTTCCTCCGGGCCAGGACATTAAGGCATTTCGTTGGTGGCTCGACAAGGGCATTTATAGGATTGGCCACCTAGTCTCCCCCTCAGGTCCTTTTTCTCTAAGTCATTGTCTGAGGAAACTGCACATGCCAGTCCCGGAAAAATTCAGATTCCAACAAATCTCTCATTTCCTCAAATCTCTAGGATTGTCCTCAGGCTCTCCTCTCTCAATTACTGAATATGAACTTTGGGGTGGCCAGGCCATGGAGCAGAGAGGGGGGATTTCTGTGATTTATCGCGCGCTTGCCCAAACAGAATCTAAAACGCTTTTTATGCGGGAATGGGAAAATGATCTCCAGCAGCAATGGTCTTTAGGCGATTGGCACATGGCAACTCGTGCGGCAGCTAAAGGCTTACTCAATACAACTCTTATTGAAGCTAACTTAAAGGTTCTTATGAGGTGGTATATGGTTCCTCTGAGACTAGCCAAAATATACCCACACGCTTCTCCCCTCTGTTTCCGCGAATGTGGCCACATTGGCTCGATGTTACACATTTGGTGGGAGTGCCCCAAAATTAGAAACCTATGGAATAAGGTATTCCATATTATCCGGAAGATCACAACCTTGCCTATCCACAAAACGCCTCAAATAGCCCTTCTAAATTTCCCTCTACAGGGGGTTCCGAAATTAACACAACATCTCATTAGATTTATTCTCATTGGTACCAAACTTACCATTGCCAGGGCCTGGAAGCAGCCCACTGTTTCCTTGGGATTGGTAAAAAGGAAAATATCATGGATCATGATTCAAGAAAAGATAGTGAGCATCTTCCTTGACAAGGTAGATAAACACTCAGCGACATGGGATCCGTGGATCAGATACACCACCAAGTGTCTTCATTCTCCTGAGCAACGTTCGTGAGCCAGGTGAGAGCGGTCCATTTCGATAGTTTCTTCTATCTCAACTGTTCCCTACTATCTCTACTTTTCCTTTTCCTCTCTTTTCTTCATCTTTTCTTTCTCTTTACTGTTTTTTCTATATCTAGTGCTCTCTTTGATACCGTAGCTAGGTTCAACATTGGGTTTCTATACTCTATAAGAGTGCAACATTACCATGCTAAATGTGTTACATGACTTTCGCAGGGCAATTGCCTTTCGTTAGCTCTAACAGCTCTTTAATTATCTGATACGAGTTATTTTCACTCGCTTAGGCAAAAGGGTTTTTTTTTTTTCCTACCTAGACCAGTTGATAGGTTATTTGCAGGCTTATGGTATTCTTTTTTTCTTTTTTTTTTGGGGTCTGAACCTTCAGGTGTCCGACACAGTGTGATCCCATTTGGGGTGTCGGACACGAGTGGTCTTTCACTATTGTTTAGCTGTTAGTATTATGGGTTCTTAATCCCAAGTGTTGCTATGTATCCCTGCAGATATCTCTCGTGATACTCTTTGTATACCAGTTTGTATGCCTACCTTAGTCATCTCAACTATTCTAGACTTTATTTAGCAAACCTTATGCTTTACTCTCTATCTATGTGAAACTCATTGTTGTCAGCTATCACTTTGAGCACAGATCTGCTGTTGTTATATATTTCATTGTTATTTCAATAAAAATCTATTGAAAGTAAAAAAAATTACATTAATCAGTCCTGGATTACCAGCTATGAAGCCCCTAATGACCATGTCACTGATTAAGTCTTTTTGGGATGTGGAATCTTTGCAGGACTTTGAGGCTGCCGAGCTTTGAGGGTGTTCATTTAATCTGAAAGAATGTTTTTGGTATAGGTTTCATGGGCACAATTAACACCCAAAGACCAATTTTTCTGCACCTGTTTGACAGGTGCATATCATTGCAATTCTTTTGGCCTTCATCAGGAGCACCTCTATAGGGTTATGGTGGGAAGGTGCCAATTTTTTACAGCAAGAGCAATTCTTGCTTTCATCAAGATTACCTCTATAGGGTTAGAGTGGGAAGTCACCACCAACACCCAAAGACCAATTCCTACGCACACATTACTTCTATCCAAAAAATCTCTAATCTTGTTCCAAGTGCACTACATTGTGGCCTCATCATACACATTGGTTCCCCTGCTGTTGCTGAGAAAAATAAAGGCAGCTTGCAGGGAAAATTTTTATTTTTTTGGTTTTATAAATGCAATTATTGCTGCAGCTTATTCTATACATGGTACACATCTGCCACTTTACAGGTAGACTAAGGAGACCCCCCACGCACTATACTGGAAGGAATTTTTCATTTTTATTCTTCCACTTTTAAAAATCAAAAAAATCACTACTCATTTAAAAATGACATTTTTCACAAACTTTTTTTTTATTGATACATGTCCCCCAGGACAGGACCTGGACCCCTATAACCATTGTATGCCCAATTACTTGCATATAAGCCTTCAAAATGGGCACTTTAATTTTGATGTTCGGGTCCCATTGACTTGAATGTAGTTTGTTATTTGGGTCCGAAATTTCACGGTGTTCGAAAGTTCTGGTGCGAACCAAACAGGGATCCATTCAGCCCATTCCTACTAATGAGACAGAAGGACTGAGATAAATAAACATAATAAATATTGTTGGTAGCCCAAAAAAGTTACTGGTGTGGTGCAAAATAAAGAGGTATTGGTGAAAGTGCAAGACAGGACCTGTACAATGGAAGAGATTATGGTCACAGAATCAAAAGGAGGTTCAAGTGGTGAACCCACTAAAGCAGTGGTGATCAACCCTGTCCTCAGAGCCCACTAACAGGCCAGGTTTTATGTATTACCTTGGGGAGATGCAGACTAGAATACTGCAATCACTGAGCAGCAAATTATATCACCTGTGATGTATTTCAGTTATCTTACAAACCTGACCCGTTAGTGGGCCCTGAGGACAGGGTTGATGACCACTGCACTAAAGCCCTTGAGGTGCAGGGAACAGTGTTAAATGTTAGATATCAGGACAACTGTCTGCAAAGTATCATATTCTATAGGAGCTAGTTTGCTGTGAGGTTTCTGTGGTAGACAATCATTCAGCCGTGTGTTGTTCCTCTGCAGATATCGCCCTTCCAAGAGCTGACAAGTGGCATATATTGATAGTGCTATCAATGGTAAAAAGACCATTGCAAGTTTATGATATTCTGGTTACTGTGGGAAACAACAAATGTGTTTGTTATTCTGAATGTCAGTCTGCAATGATAGCAGGGACTGACAGATTCAGTAAAATTAGTAATTGCTTCTTAGTGAAAGCAGTTATAGAAACCCAGTGTGGTATAGTGCTATGTGTAGTCCTGGACTAGTACAACATTTATGATTGAGGAAGGAGGTCAGGCTATTTTGGAAATTTTAGGGGAGTAAGATTGAATCTTGTAGTTCAGAGGTTCAAAAAGGCAGCCTAGAGCTCAGGAACGCAGAAAGAAGAGTGGAGAAACCTTTGACAGTAGGTTTAATGAAATGTGTGAAAATGCATCTTTCTCTTTCAGCATTGCTACTGGCAATGAATACAAAGATGTGGTGTTCCCAGATAGAAAAAGCCAAACATACTTCTAATTAAGCGTTTCAAAACATGATCCCTACTGAGCTAAATAAAAATATGTTTTGATGTAGAAAAAAACAACCAAAGATGAGCTATTTAAATTTACTTATCCCAGATGTTTGAACTGCGGACAAATCTTGTAATGTGATGCTACTGTCAGACTCCATAAACACCAGGTAGCTAAAATGGCTTACAAGATGATGTCAACAGCTTAGGAATTGCTCCCATACTTGAAAAGAAATAAGACCTTGCAAGTGCCCCAGTGGTAATGTGTCTGGTACAATGAAGATTAAAATGATAAGATATCACTCTTGTAAATGTACATGTTTTAAGATTTTAAAGTGTCTTTTTGAAAATCATGACATATTAGTTGTAAGCAAGGATAGAGAGGTCCCTGGGTGGAAAACATATATTGAAAGTGGTTCTGGCAAAGCTGACTGCAAATTAAAAAAAGTAGCGAGAAGTCATACAGACCTTGTAATGGGTGGATTCTTTTTAGTCAAGATAGGGTTAGGACATCAGGAAAGTACCCATGTGTCTCTGTGATCTATACCAGTTTTGTGGGTCCTGTTGATCCTGCACCTTTGCGTCATTCTTTTGCATTGTTGAGATATGGGGACTACTATCACTGAATGTGTGGTGATGTAGAGTCACTTATTTAACAGAATTCTAGGAGAATATCTAGCATTCAACAACAATCTTGTGGGATTTCAACCATCATGTTATATGTTTTTCTTGGATTACCATAGTAGTACTACAGCTAATATTTAGACCAGGCTTTCCCAGTCTCCAAAAGCATATTGTGAGCTTAATTAGATACTTAAAGCGGGAGTCCACCGGGACTCCGCGTTTTTTTTTTTTTTTTTTAAAAGCCAGCAGCTACAAATACTGCAGCTGCTGACTTTTAAAATAGTGACACTTACCTGTCCAGCGCGCCCGCGATGTCGGCACCCGAAGCCGATCGCTAGGTCGTCTGTCGGGTTCTGCCGCTGCCATCTTGGGTATGGGAATCAGGAAATGGAGCCTTTCGGCTTAATTTCCCGGTTCCCTACTGCGCATGCGCGAATTGCGCTGCGCAATAAGGACGCTCCCCGCTGCCTCTGGGAGCTGTGTGTTTCCCAGCAGGCAGCGGGGCACTTGCGGAAAGGGGCGTAAGTTACACCCCTTTCCGCAGAGAGCTGTCCCGGAAGTGGGTGCAGTTACCTGGATTATCCAGGTAACTACACCCCCCTCCCCCCTGAAAGGTGCCGATTGTGGCACCGGAGGGGGGGAGGGTTCCGATGAGCGGAAGGTCCACTTTAGGGTGGACCTCCGCTTTAATTAGATACTGACCAACTGACCCAAGAGTGAGTTTATATTACTGTGGTAGTGTTTATGTGCTCCTGTTGACTAATGACTTAAGAAAGTGTTCAATGTATTCTGTAGTCTGTGTAGTATCCTAACTAAATACATGGAGGCAAATAGTCATCATATAGTCCCATATATTTGTTAATTCATAAAGACCATTCAATTGGATGCTCTGCTTGATTAGTATGAACTTAAAGTTCAGGTTAATGACTAATACAAGACCATACAGATATAAGAAAACCACCAAATGTGAAAATCTAGATGCATGTCCTGGTTTGATCTGCATGATCATGAACAAGAAACATTTACAGTCTAATACAATGGCTGTTAATATTAGAAAAAAACATAAACTTGGAATTTGATTTCCTATGAGATTTGCATTTAGCTACTGATGGGAAGGCATATATACTGATGCAGAACTCAGGCAATGGCAGAAGGCAGAAATGCACGTGATTTCAGCTATGATGTATTATAAAAAGCCCGCAAATGCTGCAATTTGAAAATGTGTAAATCAGGATGGCCCAGGTGAAATCACCTCTAGTTTTAAAAAAACATAAATTAACATTTCAGTAAATATTGTCACAATTCATGGGAATGTAGGCATAATACAGTATATAGTTAACCATGATTAGAAGAAGAAAATGTGTTTGAAACAAAAAGAATAAAATAGCAGTAAGTGCATTTTTTTGCTTGATTAGTACTTGTATATTAAACATTTATTACATATGGGAATGACTTGTATTTCTATGATTGGTAGGTCGTACATACAGTATGCCAGTAAAAAAAAGAAATAAATCAGGTCATGAGAGAAAGAATAGGCTGCCTTTGCTGATCTCTCCTGAACATTCTATTTGCTTGGATGCTTGGATGCCATGCTGATGCATTGTTTTTTAGGTATGAGTTTTGGGTGTGGGTTGACTATGTGTTTTACCAGAACCCTGCTTGTTTGCTTTTCATAAACAGGTTGAACTAAATAGCCAGATTATGCCAGTTCACTCACGTGTCCGAACTTCAGGCTGCTGCGTCTGATATAATTAAATAATTAATTGTTAAATTACAGTTTCTCTCCAGCCTGTTTTTTAATGTAAAACCAGTGACACCACAGGACCAAATATGGTAACGACCACTGATGACACCCAGGTTCTTTTGTGCAGACATTTCTGTAATTTGCAATGGAAGTAGCAATGTGCAAGGATTGGTAGGGCGGTGTGGTGTCACGCATTTCTTTTTGAATTTTTTTATTGGGTTTCTTTTCAATTTAAGTACAATAGTGCCAAGAGTTGCGATAAAGTAAAGTAAAAATAACATGGATGGGTGGTTGCCATTTATGGAGTACACTAATAGAAGAAAAACAAATAACAAGAGTAGCAAGGACTACTGCATAATGCATATAGTAATGTAGGATTAAAGCTGACTAAAATTAACATTCAGTGGTAATATTTGAAGGCAAGTTGCGAGACATTTGTTGGAACCAGACAGGCAAATGAGACCAGTTTTCTTGAGCTAAGGACAGGAGTCCTTCACAAGCAGCAAACATATTCTCATAAGAGCCATGGGTGTGCACCAAGGTGACCACTTCACTTCTGGTTAAAGTATCTGGGGATTTCCAGTGGCGACCAATCGTCAACCTTGCCGCCAGGAAGATATGAGAAGCAATGCAGTGAAGATGGGGATGGAAGTTATCAAGACCTCTACCCAGTAATGCAAGTTCAGGAGAAGGCATATCCACTCTAATCACTTTGCATTCTCATAGAATGTGGTACAAAGTCCCTATTGCCCCGCAACTCCTCCAGCAAAGAGACAGGGTGGATGGGGCAAATGCATAAATCAGGGTTGGAGTGATATACTAATGAAGCGTAAATTTATAGACTAGTTCATGCAAGCTGGAAGATCGGGAAGCATTGAGGCTAAATTTCAGGGAGTCACTGAAAGATTGTCCGATATAATTTTCCCATTTACACATGGGGGTAGTTTCCTAAAGTAGGATTTATCCTGCATGTAGTGCGTGCTGTGGATGGCAGCTTTATTCCAGAGTGGAGAGGGAGATACCACCCTACTAGCCTCCCACACATGCATACACCCAGGGATGTTGCTGAAATGGCAGGACAGCCGTCTACAAAAACTGACAGCATACTTCCATTGGCCTTCTGGTGGCGGTGGCAAAAATAGCACTTGTTCTTCGGCCCCCACTCCCACACCAAATAACCACCACTACACTGATCTTACCAATGCAGCAACATGGGCTGAGGAAATTCCCTGGGGTTCTTCTTCTCACACCTCTTAACCTGCACAGATTCCTCGCTGCACAAGCTAGAATGTGGCTGGACAGTGGATTGGCAGATACATGAGTGAGTTGTGGGGATTGCCCATTAAGCACACAAGCTCCTGTCCCTGTAAGGCCGCGTACACACGGGCGGACTGTTCGCCCAACTTTGTCCGCTGAACAGTGTTTGGGCGGACAGTCCGCTCGTGTGTGGGCTTTCAGCGGACAGTTTCAGCGGACAGTTTGACGAACAAGGTTTTTCGGAAATTCCGTAAAACTGTCCGCTGAAACCTTGTTTCAGCGAACAGTCCGCTCGTGTGTAGGCTTGTTCGTCAAACAAAGTTGCGCGCATGCTCAGAAAGGATTTTCACGCCGAAAGTTATAATGCAGTGTATAGGACGTCGTATTTTTCGTCCCGTCGTACGTGCCGTTCACGTCATCGCGCACGGTTTCAGCAAACTGTTCGTTCGTCGTGTGTGGCCATGTCCGTCCATGCTAATTTTGAGCGGACTGTTTGCCGAAACTGTTTTTTTTTTTTTTTTTTTTTAAATAAAATTTTTATTGAAAAAGGCATAGAACAAATTGTACATAATACAAAGGCGAAAGTTTTCTCATTAAAATATGAGGATCGAGTGAAAACAATCATACAGCTTATGGTTTGGTAGTAACTAAACAGTGTGTACATGACTTAAGGGAAGACTAACCATTCTCCCCGGAGAAGGGAGAAGGGGAAGCTTCAACTGGATGGATCTGGAGGTCAGAAGATAACCTGGTGTGTTGTATAAAAGCGAGCTACAGGATAAAATAAAGTATATACTGAATATAAAATAAATATGAAATAAAATAACCGTGGGGGGGGGAGCAGGAAGGGGGGGGGGGACTGGTCAGTGGCAGGTGCAGTTCATTGCATAATGGGGGGGGGGGGGGGAGAGGTGCTGCACAGATCCCGGCTGTCCATGGAGGTGAAGAGTCCCCGTGTGGGGGGAGAGAGATAGTCAGGAGCACAGAGACCCGCTTGGTACAGATTCAGGTTGCAGCGATTATCGCCGTTGGCGCGTGTCCCTTATGGATGAAGGAGTGGTCCTCAAGGTGGGCTCGTTCCTGTGGGGTGAGTTTAGACGCCATATAGAAGCCCCATCTGTTGTGAAAGCGTAGTTTGGCTTTGGCGTTGAGAAAGCTAGTATTCAATTTGTCCCGGAAGAGGAGATGCATAAGTTCTCTGTCTACTTGTGGAACAGAGGGTTTGGTCGTGGTTGTCCAGTTGGCTAGGATGGTTCTCCTAGCGAGTAACAAGCAGAGCAAGGCCCACTCCTTGCCCAGAGGTGTGGGGGTAGTCGACCAGGGGAGTAGTTTGGGGTCCCAATACCCGAAGATAAGGAGTAGCGGGTCCTTGGGGAGTTTCAGGAGTGTTATCTTGAAAATAAAAGCCAAAATTCCATCCCAGAATGAGGAGATGACCAGGCATGACCAATAGCGGTGGGTAAGGGAGGGTCTTGGATGCTGGCAGAGAGGGCACAAAGAAGCAGCAGATTGACACGAAGGTGAGGAATGTAGAAAAGGTATGTGTGCTCGATGTACAATTTTTAGTTGAGTTTCCCTCCAAGTTTCATTTGGTACCAAATTATAGACTGTTTGGAGTCCGTGTAGGATCTTATCCACAATATCGGTACTTTGGAAATCTTTGGCCCAGTTAGAGACCGAGGAAGATTCCAGAGAGGGTGTAGTATTCAGTAGTAGAGGTTTGTAAATATCAGAGATGCCATAAGAGTCTTTGTGGAGAAGTACTTCGATGAAAGAGGATTGGAATCTTGCATGTTCCGCTCTGCACGTTTTCTGCAAGAAGCTGAGGCATTGGCCATGGTGAAAGGCGGATGAATCCGGTAAGGAGAACTTGATAGCTAGCCGGTGGAAGGGAAGTGCTCAACCAGAGTCCGGGTCACATAAGGAGAAGAAGGTGGCGAGGCCCTGTTGACGCCATGTTTCATAGGGTTGGCGGTCCAGCCCCGGGGTAAAGTGCGGGTTGCCTTGTATCGGGAGGTGTCTAGAAATGAAGGGGGACAGCTTAAGGCTCTTCCGTGCTTCTCTCCAGGCAATAGCCGTGTCCCTCAGTAAAAGGTTGTGTTGCAATGACGGATCCAATTGTTTCCATTTGCAATGGAGAAGAGCAGCTAGGGAGTAAGGATGGGTCATTGCAGCTTCCAGTGGGTAGTTAGAGCAGCGGGATTTTTTGGATATCCAGTCTAGACCTACCCTCAAAAGACATGCTAGGTTATACATTCTAAGGTTGGGAAGGCTAATACCCCCTTCGCTCCTGGGAAGGTGAAGTTTAGAGAAGGCTATGCGGGGTCTTTTGCCTCGCCACAGGAATTTAGAGATTGCTGAGTTTAAAAGTTTTGTATCCTTATGTCTAAGGAGTAGGGGTATCGTCTGAAGAGGATACAGGAGGCGTGCAAAGCTGACCATTTTTACCAGGTGACACCTTCCCAAGAGCGAAAGAGGCAGATCCATCCAGTTGTCTAATTCCTGTATAAGTTTGGCAAAAAGGGGGGGGTAGTTCAGGTGGTAGAGAGTTGAGGGGAGCCTCCCTATCTTAATGCCCAAGTACGTGATATGGGTTTTGGCAACTTTGAAAATGGAGTGATTTGCCCATGTCGGGGGTGGAAGGGATCCCAGGGGGAGTATTTCGCTCTTGGAGTAATTAATGCACAGTCCCGAGCACCGTCTGAACCGGTCAAATAAGAGTTTAATCGTGGGCATGTCTGTTGAAGGGTTGGCGGAGAATATCAAGACATCGTCAGCAAAGAGGGAGGTTCTTAATTTGTGTGACCCGATTTCGATCCCGTGTAGCGGAGCTTTATATGTCAGGTATCTGGATAGTGGCTCCAAGGCCAGATTAAAGAGGAGTGGGGACAAGGGGCAACCTTGTCTGGTTCCCTTATGTAGTCGGAACTCATCCGAAAGGAGGCCAGCGGCCACCAGTCTGGCTGCAGGGGATGTGTACATGGAACTGATCAGGTGTAGAAATGGTCCGGTGAAGCCCATATCTCCCAGTACCATGGACAGCCATTCAAAGTTGACATTGTCAAACGCCTTTTCAGCATCTAGAGTGATAATGGCTAGATCGCTGGTAGGGTGACATCTGGCATGTTCTAGTGCCATCATCACCTTCCTGATATTAATAGTTGCCGTTCTGCCCTTGACAAAACCTGACTGGGCGGAGTGGATCAGGGAGGGGATGATGTCAGCCAGTCTATTAGCTATTATTTTGGAAAGAATTTTGACATCAAGGTTTAGAAGCGAGATGGGTCTATATGACCCGGGCTCTTGTGGGTCTTTACCCTTTTTTTCTAACAACTTAATAATTGCTTGGTTACCGGACGGGAGATAGGGGCCACCAGACCATATATGTTGGTAGACATCGGCCAGGGTCGGGGTTAGAAGTGCATTTAAAGATTTATAAAACTCGCCTGATAGGCCATCCGGGCCTGGGGCTTTGGAGGAAGCTAGTGTACGAATCGTATCGGATATCTCCGAGGGGGAAATGGGGGCGTTTAACGAATCGAGTTGTGCGGGAGATACTCGGGTCAATTGTACTTCGTCGAGGAAGTCGCGAGCAGTGGGTCTGTCAATAGGGTCCGCCGCATAGAGGGAGGAATAAAAGCGGAGCATCGCCGCATTGATGCCCTTTGGAGTAGTCGCGACTGTGCCATCGGGGTCGCGTAGCGACGATATGACCGTGGGGCGGTAGGTTCCCTTGCATAGTCTGGCAAGAAGCTTGCCAGCCTTGTTGCCAAATTTGTGTAGAGTGGCGTCGAAGTGGGCATGTTTAGTGTTTTCCAAGGTTTCGGCCCAAGTGTCAAATGACTGCTTGGCCGTATGCCAGGCCTCGCGATTTTCGGGGGAGTTTACGGCATAGAGTGCTCGTTGGGCCTGATGTAGTCTGGAACTGGAGGCTTTGTATTGAGACTGGGCGTGTTTCTTGAATGAGGAGGCGTAAGAGATAATGCGTCCCCTAAGGAACGCCTTACCTGCGTCCCAAAACAAGTGTGGGTTGTCAGCATGTATTGCGTTCGTCTGTGAATATGATGCCCATTCTTTCGTCATGAAAGCTTGAAAATCTGCGTTGTGCTGCAAATAGGAGGGGAATCGCCAAATTTTGGGATTGGGGTGTATGTCGGGGGTCTCTAGAGTCACTGATATCGGAGCATGATCTGATATGGCTATATCATGGATTTCCGCCGTCGGAAGGAAGGGGATTAAGTCATTAGAACTGAAAAAATAATCAATCCTTGAAAAGACATTGTGGGGATAAGAGTAAAAGGAAAATTCTCGGTCGGTCGGGTGGTGTAGTCGCCAAATGTCATGCAGGTGAAGAGATTCCATAGTCATTGCCAGGCTCGTGGGAATAGTAGCAGTCGAACAGAGTATGGGGCGTAATGATGAGGATTTGTCATCTAACGGGTGGGAAACGGAATTGAAGTCGCCCCCCACCAGATGCGGGAGGTGGGGGAAGCGCAGGAGCCAACTAGTCAATGCGCTGAAAAAAGGTTTTGTGGGGCTATTGGGGGCATAGACGTTCGTAATAGCAAGTTCCTTGGTCCCTATGAGGGCCCTGATCGTGAGGAGTCTACCCTGTTGGTCTGTGTCCGTAGATAGGATCTTACACAGAAGATTCTTATTAATAAGAATAAGAACCCCTGCTTTCCGGCCCACGGCCTCAGAACCAACCACCTCACCCACCCAGAGCTTCCTCATCCGAACAAAGTCGGATGAGGAGAGATGGGTTTCTTGTAGCAACGCTACGTCTGTTTTGAGTCTCTTGAGGTGTCGCAGTATCTTCATACGTTTGTTGGGGGAACGAAGCCCTTTAACGTTCCACGAGACTACTTGTAGCATGATGGAGCGTTAAAGGCCGTAACAGTGCGGATTAGTAGTACCATGTAGTAGGGAGGACCTGGGGCATATATTAGCAGGAGCTTTGCTCCAGATAGGGCTAGGGCAGCCCCTGATAAGGTAGCAGCAAGGAAGAGTAGTGTAAGGAAAAGTGCAGCTGTGGGAATAAGTAGAAGGAAGGGGCGGGGAAGGGAGCGGCAAATGTGCCAAACATAATAACAAAAAAAAATAAGAACAATTCACTGTGAACTTCACTTTTTTCCGCATGGGGGTCACTGTGTAGACCAGCTCCCAGAACCAGGCCTCCGAACTGACATAAAGATGGCTGCCCTTAAAAGAAGTAGCACGGCATGCCGTCAACCCAGGCAGGGATCAGAACGAAGTGAGATGGTCTGCACAGAGGAATCCACGGGGGGAACAAGTGAGAATAACCTGAGAGAAAGTATAAACACAAACATTGAGGAGAACAGTTATAACAGGACAATAAAAGAACAACCAGATGCCGAAGGCATATGGGGCACGATAAAAGACATAAGTTCAGTCAATGCAACGTCTGGGGCCAGTTACGGCCTTGGTCAAATATTACCTGAGGAGCGCATGTATGGCGCAGGTGGCCCAGGAGGGGATTGATTCATGTAGAAGCCACTTCTACCATGAGAGAACGGGTGGTAGGTGAAGCTTCGTCCCTAAAAGGGAGGGAAGACAAAAAGGTGACAAGGTCCTGGGGTTCATCAACGTGGGTTGAGAGCGTGAGGAGCTGGACCTGAGGCCCTGAAGCGCTTGGGGGAGTCTTTCCGTGGGCTCCTCTGGTCAAGGGCTCTATTGACTGGGGCCGCTTTGGGAGCCGGGCTGAGTGGAGGGCCCGAGCGTAGCGATTTCAGAAAACGTGATGCATCGTCCGGATCTTGAAAAGAGAGCTGTTCTCCGTTGGGTGCTTTGATCCGTAAGATTGCCGGAAATGCCAGAGTGAATTTCATTTGCCGTTGAAATAGTTCCGTACAGATATGTTGAAAGGCCTTCCGTTTTTTGGAGACATCCACTGAATAGTCAGCAAAGATCAGGATTTTGACCCCGTCGATCTGAAGTGATCTGGACTGACGATACTGCTGCAGAATGGAGGCTTTGTCTGAATAATTCAGGTATTTGGCAATGATCGGACGCGGGGACTTGCGCTCAGAGTTGGGCGCCCCCACACGATGTGCTCGTTCCACGACGAAGGGTCCCCCCAGGCCCAGAGCCTCCGGGATGCGGCTTGCACACAGGTCTGATAGGGCGGATTGGTGGAGCGACTCGGGGATACCTACAAAACGCAGGTTGCTCCTCCTGGACCTGTTCTCGAGGTCATCGAGCTTTTCCAAGATATATTTGTTAGTTCTGTCCTGAGCTTGTTCCAAGGACTGCGTTTGGTATAATTCTTCCTCTAAAGTAGAGATGCGATTTTCAGCCTCATTGAGTCTGGATGCATGTTCCCCGAGTTGGGCTTGAAATTTATGCATGCCTTGGGTGACAGCTTTCTCAACAGAGGCAGCTATCATGGGGGAGAGGAGAGCAGCAACAGCTTGTGCCAGGAGCTCTGTCTGTGGATCCTGCAGCGGTGGGGAAGGCAAATGATGCATCATGGTCGCAGGCGCCACAGGCCCAGGTACATGTGTGGAGGTTGGAGATTGTAGGGAAGAGGGTGCCTTGGAGGTTGTTTGGCCTTGTGCTGGGTCTCCTACCTCCATAGCTGGCGCTGGTTCCTCCGGGTAGGCCGCGCAGGCCGGAGCGGTGACCGGAGCGGTGTAGGCCGAAGCCGGGGCCTCGATTTGTGGCGTGGCCTGCCGCGCGGTGGCGGCCGCGTACGAACGCGGCCCGGTTTTTTCCACGAACCGGTCCATCCTGGAGCTGGTAGCGTGGGGAAGTTAGCTGGCCGGTGGATCGGGCGAAATCGCCGGATTTGGAGCAGATTTATAGGCCGGTCTGCGGGAGCTGTGAGAGGGGACAGCTACTCCATGCGGCGCCGGAACCGGAAGTTGCCGAAACTGTTTGACGGACAAAGTTGGGCGAACAGTCCGCCCGTGTGTACGCGGCCTAACAGTTTCTCTTCACTGATTTTACTAACCTCACTCAAAAATTCACAGCTGAAGTCTCTATGCTAGGGGACAGAGTCCATCTTGTTAAATTCTATTTCTGATATTACTACAATGGGTAATAGTCTGGTATATGCTAATGATAACAGTTTAGAGGAGGGAAAATGGCTACGTGCAAAAATACATGACCCAGTGGACCGTTTTAGGCACAATAACCTGAAACTAAGAGGAGTACATTGATCTTTGTCTCACAATCTTATGCAATATGCTAAACACTTATTTTATTCTGTGCTGCCAGACCTTTCCTGTATACACCACATACCGAAGCCCTTGTTTCTGCCTGAATCTGCTCCCCCTCAGTGATGTGCTTATGAGAGTGCATTTTTTTTCTCTACAAAAGAACACAGTTCAAGAAAATTGCGATCACTAGGTAAACTCCTGGAGCCATACGCAGACATATGGATTGACGATGACCTCCAGAGACAATGTAATGCTATTACTAAAGTGCTCTGTAACAATAATATAGGGTATATATGGAGCTACCCCACCAACTCAGTGTGGGTTTCAATGGCGCAACATACACCATCACCTCTCTGGAAAAAAGTCTCTCACTATTCAAAGAGTGTGGCATCATCCCTGAACACTCTCTGCATGCTGTAGATCAAAATCCTCCTAAAAACACCACACCTAGGTGCTGTTGACTCCCCAGATGCCTATGGTAAATAAGAGCATTGCTACACATATTCTCCCTTCGTTGCTCCAAAGTCACAGCGCTAGCTTCATTTTAAGTTTCTCCCCCATTTTGTGTGATATGGCTCTTTCTATATCACCATAGCTACTTGGTTTTAATACTTTAGTTAATTAACTTTAGTTAATTTTTTCTTGTTTCATCTATGCATATCAAGGTTACTATTTTTCCATGGGACTTTCTCATCGTGACATCCACAGCTTACGTCAACACACAGATTGAGTCCACTCTTCTGCAGATACAGCCTGCATATCTCATCTTTCGATGTCTTTATCTAACTATGAGTGCTTTCTTCCCCCACAGTACATACCTACCACAATATCAATTAAAATTATATCACTAAATGCCAAGGGTCTGAACCACCCACAACATTTTCTTCCTTATGGCAGAAAACAACAGACAGACAGAACAACATTCACATTGCGACATCCTATGCATTCAGGAGACTAATTTCAAAGCATATGCTATCCCCTCATGTACCCATAAAGACTTTTCACACGTTTTCCTGGCCTGCAGCCCTGAGAAAAAAAGTGCCATCCTAGTGGCCATCAGAAAAATGATGGCATTCCACCTACATGAGAAAATATTAGATCTCAATGGTTGCTATGTCATTCTGATCTGTACCATTTAGAACGTCAAATATACTTTGGCATATATTTATGCCCCAAGTTTGTGACAAATCTATTTTCTCAATAGACCAATGAGGAAAGTCCACAAAGACAAGGGTCGCTGCTAATCTGATGGGACTTTCATATTGCTCTTGATCAGAGCCATGATACTTCCAACCCGACTTCCAGACATTTCTCATCTATGCAAACTTTACTCCAGGCTAACCATCAATATGATGTGTGGAGATGCCACCATACAACAGAGAGGGACTACACTATTTTCTCTATGACCCATAATTCCTATCCCTGTATTGACTATTTTCTGGTCGACAAATGGCTCCTGGAGAAAATCTCGAACTCCTCCATTGGTGGCAGCATGTAGTCCAACCACGCACCTACAGACATTTACCATTGCCTCTTCATCCCCTTACACACCTTCCAAGATCCAGAAAGTTAACACACATATCCTGCTCCCCTTATGCAGAAAAGATCCAGCAACATATCACTGAATTCTTTCTCCATAACTCTGGTTCAGTACAATGGTCATCCACCTTCTGGATGGTGGCATTCATGGGAGGGATTCTGAAACAGATTAGCTCTTTGGCTAAAAAGAGGACACAGTGACTTGAAGCGCTAGCAACAAAAATAATACAGAGATAATGAACCCAACCAACACCAATCATACCCTCAAAGCAAAGTAACTGTCTCTCCAACAAGTGCTGAGAGCGCTACTTCTAGACCCCTTTTGAGGAGGCCCACCGTAAACTTAAAGCCACGTCTTATTCCACCAATTATAAGGCAGGCAAAGCCATGGCCCTATGCTTGCACGGAAAACGCAACAAAACTACAATCCCTTATATATTGCATCCCTTTGCTAAAGAAAAACATCTAAATCCTCATGACATGGCAAATGCCTTTAGCACATACCACACATCTCTGTATAACCTAAAAAAACAAGCAATGCACCTCCCAACCTTCCAAGGAACAAATACCACATTTTTTATCCTCCTTCCATCTCCCTTCACTTACAGATGCTCAACTTCAAGGCTTTAACTCCCCAATTACCCTCCAAGATATCATCCACTGATTCTCTATCGGCTCATAAATTGCCTGGTCCAGACGGCTTGCGTGGAGAATACTATAGACAGTTAAAATCCATAATAGTCCTTCACTTGTGTGATTTCTTCACCAACGCTGCCTCCTCTTCATATTTTACTAGTGAAATGTTAAATGCTATAGTGGTTGCTCCACCTAAACCAAGAAAAGACACTAATACTCCACAGAATTGTAGGCCTATTTCACTTCTCATCTTCTCTGATCTAATATTATGTGAGAAAAAAAAGTGTAAATTGTTTTACAGTATTCTGTACTAGGAGGCATTGAAATTTGAACAACCTTCTTAAAGAGGAAGTAAACCCTGATGGGTTTACTTCCTCTTTTTTTCCCTGCAAAGGTAAAGCATAATGGACTACTATGCATCGCATAGTAGCTCATTATGTGTCACTTACCTGACACAGGAGCCAGTGAAGTCGCCGCTGATCCCTGTAGTCCGCCGCATCCATGTTGCTTGTGGCGTCTCGCAGCTCCGACGAATCACAGCGGCGCAACCGCGATGACGTCACTCCCGCG
The DNA here is from genome assembly GCF_037356315.1 of Lithobates pipiens. NCBI lineage: Eukaryota > Metazoa > Chordata > Amphibia > Anura > Ranidae > Lithobates > Lithobates pipiens. The sequence goes on from NW_027507748.1 coordinate 508,816,254, forward strand.
CATGCGCACGGGAGTCGCGCCTCGCAGCTCCGCCACTGTCATACGGCGAAGCCGCGATGACGTCACTCCCGCGCATGCGCACGGGAGTTGACAAATTTGGCAAATCCATTCTTGGATTTGCCGCATTTAGTGCGCATGCGCGCCGCTGTCTACGGCGCATGCGCCGTAGACAGCGGTGCCCATTTTCGGGCAAATATCTCCTAAACCATATAGGTTTAGGAGATATTGCTTGGACCTACAGGTAAGCCTTAATCTAGGCTTACCTATAGGTCCAAGTTGTTTGGAAGGGTTTACTTCCTCTTTAAGTGTATGCCTCCTGATGCCCGGTAATCCAAGCTGTATCTTTTTCATCTGGAACTCTGTTCACTGAAAATAGCTGTTAAGCTGCAGTGTGCTCCTTTCCAAAGTTCATCCTCCCATACATTCATAAATTTGTAGATTTTTCTAAATTATTGGCCTACTGGAGCAGTTGAAAGTGCTCTTTACTAGATTGTTCTATGGTTTTGGCCCAATTCTGTGCTGCTCCCTTTGTTTATATTGGGGAAATTGATAAAAACGTGACTGTATTTGCTTGCAGACCAGCCGCCATCAGTATACTGTGGCAAGTCGATGCGTTCCCCCGACAGTAATTGTTAGGGTGGACAAACTCCATTGTTGCACTTTTGTAAACAACCCTGACCTTAAACAAATGTTAAATTTCAGCCGACATCTGAAAATACTTTTGTTCTGTGGGTGGAATTTGGTCCCTTTATGTAGGTCCTCTGTGTGTTGAAATAGGTCCCTTTCTGTGGGTCCTCTGTGGGTGGAATTAGGCCCCCTTCAGTGGGTAGTATTGTACCCCTTTCGGTGGGTAGTATTGTGCCCCTTTCTGCTTGTCTTGCGTGGGTGAAATAGTTTCCCTGTCTGTGGGTGGAATTAGGCCTCTCTCTGTGGTTAGTATTGTACCCCTTTCTGTGGGTGGAATAGTACCCCTGCTGAAGGTCTTCTGTGGGTAGCATTCGGTCCCTTTCTGTGGGTTTTCTGTGGGTGGAATGGTGTCACTTTTGTGGGTAGTATTGCGCTATTTTCTGTGGCTAGATTAATGTGTCATTTTTGTGGTTCTATTTGTGAGGAACATGAATGCGAGTCTCTTTGGGTGATATAGTGTACCATTTCTGTGGGTGTTTCCAAAGGAGCAATAAGTGTCCATTTGTGTGGGTGTCATTAGTAGAAAGATGCGCTCATTTGTGTGGGTGTTCTTGGGAGGAATAGTATCTATTTATGTGGGGGTGGGATGGGGGGTGTTATAATGCCTATTTGTACAAATAATGGCTATTTGTATGAGTTTCCTGGGGAATAATAGTGCCCATTTGTGTGGGCTTTTTGAACGTATTGTATGTAGAATTTTTGTTCCTTTCAAGGGTGATACACATAACTGCTATGCAAAGACCACTGTGTCCTTTTTTGTTTTGGTTGTATATTTGTTACATGTCATGCTGCTGCAATTGTTAAAATAGTTGAAAACTCATAATAAAATAAAATGTATTTGGGCATTTTGATTGTCTTATATTCATTTTTAATTAAGTGTAATTTGCTATTTTTATAAATGTGTTCAGTTTATTAATTGTTGTTGGCATCAGAAAGTATAGGCAGTGTGCTATTAATAACCATTGTCATAACCAAACACCACCCTCCCCACCCCACTACACCAAACCACACCAAACCAAAAACAATACATAAACCACGGGCCCATGTGTATCCTATGAAATGGTGCACAGGGTACATTTGAAGCTTAGAAAAATTACACTTTACCAGGCATGTCATATCTAAAATGTAACTCACCAGGTGAAGGAGTGATTGATCAACTGCTGTCGATACACATTGCCGTGGGGATTCTGCAACATTTCCAGAATGAAGATGTCCTCTTCATCCTCCATGAGCTCAACATCAATGTCCTGCAGCAGCCCAGCATGCCAGGTAATGTTGTGGAGGACACAGCAAGCCAGGAAAATGGCCCCCGCTTTCTCTGAAGCATATTTAAGGAACCCTCCAGAGAGCGAGATGCACTGGAACCTACTCTTCAGGACACCAAAGGTCCGCTCAGTGACAATCTTGGTCCTGGAGTGGGCTGCATTGTACCGCAAAATGAACAAATGCAAGCATACAGGATTAAAATGTAATGGGGAAATAAGACCAATAACATCCACAGGAAGTCCATATAATGCCAGTGCATAAAAGCTCATCACCTGTCAGATGACAGGCGTTCAAAGGGGAGGGGGACAGACACTTAAGGAAAAAGCTTTCCTCAGAGTGAAGCCATCTCTTTATGCATGGAGGAAGAAAGAAAAAAAACAGAAAAGCCTCTAAGTATAATATTTAATGTAGAAAAAGATTAGCACAGACAAATGGTAACTCACATAAGGAGATAGTCAGGTTTATTAGAGAAAATGTAAAGCTCCCAATGGGTCCGGCCTCAGCCTTGGGTCTGCTGATAGGAAAGCCATGGTGTGACAGGAGGAAGCTACTTAGCTGTTGTACCGGGAAGTGTCCTGGATGGAAAGGCAGCGTGGACTGCAGCGCTGACATTGGAGTGTGATGTCACCAAGGAGTAGGTTTACTTCTACTCATTGGGATAGTACCCCAACCTCTCCTGTTAAACTACCAATCTCAACCCTTCACATGCTAGTCCTGGATTTATGCATCTATAAGCGGCCCACCTATAGTACCTTGCTCTTAAATGACTTAATCCAGGACAGACAAGTTAAACCATTCTTGCAATTGAATCAGAATCAGGTCTTGGGCCTGAAGCCCACTATCAATACTTGCCAATCACCCACTGTCTCAAATAGAATCCCCAACTATTGGTTTTCATACCTAAACCAGTGTTAGCCCTTTATTCACCTAACTCTAAAAGAATCAAGGGTATTTCCATATTTTACAATATTCTCCAAGAAAAAAAATATTTTCATCTTTCCTTAGCCTTCTTCCAGTGGGAACAATATCTGGGAAACCAATACTCAGCACAACAATGGCAAAAAGCACTGCAGTCTATATATGCAGCCACAAAGGGCACCACGCTCTGGGAGCTCACACAAAACCCCTATAAAAATAGCCAAAATTTAGCGACCACCTATCTTCCGATTGTTGGAGAAATTGCGGCACCCCTGGCACTTCCTCTGGAACTGCCCATGCATAGCACCATACTGGTGGCAGTATTTACTTTGATCTTCCAGGTCAATGAAATGCCTATTACTCCTTTCCCTAATTTAGTGTTATTAAATCTCTCCATAAAAACCCTTCCATGCTGCTACCATACAATGATAACACATATATTGCTAGATGCTAGAATCAAAAGCTGCAACACCAACAATATTAGATGTCATAAATAAGGTTCAGGCCCACTATACCTACAAGTTACTCCTAGCGAGAGACAGACACTCCTATATCAGACAGAGAAAAGCTTGGGAAACTTGGTCAAAATGGTACCAGTCTAATTTTCAACAATGATGTATTTAACCACATGTGCATTAGTTTTCATTCTGTACCCTTTCTTCTCCCCCCCTCCTCCTCCTTTTTCCTCTCTAGAGTTAGCCCTCCCTGTGTTCCCGTACACTATGCTTTCTTTATTCCACTTTTACCAAAATGTAAACAATTCTATTTCTCAAATATCCTTAAGTGATTGATGTTGTATTAGAATCACAAGGGTGTTATTTTATTTACTACCTCTAGATAGCAGTAGTATGCCTAAGTTTAGCTGTTGAAGTTAATATCTGTTACTTTTTTTCTTTTGCATGGACATACTGTACTCTTCTTCTTTAAGGGCATTGCCTGTGCTTATTTGTGATTGCTCGATAAAAAAAATTAATAAAAAGAAAAAGGCCAGAAAAGGCAAGATTCTGCATCTATAGATTTTACTGAATTGCACATTATGTGCAGAGTTTGCGGATTTCCCGAATTCCAGCAAACCAAACTTTGGTTTGCTAATCCTTAGCTGTTTTCAAACATTTTTAAGCTACTGATGTTTCTGACTTTTCTACAACTTTCACTGAGGATATGCTTGCTCTGGGTCACAAATTGAAAATTAAAGCACTTAGACATTAGCAATTTTAAACAAGGCTAGGAAAAGAAGCTACCATATTTCTCTCATGACAGGTATGTTTTAACTATAGCAATACAGCTATTTTGTGTATCTTAAAATGCTAATCACACCACTCAAATACAGATTTGACAGCACAATATAAATGTGATGCATATAATATAGGACAGACATACAGTACAGTTTAAATTTCCCTACCAAAATCTCCCAGTTAATGGTAACATTGCTGCTTTGAAACTAAACTTTAACAGCCTTTAAAAGCTCAGAATCATTCATATAGTAAATGTAAACATTTCTGTTTTCTATGACCTTATCATATCATAATGTGGTTGTCCTATTATCCATTTTGCAAAGGCAATTTACAAACGTTTATTGGCAAGCTGTTCCATCCTTTTTATTTCCTGTAGCTAGTATAAAGAAAATATTCAGTTTTAAACCATTTTGAATGCACATTTTACTATATGCATTTTAAGATGACAATGTCATTCTCTATTTCTAGGCTTCCCCTCCAATCATTCATTAACAGGCAATATTTCATTTTGTTTTACATTTAGCTCACCTTTGCTGCTCTTGAGGGGTTGTCTATGAATAGCATCACCTCCAGCATTTTCTTAATTTATTTGAAATCAAAAGCCAGAATTTCAGATTTTGTCTTCAGTGCCACCTGAAGATAAACTATAATATTGCAGTCCTCTTTATCAGTTACAACATTTATTAAAACGCAAGGTTGTTATAGAGTTGGTTTACTAAATGAATAGAGAATGTTTAACCACTTCCCACCTGGCCGTCATTTGTCTATAGGCTTACCCATCCTGACTGGATGTCATACGATGTCCTGTCAGGAAGCGCCGATCATGGGGCAGCGGCACGATCTGTCATCAGCCGATGACTGATCAGAGTACCAGCTTGCTGCCGGTACCATGTGATCACTATAATGAATCACAGGAGGTCACATGACAGTTGTACCCAATGGGTGATTTTCTTTCATGACAGACATTGTGTACTGTTGTGTTGTTAGCTGTGATTAGTCAATTTGACCACAATGTACAGGGTTAATAACAGCCCACCTGTACCATTTACTAATCACAGCAAAACAGACTGACTGATTCAATTCCATTCAGTACAATTCTAGCTTATAGCAATGTAATTCACTGCTATATGCAAACATAAGGTGTAAAAAAAAAAAAAAAATCCTGATCACTTCCCCAGAGTAGTACAATGTTATTATGGTAAGATTGCTTTGGTCACAGTGTGTTAAAAAAATGTTTTAAAAAAAGAAAACATTGAATAAATTGTTGTACTGTCACCAGTCAGGGTCCCTGATCACTGCCATACCAAAACATGTTAATGTCTTCATTTTCCAAATAGTTATGAAAAAAATTACAATTTAAAAAAAAAACTGGTGGGGTTGTGGCGACCGCGAGTGTGAATGGCTGCATGAGCCCAGAGCTCTGCTGAGGGACCAGGGATTAGCACAACTTGATGGGACTTTCGGCCGATCAACACAGCCTCCTGCCTACCCTGAGCTTCGGATCACCTGCCAGTATGTCTCACAGATGTTGCGAGCAGCTACGGTTGTGGAAACTGTTGGCTTTCTTCCCAACCCTGCCAAGAGGGCTACACCAAAATGGCGGCCGCACCCACACTGTGCAGTCAGCCGGCAATGCTATAGTGGCCATCACTGCTATGCAGAGTTAAATAAACCACCTTAAATTTAACCACTTCCTGCCTGGTCAATAGCAAATTGACGTCCAGGAAGTGGTTCTGTTATCCTGACTGGGCATCATATGACGTCCATCATAATAAGTTGCCAGCGCACGCTCGCGGGGGTGTGCATTGTGGCGGTCGCGAGTGCGGAGTGTCAGTCCGACATGTCACTTCTCCGATCGTGATAAGAATCCTCTGTCAGAGGCTTCTTACCTCATGATCAGATGTGACCAATCACAGTTGATCACAGCATGAACCAGGAAGTGCCAGTAAACGGCATTCCTTGGTTTGCGCTGACACGGAGATCCGATCGGAGCCGATCAGTGGCTCTCCCTGTCAGAGGGGGGATCTGTGTTGATAATCAGCACATTCATTATCAGCACAGCCCCATTAGATGTAATTAAAAACTGCCAATTGGTGCCCAGTCAGTGCCCCATCATAACCCCCTGCCAGTGCCCAATAAAGTGCCAATCAGTACCCACCACAGTGCCAATCAAAGCCCACAACAGTGCCAATCAGTGCCCATTTCAGTGCCCATCAGTAACATCTGTCAGTAACTAATCAGTACATGCCCATCAGTGCCACCTGTCAGTGCCAATCAGTACCACCTATCAGTGCCAATAACAGCCTCCTGACAATGCCCATCACAGCCACATGTCAGTGCCCAGAGCACCACCTGTCAGTGCCGCCTATCAGTGCCACCTATTGGTGCCCATCAGTGCTGCCTATCAGTGCTCATCAATTCTACATATCAATTCCTCCTCATCAGTGCCCATCAGTGCCACCTTATCGGTGCCAACTTATCAGTGCACTTCAGTGCCGCCTCATCAGTGCCCATCAGTGTCGCCTCATGAGTGCCCGTCAGTGAAGGAGAAATCAAAATGTAATAACTAAAACAAAGAAAACATTTTTTTTCTAAAATGTTGGGCTTTTTTAGTTTGTTTAGCAAAAAAATAAAAACCCCAGTGGTGATCAAATACCACCAAAAGAAATCTCTATTTGTGGGAAGAAAATTATAAAAATGTATTTTGGGTACAGTGTTGTATGACCTCGTAATTGTTATTCAAAGTGTGACAGCGCTGAAAGCTGAAAATTGTCCTGGGCAGGAAGGGGCAAAAGTGCATGGTATTGAAGTGGTTAAGTAAACAGGTCTCCCTGTATCCACTTTCAGGGCACTCTGCCCCATCAAACAGGAGCCCTAATAATCAAGGGCTAGACATGACTCCCCTAATAATAGAGGTGATGAGGAGCTCACTGAGGTAAGTAGTGAGCTCCATAAGCCACAATAGATGGACACTGACACCACTGATCCCTTTATTATTCTTCCCTACCAGTGGTCAACTGATATCAGCTACAACCCTAAATAAAATACTATTGTCGCTACAAGCATCCTTGCTATCTGATTTGTTATCGGGTCTACACCAATGCAGGGTGAAAGTACATGTACTGGCCAACAGGGAGAGTCTGGTGGTGGATCAAATGTCTGAATACACTACCTCTTTTAACACTATGGTAGATGCTTATGAGATGCACTCTGAACATATAATTTGGATCAAATCTAAACTGGTAGATTTAGAAGACTGTTTCAATGCAACAATCTTAAATTGCAGAGAATCCCCTAATCTGTCACTTAAGCACAATTGGCTCACTTTGTCAAAGACTTCTTCCTCATCGTCATACCCAACCTCTCATCAACATACCTTACGATAGATTGCATCCATCACATTCTGAAACTCCCTCACCTTCCATCTGAGTTACCCCAAGATGTCATCCTTATGCCGCGTACAAACGATCGAATTGTATGACGTACTTAGTCCGTCATACAATCCGGCGGACAATCCGGCGGACTTGGCCACACACGGATACACAAAAAGTCAGACGAAAGCTTGCGCAATGACGTACAGCACGTACGACGGGACTAGAAATAGGAAGTCCAAGACACAGCAAAGCACCCTTTGGGCTCCTTCTGCTGACTTTACGTTAGTGGAAGTTTGGTTAGAGACGATTCGCGCTTTTCAGACTTCAGCTTAATTCGTCCGTTATTTTTTTTTTTATTTATTCTCGAAATGGAATATTAATCATAAGATGAGGATGAATAAAGACATTTGTGATAACTCTGTGTGAATATAAGCAGCAAAGCAACTTCACTTTTCTCGCATTATGAAGAAGAAAAGAATGTGCTATATTAAAAGATCACAAAATTAGCAGCATGACGAATATGCTAGCTTCAATACGAACACTAGTTTTACAAGACAGAGCGCTTCCGCCCTGTAAATCCTTTCTGGGCATGCGCCATTCTTAGTCCATCAGACTAGCATACTGACGAACGTATTGTCCGCTGAAACCAAAGTACGACGGGAAGATTGGTGTGCAAACCGGCCTTCTTAGTACTCCGGACTTCACGCTGAAAAAGTCAGCTGAAGCCCACACATGATCGGATTGTCCGTTGAAATGCGTTTCAACGGACTAAGTACGTCATACAATTCGATCGTGTGTATGCGGCATTAGAGTACATTTCTATCAAGTGAAGGAGAGACAACTGGAGGCCTTCAAACATGCAGATCAGCTTCCAGAGAATATTTTAAAAAATCCAGTTATTCACAGATTTCTCCCAATTTATTATGTAGAGGCGTAACAATCTGGTTACAGTGACTAAAGCCCACCGCAATCACAACATCCCCTACAAATAGAAGTACCCTGCTAAGCTAGTGATCACTCATGAGGGGTTGTCAAAAAGCATCAACACTCTAGAAGAAGGGCTCCAATTACTTAGAAGCCTGATCCAAACTGAGTCCCCAGACTTGACTCCTTTCGTACTTGGTTGAGGTATCGCACAAGAAGAATCCCTACAATTCAGGAGCCTTCTGACTGTATAATGTATTTAATATAATCTCTGGTCCTCCAGATGAGTACCTGTCATCGTACTCACTGCCCTAATCTTATACTGCAGTTTGGGTTGCTTGAGGTCCCGCGCATAAGGGGCCTTCTCTTTTTTTATGCAGCACACTTAGAGGTGAGGTTACCTTTCTCTGTTTTCTGGTTACAACCCATGTTTTGTTGGAGTCTTATTTTGCGTTGTTTCCTTGTCCTACCGATCTTCTATCGAATCACACAAACGTATCCACAGTCTGAGATGATCACAATCACTTCAGCCATTCTGCAGATTTTATTATTGTCCATTCTTTTTCCAAGATTCTGGACGTCCTTACCAAATCTTATAAATGGTCTGTGCCTCCTGATGATTACAACACACCAGACTCTGTCTATTCACATCACTCTTTCTTAAACACATGGGACTTGAGAAGATTCTATCTCTGAATGTGCATGGGCTCAACCATCCAGTCAAGCGCATGTCCCTGTGGAAAGAGGCCCAGAAACATAACGCACACATTAAACTAATTCAAGAAACAAATCTTCAGACTGATGCAGTTCCATACTGTCAGCACAAGAACTTCTCACATGTCTTCTTTGCTACGGCACTGGTTAAAAACAGAGGAATTCTTGTGGCCATCAGAGACTCTGTATCCTTTACTCTCCATGGTTTTATGCTAGATCCAGAGGGTAGTTCTATTATATTAATATGCACTATTAGTGCTCAGTTAAAACAAGACAATACTCACGCTATGTTACAAATCATAAATGTAAAAAAGCATTATATATATATATATATATATATATATATATATATATATATATATATATATATATGGAAAAAACCTGCAGCTACTGTCCACTAGGTGCTGAAACCTCAAATGTCAATCAAAAATAAATACAAAGCTTGCAGTTGGTAAAACTATTATGACATTCTTGTGATAAAAAAACTAACACAAAAACAAAAGTGCTCAGGTACTCCAAATGGGTTTAAAAAGTGCTGAAATGCTTCATATAGACTGATTCGATCAAAGATTGTATGGCTCAGAACAGTGGAAAAAAAGTCTTATTTTGAAAGTTGCAGTCAGGGTGTCCAAGCCAAGGTGTCCTCCCACACACCAATAGACAAACGGTCATCAAGAAAAAGAAGCTACCATTCCATAACATCAAGCGTATTTATTGTAAAGACTAGTTTAATATTGGCCCTTGTCCCCATGTTGATGAGGACAAGGGCCAAGGGCCTCATCCCCACAATCCTTGCCTGGTGGTTCTGGGGATATGTGGTATCGGAATCTGGAAGCCCCCTTTAACAAGGGGACCCCAAGATCCCGAGGTCTCACGTTTACATCACCGGGTGGCCACACCTTCAGCTATACAAGAACTGTCACCAAGAAGAAGCTTCACTTGGTGGGAGCCTTCCATGGAGGCGGAGGTGTTGCGATTTTTTTTCTTTTTTCAGCTAGTTGATGGCATGATAGAAAATGAATGGACATCGCGGGACATTTTTATTTTTTTATCTTTTAATAAAGGACTTGTCCCTTAGACTTTAAGCCCTTGTAAACACGGTCGGAGATTCCGACAACCAAATCCGACGGATTCTGTCCGTCGGATTTTGTCCTACGGATCTTGTCAGAAACTGTTGCATACACACGGTCGGACGAAGTTGTCGGAAAATCCAATTGTTCAGAACGTGATGACATTATTTCGTTACGACGGCACTACGTTCAGGCTAGTAGCCAATAGCTTTGGTGTAGGAATTTGATCTGAGCATGCGTGGCACTTTGTCCGATCGGAATTCTCTACACATGATCGGAGTATGTCCGATCGGACCAGTTTGTCGGAAAATATTTTCAGCAAGTTGGAAAATTTGGTCCAACGAATATTCCGACGGAAACAGTCCGATGCATACCACACACAGACGGATTATCCGACAAAACGGTCCGATAGGACACATTCCGACGGATTCTCCGACCGTGTGTACAAGGGCTAACAGTGTTCTGGCGGCTTTCAAATTTGCCTCAAACACCGCATATTGTTTGGTGTTCGCCGAACGTCCGAACAACCAAAGTTCCCCCATCCCTAGTCATGAGGCTGTAATTTTGCACTCCATATTAAAACCTTCCTTAAAAACAGTCCTTATTAAAACCTTCCAGTTATGTCTGGGCCCCCATCATTGCAAATAGAAAACTCGATCAAAAATGAAATTATTTCAGATGAGCAGAAATTCAACTGCCATAATTATGAACTCTCTCGGGCTAGTGTCATAAGTACTGTACAATGTAAGATAATGTTCAAGGCCTTTGATTGCAAGGTCATGTGGAATACAGGAATATAGTGACGTCACATCCATGGGGAGCCACTGGTACTCCTCCTTCCACACCACTTCCTGTAAAGATGTCAGTACTGATGTGGTGTCTTTGATATAGCCAAGTAATCTTACAACCAATGGTAGAAGATATTGGTCTAACCTATGATGCAAACTCTCAAAAAGGGAACCAATACCTGCCACTATTGGTTTACCATGTACTGGAACTATATTCTTGTGGAGTTTGGGCATGTGATGGAAAATGGACACTATAGGTAAATTGGCCATATGATGCTCTGCCACTTTTCTGTCAAAAACCCCCATCTGCACACCTGTGTCCATAAAATTGATCATTTGATGTCTGAAGACAGGAGTGGAATTCCTATCCAAAATGGGATATGTGGAGGTATCCTACAACTGGTGCAAAGATTCTGCCTTATAATCACTTACATTGAGAATGATGACTGAGCCTCCTTTATCCGTTTCATTTATCACTAGGTCAAAGTGTGATTTGAGAGTGACAATAGCATCTCTTTTTGATTTAGAAACTACACTTTCTTCTCGTGCAGGCATAACTCATATTCCTGGATTTACCTTTTTGTCGCTGACAAATGGTTATTACAACAAATCACCTCCTCTGAAATCCATGACATAGCCTAGTCAGATCATGCAGTAGTCACCATTACTTTAAAAGAGGATGCTATTAGCCTTCCAATAACCATTTGGTGCTGTAATAACTCCCTTGTCCAAAACCCATCCACTTTAACCACCTCAATACAGGACACGTACACCCCCTTCCTGCCCAGACCAATTTTCAGCTTTCAGTGCTCCCCCACTTTGAATGACAATTACTCAGTCATGCAACACTGTATCCATATGAAATTTGCATCCTTTTTTCACACAAATACAGTTTACTTTTGGTGAAATTTAATCACTAGTCGTTTTTTTTATTTTTTGTGCTATAAATTTTGGAAAATAAACACCCCAAAGTATATATTCTATGAGGCATGGGCTGCAGATAGGTACTCGGGTACTCTGATGGGCTTGAGACAGGCACTCGGGTAACATGATGAGCTGCAGCCAGGTACTTGGTTACTCTGATGAGCTGATGACAGGTACTCATGTACTCTGATGGGCTGATGACAGGTACTCGGTTACTCTAATGGGCTGGTGACAAGTACTCGAGTAATCTGATGGGCTGGTGACAGGTACTCGAGTACTCTGATGGCCTGGTGACAGGTATTTGGCTACTCTGACGGGCTACAGATAGGTACTTAGGTACTCTGATGGGCTGGTGAATGGTATTCAGTTACTCTGAAGGGCGGTGACAGGTACTTATATGAACTGTGACAGGTACTCAGGTACTCGGATGGACTGTGACAGGTACTCGGGTACTGAGATGGACTGTGACAGGTACTCGGGTACTCAGATGAACTGTGAAAGGTACTCAGGTACTCGGATGGACTGTGACAGGTACTCAGGTACTGAGATGGACACTGACAGGTACTCAGGTACTCGGATACTCAGATGAATTGTGACAGGTACTCAGATGGACTGTGACAGATACTCAGGTACTCGGGTACTCAGATGAATTGTGACAGGTACTTATATGAACTGTGACAGGTACTCAGGTACTCGGATGGACTGTGACAGGTACTCAGGTACTGAGATGGACTCTGACAGGTACTCAGGTACTCAGATACTCAGATTAATTGTGACAGGTACTCAGATGGACTGTGACAGGTACTCAGGTACTCGAGTACTCAGATGAATTGTGATAGGTACTTATATTAACTGTGACAGGTACTCAGGTACTCAGATGGACTGTGACAGGTAATCAGGTATTCGGTTACTCAGATGACTTGATACAGGTACTCAGATGGACTGTGACAGGTACTCAGTTACTTGGGTACTCAGGTGAACTGTGCAGGTACTGATGGGTGGTGACAGGTCCCCTTTATTGGGGGGGCAATCAGTGTGGTTGGTGTACACTGTAAGCAGCAACAAGATGTTACTGCAATCTCATTCTCACGCATGATCAGTGTGTGAGGAGGAGAACCTGGTTATGTCTCGTTACCACTCAATGTTTACATTTAGTGATCACCTGTGAAAGGATCACAGCCGATCACGTGGTAAACAGCTGCTGGGCAATGGCTGTTTAGCAGCATCAGTGATGAGCAGTGTTCCCAGGAACATGCTGCCACACCGACGTGCACGTGCAGCGAGCTCACGATTGCATGCTTGCGCCGTGCAAAGTGGGGTGGTACTACTTCATCACGGTTGATCACATGGTAAACAGCCATGCCCAGTGGTTGTTCATCCCCCCTCAGTGGTGAGCGGTGTCTCTGCGACATGCCACCACCGAAGGTACACAATTGCGTGCATGCCCTGTTTAAATGGATGGACATCATATGACGCCCACCCAGAACAAGAACCACGCCATATGATGGCTGGCAGGCGGCAAGCAGTTAAACATTCTGACATTACATTTTCATGACTTCTTCTCCTGTAATGGCACTCCAGAAATCTCGGTTTCTACATTATGGAACTCCCATAAAGAATACATTATTATTTATTATTATTTAAAAGGTACTTATATGAATTTATGCTGCTCTTTACATATACATTGTACATTCACACCGGTCCCTACCCTCAAGGAGGTTACAATCTAAGGTTCCTAACTATTGTAACTAATTATAATGTGTCCAAAAGATTGATCATTTGCTGTCTGAAGACAGGAGTGGGATCCCTATCCAAAATTTGATATGTGGAGGTATTCTGCAACTGGCGCAAAGCCTCTTCCTTGTAATCACTTGCATTTAGATTGACAACTGAGCCTCCTTTTGTCAGCTTCATTTATCACTAGGTCAAAGCGTGATTTGAGACTGAAAATAGCATCTCTTTCTGATTTAGACACTACACTTTCTTCTCGTGCAGGCATAACTCATATTCCCGGATTTACATTTTTGTCACTGGCAAATGGTTATTACAACAAATCACCTCCTCTGAAATCCACAACATAGCCTGGTCAGATCGTACAGTAGTGTCCATTACTTTGAAAGAGGTTGTTATTAGCTTGCCAATAGCCATTTGGTGCTGTAATATCTCCCTTGTCCAAACCTATCCACTTTAAACATTCTGACATAACATTTTAACGATTGTAACTGATTACATGTGAGGTATCCTTATACAACTTGGTGCTAAAGCTAAAAAAAAGTACAAAACTACCCTCTCTAAACTATTGCAGTACAATCACCAGTTAGAAACCAAAAAAAGACTCATCCTGACCCAACAATCTCCACATCCTTGTTTAAACTCCATATGGCATTAAGAGGTCTGAGGGTTAGGGATCATGAAATGTATATATGTATGGACTCCCTTTGATTGAAATTGTATGTGCAACACAATAAGGTAGTTAAACTTTTGGTTGCAAGGCTTAAGGCCTGTAATACCAAGTCACAAATTCCCTTTTTCATTCATTCACTAAATCTAAACGACTTAATCCTCAAGACATAGCAGACGCGTCTATAATTTGTTATATAATTTGAAGGAAGACCAATCAACTCCTCAGCCCTCTGAGGCAGAGATATGTTCATTCTTATCTGGACTCCCATCCCTATCAGAATCCCAATTAGAGCAGTTAAACTCCCCATTTATGGTCACGGAGATAGAATCTGTAATCGATACTCTTCCCTGTGGCAAATCGCCAAGACCAGATGGCTTCACCAACTAATATTTCAAAAGTTTCAAGACCAACCTTGCTCTATATTTCCCGAGATTATTCCAAGAAGTGGCAGCATCTGCAGCCTTACCAACAGAAATGTTACGTGCTCAAATAGTGACATAAAAAGCACCATGCCTCTTACTAAATACCTTACTAAATACTGTTTACTTTCCAAAAAAGTGGTAATTTGTAAGTATTTCTACTGTCCTGTTATTTTAGGGCCTCAAGAAATGAGATAATCCATCAGTACATCAGGTTTGATCAATTAGATCACAGTATATACCTTAAATTGTGGACTCTATAACTCTCACACAGACTAAATAATATACACTGATTTGAGTTATTTTCACCACAGAAATGTAGCTGAATACATTTTGGCCTAAATTTATGACATAACTATTATTTATTTGCAAAATGTTCTATTATAAACAAAGAACACATTTTTTTATTTTTTATTTTAGTTTTTTTGTTTATTTAGCAAAAAAAAAAAAAAAAAACAGTGTTGATAAATGCCACCCAAAGAAAGCTTTATTTGTGTGAACAAAATTATAAAAATTGAGTTTGGATACAGTGTTGCATGACCACACAAATTGTCATTCAAAGAAAGCTGAACATTGGCCTGGGCAGGAAGGGGGTAAAAGTGCCCACTATTGAAGTGGTTAACATGCTTACTAAATAATGTGAAGCAGTGTTCAACTATGTGCAGGTGTAAGCATTGGAGATATTACAATTTTTAATGGATGAAGTATAAAACCTAAATTCAACACGCTATTTTTTTTATTATAATTTCCGCAGGCTCAATCATTTTTTATTTCTTTCCTTTAACTAAATGTGTGATTTTTGGGAAATCTCTTATTACTGTTGTTTTGAAGGGACCTGACATGTAATGGAAAATGCTCAATCCACCCTGTACTTGTAAAGAAGAAAGGGAATGCTTATCTCTCCTGCAGTCCACACCACGGTTGTATATGAGGTATAGATTTCCCTTTATTTTCTGTTCTGTCAAAAAGTTATGGGTAAATCACATCTGTAGGGATATACATATTAATGAAAACCTGGCAGATGCTCTAATCCAGGGGTGTCCAAACTTTTTTTCAAAAAGGATCAGATTTGATTAAGTGAACATGCGTGAGAGCCAAACATTTTGCCTGACATTCTTTGAACCATTAAAATGAAATGCAAGTTAACCAATACCCTGACCAACAAGAATTCTCTTGGTGACTATGTGTGTGGCAGAGAGTCTAAGGATGAGCTTGAGTGTGCTATTTGGATATACTGTATAACACGCACCTTCAATTTAAGTTTCAGGAACATAATTACATTTTAAATAAAGAACTGTGAAGCAAAATAAGGGCCAGTGCCTATCAATGCAGCCTTATCAGTACCCATCTGCAGCCTCACAAGTGCCTTGATAGCAGCCTCACTATTGCCATGAATGTAGCCTCACAAGTGCCATGAATGCAGCCTAACCATTGCCATGAATGCAGCCTCACTATTGCCATGAATGCAGCCTCACCATTGCCATTAATGCAGGCTCCGAATGCAGCCTCACCATTACCATGAATGCAGCCTCTGAATGCAGACTCACGATTGACATGAATGCAGCCTCACCATTGGCATGAATGCAGCCTCACCATTGCCATGAAACCACCCTCTGAATGCAGCCTCAACATTGACATGAATGCAGCCTCACCATTGCCATGAATGAAGCCTCACCATTGCCATGAATGCAGCCTCTGAATGCAGCCTCACCATTGCCATGAATACAGCCTCACCATTGCCATGAATTCAGCCTCTGAATGCAGCCTTACCATTGCCATGAATGCAGCCTCTAAATGCAGCCTCACCATTGACATGAATCAGCCTCACAATTTCCTTGAATGCAGCCTCACCATTGACATCAATGCAGCCTCTGAATGCAGCCTTGCCATTGCCATGAATACTCCCTCTGAATACAGCCTCATCATTGTCATGGATGCAGCCTCACCATTGAAATGAATGTAGCCTCACAACTGCCCAGAATGCAGCCTCACCATTGCCATCAGTGCAGCCTGATCCATGCCCCTCTGCAGCCTCAGAGGGGTCAGGGGGTTGGGGGGATGTGCCAACAGATTGCATGCAGTATCTACCGTTTACTTGGTGGCCTCTTAAATACAAAGTCCCACCTCCTATGATAGACAGAACAGTCATCCAATGCCGGCCCAGAAGACAGGACTTCCTATTACGAGTAAACAGGAGATTCTCCTGTATGTAATCTGTTGGTGCTTGTCCCGCCCCCCCCCCCTTTCTGTCCCCTCCAAGGCTGCCAGAACTGAACAATAAATACAGTACATATCTTTTGTGGCCCCTGAATGAATCCCCGCTAGGGGATTCGTTAGAGGTCACTAAAGATATATATATATATATATATACAAATTACCAGTGGGGCCATATTAAACCGGAACATGGGCCGCAATTGGCCCGCGGACTGGACTTTGGACATGCCTGCTCTAAACCTTTCCCAATCTATCCAAATAAAATGAAAATGTTGAAGTGTATTTTTTATATTTCTTATGTTTCTTAAGAGATTTCATATATAATTAATAAAGTGCATTGTATTTTACAAACAGCCAGGTTAGAAATATCTACAATAAAAGTATAGTGAATTTGACATTTTTAATAACGAATTTTTACATTCTGAATATTAACAGTAATTGAAATTGAAATTGAAATTGCAAAATTAATACCAGGTCTCAATAGATCTCAAAGTAAACAAAACTAAACTAAACAAAGATGCAGACTGGGTTAATTTTTCTTAGTTTAGGCAACTATAGATTTAGGCATTTCTGAATGTTGTTAATATTTCTGAAGTGCAGTTTAATGGGTCTCTCTATACTCTTCTTATTTTATGGTCAGATTTATATATTATGTGGACCTTTAGTATGCAGCCATTAGGCATGAAGTGCTTTTCTTTTCAATGTTCCACTTACTGAAAAATCGATTGTTTCTGGTAGAAAAAGAAAATAACACATCTCTTTCACCTGGGAAAGGTACTTTTCCAGTAAGTTTTCCAATGTATTATTTTGTCAGACTATAGCTGAGCATGCCTTGTAAGTTACTAGCAATTTATTGTGAAGTAGTGTATGTCTTAGCTCTAACATGGTTCATAAAGATGTAATCTTTCTAGGTTATATATGTATTTTGTATTGAAAAATGTAAAATAGTCTTTCTCATTATATAAAATATGTTACCCCATAGCAAAAAATGGTTAATATGTATATATTTACTGATCATCCCTGGTTTCCCTACAAACCCATGTATGCCTATAGGGCAGAATTAAACAGATGACCAATTGAAATAAGATATGATGCAAAGATTACAGAGAAAATGGCTTACAGCATATGGTCATAACCTTTAAAATAAAACCTAAATAAACATGTTGTGATGTTACTTCAAATAGAGACCATTGGCTTATATACGTGATTGTGGAAATGTGCATGTTTTGAAGGCAGTCACCTTCATACATTTCATTAGAATGGCACCAAACAAAATACTGCTTGATTTAACTTAATAAGCAAGGCCAAGTCCCAAAAATACAGTATCTATTATGGCATCGTATATTTCTGTGATCCGTAACTCAAAAAAACTAATTAAAGAAAAACGAAATAAAAAAGGGAATATGACCATCTGACTTGACTATGATCAGAAATACACAAGTAAATAACCTAAGCAGATTTTCTAAATATCACTGTCCTAATAATTAAGCATATTATATTTAAAATACATTTATCATATTTTATGTTAACCAATTACTCAGTGGGGTAATTTACCAAAAGAGTAGAACATGTTCACTTTGCTAAGTACATTTTCACTTTACTAAGTGAACATCTTATACAATT
The DNA here is from genome assembly GCF_037356315.1 of Lithobates pipiens. Lineage (NCBI taxonomy): Eukaryota > Metazoa > Chordata > Amphibia > Anura > Ranidae > Lithobates > Lithobates pipiens. The sequence continues at coordinate 508,834,814 of NW_027507748.1, forward strand.
TTAGTAAATCAACCCAATGTTTATGAATAATCATGTTCTTTTAGAATAGACATACAATACAGTTTTTATTATGTTTCCTAATTTGGAGAGGGCAATAGTCCTATAATGTTTGGGAAGGGATTGTCAAGGGTATAAAGCACATCAGCCAGATGTTTGTGGATAACGAAAGTACGCACTGTAGTTTGCAATAGGTACTCTAAAGATGAATTTCACTTAAATATTATTGCATATTATGAATCTCATTTTATGTTTACACAAGTTTTAGGCATTGTGTTATTATTCCCACTCAATCAGCAGTTTAGCATTTAAGATTGCAAAACTAAAGAATTATTCTCTTTGAGCTAAATACATTTATAGTGTCTCTATATTCATATTTTTGCTCACTTACAACATTTTCTAATTTCCCTTATAAAGATTAAATATATCTGACAATTTACATAAAGTGATGTCTCTCGTTCCATGATGGTTATGAATTATTTAGCAGGCTCATTTGGGTTCTTTCAGCAACTGGCGTTGGCTTAATAAGATTCTTCTCTACACTCAATTTGCATTATTCTGTGGGACAATATTAGGCAGGACCTTGTAGATCTTGTATTGTTATTCTGAAAATGATGAAAGATAATATGCAAGGGTTCAGTTTTAGCAATCCTCAGTGCTCGCTTATGAGAAGCAGAAACTTTAAAGAGAATATCTAATAGTATACTGTACATGTCTCACAGTGCAGGTGGTTGCTGATGCACTTGTCAAATAGCAAAACATCTCTAGATCAAATAAAATAGTCCGAACAGCTAGTAAACAGAAATGTATTATACCAGTACCAGCCATTTGCACAGCTTTAACATGTAAGGATTAAAGTTTAATATGTGATCACAGTTATTTCTCACACTGCAGACTGGATGTCAGAGGGATAGGTTCACCCAATTTCAAGTGAAATTTTTAGAACAAAATTTGAAACAGATCAGCACTTCTTATAAAAATATGAAGAGAGATGTGAGCTAAAGAATTGAACTGGCTGCTCAGGATGTTCTGCCCCATGATTTGTATATTTGATACAAAACACGAGTTTGTATTATTATTCTACATTTGATTTTGCCATTGTAGCAAATTGGCTACAACATTTTGACATATAGTAAAATAAACAAGTACTGAAATTTTAGAGTGGACACAAATTAACTTTTATTGGCTCATTATAAGGCATGCCTAATTATTTTTATGAATTTAACTGTCTGCCTTTGATATCAAGATAACTCTTGGGAACAAGTTTTTCTATTACAAAGCCAGATTGAGTTGACACATGAATATTTTTCATCTTTTATTGCTAATCTTTTTAGACGGCGTGCTTGAAATATCTAGTTGCAATATTCGATAGTGGGAGACAACTGTATCACCCGTGGAGCCCATGAAATAGATCAAGAGACATTGCACTTCATTATCACTGTTTATCATGTGCTAAAGTTGTAACTGAATCTTTGCTTGAAGCCCAGCATTCCTTTTGCATTACACATCAAGGTTATACTGCTCAGGCTACTTCATATTAAGTTAAGTTAAGAAAGATGGATTCCTGTCTATTTTTTTTTTCTCTGACCAAACAACACATTATTAGCAGCCTGTTATACTATAACAAGCAGCACAAAATACATAGTGTCAAAAGTGTCAGTATCCTTAGATAGAAGTACTGTAAAGTATAAGCTTTGCAAAAGCCAAATGGGGCATTTAATAGATTTAATAGAAATACAGATGCCCAAAATGAACTGCACAACAATGCAGAGCACAAGACTACTACATTTTTAATTCAAAAGCTTGTAAGATACTGAAAATTATGTTTTCTTTTTCAGTATCATTTTGTTCCATAGTGAGCAAAAGTTTAACTTTAAATATTTCAATATTTTTTAGAGAAAAGTTTGGCAACAGAGGCACCAGCTTCGTTGAACAAATAGTATCAGTGCAATTGTGGACCCATTACTTGGTTCACTGGTGGCTTGCTTGTTAGCAAATCTAATTCTTTTGTTATTATCAAGAATAAGAAAGTTAAAAATAGGAAATAAAAAAAGAACATTTAACAATACACCCAATTTGTATGTTTTTTTTTTCTTATTTAGGTTAATGAAATGCTTGCTTGCATGCACCCCTAATGAGTATAAACCTACACACCAGTCATATAGGTTTCTATCATCCGAGGGCAGCAGGAGTGTAGGACCCCTATCATGTTGATACGACCTCACTTGTCCTTCAACATTCTGTGAGTACTTCATTACTCAGGGAGAACTTTAAAAAGGGACACTCTGAACACATAGTGCTTCACTGTATAAACAGCAGTCTAGGACAAATGGATGTTCACTGGTATTTTTCCCCTCTAGTAACACCCACCATGCTAGTAGATGGCCCATAGGTAGGATTAAGGTCCCCAAGGGAACATGGTGAGGTGGTCGGACAGTGGTGGGTATGTTCCAAGAGTCTTCAGAAGCAATCCAGCTGCTGAACACCATTGGGTTGCTTTATAAAAACAATGGACTACAGGCGCAAAAAGGAACCGACAGATTATATCCTAGTTTGCTGCAATCTGATATGAATGTCACCACATGAGTAAACAAATTCAAAAAAAAAAAAAAAAATATATATATATATATATATATAATATGGATTGCGCTAACTACCACCACTTCTATACCAGCTCATTAAATATCACTTTCACAGTGCCTTATAAAAACCTGAAGTGCCACGCATACATATATTGAAACTTCTATAATCTCCTCACTACACCCTTAATGAAGACATGTATATTCCATGCCACTATATAAAGTGCAATTCATTATTATAAACAATATCAAAATGAATATAAAATAAGAAAGGACAGAAAAATTATTCCAGTGCAAATGAATGTCCTAAGTGAGTGATCACTTCAGTGCCAATGTATTCCTCCTATATAAAGTGCTTCTATAAAGTGCTTCTTTTATCCACCAAATGAGTGACTTCACCACCACCTGCTGCAATAGCCACTCACCAGATAAACCTGCATATGCGCCTTTGGTTCATTTAGGATAACCACTCCGTTATGGATTTCACCAACAGCCTTTCCAAGCAGTATGTAAATGCCTCTTGTACTAGTTGTTTCTCATAAAGATATATAAATAGCCGTCATGGTGTAGTATGTAATCAAAATGTATTTAAAATGTAAAAAAGCATAGTTAAACTCACATGTGCTTGTGCCTATATGCTGGCACCAAGCATATCCAGCCGTGTACGTGGGAATGGGGTTCAGCCAAGTTCAGCCAATGACAGGCAACATATATGTGCCAGGTCAGTGGGAAGTAGTAAAATAGTTTTTACATAGTTCAATATATAAATTCAGTATATTAATTTATTTTCTCTGCACATTTACATTCAGACAAAGCTACCTGGTAAACTTGGCAGTTACAGGTATTGGACAAACCAACTATTACTGCCTACAATGGTGCTTACACAGGTCAGCTATCCTTCATATGGTTTAATCCAAATGAAAAATAACTGTTATGCCACGTACACATGACCGGATTTTCTGGAAGACTAGGTCCGACAGAATCAGTCCGTTGGACAATCCAATTGTGTGTGGGCTAATCCGATCGTTTTTCATTTTTAAAATCTGATGGACCTATATATAGAACAGGTTTCAAATCTGTCTGATGGACTCAATTCCTATCGGGAAAACCTTTCGTCTGTATGCTGGTCCGATGGACCAAATACAATGCAGGGGAAACTATTGGCTACTGGCTTTTGAACTTCCTTTTTTAGTCCCGTCTTACGTCAACACGTTCAAAACGAATGGACTTTTGAATGGACTTAGTCCGTTCGTGTGTGGCCAAGTCCATTAGTACGGAAGTCCATAAGAACTCCGCTGAAAAGTCAGTCGGGAAGATCGTCGGACATAGTCTGCCAGAAAGTCCAGTCATGTGTACACAACATTACTGTAACTGCCTAAAATGTTTAAACTGGAATTAAACTTTCATTTGTTTTTCTCTTATCTAAAGTTTATATCAATTTTTGTAAACTATATACTGTTAGAAAATGTCCTACGCTCCAGGGTATGTTCTTTGTAAAAAATATGCCCACTACTACCTTATTTCAGAGCACTGCTCAACAAGGCAGGATCAACCAGGTTTCAGGTGACACAGGGGGCCAAATTACACAGCACAAGCACTGTGATGTATAACATGTTTTAAAGGAACAGGATACTTTTTTAGGGTTACAAATGTTTTAATGTTCATTTAAGACTATCCCATCCATGAGGGGACAATGCTGCAGTGTAATGGCAGTGCAGAAGTAAGTTTAGTCACCCTATTAAAAAAGAAAATCTATCTGCAGGATCAACAATATGTTATTAGGGGACTCAGAAACACAATCTGTAATGGTAATGATAGAGATAGACTGCATCAAATATTTGCATATGTTCCACTGGAAAGAAAAGGAGGACCAGCATGGGATGGGGAGGGCAGAAGAGACCTGGGGGTGTTTTTTCCTTTTTAGCATAAAGTATTTTTATTTTTATTTGAAAAAAATGTTTACATTTTTTTTGGTTTCTATTTTGGTCTAATTAACAAGTAAGGAGTTGACAACATTGCATTTTTACATCATGGACAGCAATGTTAACTATAATCCCAAAGTACAGTAAATATTTGGGTGCCCCTTTTAAAGCACTCCTCTATTTATTGAGGGTCATATGTGCCACACATGTCATCACGTCTGGAAGTCTACGTGAGGAGTGGATGTATAATTTTTAAAGATTAAAATCTAAACTTAAAAAAGATACAGTTTGAAGGGGTATACATGAATAATGGATGGGTCAGGGATTATTCCAGGAAATCTGCCCTATCCTCTTAAATCTTGAACCCAACAGAATTCCCATCTTTGAAGTTGAAAAAGTTTTTACCTTTGATCATTTTCATCAACTCATAGGAATATGTTGAAATTATACTGCAATAACATTTTCCAACTGAGGCTCTATAGAATCTGCAAAAATAAACTTTTAAAAGAATAATGGATGTACTGTGGTCAGTGCTGGCTTTGCTCTTAAAACTAGGACAGGCTTGCACCTATTAAATGTATCTACTTACTTTCAAATCTTTTGATAGCCTGCATTCTGTACAGATCTTTCATGGATAAATCTCTTTGTTAACACACTTTCTTTGATGTTAAAAAGATCAATCAAACCAAATAGGGTATGATTAGATTTGAATTTGGCAAAGATTTTCCTGAAGTTTATTACTTCAATATCTTTTGCCCATTGATCCCAACACTCTTTTGTACACATACAAAATATAACTCTTTAGTCTTTTCTATCCAAATATAATATACATTTTTACAATTCATTGGTTTGTTCATTAATACAGCGCTTTAGGTTCAAAAGGAATTTTTACTGAATTGATTGTATGCAATCAAATTTTGAATTCTGTGTTGAAGAAATTGACCCACATAGTATGCAATGTGCACCTATGTTATTCACGTTTTTTTTTTCCTCAGGCATAGGGTTAGTAACAGGATAACAAAGGGTACCTAAAACAAGGCAAAAAAAAAACATATTTATTTTCTTTAAATATTAAATATTTTCATTATCAACATGTGTATTCACAAAGCATTTTATACTCCTGCTGAGATCTTTGTGCAGTGTTGGTAAGGGGAGGTAAGATAAATATGAATCTTTAAGCATTAATGTAAGGTGTGGGGAGGAAATGTTAAAGTAAAATTCCAGCTGAAGCCTAAATAGTCTTAAGGATGTTCCCTCCTCTCTCTTAGCATCTATACTATCTTACACATTTTAAAAAAATGCATACTTATATACCTATTTTTTTCCTTCTTCAGTTCAGTCACATAATCAGGCTCTCCTGTGTCAGTCCATCGTTTTTTACATCTGTTATGTTGGAAAACATGTCAGCTGATATCTTCTTTCTCTTTCGTCCTCTTCTGAATGTTGCCATTTAGCAATGTTAGCTATAAAGTGTGAAGTGACATAAAATGGTAATATTAATAACTAATTACAATTTAAATGTATTAATAAAAATACATTAATAAAAATAATATTATAATGAATAATATTATATGAACAATACAAAACAATATAAGTGAAAAATATGTATATATAGAGTGAAAGTGAATATCAAGTGAATAATTATGTGGATGTGATCTAATAAATTATTTATAAAAATTAATGAACAGTTATATAAGTGTGATCTAATAATTCATATCATAATTATAGTAATTAATCACATGCCCAAGTGCCCCTATATAGGTCCCGCAAGCCATGATTGGATTATTATATATCTAGTCAAAAATGTATAGTCTCCCTCAATCACATAATATTAAATTCATATTAAAACATGATAAAATAATTAAAAATACAGAAAAACCCTATTTTAATATAAATAATCAGTATGAATATAGAGAATAAAAGAGCAAGGCCCTTTATCTATATCCTATACTGGTGTCTCAGAACAAGTTCACAAATAAGGCCATAAAAACAAATAATACTGTACATAAACTCATCAGGAATTATCAATAAAGGTGTTTACATCTGTATCAATATTTAACCCATACAGTGGATATGTTTTCAATCTGTGAATCCCAGTCATTTCTAATTTAGATATCTCTCTCACTAGTGCACTGCCCCTCCAATGGGGTCCGTATTTATCAATACCCCAAAAAATTGTTTTGGAGTGGTCCTTGTCATGTACCAGTAAATAATGCCTAGACACTGAATGATTCTTAAAACCAATCTTAATGTTGGTAATGTGTTCATTGAGGCGAACTTGGGGGGGGGGCTGTTTGGTGCAGCCCACATATTGCAAGCCATAAGGGCATTGCAACATGTATAATGGTTTTATCACATGTGATTCTTGTGTACTTGTTGAGGTAAAGGTTGTAGTTCATCTATGAGCACATGCAGTCAACGAACAAACTCTGCAATGTCTACATTGATAAAACCCAGTTAGTTGGTTAAAGAAACTGGGTTTAATAGTTGCTTGGTTCAGAATATTGGGGGCTATTTGGTTTCTCAACAAGGGTGCTCCTTTGAATACAACCCAAGGTTTCTCTGGCCACACCTTGTTGAGCACTGCATCACTCCTGACAACATGCCAATGCTTATAGATTAAACTCTTAACACTGTTATGCTGCAAGGAATAGGTAGTCACAAAAAGGACCCCAGAAGAAAAAGCCTCATTCACACATGGTCCTCTTTCAATAAATAGTTTGTCCCTATTGACATTTTTAATAGTGTCTAAAGTGTTACACAGGGATTCCCTCGAATATCCCTTTTCCAAAAATCTGCCGGTAAGGACTTATGCCTGCACTAAAAAGTTAGTCACTTCACACTTTATAGCTTATGTATGGGTTTCATTATTTATCTCTCTATGTATTGATGGAGGATCAATATCGTAATGTACTTTAAACTAATGGTCTCTATTATACTGGCCTGATATTAAATATATTGGGCAATCGTTTTGGGTCAGTAAATAAGAAAGTATTATATAACTTTTGATAATGATCCTATGGTATTCAAATGGTAATCACTTTGAATGCTTTAACTTTTACGTTTTTTATGATAACAATGTTTTTTGGGGGTTGCTGTTGATACAATTTTCCCTGTTCTTGATGGTAAAGTAAATGTGCCCATAACCAATATGGCTTCCATGTAATCATGACCCAGAATGAGGATTGGTTCCGTATTTAAGGTGGTGAGTCCCTACGCATGCTCTTTCCCCATTGACAACGTCTGCTGATGATGAAACGCATTTGGAGGCACGTCGTGGCATCCCCACGTGATCTGAGTAGTAGGACGTGCTCCATTTGTTCCATCCGGCATTCTTTTTATGCATTGATACTACTTTTTAACTGTAAGTGCAATACTTTGTTTAATAAATCCAGAATTTTAGACTATATTACACCATGGCCAGTTTCTTCTCTTTCTGAGCATTCATTGAGTATACACGGACACTTTAGCGGGACAGAGGGAGTGATCAGTACCATCCCATTACCGTCTTCATTGTGGTCATCTGCAAGCTTAAAGGCCTAGGCTGGGTTATAGTCATCTACCTTTAAAGCTTGCCGTCTGGTAAGCAGAATCTACAGGTATGGTGGTCAGGCACTCTGCCTGTGTGTGTACACTGTGGTGGTTTTAAATCTTCAAGTGACTTCAAGTTTTTGAATGATAATTGATTTCCTTGCTAGTACGCTAGTTTCTATGGATTCATTACATTGAGACTCTGTAGCGCAACTTTTACTACTATATCCAAAAGGTGACATGTCCGCTGAGTATGCTGGCCATACAAGAACTGGAATGTTTTCTTTTTACTGGTAATAAATCTGAACTCACACATATTAACATATTTGTGATCTAGTTTCCACAATAATTGTCTGGCATTGCAAATACTTCTGTCCCAAAATGTATTCTTTAACCACTTAATAACCGCCCTATAGCCGAATGACGGCTACAGGGCGGTTTCTTAACTCTGGGAGGCCGTCATATGAGGTCCTCCCAGAATTCCGCTCTTGCGCGCCCCCTGGGGCGCGCACTCGAGAGCATCCGTGACCGCCGGGTCCACAGGACCCGGCGCATCACGGATCACGGTAAACGGCCGCTCATAGCGGCCGTTTACCACGTGATCGCTCCGTCAAATGACGGAATGATCACTTGTAAACAAACCGCCGTCATGTTATGACTCTGTGTTACCCTGCAATACCCTGCAATACTCTGCAATACCCTGCAACGCTCTGCAACACCCGCCAATACCCTGCAACACTCTGCAATGCTCTGCAACACTCTGCAATGCTCTGCAACACCCGCCAATACCGTGCAACACTCTGCAATGCTCTGCAACACCCTCCAATATCCTGCAATGCTCTGCAACGCAATACTCTGCAACGCCATACTCTGAGATACCCAGCCATAGTCGGTGATACCCTGCAATACCCAGCCATAGACACCCCCCCTCCCGCCGCCCTCCGGTGCTTCTACCGACTCGCCAATACGATCAAATCCAGAATCTTTTTTTTTTCAGGCTTCCCAGCTTAGAGATGAGATGCGGGGTCTTATTGACCCCATATCTCACTGTAAAGAGGACCTGTCATGCCATATTCCTATTACAAGGGATGTTTACATTCCTTGTAATAGGAATAAAAGTGATCAAAAAATTTATTTTTGGGGAAAAAAATGTCAAACTAAAATAAATAAAGTAAAATGAACAATAAAATATATATATTTTTTTTTAAAGCGCCCCTGTCCCCATGTGCTCGCATGCAGAAGCGAACGCATACGTAAGTCCCGCCCACATATGAAAACGGTGTTCAAACCACACATGTGAGGTATCGCTGCGAACGTTGGAGCGAGAGCAATAATTCTAGCCCTAGACCTCCTCTGTATCTCAAAACATATAACCAGTAAAAAAAAAATGTAATCGTCGCCTATGGGGATTTTTAAGTAGCGACGTTTGGCGCCATTCCACGAGCCTGTGCAATTTTGAAGAGTGACATGTTAGGTATCGATTTACTCGGTGTAACTTCATCTTTCACATTATGCAACAATTGTGCTAACTTTACTGTGTTTTTTTTTATTTAAGCACAAAACAGTTTTTTTTCCAAAAAAAAGCATTCGAAAAATTGCTGCGCAAATAACGTGCAAGATAAAAAGTTGCAACGACCACCATTGTATTCTCCAGGGTGTTTGCTAAAAAAACATATATAATGTTTTGGGATTCTATATAATTTTCTAGCAAATAAATGATGATTTTTACATGTAGGAGAGAAATGTCAGAATTGTCCTGGGTGCTCCAGAACGCCTGATGGTGCTCCCTGCATGTTGGGCCTCTGTATGTGGCCACACTGTGTAAAAGTCTCACACATGTGGTATCACCGTACTCGGGACTAATAGCAGAATGTGTTTTGGGGTGTAATTTGTGGTATGCATATGCTGTGTGAGAAATAAACTGATAATATGACAATTTTGTGAAAAAAAAAAGTAAAAAAAATCTTGATTTTGCAAAGAATTGTGGGAAAAAATGACAACTTCAAAAAACCCATCATGCCTCTTACTAAATACCTTGGAATGTCTTCTTTCCAAAAAGGAGTCATTTGGGGGGTATTTGTACTTTTCTGGCATGTTAGGGTCTCAAGAATTGAAATAGGCCATCAGTACTTCAGGTGTGATCAATTTTCAGATATTGGCACCATAGCTTGTGGACTCTATAACTTTCACAAAGACCAAATAATATCCACCAATTTGTACTTATTTTTACCAAAGATATGTAGTGGTATAAATTTTGGCCAAAATGTATGAAGAAAAAATTACTATGCTGCTAAATTTTATAACAGAAACAAAGAAAACTTAATTTTTTTACAGAATTTTCTGTATTTTTTCTTTTATAGCACAAAAAATAAAAAACCCAGCGGTGATTAAATACCACCAAAAGAAAGCTCCATTTGTGTGAAAAAAAGGACAAAAATTTCATATAGGTCCAGTGTTGCATGACTGAGTAATTGTCATTCAAAATGTGAGAGCACCGAAAGCTGAAAATTGGTCTGGTTATTAAGGGTGTTTAAGTGCCCAGTGGTCAAGTGGTTAAATATACTTTTTTTTTCATTGAACCAGTTGAAATTTTTGCCGTCAAACTTTTCTATTCAAAGTGAATGGGGGAATCACTCCTGCTGAGCTATTATATTCTGCCAGCAAGGTGCCATCCTTTCCAGCAGCATATAATGACCAGTGTTGCTGACTATAACTGGTGGCACTGGATCATTTGGGAAAAAAAAACCAAAGGCTGATTTGTACACAAGTTATTTAATAGATCAACATGTGTACAAACAACTAGCCCATACATGGATCGAAATTTGTCTGGTCCCTGCCAAACTGGCCACATTTTGATTCATATATGGTTGGCTTAAAGAGATTCTATAAACTGATGATAAAAATATTATATACAAACAAGCCACAGATACTTGCATACTACTGCAGGGCTCAAGTCCTGCGGGAACACATGGGAACGGAGTTCCTGTACTTTTTCCACAACAGGAACTCAGTTCCCGTTAGCAGCCGCATTCTGCAAGACTTTTAAGTATGCGAGCTGTGTGGCAGGTGCTACACCAGCAGCTGCCGACACAGCTCGCAATAGTAAGTGCGGCACACCTGACCATTCAGGCATTGCCAGTAGGGGACCCCATAACAGCTTCCGCTTCGATCTACCTGTCAATCACAGCTAGCTTATGTGTGGATCAGCTATTCTGCTCACAGGACATGCAGGGAGAGAGGTGAGCTGAGGGAGGAATATCAGTTTGGGGTGGTAAGCTGAGCACAATATCTGGCAAAGTTTAATGCCAGGAGGGAAGTTTATGTGGAAATATGTGAAGGGTTGGAATAGCAGCGAGTGTGTGTTGGAGCCCTGCAGAGTTTGCAGCCCCCCAAGCTAACATACGTCTACATACATCTCCTAAGCAGGAACACATCACTATCTCCCCAAGCATTCTGTCCAGATAATGTGCAGTTAATTTATGACCTTTCCGTTTAACCTTTGTTATCCAAACTTTGTTCAATGAAAGGTGTAAACTCACCACATAAACACTCTATATACAAAATAAAATTCCCCAATAAAGATCAGAACATGATGTTCACATTTGCCTGGAAGCACAATTGAATGAATGCTGATTATTCAGAGAATTACCTTATTTATGTTCATTGAGGATTTTTTTTATGTACTAACAGTTAAGCTTCATAAACACAATACGAAAATTGGATGACAAATATCACTTTTGAAGCGTTCGTGCATATGAGCGTATCATTTTTTTTTGGTGGGGGAGTGGATCTTGGGTGGGAGTTCCCACACTTTTTTCCCCTGGACTTGACCCCTGTACTACTGGTATTATATCACATGACTCCTTACACTGATCAGTATTATTAAGTGGCTATTCAAAAGACTACATTAACAAATACAACTGGAGTTTCAAGTTATCAGCACTTACAAAGAAACATGAGATGACACGTTTTAGATTCAGGTTTCAAGGCTCTGACAATTGGTAATTATCTTAACATGTATTTAGTAATGTGGCATTTGAGATTTTGCAGCTCCAGTGACAGATGAAGACCTGATGCATATTGCTCTCTTTGCTGAAGAATATTGTTATTGCAGTTTTGTCTAAAACGAAGGCAACCAATTGTTCTGCACTGCTTTTTTTTGCTTTTTTTTAAAGTAACAGTTTTATACATAATATACTGTAAGATACAGACCACCTCCCTTTATTTACTTAAAGTAAGCCATTAATGAACATAGACAAATGGCTTTTGGGCTTTTTGGCTTTGAGCTTTAATGGAAGAGTTGCCTGTGGCTTTAAAAACCTCTTAGCCAAGGTCTACACACTTGAAGTGACACTAAATTCTGGTTTAAAAAAATGATGTTCAGGTATTTATAATTAACTCAAAAAGTACCTTTTATTGATTTCAGCCTCCTCCAAATCTACAAATTACTTTTTTTTAGCTATGTTCACACTTCATGTTATGTTCATAATAGGAATGTAGCCACCCTCTCTTGATAACTCCTGAGGTGGATCATGGACTATGGATTACTGAATTTGTAGTGTGCAAAGAGCAGTGCACATGTCTGCAACTAACATGCACTGCCCATTAAAAAAAAAAAAGGAATGAGGGAAAGGGTAGGTTTGGGAGCTTATAAATGATGGTACAAGGGAAGAAAGACACAGCATGACTCAAGTTAATAAAACATGCTTTACAGGGCTATTAAGTAGTTGATTTGTATGTAATATTTTGGACAATAAGTATATAGTTTAGACTATAGAGAGTTTTAAACTATGATTCTATTATGGGTGAAGATACCTGAAAAGTTGTAGATTGGATACAAATCTGGTTAAACATTTAGAGCTTAAGGACTGCCCCTACTTGTATGTAACCCTTTAAAGCTGAAGTTTAGGTATGACTTTGTAGCATAGGTACACTGGTCCAGCTTATATCAATTGAAGTATGGTTATCTCATACCTGACCAATTCCTCTGTAAGATGCAAATCACTGTAGTAGTCACTGCCACTACAGTGATAGCAGCAGTCAGCCGGGTTCAGTGCCCAGGGGGCTATCAAATCACTCTCTCATATTTGTTACACTCCACATCTTATTGAGCACCCTATAAGGATTTTGGTGCCCTGACCCATTCTTATTGACCTTAATACAGCCCAAATTCTTCTTAGAGAGTAAGATAGAGATATTCAGTTCAATGTCAACAAGGCTTAAAGCATTAGTAAATGCTACATTTTGATTGTTACTGTTGCCTAGTATTTATGATTATGTGCATACTCTTCAATCATTGTAGTAGTATGGACATATACATATCTAGATCTGAGAGATTTTGTACAAAAGAGGTAGTTCAATCCGCAATACACATTTATTTATAGGGTTACATAATATATACAAATTACACACCAGACAGTATTTACAACACAGTGTACAGTGTAGGTCCCCTGGCTTACATGATATTTACAAATTACTCACAGAACCATATTTACAATACAATATAAGTTAAAAGTTTCGAGTTAGATTACCTGTTAACTTCAGGTCAGCCCATGGTGACTGCCGTGTGTTCCCACACCAGAGTGGGTTAGCTTGCTCACAAAGCATTATATCCCTCCTACTTTCTGTAGGGTGGCTAATATAATTTTCCCTAATTGGTCAATGTACCAAGTAAATGTATATTGGGAACAGCCTGATTGGATGAGTCAAAGAAAGCTGTTGTTTACTTCCCAGGTGAGATGTTATCAGGGAAAACAAAAGGCCAAGCTTTGACGTTGAACTAATTACAGTAACACCAACACAACACTCAATACTTTAAATATATATTTCCCTCTAACTGAAATATATTTCTGATTACAATATTGTACAGGTATTAATGGAGATTTCACATAAACTCATAAGGCTACATTACCTACAGGTAATCTTATAATAAAGCTTACCTGTAGGTAAAATGAATATCTCCTCAATGTACACTGTTTAGTAAATATTCCATTGAGAAGCAGCTGGTGATGTCACTGGCACATGCACTCGGCTGGAACGGCATACATGTGCCATTTCTTTAGAGCTGTGTACCATGGCCACGACTTCTGTGTGCATGTGCAGAAGTGACATCATCACGGCTTGGCCATTCAAGCCGATGTAGCCCGTGAACCCAGAAGGAAGAGTGGATGACGATGGAAGCCTCTTCAGTGACTTACTACAGCTTTTATTTGCACAATGACGTGTATGAAACTAACTGAAGGTTTACTTGAGAGGACCCTTTTATTAAACACATTCTCACAATTAAAACTAACACTAAAAAAGCCAAGAAGATGATTTAGCAAAGAGTCTCCCAGAGAGACGCTACTTATAATTTTGCACCTTCCTATTGCAACCTATATAAACTGGTTAAATGTACAACAAATCTCACTCCAAAAGGCCAAGAATAATCATCTATTTCAGAAAAGAGTTTTAGGTACAAGGGTACCAAGCAGGTAAATCACTAGCATGTATTGCCAGTTCTTAACAGCTTAAAGTGTATGTTACTAACATTAGAAACAATATGGGAAACCTCCAAGCTACCTCTAGCATGATTCTGAAAATATCCTCCCAGTTCTCCCAATATCTATATGAGTCTAATGTTTGCTTTATTCCCATAGAAATATTCGATTTTTTAATAATACCCAATCCCGCTTTTGAATGCCCAATTTATTGCCCAAACCTATTTAAGTACTTAGATATTGCCATTATGAATTTTCCTAATCCGAGATCCTAATCCCTAATCCCCTGGAGCAGTTTGTATTCCTATGGAGGTATTTTAAAATATAAATCCACCTTACTCCTTAGTCTCCTTCAAACCTTTAAAAGCACTTTAGGCTAGGTTTACACCTTTGTGTTTCCATTTCCATGGGGTTGTTAATGCTCTTTTTATGATGCTTAATGCACATTGATGCCCTTTTACACATTTCTTTAGGTATCACAATGCAGAAAATCAGATAAAAACAGAATCAGTACAAAACTACATCCTAACTAAACAGATTTTATGAAAAAAAAAAAAAAAAGTCCATGTTGTTTAACATACACTAGGCCTTTTTAAACATGGATTTTCCACTTCTGTCTCCTAGTATCGTAGTAATTTTTCTCCTCCAGTGTCCCCCTGTCTATACTGTCTATGCACCTTCCCACAGTTGGTTTTCCCCTTCTCTTCCCTTCCTTTCTAAATAATAATTAAGAGTTTCAGAATAAAATGTAATAGTGAGGTTATTGAATGCATTGTATTAGTTAGTATTTATATGTTCACTATTAATTACATTATATGCAGTATTTCTATATGAGTATAGAAAATTGAACTGTTTTTTTATACAATAAATAAACTGATTTATATACAAATTTTGTGTATGTGTAAACTTAGAATTTCTCCATATTATCTTTATGTTTCACCATACCATTGCCCTCACCACCTAGGGCATTAAGGTCATTTAGAACCTTCCTACTTGATTTAGATGACAGACGGGCTCTGCACATCTCTCTTTCTTCCCTTTCTATTTTTTCCTCCTTTCTCTCCTCCATTTTCCCCTCCTGTCTGTACTTCTAGTCTAGCCAGCTATCTATCCGATGTTCTCCTTTATTCACTTTCACTATCCACACTCCTCTTATTTATTTCTTTTGTGGCCCTACGTTCGCTGACCTGAGAGCGGAGACAGAGGACAGAGGCGCGCCCACTAATTGGGGCATGTCAGCTACTCCAGCGCCGCCTCCTATGACGCTCACCGGCCCTCAAGGTTTTATGGGTAGTGCCGTTTTCTGCCTGGTGATCTCTCCTCTCTAGGTGTGCAGTGCGCTATCCACTGATTATGTGCACAGCGTCTGCACTCATAAAAGGAACCCCTTTCACTTCCATTAGCAGGCACTGGATGGGGTCACCATGCTTGTTACATATTTTCATATAAGGTAGTTTATCTGATTACACGTTGTTTGTTTCTATTTCTCTACTATTTTGCACCTTTCCCCTCTTGTTTTCTCCTCTTCCTGTTACACTTCTGCTGCAATTGACCAAGTCTGTTTTTATATGCTTATTGTTTGAATAGATTTCTGCCTATTACCTGCATGTACTTTCCCCAATCTTGCTTTAAGTGGGGACAGCCGGTCTGTATATAGGATATATGGTCCTTCAAAGATAGAAGATGACCTGTACACATACATATATGCATACACACACACACACATATATATATATATACATATACAGACTTAAGCACTCATTTTCTTACTGATCGGGAACAGGTATTTATTAATTATATAAACAACAAATATCTTAAAATTCTACCATGGCTTACATTTCTTAATCAGATAAAACCGAGTTATATGTTGGCATCCCTGGCTTTTTTTCTAAGACCCTTTGTTGTGGTCCGTAAGTACACTTACCACCGTTTCACTTTGATCACGATTATTCATTTATCACCCCTTCCCCTCACCACACACCCCATTTCCTTATATCACTCTTCACTTCTTTGTGGGAGCTTCACTTCATGCTACTCTGTATCACACCAATTTCACTCCTTCTCCTCCCCCCATCCTTTCCTTCCCCAACTCCTTCACAATATTCCCACTCTGTTCCCTTCCAGGTTTTTGCTCCCATCCTCACCTTTGCTCCCCATCCCTTCCCTTCCCTCACCTTTTCTCCTCTCCCCTTTTCCCCTCCCTTCCCTTCCCCTTCTTTCCCTTTCTCCCCTTCCGTTTCCCCCATTCTGTCCCATTCCCTTCTCTATTCTATTATTACCTCTCTAATTGCCCTTTCTTCCCCTCCTCCTTCCTCTCCCCCTCTCCCCCCATGTCTTGTCTCCTTCCTTTTTTCAATCCCCACCTCTTCCACCTCCTCTGTTTTTCTAATATCCCCTTCCCTTCCTTTCCCTTCTTCTTCCCTAATTTTTCCTTTCTATCCCTCCCCGTTCCCCCCTTTCATTTTTCATCATTCCATTCCTCTCTATCTCCCCCCTTCCCCCTTTTTTTCCTTCCCCTCCCTTTTTTCTCCCTCCTCCTCATTCTCTCCTTCCCCTCCCCCCTCCCATGTTCTTCATCCCTCACCCCCTTCCTTCTTCCCCCTTCCTCCACCTCTTTCCTCCCCCCTTTTCCCCTTCCCTACATCTTTCCCTTTGCCCCACTTCAGTCCTCTCTCCCCCCCCCCCCCCCAACAGCCCACGATTCCCTTCCTCCCTTTCTTCCGTTCATCCTCACCTTTAGTCATTTTTCTTTTTCATTGGCTAGATTGGCCCCGGCCTCGGTCCTGGGCCTCTTCTGCCCAGCTTCTTGAGTGCAGCCCAGTGCCCATCGTTGTATTCTATTGTTGGCTCAACATCAGCACGCAGGTAACAAATCCCGGTTGGTGGGTGGCTAATGGATATGGAAGGTCACAATATATTCTTGTGTACATTGCTATTGCTTTGTGTGTTTTTAACTGTATTCTTGTTGTATGTAGGGACACATCTATTTCTGTCTTTCAACAACTATCCCCTGAGGAAGCCCCAGCAGGCGAAACATGTCGGGACACAAATGCTAAAAGACCTTGATCTATTAATTTTCTAGATGTGCACTTATATCTGCGCAATGTCTGTATAGCCAACACTACTGGTTTTAAAACGTTTGTCCGTTGTTTAATAAATTTTGTTATTTTTTTTATAATTGTTGTTGTATTACTCTGTTCTTTGTACTCAGCACCCTGAAAGTCCCACTAAATAACCTTTCCAGATTTACATACTATTCAGGAATGGTGGTGCCTGCTATTTACACTGTCACCTATCCATATTACTTACTTAGAGCAAAGCATATTCATGTGTTAGAATGGCCCAGTCGAAGCCCAGACCTAAATCAATTTGAGAATGTGTGGTAAGACTTGAAAATTGCTGTTCACAGATGCTCTTCATCCAATATGACAGAGCTTGAACTATTTTGCAAAGAAGAATGGGCAAAAATTTCACTCTCTAGATGTGTAAACCTGGTAGAGACATATCCAAAATGACTTGCAGCTGTAATTGCAGTGAAAGGTGGTTCTGCAAAGTATTGACTCAGGGGGGTTGAATACAAATTCATGCCACACTTTTCACATATTTATTTGTAAAAAAAAATGAAAACCATTTATCATATTCCTTCCACTTCACAATTATGTGCCACTTTGTGCTGGTCTATTACATAAAATCCCAATTAACAAAAAGGAAAACGTCTGATGTCACCCGCAAACAACCTTCATCCTAATATATGCAACTAAATACAGCAAATCGCCCCGGGACTTCCTGTATTTTGTTTAGAATCTCAATTAAACACATTTCCAATTTTGGTTGTAACATGAAAAAAATTTGGAAAATTTCAAGGATAGGAATACTTTTTCAAGGCACTGTATATAGAAATTTCAAATTCCAGTCAGACGTGTCTCATATTTTTGTGCAGTGGTGTGATTTGACATGTCAAATCGCATGTCAAATCGGCGGTAATGGCACCGTCCTAATCAGTGTGGCGCTGCACTGATTTCAGAAAGTCGTTTCAAAAAGTTGTTTCTGTACTACTTTTTACAATGTCAGGTTGCGATTTCCATCAACATCTGCACAGATATCTGTGAAATTGCCACTGAAATCGGAACTGAAATGTGGGAGTGAAATCATACGAGTTCACACAGCTTTATTCCCACAGCTCAGTGTGAACCTAAGCTTTAGTCCACTCCCCTTTTGGTGGGATATGGTCCTGTCAAGAACTCTTTGCCTCCCTTTGCAACACTAGGGTCTTGCATGCATTACATTATACACACTGTGGGCTGACTTACTAAATATAGTTGAGAAGCTTTACTTAATAAATTGTGAGAATTCTCATTTAAATTATCCAAATATGTGAAAAGCAAATTCCTGTTCCATTTATGAGTATCCAAACATGTGCAGATGAAAGTTTGAAAAACTGTCTTCACCTCTATTTTGAGAAGCAAATTGGAAAAAATCCAGGCTGAATCTGGGTCAGCACAACCTGGGAAAGCCAACACTGTACATCCATTCCATGTATAGATTACCCATTTGTTGCTGGGGAAAATCTAATTTGTAATGATGGTACTAGATGTTCTGCTTTCTTGAATGGCCCTGTGTTTACTGCCATTAGTGGAAGCATACAAGACAATACAGTATATGGATTTGACACTTCCTTTCACAACAAATAGAATATTCTTTGACAGAATCTCTGCAGTAAGATAGGCCCCAGGTGTGTTTCTGAAATCCCAACTTTGGAATGTCTCTTTGAATTTGGAGTTTCGAGGCATGCACGATATACCACTAAAATGCTTCAAGTCTTAATTTACATCCACGTCTTGCTGGTTTAATGAAGGTTACACAGGAGTATTTATGATTTTTTTAAATAAATTAAATTGACTGAGCAGTAAAAAGTATGTAAATGGTGATTGTATGAAAACATTCAATGATTTAGACACCTGTAGGGAATGATGATTAATCTTGGTGTGCGCTCCATTGCTAGAAGGTATGTAGTATGTGAATGTTGAGAAAATAAATCATTCACTTTAGTTTTTTCTTGGAAAACAACAATAATCCACCAGTGCATAGGTAGTGGAGTAATATTTCCCTTAGTAATATTGATATTTTTAACATATTTAGTCTATATCCATACACTTATTTACCTAAGTAACCTGTAGCCATCAGGATGGTATGCAAAGGATCACGTTTGCAATTCTAAAATATGTTAGCAATTTATTTTATATGTTATATCTTATCTTATTTATCTTATATTATGTAAGTATTTTTGAGCCTAATTAAAACAACTTAGGAGAAAACACAACATGTATTGATAAATGTGACATTTGAATGGGTAATATATATAACAGCATCTGTGGATGTATTTTGAAATGCATTGGGGTTAATTTACTAAAACAGAAGAGTGAAAATTCTAGTGCAGCTGTGCATGGTAGCCAATCAGCTTCTAACTTCAGCTTGTCCAATTAAGCTTTGACAAAAAAAAAAGAACTGGAAGCTGATTGGTTTCTATGCACAGCTGCACAGCTGCACCAGATTTTTCACTCTTCAATTTTAGTAAATCAACCCCATTTCTTGTAGTGAAATTGCTCACTTAACTTTGGAGAGATAGCTACCAATGAGAAACAATCACAAATTACTGTGCAAATTGCCATTTCCTTACACTAAGTAAACATATCAGGAGACTTGAGGAGGAGTAACACTTATTAAAATGAAAAGTATTTAAATATTGGGGGGCATGTCTGGCCGACGCTGTGGATGGCTGCTCTACTGTGAGGCTCCAAGAATCCCCCAGCTACATACAGTGGTGTGAAAAAGTGTTTGCCCCCTTCCTCATTTCCTGTTCCTTTGCATGTTTGTCACACTTAAGTATTTCGGAACATCAAACCAATTTAAACAATAGTCAAGGACAACACAAGTAAACACAAAATGCAATTTGTAAATGAAGGTGTTTATTATTAAAGGTGAAAAAAAATCCAACCCATCATGGCCCTGTGTGAAAAAGTGATTGCCCCCTAAACCTAATAACTGGTTGGGCCACCCTTAGCAGCAACAACTGCAACCAAGCGTTTGCGATAACGTGCAATGAGGCTTTTACAGCGTCCTGGAGGAATTTTGGCCCACTCATCTTTGCAGAATTGTCCTAATTCAGTTACATTAGAGGGTTTTCGAGCATGAATGGCCTTTTTAAGGTCATACCACAACATCTCAATAGGATTCAGGTCAGGACTTTGGCTAGGCCACTCCAAAGTCTTCATTTTGTTTTTCTTCAGCCATTCGGTGGTGGACTTGCTGGTGTGTTTAGGATCATTATCCTGCTGCAGAACCCAAGTTCGTTTCAGCTTGAGTACACGAACAGATGGTCGGACATTCTCCTTCAGGATCTCTTGGTAGACAGCAGAATTCATAGTTCCTTTTATCACGGCAAGTCTTCCAGGTCCTGAAGCAGCAAAAAAACAGCCCCAGACCATCACACTACCACCACCATATTTTACTGTTGGTATAATGTTCTTTTTATGAAATGCAGTGTTCCTTCTACGCCAGATATACTTGGACACACACCTTCCAAAGAGTTCCACTTTTGTCTCATCGGTCCACAGAATGTTGTCCCAAAAGTCTTGGGGATCATCAAGGTGTGTTGTGGAGAAATTGAGACGAGCTTTGATGTTCTTTTTGCTCAGCAGTGGTTTTCTCCTTGGAACTTTGCCATGCAGGCCATTTTTGCCCAGTCTTTTCCTGATGGTGGAGGCATGAACGCTGACCTTAACTGAGGCAAGTGAGGCCTGCAGTTCCTTGGACGTTGTTGTGGGGTCTTTTGTGACCTCTTGGATGAGTTGTCGCTGCGCTCTTGGGGTAATTTTGGGCGGCCGGCCACTCCTGGGAAGGTTCACCACTGTTCCATGTCTTCGCCATTTGTGGATAATGGCTCTCACTGTGGTTCGCTGGATTCCCAAAGCTTTGGAAATGGCTTTATAACCCTTTCCAGACTGATAGATCTCAATTACTTTCTTTCTCAATTGTTCCTGAATTTCTTTGGGTCTCGGCATGATGTGTAGCTTTTAAGGATCTTCTGGTGGACCTTACTGTGTCAAGCAGCTCCTATTTAAGTGATGCCTTGATTGTGAACAGGTGTGGCAATAATCAGGCCTGGGTGTGGCTAGAGAAATTGAACTCAGGTGTGGACAACCACAGTTATAGTATGTTTTAACAAGGGGGGCAATCACTTTTTCACCTTTAATAATAAACACCTTCATTTACAAATTGCATTTTGTGTTTACTTGTGTTGTCCTTGACTATTGTTTAAATTGGTTTGATGTTCCGAAACACTTAAGTGTGACAAACATGCAAAGGAACAGGAAATGAGGAAGGGGGCAAACACTTTTTCACACCACTGTACGTGGCTACACACCGGCATTCCCAGCAACTCATACCGCCAACACTGTGGCTCACTCTCTGCTACCCCCAGCAACCGTGTTCTGCCAATGGTAGAACCCTGGATGGCCAAAAAAACTCACAGACTTCTTCCCAGCCCGCTGCTCGGGATCCATCCAAGATGGCGCTGGTGCAGCACGGAGCTCACCTCCTCTATCAGAGCTGCAAGGAGAACAAATAAGGGATCAAAGACAGGCTTTCCCCCTCCATGAGGGCGACTCCGGTGAGTTCTCTCCTCCTCTATTTCCTACATTCCTACATTCCATAGCCCACTAAAATCCAGACCCTGAATGTAAGGCCCTGATTAGCACACACAGGCACACTCTCCTCCCCCCTCCCTCATGCCTGCTCTGCAGATGCAGTCAGCCATTGACTCATTCCCAGCAACAGATCAGCCAGTGTCAGAGTTGGCTATGAAAAACATGTTATTAACACTGAGACAGACACTGCACACTGATCTCTCTGCAGTCCTAGCCCGACTATCCAACACAGTGCAGGAACATGAGCAGAGAATCTCACATGTGGAAACTAAAATGGCTGAGATGTGCACAGCCTACAATGATTCGGTGGATCAAACAACATCAAACAAAACTTAAAATCACAGACCTTGAAGACAAAACATCACATTTTGCAGTATTCCAGTCACGCCAGATACGCTGGTTCCCCATATCCAACACATGAAACAACTCATCCTGTTGCTTACAGATCTTGAAATAGCCATAGATAGGGTCCACAGATTTCCCAAACCGGACTTCCTACCGCCATCATTCCCTAGGGATGTTCTAGCATGGATTCATTTTTACCACGCTAAAGAAAAAAGTAAAAAGAACAAATGTAGTCAAAACATAGTCAAAGTTCAGTAACCAGAACAGATAGTCAGCCAAGCCAGAAGTCTGAGATCAATGTAGTGAAACACCAAGCAGGATCTGGAGCCAGAAGGGATATCAGCAAAGCAAGTCTTTAAACAGAAATGCAGGAGATCGTCTCTGTGATGTTGACCAAGGCGAAGGCAGAGCTCCTCTGGACTGGACGGATTAAGTAGGCAGGACTGACGAGCAGGAAATCATCAACAGCTGAGTAACTGTGGAGAGAGAAGGGAGCTGGCAAGTAGCTGACAGCTGAGCGACCACTTTAAAGAAGGAAGGGCTCAGCCCAGCTCTGACAACCTCACTCCATATATCAATCCTGATGTTTTCAACTTTCTTGTTGCCAAATCCTACCCATAGTTGGAAAGCCTTGGCCTCACCATTTGGATTAACCTAAGTTATATGATGTTCTTCCATATTAACCTGTTGTTGATATGGTCAATATTCTCCCCCTGGTTGTCAGTAGCAAATGTTGCTATCCATTACCCTTGCCTTTTTTGCTAGTCTTTAAAATTCTGTCTCTGGTTCCTTCCCTTATTATGCAACAAACCGGTCCCTACTCACTCTATCCATTGAACTTTATCTCTGGAACACTCAACCCACTATGCCAACACCTCTTAAGACCACATTGCCCCTACCTCTACTCCCAATGACTATTCTGTGGCAAACTCCAAAACACCACCAAAATTACAAAGAGTATCCACCCAATATGAGCAAATACACAAACCAACTAAGTCCCTCTGAACCCTCGCACCATCATGGTAACTAAAATCACCTCTCTAAATGTGCAAGGCCTAAACTCACCCTTTAAACAATCATCCCTTGCAAAAGAAGCTCGCTCTCTAAAAGCAGATATACTTCTGATACAAGAAACACACTTCACCATATTGAAAACCTGCATTTACTTTGAAGCACTTCCCTCGTTTATTCATGGCTTCTAACACCTGTAAGAAAAATGGGGTTCTCATGGCCATCCGAGACTCAACACAATTCCAACTTCACTCTGAAATGTTGGACTCTCTGGGTCGCTACCACATCCTAATATGTGACATCAATCAAATTTGATACACAGTTGTTAATGTTTGTGCTCCAAACTCAAAACAAATAAAGTTCTGGAAACACCTCTTCGCGAAAATTCTATCTGTCAAAAGCGGTAGACTCACTATTGGAGAAGACTTTAATACAATTGGGAATGCTGCTTTAGACTCTTCATCTGGCAAAAGGGCTGCCCATCAAACCATCAACCATCTTCTTCACACTCACAACATACTGTATACGACATATGGACATGCCAACATGGAGCAGAAAAGGATTTCTCTTACTACTCACCTCCCTACCTTCATACTCCAGAATTTACTTTTTTCTCATTGACAAATGGACCCTCCAACTGATTACTGCCTCGCAGATAGGTACAATAACATGGTCCGACCATGCTCAGATGCAGCATTATCAGCACACATTAGTGAAGGAGAAAAATCTTTTTTTTTCAAAATTTTCTTGTCTTAATTTGTTAAGCAAAAAAATAAAAACCCAGTGGTAATTAAATACCACCAAAAGAAATCTCGATGTGATAGAAAAAAAAATAAAAAATTATAAAAGCCTGTAACTGTGACAGCACTAATAGCTGAAAATAAAAGTAAAAGTGCCCAGTAGGAAAGTGGTTAAAGAGAAACACTGGAAGCAATACAAACTAACAGAGGTCCTAATCTTTGCCCAGTCTCACCAAAACTAAAATAAAATTGATATAAAAGCAGTTTATTTTGAAGATAAAATATCAAGTGTGTCAGAGTAGTAAATGTATTTTACAGTGTTATGCTCATCTGCAATATGAGTTAAATCCTCTTGAAACAACTGTCTGAGCAGCCCATATGTTTTAGTTATAAAAATCAAGACTTGGCAAAGCTTGTGTCCATGTATAGCCCAGAAAACACATTAAAACCTTAGAGGAACTGTGTTTTTTTTTGTATGCGTTTTAATCTGAATTCTATTATTTCTTAAAATGTAGCCCTAGTAGTTACAGATTCCATAATCTTTTCTCTTATGTCATTTTAAATGCTTGGTTTAAATTGTACTTATAGAGATGACATCTTTTTTTTTTTTTTTATGTACACAATTTTAAATAATATTATTAATGGGAACCTGCCATAAAGCAAATTACCTGTCTCAGAAGCTTCAGAAATAAAATTCACTATATGATTTTGCAGTTGAATATATGCACCGATGCATGTTACCCACATTCATTGATACATGACGGGTCATGTCTATATGCTTTGTAGGTTTGGTGTATTAATATATACTTTTAAAAGAGTAGCATAACACTTTTATGTTATAATTATAATTTTCAACAGTTGTTATTAGTAACCTCTAGAGAAACTCTGCACAACCCTGTTGTCACCTGTTAAATACAATACTTGAGCTGCAAAAATTGCAGTGTTGATCAACTAAATGAATATAGACCATTGACTTAACAAAGTGAAGGTTCACTAAGTTTAGTGAATAAGATAAAGCTATGTTCGCTTCAATAAACTAATCATATTTAATCAGAAACTCTGTTTTGATCATTTCCCTCCACAGCCTTAGACATTCAGCATGAACACAGGTTCAACTTGCTTTCTAATATTTACTTTCAAAGTGCACAAACACTTTGCTGAGTACTCAGCCTCTATTCCTTTGAGACTTGTGCCAATGAGCAAATGCAGCTTTTCAGCACATTCCACTTGCCTTTAAAACTAAAGCTACGGTATATCTTCAGTCTTGCACAGTTTTACAGGCATCTCTGCTGCATCAAGTCAGATTTCATCTCATTTACTGGTTGAAGAATGTCCAGTAACATGTTCCCCTTTCTTTGCAAGTCTTTCTCACCTTGGTCCACCAATTTCAATCATCTGATTTTCGTTTTATTTAAATAATAAATATATTGAAATATTTTTATACAGTAGGAAAAAAAAGATGCGCTGAAAAGCCATATATATATGGGACAGTGAACAGGAAAAAAACTTTCAAGTGTACAGTGATGCTTTCAGAAGGAATCTGCCTGACAAGATTCATTAGTCATGCAAAATAAGACATCATAGGCTGAGAATTCTTACATAAATTTAAGAGACCTAGATGATTACTGCTGAGGTTTAAGAGTGATACACTTTCTGAATAAACCAGTCAGCAAGTACCATTTTATTCTTAGGAAAGAGGGGATGCTTGGTACCGTTCTCCCTACCAGTCCTTAATGTATTTATAGGCGAGCCCCCACTTTAGGAGATGTTATTGCCCCTGGTGTTATAGATTCTCCTACAGTAAAGGAGAATAGAATATTCTATTTTCTTTCTGGATTGGGCATGAGGGCGTTGCTCAGCATGTAGGCAGGCTAAGCACAACATCAAAAAATTAAAGGATCTTTCATCCTTCACTACCAATAAAAAGTATCAGATAAAGGATTTGACTATGTGTGGTACATGAGGGGTGGTCTACATGCTGGAGTGCGATTGTCGATTCCAGTATGTAGGGAGGATGCCTTAGGCCGCGTACACACGCGCGGACTGTTTGCCCAACCTTGTTCGTCAAACAGTTTCGGCAAACAGTCCGCTCAAAATTTGCATGAGCGGACTTGCCCACACACGAGCGGACTGTTTCAGCGAACTGTTTGCCAAACAGTCCGCTCAACTTTTGAAATGAACGGACTCGCCCACGTAAGGAGGAGGCAAATCCGCCCATTTCGAGCGCGTGTACAGGTAGGCGGGGCCCGCGAAGGAGACGTCGCGGGCTCCGCCGCCTGGAATGGGCTTAAAGGGGAACCCCAACGCCGAAAAAAATCGGCGTGGGGGTTCCCCCAAAGTCCACACCAGACCCTTGTCCGAGCACGCTACCCGGCCGGCCAGGAAAGGGGGGCGAGCGAGCGCGCCCCCCTTCTGAGCCGTACCAGGCCGCGTGCCCTCAACATGGGGGGTGCCTTGGGGAAGGGGGGGCCGCGCGGCCCCCCCACCCCAAAGCACCTTGTCCCCATGTTGATGAGGACAAGGGCCTCTTCCCGACAACCCTGGCCGTTGGTTGTCGGGGTCTGCGGGCGGGGGGCTTATCGGAATCCGGGAGCCCCCTTTAAGAAGGGGGCCCCCGGATACCGGCCCCCCACCCTATGTGAATGAGTATGGGGTACAATGTACCCCTACCCATTCACCTGTGAAATAAAGTACAAAAAAAAACACAACACAGGGAAAAAATATTTTATTGCACAGCTCCGGGGGTCTTCCGTCTTCGGGGGTCTTCTCGCCGGACTCCTCCGCTATCTGTGTGTAGCTCTTTTGCTAGCGGAGGAGTCCGGCTTTCTTCCTCCCTGCCGCCGGCCTCTTCTCCCGACTTCGGGGGTCTTGTCCCCCTCTTCGGTTCTTCTGCCGGGCCACCGCGCCTTCTTGTAGCTCTTTTACAGGCGGTGGCCCGGTCTTCTGTCGCCGCTGCCTTCCGTTCTTCTGTCGCCGCCTTCGGTTCTTCTGCCGGGCCACCGCGCCTTCTTGTAGCTCTTTTACAGGCGGTGGCCCGGTCTTCTGTCGCCGCTGTCGTCGCCGCCGCCGCCTTCCGTTCTTGTTCTTGTTCTTGTTCTTGTTCTTCTTCTCCTGGAGATGTTGACTCGACGAGCTCTCCGGCCGGAATGCCAGAGCCGCGCTGTGCGGTCACTTATATAGTGACAATGGGGCGGTGTCACATGGTATATGGCGCTATATGTCACATGGTATATGGTATATGGCGCTCGCTCGCCCCCCTTTCCTGGCCGGCCGGGTAGCGTGCTCGGACAAGGGTCTGGTGTGGACTTTGGGGGAACCCCCACGCCGATTTTTTTCGGCGTTGGGGTTCCCCTTTAAGCCCATTCCAGGCGGCGGAGCCCGCAACGTCTCCTTCGCGGGCCCCGCCTACCTGTACACGTGCTCGAAATGGGCGGACTTTCCGAGCGGGAACAGTTTGCTCATTTCGAAAGTAGCCTACACACGGGCGGACTGTTCGCTCAAACACAGTTTCAGCGGACAGTTTTTCGGAATTTCCGAAAGACTTTGTCCGTCCAACTGTCCGCTGAAACTGTCCGCTGAAAGCCCACACACGGGCGGACTGTCCGCCCAAACACTGTTTAGCGGACAAGGTTGGGCGAACAGTCCGCCCGTGTGTACGCGGCCTTAGTGTATGCATTGGTGAGCATGTCAATAACATTAAAAAGAAATTGAGATCTCTCAGTTTTTCTAAACACTTTAGAAATGGTCATGACAGGAATCCTTGTTGTCTGAGATTTTGGGGGATTGAAAGGGTGAACAAGCATTGGAGGGGGGGGGGGTTCATTTGATATTTAAATCAGAGAGAATCCTTTTGGATTTTCTAAACCAAAGTTATGACACCAGAAGGGTTAAAGTGTGGAAATTGGTTTAATATGTTTATTTCAAATAGATAATATTTTGTTTATGTTTTGGCTTTCTAATGTTATGGTGGTTTATCTATATTTTGATTTGGTGTATGATTATTTAATATGTTTTATGTATTATTATTTATTATTTTTTTGAGGTCTGTGTGAAGGATGGCAGCAAGTGTACTAGTGTGTATTTTAGTATTTCTCATGGTCCACTCTTTTGGTAGGTGTTTAAGGCTTAATTTTGGTCCCCACCTATAATATCTTAACATTTTACAAAAAAATATTATAATCATTTGTTTGAAGCTGTAATTGTGGGCCCCCACCTGTGCTTATTTTTACACTGCATTTGGAGATGTTAGCATAGCGTTTGGCTGACATTATGAAGTGCTAATCAGGCTAGATGTCTGTATCCCCTGTGCTTTGGTTATTTGGTTTAGAGCCGCTATTTCCAGCTTTGTAGCTATAAGATACAACGGGTGATAGTGTAGCTTCGTCCCACTGATGAAGTCCCATTGGATGTAACATGTAAAGGGGGAGGAGCTACATTTAGATGACATGACCCATTGCCATCCTGTTAGACAGAAGCAACATGGAGCTTCGTCCTGTGTTTATGAGCGTGTATCCATCGTTTTACATGCAAGTGGGATTTTTAAACTTTAATAAAGCCTGAATTTTTTTTTTCAGAGAGCACTTAGATTTATGGTGATTGCCCAGGGGTTGCTGTTTACATTGTTGGTCATCACTTTACCTCAAAGGTAACATGTGTTTATGACCTCCTGTTAGGTCAGGGGTCCATCCATTAAGGTGAGCGAGCAGGACACTCGTTAGTAGAGGGACTGTCACTCATACCTTGTCTTTGGATCTCCACATGGAAAATTTTGCTGCTTTCTGGGCTTTGTGGTTCTTTTTATGAAGCATTTGGACTTGTATTCATATTTTGATTGGTTTTATTTGCTCTACACTTAATTTTTGTACTGTTATCTCCAAGGTGATGTGAATATCCATTAAGTGTTCAGCTGGCAATATTATTAAAATGTTAAAATATAATTATTTTATTTTCTTTGCACTGATCGTCCTTGTTTCTATATACCGTAGTACCATTTTATTACCTAAACAGCTAAAGTAAGAGTGTAGCTTAGGGAACAGGTAACAGGTAGTCAGTGGAGAAAAAAATTGACAGGAGAGGGAAGAAAGCGAAGGAAGAAAAAAATGAAATCTAGGAAGAGAAGTGGTAGTAGAAAGGGAGAATAGAGAATTAAAGAACAAGTGTCTTTGAACACCAACCAGGGCCTGGACACTACAGTACCTGCTCATAATCCAAAGTTAGTGGAAGTTTTGATGGGATTATGCTATGGTAGGCTATAGGAAGGTCTTCCAAGATATGCAACAATTTCCAAACCTCATTGATGGTCATTGATGGTAGCTGTAAGATATTCCATCCTCTTGACGTTCCTGATCACGAAGTGAAATACCATTAGAAAAACTATGTCTTTTCCAAGAAAGGGCAACCAAACATCACAATCTTGCAAGGACTTGCACGAGGAGTGTTTTTAGATATATTGGAAAAACTAGACAGATGTAGATCTCAAATAAATGTTTTAGGTGTAAAAGGGATATAGACAACAAAAAGGATTTAGATCCATGTGTGGACAGCTTGCCAATAAGGTTTTATAATAGGGTAATACCAGTATTAGCGCCCTCCTGCATCTCCAGCACCCATTTTTAGTTGCAGGTTATAGGGTGTGTAACTTGTGTGGGTTGTAGTACCATTAAAATGGTATTTTGTATTGATCTATTAGTAAAGCGTGCATATCTAGCTTTTACCAACTTGGGGTCACAGTAGTTGCCTGATCTGCCAGGGCAATTCTTCTCACAAGAGGTGTTCCCATTTGGGCATGTATGGATGTTGGAGGGGGGGTTATTTCAATCATGGTGGCTCAGCATGACTTGTGAGCATAACCTAGAATGCAAATTCAGAACGCTTAGGAATGCCCATCCCTACAGACAGATATTTACCTATGAAGGCATGTTGATATTTGCATCACTTTTTTCAATGGCTAGACCACATTTTGCATTAGGGCTGAGGGCTCTTGAGATGAATACTGAGACAGGGTGTTGTGATGGTTTCATAAAATTATGTATAGCTCCCCCTTCTGCCACCCATGATCTGTCCTCATTGCAAAGAATAGCATAGAGACCCATTGATGACATAACTGGATCTTTATCTTGGACCCAGTTGAGATATCACTGGGTCTAAAATCAAGTTGGTAATGAAAATGGAAATGTTTTATTTACAATTTTTTTAGTATGTTGATAAGAAGGGAGATAGAGACCAGGGAAGGTAAAACACCAGCAGATTAAAGCTGAACTCAGAAATGATTAAATATTGAGTAAAATGGGACATTTGTGTATGTCTTCCATATCTGTACAGTATACAGTATTCTAGTATGAAAATTTGCTTTGGTGAAGATGCTTCTGGTTATATGACCAGTCACTGATGATTTCTCTTTTTAAGCAGGGGGTTGGTCTGGTACCCATCCTCTCCTGTCGTTTTCTTCAGACAGCCCGTAGCTGGTTAATTTGTTGGGCCCCTCCCACAGCTCTGGTCTCTGTATAGACAATGTGCAGCAAAATGCTGATATCAAATTAGAAATGTAAACACATTTGTAATCTTACAACCTGTGATTAATAGCTAAAATATATAACCAACAATATAATATACACAGTATACATATATATGTATTAAGATTGAGGTGATCAGACTCAAGCGTTGTGTGTTTTCAATGAGTAAGCCAGTCCAAAACTTTATTTTTTAAAGGCAGGATAGCCCACTTTTATTTTAAACAACGGAAAATACATCAGTAGCCCATGCAGGGTGTTCTACCATTACTGTATATTGCACAGTCAGAACATTTAATCCTTCCGGCTTACTCTATTGCCACGCGGCTGCTTCAGGCCTCTAGCCTTGGCCTTAAGTCTGCTCCTCAGACCAAAAGAGTTCCTTGGAGTCAAGCTCTCTTATAGTTTACTCACAATCAGCTCCTTGCTGCTCTGTCATAAACGACATCATCCTCCTGCAGACATGCATGCTCTGGCTTCCCCATGCAGCCTCTGACTCCTGCAGAGGAATGGGAGTTCATAAGACTCCCATGCATAGACCTTCTGTCTGTTGGGTGGGGCCCTGAGCCATAGTCAGGTCACAACTAAATAGCCAAGCACACAGCTGTGCAATCAGCGTGCCTGTCTCTCCAAAATCTGATGTAAACCAGCATACTTCCAAGTAGCATAGGGTTAGCATAGCCACATATCCTCCCCCTAGTTTCAAACTGGAGGAAGGACCACATGATCCCGTGATCATGGATGGGAGACCTCTGTGCCAGCCATTAGCTGCGTGGCCCCATTTATTTTTCTGGGTATGTTTCCACCAGAACTTTAACTTGGCACATATGTGTCAACTATCAGCAGCAGGAGTCCTAACCTGCCCAACCTTCTTTCTAAAGGGACAATCCACCTGCATCTACTTCCGGGTGTGCTTCCACAAGCACTTCCTCTTAAATCGTGGGCTCCCACTAAACTCTCTAATGTCCCTTCTAACTTCTGGCCTCAGGATCCTCCCTTTTTTCCTCCCAAAGACCTACTTTCCCGAAACTGTTGGGGACTGACCTCTCTCCCTACCTGACTCAACACTTAACAACGTCATCTGTTTCTGTCTAGACCGAGACAGAAGTACAACTAAATCACACTTGTTTATTAATAAAAAATAAAAAGGTAAATAGAATAGTCAGCCAGGCCAGAGTTTAATAACCAGATCGGGTAATTAGCCAGGCCAGAAGTTAGGGGTCCAAGTGGAGGAACAGCAAACGGGATAAGGAGCCAGAAGGGATGTCAGCAAGCCAGTCTATAAACAGAAACGCAGGAGATGGTTTCTTGTGATGTGATCAAGGCGAAGGCAGAGATGAAGTGAGCTGGACAGCCTTAAGTAGGCAGGTCAGACGAGCAGGATCAGGAACAGCTAGGTAACTGTGAAGAGAGATGAGAGCTGGCAATTATCCGACAGTGGAGCAGCCAGCCCAGAGAAGGAAGGGCTAGGTCAGCCCTGACAGTTTCTCAGATTCACTAAATCCTGTGTGGTTACCCTTGGCAACCAAAGCATCTGAGATTAACACCATATCCTTCTGTTTAACCTCAATAGAAATTTTCCACAATGGATTACTCAAATCAATATTGTCAGTGTCATTAGGACCTCTTGTCCACTTGTTTGCTTAGACAGTGTCTGTGGAGGGACCATCTAGAGGCAAGCAGTTACTCTCTATGGGACCATCCCACAATTTCACATCACCCCCTGTTGTCAGACACTCCAATAGTGACTGTCCTACCAACGAATATTTTTCACCACATTTTTACAAACCAGTCTCTTTAACCATTTCTACATCCATTGGGACTTCAGCCTATACCTCTGAGCCGTCTGACACTGCTCTAGAGTGCCTCTTATACACCACATCAGTAGGAAGCAACCCAGCACACTGCGAGACAACATTCAGCATGGGTTTACACACTTTCTCGTTACAGTTACCAACACTGGTAACTGTAACCTGTCAGAGGGTCTCTGGGTACCTCAAGCTGCACCTCTTTGCGAGTGATGGACAGAATTCCTACTACTGCCGCTTCTGTTCCAGGCCGTTTCTTTACATGAGGTCTCGTGAGTGAGACAGTACACAAGCCATGTACTAACCACTTCTCAGCCGCACCTCGGACTGCTCCAGCAGGAATGCACCTCATCACACCCACATATTGAGAGACTTCCACTAGGTCTGTCATTTAGGATTCCTCTAGCAGTTCCCCTGACAGCTTTCCTCAAAAGTAACCAACATTGCAGTAACCAATATCAATTTTTATCAACATTGCTTAACATTGCCTGTATCATTTGCCTCCACTGATGGATACTAGACAATACCAGGCCACCCATCTGTGGTGGATACACACAGGTGTACAGCGAAAGGGATTTAATCAATTCCAATATTTCTAACAACACCTCAGTTATTTCTAAACATCCCACATCTAAACAGAACTTTAGGGACTCTTCCCATACTAGCAATGGGGAGGGGCTCATGTGCTAAGGCTTGAGAGGCCGAAACACTTAAAGAGACCTCCACCTTAGAGGTAACTGACAAAACTTGAAGCTCCCCATGAGCACTACAAAACGCATGTGTCACACTTATTCTCTCATTTTCAGCAACACTGAGACTTTCCAAGACCTTATCAATTACCCTATCATTCTGACACTCAACATTACTCATTAGGGATGGGCTCGCTGTTCGACTCGAATGCATGTTTGACTCAAACACGGGCCATTCACTTGTTCACGAATTCAGAGCTTTTTGGACCGTTCGCACCATATTCGTGTGGCACGAACAGCCCACAATAAACTGCGCTATTGCAGTGCATTGCTGGCTCATGATTGGCCAAGCTTGCACTGTGACGCCGCATGCTTGGCCAATCACAGCACCAGCAGCGAGGAAAGCCATAATTGGCCACAGGCAGGATGCCTATGGCCAATTATAGCTCAGGGGGGTTCAGTACACGCCCCACATTATATAAGGCCACCAGCGCAGTTGCCTTGTGTAGTGTGTTGGCGTGCAGGGAAAGAGCAAGATAGGCAGGGACAGTGTCTTTTTGCTTGGGAACCTAGCGCTGTTACAGTGGGTGTTGTGTGCCTCCTGCACAGTATACACCTGAAGCTACCCCTTATTGCTGGTGTTGTTCTGTTTCTGTAATGCAGGCATCTGCAGCATTTACAGTGGGTGTTGTGTGTCTCCTGCACAGTATACACCTGAAGCTACCCCTTATTGCTGGTGTTGTTCTGTTTCTGTAATACAGGCATCTGAAGCAGTTAGAGTGGGTGTTGTGTGCCTCCTGCACAGTATACACCTGACGCTACCCCTTATTGCTGGTGTTGTTCTGTTTCTGTAACACAGGCATCTGCAGCATTTACAGTGGGTGTTGTGTGCCTCCTGCACAGTATACACCTGAAGATACCCCTTATTGCTGGTGTTGTTCTGTTTCTATAAAACAGGCATACTGTAGACACTCCCCAGGTATCATATTTAAAGGAAGATTTCACTTTTTTTCACTTTAATAGTCATTAAAATCAGTGTTCCCGAAAAAAACTGCCATTTAAAAAAAAAATTGCATTGATCCATGTCCCCTGGGGCAGGAGCCAGGTCCCCAAACCCTTTTTAGGACAATATCTTGCATATTAGCCTTTAAAATCAGCACTTTTGATTTTGAACGTTCGAGTCCCATAGACTTTAATGGGGTTCTAAAGTTCGTATGAATTTTAGGTCCGTTCGAAGGTTCTGTGCAAACCGAACTGGGGGATGTTCGGCTCATCCCTATTACTCATCTGTTTTGCTGTGGACAAAACCTCTGCCATGTATGTGCCCTCATCCAATCCTTCTGACTAGAGAGGGCTAACTTCTGCAGCAGCTAATGCACCTGTGACTACTGGCCTTGCACTCTCTCCATTGGTCAAAGCAGCAATAGTATCCATCTCACAATTATCTTCAGAAATTTCTTTCCAGTACGCTAATACCTTTATGGCCAGACTATCGCAGTCTATCCTGTCTGTGCTCCAATCACAAGAACTCCATAGCACTGCTCCATCTACCCCAGGAGACACAGGCAGACAGAGTGGTTTGGCAAAAGCCATCCTGCACCAGTCACTGTCAACCACATTAGATTGTGATAATTCATGCTCCACCATTTGAGCTATTTTCCCATTTTGTTCCACCTGAGCAGTATCAGAGCTGTCCCTAGCTCCAACACAGGGAGTCCTTGTGAGATTTCCAGGGACCACTCTGCAGCACTGCCTGTGGTTGCCATAGGAGACACCAAACCATCAACATTGTCAGAAGTACACTTTTCAACATCATCATCCACATTCCTGCCTTGTATAGGCTGTGTTAGTACATTAGCAGTTTGAGATTGTAGGATACATCGCTTTTCACCTCATGTGAAACACACTTGCCAGTCGGGGCGCCGACACAGTTGTCCTGGGAAACCCCAAGCTCAGACACCATGAGCTCCTGTACAAGCTCCTGGACACCTCTGTTGCACCTGTCACAGTTGCTGGGGACAAAGGCACACATTTATCAGTGGTCACCCTTGACATATCTGGATGCAATACCATATTTTCACCATCAGAATTTTTAATCACAATAGTGAGCAACACATTATATTCATTTTTACCACTTGTCTTCCTGCTACACAGTACACTGCCTGAAGACAAGTCCGTATCAGTTCTCAGTCTTTCTGTGGGCTCAACATTAACCTGTGCTTCCCCCCTGCAAAACAGCAAGCCTTTCTTTGTAATGTGTTCTCTCATGGACTTGCCACTACTTCACTGGCATTAAACACAAACTCAGTCTCTCTCACACATGAAATCGGAACAGTCTCGCCATTCCAGTTGGCAGGTGATGAACACGTCAAATCTTCAAAAAAGAGGATATAGTCCCTTCTTGGTTGTTCTCTCACACGCCAATGCCCCCACATGGACACAGGGCAACATTTCAGCCTTCTTAGATGCTCCAACATCCCCTACAGGAAAAACAGCTTCTCTGTTGCCAGCAGCAACAGCCACCACCTTGGAACAGGAACCTGGGATTGCAGAGTGGAGCCACTTCTGTACTGTAGCTCCTCCTTTCTGCAAACAGACTTTCCCTGGTTGCTATGGGAGACCACATTCTCCCCACTTAATTTTTCCAGAGCTCTCTAGATCAGATTGCTTCTAGGTAATTATTGTAGTCATCTTGGTTATAACCCATCCAGTGGTATACCCCTTGGTACTCCTCCATCAGAAAAGGCTGCACCAATTCAACTCTGCGACCTCTGGGCCACCCTCTATAGGAAGTGATCATCGCAAACTCATCCAAAAAGTTCTCCACATGTTAAGAAGGCAACATAGGCTGTATGAAGTCAGCAGCACGGATTTCTCCTTTGTTGCCACAGGCAACCACACCCATCTGCTCACTCCTTGCATTGAGAGATGGCTTGCTTTCCTTTTCCCATTCCTCCAGTGTGACCAAATGCATCTTGTACCAGTACCGGGCTTGTTCTGTTGGTAACAACCCCTCCAGCCACAGGGTTCTGTCTCTCATCTCAGCAATCATTCCTTCCTTTTTACTTTTTGACCACCCCATCTCTGCAGTCAGGAACACAACACTTTTAAAGACTTGCAAGCAGCACACTTTCACGTGCAGACTCCATTGGGTTGACATTAGCTGTTCTTCACAGCATTGCTGCAAAACACAGTCTCTTGTTACTCACTGTTTTTTGTATGCAAGGATATGGAACTCTTCCATCTCTGCTCAAAGCAATACCTCCAACATATGTAAGATTGGGATGATGAGCCATAGTTAGGTCACAACTACAGTAAATAGCTCAGCACACAGCTGTGCAATCAGCCTGCCTGTCTCATCAAAATCTGGCGTAAACCAGCAATCTTCCAAGTAGCACAGGGTCCCACTGCCACAATAATTTTATATATATAACAAGGCCAGTATGGTGGCCTGTAATTATGGGAGGAGCCCGGAGGGTATTTAACCAGACCACCCACAACAGTCTGTGTCGGTTCCAGTGCGCAGTAACGCATTTCAGGGGGGCGACTCTTCTCAGCTCATCTCGTGTTTGTCAGTCCGTGCATTCAATCGCAGGTGCACTCCGGCTTCTTCGTTCGGGCTCTTCGCCGGCGGTTCCCACTCACGATCGCAGGTAGTAGCCAAACGTTTTCGTATCATGTGCAAAATTGCGGTTTATTATGCTTACTATCCTGCACCCCTTTAGCAAAAACCTTCCTCTGAGTTTTTAACGCTCTACATCATTTGGCACAGGCGTAGTACATTTGTAAGTTCCTTCTATCAAACATACGATTCGTTCATAGATCCAAGCCTCCGAGTCGCTGTCGGTCATTCTCTGATATCACTCGCCATAGGCTTCACTGGTTATACAATTCACTGTCCATGGGGTTGCCATCTCATCCATTTTTGAGATAAACATGTATTGTTTGTATGGGTTTCTGTGGCTGATTGAGGTGTAATTAAACCCACCTTAAGCCTTTCCTGCACTTGACTAGCCTGGGGGGATGGGTGGTTGATAGGTGTTCGGTTTCACCATAAGGAATGGCATACACTCTACAACCAATTCATATCAGATACTCCTTACTACCAATTTATATCGGATTCATCTCATACATTTTTCAAGCTGTAGTGTCCGCGTAGTTGTACTTTCGAGATCGGTCGTATATTTTCATTGATTGTCCCACACTCTGACCACCACACACTCGCTGTCGCAGGTAGGACTTTGTTGTTACCGCTTCTTCTAAACACGAATATTTACGTTATCATGTTCGTTTCGCAAAAGTCGCACTTACGCCACTGTAAGTCTTTCTATGTCATCATTCATGTATTTCATACTTTCTACCCAACACGGGTTTACTCGAGCCAGTTGCAACCCCTATGAAACATTCACTTCACAGTCGATGCGGTCAAATCCGACATTCGAGCCCCTTAGTCACCTCGCATCTACGGCCGATTCAAATCTAGTCGCAACTTCGCTTCTATGTTTCGGATCCTCGTCAATCACAAGCCCCTTCAAACGCCATCACCATTCAGTCGATTTGAACCCAGCCATATCATTGGCGATACAGTCAGATCTGACATACGAGCCCCGTAGTCACCTCGCATCTACAGCTGATTCAAATCTAGTCGCTACTTCGCTTCTATGTTTCGGATCCTTGGCAATCACAAGCCCCTTCAACCACCATCACAATTCAATCAATCTGAACCCAGCCATATCATCAGCAATACGATCAGCGGATCCGACATACGAGCCTCTCAGATACATCTACGGAGGATTTGAGTCTAGTGGCAGCATCGGCGCAACGATTCAAGTCCTTGCCAAACACAAACTCTAACAACCAAGCCAAATCCTGTTGCATCACCGACTCAAATGCGTCAAATCTTTTACAGACTATTCCATAGCTATAGCCCAGTTCAAACTAGTCACATCGACAGTACAAATTAAGCAGTACTTATGTTTCACTTTCTCAGTCTATCCATGCATGATCATACACAATTCCCTCTACCAATTTGCTCAGTGTTGCACACGGTCATTCCTACATAATCACAGTTCCTTTATAACCTTTTCTTTCGCCTTTCAACAAGGCTGTATTCTGGCAATCGCTGCAAGTCTTTCTGCATTTGGCTCAAAACTGCTAATCGACTCCAGTAGCAACATGGCTGCTCACCTCATTCCTACACATTTATAATTCTGCAAAAAATTGCTTTCACCTATCAAATAAAGCTGCTTCCTTGCAATCGCTGCAAGCATCTCTGCAATGGCTCAATACGGCCACTCATCTCCAGTAGCAACACGGCTGCTCTCCTCATTCCTACACACTTATAATTCAATTTATAATTCAAATAAGGCCGCTTCCTTGCAATCGCTGCAAGCATTTCAGCAAGTGGCTCAAACTGCCACTCATCGTCTCCAGTAGCAACACGGCTGCTGCTCATCATTTTCTCTGTCGCTTTCCCCTTATTTAGGCCAGTTAGAACACCAGTTAGTCCACCCTGCACCAGGCTTGTACAGTATCTCCCCAAAAAAAAAACATTCTGGAGGACTTGCATCTTCACCAGGGGGCCAGCTTTGCCCCAAACAGCTCTTTGCAATCCCCCTTGTCAAAACGAAATTCTCAGGTCACCTTACTACAGGCTCCCGGTCAACTCAGTTCTCAACCCCAACCAGTCGATCTTCACAACTAGGGCATAAAGTCAGGTGTGTAGTTCAATGGGATTCCCCCTTTCTCTTAAACACTCTTTCACTACATATTTTTACTTCACATACAGAATTTGACCTGCTCCTAAGGCGTTAGCAACTGTCACATACTTCTGTGCACTTCACTCTGTTTTCGAAGCACAAGCCTTCAACATGCAGACAAGGTCGCCTAATCACCATACTTGCTGGCAGTGCAAGCGTTAGTAGACCGAATCCACGTCAATAAACTACAGATCGCAACATCCCTACTTAGTATACCAGACTTCAGCTACCCGCCCCAGTCTGCCCTGGGGCGCTCTGGTTCATTAGTCTGTGCCGAGCACAGACGGACACCTGAGCTATCGGTTACCTAGCCAGTCACCTCCTGGCTCACCTTAGTTGTCACACATTCTTTTGAGTTTTCTAAAGTCACACTCGTTCCTTGTCCTGTTCTTCTTGCTTTCCTTCCACCTTTCATCTTATCTACCCAAACACATCTATCCCCTCCTACCTTCGCAACTTACCTCAAACATACGCATCCCCTTTGCTTTTAGCTGACGCCATGTTGCAAGCAGACGGCGAGGACTTCGCCTCAGCCCTGCCATCACCCTTTGCCGGCTCAGCAAGCGGCGGCTTACAGTTTGACAAGAGATTGGACTGTTAAAAAAAAAAAAAAAAAAAAAACAAATATATAAAAATAAATAAGTAAATAAAAAAACAATCTCATAGCAGAACTGCGTCGCAGGAGTAATTCCTACCCTGCCGCAGCTAGGAAACTGAGTTTTTAGGCTACTGTTTCCACTGCCGGTGGCAGCCCTACCAGGCACCACTTCAGTCTTTCTTCTTTGCGACTACTCAGCTACACTCCTGGGTGACTACACTGTCAACAACAGTCACCGAAGTCCAAGCAGAGTGAGAGCCCTGAAGTTACGCCCAGCCGTGCACCTACTAGCTCCAGTTACCACCGTCATTCCTGCACCTTCACTTACATGTACGCCCAACATCTGCACCACTGTCTTCTCTGTTCACCTTGTCCCAGCAGGCCATCAAGATAGACATCTTGGATGACAATGACGTTAACTTGGCATCCCTCCTCATAGCAGTACACAACTTGCCCGAGAGCAGGTCATATTTGTGGGGAGATGTCTCTGTCATCCCGAAGGCTAGAGACCCTTGTCTTAATCGCAATCTCACTGTCACAGAGTTTGTGCTAGCCTTGTGGACAGTCAGAGATCTGCTATGTAGGGCAACCCCAACGAGAGGGAAGAATTGGACCCGTATCGGCGTGCAGCAGTGGATCTAGGTCACAAGTACACAGGGTGCTCATTCTATGACTGTCACCACTCATTCTCAGCTAAGACAGTAGCCAGACTCGGGGTGATCCATTATCTCCCGCCTCTTATGCCGCGTACACACGGGTGGACTGTATGGCGTACTTAGTCCGTCGAAACACATTTCAGCGGACAGTCCGCTCGTGTGTGGGCTTCAGCGGACTTTTTCAGCGTGCAGTCTGGCGTACTAAGTATTTCGGATTTTTCGAAATTCTGTCCGTCGTACTTTGGTTTCAGCGGACAATCCGCTCGTCAGTAGGCTAGTTCGACGGACTAAGAATGGCGCATGCTCAGAAAGAATTTACACGGCGGAAGGGTGCTTTGCTGTGTATTGGACATCCTATTTCTAGTCCCATCGTACGTGCTGTACACGTCATCGCGCAAGCTTTCAATGGACTGTTTGTGCATCCGTGTGTGGTCAAGTCCGTTCAGTCGAAAGTATGACGGACTGTCCGTCGGATTGTATGATGGACTAAGTACGCCATACAGTCCGCTCGTGTGTACGCGGCATTAGTTTTTCTCTCCCAGGTACAAGACCCTGTCTAAACCCTTAAATTAGATGTGCCAGCAACAACGGATCTGCCCATGTGAGACAAATTTCTCACGTACTAAAATGGCATGCCAATGTTCTTACCGTCAGCAGCTCCCCCTTTCGCCTCAGGCCTTCAGTTTTACAGCATTGGAGACCAAATGGTTTTCTTTTTGACCACTTGTTTCCTTTTCTCTGGGGATCATTGTGTGCATCCGGCTTTCCAGAGGGCCACTTCCTCAGCTCCTGGGATGAACATTTCAAGTAGCCACCAGTTTTAATTTTCACATGATCTAGGCTTAATTGACATGCAAGTAATTAGTGGGATGAGTTAATTTCTCCCCTCCTTTACATATACAGCCTCCCTTGTGTTTCGGTATTACCTTTGAACCATATCATTAATTTATGCTTTTTTACAGACATTGTTGCACTTGCCCCTGATGATGTGGTAGGAAACCACGAAACGTGCAGCGGGCCAATTTTGATGCACCATTTTTTTTTTAAATGGTTTTATTTCATCCACTCCCAAGCTACCCCATCATGCTGCATCTCAAGCGATTCTTTACTATGGACAATTGTCCGATACCTCAATATATCATCTCCAAGTTGCTATGATTGTTTTTATGAATATCTGGTCAATAATATGTGAATGCTATGCTTATTTACTATGTACGTACTCATATTGCCATGTCATTTTTTTTAATGAATAAAACATTTTGTTACATTGACAATTCATCTTTTAGCCAAGCTAGATCTACCTCATTTAAAGTCTCAACCCCTACTTTTCTTTCATATAGATAGGGATGGATCTTTGTGATTACCATCCACCTCATTTAAAGTCCCAAACCCCTTCTTTTTGTTTCACAGTACATAATACAGTGCAGTCATAGTACAGTTGCTAATACAGTGCAGGCAGTGTACACAGTATCAATATAGTATGTACAGTTTCTACTACACTTCTGGTGATGTGCACAGTATCTAATACAGTGTGTACAGTGTTTACTTCACTTCTGGTGGTGTACACAGTATAAAATACAGTGCAGCTATTGTACAATTTCTAATACAGTGGAGGCGGTGTACAGTATCTAATACAGTGTGTACAGTTTCTACTACACTGCTGGTGGTTTACAAGGTACACAATGCAGTGCAGCCATAGTACAGTCCCTAATGCAGTGCAGGCCTTGTACACAGTATCTAACACAGTGAAGTCTGGAGTTGCAAAACAAAATATACATCGTAGCCTTCCAGAGAGACAGATGCTCACAGGCCACTAAAAGAGGGCAGGAAGTCTCTGTGTCTACAATCAACAGTGTTGGTTGTGGACACGGTGCATCCACTGCAGGTGGTTGTGGGGCATGCTTGTTCTTTTTTCCTGCTCCTGGTCATGTTATTGAGCCAGAACATGCAGAAGAGTTGGTTGAGTGTATAACAAAGCCGTCCTCATCCTCCTCATCCTCTGTCACCCAGCCACAGAGTAGTTTGCCTTCCAATGCAGCTGCCAAAGCGGCCTATTCCACCGGCTCCTTGTCCACAGTCACTCATTTCGTAGCCCCACTATTATGCACAGAGGAGTCCACAGAATTATTCAAACAGTGTTTGGTTCATGCTGCTGGAGGATGCTCAGTGATTTGAAGGCTATGATGTTGGTTCCCAGGTCGAGGAAGGGAGTTTAGTGAGCTTAGAGAGGGGGTGCCCAAGAAGGACAAGAAACTTGCAGTCATGTTCCCCCAGCTGCAGAATACTGCCACATTTTCTCCAGTGACGAGGAGGGAGGGGATGATGAGGTCACTGACTGTACTTGGGTGCCTGTGAGAAGAGAGGAGGAGGAGGCACAACTCCAATGAGGCAGGATGTCCTCTAGGGGGCAGCTTAAGGGCAGCCACCCTATTGCATCACACCGCAGAGCTCCACGGGTGTAGGGTGCTGCTGACTCCCTGCTGACTTTTAAAAGTTCCTTGGTGTGGGCCTTTTTCGACAAGTGTGCAGCAGATCACACCATTGCTATTTATAACCTATGTCTGAAGAGGATAAAGTGTGGCCAGAACAGCAGCCACTTGGGCACCACATGCTTGACCAGACATATAACGACCTGCCATGTAGTCTTTTGGCAACAGCACTTGAAAGACCCACATCAAAGAAAAAGGCAGACTTATCAATGTTCCTCTGGGATCTCAAACCCCCTATACCACCAGTCAAAAACCTGCACTGAGAGGAATGAAGGTATAGCAATAGGTGCCAGCAGAGTACTTGCAGCCAATCTACTAGGAGTACACCACCATCTGATTTTAACAGGCACATTTCCATTCCCCAGTTGCTGAAACTTAAAAGTCATCCACATGCTCAGCATCTAAATGCTAGCTTGGCCAAATTGCTAGCACTGCAACTGCTGCCTTTTCAGTTGGTAGACTCTGCCCTCTTTTGTGAATTTGTGGAATGAACTGTACCTCAGTGGCAGGTTCTAAAACACCATTTCTTTTCACGGAAGGCCATTCCGGCTCGTTGGACACAGCAGTAAGGTGAATATTACCACTGACTCATGGTCCAGCAGGCATGGGCAGGGAAGTTACCTTTCCTTTATGGCACACTGGGTAACTCTGCTGGCATCTGGGAAGGATGCAGAACAGGGTTCAGTGTTGTTGGAGCTTGTTCTGCCACCATGCCTCCAAAATTCTAGGGGTGATTCTGCCACAGCTCTCTCCTTCACCCCCTCCTCTTCTTATTCATCTGTGGCCTCTTCTGCTACACAAGCAGTCAGGCTAAAAGATGCCATGAGTTGGTCTGCCTAGGGGCCTAGGGGACAGAAGCCACACTGAGGCAGAGATTCTGTCAGCTCTGCAGGGGGCAGTCTCAAAGGTGCTTTACGCCATGCCAGCTTCAGCCAGGAATGGTTGTATGTGACAATGTCACCGTTCTTCTCTCTTCCCTCCAACAGGGACACTTGACCAATGTTACATGTTTGCCACACATCCTAAATTTGGTGGTGCAGCAGTTCTTGTGCAGATACCCAGGCTTACAGGATCTCATGAGTTAGGCCAGAAAAGTCTGTGGTTATTCCGCCGGTCATACAATGGCTGTGCTCGGCTGGCTGACATTCAAGGGGAATGCAACCCGCCCACCAACTGCCTCCTTTGTGACATGCCAGTGGCTACTGATCAAGCATGCACACACTGTCCTGTCACCATTTGAGGAAACCAGAAAGATGTTGAGCAGCAACAATGCATGCATCAGTGACACTGTCCGTCTAGTCTATCTGTTGGAGTACATGCTTCGTGGAATCATGGACAGGGCGTTCGAGGCAGAACAGCAGGAGTAAGAGGAGGACT
The DNA here is from genome assembly GCF_037356315.1 of Lithobates pipiens. Lineage (NCBI taxonomy): Eukaryota > Metazoa > Chordata > Amphibia > Anura > Ranidae > Lithobates > Lithobates pipiens. Next base: position 508,879,009 of record NW_027507748.1, read on the forward strand.
TCCTTACCTCTCAAGGTCCTCTTTATCCAGATAGCATTCCTGCAGACCCACCAAACACACAGGAATAAGAGGAGGGGGAGTGTGTCAGCATGGATGTAGAGGATAGCACTTAGCAGCAGTCTCCAAGGGATGGTGTTCAGTCTTCAGAAACCCAAGGAGTTGTATATGGCTGGGAGGAGGTAGTTACAGATCATGTGATCCTTAGTGACCCAGAGGACTCAGACTCGAATGCCTCTACAAACTTATGCTGCATGGCCTCCCTGATTCTCCAAAGCCTGTGAAAGGACCCTAGGATTCATAGTATCAAGGAGAGGGATCATTACTGGCTGGCAACCCTTCTTGATCCACGTTACAAGGGTAAGGCTGCAGAACTCATCCTGCCTTTGCAGGGGGAGCAGAGGATGACACACATTCAGGAGGCCTTGATGAAAGGTTTGTGCAATGCATTTCCAGACCCTGGGAGGTTACAATTTCCTGGTGCTGGACAACGTGTTGCTGAGGCTTTGTTCAGTCAGAGGAAGAGCAATGGACAAGGTGGCCGGCTGGCCTTTAAACTATTTTTCAGTCCTCAGCGCCAAAGTCTGATCAATTCACGCAACCATCACCAGCATCTGCAGTATATGTTGCAGGAATATCTAGGGGCAAGAGCTGACTTTGAGACCTTTCCAACAGAGAATCCATTGGGTTACTGGGTCTTGAGGATGGACACTGGCCAGAACTAGCTCAATATGCAATTGAGCTATTGGCCTGTCCTGCATCCAGTGTGCTTTCTGTACGTACATTCAGTGCTGCTGGTAGGGTTTGTAATGGATCAAAGAATGCACCTGTCCACAGAGTCCGTTGATAGGCTCACATTCAAAAAAAGTAATCAGTCTTGGATCAGCAGCTGTCAAGCACCAGATGCTGATGTAACTGATTGAATTTGCTACGGATGAGGGATCCCTTGAAGACTGCCTATGCTGACTATCCTATTCCTCCTCAATCTTGATGATGCTAGCTTCCAACAATATTTTTGTTTTAGGGCAACACCACCACTACCCAAGGCCCAGTTTTCTGCCCCTGTTTAACAGGGGCATGTACTTAAATTGTTTGATATAATATTTCAATGCAGGGCCTGTTCCTGCACCCAGCAAGAGAATCGGTGAGGGGTTAGTGTTGTGGCAGCTGGGATACTGTGGGGTATAGTCCAGAGTTTGAGGATTGAGTTCTCTCCAGATGTCTGTTAGTTTTTGTTGGTGGAGGAGTCTAGCTATTTGTATGCTTTGTTTGGGAGGATGGGTTGTCTGAGTACTTGGCACATGCTTTTTGTTAAGACCCGAGACAAAGGCTATGTTGGTATCTCTTCCCACCACAATTGTGCCCTAAAGAAAGTGGACCAGTTTCTGGAACATGTACTCAAAGAATATTGCTTGGCCTCGATTGGGTGCATAATAAGAAATAAAGGAGTAAAGCTGTTCATCCAGCACTCCTTTGATCAGGATGAAGCTACCGTCCAAGTCTTCATGTTCTAGCTGGAGTGTGAATTTAGATTTGTGTGAGGAAATAATTGCTACAATCTTATTTTCCTCATTAGTGAGGTAAAAATTAGGGAATTTAGGATGGATGAACTTGGGGATGTACGATCTTGGAAAGTATGTTTCCTGTAGCAGGATCACATCAGTCTTTTGGTTATGGTAGTATTGAAAGATTTTTCGTCTTTTACCCTGAAAGTTCAAACCCTGTGTATTATGGGGTACTATTCATAGGGGATAGGTCAGTTTGCCAGCTTCAGCCATGGAGGGGAAGCAAAACACAGCCACGTACCTGTAGGCCACATGGAGGAGGGTTAGAGAAATTGCTAAGGTGTCTGGAATTCAGGTCAGGGAGGGAAAGGATGTGAGAGTTTCCGGAAGGACATCTAGAAGAAAGAAAAGTATGAGCAACAGAAAGAGAAGAATGAAATAAATAACACTGAAAATAAGATATAGCTATCTCCAGAGAGGAGGTAGAACTAGGTCCCAACACTCCCTCTAACACTTTTTAACACTTTCCCTGCCAGAGAAGACGCAACCCTGTCCAGCGGAGAGTGGTAAATCATATCTCTTGTACAGGTAGAGGCACCAATTGGCTGCTTCGACAGCAGCGTCCTTGTATTATAATGTATATGAAGTGATATAGCTCAACAATAGCAGTTCATATTAGTAACACAACCAGAATAATTGAAATAAAACAGCCCATCAAGATGTGTGACCTGTATGGACCAGTATAAAGTCCAATGCGATTAAGGGAGGAGAAGCTAACATATGGGTGGTCATACAGGGACTAGTGGTTAAAAAAGTAGGGTGTGCTGGAAGGTTAGGGGGATTTTCATGACGGGAGTTAGCTAGTACTGCCATGTACCTGATAGGTAGCTTGCTGATTCCTAAGCATACTTTAGGTGTTTCAACTGGACCTGATCCAATGATACGGCCCTTGTGTCCCCCCTTCCCTCTCCCCTGTAGGACATCCCGTGGGGAAGCTAAGTGCAATGATAATAAGACACAGTGTTATAACCCGGACATGGGGTCCCAATGTTCCATGTAACCAGAGTAGTTTCCATTGTGCGGCCCCTCCTGCTGAAATTGGTCAGAACTTGCCCCACAATAGATGCAAATTTTATTTAGTATTAGAGCCCATCCCTGAAGGAGATATAAAAAACACTGTAACTAATACACTGCATTTTAAGTATTATGTTTTAAAGTGTCCAGAAAATATATGTAGAGCCTAATTAGGCCTTGAACAGTTAACAAAAAGGGAGGTTGACAACCCCCCCACCTCCCCCCAAAATCTCCCCCCCCCCCAAAGAGTGGGGAGCATTGGAAAAGAAAGGGGGGTACAAGGGCTCTGAAGAGACCCACATGGAGTCATTCAAAAAGGAAGGACCCAAAGAAAAAATATTTGAGCTCCGTGTAGTCACGTAAAGTTAGTTATTTCAGGTAGGTGGGGATTCCTTGGACCTGGTTTTTGGTTTCTGCCAGACTGGAGTGATTCGGCTAGTGGGCATCTGTAGTTTAGAGGCTCCTGTGATAGGTCCAGCTGGAGGAGATGGCAAGGTCTGAGTAATGAGTCCCAGATGGAGGATTTGTTCTCCCTCCGGAAGTTTGGCAAAAGTAAACTTGTTCTTGTAGGAAAATATGAGATTGAATGAAAATAGCCACCAATATTTTATGTCCTTTTGAGCAAGCACAGAGAGGAGCGGTTTAAGCAAATTTTTGGGGATGGATAGAATGATTCTGTATCTTGAGGTTTGTGTCAGAGCATGTCGCAGCAGAACTTCCTCCTTAATCGCATAATAGTGTAGTTTCACCACAATGTCTCTCTGGAGCATGTCTGAACAGGGGGGCCCCAGAGCTCTATGAGCCCTGTCCAAACTCCAAATTGAGGGGGCTGGGTATCAGGGATAAGGCCCTGAAGGAGAGAGCAAACCGCTGCATACACATCCGTGACTTTTTCTGATAGACCCTTGATCCGGAAATTATATCTGCAAGATCTACTCTCAAGGTCTTCTATTTTGGATATGGCTGTCTCAAGCTGGTCTTGAAGGTCCTGTATGCGATCCGTTTTTTAATTTGTTCTGGTGATTGTGGTGTCCAGGTGTGATTAAATTGTTTCTATGCAGGAACCTAAGGTCTGGAGTTCTGCCTTAATGTCCCCTGTAATTTTGGCAGTTGTTTGGGACAGTCCAATGCTCAGCATGTTTGAGAATCTGGTGAACCTGTCCACTATATTATTGTGCAGTTCAGGCCTGTGAGCATGGTGGGCCTCCCTCAACTGTGGAGCTTTCTTCCATAGGGGATAATAGGAAGTCCTCCATGGTGTGCCCTATTATTGATTCCGTGGATGCCGGAGATGTAGATCATATTAGGTGAGTGCTCTCAGGTGCTTATGGGATAGAGCTAAAGTGTAGGGAAACCGGGGCTGTGCTGTGTGAGAAGTTACCCTGATTATCCCGTGCCAGAGGCTGGGTTGCTGCTGCCATTTCGGATCCCTGAGTAGAATCCACAGCGTGGGAAATCCATGCCTTTGGGGACCCATTGACCGTTTCCGCTAACCTGAGGTGATACCTGCTCTTATCCACTCTCCTGGGCTGCCTTTTTTGTGGGTGATGGGGCTGGTTGTGTGCCTGTGTGAGCGCTTTTTTGTTGGAGCAGAGCAGACTATGCAGCCACCTTGCGCCAAGGCATGCGCCTTGTTGTAATTACAATTTTTCATATAATATTTCAATGCAGGGCCCATTCCTGCACCCAAGAGTACCTGTGAGGGGTTACAGTGTTGTGACACCACCAGCACCCAAGGCCCACTTTTTCTGCCCCTGTTTAACAGGGGCATGTAATTACAATTTGTGATATAGTATTTAACAGCAGGGCCCGTTCCTGTGCCCACCGAGAGTAGCGGTGAGGGCTTACAGTGTGCTGGTACCACCAACACCCAATGCCCAATTTTCTACAGAGTATATAGGGAAGGCTGTATAGTGTATATATACTGCTGTTCAGGGTATATTGTGCCTGGGGGACCCCAACACCATTTTTTAAATTTGTGTGCAGGGTTCCCCTTAATATCCATACCAGACCCAAAGGAACTGGGGAGAACCCATGCTTTTTTTTTCAATGATTTTCATCTATATTGCTGGGATCAGACAATACATTACTGCCACGAGTAGTTTTAACCGGTTCCCAACTGGTGCACGCCATTGTACATAGGCAGAATGGCACGGACAGGCAAATGTGCATACAGGTACGTCCCTTAAAAATTGCCGCCGTGCCATTGCATGCGAACGCGCTGGCCAGGACCTCCGTGAGTTGGGTTGTGGGTCCCGCAGACTCGATCGCCTTGGGAATACCTGCGATCATCTCATGGGGAGGAAGAACAGGGAGATGCTAATGTAAACAAGCATCTCCCTGTTCTGCCTAATGACATTGTCACTGATCTCTGCTCCGACCCTACAATTAGAAACACACCCCAGGACACACTTAACCCTTATTCTGCCCCCTAGTGGTTAACCCTTTCACTGCCAGTGTCATTTGTACAGAAATCAGTGCATTTGTATAGCACTGATTGCTGTATAAATGACAATGGTCCCAAAAATGTGTCCAAAATGTCCGACGCATCTGCCATAATGTCAAAATCATGATAAAAATTGCCGTGCAATTATCAGTTAAAGCGATGCAGTGCCAAATCGCAAGAAGCGCTCTGGTCAGGAAGGAGGTAAAATCTTCTGGGGCTGAAGCCATTAAATTAATTTTTTTCCTTTAGAAATTCAATTTTACTGTGGTATTGTTCTAAACACTGGAAAATATGCTACTTTACAGGCAGGACCTGGGTCCCCAAACATGTTTTATGGCAATAACTTGCATTTAAGCCTTTAAAATTAGTACTTTTGATTTTTCCCAATCATGTCACATAGACCTTAACAGTGTTCGCGTGTTCAAACAAATTTTTTGCCTGTTCGCATGTTCTACTGTGAACTAAATATCCCAAAAGTATGTAAAACTTTGCACTTACATTCCCTTGTGCTAAAACTCGCAGCAGCTAATGAAGCATATGGATATCAGTAAGGAGGTCCTGAGTACATACATAGGATAACATTGTGTGCTGCGCAGAAGCACCAAAACCAACTTTTTTTAAGTTATGATGTTTCATAGCCACCAGGTGAAAGACTCCAGTGGTAGTGTGATTCTGATAATGATATGATTGAATAACATTGTCAATTTACACTTGTAAAGACAGCAAATTCTTTCAAACAAATATGCCATATAGCCCACTACCCTATGGCTAGCACAGGTACAGGGGGGGTTGTTCAAGTTAACTTGGAGGTAAGGTTGCCACCTCATTCCTTTAAACCCAAACACATATTAATTACACAGGCTTTCTGGCTGATTAAAGTGGTATTTTAACTCACTTGGTGCCTTATCTGCATTCAATTAGTCTCAGAACCTGTGTACAAGTATACCCCACTTTTAAGTACACAATGGTGTAGATTTACTAAAGCTGGAAAGTGCAAAATCAGGTTCACTTCTGCAGAGAAACCAATGAGCTTCCAGGTTTTATTGCCAAAGCTTAATTGAAGAAGCTGGGGTTAGAAGCTCATTGGTTTCTATGCAGAAGTGAGCCTGATTTTGCACTTTCCAGCTTTAGTAAATAAAGCCCATTGCGTACTTAAAAGTGGGGTATGCCTGTAATTCATATGTGTTCAGGTTTAAAGGGATAAGTTGGCAACCCTACTTGGAGGACCAGTTAGCCTAGGAGACATAGAAAAGAAGCTCCCAGGCGTAAAAGAGTCTGAAGGGATAACATTGACTATTCACTGTAACAGATTGTCCCTTTCATTCTTCTATCCTGACCTGTAAATATGAACAGAAGATTCTGACCGGTTTCTTTGACAACAAAAATGTCTCTTTCCCCATACACTTTAATGTTTGAGGCCTAGTATTTCTTAATGAGGCTGCCGGTGAGGCATTAAAAGAAGACTGCCCAATCACAGGAACACATGTGGATGCTGCCAGCTTGTATAATGATAATATTAATGATCATTTAATTTTGAATGTGGGTCCTGAATGTTAAAAATACACTCCACTTTAAAAGGGATAACTATCTTAGATGGCTCTAAATGTTTTCAGTCCATTTATGTGAATATAGTTTGGTAAGGACAAAAAATAATCATAAAAAAAACCCTTAACCTAAATTGAACAGCTTTGATTTTCTTTTTCTCTGGCAGTAAAAACTGATATTTTGACACTGTGATCTATTTCATATACTTTTTTTCTTATCTTCAGATACTGTAGTCATCATAGAATCATTTAATTGTTTTACATAACCTAATGCAGATGGCTTTCATTTTGTATCTCTTAAAAGATACATCTTATCTTAAATGGCTCTTAGATGAATAGATTAAAACAACATTTGATGTTCTGGTTTTATACAGTCTGTTTGTTCTGTTAGATTAAAAACGAACTCTTCTAAAACCCCTTAATGCCTCAAGACCCAGTAAAGTACACACTCCAGACCAGATTGTGTTAATGGTAAGATTTTTTTTTTTTTGGTGAGATATTGAACAATTATTTTTCAAGTGGTATTGCATTAGTATAAAATAATGGGGAATGACACAGGTCTTTTCGGGGACCTCTTGTATGCTTTCTGTCTCATTATGTTAACAATGTGTCAAGAGAACCGTGTCACATCTTAAGAACAGTCATTGATTTACTTTGCAGGCCCTTTTACCCAGCCTAATTATTGCATTACAAATGGCAATTCTTTCACCCCTGTGAAGGAGCCCTTTGATTAGAGCTTGCAGTACAGGTGTCAGGGCCTGATAAGTGCATGTCAACTTGCTGCCTTCATCACATAGTCAAACTGCAGAAAACAATCTTGTATACAAAGAAAATGATGCTTCTTTGTACATAGACCTACACCCTGATAAAGTGATGCTTCTTTAGTGAATAAAGCTGTTCTTTGGCATACCAATAAACAGCTACGGAACAAAAAGGTGTCTGTAATGGAAAATGAATAATTAAAATTATGTAATTGATTATTTGCAGCTCCTCCATGAGTTTGAAAGGGATTCAGTGGGAAATCATTTTACTCTAGGACATGAATAATTTAAAAAATGCAAGGTGCTTGGATGTACGGTATGCTTACTGAACAGGAATCTGTGCAGCAGGAAATTATTGTTCAATAGGGAGCACTGCATTAGAAAATATGTATTGATTACTCTGGAATACTGGAAGACAAAATGAAAATTTTCGTTTTGCATTTCGGTTTTCTTTTTCAGGTGGAGAGGCATACCTGATTAAATGAAAATATCTTTGACAGCGCTTTTCTATATTAATAAGGATCATGTAAATAAAATCAATCTTGGATTGCTTTAGTTTCGCTGATGTTTTAAATTTTTATTTTTTTACAGAGTAATTATAATTGTAGCAGGTGTGATGTCAAAAAACAGTACACTGTGTCTTGCATGTGTAATATCCTTCACTGTTTACAGGCATACCCCACTTTTAAGTACACAATGGTCTTTATTTACTAAAGCTGGAAAGTGCAAAATCAGGTTCAATTCTGCAGAGAAACCAATGAGCTTCCAGGTTTTATTACCAAAGCTTAATTGAAGAAGCTGGGGTTAGAAGCTCATTGGTTTCTATGCAGAAGTGAGCCTGATTTTGCACTTTCCAGCTTTAGTAAATAAAGACAATTGTGTACTTAAAGTGGGGTATGCCTGTACCTGTTACATCACTGAAAACCATTTAAAAAAAAAACTTTTTGCGACTATTCTATTATTTATCTTAGGGCTTGTTTGCATGTGACCCCTGCCACCCTTCTGATAACTGATCACAGTGGGTCACTTTTCAGAGGGTAATTGAAAGGCTTGATTTGACAATCACATGAAATGCACATAGTTGCAGGGTGGTTGTTTTGTGGCCCCATAGACTTCCATTGGTCATGTTCAGCAGTGGTGACAGCTGCTAAATGCAGCATACCATTTCATTTCAATTTTGGCATGGCTGTAAAGCACAGCATCCCATTCAGTGCAATGGTTTGGCCCTGAGCAGCTACATTCCCTGGTTCAGGCAGGTGCTTGGGGAACGTAGCCATCTTTTTTTACTGCTTCCTAGTCATATTCAGTATTAGGGATGAGCTCAGGCTTCTTCGCGTGGTCCACGTGCAGAGCCCGCCAGGAAGTCAGCGCAGCGCTGCGCTAATCACAGGCAGTGAAACATTGCCCCGATGCGTGGCTCCAGAGATTGGGCACTGTCTTACTGCCTGTGATTAGCACAGCGCTGCACAGACTTCCTGGTGGTCTCAGCCTGGGGGCCATGCAAACACGTCTGAGCTCATCCCTATTCAGTATAGGAATGCCTCCTAGCTATACATGTGAACAAATCCCTAATATTTGTCAGTAGCTCAAAATATGATATATCCAATGTCAGTCCAGGATTTTGAAGCCAGTATTGAAAATAACAGGACTTTAAATGAGTAAATGAGGAATATTTGTACTCCTATTTATCTTTTATCATAATTCATGAAGCATGGGATAGGTAGTAAGTAAAGATGAGCTCAGGCGTGTTCGGAAACAGCACATGCAGAGCCTGCCAGGAATTTGGCACTGGGAAGCGCTAATCACCAGCTTTGAGACTTTTCCGGATATCTGCAGCCATGCATCGGGACAATGTCTCACTGCTTGTGATTAGTGCTCCGCAGTGCCGACTTCCTGGCGGGCTCTGCACATGCTGTTTGTGAACACGCCTGAGCTCACCCTTATTAGTAAGTAAAGTGAGGTTACCAAGAAGAGTAGCTCAGTGTACATGACTGCCTGGCAAAATAGAGACCATAGATGAACCTAAAAAAAAAGACTTGTGATGGCTACATGAAATATCTCTTGGTCAATTCCTAATGTTGACAACATCCCTGTGTAATGTGTGAAAACAACAAGTTCAAAGCTTTACAGAATGCAGTGTGACAGATGACAGTGCAGAAGCACAACTGACATACAGAGACAGAGTAATGAAATGACTTGAAGGGGGGTGGCAACCCCAATGACAACTTACTACAAATGTTTAATCCATGTCAGTGGATTCAACTTTTGGAGCAAGATGTCATTGGTGTGCCACCGCCCTCGATTTATTTCAGCACTTACTGGAGAGCAAATGGACTGCTGGGCTTGAGTACCTTGCTGGTACACATGGGACAGAGAAGGGAAAACACTATTTGTGAGCAGTGCAATGAGCTGGGAATCAGGGATAAAGCATTGCCTCTCAACAACCGGACATGTCTGAACAAAGAGGACTCTAGGTCTGGAGTAAAGATTTTGAGGGAAAACGCATGCCAAAATGTAAAAAAAAAAGAAAAAATGGTGTGGGGGTCCCCCAAAAATCTATACCAGACCCTTATCTGAGCAAGCAGCCTGGCAGGCCAGCGAGCACCCCCCTCCTAAACCATACTATGCCACATGCCCTCAACATGGGGTGGGTGCTTTAAGGGAGGGAGGCTCTACCCCCCCCCACCCTAAAGCACCTTGTCCCCATGTTTATGGGGACAACTGACTTTTCCCCGCAGTCCTAGTCTGTGATTGTGGGGGTCTGCTGGCAGGGGGCTTATCAGAATCTGAAAGCCCCCTTTAACAAGGAGGCCCTAAATAACTCCCCCCGTGTAAATGAGTATGGGGTACATTGTACCTCTACTCATTCACCAAAAAATAAAAACACAGACACAGTTTTTGACAATTCCTTTATAAATAATTTAAAAAAAAACAATGCCCCACGATTTATATCCATCATCAATAAGCAAGCAGTACCTATAGGCCCCCATTTTTACATGTTTGGGAGTTCTGCTGCGAACCAAACCAGGGTGGGGGGCGGGAAATGGGTGTTCGGCCAGACTCTATTTCCAATTACATTTACATGTTGAGGTTTATATGAGATTTCAGTTATGAGGTTGGCATACATTTTAACTTTAGTGTAGGTTTGAGTAGTGGGCACACATCAATGATTTAATATATTTTTTTTATGCAAGCCCCACCTCATGCCTTACCATTCAGTGTTATGTACGTAAAACTGTAAAGACTGAAAGTAGAATTAACAGCTTATTGTGCGTTTATTGTTAATTCCCAATCATTGGCTGCAAATATGAGGAGATGCTCACATGGTACATGTGTACAGTGCACAGATTTTCAGCAGTATGATTCTTTTGTACAACGTTACATTACACCTTTGACACTGATAGACATTTCATATAAAGTCACTCAAATGTAAATTATTTGCTGTACCAATTTTAAAAACACTCATATTTATTATTCTTTTGACTAGTTAATAATTGAATAGGATACCCAAGCTGTAACTTTTTTTTTTTAAACACATTTAATTGTTTAACACATTTCACCTTTATCTTTCATACCATGGGAACCAAAACAACATATTAAACACTGTCCTACTGCCACCAATAATTTAACTGTAGAATGACACTTGGGTTAATTAGCAGTAACAAGGCTCTTGCTCAGCACAGTCATTGACCACAAATTTAGGGGAAATTACTCCTTTGGGAGAAAAAAAACTACTATAACAACTTGTAAAAGATTTTTATCCTTCCAAACGGTACTAAAAAAAGATAATACTTGTTGTACTTGTCTTTATTGGATATGTTTTCCTTCCAATTTATTTTATCTTGACCTTTACACCTGCTTTTCATATCTAGTACAGTAGTTTATATGCACTTTCACTAACACACAGCAGCATTATTTGCCGCCATCATGGAAATGTTTGACTGACAAGTACATATAATTATCCTTGACGATGTGACTGAATTTTATGTATCAGCAGCTTACCAATCCTTTAATGCTGGGGCTGCATTAGTTTTCTTTTTTTTAGACATTTTTTTCCTTTATTTTCACTTCGTGATCTATCCAGTAACATGCTGTCTTATGCCGCATACACACGATCAGACTATCCGGTGGACTTGGTCCGGCCAGACTTTTGAAATGAACGGACTTTCCCGCACACGGAGAAAAGTCTGTTCCTTTTGAACGCGGCTCCAGGTAGCCGGGACTTGGTTGTCGGGGTCTGCAGGCAGGGGGCTTATCGGAATCCGATATCAGATATCAGATACTGGCCCCCCGATGTTGGAAGAAGACCCCCGGGTGGCGACAAAGAAGAAAGTCTGGCTCCTCCGCTAGTAGAAGAGCTAGCAGAAGATAGCGGAGGAGTCCGGTGAGAAGACATCTTTTTTTTACCAGGTGAATGGGTAGGGGTACATTTTCATATCTAGTACAGTAGTTTATATGCACTTTCACTAACACACAGCAGCATTATTTGCCGCCATCATGGAAATGTTTGACTGACAAGTACATATAATTATCCTTGACGATGTGACTGAATTTTATGTATCAGCAGCTTACCAATCCTTTAATGCTGGGGCTGCATTAGTTTTCTTTTTTTTAGACATTTTTTTCCTTTATTTTCACTTCGTGATCTATCCAGTAACATGCTGTCTTATGCCGCATACACACGATCAGACTATCCGGTGGACTTGGTCCGGCCGGACTTTTGAAATGAACGGACTTTCCCGCACACGGAGAAAAGTCTGTTCATTTTGAACGCGGCTCCAGGTAGCCGGGACTTGGTTGTCGGGGTCTGCAGGCAGGGGGCTTATCGGAATCCGATATCAGATATCAGATACTGGCCCCCCGATGTTGGAAGAAGACCCCCGGGTGGCGACAAAGAAGAAAGTCTGGCTCCTCCGCTAGTAGAAGAGCTAGCAGAAGATAGCGGAGGAGTCCGGTGAGAAGACATCTTTTTTTTACCAGGTGAATGGGTAGGGGTACATTGTACCCCATACTCATTCACATAGGGTGGGGGCCTTATTAAAGGGGGCTCCCGGATTCCGATAAGCCCCCCACCCGCAGACCTCGACAAACAGCCAGGGTTGTCGGGAAGAGGCCCTTGTCCTCATCAACCTGTGGACAAGGTGCTTTGGGGTGGGGGGCCGCATGGCCCCCCTTCCCCAAAGCACCCCCCATGTTGAGGGCACATGGCCTGGTACAGCTCTGGGGGGAGCTCGCTCGTCCCCACCCCTTTTCCTGACCGGCCGGGCTGCGTGCTCGGATAAGGGTCTGATGTGGACTGTGGGGGGACTCCCACGCCATTTTTTCACCGTAGGGCTTCCCTTTTAAGTCCATACCAGGTGACAGGGGCAGCGACATGTCAATCTCGCCGCTGAAGGCAGCGGCATTTACTTCCTTCGCCAGTCCCGGCTACTTGAAGCTACTTTCAAAAGGAATGGACTTTCCTCCATGTGTGGGCAAGTCCGTTAATTTCTAAAGTCCAGCAAACTCCCGCCATAGTCCGGCAGACCTAGTATGCCGGGAAAGTCCGGTTGTGTGTGGGCAGGTCCGCTCGTTTCCGAAAGTCTGGCAGACTTTCCAGTGGTTTGTCCGCCAGACTAAGTCCACCGGATAGTCTGATCCTGTGTACGCGGCATTAGATACACTGGCAGATTTAGATGGAATTGACTAACAAATAAACCACTTCATCCCCAGAAGCTTTTACTCACTTCCTGACCAGGCCATTTTTTGCGATACGGCATGGCGTCGTTTTAACTGACAATTGCGCAATCGTACCCAAATAAAAGGTACCTCTTTTTTTTCCACAAAAAGAGCTTTCTTATGGTAGTATTTGATCACCTCTGCAGTTTTTATTTTTTGCGCTATAAACAAAAAAAGGATCAACGAAAAAAAAAAAAAAGTGCTAATCAGTTTAGGCCAAAATTTATTCTGCTACATATTTTTGGTAAAAAAAATCCCCAATAGTGCATATTGATTGCTTTGCACAAAAGTTATAGCATCTACAAACTACGGGATAGATTTAGGGACTTTTATTCATTTATTTATTACTGGTAATGGTGGCAATCTGCAATTTTTAGTGGGACTGCACCATTGCAGCAGACAAATCTGACCCCAAGAGACACTTTTTGGGGACCAGTGACATTATTACAGTGATCAGTGCTAAAAAAAAATGCACTAATCAATGTATAAATGACACTGGCAGGAAACGGCTAACACTACGGGGTGATTAAGAATTTAATAACTGTGGGAGGCGTTTCTAAATGCGGGGGGAGTTGATTCGCTGGAGGAAAAGAGAGATCGTGAATCAGCTTAGCTGAAACACAATCTTTCATTTTTTCTCCCTGAGAGATCAGCGGTGTGACTTGTTTACATTGGCACACCGCTGCTCCATCTCTCCTGTGAATGATCAGTGGGTCACGGTGGCCATTGCAGCAGCCGGACCCACTGATTGGCTCCCTCTGTGCCCAAACACAGTGGGAGCGGTACGCCAGTGGCGCGTGCGTGCCACCTAAACTGTGTGCACAAAATCACATGGGCAGCCCTGCCACAGTAAATATATATGGGGCAGTCCAGGAGTGGTTAAAGCCAAACTCAAAATAATGCCAAGTATACATGTACTAAAAGATGGCCCATCCAGCAGGAACCTGTGAACCACTGTCTATTCAACAGCAGACAGTTTCTGTTGAACAGTTCTGCTGGAAACCCAGCATTCAAACAGTGCTTGTAGCCAATGGCTACAAGTGCTGTTCAGCGTATTTTAGCGGGGGGGGGGGGGGTTCCCTGACAGAATCCCAATAGCACAGTGGGAGAGATCCCCACATTGCCACCACTTTTAAAGCAGTTATATCAATATTTTTCCTTTTGGGAATGGGGTTTTACATAAATAAAAGCTGTCCATTGTAAGCACCTCTGTCAGTTGTAAATGGTTTGTATAAATCCTCTAATGTTAATTTTTTCTGGTTAACTTGGTCTAATATAGGAAGTTGAAATTTAACAGACTTGCTGGCTGTATTACCAGGGAAAAATAAATGGAAAAAAAAGCCTAAAAAATAAAACCAACGCATCCACCACATTTAAGTCGTGTTAAGTTCTAATGCCCTAGTGCCCAACTTGCAGCCCAAGGGCCGCATGCCGCTCTTTAGTATATGATGTGCGGCCCTTGGACCTCAGCGGTCTGCACTGAGAACATTGCTAAGGGTAACAGCATTGATCACTACTAGCCTCATGTAGCACGTTACCAATTTCGTACAGGAAGTCCCTGGGTTACGAACACAAAAAGGGCTGTAGGTTTGCTCTTAAGTGAAATTTGTGTGTAAGTCAGAACTGTGCATTTTTAAGTGTAACTTCCAACTATGCTGGGATGTGGGATGTTCTGGGCGCTTCTGGCCATGCGGTACATATAGTACTGCAGTGTGGGATGTGTCCAGTGCTGCAAGCTAGCTGCTCAGGGGTATCCAGGACCAGTGTGGAGCACAAGTGGCCAGCATTGAGGTCTGTTCGTAAGTAGGAGTCATTCGTAACTCGGCTGTTCATAACTCACAGGGAGAACATGCAAACTCCACTTTAGCTCATAAGTTGACAACCACTACTCTAATGTCTAACATATTTGATTTTGGGTTTAGATACACTTTAAAGCGGACCTTTATTGTTTCATCTTTCCATCTAATAAATCTTCTGCCCTTGTTGTTTTAACTTTGGATAGTAAAACATTTTTTTTTCTGCCAGTAAATACCTTATGCAGCCCACTACCTGTTTCTTGTCTGTTAAAACGCCTAGGCTTATGACATCATGCACATCTCTCTCTCTTACTCACTCTCGTGAAACCTGGAAGGGAGGGAGTGAGTCATAAGAGGGCCAACTGAAGCTGCAGAGCTGGAGGTGTGCCTCTGTGTGTCTGTGTAAATCCAGGAAGTGAACAGGCAGCAGCTTCATCTGCCCACAGTTAGAATGGTTGCAGCCAGATTCAGTGGAGGGAGATTTCTGCAGCATATTTGGCAAGTACAGAATAACAGTACATATAAAATAATATGCAAAGTGGTTGGAGGGAAGATTCATAATGGTAAATATGTTTGTATTACAAATTATGTGAGTAGACTGCGGTTCCTCTTAAAGAATATAACTGCCTGTTCTGTTCGCTAATATGAGCTCATAAATTGATAAGGGTTCAATATTGACTTTATTCCCTTGCAACTGTGAGCAATGACACATTCATATTTATTGTTTGACATTCAGAATTTGATATAGCATTGAAATGTGATCATTTACTTGAGACTTTGCAATATTATATGTGAAAATTTTCAATAATTCTACCAATTAGTGTTTACTGGTTATAGGATGGGGAAAATGCAGAATCAATTGTAATATGTTTGATTTTCATTTTATGATAATATCAAAGTAAAGCATGGTGTGAATGCAAAATTTAGAATGATACTAAGCATAGTTTGGGTAGAAATGTTGACTACTTAATGACTACTATTGTGCCTACTTACCCAATGAATACATTGACTGGATATTGAATATTGTGGATACGTTCTTATTTTAATACTCTCAATTGGTTTTGTCATTGTGCAAAAAGGTTCCTTTTTATAATTTGTTCCCCAAATGTATACAAATCCCAAACCTTTCCCTTTTCAGTTTAGAGATTTTGTTAAGGTTTTTTTTAAGAAAATATTGTGAATCTGTTGCAAAGTTTATTACTTGGAAGTCTGACTAGTAACAATCCTTCCTGTTGCAGGCTGGGCTGAAACGTTAAAGTGTAAGTAAACCCTCCTATCATTTTCAGCCATGGAAGCTGCCATCTTTGCCCCTATCTATTGTACAACTACCATGATGCTGCCCATGTGATCAATTATGACGCCAGCCATTTGATGGTTTGACAGTTTTGTTGAGAGCATAACAATGGGAGTGTTACATTTCCGGAACGTACTGGAAATGTTTTATGGATTGGTTTACTGCCATTTTAAGCCATTGTCCAACTATTAGCAGCCTGGTTGTTAGCCTGCCTTGTGCTCTGATTCAGTTTGCTGACATTACTGATACTAATTGTAAGGCATATCATTGCCATCCTTTAACAGGAAGTGCTATTACTTGCAATATCATCAGGAAAGACAAGTTTAAAAAGAATGATTAAAATGATTTGCTTAAGAAAATGGAAAACACATGATGGAAAGCATACTGAAAAAATATGTTTTTGATTTACTTACACTTCAAGATTCAAGATTAACTTTTGCCTATATGCTCTTAAAGCTTGACTCAGATTTATAAACAACATTGCAACATTCCTCCTAATTATTTGCAGTTTAGTTAGAAAGATGTGCATTATATACCAATGCTTCTTTTATGTTCGCTACAGACTTCATCTGACCATGCCTGCTGTTAGTGCCTATGCTATGCTATGCTAACTATGTCTGTTATTATCTAAATTAACTGAATTCTTAACATGTATGTTTTTGATGTTGTCATATATTTCCCTTGCCAGCTAATCAAGATGTGGCTGCCAAAAAAGATATGCAATATATACTGTAATATAAACTAAAGTATAGTATTCTTACCATTTTTTGTTACCACATCCAAACTTGAAAAAACATGCTATAACTTTTAGTAACATTCCAGATTTAGTTTACTTAGATCAGTGTAATATGACTACTTTTTGGTTAATATATGTTTCTGACTACTGTACTTTGTTTGAAGGAAACAATTTTTTTACTAATACATAGAGAAGGGCCAAGCAACCCCCCTGTTCGGTTCACAGCAGAACTCCCAAATAGGGGGAAAGATCTAGCCTGAATGGCGAACCCCATTGAGGTCTATAGGAGCAGAACAGGAAAAATCTAAATTGCCAATTTTGAAGGCTTATATGCATGTAATTGGCCATAAAAGGGGTATGGGGGTCAGGGCCCTGCGGGACTTGTACAGTATCAATGCATTTTTTTAAATCCTTTTTTCAAGAGAAGTGATTTTAATGATGCTTACATTGCAACAATAAAAATGAAAAATTCCTTTAAATATAGTACCTGGGGGGTCCCCTTAATCTGCTAAGGTTACAAATTTTTCTGATTAAACATTGAGACTAATAAGGTGGGTATAAAGAAAGCAGATCCTACTACCGCAGTAATCGTTCCTAAACCCTTTTCAATCTATATAGGGATTCATTATTTTGTTTTCTTTCCAAAACTTGAATTTCTCTTTTTAAAAAAATGTTATTTACATGATGGCTGAATACACAATTGTAGAAAAAAAATTACAATTTTTAAATGGTTCCACTTTTCAATATATCATTGGTATATAACAAAATTCGCTGAAATGAGTCTTTGCATGTTTACAATAACAGCATAAAAATATTTTTTTTTACTTTTCAAGCTATTTCAATTTGTAATGCAAAGAATGTGTTATTTATACATTTCTCAATACTATTCTGGACAGGCATTTTACCTAGAAAAAAAAACACAAAACGTTTAAACACGTTTTGACTGCAGCAAGGAAAGGTTTTAATTAAGGAACATAATTATGGAAGTTTTACAGTTGAGCATATATCTTTTTTTCCAACATCACAAGAGTTATGCCAACTGTAACTACTTTCTAAAGAAATAAGTAAAAATGAATTAGCACTTGTCATTTCTCAAGTCTTGGAATCAAGCATGACATATAAGTCAGCTGCTCCAATAAACACACAACAAATTACGTGTTTTTTTTTTTTTTCCTTTTTTACATTGTTTTACTTTACTGAAGTAAATTGATTTATACAATCATTTTATGAAGGTTGTTTCTGAGCTGTCAAGTATTTTGTACCATCTCCCCTGTGGTTTTAGTAAGAAGAATACTGCAGTGCTGTCTGACAAAGCTGCAATTATTATTGTTTGAATAATATAATGTTTTCACTACTAGTATTGTGAGCATTGTCTCTGGTAGCAAGGAATCTAGATAGGATGCACATAAAGTTTTTAAAATTTTAGCCTTTAGCTTGGAAACACTAGAGGGCTGTATAACGCAAAACATAATTACATAATCTCACTATCTAGATCCAACCTGCCTGCTGACAAACTAGCCTGTGTCAGGTCGGTCATTCACAATTTTACTCAGTCATAGGGCTGTACTAAAAAACAGTTGCAGTCCTTGATAGGGATGCAAAATTTTGCAATTAGGGTTATTCCGCAGGGGCACTCGCTCATCTCACGGCTCTTGCTCTTTCTCGCCCGAGTACAGGACCCCAAACCCATTCCTCAGACTAGACCCAGCAGCCATAGCGGAGCTAACTATGTGGGACTAGAGATGGCCTTGCGGTTCACCTGGCGGTCGTTTTGCGGCAAATTTTGCTCGTTTGCGATTTGCCAAATAGGCGCATTTCTGGCGCTGTTCACGGCGGACATATGCGTTTACATTGTGAAGAACTTTGACCCATGACACATCCATCATGGGGTACAGGACAGCTAATTGAGACATTTCAGCACATGGACATGGACCCCCAATCTTATAAATAGACCGAATCTGGCGGTCATTTTACATTCTGTCTTTTGTCGGTGTAGGGAAAGGACGCTGTGTGGAACAGGGACAGTCAGTCTAATCACTAGCTAGCTATTACTAATAGGTCCACAAAAGTCCTTTTAAGGACTGGTATAGGTATAAAGTATATAGGGTTGTAATACACTTATAATATACTTTTTTTCAAATATAGAAAGTATATTATGGTGCACTGCTGTGCTGCTGAGTGCTGACCGATTCTGCAGCTGTCTTTTATCAGTATAGGGAGGGACAGTTTGGTGTCTGGAGCAGGGACAGTCTGCAATTCACTAGCTTCTAGATCCACAAAGGTCCTTTTAAGGACTGGTATAGGTGTACAGTATATAGGGTTGTAATACACGTATAATATACTTTCTTTCAAATATAGAAAGCATATTATAGTGCACTGCATGCAGTGTTGCTGACCGATTCTGCAGCTGTCATTTCTCAGTGTAGGGAGGGACAGTTTGGTGTTTGGAGCAGGGACAGTCTGCAATTCACTACCTACTAGCTAGCTACTATTAGGTTCACAAAGGTCCTTTTAAGGATTGATATAGGTGTACTATTTGGTGTGCAGTATATAGGGGTGTAATACACATATAAAATACTTTCAAATATATAAAGCATAGTATAGTGCATTTCCACTGTGCAACATTGTGACTTCTGAGCGGTTCTGCAGCGATACTACAAAGAGTGACAAACGCAATTAGAAAAAAGTATTATAACTGGTGTGATAGACCAGTGGCCCCCAAAACGACAGATTGAAGTGGGGTGTTATATACCTTCTTCCACATATACTGCACTTCTCTAGAGACTTTTGTCACAGGGTCATTTAAAAAATGACAGGCACAGGAAGAGGCAGGCCCTTCCGCAGGGGTGGTAGGGGTAGGGCAGGAGCAACAGGCTTTAGCCAAAGTGGGAAATTGCAGAAGGTGCGTTCGAGTAAGTCAAAGGACACACCAGACTTGGTTGAGTGGCTCACTCAGCCTTCCTCTTCTGCACCCTCCTCATCCTCTCGATCTGCACCCTCTTCTTCACTCTCTGCTGTGTGCACCCCCAAAGACACTACCACCAACACCATCACCACCATATACCCTCCACGTGAGTCACAGGAATTATTTTCTAATCCATCACAAGACATTGCCGATGTGCAGCCACTCTTGGCATTGGATCAGGAAGAGGAGGTAGCAAAAACTGCCACTCAGCAGTCTGACGACAGTACCCAGATCAGCCCAGGGAGGAGGTTGGTGTTGCTGCCTACTCCGAAATCTATAATTATAGCAGTGGGGAAGGTGGCATCGATAATGATGTGTCTAGGGATGTCACGTGAGTGCCCACAAGAGAAGAAGAGGAGGGGAGTTCAGAGGGAGATATGGACCAGCAGATAGGGAGGAGAAGCAGGCAGAACTTACATTGCACAGGAGGGACAAACCAGACTGCTAATGTATCAGGAGCGAGGCGTCAACCATGTATGGTCACATCTGGCACTCCCAGGATGCTGGCACATGGCTGCGCAATGTGGGCTTTTTTTAACGTGTCCGCTGCTGACAATAGTGTTGTCATCTGCAGCCTTTGCAGTCAATGCATGAGTCGCAGTAAGCCCAACACTCACCTTTGGGACGACCGCTTTAAGAAGGCACATGAGCTGCCATTACTGAGCCCAGTGGGAGCAACGGAACCCACAAAGTCACACTCCAGGCGCTCACCATCCAGCCTCGTCTTCTACCTCTCCTCCACTCCCTCAGAATTGTCCTCCACTCCACCTTCCATCATGCCGTCCTCAAGTTTTTCTGGAAAAAGGCAGGCTTCCGTGGGCCAAATATTCAAGAGTAAAAAAATGATGACGCCGGATAACCCTCTTGCCCAACGCTGGCTTGTCAGAACTGATAGCCCGCCAACTACTGCCATATAAACTGGTGGACTCGGAGGCCTTTTGAAAATTTGTGGCCATTGGAACACCACAATGGAAGGTCCCAGGAAGGAAGTATTTCTCACAGAAGGGCATCCCAGAGCTATATGGCCATGTTCAGCGGCAAGTGAATGTATCTCTGGCACTCAGTGTCGGTGCCAAGATACATCTGACCACAGATACGTGGTCTAGCAAACACGGGCAGGGAAGGTATATAACTTTTACTGCCCACTGGGTGAACCTTCTGACAGCCGTCAAGCATGTAACCCGTGGCAACAGGGGTGAACAGCGGTGCTAGATATGGTGATAACATTAAATTATATAGCAGCTGGAATATAGGTATACATAAAATGTGTGTGAATAAGCACACATAATATTAAAACATTTGTTTAAAACATAATGTCCATAAATGATCCGAGATCTTGTATGATTAGCACCTAGAGGCAGCTCCCTTAGAGTGAAGCGATAAGCTCTGTGTAGAAATGGGAACAGAGGGGCGTCAGACTGAGTGCAGTATAAATCATATATTTAATAAATACAAGTAGTAACTCACAGGTTAAATTAGATGAGTTCAGTATGTGGTGAAAATCGCCAGTCCTGGAGTCTCATAAATGTCTTCCCTTTGCAGCCTTGGGCGCTGGTGTGATCTTACAGGGATGCAGAAAATGCTGGGAACCAGGAGGCAGGAAACAAGAAGCAGCTGGTCGTGACTTCACAGGAACAGGAAATGTGATTATTCACAGTGGCAAGGAATGGTAATGCATTTCGAAGCTACAGCTTCTTCATCAGGCCATCTAACCCGTGGTACCCGTGTAGATTTGGTTTTACCACCATGGATTGCATGCAGGCCTGCTTCTTCTTCTCCTCCTCCTACTCCATCCTCCCTCTCCTCCTCGGCTGACTCCTCCTTTTCCACTGCTAGCGTCTCTTCCGCTGCGCCGCCCAAGATCCCCAGAACCTATTCGACGTGCCAGGTGAGACGTTGCCATGCTGTGCTGCGTCTGTTGTGCCTGGAAGCCAAGAGCCACACTGGCCCGGCACTGCTTTCAGCTTTGAATTCACAGGCAGATCAGTGGCTAACACCGCTCAATTTGACAGCTGGTAAAGTGGTGTGTGACAACGGTGCCAATCTGCTTAGCGCATTGAAACGGGGCAAAATTACACATGTGCCATGCATGGCACACGTCTTAAACTTGGTCATGCAGCGATTCATTGTCAAATACCCTGGGGTCCAGGACATCTTGCGGCAGGCAAAGAAAATCTCGGCCCATTTCAGAAGATCTTACACGGCCATGGCTCACCTTGCTGACATTTAGCGGCGACACAATTTACCGGTCAAACGTCTTATTTGCGATTGCCCGATGCGATGGAACTCAACCTTCTATATGCTTGATAGGCTGCTCCAGCAGAAACATGCAGTTAACAACTACCTGTACGAACTCTGAGGCAGAACAGGTTCTGGGGAGCTTGGTTTTTTCACCGTGCCAGTGGCTGCTTATGCGCGACGCATGCAGACTTCTGCGGCCATTTGATGAGATCACCAAACTGGTAAGTCACAGCCATGGCGCCATCAGTGACATGGTACCTTATGCCTTCTTTATGGAGCAGGAGCAAGAAGATGAGGAAGCCACAATGCTGGATGAATTCCCGGGGGGCTACTCTATCTGAGACAAGTCAACAACAGGAATCTGAAGAGGAGTCAGAGGAGGATGGTGCCGGGGCGGATGAGGAGGGGCAAGGAGAGCATGCTTTAAACCTTTCTGGCATCCCTGTTGTTGTGCGTGGATGGGGAGAGGAGAACGAGGAGGACAACATTATCCTGGATGATGAGCAGGAGCCAGACCACCACACCGCTTCCAGTTTAGTGCAAATGGTGGCCTTCATGCTCCAGTTTTTTAACAGGGACCCCCGTATAAAAAGCATAAAGGTCGAGGACCAGTACTGGGTGGCAACGTACTTAGACCCCCGGTACAAACACAAAATGGCGGAAATGTTACTACCATCACAGAGGGCTGTCAGAATGGAGCACTTACAGGCCTTGCTTAGAGAAATGCTGCATTCTGCTTTTGCGCACGCTGGCAGAGGAATTCCCACTCCCAGAGAAAGAGTTGCAGGTACCAATCCAACAGTGCCTGCAAGAAGAGGGCGGTTTCAAGATGTGTTGGTCACTTCTGATATGAGGTCATTTTTTCAGCCGACCCATCGACAGGTGTCATCCGGATCCAGCATCAGGGAAAGCCTAGACCGGGAGGTGGACGCTCTGAGAAGTGATGAACCCCTGGACTACTGGGTGGGCAGGCTTGACCTCTGGCCAGAGCTTGCCCAATTTGCAATGAAACTGTTGGCTTGCCCCTCGTCCAGTGTCCTGTCCGAAAGGACCTTCAGTGCAGCAGGGGGGATCGTGACCTATAAGCGCACTCCCCTAGCTCACGACAGTGTTGACTACCTCACATTTATAAAAATGAATGAGGCATGGATCTTGGAGGAATTCAACACATGTGACCAGTAGACCATGTATATGCATAACTATATAAACGATTTATATAATCTAGCACACAGACCTTTTTCTACCTTTGGCTCACTTTCTTGTACAAAAAAAGCACACCGTACTATATGCCCGTACCCTCCTGTTTGAAGAGGTTGAGCGGTGTCATATTTTTGGGTCCCGCAACAATACCAAGTTGCTGGTATCAGTCCTGGTGTCAGTGCTCTCTATCACGGTGCTGGTGTGGTATCAGTGCTCTCTATCACGGTGCTGGTGTCAGTGCTCTCTCTCTCTCTCAATCTCAGTGCTGGTGTGGTGTCAGTGCTCTCTATCTCGGTGCTGGTGTGGTCTCAGTGCTCTCTATCTCAGTGCTGGTGTCAGTGCTCTCTATCACGGTGCTGGTGTGGTGTCAGTGCTCTCTATCTCGGTGCTGGTGTCAGTGCTCTCTATTACGGTGCTGGTGTGGTGTCAGTGCTCTATATCACAGTGCTGGTGTCTCTGTGCTCTCTCTCTATCTCGGTGCTGGTGTCAGTGCTCTCTCTATTTTGGTGCTGGTGTGGTGTAAGTGCTCTCTATCTCGGTGCTGGTGTCAGTGCTCTCTATCACAGTGCTGGTGTCAGTGCTCTCTATCATGATGCTGGTGTCAGTGCTCTCTATCTCTGTGCTGGTGTGGTGTCAGTGCTCTCTATCACAGTGCTGGTGTCAGTGCTCTCTATCTCTGTGCTGGTGTCAGTGCTCTCTATCTCTGTGCTGGTGTCAGTGCTATCTATCACGGTGCTGGTGTCAGTGCTCTCTTTCTATCTCAGTGCTGGTGTCAGTACTCTCTCTCTATCTTGGTGCTGGTGTTGTGTCAGTGCTCTCTATCTCGGTGCTGGTGTGGTCTCAGTGCTCTCTATCACGGTGCTGGTGTCAGTGCTCTCTATCACGGTGCTGGTGTCAGTGCTCTCTATCATGGTGCTGGTGTCAGTGCTCTCTATCACGGTGCTGGTGTCAGTGCTCAGTCTCTATCACGGTGTTGGTTTCAGACAGTGAGGGAGATAGCAGCGGAGAAGCCAATCAGCAGGCAGTGCCAGCACCATGTCTGAGGATCAGCACTGGACTGGCACCTCTGGACCACTGCAGTGGAGCCCTGCATAGGTGGGGGTAAGGGCCAGGCAGAGGGAGGGGCTCAAGCACAGGTTGGCACACTGGGACACTGCCACAGGACTGCGCTGCCCTGAATGTGGCACTGATCATCTCCTGCACCCCCTTCATAGCCTGGCCTGACATTGCCTCTCCTCCATGGCCTTCATGCGCTTCTGAATTGTCAAAATTTCACAGATAAAAAAAGAATGCTTGTCGTTGTCGATCCCAGATTCACTTAATACTTTTGTTATGTCAGTGTCCATGTTGTGGAACTATGTGTGCACAGCTAATAAGTATTTTGTGGCTGAAAATATGACCTGGAGGTTTTTAAGCTTTGCCTGCCATTAAAGTCAATGGGGTCCGCCGTGTTTGCGGTTCGCATTCGCGAAACGTCCCGTCGGAAGTTCGTCCATCGCTATGTGGGACGAGTTCCTCACCAACTGGAAAGGAATACCCATGTTTATTCCCTCAGTATCAGCTCAGTCGTCACAAGTAGTCACAGATGCTGCAGCCTCCACAGGCTTTGCTGCTGTTTTTGGCCAGCACTGTTTTTTCCGGTCCCTGGCCCCCAGAAATCTGCTTGATTTCTGGTTTTGCTTGATCCTCGTCGTGGCAGCAGCCCAAGTCTGGGGCCACACGTGGACAGGTCAGACAGTACTCTTCACCACAGACAACCAGGCTATGGCTGACATCATTATTAAGGGTAGATCCAAGTCGCTCCCTGTCATGTCCTTCCTACACAGGCTGGTACAATTATCACTACATCACCAATTTAACATTTACTGTGAGCATATCCCTGGCAAGTGCAATGTTGCAGCAGATGCACTCGCTTCAATTTTTTCTCATTCTTCCAGCAGGAATCCAGAGCCAATCCATCATACACTCCTATGTCACTTTGGTCTCAACTAACAATGGATTGTCAATACAACCTCAGCTCATCAACCACTTGCTGTCTAGCAACACACTTAAGGCTTACTGCACATCCTCGAACACCTACTGCAGGTTTACAGCTGCTTGTCCTGGAACCACAGCAGATGACATCACATCCTAGCCTTCATATCTTATTGCCTCACACAGCTGGCTCTTAGTCATAACACTATCAGGCTGTACCTAGCCTATATTCAGCATTCCCTGTACTTACAGAATCCCGGAGAGCCATCTGTGTTCACATCCCATACAGTGAAAGCCCTGCTGTGTGGAATTCAGAAGCAGCAGCCTGCTACCAACGGAAAACCCTTCCCCATCACAATCGCTATCTTCAGGGACATGTCCGAAATCCTCACACATTCCCCCTTTGGCTCTTGTCCAGTCTGGTCATCCAGGCGGCCTGGCTATCAAACGTAATGACGTCACCGCCACAGGCTCCTCCTCCTGTGGCGGTGACGTGATTATGTTTGATATTCGGAGATTGATGGGACTTAGTTGGTAGGCGGACGGAAACCTGTGGAGACGCCGCAAATTCCAAAATTATTATACGCTGCTTGACAATGTTTTACCTTGTAAGTGCAAATCTTTTACTCTATAAATTTTTTTATAAAATACTGTGCTAGGGAAGCCTTTTCTGCTTTTGTCTTATGAGTGAAACAGTTATTTCTTCAAGTGTGGAAGCCGATATAGATTGCGGGGGAGACCTGAATTTTTCCCCTAACGCTTGGAGAGACTATCTATGTGGTAGTCATTTATTGCTGGTAAGAGGCTTTAATACTCACCTTGGTGTGATTCATGTTGGACTTGGGATCTTTCCACTGTTGTCGTGTCTGGAGCAACTTTTGCGCTTTATGGACTTTGTTTCATGTATTTGGTTGAGACTGACCAATACACTGCCTTATACTATTATCTGTTTGGAGTATTCATTTGCACTTCTTTATGATCTCTTTCACATATCAGCATGTGTTTTCATTAACCACTTCAGGACCGCCGCATGTAAATATACGTCGGCACAATGGCACGGACAGGCACAATCAAGTACCCGTATGTGGCTGCCTTCCAGCGGGTGGGGGGTCCGATCGGACCCCCTCCCGCTGGCTACGGCGGTCCGTTTGGCTTCAGGAGCGTTTCGGGATGAGGGGATGGCCGTTGGTTTCTGGCCATCCCCTCGCGATCGCTCCTGGCAAATGAGAAGCTTTCCCTGCCTGTGTAGTGTAAACACAGGCAGGAGGAAGTGATGCCACTCTCCTCGTGGTGGTCTTTTTAACCGGATGGCGAGGAGAGAAGACATCATAGTAAGTGCACCAACACTACACTGACACGTAGGTACACAAAGGCACACTTTCACCCCCAGTCACCCCCTGACCCCCCCCCCCCCCAATCACCCCCTCCCAGTCACAGTGTCACTGATTTTTATATAGCGTCAGGGACCCCCATATACTACCTAATAAAGGTTTTAACCCCCTGATTGCCCCTAGAGTTAACCCTTTCACCAGTGATCACCTTATAAGTGTCACAGGTGACGCTGGTTAGCCAGTTAGTTATTTAGTTATGTAGGTTCCCCGTCAGTTTTTTATATAGCATCAGGTACCCCCATATACTACCTAATAAAGGTTTTAACCCCCTGATTGTACCTACTTAACCCTTTCACCAGTGTAAGTGTTACGGGTGATGCTGGTTAGTTAGCTTGCTTTTTATAGCATCAGGGCACCCGCCATTTATTACGCAATAAAGGTTTAACCCGCTGATCACCTGGCGGGTGATATCAATTAGGTTTTAGGATCAGATAGGGTCTGCGTCGCCCCAGGCAGCGCTAGGTTAGTGCCAGTATCGCTAACATCCACGCGCAAAGCATACACCTCCCGTAGTGGTATAGTATCTGAACAGATCAATATCTGATCTGATCAGATCTATACTAGTGTTCCCAGCAGTTTAGGGTTCCAAAAAATGCATTGTTAGCGGGATCAGCCCAGATACCTGCTAGCACCTGCGTTTTGCCCCTCCGCCCAGCCCACCCAAGTGCAGTATCGATCGATCACTGTCACTTATTAAACACTAAACACATAACTGCAGCATTTGCAGAGTCAGGCCTGATCCCTGCGATCGCTAACAGTTTTTTTTGGTAGCGTTTTATATTTAAATCCTGAAGGCAGTGCTTGGTTTTCGGGGTCCCGTCCACGGCTAGGCTCCCACAAAGTCCCCCACATGTGGTATCCCCGTACTCAGGAGAAGCAGCAGAATGTATTTTGGGGTATAATTTCACATATGCCCATAGCATGTGTGAGCAATATATCATTTAGTGACAACTTTGTGCAAAAAAAAAGAAAAAGTTTGTAATATTCCCGCAACTTGTGGCAAAATATAAAATATTCCATGGACTCAACATGCCTCTCAGTAAATAGCTTTGGGTGTCTACTTTCCAAAATGGGGTCATTTGGGGGGGGTTGTGTTATTTTGGCATTTTATGGCCTTCGAAACTGTGATAGGTAGTGAGGAGTGAAATCAAAAATTTGCACCCTTAGAAATCCTGAAGGCGGTGATTGGTTTTCGGGGTGCCAGTACACGGCTAGACTCCCAAAAAGTCCCACACATGTGGTATCCTCATACTTAGGAGAAGCAGCAAAATAAATTTTGGGGTGCAATTCCACATATAACTATGGCATGTGTGAGCAATATATCATTTAGTGACAACTTTTTGTAAACTCTTTTTTATTTTTTTTGTCATTATTCAATCACTTGGGACAAAAAAAATATTCAATGGGCTCAACATGCCTCTCAGAAATTTCTTTGGGGTGTCTACTTTCCAAAATGGGGTTATTTGGGGGGGTTTGTACTGCCCTGCCATTTTAGCACCTCAAGAAATGAGATAGGCAGTCATAAATTAAAAGCTGTGTAAATTCCAGAAAATGTACTCTAGTTTGAAGACGCTATAACTTTTGCGCAAACCAATAAATATACGCTTATTGACATTTGTTTTACTAAAGACATGTGGCTGAATACATTTTGGCCTAAATGTATGACTAAAATTTAGTTTATTAGATTTTTCTTATAACAAAAAGTAGAAAATATTTTTTTTTCAAAATTTTCAGTCTTTTTCCATTTATTCGTAAAAAATAAAAATCGCAGCGGCAATCAAATACCATCAAAAGAAAGCTCTATTTGTGGGAAAAAAAGGATGCAAATTTTGTTTGGGTACAACATTGTATGACCGCGCAATTACCAGTTAAAGCAGTGCAGTGCCAAATTGTAAAAAGACCTCTGGTCCTTAGGCTGACAATTGTTCCGGGGCTTAAGTGGTTAATGCATCGTGTTTTAAGATTTAATGATTACAATACTCACACACATATATTTCTTATTCTTATTCTTATTCGTGTCTGCTTTAGTTTTTTTCTAAGGCCGCGTACACACGCGGGGACTGTTCGCCCAACTTTGTCCGCTGAACAGTGTTTCGGCAGACAGTCCGCCCGTGTGTGGGCTTTCAGCGGACAGTTTCAGCGAACAGTCTGCTGAACAAAGTTTTTCGGAATTTCCAAAAAAACTGTCCGCTGAAACTTGGTTTCAGCGAACAGTCCCCTCGTGTGTAGGCTTGTTCGTCAAACTAAGTTCCGCGCATGCTCAGAAAGGATTTACACGCCGAAAGTTGTAATGCAGTGTATAGGACGTCGTATTTTCCGTCCCGTCGTACGTGCCGTTCACGTCATCGCGCACGGTTTCAGCAAACTGTTCGTTCGTCGTGTGTGGGCAAGTCCATCCATGCTAATTTTGAGCGGACTGTTCGCTGAAACTGTTTGACGGACAAAGTTGAGCGAACAGTCCCCGCGTGTGTACGCGGCCTAAGAGTTTTTTCACCATTACTCTTAGGCCGCGTACACACGGGCGGATTGTCTGCCCAACTTAGTCCGCTGAACCGTGTTTCAGCGGACAATCCGCTCGTGTGTGGGCTTCAGCGGACTTTTTCAGCGGACAATCTGACGGACTTAGTCTTTCGGCATTTCCGTAATTTTGTCCGTCCAAACTTGGTTTTGTCCGTCCAAACTTGGTTTCAGCGGACAGTCCACTCGTGTGTAGGCAAGTTGGACGGACTAAGTATGGCGCATGCTCAGAAAGGATTTACACGGCCGAAGGTTGCATTGCAGTGTATTGGACGTCGTTTTTCTAGTCCCGTCGTACGTGCTGTACACGTCATCGCGCAAGTTTTCAGCGGACTGTCTGTTCATCGTGTGTGGTCAAGTCCGTTCATTCAAAAGTTGAACGGACTGTCTGTCGGATTGTCTGATGAACTTAGTTGGGCAGACAATCCGCCCGTGTGTACGCAGCTTTAGTCTTATAAAAATATTGTTTTCTTTCTATTTTCTACTTATTTATGTACAATAGAGTATATAACACTGCTTTGAGTGTATAAGTGGGAATTATTTTAGCTACATGTTATTTATTAGGGATTTTTCACTATCTCTCTTATCATTAATTGGCGCTGCACTTATATTTTTTATTTTCTATTTGGAGTTTGGTATCAGGCTTTACAGTGCTGGCAGCTTTGTATTATTTGACTGTTTTCTCTAGCACAGTGTTTACCTCCTTGGTTTTATTCTATACAAGTTAATAATCATAATAGGAACACAAGATAAGTACTTACTTTTTTGAAGCACTTTCTTTATTCTTCTGTACTGATCTGGCTCCCTTAATTTATGCTCCTTTGATCGCCAAATCCCAAATTTGTGCCGCAGACTCTTCACCACTTTCATCATGACTTTAGCCTTTTTGCAGATTGGGGTTTGGGTACGGCCCATTCTTTGGATCATAGTCGACCCTCCTCAATATGTGGAACATCTCCACCATCTCCACAAAGGACATATTGAGGCCTTAAACCTCCTCCTGGATCAGGACATTCCAGCCTCTGGACTTTCCTCCTCATTACTACTAGTAGTAGTCACTTGCTGTGTCTCCCCATGTTCCTCTCCCACTGCGAAAAAAGAGACGGGACAGAGAATCTTCGAGAAAGAACATCAGGGGCGGGTGGAGTTTCACACATGTGCAGTCTATATCAAGCTAACACGCATGTGTTGTACGTCCGATCTGTGTGTGGAGGAAGGATGAACGGAAGTGGTGGACGTCCTAAATGAAGGTAAAATTTCAACTTGGCCCATCACAGTGGCCTATACTATTTCAAGGTTGAGGCCTATATTGGGATATGATAATGAGAGTTTAGGCTGACATTAGTCTTTTTGTCTTGTGCATTGTCTTACAGAGAAGATGAATCACTTTAAGGACCTAGAATTTATGGCCAGTTTCATACAGATACAGGGAGATGAGGAATTTGTGGAAGGTGAAACACAGCTTATATTATAATAAACAAGCTAGGAGGTCATCGCTGGAGAAACTTCTGGAATTTGTGAAGACCCGGGTCCCCATGAAGTTTAGGGAAAATAACATTGGGATCTTGAGGAACATGTATAAGAAGGAGCATAATAAGGTCCAGAAATCACTCTGATCAGGAGCATCAGCAGAGAATGTTTATGTCCCACAGGCTGTGGTACAACAAACTGTGGTTTCTGTATGACCAGACCAAAGCCAAGGAATCTCTTTCGACCCTTCCCTGCAGCCTTCCCTCCACCATTCCCTCAACCCAACAGAGGCTGATGAGGAACAACCTGGTCCTTCCATCCTGGAAGAAGTGGATGCGCCCAGCTTGAGTCAGGTATATTATTTTTAGACATATTCATTGTCCTAATATTAATGATGTTAACTAGATGTTATAATTGCTTACAAATCAATGATTTTATCCAAAAAATTATGTATACATATCACTAGACAGTAGTGGGCAAAAATGTTTGCGACCAGATTGAAAAATGCTGGGGCCAGAATGATAACCTTTTTATATTTATTAACATTCAATTTGCAAGTCATGAGCTGAAAGTTGTGTGTGATTGATAAAGCAAAAACTAAAACTATGTCCCTTTTTTATACACAGGATTAGCTCAGCCAGGAGGAGGGTCTGGAAAGTGTCAGCCAGGAGGAGGCCATGTCCAGTGGCAGCCAGGAGGATGCTGTGCCCAGTGGCAGCCAGGAGGAGGCCATACCAGTGGCAGCTAGGAGGTGGCTCCAGTAGGAGCCTCACCCAATCCCAGGTGCCTCCCCTCTGCCTTACCACCAAAAGGCCCAGGAAGGGGACAATGATGGAGGAGGCAGCACTGGGCCTTATTAGGGAAGCCAGCGATTTCAGGAGCACCCCCACTGCTGAAGAGGCTTATGGCTTCTATCTAGCCATCAGTTTGCTAGAATTGGAGAAGGGCCAACGCCTCCTCTGTTGTATGCCCTTCAGAATGGGTTGAGGGGCCAGATGACTAAGAACAGCCACATATATGAGCAAGCCCATCCTCCTCCTCCTCCTCCTGCCACAAGTCCACCCCCACAGTCTCCAAGAAAGGCTGCAGGGAAGCATGGAGAGAAGGCTGCAGGGAAGACAAGAAAGTGATGGCCTGAGTTCCATCTGGTCTGACAGGTTGGTGTAGTACAACAGCCTAGGGACAGATATGTCATCTGCTGCTGGTCCTAATCTCTGGGATTCCTGGACCAGATTGTGCTACCCTATTATATGGACTCCTCAAGCTTCCAATTTTCTTTTCCACAGACTTGATGTGTGCCTTGGGGGCCAAAAGGCTTTGCAAATTCCAAAAGTTTCTTCAGCATTGACTTCCTCTTTATTTTATTACCCAGAATAAATGGAAATTTTATTTTCAGAAAATATTTTCCTAGGTGTTTTTATTCAAAAAGGACAGTTTGTGAGTAGGCAGGTACATTTCAAAAAGACAAAGTCATATTAAGAAGGGACACCAACCTCCTTGAGGTTAATAAAAAATACAAGATAATAACATTATTGTGGTAACTTGACACTCAAAAAAATCAATATAAAAAACAATTATATGGAGATCACTGGAAAATAATTTTTAAGTAATCCTAAAATAAATCTTGATGAAATAAAAAATTATAAAATATGACTAAAAATAATTGTAAACATTACTATGGAGATCAGATTTAAAAAAATAGAATAGTGAGGGGGCGCATGCGCGGAGCTCAGCATGGCGGACGCAAGTCACTAGAGCTCCGCACTCACCGCTGCTGTACCGGCTCATAAATCGCTATATTTCGCTGCTAACGATCTCCGAATCTGCTCCGGTCCTCGGGTACCCCACTGCCCCTCACCCGGGATGGTTCTTACAGGTCAGCGAGGGAAGCAAAAGCAGAAACCTATTAAAGAGGCCTTAGCGCGCGCTACCTCTAAAATGGCGGCGAAGGCCCTTGCTGCCACACAACTACAAGGCATACCTCGAGGCCATGGTAGCAGTAGCGAGGAGGATGATGAGAGGCCTCAATCTCCGGCCTCCCCAACACCACCGGTATCTGGCATGTCTCAGGCCGATTTTCTGGCGCATATGGACCTAATGCTTAAGAAAGCGCTGAAAACGACATCGGATCAGATAACTGATAGACTTTCCCGAGAAATTCGTGAGCTGGGTCAACGCACGGCGGACTTGGAAACCAGGGCCGACGACACCAAGCTCAATTTGCGTGAATTGGCACAAGAACAGGAGGCTCTCCGGGAGGAAAATGCTGCTCTGCTGTCCCGACTGGAAGACACCGAGAACCGGTCGCGTCGGTCGAACCTTCGTTTGAGAGGTATTCCTGAATCAGTTGATGATCTCTAGTCATTTACGACGGCTTTGTTTCAAGAGCTATCCCCCTCTATTCCAATCGAACGGTTGGAATTCGATCGTATCCACAGAGCGCTCACTAGACGCCAAGCGGACGGACCACCGCGCGACATTATCGTTAAGCTACATTACTTCCGAACGAAGGAACAACTCATGTCTATAGCCCGCGAAAAGAATAACCTTCAGTTCCAGGGCCATTCCTACCAGCTGTTCACAGATTTAGCCCCACTAACAATTGCAAAGAGGCGTGCAATGAAGCCACAGTTGCTAATCCTTCAACAGCATCAAATTAAGTATGCATGGCGGTTCCCATTTGCTCTCTACTTTTCATACCAGGGACAGCAACATACTTGCTCTACACCGGCGATTCTTCAAACCCTCTTAGAGAGCCTCCAATTGGCCCCGTCAGCCCCACCCCCACCAGTGGGAGAAGTGGTGCCTCGGACCCCGGCACGAGCTGCACCCTACCCTAACATGGCTACCCCGAGGAGGAATCGGCAGGATCTCTCTGGCGTTTCTGTGCCTCGGGGAGGCACTCCTAAATCCTCTTCTAGACTGAGTTATCCTAGCCCAAAGGTATTCATACCTCGCTGATCTCCCTTTGTTCAATTACTTCTTCCTTTATTTTTCTCTATCCAATTTTTAATGCCGTAACCTGAACTCACCATGAGACTAACGTTATTTGAGCGCAGGCCAGCAAGCATATACTGTTCCAGGCAGAGAGCCGAGTCTAAGACGCTGCCACTTTCTTCGAAGTACTTTAACCACATCTTTTCCCCTCCAACCATTTGCCCCCCCCCCCCTTTTTTTTTTTTTTTTTTTTCCTAAACCGGTCCACTTTTATATGTGTTCTACGTGACAGTTGACGACCAAGTTGGACCGGTAATGGTTGTACCTACTGACCATCCTAGATACCAGCTCGCGGGCCGATGATCTGGCCAAGATTGACGGGTCACTGACTCGCAGGCCTGACCGTCTCCTCGCGAGTTCTTTGTTTATTTATATACTTTTAACTACTTTTAGAATGTTAATGTCGCACGATGCTTTTATGGTCTGTGCTTATTCTTATCATCCTGAATCCCCCTCCCTACCTTATCTTGTCCCCCCCCCTCCCCCTGTTCCCTTTCCCCCCCCCAACACCTTTTTCCTGTTCCCCGTCCCCCCCTTATCTCCCTATTTTTAAGCAGCTGCGATTTCCCAAATCCCGGCAGAACAGTAACAAGGTTTAAAATAGTTAGTATTACTTGATAACCTTTAAGTATCACAGTTTGTACCCCTAGGTTTTCTAGCCTGTTTTATTATTGGATCGTTTTCTGTTATTATCTATTTGCAAATGTATGTTTTTTCGTTACCGGTTCGCAGCGGTGAATTGTCACTGCTCCCCCTCCTAATGGTGCGACCCCCTGTTGACTGGCGAGTCGGCAGGTTGATTGTCGTTCCCCCTAATTGCTGGGTTCGGCCCACACCGCCCCGTGCTACACTCTTTTTTTCCTCTTACCTTTGCTATTCTTTTTTCTTTACTCTAACCTTTGTTCTTTCAGGTCTCTCTCTATCCTCTCCCCCTTCTTTCTCTGGTCGATCGGTCCGTGCAGCCTTGGGTAGGCTAATGTTTGCTTATTTTTACCAAGTCTCATGGCCCCCCTGAGTATCTTATCACTTAATGTGAAGGGACTCAATTCCCCCAACAAGCGAGTTAAGGCCTTTAGAACCTTTGTCTCCTTGAAAGCCCAAGTAGTCGCACTACAAGAAACACACTTTGCAGCCCATACCACGCCTAAATTTTTCAGTGCCAAATTCCCTCAAGTCTACACAGCCTCCTCCTCCACGAAACACAGAGGTGTTCTCTTAGCTTTCCATCATTCACTTCTATTCTCTATCTCGTCGGAAGTAAGAGATCCGGAAGGTCGCTATCTATTGGTTTCGGGACATATACAGGACACCGAAGTTACCTTTGTGTCATACTACGCCCCCAATACTAACCCTAACCCCTTTTTCTCGCATTTACTACAGATAATTCAGACGCATGCTAGAGGAGCGCTGTATGTCTGTGGCGACTCCAACTTAGTCCTACATCCACACCTAGATAAGTCCCCATACTCGTCAGAAAATTTCTCTCTCTCTAAAAGACTAAGCAAACAGCTTGCTCACGCGACCCTCCTCGATACATGGCGTGAATGCAACCCCCTTAAGAAGAACTATACTTTTTACTCAAACCCTCATAAATCCTTCTCGAGGATCGACCACATTTTTATCCCACTTGCTGCTGCGCCCACTCTGATGCATTCCCGCATACACCCGATATCCTGGTCTGACCATAGCGCGGTGATCACGACAGTTTCGTCAATAATCCCACAGAACACAGACAGGGCTTGGTCTTTAAATGAATCTCAGCTTTCTAACCCATCATATTGTTTAGACATTCAGACAGCCTTAAATGACTATGTTTCCTTTAATGACACCCCGGGAATTTCTCCTACCCTTCTCTGGGAAGCTCATAAACCAGTTATCCGTGGTACAATTATCTCGGTATCCTCTCAACTTAAGAAATTCAGACAGGCCCAACTACAACAGCTAGAGGAAGACCATCAGCGTTCTTTTCTTCTCTTTCAGTCAGACCCCACTGAGGCTAATAAACTTGCTCTAGATAAAGCCAAGTTGGCCCTGGATCTTGTGCTTGCTGAAGAGGCGGATAAGTCTATCCACAAATCGGCGCATAGACTTTATACAAAGGCGAATAAGCCTAGCACCTTTTTAGCACTGCGCCTACGGCATCCTGATAGGTCCTTTAAGCCTATTAAGCTTCGGCTGGAACAAGGTGGCATGACCAATAACCCTATGAAAATCTTAACAGAATTCAGCACTCGACTATCTAAACTGTATGAATCAGGTACGCCTTTCTCTAGCACCCAGGCGAGTTCCCTCCTCAATCCGCTATCTCTCCCTAATCTTTCAAGCGCTGACCGCTCAGCAATAGAAGAACCTATATCTACTGTAGAAATTCTTGCAGCTATCAAATCCCTTAAACCTAACAAAAGGCCCGGCCCCGACGGTTTACCGGCTTTATACTACAAAAAATTTGCCCACACCCTCTCCCCCCTCTTAACTAAATCCTTTAATTCTCTCCTCCAGCAACACTCCTTCGGCAGAGATGCGCTAACAGCCATTATCTCAATGATTCCTAAACCAAACACTGACTCGACAATATGGTCTAACTTTAGGCCGATATCATTACTCAATGTTGACGTCAAAATTCTAGCCAAGGTCCTGGCGCTACGACTCAATCCAGTCATTGGGAAGCTAATACATAGGGACCAGGTTGGGTTCATCCCCAAGAGACAGGCCAGTGATAATGTCCGGAGGATCATCTTGCTGCAACATATTGCTAAAGTTCGTAAGATCCCCATGCATTTGCTCTCATTGGATATACGCAAGGCATTTGATACGGTCTCGTGGCCATACCTGCAATATATACTTCAATACTGGGGATTTGGTCCTCATTTCCTCAAATGGATAGGAGCACTTTACACCCAGCCTTGTGCTTATGTACGCTATGCTGGCTTTAAGTCTGAACGCTTTCCTATACAGAGAGGAACGAGACAGGGCTGTCCCCTCTCCCCCTTGTTGTTCGCCTTGGCTATCGAACCCTTGGCTGCTTTAATTAGGGCAGACCCGAACATCCGGGGATTGGAGATAGCAAACACGACACATAAATTGTGTCTGTTTGCCGATGATGCTTTGCTGTTCGTTACTACTCCTCATACGACCTTGCCTAATTTATGTAAATTGCTGGAGCAGTTCGCTGCTATTTCCGGCCTAGAGGTCAATCAGGCTAAATCTAGAGCTCTAGACGTATCTCTGCCGAGTGATGAGCTTAATCTTCTTCGCAGCAATTTCCCTTTCCAATGGTCCTCATCCTCTATCCCGTATCTTGGTGTCAATCTCACAAAAGACCCGTTACATTTGTTCCAATATAACTATCTTCCGCTGCTTCGGAAGCTGACCAGTCTCCTGTCGTCCTGGCAGCCACTGTGCGTATCGTGGTTAGGTCGCATAGTGGCAGTCAAAATGACACTGCTGCCTAAACTATTGTATCTATACCGGGTCCTTCCGATTCGTGTCCCGCTATATTTTCACCGATTGATTCAAGGTAGAGTCTTCAAATACATCTGGGGAACAATTAGGCCTAGAGTCACTAAAGCCACCATGTACCGCCACAAAACATTAGGTGGGTTAGGAGTACCTAATTTTAGACACTATTACTGTGCTGCTCAAATTGCACAACTCACCCTGTACCATGCTAGAACGGAGATACCGATATGGGTTAGCCTAGAAGCTATAGACGCCTCTCCGATAAATATATCCAATCTATTGTGGCTCCCCCATACACTGAGAAGCAGACTTAGTAATCCGATCACAGCACACTCCCTCAGAGTCTGGGACGAGACCCACAAATCTTTCCAGCTTAAATCTCGTCATCTACCATTACTCTCTATTATCGGCCACCCATCATTTATCCCTGCCTTTTCTGAACCTGGACTCTTTACGGCTTGGTCTGGGGCAGGGCTCGACCGAGTTGGCACCCTTATACGCAATGGCAAAGTCAGGTCCTTCCCTGCTCTCCAGGCCCAATCACGCTTACCTAATGGCGAATGTTTTCGTTACCTGCAGATCGCCCATTTCCTCAACTCGATCCCTAAACCTATTTGTCCCCATGATACTAACTCTTTTTACGAGCAGATATGCGAAACAGACCCGCATGCACCAGGCATTATCTCCCAACTGTACACTCAATTCTCTTCCCCCCCTACAACTCTCCCATCTTATACTAGGGGCTGGTCCGCAGACCTTGAATTAGACCTCGAAGAAGATGCATGGAACACAATCTGGACTAACACAAATAAAGCAACGCAGAATGTTATAGCCTCTGAAGCTAATTATAAAGTCCTTATGCGCTGGTACTTGGTCCCAGCCAGGATTGCCAAATTTGTTCCGGGATATCCCGCTACATGCTTCAGGGGCTGTAACGCAGCGGGCACACATTTCCACATATGGTGGTCTTGTCCAGTAGCACAGCGTTTTTGGATAACTTCCTTCCAGATAGCATCGACCCTTACGGGACACTCTATTTTACCAGACCCTTCGCTAGCCCTTCTCAACTCTACTCCCCATAACTATACTCGTAGTCAATTGGCTTTATTTTTGCAGCTTACCACAGCAGCTAAACAAACTATTGCCAAGGCGTGGAAAACCCCCACGCTTCCAGTGGCTGAAATGAAGAATAGGGTTACAAAGGCCATGATTCACTCTAAATCAGAGGCGAAACTCCTTGATCGTATGCCCCAATTCTATAAAATATGGCAACCCTGGATACAACACTTTCTCCCCCCAGATCTCGACCCCTATCTACTTGAGCCCTAGGTTAATTGCAGAACTGGGTTAGCCTCAGACGTTTGAAAGCCTGGGTCTGTGCGGACCGGTTGACCAACTCTCCTGCTTTCCTTTTCTCCTACTCTCTCTCCCCTTTCCCTTTACTCTATCTTCCGACTTGTATTTCTGTCCTCTTCTAGCTGTTCTCTCCTTCTCCACCCTTCTTTTTATTTGGAAATCTTTTTGTACATGCAGTACCATTACTCCTCTATTAGCTACCAATATAGAGGAAGAGTGTATCTAAGTTGGCTGACTCCGACTCAATCGGAGTGTTTCAATTCTGTTCGATATATGCTTCGGTTGACACTCTTTGTACAACTCTAAGCGGCATACGCATATGTTTGCTTGTACCGTATTCTTTAGTATGATGTCGCTTGTTCCCTAGTTTATTGTTTTATATACTCTGTTATACTGAAACTACGTAAACAGTGTACTGTATACTCTGTCTGTTTATTGATAATAAAACTTTTTGAAAGAAAAAAATAGAATAGTATTCATAAGATGAGGATAAATAATGAAGAAATAAGTTTGTGAATACGAGCAGCAAAACAACTTTATTCTTCGAGCATTATAAAGAAGAAAAGAATGTGCTGCATTAAAAAATCACAGAATTTGCTGCATGAGGAATGTGCTAGCTCCAATATGAATAGACTTACCACACCGAGCGCTTCCATCTCGTACTTGCTTCAGAGCATGCGCCATTTTTGTTCGTCGGAACAGCATACAGATGAGCGGTTTTCCCGATAGGAATTGGTTCAGTCGAAAATATTTAGAACATGTTCTATTTCTAGTTCCGTCAGAATTTTCAAAAAAAAGTCTGATGAGGCATACACATGATCGGAATATACGATGAAAAGCTTCCGTTGGACTTTTTCTGTTGGACATTCCGCTCGTGTGTACGCGCCATTACTGTCCCATCCTCTAAGATATTTTTTTGATTTTCCTTTTTTTATGAAATACTTCTTTATTGAAATTATTTTCTTACATTCTACAATAAAACTATTACATACAAAACATGCTCGCTGAACATTCAATATTACATTGACAACAACAACAAAACCAAAAAAAAGGAAAACTAACTTCCTGATTATGCAATCATTGTTACTAACGATTTTTCAACAAAATTAGTTAATGTTTACACTCTTCATATTTAAATTATATTTTAATTGACTGCATTATAGGACTGGCCATTATATTCAGTTTATCAATTACACCTTAATGGATTATGTTTACTGCCATCCCATACCAGGGGTCCATCCCTCCAATAACGTTCAATAAACTCAACGGTTTAAGATAATTTACATATTCCTATTACCTGTGTTCTGCATGTCACCTTTGCTGTAAATTGGATGCCTAGAACATAATTTAGTCCCATAGAATAGATACTCCATGAAGCCTGGTAAATACTGCTGTGATGTAAAGATTTAGAACTTAACATTTGAAGTTTAACATAGACTCACTTGCATAGTTGCTGTGTTTCCTTGGGATTATTGCCACTGATTGATCTTATTTGTTCTGAGTTTGACCTTTACATTCTACTAGAAGAACTTACTTAACCCAAACATAATACAAACAATGGAATAAATGAGAACTGTAGAAAGATTTACTCTGCTCTATATTAGACACAACAGTGTTTTCTCCACACTGCACCTATATTTGACATGTTATTCATATAATTCAGGCCAAGATGTAGAGCCTTTGGTGGCCCACAGAGCTCTCTCTGTATTATGCAGGTCACAAACCCTATGATTCACTTTTTGACAAGCCATATGAATGAGCTCCCCTCTCACTGGCATTTTTTCATTCATTCATTCTTTGAAACAAATGGAACATGCCTGCTTCAGAATCTCTAGGCAAGAGTGGAACATAAAGTGTTGTAATCTTTTGTTTAAGAAGTTCTATGACTATAGTAAGAAATACTGATGCTTTATACATAAAAGCTAAATACACAAACATGCTGAGTGAAAAATAAGCAGTAATCTGTTATGAGGATTGGCACTGGGGGTGGGTCAGCTGCCCCATGTGCAAAGAAGCAAAGGGCCAAGGAATATATGTAGGGTGGTACAGCTATTCTATGGCATGTATTAACAGAGGGGTACGAAGCGCTATTCAGAATCTTTGCCCTGGGCACTGCAGGACCCTGTCCCAGTACAGGATTACGCTGTTATGCCCTGTACACACGGTCAGACTTTCTGACGGAAAATGTGCAATCGGATCATGTTGTCAGAAAATCTGATCGTGTGCGGGCTCCATCTGACTTTTTCCGTCAGAATTTCTGACACACAAAGTTTGAGAGCTGGATCTAAAATTTTCCCACAACAAAATCCAATCATTTAAATTCCAATCATGTGTAGACAATTCCAACAGACAAAGTGCCACGCATGCTCAGAATAAATTAGACGAAAGCTACTGGCCTCTTTATAGCCCCGACGTACATGTTGTACGTCACCTCGTACTTTGTGTGACCGTGTGTATGCAAGACAAGTTTGGGCCAAAATCCGTCTGAAAAAATCAGACGGATTTTGTCGTCGGAATGTCCGACCGTGTGTACAGGGCATAACTGTTACTGTGAGAAACAGGGTAAAGCTATTAACAGCACAACGCTGAAATTGCCTTTTGTCCAAGTTTACAATTGAAACAAGAACAAATAGGTTGATTTAATAAAACTGGAGAGTGCAAAATCTGGTGCAGCTCTGCATAGAAACCAAGGAGCTTCCAGTTATACCCTTTAGGTATAAGTATCTGAGCAATGCTTTTAGGATGGAAAAAAAATAAGTTAACCTATATTCATACCCATGTTTGCTCACATCCACCCTCAACTTATTCTACTCAAACACTATCTATAGCTTTTCTTATTATGTTTTTAAATGTCAAACGAGACATCTCATATTAACAACTTAGGCTTGGATTTTTATAAATATATTTTTTTTGTAGTGTAGAAGCATTTTCCTGGCAGAATTCAAACATTTGTTTTGTTCCAAAACACACATTATCTTTATATATTAAACTTTATGTTCTTAAAGTACTAAAAGTAGAACAATTATTAAGAAAAATATATGTTTATACAATGTGTATGCTAAAAAATCACAACAATAAAACAAAATAAAGTAGCTACAATAAATTTTGACATATTGATACCACAGAGATAAATTTCTAATAGTTATACCAAATGGGAATTATTATTTGATGACATTGTTTCCCTTGTTGAAAGTGACTTAAGCATGAAGGTAAATTTTAATTGATGATAAACAGAAAATAAAACAAACAAGAATTTATTGTTATCTTACAAACATAATGGCAAATGTTTTGCAGAATGTGTATATGTAAGGAACTATTATGCTGAACACAGAAAATGTATTTATTACAGATGTTTATACTGTATATCACCAACAATTCACATTTACATCATCCCTGCTCCCAAGAATCTTATAATCTAAGGTCTGCATCTAGCATGCATCCATACATTAGGGGGCAATTAACCTACAATAATGTCTTTGGACTGTTTAATCACTTCAGTACAGGGCTGGGCACTCCTGCCCAGACCAGCACTGTCACACTTTGAATGACAATTGCGCGGTCATGCTACACTGTACCCAAACTACATTTTTGTCATTTTGTTCCCACAAATAGAACTTTCTTTTGATGGAATTTGATCACCTCTGGGATTTTTATTTTCTGCTACAAAACTTTGTAAATAAGTAAGTTTTCTCCTTCACTGATGGGCACTGATGGGGCTGCACTGATGGGCATTGATGGGCACCGATGAGGTGGCACCAATGAGGTGGCACTGATGATGGTCACTAATATGCAGCACTGGTGGGCACTGATAGGTGGCACTGATATGCAGCACTGATGGGTAAACATAGGTGGCACCGATTGGCACTGAAATGTGGCACAGATGGGCACTGATTGGTGGCATGGATGGGCATGGATGGACACTGATAGGTGGCACTGATGTACACTAATGGATGGTACTGATAGGCATCACTGTTTGACATGTATTATTATTATTATTGGCATCCACTGTGGGCACTGATTGGCATCCCTGGTGGCCATGGGTGGCATACCTGGTGGTAACTAATGGTGGGCA
Source organism: Lithobates pipiens (assembly GCF_037356315.1). Taxonomy (NCBI): domain Eukaryota; kingdom Metazoa; phylum Chordata; class Amphibia; order Anura; family Ranidae; genus Lithobates; species Lithobates pipiens. The sequence goes on from NW_027507748.1 coordinate 508,921,522, forward strand.
TCCCTGGTGGTCCTGGTGGCATCCCTGGTGGTCCAGTGTGGGCATCCTCAGGGGGGCTGCTCTGATAATCAATCAGCACAGGAACCCTTGTCATAAGAGCAGCCAGTCGGCTCTCTATTCGCGTCTGACAGATGCAAGTGAGGAAAAGCCGATCAATGGCTCTTCCTCTTTACATTGTGATCAGCCATGATTAGATACAGCTGATTACGTGGTAAAGAGTCTCCATCAGAGACTCTTTACCTAGGTTGGAGTTGCGGTGTGTTAGACTGACACCCCACAACAATGATCACAATGATGCACGCCCCCGGGGGTGTGCAGCGGCTTGTTATCCTGAAAGACATCAGATGATGTCCGGTCAGGATAACAAAACCACTTTGTCGCCATCATTTTGCTATATGGTGGGCGGCAAAAAATATATTTTTTATATATTTTTGGGGGATATTTATTATAGCAAAAAGTAAAAAATTATGATAAAAAAAAAAAAAACTGGCACTCTTTCTTTGTTTATAGCACAAAAAATAAAAACCACAGAGGTGATCAAATACCCCCAAAAGAAAGCTCTATTTCTGAAAAAAAAAAGTGTTTGGGTGCAATTTCGCATGGCCGCGCAGTTGTCAGTTAAATTGACGCAGTGCCGAATCGCACAAATTGCTGTGGTCAGGAAACTAGTAAAATCTTCCTGGGCTGAAGCGGTTAAGAACCAAGCCTCTTTCTGAGATTTGGTGTTTACGAGTTAAAAACACTTTTTTTGCTAGAAAATTACTTAGAACCCCCAAACATTATATATTTTTTTTCTAACACCCTAGAGAATAAAACAGCGGTTGTTGCAATACTTTCTGTCACACCATATTTGCGCAGCGGTCTTACAAGTGCACTTTTTTGGGAAAAAATACACTTTTTTAATTAAAAAAATAAGACAACAGTAATGTTAGCCCAATTTTTTTTTATATTGTGAAAGATAATGTTACACCGAGTAAATTGATACCCAACATATCATGCTTCAAAATTGTGCCGCTCGTGGAATGGTGACAAACTTTTACCCTTAAAAATCTCCATAGTCATTGCTTAAAAAATTCTGCAGGTTGCATGTTTTGAGTTCCAGAGGAACTCTAGGGCTAGAATTATTGCTCTAACTTTACCGATTGTGGCAATACCTCATGTGTGGTTTGAACACCGTTTTCATATGCGAACACTACTCACATATGCATTTGCTTCTGCACATGAGCTCGGCAGGACGGGGAACATTTACAACATTTTTTTTCTTATTTATTTTACCTTTTTATTTTTATTTTTTACGAATTAAATAATGAATTCAGCTGCAGCTATTCAAATGTGCTCTGACACCGCACACATAAAAGTTAAATACAATTAATAGTGCGCTAAAACCCAAAATAAAAAAAACACAGTGCATAATATTAAAAACACTTATAAAGAAATGTCCATACGCATACAATTTCTTGAGAAACTTAAAACATAACATATAAAAATCCTTCCTCTGTTACCATAGATATATATAGTGGCGTGAAAGAAAAATCACCGACACCTCAGTGTGAATTTCCTGCTCACCTTCCAAAAATAAACTTTGAATCAGATGTCACTTTCAAACAGGGACCCTCACTAGGATCAACTTAATATGATTTCCGTGTTTAAGTAATGATTCAAAAATTTGTCTGTGGTCCTCCAAAGATGTTAGGTTCTTCCAGATTGCATTAAATTTCAACAAAGATAAAACAACATCATCGCGCAAAATTGCTGTATACTCATTGATTTCTACTTAGTGGAGAATCATCACTCACATTTAGCTTCATAGAAAATGCATATTGAACAATCAGTATTGGAAGCAGCTCTCCTCACTGCACTTCCAGTATAACAAAACACCAGAAGTGACGTCACTGGCTCCTCCCGACGCATTGCGTCACAGGTCATGTGACTTTCTCAAGGGAAATGAAGCCATGTGACGAACATGATGGGTTTATAAGCCACAGTTTGCGTATCGGTTGCCTTGGTGATGTAGGAATCATTGGATCATCATATACATATCATGATATATATAGTACATATCAAACTTTACAATTATTTAATATTTTTTGCTGTACAATACATATACATTAATTCAAACTACAGAGACCCGTATATAACCCCTTCTTTTTAATAATTTCAATTATTGTAAAATATTTATAAAATACAATTGAGTTAAAAGATATGACTCCATCTAGTGGTGAAAGTCAAATACAAAAAATAAAAAATCAGAAATAAAACAATTTAGATCAAAATCGAAGTTCATCCCCAGTGGTGAGAGAGTACCAAGCTCAAAAATCCATCTTTATTCACATTTACTTAATTCTCTGACCCTATTACTCCCCCCTCCAATGTGGCTTATACTTATAAATTGCCCAGAACTTGAGGCTTATTCAATTTGTATCACTAACCCTCAAAGGAGCTGCTGGTTTTTATTGGGCTTACCGTTACCTCACCTGCTCACTGTGTCCGTCTTAGGGGTCCTGTTATAGAGTGGATTAAAGAACCTTAGCTCCGACGCTTAGTCCTTTTCTGAGTATTTATTTAACAAGAATACACACTTTTGCAATAGTGGGGTAGAGGATAAGGGGAATTCAGGTACCTTTCTAGTCTAGGTATTTTCTTGATCCAGGGGACAAACGATTTCCACAACCTGGATCTAGTAATCACCGGATAGGCCTCTCTCACTGACCTAGCAGCCGGTGAGATGCTCGAACAAAGTCTCTACCACAGACTTAATAAATTTAGCGATCTTGTTATGCAATCCTCTGCCACAGGAAGGCACGATAAGCTTCTGTTTAAAAGGATTAAAGCATTTCCCCACAGCACCTGATTCTTTCAGCCGACCCAATGATACTGTGTGGTAGACAACCCAGGATGCATCCTCCAACTGAGTCTCCAGGCCTCTCCATGAGGCACCAGCCTTATTGCTCGGTCCTCCTCAGAGAAGTCCTCCCCTGGATCCTCCAGTTGCTTGGCTTCTCCCGGCATGAAAGACAGCACAGGATCATCTCTGGATCAGTAGGCCCCAGAGCCTCTGGGCCTACCTTTCAGTTGCAGAGCCTCAGGCCAGCAGGCCCTGAGACATTGAATGAGGCAGCACACACCTCAGGCCAGGAGGGCCAGGAGGTCAGGAAAACCGAACCACTCTCTCCTAGATAATATGGCGTTGGTACCTTAAGTACCCTGACCCAGAATGCACAGCGGGCAGACCACTCCCACCGGGCTGGTTCAGAGTAAAAGGGGTACCTAATACATTTAGCTTGTTGCATTTCCAACACTTACCGTTGGTGACAGAGACACCCACGGTCAAGTGGAAACTAGCACAACCCAGCCAAACTGGTACAGAAGCCAGAACTTTAGCATAATTAGTCTGAACCAAACTGCAGTTTCAGACAAACTTAAATTTACAAAAATATTAGCATTGGTATTAAAAATACCAGTGCTACAGATTATTATAATGACATTGTGCAAAATGTCTAGAGACACTATGGTGTTTATTTATGAAAGGTAAATCCACTTTGCACTGCAAGTGCACTTGAAAGTGTACTTAAAGTACACTTGGAAGTGCAGTCGCTCTAAATCTAAAGGGCAGATCTGAAATTAGTGGAAGCTCTGCTGATTTTCTCATCCAATCATGTGCAAGCTAAAATGCTGTTTTTTATTTTCCTTGCATGTCCCCCTAGGATCTAAAGTGACTTTACTTCCAAGTGCACTTTTAGTGTACTTTCAAGTGCACTTGCAGTGCAAAGTGGATTTGCCTTTAGTAAATAAACCCCTGTTTCAAAAAAGTTCCTAATATTTGTATGTGTTCTTGTATTCTTTTCCACATGGGGCATTTGTTCTTCTTATATTGCAATGAACATGGACATTGCAACATGTACACTACCTCTTATGTTCTACATGAGATGAAATCTTTTAACAGGTACTCATTTTATGGTGGTATTAGAGATCAACTTATTGCATTTTTAAATTAGTGTTCCTACAAGCATAGCATCTTTTGCACGGAAAGAAGCTTTTCCCCTGAAAGAACATACATTTGTGTGATTTTGTTTGTGGATCTGGAACTTTTTTGTTATCAGATCCCTTAAAGTGGGTGCCTTCCTGTATATAAATTGCGGTTTCTCTGGTAGGATAGTTTCTAACTGTCTGTCCGCTCTGAGGAGTGACCAATGTTTTTTTTTTAACCACTTGAGACCCACGCTATAGCCGAATGACGGCTACAGCGCGGATCTCCTTTGCCGGGACGACGTCTATTGACGACGCCCCTGAGGGGGGCGCGCGTGGCGCGCTCTGTGATCAGCGAGTCTATGGGACTCACCTGATCACTGATCCGAGCAAGGGGTCGATCCCGACCCCTTATCACGTGATCAGCTGTCAGCCAATGACAGCTGATCATGTGATACAACGCAGCCGGTAATCGGCTATTATTCCTCCTCGCGCTGACAGCGCGAGGAGAAAAAAAAAGAGCCGATCACCAGCGGCCGTGATCGGGACATCAGTCCCGATCACGGCCAGCCCTGCCAGTGCCCACCTGCCCCCTGCCAGTGCCACATCATTAAAAAATAAGTGCCCCCTGTCAGTGCCATCCAGCAGTGCCCATAGTGCCACCCAGCAGTGCCACCCAGCAGTGCCCACAGTGTCACCCAGCAGTGCCCACAATCTGCCTCAACAAAGGTGCTGCACCCCAGTGCCACATATCCGTGCCCATCAGTGTCATCTACCAGTGCCCAGCAGTGCCGCCCATCAGTGCCCAGCAGTGCCACCTATCAGAGCCACCTATCAGTGCCACCTATCAGTGCCCATCAGTCACATCTATCAGTGGTACCTATCAGTGCCCCTTAGTGCCACCCATCCGTGCCACCCATCTGTGCCACCCATCCGTGCCATCTTATCTGTGCCCATCTTTGCCCATCAGTGCCGCCTTATCTGTGCCCATCTGTGCCGCCTTATCTGTGCCTATTAGTGCCGCCTTAACTATGCTTATCAGTGCCCACCAGTGCAGCCTATCAGTGCCCACCAATGCAGCCTATCAGTGCCCACCAGTGCAGCCTATCAGTGCCGCCTCATCAGCGCACTTCAATGAAGGAGAAAAATTACCTGTTTGTAAAATTTTATAACAAACTATTAAACATGATTTTTTTTTTTTGCATCTTTTTTTGATTGTTTAGCAAAAAATAAAACTCCCAGCTGTAATTAAATACCACCAAAAGAAAGCTCTATTTTTGGGAAAAAATTGATAAAAATTTCATTTGGGTACAGTGTTGTATGCCCGCGCAATTGTCATTCAAAGTGTATCAGCGCTGAAAGCTGAAAATTGGTCTGGGCAGGAGGGGGGTTTAAGTGCCCAGTAAGCAAGTGGTTAAATATATGCTCAATTTGTCTGTGTTGGATGTTATAACATAAAATCATAGGGACATCTTGATCCTGAACCACTTTCCTTTCTTTATCTTGAATTAAGAGGTCTCTCAGTAATTTTGATAGTTCTTGATTTTTTTTCCATTATGAACTTCCTTGTAACCTTTGTGGATACATTTCTCCCCTATCATCTGTGCTTGTTCTAGAAAAACTTATTTTTATAATAAAAATTATTTGTTTCTTAGTTGGCTATAAGTGATACCACCTGGTGTGACCAATCTTCCTTTATCAACCACAAGAGGTTTATTCAACATATATTGTTTAATGTTCAGTTTCCTAGTGTGCTTTTGAATATCCACATGCAATTCAAATCTATTCAAATTTCGTTGTGGTGCATACTTTAAACCTTTATCCAATGTCATTAACTCAGTTCTGGACAATTCTATTCCACTTATATTCTATATTCTATTCCAGGTTATATATACCTTCCCCTACTACTCTCTTTTTCTTTTGGATCTTGAATCCTCCTCAACACCCCCTCTTGCATTTGGACTTCTCATATTTCCTATTCTGCCATGCCGTGGAGGTGTTCTGTCACACCTGTGCTGATCCAAAAAAGAACATTGTGGTTCATCTTCTCTATATTCTCTTAATACTTCATATCTAATTTGAGTATGCATAGGGCTTCTTCTGGGTTCATGTTGATATTGATACAGGTGAACCGGCCTTCCTCTTACGTCACGGGGCATCAGAGGGGGGAGGGGTCACCCGTTTATGTCCTGCCTCAGCTATATAAAAGCTGTCATCGAGAAGAAGGTGGGAGCCCCACATGGAGGCGGAACTGTTGCATTTTTTTTTTTGGTCCGTCAGGTGGTGTGAGATGGATTTATATCGCAGAGAATTTAATTTTTTTAATAAAGGACTGGTGTTAAAGTGTCTCTTGTAATTTTTACTATTTTTGACACTTTTTTTGTAAATTGGTAGGGGTACCCAGTTTCCTGTTACCAAATATACCTGTTACCAATTCACATAGTGGGGGTGAGATCTGGGGGTGCCCTTGTTAAAGGGGGCTTCCAGATTCCGATAAGCCCCCTGCCCGCAGACCCCCACAACCACTGGACAAGGGTTGTGAGGATGAGGCCCTTGTCCCCATCAACATGGGGATAAGGTGCATTGGGGGTGACTCCAAAGCACACCCCCATGTTGAGGGCATGTGGCCTGGTATGGTTCAGGAGGGGGTGCGCTCTCTCATCCCCCCTCTTTTCCTGCAGCCTGCCAGGTTGCATGCTCGACCAAGGGTCTGGTATGGATTTTGGGGGACCCCATGCCATTTTTTTAAATGTTGGCTTAGGGTTCCCCTTAATATCCATACCAGACCTGAAGGGCCTGGTATGGATTTTGGGGGAACTCCATGCAATTTTTTTAAAAATTTTGGTTTGGGGTTCCCCTTAATATTCATACCAGAACCAAAGGGCCTGGTAATGGACTGGAGAAGAACCCATGCCTTTTTTTTTTCAATGAGTTTTATCTATATTGCAGAGACCCCACAATTCATTACAGCCACAATCAGTTTTAAATTACTTTTTTTTCCTCAAACACGGGAAAAATGTGCCACTTTACAGGCATACTATAGACACCCTCAGGCATGATATGTAAAGGAATCTTTCATTTTTATTGTTTCACTTTAATCATTAATAAAATCACTGCTCCTGAAAAAACTGCGATTTTTAAAACTTTTTTTGAATTGTTACATGTCCCCTGGGGCAGGACCCAGATCCCCAAACACTTTTTATGACAATAACTTGCATATAAGCCTTTAAAATGAACACTTTTGTTTTTTTATGTTCATGTCCCATAGACTTTAATGGTGTTCCGTGGCTTTCGAATTTTCCGCAAACACCGCATAATGCTCGCTGTTCGACTCGAACATTGGGCTCATCCCTGTACCTGTATAGTAAAGGGTCTAATGTCCATTTAGACTGGGGAGGTACAGTATAACAAAGAGGAATATTTACCTTATTACTTGCACTCGGACAGCTGGGTTCTTCTTTAACCCCTCTCCCTCCCCGAATACCAACAATAAAGACATGAAAAATGAATAGCTGTTAAGCCGCACTCCAAAAAATTCACCTTTTTGTATAAAAATACATATCAAAGCATCACAAATGGGTACAGACTAACTGTACATCCGTTGAAGCGTTACACACCAAGCCCATTGCTTAGTCATTGCTAAATAATTAAAGACACTCAAGGCCGAATCTTGGTATATAATTGGCTGTGGCACGTTTATTGGAGTTGGTGTTTATTGGTGTAATATTTAAATAAATTAAAATCAATTTAACCATTTTTTATTAATACATAAAATTCTTAACTTGTAAATAATAAGTACAAAACAGCTCAGTCTTTAGGAGTCAAGCAATACCGCATATTAATAAACATAACTCCCCCCTTTAAATGTAAAGGGTGACCAACCACATAATGTGCTTGTAACAAAGGGTGTGGGGGTGGGGTGGTTGTTTCTGACTTCTGTCCAACTGTTAAATATTCCCGGGGGGTGCTTTATATAGAGAGCTCCCTTTCTAGAATACTCCAGCTGCTCATGTGACCCTCTGGGAATTTCCACAGTGGTCATTTGACATCCTGGGAAATTCCACAATGTTACATGACCCCATTTTTCCCACCTAAGAGTCAAATCATTTGTTTTTTAAAGTGACCCCTTTTTTTGTTAAACAAAAAAGCTGGAAGGGGGGCGGCCACATGCCCATGCTGTTTGGGCTAAAATACTTAAGCCCTCTCAGTCCATTCTAGACTCAGAATGTGGGAAGACCCTCAGTATCCTCACGCACAATGCACCAGAGACGGCAGGGGGGCTTTATAGGACTGGTCATCCAATCTCGTAAATAGTGGAGAAAAAGGTGAGGGATCAAATAAAGTAAGTATTCCTGTATAATACACTGACATTTTTTATAAGCTGTCAGGAGTTAAAGTCGCTGAAAACCTCAGTTTTGGACTCTAAGCAAATGTATACTTATTTCTCTCCAAAGCTCTAAAGCCGATTATACACTACAGTTTTTTCATGCAATCGAGCGGGTTGCACGCAAAAAAACCTGACAACTCCGGTCGGAGCCGCTGTACTAACCATGCAAGGCTAGTTCTGTGATCTCTGCCGCTGAGCTGTTGGGTTCTGACAGGGGCCACCCCCGCCAGAACACTTCAATCAACGTTCTCAGCCATTGGCTGAGAGTGCTGATCGTGAGTCGGTAAGGTGATAGTTTTCCAGCATTCATGTCTGGCAGAAGCCAGGCGAACATACAGCTTCTGTCTGACAGACTGGCATACACACGGGCCGAATATTGGCCTGTCTTTTTTAACCGACTACCCAACATTCGGCCCGTGTGTATGGGGTTTAAGTATTTCTTCTCTCTGGTGCTTTCTTCCTCTGTTATCAGCATGAGTCACTTCTGGGAAGTTTTCCTGACACATGAGATAAATTTGTGTCAGGAGGGGGGGAGCTCAGCACACAGCTTTTCTATTCAGAACAAAGTTCTTCTGCTGTGTGGAGGGGGGTGTGTCCCTTTCCCCCAATCACCGCACACAAAACTTTTACTGTAGCCTCTCCACCCTCTTCACTGTGATACTGACAAATGAAGATTTTTTTTTAACACTCTCTGCCCCTTTGAAGGGGTATAGAGAGGAGAAGACTGCAGATAAACAAGTAAAACGTATGTAGGAGGATTTGATTAATCTCTGTGTATCATCTGGGGCTGTTCACTGCACTGAGATTTAGGGATGGCCGAACGGTTCGCCCGGCGGTCGTTTCGCAGTGAATTTCGGCTGTTCGCAGTCCGCCCGATCGGCGGACTATTGCCGCGGTTTGCCCGGCGGGCTTCCGTGTTTACTGTGTAAAAGAACTTTGACCTATGATGACACATCCATCATGTGGTACAGGAGAGCCAATTGAGACATTACAGCACATGGACACTTGGACATTCCCCCTAACTTATAAATAGACCCGATCCGCTGTGTGCAGTAGGGACAGTCAGTTTAATCATTAGCTGTTACTATTAGGTCCACAAAAGTCCTTTTCAGGACTGGTATGGTAAAGTAGTACAGGATATCGTTTTGAGTGCTATTCAAGTTCTTGTTGCAGGAGCCTGTGTGTTGTCAGTTGAAATAGGGACAGGCAGGAAGCTGTGTGTGGCAGTGAGGGACAGTCAGTTTAATCAGTAGCTGCTACTATTAGGTCCACAAAGGTTCTTTTCAGGACTGGTATGGTAATAGGCTTGTACACGTATAATATTCTTTCTTCCAAATATAGAAAGAATATTATACTTGACTGCTGCCCTTCTGCTGCAGTAGTCCTTTATGAGTATAGGGACTGAGGTACAGTCTGCTAATCACAACCTACTGTTTGCACAAAGGTCCTTCTAAGGACTGGTAAGGTATAGTGTACTACAGTACATAGGGTTGAGTGAGGTACAGTCTGCTAATCCTTAAGGACTGGTATAGGTCCACAATATATAGGGTTGAGGTGCACTACTGCTGACTCCTGCCCTATTCTGCAGCAGTCCTTTATCAGTGTAGGGACTGAGAGTTTTGTCACAGGGTCATTTAAAAAATGACAGGCAGAGGAAGAGGCAGGCCCTTCCGAAAGGGTGGTAGGGGTAGGGCAGGAGCAACAGGCTTGAGCCAAAGTGGGAAGTTGCAGATGGTGCATTCAATTACTTTAAAGGATGCACCAGACTTGGTTGAGTGGCTCACTCAGCCTTACTCTTCTGCACTCTCCTCATCCTCTCGATCTGCACCCTCTTCTTCACTCTCTGCTATGTGCACCCCCAAAGACACTACCACCAACAACACCACCACCACATACCTTCCGCTTGAGTCACAGGAATTATTTTCCGATCCATATCAAGGCATTTCTGATGCACAGCCACTCTTGGCATTGGATCAGGAAGAGGAGGTAGCAAGAACCGCCACTCAGCAGTCTGACGACAGTACCCAGATCAGCCCAAGGAGGAGGTTGGTCCCTGGTGTTGCTGCCTACTCCGAGATCTCTACTTATAGCGGTGGGGAAGGTGACGTCGATGATGACATGTCTAGTGACTTCCCACTCCCAGAGAAGGAGTTGCGGGTACCAATCCAACAGCGCCTGCAAGAAGAGGACGGTTTGAAGATGTGTTGGTGACTTCTGATATGAGGTCATTCTTTCAGCCGACCCATCGACAGGTGTCATCCGGATCCAGCATCAGGGAACGCCTAGACCGACAGGTGTCCGACTACATCGGGTTAACGGCCGATGTGGACGCTCTGAGGAGTGATGAACCCCTGGACTACTGGGTGGGCAGGCTTGACCTCTGGCCTCTGGCCAGAGCTTGCCCAATTTGCAATCGAACTGTTGGCTTGCCCCTCGTCCAGTGTCCTGTCCGAAAGGACGTTCAGCGCAGCAGGGGGGATCGTGAACGATAAGCGTACTCGCCTAGCTCACGACAGTGTTAACTACCTCACATTTCTAAAAATGAAAGAGGCATGGATCTTGGAGGAATTCAACACATGTGACCAGTAGACCATGTATATGTCTATAAACGATTTTTTGAGCACACAGACCTTCTTTCTTCATTTGGCTCACTTCCTTGTCCAAAAAAAGCACACCATACTATATGCCCATACCCTCCTGTTTGAAGAGGTTAAGCGGTGTCATATTTCTACTGGGGCTGCTTATTATGAGGGGCTCCCACCATCCCTGTGCTGTGCTGACTTCCTCCTGGGGCTGTACCTCTGCTGTGCATATTATGAGGGGCTCCCACCATCCCTGTGGTAGGCTCATTATGAGGGGCTCCCACCATCCCTGTGCTATGCTCATTATGAGGGGCTCCCACCATCCCTGTGCTGTGCTGACTTCCTCCTGGGGCTGCTTATTATGAGGGGCTCCCACCATCCCTGTGCTATGCTGACATCCTCCTGGGGCTGCTTATTATGAGGGGCTCCCACCATCCCTGTGCTGTGCTGACTTCCTCCTGGGCTGTACCTCTGCTGTGCATATTATGAGGGGCTCCCACCATCCCTGTGCTATGCTCATTATGAGGGGCTCCCACCATCCCTGTGCTATGCTGACTTCCTCCTGGGGCTGCTTACGGTGCTGGTGTCAGTGCTGTATATCACGGTGCTGGTGTCAGTGCGTTATGTCACGCTGCTGATGTCAGTGCTCTCCATCACGGTGCTGGTGTCAGATCACTCTATCACGGTGCAGGTGTCATTGCTGTATGTCACGCTGCTGATGTCAGTGCTGTATATCACGGTGCTGGTGTCAGTGCTGTATATCACGGTGCTGGTGTCAGTGCTTTATGTTAGGCTGCTGATGTCAGTGCTCTCTATCACGGTGCTGGTGTCAGATCACTCTATCACGGTGCAGGTGTCATTGCTGTATGTCACGCTGCTGATGTCAGTGCTCTCCATCACGGTGCTGGTGTCAGATCACTCTATCATGGTGCAGGTGTCATTGCTGTATGTCACGCTGCTGGTGATCATCTCCTGCACCCTCTTCTTTGCCTACCCTGACCTTCCCTCTCCTCCATTGCCTTCATGCGCTCCACAGTCCTGAATTGTCACAACAATTTCACATATAAAAAAAGAATGCTTGTAGTTGTCGATCCCAGATTCACCTCATACATGTGTTATGTCATTGGCCATGTGGTGGGACTATGTTTGCACAGCTAGTAATTATTTTGTGGCTGCAAATTTGACCTGTAGGATTGCAAAGTTCGCCTCCCATTGAAGTCAATGGGGCCCGCCGCGAACGTTACGGTTCGCGATCTATCACTACTGGGAATATGTGAGAGTTTAAAACCACTGTTAAGTGATTCTAGGCAGAAGATTTTTTTATCTCAATGCATTTAATGCATTGAGATAAAAAAACCTTCTGTGTGCAGCAGCCCCCCTATTACTTATCTGAGCCCAATATTCCTTCACTGATTAGCATGAGAGCCTTGGCCATCTGGGTTTCTCCCTCCTGTATGGCTGAGAAACAGCAACGGTGCCATTGGCTCCCGCTGCTGTCAATCAAAGTCAATTAGCCAATCAGGAGAGAGAGTAGGCAGGGCCAAACAGAGGCTCAGTGTCTGAATGAACACACAGGGCTGCGGTTCAGCCCGGGTACCCCCATAGCAAGCTTCTTGCTGTAGGGGCACCAAACAGGAGGGAGGAACCAAGAGAGCTAGTGAGGGACCAGAGAAGAGGAGGATTGGGCTGCTCTGTCAAAACCACTGCACAGGACAGGGAAGGGAAGTATAACATGTTTGTTATGTTTAAAGAAAAATTTGACTTTACAAACACTTTAAGCTTTAAGTCAATACTCCAACATAAAAAAAAAGTTTTTGGGGACCTGGGTCCTGCCCCAGGGGACGTGTATCAATGCAAAAAAAGGTTTTAAAAAGGCAGTTTTTTCGGGAGCAGTGATTTTAATAATGATTAAAGTGAAACAATAAAAGTGTAATATTCCTTTAAATTTCATACCTGGGGGGTGTCTATAGTATGCTTGTGAAGGGGCGCAGGTTTCCCATGCTTAGAACTGTCCCTGCACAAAGTGTCATTTCTGCAGGAAAAAAAGTCATTTAAAATCACTCGCGGCTATATTACCAGGCCCTTCAGGTCTGGTATGGATATTAAGGGGAACCCCGCGCCAAATTAAAAAAAAATTACGTGGGGTTCCCCCTAAAAATCCATACCAGACCGTTTATCTGAGCACACAACCTGGCAGGCCGCAGGAAAAGAGGGGGGGACGAGAGAGCGCCCCCCCTCCTGAACCGTACCAGGCCACATGCCCTCAACATTGGGAGGATGCTTTGGGGTCCCCCCAAAGCATCATGTCCCCATGTTGATGGGGACAAGGGCCTCATCCCCACAACCCTGGCCAGTGGTTGTGGGGGTCTGCGGGTGGGGGTTTATCAAAATCTGGAAGCCTCCTTTAACAAGGGGACCCCCAGATCCCAGCTAACCCCTGTTTGAAATGGTAAGGGGGTACAAAATGACCCCTACCATTTCACAAATAAAGTGTAAAAAATAGTTAAATAAGACAAACACACTTTTGAAAAAGTCCTTTATTAAAAATAAAAAAAAATAGAAAAAGTTTCCAGCGGTGGTAATCCACTCTTGCTATCCAGCGAAGGATGATCATCTTTCCAGGGTCCAGCGATGGCTGATCTGATCCAGCAACAGGTGATCTCTCAGTCCAGCGCAGCGCAGTCCATCCATCCATCTTCTGTCTCCACTGTCGGAGACACTGAGGGATCCCGGCGGCCTGACGTTTCTTATATGAGGAGGGCGGGTCCACCCGTCAACTGACCCCACCCCCCTCTGATGCAAGTGGGGAAGCCGGGCTTCCCCAATGATGTGTGGGTGACCCCGCCCCCCCTCTGATGTAATGGAAACCTGCGTTACATCAGATGGGGGCAGGGTCACCCATACGTCATTGGGGAAGCCCAGCTTCCCCACTTCAGTCAGAGAGGCGAGGTCAGGTGATGGGTGGCCCCGCCCTCCTCATATAAGAAACGTCAGGCCAACGGGATCCCACAGTGTCTCCGACAGTGAAGACAGAGGAAGGATGGACTGCGCTGGACTGAGAGATCACCCGGAGAGATGATCATCCATCGCTGGATAGCAAGAGTGGATTACCACCGTTGGAATCTTTTTTTAATTTTTTTTTATTTTTAATAAAGGACTTTTTCAAAAGTGTGTTTGTCTTATTTAACAATTTTTTACACTTTCTTTGTGAAATGGTATGGGTACTGGGTACTGGGATCTGGGGGTCCCTTTGTTAAAGGGGGCTTCCAGATTCAGATAAACCCCCGCCCGCAGACCCCCACAACCACCGGCCAGGGTTGTGGGGATGAGGCCCTTGTCCCCATCAACAGGGGGACATGGTGCTTTGGGGGGGACCCCAAAGCATCCTCCCAATGTTGAGGGCATGTGGCCTGGTACGGTTCAGGAGGAGGGCACTCTTGTCTCCCCCTCTTTTCCTGCGGCCTGCCAGGTTGCGTGCTCGGATAAAGGGTTTAGTATGGATTTTTAGGGGGAAGCCCACGTCAATTTTTTTTTTATTTGACGCGGGGTTCCCCTTAATATCCATACCAGACCTGAAGGGCCTGGTAATTGAATTTGGGGGAACCCCACGCTTTTTTTTTTTTAATCAATGACTTTCAATGAGTGTTCTCTGTATTATGGGAGCCGACAATTCATTATAGCCACGAGTGATTTTAAATAACTTTTTATCCTGCAGAAATGACACTTTGTGCAGGGACAGTTCTAAGCAGGGGAAACATGTGCCCCTTCACAGGCATACTATAGACACCACCTAGGTATGAAATTTAAAGGAATATTACACTTTTATTGTTTCACTTTAATCATTATTAAAATCCCTGCTCCCAAAAAAACTGACATTTTTAAAACTTTTTTTTGCATTGATGTATGTCCCCTGGGGCAGGACCCAGGTCCCCAAAACACTTTTTAGGACAGTAACTTGCATATTAGCCTTTAAAATTAGCACTTTAGGTTTCTCCCATAGACTTGTACAGGGTGTTCCTCGGCTTTTCGAATTTGCCGCGAACACCCCAAATTGTTCACTGTTCGCCGAACAGGGGAACAGGCAATGTTCGAGTCGAACATGAGTTCGACTCAAACTTGAAGTTCATCCCTATTTATCACATCTACCTGCAACCTTTTGTACAGACACGTCAAGGTCAAGAAGTGGTAAAGTGTGATGCAGGCAGTGGGGAAAGGGTCATGGGATTAATTTACTAAAACTGGAGAGTGAAAAATCTGGCGCAGCTGTGCACAGAAACCAATCAGCTTCCATTTTTTTTGTCAAAGCTTAATTGAAAAAACTGAAGATGGAAGCTGATTGGCCATCATGCATAGCTGCACCAGATTTTACACTCTCCAGTTTTAGTAAATCAACACCTTCAAAGAGTATGTAAAACCAACATTTTATATTCCTGATAAGTGCCTGTTGTACCATGTACTTTTATCAAAATGTATCCTGTTCTCTTTGCATTGCTTCTTTTGTGTGAAATCCCTGGCCAGTCCCTCAGCTTCTAAAACTGAACGCAATAAGGTTGTCCATACCTTGTTACAATTTTCTTGTTCGATTTCCTTTAGATTTGCCTTCAACTATGTAGTGCAATGGCTTGGCTGATTGCACACAAACTAAATGTGTTTAGGTTTTGGTAATTCTAAAGGAAAATTGTAGAAGAAAAATGTATGGCCAGCCTAAGGAAGATAACACACAATGGTCAGCTCTCTAACTGTGCTGGGAACACAGTGTGCTCTCCTCTAATGATCAGATGTGTCCTGACATGTCCCCCTGCATAGCCTTAAAGTGCTTCTGCACCTAAAAAAATATATATATTAAAAGCCAGCAGCTACTAATATTGCAGCTGCTGACTTTTAATAAAATCCCACTTACCTGTCCCAGGGTCCAGCGATGTTGGCGGCAGATACGTTGCTGCCCCCGCCGCCATCCTCTGTCAGGGAATCGGGAAGTGAAGCCTGGCGGCTTCACTGCCCGGTTCCCTACTGCGCATGAGCGAGTTGCGCTGCGATTCTCTTCAGATCCCCCGCTGTGTCCTGGGAACTGTGTGTTTCCCAGAACTAAACAGGGGGGGGGGGGGTGTCTGCGGGGGTCTGCGGCGATCTGCCCGGAAGTGGGTGCAGATACCTGGATTATCCAGGTAACTGCACCCCCCCCCCTGAAAGGTGCCGATTGTGGCACCGGAGGGGGGGAGGGATCAGATTAGCGGAACTTCTGCTTTAGGGTGAAGAACCGCTTTAAATTGGGAAGACCAGTGTACTGTTGATTCTATTCCCTTAGCTCTTTTGAAGCTGAGAACAGAGGGTATGTGACCATGTATAAAAAAGGGGGAAAAGGGTATTTATGATGTTTTTATAACTATATTTAAAGTGTTAATAAAGGCTCAAGGTTTTTCTATGCGTGAAGGTAAAAAACTTCTTTGTGCAACTGCCCCTAGCCCCCCCTAATACTTATGTAACCTCCCTCTCTATCCAGTAATGTGCACGAGAGCTAAGTTTCTACTGGGCCCCTCATTCCTCATTGTCTGAGACTACAGAGGGAGTCATTGCCTCCTGCTACTGTCAATCACAGCCAGTGAGCCAATGAAGAGAGAGCGAGGTGAGGGGTGGGGTGAGCCACGGCTTCATGTGTCCTATGGATGCATAGGGAGGGGTTTGGGAGCGAGCAAGCACCAGTGCCCCCAGAGCAAGCAGCTTGCCATTGGGGGCACTGGCTGAAGAGGAGCAGCCAGGAATGCTGTCAGGGGATCCAAAAAGAGGAGGATCAGGGCTTTTATGTGCAAATCCATTGCACAGAGAAAATACATATGACATGCTTGTTATTTTTTTAATTGAACCTTTAATGTCCCTTTAAATGTTTTGCATTTCATTTCTATTGTCAACAGAATTGGTTGTTTTATAAGGCATAACATGAGAATACAATGGTGGTTGTTGCAATTTTCTGACACATGGTATTTGTGCATCGGTTTTTCAAATACAATTTTTGGGGAAAAAATACACTTTTCAATATTGTAATGCAAACAAAACCACAATATATAACCCATTTTTTTTACATATAAAAGATGATGTCCTGCTAAATAAATAGATACCAAACATGTCATGCTTTTGAGGAGCTCCAGGGAGGGATCCATGCTGGATTTAAAAGAACCTCCACAACCAGATCCATCCTCGCCACTGAGGCCATAGGATGATACCTAGACTTTGATTCAAGAACAAGGTTTTGCCTGTAAGCTTCTCTCTGAGAGCTGGACCCTAGGAACCAGGACTCTTTTTGATCTTGCTGCATTACCTAAAGTTGTCTTGAGGGGTGCTATACAAGGCCCAAAGGAGCGGAACCCCTATTAAAAGAGCCCCAGTCTTTGAAGGTTTAAACTACACTGCCCGCCGTGATGGGTGAAAGTTGGATCTGTCTGTTAAATCACCAGTATCCTGCAGCGAGGACAAGGTAAGGGAAGGGTAATATGCCTTAAAAATGTCTCCTCTATTGGGAGTAACTTGTATGATGTCTTAGTGCAGCTCTGTCTCAAAATATGTGTGCTCCCAGCAGCAGAGGGGGTTCTTACTTAAGAAATCTTGTGGGATTTGGTAAAAATACAGCAGTTGCTAATACAGAGATGTGTATAAACTTCTATATGGGCGGTGGCTGAATGGTTACAACTGCTTTAGCTGCATGGTTTAATTACAACCCAGCACTTCCACCTAGTAACATTGGGGAAACTACCTGTGCCTCTGTGGTTTTAAAGACTATAAATCCCCTCCCCTCCCCCTCTTCCCTCCCCTCTTGTAGAGGTGTATAGTACGTCCACAAGTTACAGATACTCACCTTACTTTGTGTTGGCCATTCGGGTCCCTAGCAGGGCCTGAGAATGCAGAGGGGCATGTCCACAAGGTCACGTGGCGCTGTGTATGGATGTAACGTCCACACACACAGCACTCGCCGCATAGCTGAGGGGAAAGCGCTGAGGATGCCAATCAGGTTCCACCTGAGGCTTTATCACGGACACTCTCATTTCAGAAAGACTTTTTAACTGAAGAGAGTCAGTCTGTCACACTAGAGACACCAGAGCGCTGGACACATAAGGGTGTAAACAGGCATTTCCAGACAGGAAAAACTATTGTTACTTAGCAGCAAAAGAACTGTTATTTTGGTGACATCGTCTTTGCTAGAATTGTTGTCAAGCAAATATTTTGTGCGTACCTCTGCTTTTTGCTTTGCACTATGTCTTCCAGACCTACCGTAAAGGTACCTAAGGTGTCACCCCCATGTGCTGGGAATACCAGTTATGCCTCCATACTGTCTTCCTCTTCAGAGAGATCAGACATGACAAGCCAGGGTGAGTCATTGGAAGCTAGCGGTGGTGCAACTGCTTCACACACTTCAACCCCTGTAGATGTGACTGAAGATACATTTTTCTCTGCCTTGCAAGGCTTAGAAGGAAGATTAGTGGCTTTAATCGCATCCTCCATCCAAGTGTATAGGAAGTGTCCAAGATCCCCCTCCCCCACCTTAGACTCTTTACAGTCAGTGGGGGGTCCAAAAGAATTATGGGGACAGGATGGGGTATTGGCCTCAGATGATCGTGAGGAAAGACATTATTCCTCTGAGGAGGAAACAATACTTGAAGTTCCTACTTCACAAGAAAAAAAAAATGTTTAACTTGCCCAGTGGACAATGCGCTTATGCTTAAAGATCCAACAGATAAAAATTTGGAAGGTCTGTTAAAATCCTCTTTTCCTGGCATCTGTGAGTCCTTAAAGGACCAGTTCACAGATGCTCTCAGATGAGCTCCCTGCACAATAAGCACAGGAACTGGCCGAGCTACCTAAAGCATTATGCTTTGTTATAGATGCTATGAAGGATTCTATTCACCAGGCATCACACCTTGCGCTTGTACTTGTACATATGAGAAGGACCCTTTGGTTAAAGGGTTGGTCAGCTGAAACGCCTTGTAAGAACCTTCTAACTAGTTTCCCCTTGAAGGGAGAATGATTATTTGGCGATAGTTTGGATAAATACATTCAAACAATTTCCAGTGGAAAGAGTACTCTTTTGCCAGTCAAAAGAAAATATAAGCGTCCTTCATTTAAACTGTTCGGCCTCCACCATCAGACCAGGCATAAAGGATGACCTGGGGCAGCAAATCTCAAAGCAGAATACAAGACCCCATTATGAAGAGGCATCTCCCCTCACCAAGGTGGGAGGAAGACTTCTGATGTACTCAGAAGTCTGGCAAAGGGAGATTCAGGACAAATGGACTCTCTCCACAGTGTCTCTAGGATACAAGCTACAGCTTCGAGAGTTTCTACCATCTCGTTTTTTGAGATCAAACTTTCCCAAGGATCCAGGGAAAAGGCAATCCCTGTTGCAAGCATTAGACCAATTATTGGCTCAAGGGGTGATCAGACAGATTCCCAAACAAGAGCAAGGTTTGGGGTTTTACTCAAACCTATTTACAGTGCCAAAGCCCAATGGGGATATCAGACCAAGTCTAGATCTACAGAATCAAAATCAGTTCCTGAAGATCCGCTCCTTTTTCATGGAGTCAATCAAATCAGTCGTTTCCATCCTGCAAAGAGGAGAACTTCTGGCATCCATCAACATCAGAGATGCATATCTGCATATCCCTATATTTCCTCCTCACCAGAGGTTTCTGCAGTTCAAAGTAGAACAGAAGCATTTTCAGTTTATAGCCTTGTCCTTCGGGCTGGCTACAGCACCTCTGGTATTCACTAAGGTATTAGCCTCACCTCTAGCCAGGTTAAGGGAACAGGGCATAACTGTCTTGGCTTACTTAGACGATCTATTGTTAATAGACCAGTCAGTGGCTTGCTTGAAGCAAGGTGTAGCCATTACAAACAGTTACCTGGAAGGTGTGGGTTGGATTCTCAACCTAAAGAAATCCTCCTTAAACCAACTAAGAAGGCTAGAGTATCTGGGCCTGATCATAGACACAGCCCAGAAAAGGGTGTTCATGCCTCCCGCAAGGATCAGCTCCATACAAGAGCTGGTGAGGATTATCAGGTCGAAGAGAAATCCTTCAATTCGCCTTTGCATGAGGTTGTTAGGGAAGATGGTAGCTTCATTCGAAGCAGTTCCCAATGCCCAATTCCATTTGAGACTGTTTCAAAACAGTATCCTGTCTGCTTGGAACAAAACGATTCAAGCTTTGGACTTGCCAATATGGCTGTCCCCATGAGTGTCCCAAAGCCTCAGTTGGTGGTTACTATCTTGGAACCTGCTGAAGGGAAAGTCCTTCAGACCAATTATCTGGAAGGTAGTAACGACAGATGCCATCCTTTGAGGCTGGGGAGCAGGAGACTTCCCCATCAACATCCTAGAGATTCCGGCAGTGTATCTGGCTCTAGAAACCTGGACCTCCAGGTTAAAGAATTGTCCTGTCAGGATCCAATCCGACAATGCCCCAGCTATGGCATATATCAATCACCAAGAGGGCACCAAGAGTCTCTCAGCTCAGAGAGAGGTGAACCAGATTCTAACTTGGGCAGAAGAGAATGTCCCATGCCTATCGGCAGTTTTCATTCCGGGAGTAGATAATTGGCAGGTGGACTATCTAAGTCACCAGCAGTTATTCCCGAGGGAATGGTCTCTTCCCCCCGAAGTGTTTCGGGCTGTTTGCCAAAGATGGGGGACTCCAGATGTAGACCTTCTAGTGTCCAGATTCAACACAAAACTAGTCAACTTTGTGTCCAGGTCAAGGGACCCACTCGCATACGGAACAGATACGTTGGTGACCCCGTGGGATCAGTTCTCACTGATCTATGCATTTTCCCCCGATTCAGTTGCTACCTTGAGTTCTTTGCAAGATCAAGCTGGAAAGAAAGTCTGTAATACTGCTAGCACCAGCATGGCCCAGAAGGTCATGGTACACAGAGATGATAAAGATGGCAGTGGAGGGTCCATGGCCCCTCCCACTAAGGCTAGACCTGCTATCTCAGGGGGCGATAATCCATCCTACGTTACGAACTAAATTTAATGATTTGGCTATTGAGACCCACATTCTGAAGAAACATGGGCTGTCCAGGTCAGTTATCTCTACTTTGATTAATGCTAGGAAGCCAGCTTCTAGAACTATATATTATAGAGTCTGGAAAGCTTATGTTTCCTGGTGAAAATCCAAGGGTTGGCACCCTTGGAGATATATCATAGGCAGAATTCTTGCCTTTCTACAATTAAGCATAGAGATGAAGTTGGCCCTGAGTACTATTAAGGGCCAAGTCTCAGCCTTATCAATTTTTATTTCAAAGACCGCTTTTTATGCATTCTTTAGCCAGGGTTTCATGCAAGGAAAGCTGCAGATTACTCCGCCAGTTAAATCACCCTTAAGCCTTTGAGACATAAATTTAGTTTTGTCGGTGTTACAAAAACAGCCATTCGAACCGTTACAGCATGTTCTCTTAGTCCTTCTGACTAGGAAGCTGATATTTTTGGTTGCTAAATCCTCAGCAAGGAGGGTTTCAGAATTGGCTGCTCTTTCTTCTAAAGAGCCATATTTGATTATTCATGAGGACAGAGTAGTGTTACGCCCTCGTCCAGGCTTTTTGCCAAAGGTCGTTTCAGGCTTTCATCTGAATGAAGATATTGTCCTGCCATGGTTTTTCCCAAGACCATGTTCCTGGGAAGAAAAGTCACTAAATTGATCTAGTGAGAGCAGTGAAAATCTATTTAAAGAAAACTGCTCAGATTCGTAAGACTCATGTCTTATTCTTCTGCCAGAGGGTCCTAAAAAAGGACAGGCAGCATTGAAATCCACTGTCGCGAAGTGGATTCCGCAAGTTTTAATTCAAACTTATGATTTAAAGGGAAAGATTCTCCCTTTTCAAGTTAAGGCGCACTTTACCAGAGCGGTTGGTGCTTCTTGGGCAGTGCATCACCAGGCCTCCATGTCTCAGATCTGCAAGGCCACGACTTGGTCTTCAGTACATACGTTTGCAAAATTTTATCAAGTGAATGTAAGATGGAATGAGGATATTGCCTTCGGGCGCAGTGTGCTGCAGGCAGCAGTATAAGTCCTGAGGTCTGGGGGTTACCCTACGGGTTGTTAATTTGGTGCCAAAGGAGATTAGCAATGGTAAAAATTACTAAGACACTAGCAGTAATTTTTACATTGGTAATCTTCTTTGGCACCAAATTAAGAATTTCATATAAATATAGCTGCAGCTATAGTCTAGTATTCCTCGTGAGCGCTGAGGGAGTGTGATTTTAGTTTTCTAATATCTTGCTCATTTGTTTTTACCCTACGGTGTCTCCCTCCCCTCAAGTAGCATTGCTATGGGACATCCCACTAAGTAAATACTTGAGGCTCTGTATCCTATGATGTACGATAAAGAAAATAGGATTTTTAAAACAGCTTACCTGTACAATCCTTTTCTTGGAGTACATCATAGGACACAGAGCTCCCGCCCCTCTGTTTTATGGGGTGAGAGTATATTGCTTGACTACAAAAACTGAGTGCTCCTGGAAGGAGGAGGGGTTATATAGGGGAGTCAACTTCCTGTATTGGTTATACCAGTGTCAACACCTGAAGGTAGGCCCATAACCCACTAAGTAAATACTTGAGGCTCTGTGTCCTATGATGTACTCCAAGAAAATGATTTTACAGGTAAGCTGTTTTAAAAATCCTATTTTTACTATCCATAGGCGCCAATTTAAAAGCCTTAACAGATTACCAATTTATATCTACAGAAGAGGGTTCTAGTCTCAGAATTACTGGGCATGTAATAGCAACCAAGTGAATAGTTAGCCTCTCTGGTTGCTATTACAAGAGAGCCAGCCATCGGCTCTAAAAATGGTTCCAGGGTGACCCCGGTACAACCACTTGAAGTCAATTGACATACCAGGTATGTCATTTGGTGGCAAGTGGTGAAAATCCCCGGATCCATTTTCTGACAAAGCTGATCCTCCATAACGCAAAAATACACAGGGGTTGATTTACTAAAACTGAAGTGCAAAATCTGGTGCAGCTGTGCATGGTAGCCAATCAGCTTCTAACTTCAGCTGGAAGCCGATTTGTTTCTATGCAGAGCTGCACCAGATTTTGCACTCTCAACTTTTAGTAAACCAACTCCAAACATACCCAGTTTCTGTATCATAACATGGTAGATCGGCTTTCATGGTAACATAAATAAAAAATGTGTATTAAGAATCCTTAAATTACCATATAATGGCTATGATGTAGCCATGGCAATAATGTAATAGCTCATTCACATTATATTTAATCTTTTCTGCCATATCCTTGAATCATTGATAATGTGATAGTTTATTTATTTAATTTTATGCATTGATTTGAACAAATAATATATAGCATGTTTCCCAGAAGTTCAGATGAAGCAGCATCAAGTGCCATATGATTAGATTACTGTACAAGGAAAGGAATGAAAGTTTGCAAGTTAGATATATTAGGGGTTTTATTTCAGGCTGTTCTTTCCCACTCACTAAACTCTTTGTCTACTGGAAACAACTACAATAATAATGTGCATATATTTCTGTGCATTAAACTGCCATATTCAGTGCTTCAACAGTGAACAGTAACTAATATTCCTTTCTTATCCAGATTTCTAAAACAATTAATGGTAAAATTCAATATGCATAGCCATTTAAGGGTGCTTAAGTCAAATATATCAAACAGATATAGCAGCCTATGAGCAGTATTTAATGTAACTTTTATCCTCCACTCAAAACCAAAGCTGCATGGTGTGCACAAGGATTTTAGAATAATGTGGAGGAGAATTCATTGCTTTATCCATCATCCATGAAACCCTTTTCTAACATTGTAGATGAATGGCACACAATCTCATGATTAAAAAAAATATACTTTTATATTTTCAGTAGTGGTTCATAACTTTGAATGTGATTATTGCACTTAGTTTACTGCAGATTCCTTTGTTATTAAAAATTCTAGACTTATATTTTACCAATTTCACGATAAAAAAACACTATAGTAATGCTACTAAAAATTTTAACAGAGGTAACCCATATTCTGATGTACCCTTACCTATAGGAACCATATGGATCTTTGTTATGCAGTGAGCTCATTATGCAGGGCAGCTACAATACTAACATTTATACAAGTATAATAATAGTGCAGCATAGAGTAAAGGAATAGCTATCTGCTGAAAACAGGAAATGGCACTTGATGCAGGGTTTTCAGCTATGGGCATCCTAGCCTATGAATGCCCTATTGATAAGCTGCTGGCTTTTTAAACCAGTTTTTCACTCTTTTGCCTGCCTCCAACTCATGAAATCTTCTAAGTTTGCTCATTTCCAAGATGACCCCATGCAAGATCTATCCACTTCACTTACCCAGTATTATACATAACTCTCTTGAATGTAGACACTTGGCTTTTCCTTACACAATGGCCCCTAGAATGCACTCTGGGATACAGTGCAGCCCAGGCCCATCCGAGAGGAGGAAAAGGGACCTTTGTTTTATTTGCATACGACCACGCAATTGTCATTGAAAGCAAGGCAGTGCAGTATCGCAAAAAAGGGCCTGGCCAGGAAGGTAAAAACCTTCTGGAGATGAAGTAGTTAATGTGCCTGTAAAGTGGTGCATCTGTAGCATGCATAAAACATGCTACAGCAAAAATTTAATTCTTAAAGAAAAAACAATATCAAATCCCATTTAAAATGATCTGGCTATTGATTCAAAGAAAAACTGCGTGGGGTCACCCCCAAAATCCATACCAGATCCTTATCCGAGCATGCAGCCTGGCAGGTCAGAAAAGGGGAAGTAACATGTGAGCGCCCCCTCCTGAACAATACCAGGCAAAATGCCCTTAACATGGGGGGTGGGTGCTTGATGAGGACAAGGGCCTCTTCCCAACAACCCTGGACTGTGGCTGTCAGGGGCTGCAGGCGGGGGGCTTATCTATATAAGAACTGTCAAAGCACAGAGCGGGCAGATGGAGGGAGGCTCTCAGGAGGTGGAGCGTTTTTTTTTCTATTTCTATGGTCGGTGGGTGGTATGATTGGTGATGGAGTTACATCAACACAATTTTTTTTTTTTTATAAAATAATTTTAAAAACTTTTTCTTGTGGGTTCTACTTTTTACACTTTTTTGGTGAATGGGTAGGGGTACAATGTACCCAAAATCCATTCACATGGGGTGGCGGGGAGCTTCCAGATTCTGATAAGCCCCCCGCCTGCAGACCCAGACAACCACAGCCCAGAGTTGTCGGGAAGACGCCATTGTCTCCATCAACCCACCCTCCCAAAGCGTCCCACACCCTATGTTGAGGGCATGTGGACTGGTATGGTTCAGGGGGGTGCTCGCTAGGTCCCTCCCCTTTCCTGACCTGCTGGGCTGCATGCTCAGAAAAGAGTCTGGTATGGACTGGGAGGGACCCCATGCCATTTTTTCTTTCATTTTTTTACCAGCACATTTTTTTATTCGACTGCCAGTGGGGAAACCCATTGACCGATGATGACTCATCTGTTGTTAAGGATGTAGCAGCCGGCTTCCCGGCCCTACCCCTTAACAACCAGCATACACTGCGCCCTGATTGAACAAAGCTTTGTGCATCGCTCAGTGCATTGCAGGGTGTTCATCGGGGCGAACACCCTGCTTATTCAGATGTTCAGTGAACAGCTGAACAGGCAAATGTTCGGCCCAAATTCATGCCGAACCGTTCACCCATCCCTACTCAAGATTAATAAAACAAACAGAGAACAGTATGCTCTGGGTGGAAATAAAGATACAGAAACAAAATGCAGTTTGCTACAGGTATACTGAATAAGGGCACTTCGCCACCTTCAGATAAAATAATCTGTACAGTTAACTAATACATAGTGTTAACTAGCCTCTCTCCTCCTCTAGCATGCCCCAACTAAGGGGCTTCCAAAAGGTTCGACCCTGAATCACCCAGATATACGAAGCTCGAAGGGCCAAGAAAAGAAAAGAGATATGGCGTGGGATAGAGAACCAGTAAAATCAGAAAAATTTGAAAAGAGTCTGAGGGCAGTTGGATCCATGGCCCTGCCCTAGGGCCAGAAAGAAGACTCAGTAAAGCAAACAAACCACTAGAACCACAAAATCTTATAGTCCAACCCCAGCTGCCTAAATTCCTGAGAAAGTGCGTACCAATGAGCTTATGAGAACATTCACCACTGTAACAAATCATTTTAATAACTGTAAAATGTCAGAGGTGGTAAAATCAATCCGCAGTGCCCATGTCATACTGTATTTTGATAAGTATCAGAGCACTGATGTCTCCATTCCTCTCCCGTACCCCATCTAGCCATTCCCTGATGCCGCGTACACATGATCGGATTTTCGGCCAGCAAAAGACAGACGAGAGCTTTTCATCGGAAAATGTGACCGTGTGTAGGCTCCATCAGAATTTAGCTGGCCGAATTCTCACCAACAAAAATTTGAGACCATGTTTTCAATTTTCCAGATGGAAAAAACTTTCTATCGGAAATTCTGATCGTGTGTATGCAATTCCGACACCCAAAAACTCACAAATGCTCAGATTCAACTCCAAGACGCAAACTATTGGCTACTGTCTATTGAACTTCCTTTTTCTAGTCTAATCATATGTGTTGCACATCACCGCGTTCTTGGCGGTCGGAATTTGGTGTGACCATGTGTAGGCAAGACAGCTTGAGAGGAATTCCGTCGGAATTCCATTGGGAAAACCATCAGACCTTTTTCCGACCATAATTCTGATTGTGTGTATGCGGCATAATGGTTATAATCACTGCCAACTTCCAATGGAGTTGAAAGATGTTCTTACTCACATTTAGAAGGTCAGGTACTAAGGAGCACTTATAAGCCCCTACAGACAACTTGGTGTCATGCAAAAGTATTGTTATGGAATTGTCCGCCAGTTGACATTGGAGAATCTTACCAATCAGATTCTGCATTTCCGCCCAAAATGGTTTGATCAGTGGACAGTCTCACCACATGTGCAAGAACATACCAGTCTGCCCACATCTCCTCCAGCACGAGGCCAGCACATCTTTATATACAGGGGAAAGTTTATCTGGGACCCTATACCACTGTGCTAAAAGTTTAAAACAGTACTCTTTCATTTTAGAACTAACCGAAGAGATATGGGCCAACATTGTAATTTTTTCTATACTGCTGTCAGATAGGCTACGACCCAGTTCCCTCTCCCATTCCCTGATATAATAGGGTACTGTATGGGTGGAGTGGTTTAGCTGTAATTTGTATAGGTGAGTGTCAGAAACCATGAAATTAGGCCGAGACAGAAGTACAGTTAAATAACACTTGTTTAATAATAAAAGTAAAAAGAACAAACCTAGTAAAACATAGCCAAAGTTCACTAACCTGAACACAGTCAGGGATCAATGTAGCGGAACAGCCAGCAAGATCTGGAGCCAGAAGGAATGTCAGAAAAGCAGGTCTTGAACAGGATCGCAGGAGAACGTTTCTGTGATTTTGACCAAGGCGAACACAGAGCTCCTCTGGACTGGACGGCTTAAGTAGGCAGGACTGACAAGCAGGATATCATCAACAGCTGAGTAACTGTGGAGAGATAGAAGCTGGTAAGTAGCCAACAGCTGAGCGGCCAGCTCAGAGAAGGAAGGGCTGAGCCCAGCCCCGACAGGGAAATAACCTTTGTCATGGTTCAGTCACCATCCAGGAATAAGGCCCCAAAGGTAGATAGGGTATTTTGGGAGCAGACTTTAAAAAGAATTGTAGCTGGGTGTACTTCCATCCATCAAACCTACTGATACCCCACCCCTGTCTGAACATGGACAGGGGTTTCAGCCTCAAATTGTACAAGAACTGGAAGCAGCAGATTTCCTTCACCCCTCCCCAGGATTTAAAAAAGGCCAGTTGTTTACTTGGCAGAGACTGAGGAAAACCACCCAGAAGGGATAGGCCAGAGCATATGGGGTCTGTCATGGATTGCCAACATGGTCCGGGAAAGAGGAGAAAGGGAATACGCCAAACCTCTGTGCATGCCAGGTAACCAAGGTGCATGCGCCAGGTTCTGACCCGCCATGGTCTTCTCAAGGGGGGCCCAGAGCTTCTCGGAGGTATGAAGGTTCCAGCTAGCCAAGTACATTATCACATTGGCCTGATAGTAAAGTGAAAGTTCAGGGAGTCCTAACCTGCCGGCTGCATTTGCACGGTGCATAAGGTTGTATGACAAATGTGGGGGCCTGCCATGCCATACACAGAAAGTAAACATACGATGAACCAGTCGAAAATCCACCTTCATTATTAGTCCTGGAAGCATTTGAAAAGAAACAAACATTTGGAAAGCACCGTCATCTTTAAGATGTTTATCCTACCCAGCCATGTAAACTGGGCTTTACCAAAAGTTTCTAGATCCGCTTTCAACACTGTCAGGAGTGGAGAGAAGTTAGTTGAAATAAATCCTTTGGGTTAGAGATCAGGGAGATACACAGATACTTAACAGGGCCATCCTGCCACTTAAAGGGGAAAGAATCTTCCATGGCCTTCCTGTCTTCCATTGACACATTGAGAGGCTTTATTAAGGATTTACTGAGGTTCATTTCTAAAGTTGGAAAGCTCCTGAAACCTCTCCATCTCCTGAAGGAGATTTAGGAGGGCCACCCTAGGATTACTGATAAAAAAAAGGATGTTATCTTCAAACGTGGCTAGTTTATATTCTGTAGACCTTACCCGGAGGCCTGAGATATTAGGATTCATTCTGACCTTTCTTAAAAAAGCTTCCATCACTAAAATAAAAAGTAACATGGATAGGGAACATACCCTCCTGGTCCAGTTGAAGATAGTGAAAGGGGATGAAAGAACCTGGTTCACTTTCACTTGGGCCGTGAGACCCGTGTACAGCAATCCACGCCCTCATTTCCCCCCCAGTCTGACCTTCCATAACACTAGATTTGAAAAGCCAATCAATCAATCAAAAGCTTTATCAGCATCGGACAAGAGAATAAGGGAGGAACCATTCCCTGGTCCAAGGAATTAGAGAGATAGCCCTTTGAGATTTGTTGCTACCTTCCCTGCCTGGGATGAACCCCATCTGATCCTTGTAGACCAATTCTCCCAGAAATTCTTAAACTACTTGCCGCCCGCCCACCGTCAAATGACGGAGGAGTGGTGCAGCTCTCATTCTGGGACATTGTCATATGATGGGGCCGCCAAATAGCAGCCTTTGCAAGCCAGTGGGGGCACGCAGTGCAGAGATCTTGCCTGTGCCATGTTCCTAGGTAAAAAGCCAAGGACATGGCTCTTTAACCATGTGATCAGCTGTGTTCACTCACAGCCGGTCACATGTAATGCAGAAGTGGCGTTTATCGGCTCTCCTCACCTCACACTGATGGATTGTGTGGTGAGGAGAGCCAATCAGTGGCACCTCCTCGCAGACGAGACCAGGACAGGTAATAAGGGCACTGATCATTCTGCCCATTAGTAACACCAATCTGTGCCCATCAGTGATGCCAGTCCGTGCTGCCTTTCAGTGTCCATCAGTGCCTGCTCATCAGTGCCACCTATCAGTGTCGCATAACAGTGTCACCTATTGTTGCCATCAGTGTGGCATGTTAGTGCCTCCGCATCAGTGCCACTTAATCAGTGCACTTCAGTGCCGCCTCATCAGTGCCCATAAGTGACACTTAATCAGTGCCCATCAGTGCCGCCTCATCAGTGCACATCATATCCGGTGGACAAACCTCCAGACTTTGAAGCGGAGGTCCGCCAGACTTTCGAGAGGACCTGCCGAATGAGCGGACCTGCCCACACACGACCGGACTTTTCCGGCGGACTAGGTGCGGTGGACAAACTGCTGGATTATGGCGGGAGTCTTCCGGACTTTTAAAATGAACGGACTTGCCCACACACGGAGGAAAGTCCATTCATTTAAGGTAGACGGGACTAGCGAAGGAGGTCAATGTCGCCGCCTCCATGGGTGAGATTGTAACGTCGCTGGCCCCTTCACCTGGTATGGACTTAAAGGGGAAGCCCTACACTGAAAAAACGGCATGGGGCCCCCCCCCAAAGTCCATATCGGACCCTTATCCGAACACACAGCCCGGCCAGTCAGGAAAGGGGTGGGGACGAGCGAGCGCCCCCTGAGCCATACCAGGCCGTGTGCCCTCAACATGGGGGGTGCTTTGGGGAAGGGGGGCCGTGCGGCCCCCCCACCCCAAAGCACCTTGTCCCCATGTTGATGAGGACAAGGGCCTCTTCCCGACAACCCTGGCCGTTGGTTGTCGGGGTCTGCGGGTGGGGGGCTCATCGGAATCCGGGAGCCCCCTTTAATAAGGGGGCCCCCAGATACCGGCCCCCACCCTATGTGAATGAGTATTGGGGTAAAATAAATAAAACACAACACAAGGTTTCAAAATAATTTTAGCTCCGGGGGTCTTCTTCCGCTTTGGGGGTCTTCCCGCCGGACTCCTTCCGCTATCTTCTGCTAGCTCTTTTACTAGCGGAGGAGCCTGGCTTTCTTCTTAATCGCCGCCCGGGGGTCTTCTTCCGACTTTGGGGGTCTTGTCACCCTCTTCGGGGGTCTTGTCTCCCTCTTCGGTTCTTCTTGTCGGGCCTCTGCTCCTTCTTCTAGCTCTTTTACTAGCGGTGGCCCGGTCTTCTGTCGCTGCCGCCGCCTTCTCTTCTTCTTGTTGTTGTTGTTCTTCTTCTTTGAGATGGTGACTCGATGCTCTCTTTGCCCACAATGACAGGGACGTGGTGTGTGGCGACTTATATAGGGACAATGGGCAGGGTCACCGGGTGATGTCCCCGCCCCTTATGATGTCCCAATCCATCATTTCAAAAGTCCAGCGGACTAGCGCACGCACGGGCAGATTGTCCAGTGGACTCTGGTCCGCCAGACCAAGTCCGCCTGATAGTCTGTGTGTACGCGGCATTAGAGAAAGCTCTAGTTGTGTAGAAAAAAATATATAAAAATAAATTTTGGGTTTAGTGTTCCACGACTACGCAATTGTCATTCAAAGTGTGAGGGCACTGAAAACTGAAAGTTGGCCTGGGCAGGAATGAGGTGAAAGTGCCCAGTAGGCAAGTGGTTAAGCCGGTTCACTAAGATCTTAGCCAAGACCTTAATGTCTAAGTTTAGCAGGGAGATTGGACAATAGCTCTGGGAAAGTGCTGGGTCCTTGCCTTCTTTGGGAAGATCCATAATATGTGTTCAGAGAGAATCAGGCGGGATGAGACCAGTTTTAGTCAGTAAGTTATGGCAAAAAATCAAAGGTGGCCACGTAGTTCAACAAATATGCTTTGGTAAGGCCATCTGGCTCTGGGCTCTTTCCAAATGGCATACTTTTAATTGTTCTGACTATCTCCTCCTGTGTGATATCACACTCTAGGTCCTAGATAGACTGGGGGGAGAGGAATTGATAATTAGTCTCCTCTACATATGCCTATATCTGGGAACCCTGTTGCTCCCTGGCTTTCTCAGATTCTTGGTAAAAATCACAGTAGCGCTAGGCAATCTGAGAAGAAAAATTATATTTTTTTCCAGTCTGTGACAGGACATAAGGCACTCGTCGGATGCAGATTTCCTTCTAAGGGCTATAGCCAACATATGACCATATTTGTTATCCTGCTCATAAAACTTGTGGGCAAAAAACAATCTCTTTTGAGTTTGGGCATCTAGGAGAAGTTGTAATTGTTTTCTCAAGGCCAGGGTTACTTGTTTGAGGGTCTCTTCCCTGCTTATGCTGAAAGGACAGGTCAAAAATTTGGGACAGCAGCATTTGGACATCAGAATTAAGCTGCTTTTTAAGGGAAGCAACTTGTGTTATGAGTGCTCCTGAACCACTGCATCGTGTACCTCCCAAAGAACATTCTCAGAGACATCTTCTATGGAATTTTCCAGGAAATATTGCCATAGAGTGGTACAGACAGTACCTGCCATAGCCACATTATCTAATCTAGGAGGCTCTCGTTGAGATGCCACATCCATGGCCTGCAGAACTTGCACAATAATGCTATAATCAATTCTACAGGATCATAGTCCAAAAGTGTTATATGGTGACTAGTGGTGGAGATGATTCTTTCCAGACAGCCTTGGTCCAATGGGAACAGATCATTGTGGGAGTGCGACTGGTGGACCTGCGAGAAATATGTGTAATCCTTATAATTTTCATGTAAAATGTGCCAACAGTCCACCGATCACATCCCTTGAAAGGATTTGAAACTGCTTCCTACCTACCATGGTCAGAGAGGCCTTACTGGAACAGGAGTCCAAATAGGGATCCATACAAAGATTAAAATCCCCGCCCATAATCACGAAAACCAGCAGAAAATTCATGTGCCATGCTAAAGACTCTATCCAGAAAGGCCACCTGGATTGAATTAAGGACGTAAACATTGACCAGAGTAAGTGGGCTACCATACAAAGACCCTTTGACCATTATAAATCTACTGTCTTCTAAATTCTCCTCGAACATAAACGTGCAAGTCTTGTGAATGGCAATTGCTACCCCTTTTGCCTGTTGATTAGAGAGGTGCGCTGGTTTTACTGCAGTGGTCGTAAAGATGTATAGACAGTTTGGGCACAACCCTGCAGTAAAATTGGTCTCCTGTAATATCAGTATGTGAGGTTTCAGAGCATTCAACTCTCGCCAAACCAGGCTATGCTTTAAAGGTGAACATAGACCTCTGATGTTATATGACACAATCTTAAAGTCAGACATCAAAACAGTAAGTAACAGTCTATGTAATCCTGCACATAGTGGCTCGGGTTGGACCTTGTTGATAAAACCGACAAAATGCAGAACACAGGAAAAAATTTATAAACACTAAACACAAACCCAGGTGCTTCCCCTTCAACAATAGCCTAGATGTAGGGAGCCTTGAGGTCCACTGCCCCTAAGGGTATGCATCCCTCAGCCCCATTTCAAGGGGTAGACCTACTTTGGGGAAGTAGGGAGGTCATAGACATAATGATTGTCCCACTACTCATCGCTGTAAGTGGAGGAAGTCCTAGTTTTTCCACCTTCCACAAGTTGAGGGATATCTCTTGTAGGCCATTGCCACTGCTGTAATTAACAAAACCTTGGGGATGCATAATGGTGAAGTGAAAAGGTTATGTAATCTGGAGTCAGTGTTCCTGGGGTAAGAAAAAATAACTCAAAAATAAAATGGGGGGGGGGGGGACTCCCCAGGTACAAATACAGGCATTCAGTGTCCCTTGAAAAAGATGAATTGGTATAAAGCCAGAAGACACATCTGCGTAAATTCCAAATCCACCTTCACTCCTTCCTGGAGCCTTACATTGGTGAATCTGATGGGTGACACATCTGTTTTCTTTTCTGTCATGGTTCCTACCAGTCCAGCTGAGTGGTAAATTGCACAAAGTCCCCCAGGCCTCACCAGTCCGAGACTCTACCTCTGACAGGCTTAAGCCCCGTACACACGAGCGGACTTTTCGACATCCAAAGTCTGACGGAATGATTCCGTCAGACTTTTCGATCGTGTGTGGGCTGCAATGGACTTTTGATTCGCAAAAGTCTGACGGACTTTAGAAAATGGAACATGCTTCAAATTTTTCCGACGGAACTCCGCCGGTCCCGGTCCCTTCGAAAAATTTGCTCGTGTGTATGCTATTCCGACGGACTAAAACCGACACTAGGGCAGCTATTGGCTACTGGCTATGAACTTCCTTATTCGAGTCCAGTCGTACGTCATCACGTTCGAATCCGTCTGAGTTTGGTGTGATTGTGTGTGGCCAAGTCCGCTCAGTCGAAAAGTCCGTCAGAACTCTGTCGGAACTCCGGCAGAACTCCTTCGGAAGTCTGTCGGACATAAGTTCTCTCGTGTGTATGGGGCTTTAGGGTTTCCAGAAACAGTGGCAGGTCATCTTTGTCACAGAGGATGACGGCGATCCCCTCATTGTACCCTTTCTTGTAGCTGCCAGGCAGAAGGGAAAACCCAAACGAAAGACCACAACTTCTCTTCTCAAAGTTTTGAGCAGGGGACTTAGGGCTTTGCTCATCACCAAGGTGTGGCGTGACAGATCTAGGAGAAAGTATAACCTGGAACCCTTAAAGTCCAGATGAGACCGTTTCTACATCCCCATCATTAGATAATCTTTATCCTGGGATTGCAGCAGCTTGAAAATGACATTACATGGTTTGCCCATATTTGAGTTTAAGGGGCTCAGTGAGCATGTTCAATTTCAATAGGTCTTATCTAAGACTTCATGAAAGATGTTAACCAGTTCCCCTGGTTTAACAGTCTCTGGTAGCCCCTGGAGCCGAATTTTCTTCCTGCAGCTCCAATTTACATGGTCATCTAGTTGAGAGAGCAAACCTAAGCAATTCTGGTTTTGAGTGCAATGGCTGTCTCTGACTGAAAGGTCTCCAAAGATCCCACCCTAGTCCCCAACTGAGCTGTGTCTAACTTTAGCTCTTGAAAGCTTGCCTTGTAAGCCTCCTTCACCTGTCTCAGAAAGGCTGGCAGGTCAGCTTTAGCAAGTAGTTCACTTAAGCACTGTTTCAGTCCCATCTATGCCTTCCTGCAGTCCATGGGTGCCTAAGATATCAGCAGTCCCGCACCATCATGGAGAGAAACAGTGGGGTCAATTGCTTTGTGGGCTGACTGAGCCATATTAAGCCCTTGTACACACGGTCGGACATTCTGCCAACCAAATCCGTTGGATTTTGTCTGACGGATTGTGTCCGAAACTGTTGCATACACACGGTCGGATCAAGTTGTCGGAATTTGCGGTTACCAAGAACGCGGTGAAGTAAGCCGTGTACGGCAGGACTAGAAAAGGGAAGTTCAGCACCACGTCCGGCACCCTTTGGGCTCCTTCTTCTGCTGATCTCGTGTTAGTAGAAGTTTGGGGAGAGACGATTCACGCTTTTCAGATTTGTAATTCATATCGCTACTGCTCTTCGGTTTGTACTTGTCTTTGCGTATCTGATAATCAGTGATTAAGTATTTGTTTTTTCATTGTGGACTATATCTTGGTATAGTACGCTTTGATTTGCATTTTTTATTGTCTGCTCGCTTCTGCTATTCAGGTCGTTCTTTCAGGCCTTGCTGTTTATCGGTGCTTTCTGGTGTCCGTTCTGACCAGCCAACCATTTGAAACCATGTTTCGTCTACGTACTCGTCGTAGAGTTTGTGCTGTGCAGGGGCTTAGTGTTGGGGTTCTTACTTTGACACAAGCCCGGTCCATGAACAGGGAGGGGAGGCGTTTGTGGACCAAGAATTGGTTGTGCCAGCATGACCAGTTCTCGCACATGCCTTTGCTCCGTGAGATCCGCGAGAATAATCCTAATGATTTCAGGAATTATCTCCGGATGACAGACCCTGTTTTTCACCATCTGCTGGCTTTGCTGACCCCTTATATCACCAGGCAGCATACCTGCATGTGACAAGCCATCACTCTGGAGCAGAGGCTCTTCGCCACGTTGCACTACTTGGCGACAGGGAGAAGCCTTCAGGACCTCAAGTTCTATACAGGCATCTCCCCCCAGGCTCTGGGGATCATTATTCCAGAGACCTGTTCTGCCATCATTCAGGTCCTGCAGAAGGACTATATTATGCTAAGTTTTATCCTTAAACATCACATTCTATGTATTTCATGATTGCTAATGTCTTGCATTTCTTTCCTCATTCCTTAATTACCATCATTGCAATATGCTCTAATTCATATGCTCTGCCCCTTTGTCCTCAGGCATATTTGCCTCACTAACTTCCCCACCATGCTCTTCTTGGCCCAGCAAACTATAGTCTAGTCACTTACCAATGTCTTTTGTCAGCTCCATAGTATTGCTTTTCCCTAAACACCCCCTAAAATGTCTAAAAATGTGATGTGTGTGCTTCAATTCATGCAGTGAAGTTTTTGAGGGCCTGCCTCAATACTTTCAAATGCTATTTATTTATTTTTAACCTATTAATTATCTTGATATGTAATAGCAGAATGTCAAAATGTGCTTCCATTTTGTTTTCTTTTTGGTATTATGACATTCCTTACCTGTCCGGTGGGCTGCCAATAGTGTAACTAAGGAGGGGCTTCCCAAAGTATCACACATTATTTAGGCATTCAGTTCTCAATCAAGTGTAGAGGGTTACCTGTCCTAAACATCCCCCCTCATTTTTTAGCAAGGGCCCATCAGATGGGGGGGGGGGGTGGGGGGGTGATGACTCTCATAAGGGGACCTTATATTTTAGGCTTTAAATACTCAGTTCCCAAAATGTTATACTAATTTTGACCAAAAATGTTGGTGTCTAATCTGCTTGCAATGTTGATTTGTCAAATTACTAATTTTTGTTCTTGTTTCACTACACAGTGTCCTTCAACGCCACAGGAATGGCAGACTGTGGCCTCCCACTTTGCCAGTTTTTTTCAAGTTGTGCCTTTTTCACCAACAGTGCAAACCCAAGTTCAGAGCGAGATGAGGGGACAGTCTCTTCTTCAGATAATCTTATTATGTTTTGGGTCTGCTACACACACACCTTTTTTTGGGTAACTAATGTATGTAGTGCATTACTGACAAAAATTGTGCTCATTTTCTGCACAATGGCAGGAAAATTGCATGATTGTCCAAATTTACACCTCCCTGTGGGTGTTTTTTACTAAAGGCACATCCACTATGCAGTACAAGTGCACTGCAAAAGTACACCTGAAACTGCAGTTGGAGTGCAAAGTGGAGTTGCCTTTAGTAAATCACACTCCTTCTCAGCACAAACTAAAATTGTACTACAAATACATTTTTGGCGCAATGAAAAAGGAAGCCACACATTGTTGAAAATTAAACTTTTTAATACAAGCACATTCACATGTGTGTTTCGAAAAGGTTTTTACAACAAACCAAGAAATTGTGTGTATCAAAAACAGAGTTTAATCCAAATTTTGTTTACTTTTTTTTGTGTAAACAGGCATGTATCAAACTGTAAAATACAGAACACAGGAACTTACAAAGTTCAACTTTGAAAAGTGAAGACAATATCAGACATGAGTATGTACAAACTAGGCTGATATTGCCTTCATCACATGGGGTGTCACCCCTGAAAAATCCAAATTTGGAAGATGCACACAGTGTCTCAACATGTGCTATCTCCCATCATGGAGGATCAATGTACATGCTTTGGGGCTGCAACCCTTCATCTCAGACACTTTACACAAAACACGTACATTGATCCCCCATGGTGGGAGATAGCGCATGTTTACACACTCTATGCATCTTCCAAATTTGTAATTTCGAGAAATACTAATTTTTTTCTTTAAAATATCAAAAATAAAACCCTATCTAGTTTTGTGTGTTTCACACTCTCCCCAAAACATCAATGATGTTCTTCATTTTATTTTTAACATCATTGATGTTTTGCTGTATATTTTCCAAATCCCGATTGCACCCCATTATCTCCCCAATCAGGATCTGGGCACTTTCACTGGTAAAACGGGAATCTTCTTCCACATCACTTACAAAACAAAGCAAAAAAACACACCATGTAATAAAAATATGGTGACATACATTGATGAGCTTACCGGAAGCTGTGTTCTCCGACACTCACCTGTTGTGGTGACAATTTGCCCAACCTCCACAATCTCTCCTTCCTCCTCCTGCTCCTCTGTTTCTGCTTTTGGAAGTTGCCCTTCTTTGGGAGGGTGTGTTCCCTGGTGTCCTCATACTTGCCGAGTCTTCTCTCCCCTATGAGAATGTAAACAAAGAATAATTAGCACACAGAGGGCAGAATTAGGAATCTGAAACATTGCTTGGAAGTGTTGTACAATTGTGTTTTTTTGCCGAGTTCCAAGGTGAGAACATTATTGGGGACACTTTGTTAAGCTGGAATACTTCCCTGCAGAACGATGTTTCTTACGAACGAATGAAACCATGAACTTGAAAGTGGCCATTTTAAAATGCACAACATGAAATCAAAGCACATGGAGCATTATGCAAGCAAGAATAATCATATGAACACACGACAACTACTTACTTTTTTTAAGAACACGCTTGATCCTTAGGTACTGCTCGTGCTCCCTCAGTTTCAGGTCTGACCAGCGTTTTCTCAGTTTATCCTTGGATCGTCGTACCCCAAAATTCTTCTGAAGACTCTTCACAACTTTAGACATGATCTTGGCCTTTCTGATATTTGGGTTTGGTTAAGGTCCATACTTCCCATCATAGTTGGTCCTGTTCAAAATGTCCACCATCTCCAACATCTCTCCAAAATACATATTTGAGGCCTTAAATCTTCTCTTCCTGGATCGGGACATTTCAGGCTCCGGGCTTTCCTCACCCTCCTCCTCGTTAGTGGAACTATTATTAGTGCGCACTTGCATTCTCTCCGCCATTTGCTCTCCCCACTGCGCTGGAAGCGAAGGGGAGTGGAATAGTATAGAAAGAATGTCAGGGACGGGCGGAGTTTCACGCATGCGCACTGTATATAAAACGCAACACGCGTGTATCGTCCGTACGATCTGCGAAGAGAGTGAGGCGCGGACGCGACAAACGTGCAAACAAAGGTAACATTTTCAACTTGGTGCATCACTAGACTAGACTGCTTCTATCTAGGCCGATGTTGGGACAAGATTAGGAGGGTTTTTAATGGCATTATTAGTATTTGAGGGTTTGTCTTGTGTTGTGTCTTGCAGACAATATGGATCCATTCAAAAACCCAAATTTTATGGGGCTATTCCTCGAACTCTACAAGGAGATGCCCTGCCTGTGGTAGTTCCACAACGAGTTTTATGCTGACATAACAAAGAGGAACGCAGCGCTGGAGAAACTGCTTTCTTTGGTGCGGATCATGGTCCCCACGGCAGACATGGCCTATCTGAATAGGAAAATTGGGGCCATGAGGATTACATATCTCAGGGAGAGAAAGAAGCACCTGGAGTCCTTGAGAGCAGGAGATCCAGATGCCGTTTATTACCCCAGGATGGTTTACTTTGAGAGGCTGCATTTTCTGGTAGACCAGGGGGTACCCAGGTCATCACTCAGGCCACCACTTGACCGACTTCCTTCAAGGCATCCTTCACCCCCAGCTGAGGCTTCCAACGTCCAACCTGGGCCTTCGAGCCAGCAACATGTGGTGGAGCCCAGTTTGAGACAGGTATTGCACTGTTGAACCTATTTCTTGTGTTACATTTAATGATGTTAACTAGATGTTCTTATTGATCAGTAAGTTGTGATTTATCAAAGTGGTTTACATATCAAGAGACAGTAGTGACCAAAAATGATTGGGACGGGAAAGAAAAATGCTGGGCTCAGAATGATAGTCTTTTCTATTTGGTAACATTCAATTTGCAACAGCCAGGAGCACAAAATGGTGTGATTGATGAGTAAAAAACTAAAACTATGTCCCCTTTTCATACACAGGAAGACCTCAGTCGGGGGGAGGCTGTGGCAAGTGGCAGCCAGGAGGTCGACCAACGCCCTGCTTCTCCTCCTCCTGCCCCAACTACAGGAGACCACCCACAGCCTCGAAGGATGCCTGGAAGGGAAGTGCCTAAGGAAGACGAGAGAGTGATGGCCTGGGTTCAGTCTGGTTTGCCAGAAGATGCAGCCTCTTGAAGATCCACATCCTGGGGACATAAATGGCATCTGAATTTCCTGTTCTCTAGGACTTCTGGACCAGACTTCTCTCCCTGAGATATGTACTCCTCAGGCCACCAATTTTTAATATTCTAATTTGTTCATGTCTGTCCTGGGGGCCAAAGGCTGCACCAAAGTAACAAGTTT
This sequence comes from Lithobates pipiens, assembly GCF_037356315.1. Taxonomy (NCBI): domain Eukaryota; kingdom Metazoa; phylum Chordata; class Amphibia; order Anura; family Ranidae; genus Lithobates; species Lithobates pipiens. The sequence continues at coordinate 508,961,124 of NW_027507748.1, forward strand.
CTCCAGCGCTGCGTTCCTCTTTTTATTTTATTGCGACCAAAATAAAGGTTTTTTTTTGTTTGATCAAATACTTGTGTATGTGTTTTCCTTCAAAAAGTACAGTTTATTCGTGAGCAGGCAGGTACATTTAAAAAAAAAAAAGTGAAATGAATAACAAGGGGTACCAACAATAAACAACCTCCTGTAGATTAAAAAAGAAGAACAAAATATCAAAAATACAATAATGTTGTTGTGGTAAGTTTACACACAAAAAACACCCCAAAAAAAGGAGAAATTAGCAAACTATCTTTAAAGGAGATTTTTAGGAAAAAAAAACAGCCAAAAAAGAATAAACAAAATCTAAAATTGTGTAGATGTGACGCAAAATAAAATTGTATTGCTGAAATGGTGAAAAAAGAGTGATGAAATACGTTCGGGGGAAGTGTGTGTGACTATGAGCATCAAAAGAAGTTTGTTCTTGCAGCATTGTAAAGAACAAGAGAATGTGCTTCATGAAAGAATTTTTAACATTGCAGCGTGACGAATGTGCTATATCGCTTACGAGCAGTAGTTTTACCTGAACGAGCGCTTCCGTGTCGGAATTTGAATGTGAGCATGCGTGGCACCTTGTCTGTCGGAGTAGGCTACACATGATCGGAGTATGTCCGATCGGACCAGTTTGTCGGAAAATATTTCCAGCAAGTTGGAAAATTGGGTCCGACGGATATTCCGACGGAAACAGTCCGATGCATACCACACACAGTCGGATTATCTGACAAAACGGTCCGATAGGACACATTCCGTCGGAATACCCGACCGTGTGTACAAGGGCTAGGAGTGGTGATTGGTGAGCTCTGGGACTTAGCGTCTTCTATCCTCCATGAACAAACCACACCCCAAAAATGATCAGAATTTGAACTGAAATCTGTTGCATATTTTTCGGGACACTTTTGTTTGCAACTGACATACACATTTCACTTCTAGTTACTTTACTGCAAATTCTATCTTCATGTTGAGTGCTCAAAATTAATCTGCTGATGTTTAGAGCTAAAGTATTAAGCTCAGAATTTGCATTTTTTTCTATTCCTCCTTACTACAGAACTTTATAAGAGTAATGTGGAAAGTTGACAGAGATTTAGTCTCTCATTTCCAGATTTCCTTTTGCGGATGTTGGAGAAATACAACATTGATGCTGCACACTGCTTCTTCTGTGTGAAGTGCTACAACTTTTAAGGGGATGGAACTTAGTGCCGGGGCATAGTTTAGCGTTAGGAGAAAAGATCACTTCTATTCCTTCAGCATAAGGGGAAATTGCCTACCTTTAGATATGAGCTGTATACTGGTACTTGCAAAAGGTAATTTAGCATGAAAATATGAAAATCATCCCATAAGGTCAATGCTTTATTTAACTTGTTTTTCCAATGCCTTCTACTGGTAAACTGTATAAAACAATTCAGGTGTGAAAATATGTCTGTAACTGCTTATGAGACAATTATATCTGTATGGACAAGGTTTACATCTCTATAGTACACAGTTCAAAATAGTAGGGATGATATTTTAATACATATTTACATATATTGAAGAATACTTAGACATTGGAATTACTGTGGTGTGAGCAATTGATCTTTTTTTTTTTTTTTTTATATGGGCATCTACAATAATGTAGAATGTCTAATAGAAAACAGTTTTTTGATATTGAAATCTAGACTATCAGAAACCAAAAGATAATTTTACTGTTTACGCTGAATAGAGTTTGGAATGTTATATTACTAGCAGAAATGTCATTCACCTGTGTCTGAAGCGGATTATGAACAGAACTTGTCACATTGGTCATAAAAAATTGATAGTACTACAGCTTTAAAGCAGCTGGCTTTAAAAACCATGCTAGGCATAAAGCTTACATTGCAAGTATCCTTTAGCTTGTCATTTTTTCCATGGTATTCTATGTTTCTTCTATTCTTATACTTTCCCTTTGTGTCATGTACCTAATTTTAATGAATTGTAATGTTTTATTTACATGTCATCTAATACTGATCAATATGCTACAGTACTGCAGATGTTATTTAACCTGTAGTCATTGGGAGAAAAATACAATGTTATATATTATTTAAAAAAAAAAATGAAAACTAAATATAATTTATAGGTACTTCAGTAGTCACTTCTTTTTTTTTTTTTTTTTCATGCGGTTCTTTTTAAGATACCTAATAACTTCCTCTTCCTGGAGCTGGTTTATTTATATATACTGGGCCATATACACCTCTTTGTCATTGTCCTGGAACTAATAATGAAGAGGGGACTGTTTTTTTTTCCCACAAAAAGTTTTTTTTATAGATAAAACAGGTACAGGTTGTCTAATAACCTTTTGATCAAGTGTTGCCTGGTAAGTAGCCAGTCATGGAGGGTTGCCCAGAAATCTTCGGTGTTCTGGTGTGGTTCAGAAGTAGGTTCATTTGGAGGGGTTGCCTTGTGTCATTGAGATTAGTTAGAAACTTAGAAAAGTTCCTCCACATCCGCCATTGTGGAGACAAGAGAGCCAGTCTCTGATGGTCACAAAGTCTTACTGTACTGACCATATCCATAGCCAGTGACTTAAACTACAATTTCCTGGGAGGGAGGTGTGGTGGAGTAGGTATTGGGCTGGGGTGTAATCCAGCATGAGGTTAGAGAAATAAGAGATAATGCGGTGGACCTCCGACCAGCCTTGATCAGTGGGCAGCCCCACCAGATGTGCAGCATGGAGCCCATGTCTGATCCACATCTCCAGCAGAGGTTTGAAGAAAATGGATACAACTTATGGATCTTCATGGGGGTTCGGTATCAGCGAGATAGGATTTTGTATCCATTCTCCTATATAGTTATATCGATGGGACCTGTGTAAAAATAGGTAAAAATGCACTCCCACTCTGCTTCTGCCAGGTTTATGGCCAGATCTCTTTCCCAGGACTGGCATGCTTCATGTGCCTTTGATGATTGGGCACTGAACAATAATGAGTATATGGTTGATACAAGGTGTTGTTGAGGTGCCGTTCTGGACCAAATAGATTCAAAGGGGGGTGAGTGGGTGACTCCATTGGTTTGATAATGTGGGAATTTGAGGAAGTGACATATTTGAGTGCATGTCCAGAGAGGGAATGTTTGTCCTCAGATGGCCGAGGCCAGGGATGTGTGGCTCAGTATATCACCTCTGTGGAAGAAGTGTTTGTCAAGAATACAATGGTGGGGCCAAACATCAGCAATGAATTGCTTGGACATCCCTGGGGAAATTCCAGGTTAAGATGGATAGAAGTCAGTGGTCCTGGGCAGGGCTGGCGCTGCCACCCGGCAAACTAGGCAGATGCCTAGGGTGCACTGCAGCCTATGGTGCAGCCATGGTCACTGGTTTCCCTACTAGTTTGGCCAGGGAACACAAGGATTCTAAAGCCCGCCACCCTACACTGGGCTGTAGCGCTGACTGGCTCTCTTCTGGCCAAGCCAGGGAAAGCAGCATCTGGGGAGGACGCTCGCCATGGGGGCTGCAGAGGAGGTCAGGAGCAGCTCAGTGTGTGCTGGTTCCTGGGAGTCTGAGGACAGCTGAGCAGGAGGAGGAGAAGGAGGCGGTCGGGCTTAGGGCGCCAGGATGGGGGGGGGTAACATCCAAATCCCCAGCCACTTGCTGGGGATTTGGATTTTAAAAATAACTGTCTTCCTTTTCCTAGGTTTGTAGAGGGTGGAGTGCCGCCCCTAAATAAGGGATCCACACCATTGCCAGCAGAGTCAGTTCTTGCCACAGATGGATGTGACAGGAAACTAGCTTGCTAGGACTTCTGGCAGCCGATGACCTGCCTAGCAGTTGTGCACAGCAGGAGAAAGCCATACAGCTGCTCCATCAGCTCTACCTTCTAGCTCTATGCAATGGCAATAGTTAATTTTTTTGTGTGTGGGGGCATCCAACATTTTGCTATGTGGCCCTGTGATTTCTAGTTGCGCCCCTGAGCACAGACACAATGTAATATTATAGCAATTCATTCCAAACTGCATACAATTCAGTTTCAGTCTTGTTGGTTGTTTGTCAATGCATGCAAACAATGATATCTATGAAATGGGGCTTGGAGAACAATAAGAAAGTATAACCCACCATGACCTGTCAGGTTATGCTATCAATTCTGCAGTCTAAAACTGAAGGTATGCAATTCAATGAGAATGTTTGTTGCCCTGTTTTCCAGACATGGTCTTTAGAGATCAGAGAAGTTGGCAGTTTTAGTAGAATAGGGACTAGAAAAAGAGAATTGTAGTTCTTTTCCACCCCTACTACTGCCTGCTACCTCAGCAGATATAGAGACACATATTGCAATAGTAGTGATAGATGGCCGAAGAAAAGGGAATTTTATTCCCACCAAAACTCAAACCAAACCAAAGTTTTAAAGCAGGCCCAGATATAACATTAAGAATGTGTGCACTTCTTACTGTAAATTTCTATATTAAGAGCACCTTTTTCACAATCAATTATTTGTGTTTATATAGTCCAGTAAATACAATCATCCTGCCTGCAAGATACAACTTGTGTTTATTTGCACAACATATCTGCTCAGTTGTCAAAGGACCAGATAAGATTTGTCCAGGAGACAGCTGACAAAATGTCTTATTTTTTTTAGGTATTACACAGCTACAATGCCTAAATGAAACAGATAAGATACAATAAGGTCAAATAGCACATACAGAGATGATAACGTTTGAGTAATTTGAAACAGAAATCTGAGCTCACCGGCTGATTGAAAAAAGTACCTGGAATAAATCAAGATAACATTTATATATTATCATCAAGACAAGTTTCCAAACCTATTACATAAATCATATATTGAGAAAAAAACTTTTCTTTTTGCAATTCATTAGCTACTTTCTTGTAATACATCTTAGCATATAAGCTTTTTCAAAATTACAAGGTCAACAAAAAGATCAGTACGTGATATCAGAAAAAATACGATAAAACAGCTCATTATAACAAGAAGTTACACATCTCTCGGAAGCTAAAAATATGCAATGAGTTTGTATATGCTATATTTGTTGAACTTGTGAAGAAAAGGGGGAATATAGATAAGGAGGTTGATTTAATAAAGACAAATATACTGTTAACGTTGCAAGAGAATTTGTACTTTGCAAGGAAAAAGCTTTGAGAATGAGGCAAAGCTCTGCTGTCTGCCAACTTACAATCATGTGCAAACAAACAATTTTTTTCATTCCATGTGAATTGGTATATTTTGTAAAATTAATTTTCACTACATTTACTAAGGTATGGAAAAACATAAGAAGTACTAAATAAAAGGTTTTCCATTTTTTTAATCTATAACATAATTTGGGTTGCAGCAGTTTAGGCGCCTAAATCCAAGTCCAGTAGACTGCACTGTGGGTTTCGGCTCAATGTAAAGAGCCCTACTGGCTCTGTGTGCTTACAAATTAGAGAAGAAAGTCCCAATTGTCACACACCAGACAAACCTGGCAGTCAGGGAGGTAATAGCAGTATCGGCCTAGCTCTGTCCAGGTCACACACCCTGACACATTTCACCCTGCCCATGAGGCCTAATCATGGAGATAAGGGTTCTGAAGTGAAAGAGGAGATTTAATACATCATGGAGTTGCTGTTGTGAAAGAATGAAAAGTAGCCACCAGGTGGATCCAGAGAGGAGAAAAATAGGTGCACTCTATAAGGTATTGAAAGCCACTTCAAAGTAATACATAGGTTGACAAAATTAGTGCATCAAAATAGGTGGACTAGGGCAAAGTACCCAAAGCCCCTCAATGTTGTAAAAATTAGGGAAACCTCAGAAAAAAAAAACCCCACAGGATCTACTGATAAATACTAAAAGAAAGAGAGAAGGGGAGACAAAATCAGCACAGTTTCAAATAAACAAAATAATCCCTGGAGAAACCCTCCCACCCATTAAAAAGCAACCATTTTTTTTTTAAGTAGGCAAGATATAGAAGCAAAATATGAAAAAACTAAAAATTCCAAAAAATCACTATAGGTTAGAGAGCTCCATTTCAACCAACATTCTATTATCATACATACATATTGTATATATATCAGTGTCACAGTGGAAGGAAAATAATAAAAAAAATACCTATTAAGATTGTAGGATAACAGGATACATTCTGAAGCTGATTTATAAATGGAAGAACAAAGAGGCAAGATCTTCCTCCTTGATGCACTTTTGTGTCCACATACTGAATGTATTAATTATAGAATGTAACTCTTTTGCATCCTCTCTGGATCCACCTGGTGGCTAATTTTAATTTTATCACAGCAGCGGCTCATGACTAAACTTTGTGGGCAGGGCAAAACAAACCGGGGCAGCACGCCACCCTGGACAGAGCTATCACTTGCATGACCACCAGGTTTGTGTGGTGTGCGCCAATCAGTACTTCTCATCTGTTTAAGTTTTCCATTTGGGCATGCAAAATGAAGAATCACTATATTGCTATGTGTCTTTTACTGTCTTTATCATGGAATTATCAAAACCCTTTTCCATGTTTTTAAAGTGTAGGCATAAAGTTAATGTACTTATTATATAGCTCTACATTGAATTTCACTTTCACCTCTACTCAGATGTAGGGAAAACTATGTTGATTCTTATGTCATTAAGAATGTTGTACGTGCAACATCTTCCCTTATACTGCTAAATAAAATGTAAATAAATTAGATAAAAAGGAAAGTGCATTGTTGCGTTTTATTTGTTAGGTCTGAATAATTTACAGACAAATTATCTAATTCTGCTACTTTTGGATTTTACAGCTCCGGGGTTTATCTTTTAATGTTTGTTTGGCTTTGCACTCTATCAGAGTTGGTTATTTCTAATAGTTTATTCAGTTGAATCATTATCGGTGAGAGTGCTACAGATAAATAGAAATTGTTAATCTTTTTGTTGCCAAAGGGTCTTGCAACATATTGCAAAGAAATACACTGAATATCCCAAAGGCTGCAAATGGATTAAATGTTAATATGAACTATAAGGCTTATTACTATAGATATTATCATCCAAATTAAGTCACAAAATTGGTTGTGAAAGATTTTTGGCTTCAACTTCTTTAGAGCATTTGCTGGAATAACAACTACAATCTAAAAATCACAATATAGTGCACAAGAGTAAGAACTCTTTAACACTATATCATGTCATGAAAATCATGTGCATTGATACATATTTACATGTGTTTTATGCATGTTTCAGTTCATTTTTATAAACATCAACATATGTTGATATGTGGTTTATTTCCTACATTATACCAGACTCTTGTTTGAGGGTCTGGTATGGAGGGAGGCCCAAGCATATTCCTCCTAAAATATCTATACTCATCGCTTTTTCTTGATGAGAGGCTGATATGGGCATTAAAAGAGCACTCCATGCAAAACAAAAAACAAAAACATAAGGCATCCCCTTAATTCCACATCAGTCCCGTATTCTTATTTTATGCAGCCTGACTCATCAGGAAAGGGGAGCAGCAAGCATGCCCCCCTCTTCAAATCAGGACACATCCCTTCAACATGAGGAGGGTACCTCCCATCAGGGCTCGAACCAGTTTGGGTCTCTAAGAGGGAGCTTTCAGAATCTGGAGGACTGCAAGATATGTTGCCTCTCCTCATAAGTCAGGATGATTGATTTGTGACACTAGTAACCTGCCAACAAGACATTCTCCTTGTCGTTAGAACTGACCCGTACTTGCTGCTACTTCTGCTGAATATGACATGCAGTTGTTCACCATATATAAACAAAAGAGCTAGGTGATGTCAGTGGCAGTATATAGTCATTAGCCCAGGTTAATGTATATATAGGAGTCACTAGTCACAAAGTTCTTTTGATTACATTCTATAGACATCACAGTGGTAGCAGTAGGGAAATCATCTTTCTTCAGGTCGTTTTTAACCACTTAAGGATCAGAATGATTTGCCCCCTAGTGACCAGGATATTTTTTTGCAAGACGGCACTGCGTCACTTTAACTGACAATTGTGCAGTCATGCGACACTGTACCCAAATAAACTTAAAAATGTATGTATTTTTTTTCCCACAAATAGAGCTTTCTTTTGGTGGTATTTTACCACCTCTGTGTTTTTTATTGTTTGCGCTATAAACAAAAAAAGAGAGACAATTTTGAAAAAAAATAAGTTTTCATCAGTTTAAGCCAATATGTTTTCTTCTAAATATTTTTCGTAAAAAAAAAACTGTATATTAATTGGTGAGTGCAAAAGTTATAGCGTCTTCAAAATAGGTGATATATTTATGGCATTTTTATTATTCATTTTTATTTTTCTAGTAATGGCAGTGATCAGTGTTTTTTTAGCGGAATTGCAAAATTGCGGTGGACAGATCGGACACTTTTGACACTTATACAGTGATCAGAGTTAAAGATAGCCACTGATTACTGTATAAATGTCACTAGCATGGAAGGGGTTAAAACTAGTTGGTGATCAAGGTATTAAGTGTTCCCTAGGGAGGTGTTTCTAACTATATGGGGGATGGGTTGCCTGGGAGTAGAGAGAGGCCGCTGTTCCTAATCACTAGGAACAGCAGATCACTCTCTACTCCCCTGACAGAACGGAGATCGGTCTGTTTACATTGACAGATCCCCATTCTGTGTCTCTGGGGAGCGATTGCATGTGGCTGGCCACATGCATCGGCTCCAGAATTGCCTCAGGTGCTCGTGGGCCTCCTATTCTATTAAAAGTGGCCGACATACAATGACGGCAATTCATATAGGGGACCTAACCTACTGCAGTGCAACAGCAGCGACTGGTCCTTAAGCAGTTAAACTTTCACTTATGTTGTGGTTATCTGCATATTACATACATTTATGAGGATCACGGAAAAATGAAGCCAGGCTGCATTTTGCCTTAGTGCACCACACATTGCTGCTGTTTTGTGGTCTAAATTGGGCACACAGAAAATAGTTGTTTTTTTGCCCTTGTGGAGCTCTGTGTTTACCATGTACAGAAAAACACAGAACTCCATACATAGATTGAATGAATACTGATAGTTTAAGTAATGGTTTGTGTTGCATTATTCCTTTGTAAGGTATATCAAGCAAATGAGATGCACACATGCACAATGTACTATACAAGTTTTCAATTTTAACGTTTCTATTTCAGTTTATTGGTATCTGAATCACCTACCATGTTCTCATCAACTGTAGGTGCTTAACTTTCTACAAACACATCATAAAAAACAGAACAAAGAAGAAAAATTGAAATTTAATTGGTGCTGAAACCTTCTATCAGAATAAACGTACAAACACATATTGATAAAATCAAGGATTTTTATTACAAAATTCCATTTAAAATGTGCTGGGGTACAAATCCCCCTAAAAAAACAATAATAATGGTTAGAGCAAACCAACAACAGTTTAACAGACCCCCAGAGAAATACCCCCCACACGTTATTAATAAATCACAGATTCTTTGATATAAAATGTGCAACATCAACAAATATTTATTAAATAAACATATATACAGAAGGGGGTGCAGTATCCAATCATGTTACACTTTCTTAGCTTCTGCAGGGGTTCATGGCATGCAGTTAATATGGTTGCTAAAAGGAAAAATATCATATAATATATAACAAAGATTGTACAATACAGATAGTTCATAAAGATAAATCAAAACTTTAAGAAACTTACAGATAAAAGATTCCTAACTAGACATAAAAATGAATTTCCGTAAACAGCCCCAAAGAAGTGTAACCAGGTCTGGTAGAGACCTCACAGTGTATGACTGCGAGCATGGAGTGCAAAAGATGGAACCAATGTGAGAGCTATACCCGCAAATCTGACCGGGAAGTCCAGAGAGCAATGCCCAAGTGGGAGTCACAAAAGCCTATCATTCCCTGATACAGTAACCTGCATGAAATTATAAATGAGGCATTAAACCTACAAAGAGGGCCCAACAGGATGTGTCAATATGAGTAGCATATAATGGTTAACAAGAGTATAGATGTACATTTGTTACCTACATAAATTGAGGCATCCAGAAAACAAACTATAAAAGACTGCCAATCACTTTTCATATACTCCACATATATAAGTATAAAAGCCAATAAAGCTAGAGACGAAAATACCACCAAATATCAGTAGACCCCTCCCTCTAATTATCCATCGATGTGAGCTCCAAACAGAGAGACATGTCTAGGACAATATTATAGAAATCTCGCCCTTAAAATGTGTCTGAGAGAATACCAGGCCCTAGGTGTACATACACAAATAACAAACACTCCATGCTTGCCTACTCTATGCAATGGTTTTGCACAGAGCAGCCCTGATCTCCTCTTCTTGAGTCCCCCACTGGCACTTCCTGACCCCTCCCTCATGCTGAGTATCCCCATGGCAAGCTACTTGCTCAGAGGGCACTAGTGCCTGCTCGCTCCACAGCCACCCCTGTGTGTCTATGAGACACACAGAGCACAGCTCAGCCACATCCCTGCTTCCTCCCCACTAGCTGTGATTGACAGCCAATGAGGATGCAGAAACTCAGGAGAGTTTCTGCTCTTGTTCAAATGGCTGGATTGGGATTGGCTTCAGATGAGTATAGGGAGGCTGAGGAGGAAGCTGCACACTGAATGCATGAAGGCAAAAAAAAGTAAGCCTTTAGAACCACTTTAAAGTATAAAGATAGCCATTTTGCTTTTGGATAGTGTAAACAGGTGTGAAAACTCCTGCAAGGTTACTGGTTTGTGCCCCATTGAGGAACTTTCACTTCACTTCCTGTCCCAGTGACACCACAGAAAATGGGAGATAACCCCCTCAATGTGAAGAGAATTCTTTTTGTACACAGTTGCCAACGAAAAAGGATCCCCAATAGATTTCCTGAACCCTTACATTTATGTGACAATGGTCACAGGATAAACAAAGGAATCTCTCCAGCCACTGGAAAAACAAACAAAAAAACAAAACAAAAAACAACAACAACGCAACCCCATAGTGTAGAATTTAAAAAAATAACAATTTATTGAAAACTTAAAATACACTTACAAAATAATGCATGTGTTGGGCATAATATCATAGGTGACTTGAGAGCCAGAAATGAGGAAAGGCAGACAGAGAACCACCAGCCTTTGCCACCAGCTGGGGATGAAGCGTGATGAAGAACGTGATAACGTCTCTCAGAACGTGATGACATAATTTCGTTACAGCGAGACTACGTTCAGGCTTGTAGCCAATAGCTTTGGTCTCGTAATTTGATCTAAGCATGCGTGGCACATTGTCCGATCGAAATTCTCTACAAGAATCATGTTGTCGGAAAATTTTATAGCCCAGCTCTAAAACTTTGTTGGTCAGATATTCCGACGGAAACAGTCCGATGGAGCCCACACATGGTCGGATTATCCGACAACACCGTCCGATCAGACATTTTCTGTCGGAATGTCCGACCTTGTGTACAAGGGCTTAGACTTTTCTAGTTCCCAAGTCAACCTATGATGTCATGCCTAACACACAGCTTATTATCAATACTACACTATGGAGTTGTGCTGTTTCTTTTTTTTCCAGTGTTTGTCCTCAACTGGAGCATTTAGAATCTGGTGCAGCTGTGCATGGCAGCCAATCAGCTTCTAACTTCAGCTTGCTTAATTAAGCTTTGGCAATAAAACCTGTAATCTTATTGGTTTCTATGCAGAGCTACGCCAGATGTGCACTCTCTAGTTTTAGTAAATACGCCCCACAGTGTGGGTCAGCAATCTGGGCTATCCTGCACAAGCTTTTTATTTCAAATGTTTTTTATTGTACATAGTACCATTCAAAATGTAATGTAATTATCACACAATAATCAGTTTGCTTGAACACTATGGTTTGCAATAACAAAACAAAACTTGGCGTAATAATGCAGAGATCAGAAGAAAAGTACTATAGTGTATATTAAAGTGTAGAAAGAAGAAGAGAGCAAAGGTGGAAGAAAAAGGAGAGCACAGAGGTGAAGTTAATAAATTGATCTGATTTTGGTTTAAAAAAGAAGGGCTAGTTCTGAGAGCGGTTATTGATACATCATATCTTGGTAACAAAGTTAGCGTACCAGTGTTCCCAAGGGTGTCATAATGTAAGAAGCTTGAAAGTGTTGGGGTGGAAAATTGTGAGACTATTTGCAACAAGCAGGGTGCCTAGCCAGAGTGTAGAGCTGAATAATTCACTGATGTGGCAATGCTTATTTTGGTGCAGATGCATATAGGTTGGTAAATTGACTCTTAGAGGAGGATGGGTTGTTTTCCTTGCGTTTGAATGTGCGGACGCAGGTGGATTCGGGATGATTCCCCTGGTGTGGAGAAGGTTGAGACCTTCCTCAACCATGTAGATATTGTGCTTCACTCCATTTTTGGTGACTATTATTTCATTTGGAAAGCCCCATTGGAAAGGAATATTATGGTTGTTGAGAGGTTTAACCCCCCTAGCGGTAATCCAGAGTCTGGCTCGGGGTAGGAATATACTGATAGGAGCGGTAACCCCGAGCCAGACTCGGGATGGCTTCGCTCGATGCAGGGGAGGACACAGGGAGAGTTACTCACCTTGTCCCCTGGATCCAGCGATGTCCTCCGTGCTGTGTGATCGAGCCGTCCTGCACTCGATTCACAGTGCCGAATTCCGCCGAGCTCCGTTCCCTGCGGCGTTACGGCGCACGGGAGCGGAGAGCGGCGGCAAATTCAAAAAAGTAAATACACACAAAACACACACAGCACTGTATTCTTACAGATTACAGTGCTGTATTAAAAAATACACACCCCCTTTGTCCCTAGTGGTCTGTGCAATGCCCTGCATGCACTTTTATATTATAAATACTGTTTTTTACTACCTGGAATTTGGAGATTGTCCATAGCAACCAAAAAGTGTCAATTTTTCAGTGTTTTTGGATTTGATTACATTATTGAATAATTTTTATTATTCTTTATTATATTATAAACTTTATCATACCCGGGATGTCTGCTAGACTCTGGTTTGAACAGATTTAAGAGCGTTATTCCTAAGAATTACAGGACTACAAAATAAAAGCCAGATTTCCGTGCAAAAATAATTGTACCGCTTTCAGCACCTAATTCCAGACTGAATCATACCGCCAGGGAGGTTAATAATGGTGTTTAGTTGACGCCTGAGCTGGTGAGTGTATTGAGAGAGATCTGCATACAGTTGAAGGTTGACATTTGGTGCTGAAAGCTGTCCTATGTGTCTCGCCTTTGCCAGTGTTTGATCTTTAGCATGAAAGAAGTGTATTTGCATCAGCACATCATGGGGGAACCTCCCCAGGGAGGTGTGGGGGTTTAGGTTATGATCAATAATAGCCTCCATTGGAGAAAGATCTGGCAATAGGGTGGAGATCATTTTCCTAGTGTATCCATTGGATGGAAGGATGGAAGAATATTTTTGGGAATGTCCCCTATTTTTACATTGTTGCAGTGCGATTTATCTTCTAGGACTGTAATCTTAGCTTTCGCCCACTGATGATCTTCATGTGTATGCTCATGTGTATCCACTAGATTGTTAACTGTTTATGCAATCTCTCCTATTTGGTTTTCCTTGTGATGTACCCCTTTCCCCATGTAATGCATTTTTGAGGAGAATTTAGTGAACATAGAGGACATGGAATTGTGTATAGAGCTTTGGCGGGAGATGAGCATTTATTTCATAGTGGTGTCTAGAACTGGTTGATTAGCAGTAGGTAAAGATGTGCTGTCTGTGTGTGAGGAAAATCCAAGGCTCATCTCATTCCCAGTGCAGGGCTCACCTCATTCCCTTATGGCTCAGAATCCAAGCGTATCCTCAACTTGACAGGGCTGTTGCTGGCAAAGGAGGCCAGAGATGAAAGAGAGGTGTTAGATGCATATTTTGGAGTGGAAATTTCTATTGCCTCAGCATCAGGGTGGTCTGTGTATGAGTCGTCTGTGTGTTGTGCAAGGCCACGGGTTTAATCTTGGCCTCATCCCCTCGGTGACTGAGAGCAGAACACCGTCAACTTTTTTGGCTGGGGGTAATCTTTTCATTTGTGGGACATGCCAGAACTTTTGCTCTGGCTGCTGGTGTCCTCACAGGGTGAGAGAGCCGATCAGTTATGTGGCTTTCCTGGGTAGATTCTCCGGTCGTCGCTGCAGCTGGGAGATCAGACGCCCATGCTGCTTAGTGGTTAGCCACACCCTTCTCCTATGCAAGCATTTAATTATTGTTGTCATATTATTCATAATTTTTTATTTCTTACTTTAAAAAAAATTCTGCACATATCATTTATGAACTATGAACTTGGTTGACTTTTCACACTCACCATTAATGTTGTGTGAGGTTTATCGGACCATTCTTGAGTGCTGTGTTTTGTCTGGGCTTTATAAGTTCATTAAAGTGGAGTGAACCACCTCAGATGACACACAGAGATGAAAAAAATCTCCCAACATAAGTTTTACAAGCATATCTGCTGGCTTCAGCTTGCTATATGCTTTAGAAAGTGCACATTGTGTCAGAAATGTTCTCTTCCTGTTTAGCACTTGTCATACACAGTGTGACAGCTGATTAAATAAGGCACACACCCCCACTCCACATAGGCAAAGGAAGAAAGGAATGTGCTGTGAATAGAGCAGTTCTCTGCTAATCTATTTATAGCACCCACCCTGACACAAATTTCAGGCTGGTTTTATCTTGGTTGTCTGAGAACTTGTCAGCAGTTATCATACTGATAACAGAAGAATGGAGCAGCAGAAACACATAGAGCTTTGGAGAGAGATAAGAAAATACTGCAGATATATATGCATAGGTCAAACTTCATGAATCAGGTTTACATCCACTTTAATGCACATGTGTTTCACTCTCCAGTAGCTACATAGGTAGTAATAAAAACTTAACAGAAGGTCTAACCTTTCCCATCCCTATTTAAAGCTAACAATTCGTTTTTGCATTTACATACACATTTAAGGAATTCTGTACCTGCCATGGGTAACCTCCTTTTTAAAAAAATGCTTATTTTCTTGGCTGTAATGCTTATCAACTAGCTTCTGGGTGTTTTGAGTCACTGGCCTGACTGGCCAGAATAAAATATGCAGATTAGGAGCTGTGACTTCACTTTGGCTTTCCTAATTCGCATGCTTGTTCTGGGTCAGTGACTCAGACAGTATTGATGCCAGAATCATCAAAGCAACTAGCATTTTTAAACAGAGGTCAGCAATATTTCTCAGTACCAATTTCCTTGAATTTCTCAAACTGTTCACCTTGTCCTCTATATTCACTGGGGGTTCTTTACTGACGCTCCAATCACACCTATGCAGTTTTATTTTGAGAATTTATGCAGTGCTTTTTATTGTGCTTTTAGTGTTTTAACTGCAATTTTACATTTCTTTTGCCACGTTTTTTCTGTGATTCATATTTTTTTATGGGGGTTTTGTTGTTGAGAAGATTTAAAAAAACGTGAATGGCTGCAAAATCGTGGTAAAATCATGCTAAAAATGTGGTAAAAACACAGTAAAAATGCACTACATTCTTTTCTGTAGCTTCTCCATTGAAGTCCATTGAACTAAAAAGGCAAAAAAAGCACTGTTTTGCATTTAAAAAAGTCCCTGACCCTTTCCAAAAAGGCAGAGGCACAAAAATGCATTGATGTGAAAGTGTTCAATAGGTACCCATGTTAAAAATATCATTGTTTAACACTTCTGCAAAAAGCTTGATATAAATGTAGCCCAAAACTGGAGTGTGCAAAAATCTGTTGCAGCTCTGCATAGGAACAAATCAGTTTTCAGGTTTTATTGGCAAAGTTTAAAGCTTTTTTAAACCTCTAGGGTTTTTTTTTTCTGACCTACAAAGTAAAGCCATATTGTGCTAGTATGCATCACTTTATATTAGGTAAAACTTACCTTAAAAGAAAACATTCCAGTGACATGCTGTCATCTCTGGAGGTCACGTCCATCATCACTTATCTTCCACCTGGGTCCAGGGACTCTGGCTGCGTGACTGTCCGGAGCTGCAATGACATTACAGGGGAGTTTACAGGACAGGATTCTGAAGGAATGGCTGAAGTGGCCGTTCCTTCAGAGCGCATGCGCCGGTGACATCAATGGCTGCATATATAGTAAATACCTTCTGAACAGACCAGGTTTAGCAGATATTTACAGTACCTATAGATAAGCTGTATTTTAGGCTTGCCTATAGGTAAAAGTCAAAGATTCAAGTTTACAACCACTTTAATTGAACAAGCGTAAGTTACAAGCTTAATTACTACCATACACAGCTGCACTAGATTCTGGGTGCTCAAGTTTTAGTAAATCTCCCCCATGGTCTTTGGATGCAGGGAGAGCTTAAAAAATAGACAATTAGCATTTAGTTAATTCAGAGCTAGAAAAACTATTAAACATTACTACTGTATACAGCTTACAGAATGCCTTCAAAAAAGTGTCCTAATACATATGGAAAAAACATGTTTCCTTGTTTAGTGGTGAGATTATTTTTTTTAAGTTAAAAGGAAAAAAAAATGTATTAGTCCAGCAGATTATGTTCACAGATATCCACAAGCTGCAAGTGGGTACATAGAGTGGTGTTTGTCATTAAAACACTTTGATGCTTCCTAGGAGGACCTACTGTAACCAACTTTATGTGTCTTAGGCCCGGTTCACACCGCTGCGGGGGGAGATCCGGATGTGATTTGCACAGCAAATCACATCCGATCTCCATAGCGATGCGAGTTCAGCCATACAGATAGTATGGCTGAATTCGCAGCGCTCCGGCAGCAAACTCGCACGGGACCCTTTTTTGGGTCCGCAACAGAATCGGATCGCATGGGGGTTCACACCATGCGATCCGATTCCTGTGCGAGTCGGCAGATCGCACTGCGATATGCCGACGGATCTGGGGGTGTCATTAACATAACATTGACACTCCCAGCCGTCCGCATAGGGCAGTGTGAACTGCCGGCGGGAGGTGTGCGATGCGGGTAAACGCCGCGGATTCGCGGCGTTCCCGCATCGCTATAGTGTGAACCCGGCCTCAAAGGGGAACTGCAGTCTGCTCACATAATATGTAATAAAAATATCTTTGCCATTCTGAAGGTTCCCTCCAACCACTTTTCATATTATATATATATATATATATATATATATATATATATATATATTATATATATATATATATATATATATATATATATATATACTTTGATTCTGTACTAGCCAAATATGCTGCAGAAATCTCCCTCCAATAAGTCTGGCTGCATCCATTTTAACTGTGGGCGGCTGAATCTGCTGCCTGTTCACTTCCTCAAGCTCTGAAGATCTCATTGACCCTCTTATGACCCCCCTCCCTTCCTGGCAAACTCTCACGAGAGTGAGAGCAAGAGCTGTGCATGATGTCATAAGCCTAGGCTTTTTTACCAGACAAGAAACATGAAGTGGTCTGTATAAGGTATATACTGGCAGAAAAAAAAATGTTTTACTATCAAAAGTTAAAACAATAAGGGCAGAATATATAATAGATGGAA
The DNA here is from genome assembly GCF_037356315.1 of Lithobates pipiens. Taxonomy (NCBI): domain Eukaryota; kingdom Metazoa; phylum Chordata; class Amphibia; order Anura; family Ranidae; genus Lithobates; species Lithobates pipiens. Next base: position 508,978,544 of record NW_027507748.1, read on the forward strand.
AGATGAAAAAGGACTGAAGGTTAAGCTTAAAGAGGAAGTAAACCCTGATGGAGTTTAGTTCCTCTTTGTTTCCCTGCAAAGGTAAAGCACAATGGGCTATGGGCATGCGCACAGGAGCCCCCACTAACGTCATATTGCCGTTAGCAGAGGCACGCTCAGTGCACCTGTCTTTTTGCAAATATATCCCAAACTGTGTAGGTTTAGGAGATATTTCTTGGACCTAAAGGTAAGCCTTAACCTCCCTGGCGGTATGATTCATTCTGGTTTTAGGTGCTGAAAGCGGTACAATTATTTTGCATGGAAATTTGGTGTTTTATATTGTAGTCCTGTAATCTCTAGGAATAACTCTCTTAAATCTGTTCAAACCAGAGTCTAGCAGACATCCCGGGTATGATAACGTTTATAATATAATAAATAATAATAAAAATTATTCAATAATGTAATCAAATCCAAAAAAATGAAATTTGCTCATTTGCAGAATTGTCGCTGTCATTAGATTTAGTGTTTGATGACGAATTTCCCCACAAATCGCTATCGCTCAGTTCTGCAAGTGATTCTAATTTATTATCGCTGTTTTCTAGTTGGTCTAAAATCACTTTTGACATAAAGGGACACTTTTTGGTTGCTATGGGCAATCTCCAAATTCCAGGCAGAAAAAACAGTATTTATAATATAAAAGTGCATGCAGGGAATTGCACAGACCACTAGGAACAAAGGGGGTGTATAATTTTTTTATACAGTACTGTAATCTGTAAGATTACAGTACTGTGTGTGTTTTGTGTATTTTAACTTTTTTGAATTTGGTGCCGATCTCCAATCCCGTGCGCCATAACGTCGCAGGGAATGGAGCTCGGCGGCATTCGGGCACTGTGTGAATCGAGCGGAGGACGGCTCGATCACACAGCGCGGGGACATCGCTGGATCCAGGGGACAAGGTAAGTAACCTCTCCCTGTATCCAGCGATGCGATCCCGAGTCTGGCTCGGGGTTACCGCTTATGATAGTAAAATCCTAACCCGAGCCAGACTCAGGATTACCGCCAGGGAGGTTAATCTAGGCTTATCTGTAGGTCAAAGTGGTCTGTAAGGCCGCGTACACACGCGGGGACTGTTCGCTCAACTTTGTCCACTGAACAGTGTTTCGGCGGACAGTCCGCTCGTGTGTGGGCTTTCAGCGGACAGTTTCAGCGGACAGTCTGCTGAACAAAGTTTTTCGGAAATTCCGAAAAACTGTCCGCTGAAACTTTGTTTCAGCGAACAGTCCCCTCGTGTGTAGGCTTGTTCGTCAAACTAAGTTCCGCGCATGCTCAGAAAGGATTTACATGCCGAAGTTTGCATTGCAGTGTATAGGACGTCGTTTTCTAGTCCCGTCGTACGTGCCGTTCACGTCATCGCGCACGGTTTCAGCGGACTGTTCGTTCGTCGTGTGTGGGCAAGTCCGTCCATGCTAATTTTGAGCGGACTGTCCGCTGAAACTGTTTGACGGACAAAGTTGAGCGAACAGTCCCCGCGTGTGTACGCGGCCTGAGGGTTTAAAACCACTTTAATATATTTTCTGGAACCTGGCATATACAATGTACAGGACTGCCATCATAGAAACGGGGGATTTCCAAGCTTCAGCAGCAAGTGGTGGTCCTACTCGTGGTTTCACTTATTTTGTTTGTGTTGATTCACTTATCTCTACTTGTCATAAAGTTACAGAATGCCACTTGTTGAAAAGTACAATAGTACACAGACAATAAGGGATTCTCTAAGCCTGTGCACTTTTTATTCCAATTCTTAAACCTGTAAGATAACACATAAGGGATTTACTGTATCAGCTAATGATGAATAATATGACTATAAGTTAATCCGCTGGCCTGCTGCAATGTCATATTTTAAGACAGGCTGCACAAGAATAGACTTACTTTCCACTGATACACAATAGATAAAACATTTCTGACATTTAAAAATGGAACAGAAATGAGCAAATCTATCTTTAATTTGGAACGACAGTCCATTCAGCACATGGAGCATGTCTGTAGAATTTATCCAGTTCATCTGTAAAATTCTTTTTCAAACTTGCTGCTTTTTTATTGTTATGTGCTACTTAAATGCTGCCTTTTTAAGTATTTTAAAAATAATTTCAAAGGCCCAATGGCATTCATAGTCGTAGTGCAGCCCGTCAATCAGTCTATCTATTCAACAGCAGCAAAAAGAAATGACACCTTATCTGTCCCTCACTGTTGCCTCTAGTATTGTTACTAAAACCTAATCATGCTTTATTTTCCTAGGTGACCCTAAGCAAACATTCATCTATTTTCAGGAATCAATGAGAATTCTCATTTCTTGTCCCTCCTAGTTGTAACTTCTTACCTTAATTATATCCAAGGCATAATTCTAGTTTAATCACTGTCTTGGGCAATAGGAAGTTAAAAGTCTTGATTAAGTGCTGGCCCCCTTAATAAATACATCTAGTTGTCTGTGTGTTATACTAATTATCTGGATTCAATACTTTGTGGTTCAATGACCCTGGAATACTTGTTCTGGGATAGAGATCAAACAAAGATAATTTGCAAGGCAGGCTCCATGTTTCTCACAAAAAAGGTAGATGAATAGGTGGATGGTTTTTGTAGAACAACAAAGCAACACAATCCAATGTAGCACTCCCACTTTGTAGTGCTTTTCCAAACTTTGAGATACCATCTAATTGCCTTTGTTCACGTGGGTCCGAAATTTTAACCAAAACAATCCAGTCTTGGGCAAATGCAAGCTCTTGAGCTTTGCTGCATTATATTAAGCTACGTTAACTTTAAAAGCCTGAGCTCACGTCTTAGAGAGAATTTGACAGAGATAAGACACCCATCTATAATATGAACATATATACGGTATAATCAGTGGCGGCCAGTGTCAGACACCCCCCCCCCCAGTTGGGTCACCTGCACCTCCTCCCCAGTCGGTTGGTCACCCAGCTGCAAAACTTACCTTGGGCTTCCCTCCGAGCGATGGACGGACGGCCGGTTAGCTTCCCTTGCATCAACTTTCCTTGTGTCTCCTCCATCCTCCTCCTGGCAGCCAGTGTAGCTTCTCCTTTCTGCCTTATTGGGAAACGGATCTCAACCCACTTCCTGACTGGCCGGGAGGAGAATTAGTGTGACACTAGCCAATATTTATTTGCTAGTGTCACACTACTTGGTGGGTTTGGAGCATAGTGCTCATCACCCCAAGACTACCCTATTTTGAAGCCTATTAGAGCCTCTGGCTCTAATCACGTGCTTACAAGAAAAAACACTGGAATCCATGCATCTGGCCACCGGATGTAGTTTAGGGGTAGGACGCATGGAAAGGGGGGGCAGTTATGGAGGGGCCAGTACTAGGTATAATAAACTATAAATGTGTTCATGGTTCAGCTTTAAAATTGCATGTTTGGGATGAACAGCATTACCCAGAAATGTTTGCAACTTTTATTAAAACTGCTGTTAGAACAGTGTTTTAGTACAGGCATACCCCACTTATAAGTACACAATAGTGTTGATTTACTAAAGCTGGAAAGTGCAAAATTTAGGTTCACTTCTGCAGAGAAACCAATAAGCTTCAGGTTTTATTACCAAAGCTTAATTAAAGAAGCTGGGGTTAGAATCGCATTGGTTTCGATGCAGAAGTGAGCCTGATTTTGCACTTTCCAGCTTTAGTAAATAAAGCCCATTGTGTATTTAAAAGTGGGATGCCTGTATGGTGTATTGTGCTGCTGCGAGCTCTGCATCTTCTTATGGTATGTGTAATTTACTCACAAATTTTAGTTTTCCTAACTGCTAAAGAATGGGGTCCTTTGTTTCTGTAGTTAGGCTTGGGATGTGTGTGCTTATTAACACTTTTTCAATACAATCTTGTTCCCATCAGTGCATAACTGTTTATAGATTATGTTGATTGTAAAGAACAGGGAAACAAACTGAAATCTGTAGCAACTAGTTAATACTCTGTGTAGAATATCCAATAGTGGGTTACCACCAAAACTGACTCTTCCATGAGAACCTGCATAATAACTAAAACTTATAACTGTGACCTACCATGATAAGGAAATTGTTAAATATGTCCTAACACCCTGCATTCAGACACAGAGATTGGTTTACGCATAGACAAATAGTTGGTAGATTAAACTCTGCAAGAGAATTTTCCCCTTAAGGTTAGTGTCTGTGGTGAAACTTCACCTTGCAAAAAATACCCAATCACATGCAAGAAGAATACAAAAAATGCATTTTGCTTGCAGATGATTAAATGATGGAAATCAACAGCACTTCTCATAATTTACTAAGCCCTGGGGGAATTTCATTAAGTTCAACCTCCCCAGCAAAGTGAATAGTCTATTTTCCTTTACTAAAAATTAAAAGCAATTTGCAGCTCATGTGTTCTAACAAAATGGATTGTTCAAACATTGACAAAAATTAAATTTCCATGATCTGACAATAGACTGACAGTGATGTTTTTTGACACAGTGATGTTGTGTGAAAATACTGTCATAGCACTGCCACATTTGTATGAAGTATTTTATTTTTTATTTTTTACATTGATTGTATGGTATGTTCCTACAGTTCAATGGATAAGAACATTTTTATAAAATTGGTTTGTTATCAAAAGCAATTTAACTGTGTTCTGTGAGTATGCCATCTTTCAGAATTATTTACATGGTACCTTTGGCTTGATCTTTGTGCAGTTAGTGCCTGAGCAAAGATGCTTAATATTACTATTATTATTAGTACTAATAGTTTTCTCAGCACTTTACAATATAAAGGGAAACAGTACAGTTACAATACAAAAATATACAAAAGGGTTTAAAGTGATTGTAAAGTTAGAAGGTTTTTTTATCTTAAATGGGCTGTAAAGGTTGTTTTTTTTAAAATAAAAAACGTGTTATACTTACGTCTTCTGTGCAAGGGTTTTGCACAGAGTGGCCTCAATCCTCCTCTTCTGGAGTCCCCCAACGGCGCTCCTGGCTCCTTCCCGCATAGAGTGCCCCCTTGGACAGGCACATTCCAAGGGAACACCAATGCGGGTGCGCTCCTGAGTCCTGCTGCTGTGTCCAATGACACAAACAGCAGGACTCGGCCCCGCCCCAGGTCCCGTGTCACTGGATTAGATTGACAGCAGTGGTAGCCAATGGCTGCTGCTGCTATAAATCTATCCAATGTGGACCCGAGACAGTGGCTGGAGCTTCTGGGCTCATTCTCGTTGCTGGGACGAATTGGGTCAGGTAAGTAAAAGGGGGGCTCTGAGGCACTGCTGCTCTACAGAAGGTTTTTCACCTTAATGCATAGAATACATTAAGGTGAAAAAACTTGAGGGTTTACAACCCCTTTAATGAATTCTATGGATTGAAATAAAAAAGCCTTCTCTATGCAGCAGCCCTCCTCAGCCCCCTTATACTTATCTGAGCCCCTTCTAGATCCAGCGATGTTGCGCAAGATACTCGGTTGGCTGGGACACCCCTCCTCATTAGCTGAGACAGCAGTGCAGGGCCATTGGTTTACACTGCTGCCAATAAAAGTTAGTCAGCTAATAAGGTGAGAAAGGAGGCTGGGCTAGGCCACGGCTTCATGTCTGAATGAACACAGGGAGCGGTGGCTAGGCTTGGGTGCCCCCATAGAAAGCTGCTTGCTGTGGGGGAACTCAACAGGAGGGCCAGGAGAGCCTTATAGGGACCTGAGAAGAGGAGGATCTGGGTTTCTCGGTGCAAAACCACTGCACAGGGCAGGTAAGTATAGACATGTTTTCTATTTTTACCTAAAAATAAAAAAATGTGACTTTACAATTATTTTAAGAGGGTCCTGCTCATAGGAGATTACAATCTAATAGGGGAGGACACGTGGCACAAAAGTAATAACTGTGAGGGGTGAGCTGATGGAAGAATGAAAAGTTCAGTTGTTAGGTGGAAGTGTGATAGGCTTCCCTGAAGAGGTGAGTTTTCAGGGATCGCCTTAAGGTAGCCAGAGTAGGAGATAGCCAGACAGATTGAGGTAGAGAGTTCCAGAGGATGGGAGAGGCTCTGAAGAAGTCCTGGAGACAAGCATGGGATGAAAAGACAAAGGGAATATTAATAATATACGAAAACAGTGAACCTAATATAGAAGAACTGAAGAAAAGGTACATATATTTCCTACAGCAACTTGTATAGAAATTGTTATGTCAGGATTATCTCTGGTTGCTTACTCGGAAATTCTCTTTACAGGTACCAAACTCACAGTAATTTAGAATGAGCATTGGAGTAAATTATGCTTGGGATGAACATGAATGCTTAATGTCATAGTGTATGCTCATTTTAGTGCAAAGAATAGATATTAAAGCAAGCATTTTGCTCACTGCGTGTATGTCTCTGATGAACTGACCACAATATAACTATATTTCACTAAGTGTCAAATAAGTCAGATCCTAATTTAAGAGATGATGATCTCTTGATGAATAACACATGATTTGATTTGCCTGAATCATGATTGGCTGGTTCACATTATTCATGATTCTTCTCATATCAAACAAATCTGAATACCAATGTTAGGGTAAATAAAAATGAGAAAATCAGTTTTCCTGATTAGATCAAATGCAGGTTCTCCTGATTGGATCATCAGTAATTACAACCCATGGCAAGGAGTGTGTGGCATTTTAATGAACAAGCACAAAATCTTTCCTTTTTACTATTTGGTATAAATGAATAACCTACCAATAGTTTGCCTCGAAGGTCCATAAAATATTTTTTTGCACTACATCTATTTAGTGCATACATGAAGTGAAGCCTGCAGTTGCTATTAGTGTCTTGTTGCAAAGAACCATGGCTTATATGATGAATGTGTATTTAGTAAGATTTAATTAGTTGAACTGAGAGCAAACAAACTTGGCTGTTCATAGGTGTCCTTATTTGTAATTCTTACAGCATGTATTATTTAGCAATTAACTGAAGCTAAAACTTTCTTAATACTAGCACCTTACATAATTAATTAATAGACATTATTAGCTTCACATTGATGTCTTTATCAGGGCTCTGATTCCTAGAATCTGTCTACTTTTATGTAAGAAAGAAATACACGCTGAATTTAAAGTAGTCTTTACTTCCAACCCAAGGCCATATCAGGGTTACAATCTTACTATGTTCCTTTTAATTAACGTAACTTGTAATGGCATGATAATTTGTCTTTACTATTCAAACATATCTGCAGCTAGCAGCGCTTTTATTTGTTAACTATTAAACTTATTGAAAATGATGAGGCTTATTGCACTCTGTACTCTTTATTAATTATTATTCAGTGACTCAAAGCAACAATAATTATTCACATTCTATCAGTTAAGGCTAGGTTTACACCTTTGTGTATCCATGATCACACTTTTTATACATTTTTGATGCACAAATACACACTATAATATTCACTTGTTTAGTAAAATATAAAACATGCTGTTACATCATGGAATTACACCATTCTACGGTACTTAAAAATTCCTATAGGTGATTGCCTTTACAGGTTACTAGTTTAGAGTTAAACAGGAGGTCTGGTGCTACAATTATTGCTCTTACTATGATGTTCATTGTGATACCTTACAGGTGCTGCGCAATCATCAATTACATAGGCACATGCACTGTGCACATTTGCATTTGCCAGGGAACATGGGGGAACAAAGCACTGTCATTTTTTCTATTATTTATTTTATATATTTTTTTATCAACTTTTTTTTTTTTAACAGCAGCCTTTGTGATAGCATGGGTCATGACAGGTCCTCTGGCCTCCAAAACATCTGTTAAAACCAAGATCAGTTTTATCAGAGGTTTTCACATGCCTGTAATATATTGTTTATATGAGGCCAAACCTGTTATGTATAGTAATCCTTTGCTCACATTCACTTCCTGAACATGCACACACATCACTGCATCTTTCTCTGCACATTAGACTTTCTGCATTTGTGCATGTTCCTGTAAATACACTATCTACTATGTATATATGGTCTAAGCTTATTGTAAAAAGTTGGCACAGAACACAACTCCCAGTAGCTGGGCCTTGGCACCGAATGAATGCATATTTTGCATGTAATAGTGCCAGAAGCCCCTCCCCACCTCTCAGAGTGGCAAACCCCTTAAAGGACCAGTGCCAAGGGGTGAAGGATGTTAAAAGTGAAAACAGAAAAGCAACATTTTTTATTCAAAAGAGTGTCTGTGGGGTCCTCTTTGTCTGCCTGTAAACTGTTGAATTTGTCCCAAGACTCAAACCTGTTGCAGCAATAATGACATATTTAAAAAAACATTTAAATGAAATTTGTGCTCATTTGCACTGGAAAAATAAACACAGCTGGTGGTGTTAGGTTGGCAGGGATTTTAACTCATAACTTGAGTGCTTAGGAGACAACTGAGCAGACCACACCAAGCCATTGTGCTAAGTACGCTGGAACCTTCATAATAGTGTAGTATGATTAAAGAATAATTTGATAATTGATTTTGGGAGTGGTGTGCAGAGAGCCGTTTCCCACAAAGGAGATAACTGGTGGTAAAAGGAGAGAGCTGCAATGGCATTCTGAAGGCTTATTGGTTTCATACGTTTGGTGAGTGCATTCCCATAGGGGGTCAGCCTTGGTACCACAAGTGGTGATTTGTATGGTGGAAGCTGGGTTTCAATCACAAACGCAGTTCGACTGAATAAAGCACCCTATCTTCTGAACACCGAACTGAACTCTTACGCATATTCTGAAAAAAATGTGCATGCGCTGCTATACATAAAAAGTGGACTTTCTAGTTTTTGTTTCATGTTTTATGTATTTATGATATAAACATAAATAATTACTGCTTTATAGTCATCTAATAAAAAAATAAAAAAATACATTAAATAAATAACATACAACAGATATGTAAGTGTAAATGTAACTTTGCAGAATAGCAGACATTACTCTGTAATACTCATTCATAACTGCATTTGTTAGCAAAAGGAGAAAAAAACTAATACTAATTGCAATATACATCAATGGATGCACATGAGGTAGAGTTCATCTCACATAAAAAAAAAAATCTTCACATACATGGATCATGGTTGCAGTGCAGTGCTATAAAATAATAAGAAATTGGCACTTGCATATCCCTAGAATCACTGATTATTTCAAATGTATTAAGGCTTGTTGGCCGCTAATAGTGTGATTTTTCATTCACGTTCACCTAGTTTAGCTTTTTATTGCCTGAAATTGGCGCTATTACATGACCCCCTGTATTTAGACTTTTAAGAAATATATTCCTGTAGGGGTAATATTGTCGAGACGTTCTCTAGAGAGGGATAAGGGGATTTTATGTTTAATTTTGTCTGGACAAACCCTTTAAATTACTTTACAATGGCTTTTTCCTTTCCTCATGCAGAGACATGTAAAATGTTCACTTAACCATCCCCCAAAGCACCATTTAGGCCTCGTTCATATGAATGATGATACCCATATAGCGGGAACAGGCCATTTTGTCCAGCATCTCAACTTCCAGGTGCTGCGTTCAGGCAACCCATTAAAGCCTATTAAGACCAATCATCTGCACAGACAGAGTCTCTGATCCTAATGTGACAGCCATGTAAGTCGCCATGAAGGCACTCTGTCTATGATTGGTGCCACTCACCCACATTGCTGTCAAATTAGGACCAGATGCAATGTTCATATAGCTACTGCATCTTAATAGACTTCAAAAGACTGTCTGCACACAACACCTGGAAGCTGAAGAAAGGCCTATTCCCATTGTATGGGCATCATTACCTTGCTAAACTATTTTCACTCATTTCAGAGACCAGGAGCAAAGTGAAACACCTGACACATCTGGATATGGGTAAACATGTGACAATCTCCCCCTTTTCAGTGTAACCACCCTAGGTGGCACTTGATTGGCCCAGCACTGTCACATGGTGACAGAAAATAAGGTCCTAGCCCTGAGCAAGCTCAAGTTGGTTTGCAAATTAAATAGCACTTTAGCAAACTAAATATCATTTAGTTAGGGTTTATATTTAGTACACAGTCCATGTTTCATAAGCACTCCAATCATTGTAGTTGATTTACTTTTTTTTTTATTTCATGGCACATGCATGAGTATAAAAGTTGAAACACTGTCAATTTTTTCATTAAGCTAAGTGAAAATGTTCTACTTCTTAAATAAATTAACCCCAACAAATATTGTTTTGTTATAAGTCTTTTGACCCCAGTGCTCATATTTAAGAGGTCCTGTCATGCTTTTTTTCCTATGTTTACATTCCTTGTACATTCCTCCAATGATGTTTACATTCTTTGTAATAGGAATAAAAGTGACCCAATTAAATTTTTTTTCTTAACAGGACAGTGTCAAAAAAAAAAAAATACAAAAAAAAAAAATTGAAAGTGCCCTGTCCTACTGAGCTTGCATGCAAAAGTGAACACATAAGTGAGTTGTGCCCGCATATGAAAATGATGTTCAAAACACACATGTGAGGTATTGCCACCATCATTTGAGCGAGAGCAATCATTCTAGCCCTAGACCTCCTCTGTAACTCAAAACTTGTAACCTGTAGAAATTTTTAAACTTCGTCTATGCAGAATTTTAAGGGTAAAAGTTTGTTGCCATTCCACGAGCGGGTGCAATTTTGAAGCGTGACATGTTGGGTATCAACAAGTAACACCAGCACTAAAACATGGCCATCTGTGGATGGGTAGGAAAGGGCATGGTTAATGACATGGGATCTGAACCCAGTGCAGCTGGATGACAGCCATCACTGGAGAGTATGGATAAACAGTGTAAAACAAAACAAACGGACCAGCGCTCAATGGGTTGAGGAGTAAATACAGTCTCACAGCAGATAGTTAAACATGATTAGTCCTAGTTTAATCAGTAATGCATGTAAAAGAGCAATCCTGTTGTCAGACAGGAAGGGATATGAGATGGGTAAAAAAGAAATCAACAGCTTACAGTTTCACAGAAGATCCATGGAGCAACGAGTTGCTGATAGCATTGGGGTTTACAAAAAAACTCCTGCAGTATGAGAGGCACCAATACCCCTCTTGCACTGTGGCCATATGTGGAACACGCTCACCCGTGTGTGGGGAAGGGCTGGACGTGCTGGAAGAGAAAGCAAAGATTATTGACAGTGGGAAGGTGGAGACCCGAACTGTAAGCTGCACATGGCTGGGACGCCAAGTCTGCTGGTGTACTGACAGGTGGAATGGAGAGAGCCGCATTACTGCAGTGTGGAGGATTGTCATGGTTATGCAGTGATGTGTGTCTGTCAGCTTACTTTCTCCATGTGTTTCTTAAGAGGCCAGCCACTTCCACCTAGTGGTTTTATTACCTCTCCTCTAAGCATGGCTCCACCCTAAGCCCTATCAGAGAACCCTATATTAACCTGTGCACTGCAAGCTAGTAGTGCTGATCAACCATTGTGTATTCACTGTGTTTGTCTCTGTTAATGACGTGCAGCTTCATGCAGATGATCCATTACAGGGCATAGTCCGCAGACTTGGGACCCATTATTCGCATCAGACCCAGGTGATGCAATTCCTTCAGGATTTGGCCTTCCATTTTATACAGGTTCAGGCCTCATTGGGAGCCCCGGTTCAACATCCTCAACCACTATCTGCTGCTGCACTTATCACACCAGTCGCAGCCATACATTCATTACAACTTCCAGCTCCGTCCCGTTTCTTTGGGGACTTCAAGGCCTACAGGGGGTTCCTTAGTCAGTGCACAATTCATTTTAAGCTTCTGCCCCAAAACTTCCTATCATATCCCTCCTGTCTGTATATCCTCCCCCTCCTGTATATCCCTCCTGTCCGGCAAGGTGCTAGCTTGGGCTGCCCTTCTGTGGGAACTGAATGATCCAGTGGTTTCTAGTCTGTCTGATTTTTTTTGAAACTTTTTCAGAATATCTTTGAGGAACTGGCACGTGTCTCCTCAGCGGCCAGCACTCTTTTACGTCTTCGCCAAGAGTCCGCTTCTGTGTGACAGTACTTTTCATTTTCGTACTTTGACTGCTGAGCTGAGCTGGAATAATGAGGCCCTAGTTGCAACCTTTTTTCATGGCCTCTCTGATAGAGTGAAGAATGAATTAGCAGGAAGATGCCTTCCTGCTGATCTGGACGGCATCATCACCTTGTGTAACCAGATCGATATTCGCTTTCAGGAGAGGGCCCTGGAAAAAAAACGCCAGCACTCCCCGTTCTTTAGGCAGCCTGAGCTCCCAGTCCCTTCTCTTCGATCCGAGGAGCACCCCCTGCCTACTGAGGAACCTATGCAGCTGGGCCAGACCAAGTTATCTCCCAAAGAACACTCTAGGCACAGAACTCTGGGTCTGTGCCTCTATTGTGTGGCCAAAGGTAATTTCCATGACACTTGTTCTCTTTGTCTGGAAAAATGCTCTGGGCTAATACAACTGGAAGGTGGAGTATTAGACCCTGAAATATCACCTTCACCTTCTCGTCTTCCAATTTATGTGTTCCTTCATGTCGGCACTTCCTCTCATTCGGTCTCGGCACATCTGGATTCTGGAGCCGCTGGCAATTTCATGGATTGGGAAATGCATCCTCCATGAGACTTACCCTTTTGCCCCTTACAACGCCATTGGTGGTCTTAGCAATTGATGGTACTGTTCTCCCAGGGGGCCCTATCCACTTTCAAACCCTTTCTGTTAAGATGTCAGTAGGGACAATCAGGAGTGGTTATCCTTCCTTATCTTAACTAAGGCTTCATCTCCTATCATATTAGGGCTTCCTTGGTTACGGCTCCATTCTCCACATGTTGACTGGACTGCTGGACAGATCCTGGCTTGGGGTTCCTCCTGTTCCTCTTCCTGCCTACTGAAGGTTACCTCAAAAGAGAAACTTCCTGTTGCCACCATCCCAGTATCTTCTGCTTTTCCCGCTGTATAAAGCAGTCTCTGGGATGTGTCCTGCAATAGTCGGACTGATGCACTCTCTAGGTCATGTGGCACTCTGGATGAGGAGCCCACCTATGAATGTGAGCCGATCATTCACTCCAGTTTGCATAACCATTTACCTTTACCTGTCCCTAATCTCCCTTGGACGCACAGCCAGGCTAACTTGTTCGCAAGTTCCCCAGTTGCTATGCCCTATGATGTGATTGAGATGGTCGCTACACCTGACGATACTATTCAGTCAGCTTCTGCACCAGTTATGTCAGTCCAGCCTGTGCCCAGTGAGCTTCCTGCTTCTTCCTATTCAGAAACCTTCTGACCAACCTGACCTCAGGGATCCACTGACCTCTGCCCAGTCTGATGGTCTTGTGCTGGATGTCCAGCTCATCTTTAATGCGTCTAGGGGACCCTCCTCAGACTCCTGATGGTCTTTTCATGCCCTTAACCATTCCTGAGAAGCCTTTAGTCCTCAATAAGTCCTCTCATCCTTTCCCTACCTCAGTTCCGGTCTCTGAGGATAATCCTAAGTATGTGATTAGTCAAGTTCTGGATTCCCGGCGCCGTAGAGGCATTCTTCAGTATCTCGTACATTGGAAGGGGTTTCCCTTTTAGCCTGGGCCCAGGCGGGGGAGGCCTCTTAAGAGGGGGGGTACTGTCATGGTTATGCAGTGATGTGTGTTTGTCAGCTTACCTTCTCCATGTGTTTCTTAAAAGGCCAGCCACTTCCACCTGGTGGTTTTTATAACCTCTCCTCTAAGCATGGCTTAGGAGAACCCTATATTAACCTGTGCACTGCAAGCCAGCGGTGCTGATCAACCATTGTGCATTCACTGTGTGTTTGGCTTCCTGTTTCCTGCTTGCCCTGTGCTCTACGTTTGTCTCTGTTACTGACCTTGGCGTATTCTCAACGATTCCTGTCTGCTTGTGACCTTGTCTTTTTGGGCATGTCCCCGACCATCCCTGTCTGCCTGTGACCCTGAACTTTTGCTGTGTACTCTGTTGTTCCTGTCTGCTAGTTACCCTGACCTCTGCCTTATCCCTTTACTATCCTTGTTGTTCCAGCCTGCTGTTTTCTTCTCCTGTAGTCTACCATGAGCATGAGCTGTGAGACCCTAGGGGCCGCGACCTGGAGCCAGACTGCAGCGAAGTCCATCCTCACCACTGGAGGCTCTGGTGAACACTTTCTGGCTCTTAGACTCCGCACACTGGCTAGGTAGACCTCAGGGAGATGGAAAACTAAGGCTGGATTGGTCGATGTGGATGTCAGTCAGCATTGCTGGGGTTCTAGGTGTGCTGGTAGTTGGAGCACCACATGGACCCGAGTGACCTGTTGGTTGTGGTGGTTTCATTGACCTAGCTATTCCTGTATGGACAAATGTTACCATACTATCAGAGTGCAGCAGAGCCTGGGCATGATGTTGGCTCACCCAGATGTCACATTTTAACTGTCCCTGAACAGTTGGATCCAGGTGGGTTACACAGACATCATGAATACTGGATATGGCCCCTGGAGTCCACAGGAAAAGAAATGTCTACAACTTCCAATTATGTATTCAACCATCACCATTGCTTCTAGTACACCATGTCGTTGAACCACCACCTCAAAGTTATAAGCGCAAGCTTAACATCATTAAAATCTCTCAAACTAAAAATAAGTCATAGAAAGCATATTAGATAAAAATTCATCTAGATATTGTCATTACTGCTGGCTCTCATCCAAATGTCATCTGACAGTTGGTATCCACCCGACTCTCAGAAAGGAATGACAAAACAGACACTCCACATAGTGTGAAGTCCTTATTAAAAGTTATATTATTAAAACAAATGCACTTATGTATATAAAGAAGCTATTGCACAAAACAAAGAAATTGACTTGGCTGGCAAACAGAGCTATGCCAAAGTCCCTTCTGTTAATGTGGTGACTTCAGCATGAGGCTCTGCCCTTACACGTTTCATCAAATATGACTTCTGCTAGGCCACTGGAAGCAGTTGTGGTGGTGAAATGCATAATTTTTCTAGTAGAAACTGGATACACATTAGGGACTTTTCTTTTCACGTGGACTTAAAACTTAACTGAATTGGATGTTTTTTTAAATGTATTTTTATTTTTTATTTACGTATATGCACTATTTAGTTATTCACATGGTATTTATGTGTTTGGTTTAACTCATGAACTTGATGATGTTTTCTTATTCAGACTTAGAGCAACACAATTTTTTGTATGCTTTATTTACTATTGAGTAAAAGAAGCAGCCGGAAACTCCATAACATCAAGCGTATTTATTTTCAAGCCTTCACAGTGAGTACAGTCAGCAGCAGACTAGTTTCAGTGATAAGCCTTGTTCACAGCACTATCTCATAGTGTGGTTGCAGCTTTTTACATTTTGAACATAAGCACAGTTTTTGCGATTCGGCACTGGATCAATTCAACTGACAATTGCGCGATCATGCAAAGTTGCACCCAAACAAGATTGGCATCCTTTTTTTTCTCTACAAATAGAGCTTTCTTTTAGTGGTATTTGATCACCTCAATGATTTTTTTTTTTAAACTTTTTGCTATAATAAATTTCCCCCAAAAATATATAAAAACTTTTTTTTTCCTTAGTTTAGGCTGATATGTATTCTTCTACATATTTTGGGTTAAAAAGATTGCAATAAGCATATATTGATTGGTTTGCTATAAAGTTATAGCATCTACAAAATAGGGGATAGTTTTATGGCATGTCTCTAACAAGGCTCCCTTCTGAATCCTTTGCAACAATACACTGTATATGAATAAAAAAAAAAAAAACAATGCTGAGCCACATTCACTGTAGTTACCAATATTCCACGCTACAAATGGAAGCAGTGGTTTCCCAAACACCACTAACTATTTAAATTCAAAAATAGGAGGGATTGAGCACAGATATTCTTGCTTATTCTTTATTACCCTGCCGCCTCAACCTCCGGAACATCTCCAAAATATGCCCTTTTCTAACCAATGACACAACAAAGCTCTTAATTTACTCGCTAATCATCTCTTGCCTCGATTACTGCAACTCACTTCTCATTGGCTTACCTCTTCATAGTCTATCACCTTTTCAATCCATCATGAATGCTGCTGCCAGACTCATCCACCTTACCAATCGCTCTGTGTCTGCTACTCCTCTCTGTCAATCTCTCTACTGGCTTCCGCTCGGCCAAAGAATTAAGTTCAAAATACTAACAACTACGTACAAAGCCATCCACAATTTCGCCCCCACAATTTCGCTATATCACTAGCCTAGTCTCTAAAAACCAATCTACTCGTTCTCTTAGTTCCTCTCAAGTCCTCCTGCTCTCTAGTTCCCTCATCATCTCCTCCCATGCTTGCCCCCAGGACTTTTACAAAGCCTCTCCAATCCTATGGAATGCCCTACCCAAATCTGTCCGCCTATCTCCTACTTTATTAGCTTTTAGCCGATCCCTGAAAACCCTTCTCTTCAGAGAAGCCTTCCCTACTCACACCTAACAACTGTATTTTCATTTTCTCCATCAGCTCATCCCCCACAGTTATTACCTTTTGTTTCAACTTGACCCTCCCTTCTAGATAAGCTCTAACGAGCAAGGCCCTCTGATCCCTCCTGTATTTATTTGTATTGTAAGTGTACTGCCTGCCCTCATTTTGTAAAGCGCTATGCAAACTGTTGGCGCTATATGAATCCTGTATAATAATGTATAATAATTTTCAAACTTACACCCTTGTTACATGTATAGTTGAATAAAGAAAAAGCAAGAAGATCTGTGCTCCATCCATTCTGTTTTTTGGGATATTATAAACACACACACACACACACACACACACACACACACACACATACACTTTGCAAAAACATATGTAGGCCATTCATATATTGGTCAAAAATAATGGGCAACAACTAATTTTGAATGACTAGATTCAGGGTCCATTCACCCCAGTCGCTACATTACAATGCAGCAGCTGGTGTGTGTTGCGGTCAAGGCAGTGCTGGTGCACCAATCTGTGCACATCAAACTGTACATTTTTTTTTTTATAAATTTATTGAAATGTTATACAATGGCATTTCATTAAGTTCTATCGGTTGGCCTGTGGTGACTTGGCTGTACTGGAAAAAAGTATTGCAAGCTGTACTTTATTTCAGCGCACACCACTGCAACACAATCTTATGAACCGAATAAAAATAAATATGCGGCGTTAACTGCAGTAAGGAAAAGTGAGTGGTCAAGCTGAATAAAATAAATAAACAAAAAAATCAGGAATGTAACATCACCAGACTGACTAAATCCATATGATAAAAAAACAATAATAATCAAATGTAACCAATATAGCTCTAAAAATGCATAGGAGTGGATAGCAATCACAAAGCAAAACAATTAACCAAAACTCGCATCAAGTGAAAAAAATTACATTATATGCGATTTTATGTAACTTTTTTTCACTTTATGCGAGTTTTGGTTAATTGTTTTGCTTTGTGATTGCTATCCACTCCTGTGCATTTTTAGAGCTATATTGGTTACATTTGATTATTATTGGTTTGTTTATCATATGGATTTAGTTAGTCTGGCGATGTTACACTGCTGATTTGTTTGTTTATTTATTTTATTCAGCTTGACCACTCACTTTTCCTTAGAGCCGGTTCACACAGCGGGCGATGCGAGGCGACACGACTCGCCTCGCCTCGCTCTCGCAAGTCGCCCCCGTTCTGTACAATGGAACCGTTCTGAGAGGAGTGACTCGAGTCGCTCCGACTCAGAAAAAAGGTTCCTGTACTACTTTTGGGCGACCTCGGGGCGACTTGCATTGACTTCTATACAGAAGTCATTTGCAAGTCGCCGCTGAGGCCGCGGCAGGTCGCGGCGAGGCAAGTCGGAGTCGCCTCGCCTCGCCTGCTGTGTGAACCGGCCCTTACTGCAGTTAGCATCACATATTTATTTTTATTTTATTGCTTTTTGTATGGGAACACTTGTTTATGTTGGGCAGCTTCTGTTGGTCTGCGTGGATTTGCTTTAGCTGTTCACTTTGGTTTTGCGCATTAGTCTGCCTTTAGTTTACTTTAATCTTATGAACCGGCCATAACAGAGACAAGGCATTTTTCCTTGTTTTGTGTTGGGATTGGAGTGGGACTGCATTGGAATAGCTGCCTAAAGCACTCCCTCTATACCAGAGTAGATCCTCAGAGGCAGAACAAATATTAGGAGAGATTAATGTTAGGGCTGTAACTTTATGGTAAGGCATCATCCTCAGCATTAAAATCTCTGCTCTCTTAGCTTAGTTAGTGTATCTTATGCAACGTTTGTCATTACCTACTTTCAATAAAAATATTAAACAAGAAAATCTGTGCATTTCAAATGGCCAGTCCCATTCTCATGGCACTGAAAGCTAGCATCTTAAAATTCTAAAAAAAAAAACTGCAGATCTTACTAATGCATGCAGAAATACAGTATTTCAAGTAATTTTACTTCTTCTTTGGGTAAATGAAATAAAATGATGTGCCAAATCTGACCAGTCAAATCAAAGAAAATATTGTAGCAGGTTTCTTGCAGTACAACAATACTCTTAAAGAGGGACAGATATCTGACCTGCACATCATCATTATCAATGAGATAGCTAACCATCTATGGCCAGTCTTAAATTATTTTTCATGTTATCTCTTTCTAAATGGTATGTACTTGATGACATCAAACTTGATAAGGAATATGCTTTGTTTGCATGTGCTGGTAATTGTGTTGGTGCAATCTGATAGTATCAGCAATTACAAAGATATAATTACATTGGAGCACTCAGAGAACAGAAGCTGGAGCATAACTTTCTGTATTATATACATCACTATAAAGTAACATTTTAACAAATGTGTCTTGAAATATGAGTGTATCCTACAAAGTTCAATGGACAATGCAGAAATGCAATACGCAAATACTGCTTATATCTACTACACATAATAATGTTTCATTATATGCATATACAAACTTCACAAAAATAAATATTATTTACTGACAAGAAAAAATGTATATACAATGTATGTTATTATAACAACAATTTCTATTTTATTTATATAAGAAAGATTTTTCTCCCACTCCTGGGCACCGCTAAGAGAAGGGATGTCCAGAGGAGGATAAAAGTGGCTACTTATGGTATTGGCGGACACATAAGAGATTTGGTAAATTGTTCATAACCAAATATTTTATTTCTATCAAAAATAAATTATATACAAGTAAAAATTTGACCCAGCATAATAGCTTCGCTAAAAGTCGATCCTAGGTAGTGATGGCCGAACGGTTCGCCCGGCGGTCGTTTCGCGGCGAATTTCCGACATTCGCGGTCCGCACGTTCGAACGCCTTTTTCCGTCGTTCGCCGCGGCGGACTTACGTGTTTAATGTATACAAGAACTTTAACCTTTGGTGACACGTTTATCATGTGATACAGGACAGCCAATTGAGACATGACAGCACATGGACACTTGTACATTCCCCCTAACCTATAAATACACCCGATCCGGTGGCCATTTTACATTCTTTCTTCTGTTACGATAGGGACAGGTTCCTGTGTGGAGTAGGGAGAGATAAACCACTAGCTATTTGGTACACAAAAGTTCTTTTCAGGACTGGTATAGGTGTTAGGTGTTGATAGGTTTGCTGTGCTGCTGATTCTTGCAGCAGCCTGAGTGTCTTTTGTTAGTTTAGAGAAAGGGAAAGGACGGTGTATGCTACAGGGACAGCCAGATTAGTCTTTCATCATCATCATCATCATCATCATCATTAGCTGTTACTATCAAGGTCCACAAAAGAGCTGTTCCAGTAACCACTAATCGTTCTCTTTTTTTGCCAATTTGTATAGGGACAGGAAGGAAGCAGTGTTGTCAGGCAGTGAGGGTAATTTTAAAGACTTGCTGTTATTATTAGTTCCACAAAGGTTCTTTTCAGGACTGGTATCAGTGGTACAGTAATAGGCTTGTACATGTATAATATTCTTTCTTCCAAATATAGAAAGGATATTATACTTGACTGCTGCCCTTCTGCTGCAGTCTGCTAAACATTCACAACTCACTTGTTCCACAAAAGTTCTTATAAGGACTGGTAACTTGGTATAGGGTGCTACGGTACATAGGCTTGAGTGCGGTACAGTCTGCTGTTCTGTAAGGACCGCTATCGGTCCACAATAGATAGGGTTGACGTGCACCACTGCTGACCGCTCACCTATACTGCAGCAGTCCTTCAGCGGTATAGGGACTGACGTACAGTCTGCTAATCACTAACACACAACCTGCTTGTTCCACAAAAGTTCTTATAAGGACTGGTAACTTGGTATAGGGTGCTACGGTACATAGGCTTGAGTGCGGTACAGTCTGCTGTTCTGTAAGGACCGCTATCGGTCCACAATAGATAGGGTTGACGTGCACCACTGCTGACCGCTGCCCTATACTGCAGCAGTCCTTCAGCGGTATAGGGACTGACGTACAGTCTGCTAAACACTAATACACAACCTGCTTGGTCCACAAAAGTTCTTATAAGGACTGGTAACTTGGTATAGGGTGCTACGGTACATAGGCTTGAGTGCGGTACAGTCTGCTGTTCTGTAAGGACCGCTATCGGTCCACAATAGATAGGGTTGACGTGCACCACTGCTGACCGCTGCCCTATACTGCAGCAGTCCTTCAGCGGTATAGGGACTGACGTACAGTCTGCTAATCACTAACACACAACCTGCTTGGTCCACAAAAGTTCTTATAAGGACTGGTAACTTGGTATAGGGTGCTACGGTACATAGGCTTGAGTGCGGTACAGTCTGCTGTTCTGTAAGGACCGCTATCGGTCCACAATAGATAGGGTTGACGTGCACCACTGCTGACCGCTGCCCTATACTGCAGCAGTCCTTCAGCGGTATAGGGACTGACGTACAGTCTGCTAAACACTAATACACAACCTGCTTGTTCCACAAAAGTTCTTATAAGGACTGGTAACTTGGTATAGGGTGCTACGGTACATAGGCTTGAGTGCGGTACAGTCTGCTGTTCTGTAAGGACCGCTATCGGTCCACAATAGATAGGGTTGACGTGCACCACTGCTGACCGCTGCCCTATACTGCAGCAGTCCTTCAGCGGTATAGGGACTGACGTACAGTCTGCTAAACACTAATACACAACCTGCTTGGTCCACAAAAGTTCTTATAAGGACTGGTAACTTGGTATAGGGTGCTACGGTACATAGGCTTGAGTGCGGTACAGTCTGCTGTTCTGTAAGGACCGCTATCGGTCCACAATAGATAGGGTTGACGTGCACCACTGCTGACCGCTGCCCTATACTGCAGCAGTCCTTCAGCGGTATAGGGACTGACGTACAGTCTGCTAATCACTAACACACAACCTGCTTGTTCCACAAAAGTTCTTATAAGGACTGGTAACTTGGTATAGGGTGCTACGGTACATAGGCTTGAGTGCGGTACAGTCTGCTGTTCTGTAAGGACCGCTATCGGTCCACAATAGATAGGGTTGACGTGCACCACTGCTGACCGCTGCCCTATACTGCAGCAGTCCTTCAGCGGTATAGGGACTGACGTACAGTCTGCTAAACACTAATACACAACCTGCTTGGTCCACAAAAGTTCTTATAAGGACTGGTAACTTGGTATAGGGTGCTACGGTACATAGGCTTGAGTGCGGTACAGTCTGCTGTTCTGTAAGGACCGCTATAGGTCCACAATAGATAGGGTTGACGTGCACCACTGCTGACCGCTCACCTATACTGCAGCAGTCCTTCAGCGGTATAGGGACTGACGTACAGTCTGCTAATCACTAACACACAACCTGCTTGTTCCACAAAAGTTCTTATAAGGACTGGTAACTTGGTATAGGGTGCTACGGTACATAGGCTTGAGTGCGGTACAGTCTGCTGTTCTGTAAGGACCGCTATCGGTCCACAATAGATAGGGTTGACGTGCACCACTGCTGACCGCTGCCCTATACTGCAGCAGTCCTTCAGCGGTATAGGGACTGACGTACAGTCTGCTAAACACTAACACACAACCTGCTTGGTCCACAAAAGTTCTTATAAGGACTGGTAACTTGGTATAGGGTGCTACGGTACATAGGCTTGAGTGCGGTACAGTCTGCTGTTCTGTAAGGACCGCTATCGGTCCACAATAGATAGGGTTGACGTGCACCACTGCTGACCGCTGCCCTATACTGCAGCAGTCCTTCAGCGGTATAGGGACTGACGTACAGTCTGCTAAACACTAATACACAACCTGCTTGGTCCACAAAAGTTCTTATAAGGACTGGTAACTTGGTATAGGGTGCTACGGTACATAGGCTTGAGTGCGGTACAGTCTGCTGTTCTGTAAGGACCGCTATCGGTCCACAATAGATAGGGTTGACGTGCACCACTGCTGACCGCTGCCCTATACTGCAGCAGTCCTTCATCGGTATAGGGACTAAGAGTTTTGTCACAGGGTCATTTAAAAAATGACAGGCAGAGGAAGAGGCAGGCCCTTCCGCAGGGGTGGTAGGGGTAGGGCAGGAGCAACAGGCTTGAGCCAAAGTGGGAAGTTGCAGAAGGTGCGTTCAATTACTTTAAAGGATGCACCAGACTTGGTTGAGTGGCTCGCTCAGCCTTACTCTTCTGCACCCTCCTCATCCTCTCGATCTGCACCCTCTTCTTCACTCTCTGCTATGTGCACCCCCAAAGACACTACCACCAACAACACGACCACCACCACCACCACCACATACCTTCCGCTTGAGTCACTGGAATTATTTTCCGATCCATATCAAGAGGACATTTCTGATGCGCAGCCACTCTTGGTATTGGATCAGGAAGAGGAGGTAGCAACAAGCGCTACTCAGCAGTCTGACGCCAGTACCCAGATCAGCCCAAGGAGGAGGTTGGTCCCCGGTGTTGCTGCCTACTCCGAGATCTCTACTTATAGCGGTGGGGAAGGTGACGTTGATGATGACGTGTCTAGTGATGTCACGTGGGTGCCCACAAGAGAGGAAGAGGAGGGGAGTTCAGAGGGAGATATGGACCAGCAGATAGGGAGGAGAAGCAGCAATGACTTACATTGCACAGCAGGGACAAAGCAGACTGCAAATGTATCAGGAG
Organism: Lithobates pipiens; assembly: GCF_037356315.1. NCBI lineage: Eukaryota > Metazoa > Chordata > Amphibia > Anura > Ranidae > Lithobates > Lithobates pipiens. The sequence goes on from NW_027507748.1 coordinate 509,001,501, forward strand.
CGAGTCATCGACCATGTACGGTCACATCTGGCGCTCCCAGGACACCGGCACATGGCTCCGCAGTGTGGGCTTTTTTTAACGTGTCCGCTGCTGACAATAGCGTTGCCATCTGCAATCTTTGCAGTCAACGCGTTAGTCGCGGTAAGCCCAATACTCACCTAGGGACGACCGCCTTAAGAAGGCACATGAGCAGCCATCACCGAGCCCAGTGGGAGCAATGGAACACACAAAGCCACACTGCAGGCTCTCACCGTCCAGCCTCGTCTTCTACTTCTCCTTCTCCTCTCTCCTCACAATTGTCCTCCACTCCACCTTCCATCACGCCAAGCTCACATTTTTCTGCAAAAAGGCAGGCTTCCGTGGGCCTAATGTTTGAGCGTAAAAAAATGATGACGCCGGATAACCCTCTTGCCCAACGGTTGGCGGCTGGCTTGTCAGAACTCATAGCCCGCCAACTACTGCCATATAAACTGGTGGACTCGGAGGCCTTTCGCAAATTTGTGGCCATTGGAACACCACAATGGAAGGTCCCAGGAAGGAAGTATTTCTCAGAGAAGGGCATCCCAGAGCTATATGGCCATGTTCAGCGGCAAGTGAATGTATCTCTGGCACACAGTGTCGGTGCCAAGATACATCTGACCACAGACACGTGGTCTAGCAAACACGGGCAGGGAAGGTATATCAGTTTTACTGCCCACTGGGTGAACCTTCTGACGGCCGTCAAGCATGTAACCCGTGGCACCCGTGTAGATTTGGTTTTACCGCCACGGATTGCATGCAGGCCTGACTCTTCTTCTCCTCCTCCTACTCCATCCTCCTCCCTCTCCTCCTCAGCTGCCTCCTCCTTTTCCGCTGCTAGCGTCTCTTCCACTGCACCGCCCAAGCTCCCCAGAACCTATTCCACATGCCAGGTGAGACGTTGCCATGCTGTGCTGCGTCTGTTGTGCCTGGAAGCAAAGAGCCACACTGGCCCGGCACTCCTTTCAGCTTTGCGTTCACAGGCAGATGAGTGGCTAACACCGCTCAATTTGACAGTTGGTAAAGTGGTGTGTGACAACGGTGCCAATCTGCTTAGCGCATTGAAACAGGGCAAAATCACGCACGTGCCGTGCATGGCACACGTCTTAAACTTGGTCGTGCAGCGATTCCTTGTCAAATACCCTGGGGTCCAGGACATCTTGCGGCAGGCAAGGAAAATCTCGGCCCATTTCAGAAGATCTTACACGGCCATGGCTCGCCTTGCTGACATTCAGCGGCGACACCATCTGCCGGTCAGACGTCTTATTTGCGATTGCCCGACGCGATGGAACTCAACCTTCTATATGCTTGATAGGCTGCTCCAGCAGAAACGTGCAGTTAACGTCTACCTGTATGAACTCAGCGAAAGAAACGGTTCTGGGGAGCTGGGTTTTTTTTCACCGCGCCAGTGGCTGCTCATGCGCGACACATGCAGACTTCTGCGGCCATTTGAGGAGATCACCAAACTGGTCAGTCGCAGCCATGGCGCCATCAGTGACATGGTACCTTATGCCTTCTTTCTGGAGCGTGCATTGCGTCGTGTCATTGATCAGGCTGTGGAGGAGCAGGAGCGGGAAGATGAGGAAGTCGCAATGCTGGATGAATTCCCAGGGGGGGCTACTCTATCTGAGACAAGTCAACAACAGGAGTCTGATGAGGAGTCAGAGGAGGATGGTGCCGGGGCGGATGAGCAGGAGCAAGAAGAGCATGCTTTAAACCTTTCTGGGATCCCTGTTGTGCGAGGATGGGGAGAGGAGAATGAAGAGGACGACATTATCCTGGATGATGAGCAGGAGCCAGGCCACCACACCGCTTCCACTTTAGTGCAAATGGGGGCCTTCATGCTCCAGTGTTTTAATAGGGACCCCCGTATAAAAAGCATGAGGGTCAAGGACCAGTACTGGGTGGCAACGTACTTAGACCCCCGGTACAAACACAAAATGGCGGAAATGTTACCGCCGTCGCAGAGGGCTGTCAGAATGCAGCACTTCCAGGCCTTGCTTCGAGAAATGCTGCATTCTGCTTTTGCGTGCGCTGGCAGAGGAGCAATTCCCACTCCCAGAGAAGGATTTGCGGGTACCAATCCAACAGCGCCTGCAAGAAGAGGCCGGTTTGAAGATGTGTTGGTGACTTCGGATATGAGGTCATTCTTTCAGCCGACCCATCGACAGGTGTCATCCGGATCCAGCATCAGGGAACGCCTAGACCGTCAGGTGTCCGACTACATTGGGTTAACGGCCGATGTGGACGCTCTGAGGAGTGATGAACCCCTAGACTACTGGGTGGGCAGGCTTGACCTCTGGCCAGAGCTTGCCCAATTTGCAATCGAACTGTTGGCTTGCCCCTCATCCAGTGTCCTGTCCGAAAGGACGTTCAGCGCAGCAGGGGGGATTGTGACCGATAAGCGTACTCGCCTAGCTCACCACAGTGTTAACTACCTCACATTTCTAAAAATGAATGAGGCATGGATCTCGGAGGAATTCAACACATGTGACCAGTAGACCATGTATATGTCTATAAACTATTTTTTTAATCAAGCACACAGACCTTCTTAATTCATTTGGCTCACTTCCTTGACCCAAAAAAGCACACCGTACTATATGCCCCTACCCTCCTCTTTGAAGAGGTTGAGCGGTGTCATATTTCTACTGGGGCTGCTTATGATATCCCTGTGCTGTGCTGACTTCCTCCTGGGGGTTCTTATTATGAAGGGATCACACTATCCCTGTGCTGTGCTGACTTCCTCCTGGGGGTTCTTATTATGAGGGGATCACACCATCCCTGTGCTGTGCTGACTTCCTCCTGGGGCTGCTTACGGTGCTGCTGTCAGTGCTGTATGTCACGGTGCTGCTGTCAGCGCTGTATGTCACGGTGCTGCTGTCAGCGCTGTATGTCACGGTGCTGCTGTCAGCGCTGTATGTCACGGTGCTGCTGTCAGCGCTGTATGTCACGGTGCTGCTGTCAGCGCTGTATGTCACGGTGCTGCTGTCAGCGCTGTATGTCACGGTGCTGCTGTCAGCGCTGTATGTCACGGTGCTGCTGTCAGCGCTGTATGTCACGGTGCTGCTGTCAGCGCTGTATGTCACGGTGCTGCTGTCAGCGCTGTATGTCACGGTGCTGCTGTCAGTGCTCTGTATTACGGTGCTGCTGTCAGATGCCTCTATCACGGTGCATGTGTCATTCCGGTATGTCACGCTGCTGGTGATCATCTCCTGCACCCTCTTCTTTGCCTACCCTGGTCCCTGACCTTCCCTCTCCTCCATTGCCTTCATTAGCTCCATAGTCCTGAATTGTTAGAACAATTTCCCAAATAAAATAAAAATGCTTGTAGTTATCGATCCCAAATTCACCTCATACATGTATTATGTCATTGTCCAGATGGTGGGACTACGTTTTACCCCCTAATAATTACCACGTGGCCGCAAATTCGACATGAAGGTTTGCAAAGTTCGCCTCCCATTGAAGTCAATGGGGCCCGCGGCGAACGTTCGGTTTCGCGAACGTTTGGGTCCGTTCGCATTTCGCGTTCGCGAAACGTCCCGTCGGAAGTTCGTCCATCACTAATCCTAGGTGCTCTACAATATGATCCGTTATCAAACTAGATTATCCCAACCAACATAGATAATATGTTGGTGCCCAGGAGTGGGAGAAAAATCTTTCTTACATGCTTTGTTTGGGCTATGGCGTTGGCCTCTTTGGAAATGAGGAGTGACATAAAGATATATATTTCTTTTGGGGGGCTTCTTGATATTGCTAAGTTTATAAGCAATGATAGAAGATGTGGTTAATTTCTCTAGTTGAAAATTCTATCGTATTTAAACTGTCTTATATACAGTTACCATCCTTTATAAATAAGTAATCATAAGAAGCATTGCTTACCTTCAGAGAGGTGTGTCCTGTTTAGCAGAAATATTCTTCCACAATGCCTCCTGCACCCCGCCTTCACAATCTTCCAGTGCAGTGGGGGTAAACAGAACTGAGGGTGATGTCACTCATTAAGAGTGCCAGACTATGCCCACCCTTTCTCCCCTTCATTCATAGAAGTCAGTACAACAGCTTCTATGACTGAAATGTGATCGATAAATGGAGGATGGGATTTATTTTGTAAATTCTTTTTATGGAGTTTAAATGATAGGGGCATACAAAACAAAGTCTATTGAGCATACCTAGGCTTGAAAAAAACATAAACAAAACAAACTTAACACATAACACAATTGCCTGAAGGGCATACCATACTCAAACACAGCTGATGGGTCAATTAATTGATTAACAATAGAATGCAATCCCACAGTGCAATAGGGTAACCTGTGACAGAAAATGAGAAGCATTATAAGGTTATCTAGTGGTATATTGCAGTGTAAGCCACAGTGCCCTTGGATTCCATCCAGATGTCCCAAACCTAAGAGAATTTGTCAGGGCATCCTCTAGATTTGTAGGTAAATTTAAATAGTGGCACTGTTAACTATGGAATTCCAGAAATCAGAAGTAGGGGCCTGTGGAGGATAGAAAGGGCATACATAGTTCTATTAAATGCCCTGCTGCTGTAATCTTCCAGTGTGTGATAATTAGAAATATCCTCTGCACAATTATCTCAGACAAAGAACACATAATCTAAACTATTAATAAGTTGCCGTCTGCACTTTGGATGTATTCACTGGCACTTGTTATAAACAAACGCACTTGATTTTCACTTAATCATTCTTTTTTTTGCTGTTGCTCTATCCCACTTATTTTAATGTAGTTATATGTACAAAATTTCCAGCAGGTACATTTCTTTAACATTTGGCACCGATGATGTTTATAATGTATATATGCAACATTGTACAAAATTTCCAGCACGCAAGTTATCTTTTATAAATTTTTGTTAAGTAAGTTTTGTTTGTTAAGTTATTTTAAAATAAGTTCTATACAGCTGCACTTCACTTAAATAGTAAGAATTGTATAGTGCATTCAACTAAACATAGACACAGCAGCACATGGGATTTATCCCACTGAAAGTAAGTAAAGTCTCTTGTATGTCTTGTCTTAAAAAAATCTTCTTTCCCTTTTACTTTTTACTAACATGGTCTAGGGTGTATTGTATGCTCTTGGCATCATCCACGTGGCCATAGAAGGAAGATGTCAGCAGTGGCAGTAGCTGCACAGAGGATGGTGGTAAATAAGAGTATGGAGGTGGTATTACTTGAACATGGAAAATATAGCGCCATGTTTGTCATAATGTAAGAATATACTGGGCATAAATGCATGCAAAGGCGTTCAGTCCAGCTTTGATATAGAACTGTAACTTAAAGGGACACTTTCACATTTCCCATCCTAAGCAAAGTGACAGTAACTCCTGTTAAACCACCCCTCAGTAAGATGTGCCTCCTGATAGCCCAGATTTCCTAAGCCCCCTCACCAACTCCCCATTGGAGCATGTCCTATTGTTGTTGCAGAGTAGAGCTTCAGGGTATGGAAGAGCACTTGACCTTCCCCATGTAACTATGATCTGGATTGAATTACCGATTGCAGGGGGACAGTGACATCGTCCCCCTTGGTAAACTATGATACAATATGACACAGATTATTCAGGGTTCATTGGGGAGGCAGACCCAGAGATTGATGAGGATGCCTTGCTGCAAGGAGGGGGGAATAATAATAGGCACTCTCACTCTGCCCTGAATGCATAGGTTAAAATGCTTTAAAAAAGTAATAATGATATATGAAGTGCAATTATGTACTGCAGCGATAATATTAATTTCATATGAAATAATAAACCAGTAAAAGCTGAATTCCAGTGGTTGCTAAAAGTGACTGCACCATGCCTTGGAAAGTACTGCAGTCTTATGTACAGATGTGTAGACCTTTAGGTGTGGTGGAAAAATATTGCCTGAACAACTTACCGAGGAAATTTGGTATAATTTCCTCAGAGATTACAATCATTTGGATATCAGTATAGCTTTCTGGTATCTTCTTTATGAAAAGAACATACATGCTCAATTTAATGAATGTCCCTTTGGCTTTCGAAATAAATAAAAATAATGAAATGAAATGTATTCTTTATGTGTTTTGGTGTTTTCATTAGCTACAGTATGTATTTGATGCAGAAAATAAAATGAAACATTATCAAGACAACAGGAATCCTAGAATGATAAGTAGAACTTAGATATTGATACATCTATGGAGACCTGTATATAGGCAAATAGGACAAACTTGGAGTTAAAACAAAGTTTTTAAACCGGCTCCATCTATCACCCACATTGTGAGTAATGAGATAGAAGTACATTTTTGTCAGACAGGGTATTCTCATGCTTATTTTCTACTCTAAATTACATATATACCATACAGAACATTTGTAAGAAACCCTAAGTTGATTTTGCTAGTTCATCAGTTCATATTTCATTTTCCTTCCACTTTCATTTCAATTCACAATGCTATTTTCTGCTGATTGCACAGTATTTTTTATTTTTTCTTTGTTAAATGTGAACTTAGATTTTACCTGCCTTTATATAAAAAGACAGCAGAAACCAAAACATCTGTTACATATAATATTTCATGAATTGCATTAACATTAGCATAATCGTTAAAACTCACATCTTTGGCAGAAGGATTTTTCTTTTTACTTTAAATTTTAGGATATGGAGAGATAAACACCAGAAGCCATTTCTTTGTGATGTGGCAGATGTACCAGGTGCTTTTTGAGCCAAAAATGTCTTTAATCTAGAAAAAAATGACCTTTTATCAGTTACAAAGTGTGATTAGATGTGTCCTTTCATCAAATATATGTACTTTAGAATAATATGATTACTTGATGTATGTTGTTCTGCATAAAAATATTATTATAATAAATGCAGATGTTCTTTATGTATGAATAACACTTCAGTGTTGTTCTTCTTACTAAGGGATTCCACCAAACAGAAATGTTTTAGGCAGAGTTTACAGCTTCCTGGAGTAATTGGCACACCGATCAAGATATTGACTATCCCCATTGTCTCAATTGACATCAGTAATAAATAACAACAACATAGAGATCTATATTAACTAGAGGGCAAGTATATGCAATGAAAGGGTGAGGAAATGACAAATGTTGACTCATTTCAGTGTAGTTTACTTTCTGCCACAACAATCAACATCAAACTAATGGTGATTAATTACCCTGAGCTACACAGGGCCATGAAAAATTTAGCCAGGTTTGGAAACAGTGAGCTGCAACATATCAAGACTGAATATTCGGGTATTGTGTAGTGGTTTTTCTATCTTTAAATCCAAAGTTTACTTCTGCAAAATCACATTCATTTATGATTAAAAATATATTGCAAATTCTTATCATTTCATAAGAAAAGTAAGTAAAGAAAAATGTTCGGAAAATCTTGGTTTCACAGATACAGATCTACATCTATTTCTTTATGTAATTGCATTTACCCTGAGTTCATGATAACCGACCACCAGATAGCATATTAGGCCACATTAGGGAAGTTCCAGTGTACAGTGTACTTACTTTGTGATGCACATCCACTTCAGGGCTGCTTCTTTTCACAGTGAAATTTTAAATAGCCTTGTCACTAGTCACTTTTCAAAACATCAACAAGGGCATATTCAATAAAAATGGTAGTAAAAATGTAGTAGTTATATAAAAAGAGATCGAGGAAGCAAATCATGTACTATTTTCTGGTTCAAAAATCATATACTATTTTTACTATAGGCTCTTACTTTTATTTGGTGGTAAGTAGCTTTTCCTGTTCCTATAAGACCAAGATTCTAGAGGTATCTTGATTATACTTTCCTAAAAAAAAAAAATAGCTTTGAACGTTCCCTCAATCAGTCACCCACCAGTTCTCCTAAGTGGGAGGACAGCCTCAGTTGCTTCCTCAAGACTAAAGTATCTTGCAAAATCCTTAGTAGTTCAGCATCTTAGAAGGCATTTTCCAGAGAAGATTTCTTAACAAGTCACTTCTTTGGTTAGAAGAGTAGAAAAGAAGGCTGGTTCCAAATTTGTATCACACCCCCAGTTCACGCGATTGGGACAAAATCCTCAGTGATTTTGGGCTTATAAAATATTCATAACTTAGCCTGTATTATATTTATACATTTTTAAACTCATCAAGCAATCATCACAATGGAGGATATTTTTAAAACCAGTAATTCCCAAGGACAAAGTCTATCATTTTGTTGTCTCCTTTTTTCAAATTAAAAGGTTTTATTGCATTTTATTATAATAACAGAAAACAATGACAAGCTGATCTGTTGAAGCTGACATTTTTGGTGTGTATACTGGTGTGCACTCTTGTGATATTTGTATACATGTTCCACCCATCTCTCTTCCAGGTATTACACTGTCCATACCAATAAATAAAAATACAGAATTAGAGCACTTTCTCATGTGCGATGTGGTTCTGAACCAAACATAACCCACAAAGTAATACATTGTATAAGGAATTGCAAACATTAACCACTTGAGACCCGCGCTATAGCCGAATGATGGCTACAGCGCGGACCTCCTTTGCCGGGACTACGTCTATTGACGTTGTCCCGTGCACGAGTGGCCTGCGTGCCCCCTGAGGGGCGCGCTCTGTGATCGGCGAGTCTATGAGACTCGCCTGATCACCGATCCAAGCAAGGGGTCGATCCCGACCCCTTATCACGTGATCAGCTGTCAGCCAATGACAGCGGGTCATGTGAAACAACGGAGCCGGTAATCGGCTATTATTCCTCCTCGCGCTGACAGCGCGAGGAGAAAAAAAGAGCCGATCACCGGCCAGCCCTGCCAGTGCCCACCTGCCCCCTGCCAGTGTCACCTCATTAAAATATAAGTGCCCCCCGTCAGTGCCACCCAGCAGTGCCCATAGTGCCACCCAGCAGTCCCCACAGTGCCACCCAGCAGTGCCCACAGTGCCACCCAGCAGTGCCACCCAGCAGTGCCCACAGTGCCACCCAGCAGTGCCCACAATCTGCCTCAACAAAGGTGCTGCACCCCAGTGCCACATATCCGTGCCCATCAGTGTCATCTACCAGTGCCCATCAGTGCCCATCAGTGCCGCCCATCAGTGCCCAGCAGTGCCACCTATCAGAGCCACCTATCATTGCCCATCAGTCCCATCTATCAGTGGTACCTATCAGTGCCCCTTAGTGCCACCCATCCGTGCCACCCATCCGTGCCATCTTATCTGTGCCCATCTTTGCCCATCAGTGCCGCCTTATCTTTGCCCATCGGTGCTGCCTTATCTGTGCCTATTAGTGCCGCCTTAACTATGCCTATCAGTGCCCACCAGTGCAGCCTATCAGTGCCCACCAGTGCAGCCTATCAGTGCCCCCTCATTAGCGCACTTCAATGAAGGAGAAAAATGACCTGTTTGCAAAATTTTATAACAAACTATTAAACATGATTTTTTTTTTTTTGCATCTTTTTTTGTTTGTTTAGCAAAAAATAAAACTCCCAGCTGTAATTAAATACCACCAAAAGAAAGCTCTATTTGTGGGAAAAAAATGATAAAAATTTCATTTGGGTACAGTGTTGTATGCCCGCGCAATTGTTATTCAAAGTGCATCAGCGCTGAAAGCTGAAAATTGGTCTGGGCAGGAGGGGGGTTTAAGTGCCCAGTAAGCAAGTGGTTAACTGAAAATAAGTACTCTCATTTAGAATTTCCAGTAGCATTTGTATGAATGGAAATCTAGTGATACATCTTCTTGCCATTATTAAAGTATAGTTTATGTGAACAACCCACATACAGTAGGTGCCGCCGATATTGTGTTTCCAGCGCGATCCTGTTGCACTGGTTCTCGGCAACAGGCTTCTCTAACCAGCGCGATCCCGTCGTGCTGGTTCTTGCGCTGGCTGCATTAGGAAAATGTAATTTTCCTATAGTAGCGAGTGAGAGAGATCGCCGATAATGTCGCCTCACATGCCTTTGGGGGCATACCAGGCCCTTAGGTCCTGTAGGGATTTTAAGGGGAATCCCCTACGCCGAAAATAACGGCGTGGGGGTCCCCCCAAAATCCATACCAGACCCCTATCCGATATCCTAGTAAAAGAGCTAAAGGAAGAAAGCAGAGGCCCGGCAAGAAAAACCAAAGAGGGGGACAAGACCCCCGAAGTGGGAAGAAGACCCCCGGGCGGTGGCGAAGAAGAAATCCGGGCTCCTCCGCTAGTAAAAGAGCTAGTAAAAGAGCAGAAGATATCCGAGGAGTCCGGCAAGAAGACCCCCCAAGACAGAAGACCACTGGAGCTGTGCAATAAAATTTTTTGAAACCTTGTGTTGTGTTTTATTTACATTTTTTTGTTCATCAGGTGAATGGGTAGTGGTACATGGTACCCCAATACTCATTCACATAGGGTGGGGGGCCAGTATCTGGGGGCCCCTTCTTAAAGGGGGCTCCCGGATTCCGATAAGCCCCCCACCTGCGGACCCGGACAACCAACGGCCAGGGTTGTCGGGAAGAGGCCCTTGTCCTCATCAACATGGGGACAAGGTGCTTTGGGATGGGGGGCCGCAGGGTGCCCCCTTCCCCCAAAGCACCCACCCCCATGTTGAGGGCACATGGCCTGGTACAGCTCAGGAGGGGGGCGCTCGCTCGTCCCCACCCCCTTTCCTGACCGGCCGGGCTGCATGCTTGGATAGGGGTCTGGTATGGATTTGGGGGGGCCCCAACGCCGATTCCCCTTAAAATCCCTACCGGCCTTAAGGGCCTGGTATGCCTCCGGAGGGGGAACCCATGCTGTTTTTTTTTTAATTTGGTGTGGAGTTCTCCCTTAGGATTCATACCAAATACAGTGCCTGGTATTGGCGGGAATCCAATTTGGATCCCTGCACCAGTGTGAACCTGGCCTCAATGTCAGCGATGCTTGTCGCTTATCGTGAAAGGAAAAGAAACATTTTTCCTTTCCCGATGCGAGCCGGCACGGGCATGGCAGAAGAAATCTGATAATTTGAGGACAGGCAGGTTGTTTTCCCTGCACAGCCAGACAGTTCACCACACTGTAATAGATGTGTTCTCGTGCCTAGGGTGGTCAGTTTGAAATAGAAAAGCAGAAGGACTGGCAGGAACACCAGATATTTCAGACAAAGAAAGCAATGCAAAAAGAACAGAATGCTTTACAAAATGAGTACATGATACAACAGGCACGTATCAGGATTATGAAATGTTGGGTAACATACTCTTTAAAGTAAGTAATATAAAATGCTCATCTAGTCTATGAATTATTTTTATTTTTTTAAGTCCTAAGCAATATATATATATATATATATATATATATATATATATATATATATATATATATCTTTTCATGTGACAACACTGAAGAAATTAGTGTAACGCTTGTATATCAAAATAACTCAGCACACAGCCATTAATGTCTAAACCAAGGGCAACAAAAGTGAGTACACCCCTAAGGGGGATTTGGGCCCAATTAGCCATTTTCCCTCCCTGGTGTCATGTGACTTGTTAGTGTTACAAGGTCTCAGGTGTAAAAAGGGAGCAGGTGTGTTAAATTTGGTGTTACTGCTCTCACTCTCTCATACTGGTCACTGTAAGTTCAACATGGCCCCTCATGGCAAAGAACTATCTGATGATCTAAAAATAAGAATTGTTGCTCTACATAAAGATTGAATAGGCTAAAGGAAGATTGCCAAGACCCTGAAACTGAGCTGAAGCATGGTGGCCAAGACCATACAGTGGTTTAACAATAGAGGTTCACCTCGCCATGGTCGACCAAAGAAGTTGAGTGCATGTGCTCAGAGTCATATCCAGAGGTTGTCTTTTGGAAATAGACTTATGAGTGCTGCCAGCATTGCTTCAGAGGTTGAAGGGGTGGGGGGTCAGCCTGTCATTGCTCAGGCAATACGTCACACACTGCATCACATTGGTCCGCACAGCTGTCATCCCAGAAGGAAGCCTCTTCTAAAGATGATGCACAAAAAAAGAGTAAAAAACAGTTTGTTGAAGACAAGCAGACTAAGGACACGGATAGCCATTCCCTGTGGTTTGATGAGATCAAGATAAATGTATTTGTGTCAGATGGTGTCAAGCGTGTGTCACGGCAACCAGATGAAAGGTACAAAGACAAGTGCGTCTTGCCTACAGTCTGGATGGTGGTCGAAGTGTCATGGTCTGGGGCTCCATGAGTGCTTCCGCCACTGGGGAACTACAGTTCATTGAGGGAACCATGAATGCCAACATGTACTGTGACATACTGAAGCAGAGCATGATCCCTTCCCTTCAGAAACTAGACAGTATTCCAACATTACATTGCATGTAATGCAATTCACAGCCTCCTCTGCCGCGTACATACGATCAGAATTTTGGTCGGAAAAATCTCTGATGATTTTTCTGACAGAATTCCAACAGGATTTCGCTCAAGCTGTCTTGTATACACACGGTCACACCAAATTCCAACCATCAAGAATGCGGTAACATACAACGCGTACGATGGGAGTAGAAAAAGTAAGTTCAATAGCTAGTAGCCAATAGCTTCCATTTCGTAGTTGAATCTGAGCATGCGTGAGTTTTTGCGCATCGGAATTGCATACACACTAATGCATTTTCACATAGGAACTTTTTCTGATCCGACCATAAAATTGAGAAAATGCTCTTTTTTTCCGTAGAGTTTATTTATTAAAAATCAAGTAGAAAGTTTAGGCCTATGAAACTTTACCCATAGCTGATGAGGTATTTTTCCTCCTAGTGACTGCTAAATGGCAGTAGTTGGTCACATTCTGCTGCACTTGTTCTGTAATGTTGAAGTCAGCTTATCCAAGACATTTCTTCAGTTCTAATGAGTGTAGGAACATACCCCAACATTTATTTCAATTTTTTTTTTTATTTAGAATAGACAGAAATACATTTGTATATAGAGAAACAATATCCCAAACAAAAATCAATTGTAAGGTAATAATAAAGGTGAAACATTTACTAGGCCAGGGTAGGAGCAGAGTTGCTTTATTCTTGGGAAATTGATCCAGGCCCAGACTCGGTTTTTGGCTAATTGATAGGAAACTTAAAAAGGGGATTGAACTGTTCATCATCGGCACCTGCTCCCCCCGAAACCCCCAAGGGGATCAAGCTGTGTCAGAGGGGGTTGGCGCCAACCATAACTGACAACAAGCAGCTCCTCTAAAACTAATATTTGAGGTCATTTCCAGGTACCAGGCAAACCACTGTGCGGTCATCTACTTGAGATCTGGCCGTTTTTACCTGAGCTGATCAGGAACACCTTTAGCTCTATATAAACCTTGAGATACAAGAACCTGAACTAAGTCCTTGATGGACTAACATAAGTAGAAAGAGAAGAAAGAGAAGCAGTCAGAGCTAGAAAAAAGAATAGAGAAGAGGGTTGGAGGGGGAGAGGGGAAGGAGCACCACTACCCGATCAAATTTGATTTCATGTATAGGGCATTAAGGGAAAGTTAGAAATTCTCATTAGTTTAGACCACGGTTCCCAGGTGGCTACAAATTTGTTAGATGAGTCCTGTAACAAACTGGTGAGCTTTTCCTGAGACATTACCCATGATATTTTCCTTTTTGCCATTGGAAGGGAAACACCCGTTTTTTTCCAGGCCCTAGCAATCGTGAGTTTATCTCCCAAGAGTACGAACTGTACCAATCTACCAGAGGGCTTATATATGTGTGGGATCAGTTCATTTAGAAGGGCCACCATGGGAGACCTGGGAATGCAAGAGCCCACCAATTTATCAATTATGTTGAAGATTTTTTTCCAGAAAGAATGAATCTTCAGGCATTCCCACCAAATATGTGACATTGTGCCTGTGAGTTCTTAGCCTCTGAAGCATAGAGGGGTGGCAGCAGGGAACATTGAGGCTATTCTGGAAGGTGTGTAGTACCATCTGGTTATTACTTTTAAGCTAGCTTCCATCAGCGTGGTATTAAGAATTCCACTGAAAGATTTAGAGCATACCAAATACCATTTCTCCTTGTTCAAAAGAAAATTAAAGTCCGTTTTCCAGGCTTCCATGAAGTACATTTTAGAGACAGGAGCGGTCAGTGATGATTAGATCGTCGAGATCCCCCCCCCCCCTGGTCCATGGCCTGACTGCACCACATTTCGTAATCCGTGAATGTTGGGGGGTGAGGATTGTCTTTACATAATGATTGCAGAAAATTGTGAATTTGATTAAACCAAAACAGTTCAGAGTTGGGGAGGTCTAGCTTTTTTGTGAAATGTTTAAGAATGAATGGTCCTGCAGCCGTGAAGAAATGTCCTATCCTATAGAGGCTTTTATCAACCCACCATTTAAAGGCTAAGCCCTTGTACACACAGTGAAAGATTCCCACGGAATGTGTCCGATCGGACCGTTTTGTCGGATATTCCAACTTTGTGTGGTCTGCATCGGACTGTTTCCGTCGGAGTATCCGACGGACCAACTTTTCCAACTTGCCGGTAACATTTTCCGACAAAATGCTCCGATCGGGCATACTCCGATCATGTGTAGAGAATTCCGATTGGACAAAGTGCCACACATGCTCAGATCAAATTCCTACACCAAAGCTATTGGCTACTAGCATGAACGTAGTCCTGTCATAACGAAATAATGTAATCACGTTGGATTTTCCGACAACTTTGTCCGACCGCGTGTATGCAACAGTTTCAGACAAAATCCGTCGGACAAAATCCGACGGACAAAATCCGACAGATTTGGTTGTCAGAATCTCCGACCATGTGTACAAGGGCTTAGATATTTCTGCCCGGGGGAAAGTTTGGGTTATAGAATATGTGGGTCAAGGGTTTGTATGCCGAGACTAGTGAGGCTGAAGAGCGTAGGGAGTCCCAGAGGGCGAAGGAGTTGGACAGGGTTGGGGCGAGAATCTGAGGTCTATTTTTCTGTGGAGACCACAATAAGAAATCCAGAGTGCATGTTTTTCTATTTGGACCCAGTCGGGCTTCTCAAATCTGGAATAGACTATTGACAGATGGGCTAGCCTGGCTGGTTGATAATATTTATTAGACATGTGCATTCGTTTTCGTCCGCATGCATTTTCGTCTGAATTTCAGCTATTTTCGTTTTCGTTTTACCATTTCACAAAGAAAGTGTCAAAAATAGTTAAATAAGACAAACAGACTTTTGAAAAATTCCTTTATTAAATAAAAAAAAATAAAAAAAAGATTCCAGCGGTGGTAATCCACTCTTGCTATCCAGCGACGGACGGTCATCTCTCCAGCGATGGCTCATCTCATCCAGCACAGCGAATCCATCCTTCTTCTGTCTCCGTGGAGGAGACACTGCAAGGATTCTGGCGGCCTGACGTTTCTTATATACGGAGGGCGGGGCCACCCGTCACCTGACCCCGCCCCCCTCTGACGCAAGGGGAAACCCGGGGTTCCCTGTGACGTATGGATGACCCCACACCCCTCTGATGTAACACAGGCAGGTTTCCGTTACATCAGAGGGGGCGGGGTCACCCATATGTCACAGGGAACCCTGGGTTTCCCCTTGCGTCAGAGGGGGGCGGGGTCAGGTGACGGGTGGCCCCGCCCTCTGTATATAAGAAACGTCAGGCCGCTGGAATCCTTGCAGTGTCTCCACCGCGGAGACAGAAGAAGGATGGATACGCTGCGCTGGATGAGATGAGCCATCGCTGGAGAGATGACCGTCCGTCGCTGGATAGCAAGAGTGGATTACCGTCGCTGGAATCTTTTTTTTATTTTTAATAAAGGAATTTTTCAAAAGTGTGTTTGTCTTATTTAACTATTTTTGACACTTTCTTTGTGAAATGGTAGGGGTACTTTTGTACCCCCTTACCATTTTAAACAGGGGGGGCGGGATCTGGGGGTCCCCTTGTTAAAGGGGGCTTCCAGATTCTGATAAGCCCCCTGCCCGCAGACCCTCACAACCACCGGCCAGGGTTGTGAGGATGAGGCCCTTGTCCTCATCAACATGGGAACAAGGTGCTTTGAGGGGTCACAGACCCCCAAAGCATCCTCCCAATGTTGAGGGCATGTGGCCTGGTAGGGTTTATCATTTAGGGTTCTAAAGTATGCTGTATACTAGCTCCATCGAATCTTCTTTATACATTCGACAGACACCATAAGCCTTCAAAGACAGATTTGATCGTAATTCATGTGGATTTTCGGACGAATGCAATTTTTGTACGAAAAACGAAATAAATAAAAACGAATTTCGGGAGTAACTAAATAAATTAAGTTTTCGGACGAAAACGAAATTACGAAACAAAATATTTTACTCTGCACATGTCTAATATTTATAGAGATGGGAGTCCCAAACCCTCTTTTTCCCTGTGCACGTATAGGATTCCTTGGGATAATCGGTACCCTCCCTTACCCATGTGAACTTCAAGATCTTACTTTGGAATAGGAGAGCGAAAGAGATACAGTAGTCTGGGGAATAGTGTCATTTTAATGGCATTTATCCTTCCTAGCCAGGAAATGTTATGTTGTGCCCAATTGTGTAAGTCTGTTTCTAGTTTATGGTACATGGGAGGATAGTTATGACTGTACAGGTTTTCGGCGCTGGCTCCCACGATGGAGCTCGTAGGGTGTCAATCTTGCCGCTAGAAGCGGCGAGATTGACACAATATCGCGGTCACCTACTGTATAAACACGATCGCATTTTCCGACCAAAAGCTCTCATCTGTCTTTTGCTGGCCGAATGTCCGATCGTGTGTACGCGGCATCAGTACTGTTAGTAAACAAATGGATGAGGATTTCCACCATCAATACCAGGCCCTTTTCCTAGATGATGGTCTGGTATAGATGTTAAAGGGGGCACATGCTAACAAAACAGATGTCAAAATGAACCCCACACAAATAAACGAAAACGGTGTGGGTTCCCTTCCCCAACACAATACCCAACTCTTATCTTAGCATACAGTCTGTCAGGCCAAGAATGGGGGAAAAGCATGCAGACCCCCTGCTGAACATTAGAGGTGGGGTGGTGAAAATGCAGTGTTCTCTGAATGGCACATGTGCAGAGCAAGTACTGTAACCTCCTGCTTTCACTAAGCAGCAGGGCAGCTGCTCGGTATTGGACCCAGAAGCCAGCGGTAATCATTGTATCAGCAGTGCCAGGAATGGCACATGCATACTTACATTGGGTGAAGCTTGACCGATATAACTATGAAAAAATGTGCATTTTAGCTTTGATTTCCATTGAAGTGGGTTCATTTAAGTTAAAGATATATATAAAGAAAAATAATCTTAGTAGTACTAAACCTAATCTTTTTAAACAGCAAAACATATGTAAAGATTACATTAACACAATACAATAAATGTTTTCTTTCCATCTTGCTCTGAAACATTTACTTTGTTGTATTCTTAGGCAGCATACGCCAGGTTCCTGAAGGTACAGCTTCCCTATACTTTCAGATGGATAAGCACACACTTATAATGTCACCCGTTATAATTCTCAGGACTGCATGCCCCATACGTCCTCATGCCTACATCCTTCCTTATATATTTCCCCAGATAAGCTTTTTGAGTGTTTTAAAGCAGTCAGACTTATCCACAGTCGCATTACAATCTCAATTTTTCCCGGATTTTGTAATTACGACAGTAGATTAATTGAGTGCATTTAGTAGATTTCTATGCACCATAAATAGAGCTATTCTGGATTATTACATATGAGAGCAGGAATAGAATGTATAATCTTTTTTGCTATTAGGTTGGCACTCTACACATCATAGAAATTTTCAGATTTCAAAATATCAGCTAAAGTTCTAGTTTAGCAACTTTTCCTGTTGGTTTAAACATTTTTGTAACATACGGAATCATTTTAGCCTAAGACAATGCTTCTGTTACTTCCATTATTTTAATATTACTGCTTTAGGATCTGCCCTCGAAATCCACAAGTCTGTTCAGAATCTACTTTAATTGTTATTTATTTATTTATTTATTTATTTATTTATGAAAGTCTACTCATTTGTTATGTGTTGTAGCAAACTCTCCTTTTTTTTCCTCTCTATGTGATGTGTGTGTGCCCACATTTGGTTAAAGGGTAAGTTCCCCTTTGCAGAAAAATCTGTAAGGTGAACTTACAAAGGACCCCATCCTCATTCCCGCTCCTGATCCCGCTGACCTGGAGCACGGTGATCACCCATTCTGACACTTCATATAGCAGCCATTCTGGTGCTTAGAAACCCCCTATCAGGAGGCAAGTTTAGAAGCATTCTAATTGGTCAGCGCACATGGGAACGGATGTTTTTTTCTTTCCAGGTTAGCAGGACTGAATGTGATGGGGACAGGGTCCAGTATAAGTTCACCTTACAGATTTTCTGTGAACTTACACTTTAAGTGAGGAAGGTGGTAATAATCTTCATAACTGTTGTAAAGAGGAATTTAATGAGAGTATAATTATTTTAATACAATCTCTGTAGCGAGCACATCAGTTTCATGGAAGTTGAACACTGAGCCTCCAGCAATACAGGTTACATCTGTGTAGTCTGCTGTGTATGAGAAGTACCAGTCTTTTTTATTCACCAGGGCATGTGGGACTGCTGCCGAGAACAAAAAGATGTGTGTTGTTAAAAGCCACTGGGAGCATATGGATCAAACAGCCATCTTAAAGTGCATCCATGAAACACACTCCATTGTTGTCTTTTTATCAATACAAAAACATATTTACCATAAGTTAGCCTCACAACATATAGCAAACAAACTAGCAAAATGTGTTCAATGCATCTATGTGCAGGCAGTCCCAATGCTGTCAATTGGGATGCAGTGGCTGCAAGGACACAGCCATTGCTTCCAATGTGACACCAATGCAGTTGCATGGCCCCCAATGCATACAGGCAATGCACCCCCACATTTTGGGGGCATGTGACCTGATATGATTTGGGAGAGGGGTGCATGCTTACTCCCCCCTTTCCTGGTCAGCCAGGCTGCATGCTTAGATTAAAGGACTGGTATGGATTTTTTTTTTGGGGGGGGGGGGGGGTTTAAATATATGTTTTTCTTTTTGCATCATGATCCCTTTAAATCCAAACCAGGCCCTTTACAGAAAAAAAAAAGCAAGAAAGAAAATGTAATTTACTGCCAATTTAAGTTTATTTTACCTTTATAAATACCAGTGCTTTAAAAAGTACTACCCTCAAGCAAATGTAATTTTTGCACAGGTATGTGTTTCCAAAGGCAGTGCCCATCCCCATGCTTTTTTTTCAGTTCCGATTGAATCAAAGCCTGGGCAGATCAGCTCACCCCTAATCCTGTGGTGGGAAGAAAATAGAGTCAAATGTTTGAGATAACTCTAAACTGGGTGCCTTTTGGATGTGCACAGTTCACCTTCATGACCACCATCAAATGCACACAAATCATGCAGTAAATATAGACCCTGAAAATCCCAAAATTATGATTTTAGTGTCCTGATCAACCATAGGAGATACACCACCCAGAATTTGTCATAATGATGTCCTTATAATGTTTACTTAACCACTTGCCACCCGTCAGCCGTCATTTGATGACCAGGCAGCGCGGCTCTTGTTCTGGTTGGGCGTCGTATGACGTCCTTCCATTTAAACAGGGAATGCATGTGATTGTGTGCGCACAGCCCTGTGGCATTCAGTGGCATTGTGTCAGAGAGACACCGCTCGCCACTGAGGGGAGTGAACAGCCATTGGGCATGGCTGTTTACCACATGATCTTCTGTGACTTTGTCATGGCCCATCACCGAAGGTGGCGACCCACTTTGCATGGCGCATGTGCGCTGCATGTGCACGTTGCTAGTGGCATGTTCCAGAGAACACTGCTCATCACCAATGCTGGTAAACAGCCATTGGCTGGTGGCTGTTTACCACATGATCGGCTGTGATCCTTTCACAGCTGATCACTAAATGTAAACATGAGATGTTACTGGGTTCTCCTCCTCATACACTGATAGTGTGTGAGAAGGAGATTGCGGTAATATCTCGTTACCACTTACAGTGTACACCAACACACACTGATTGGCCCCCTAATAAAGAGGACCTGTCACCACCCATCAAAGTAACTGTCACCGCCCATCAAAGTATCTGTCACCGTCCATCAAAGTACCTGTAACAGTTCACCTGAGTACCAGTCACAGCTCATCCAAGTACCTGTCACAGTCATCTTAGTACCTGAGTACCTGACACAATCCATCTGAGTACCTGAGTACCTATCACAGTTCATCTGAGTACCTGAGTACCTGTCACAGTTCATCTGAGTACCGAAGTACCTGAGTACCTGTCAGTCCATATAAGTACCAGAGTACCTGTCACAGTCCATATGAGTACCAGAGTACCTGAGTACCTGTTACAAATCATCTGAGTACCCGAGCACCTGTCACAGTCCATCTGAGTACCTGTCACAGTTCATATGAGAACTGAGCATCTGAGTACCTGTCACCGCCCTTCAGA
Source organism: Lithobates pipiens (assembly GCF_037356315.1). NCBI lineage: Eukaryota > Metazoa > Chordata > Amphibia > Anura > Ranidae > Lithobates > Lithobates pipiens. Next base: position 509,021,835 of record NW_027507748.1, read on the forward strand.
GTACCCGAATAACAGTCATCAGCTCATCAAAGTCCCCAAATACCTATCTGTAGCCCATCAGAGTACCTGATTACCTGTCACCAGGCCATCAGAGTACCCGAGTACTTGTCACCAGCCCATATCTGCATCTCATCAAGTTACCCAAGTACCTATCTGCAGCCCATCAGAGTACCCGATTACCTATCTGCAGCCCATCAGAGTACCTGAATACCTATCTACAGTCCATGCCTCATAGAATATATGTTAAGGTGTTCGCTTTCCAAAATAGGGTCATTGTGTTGGTATTTCCACTGTCCTGGTGCTCAAGGACCTTCAAAAGTGTGATAGGTAGCAATGAAATGAGATGTGTAATTTATGCTCCTAGAACTCCTGACGGTAATACTTCAATGTTGGGCCTCTCTATGTGGCCAGGCTGTGGTATCTCAATACTTGGGAAGAGTAGCAGAATGTATTTTTGGGTGCCAGTTTTGCTATATACATGCTATGTGTTAGACTTCTGGAAAAAATGAACCATTCAAAAGACTCATTATGCCACATAGATTATATGTTGGGGTGTTTGCTTTCCAAAATAAGGGCAATTTGTGGGCAATTCCATTGTACTGGTGCTTCAGAGCCTTCAAATTTGTAATTAAGAAATGAGATATGTCATTTATGCTTGTAGAGCGCCTGAAGGTGCTACTTCAATGTTGGGCCTTTATATGTAGCCAGGTTGTGTAAAAGCCTCACATATGTGGTATTGCTATACTCAGGATCAGTAGCAGAATGTATTTTGGGGTGTAATTTGTTGCTTGTATATGCTGTGTGTGAGAAATAACCTGATAATATGACAATTTTGTAAAAAGAAAAAAAAAATCTTAATTTTGCAAAGAATTGTGGGAAAAATTACAACTTAAAAAAACTCACCATGCTACTTACTTAATACCTTGGAATGTCTACTTTCTAAAAAGGGGTCATTTGAGGGGTATTTGTGCTTTCCTGACTTGTTAGTGTCTCAACAGGAGATACACCTGATGTACTGAAAGCCTGATTAGATGTGATCAATTTTCAGTGATTGGCACCATAGATTGTAGACTCTATAACTTTCACAAAGACAAAATAATATACACTAATTTGGGTTATTTTTACCAAAGCTATGTAACAATATAAATTTTGGCCAAAATTTATGAAGAAAAATGACCAATTTGCAAAATTTAATGACAGAAACAAAGAAAATGGCATTTTCTCCACAAAAATGTACAGTTTATTTATTTATAGCACACAAAGTAAAAAAAAAACACTAGTGAGTAAATACCAGCAAAAGAAATCTCTATTTGTGTGAAAGAAAGGATGGAAATTTCATATGGGTACAGTGTTGCATGAATGAGTAATTGTCATTTAAAGTGGGAGGGCGCTGAAAGCTGAAAAATGGTATTTGCAGGAAGGGGGGTGTAAGTGCCCTGTATTGAGGTGGTTAAAGTGGTTCTGAAGTCAGAAGGTTTTTTTTTCTGAATGCATTCTATGCTTTAAATAAAAAAAAAAGCTTCTGTGTGCAGCAGCTCCCCTCAGCCCCCTAATACTTACCTGAGCCCCATCTCGAGCCAGCGATATTGCACAATAGTCTCTTCCTTCTCATTGGATGAGACAGCAGTGGGGCGCCATTGGCTCCCATTGCCGTCAAAGTTAGTGAGCCAATGAGGAGTGAACAAGGGTGGAGATGGGCCACTGCTCTAAGTCTGAATTGATACATATAGAAGTTTCTCAGCTTGGGTGCCTCCATAGCATGCAGCTTGCTGTGGGGATAATCGGCAGGAGGGAAGGGCTAGGAGCACTGGCAAGGAACTCAAGATGAGGAGGATCTGGGCTGCTCTGTGCAAAAATAATCTACAGAGCAGGTAAGTATAACAGGTTTTTTATTTTTAAACTTCAAAAATGAGACTTTACTATCACTTTAAGGCAAGCTTTTTGGGGAAGTTATTGATGTCCATTATTGTGGTGGATTTCAATCCTGACAAGAGGATTGCCTCTTCTTGGGGGGTTAATTGGTGAGATGAATAATTTAAAATATTCTATTGCAAATAATTAAAAACATTTGTAATGTTTGAGTCAATCTGTGAGTTCTGTGTTAAGGATCAGTCTTTGGTGCAATTGTTATTGTTATTTCTTATTTTATTTTTTATGACGTTCTAATATGATTTTAATTCATTATTGTAATAAACTGTCTGTTTTAGGGGGCATAGCAATCCTTATGAGGTATGGGATTCCATAGCATATAAATTGAGCACATACTCATTTAATCTGCATATATATTGCTATTGAAGAATAGGTATTGGAAGTGTATGTTTTGATAATTTTGGCTTACTGATCCTATGTACACATTGATGTAATATATAAACTATGGGGTTAATTTACTAAAACTGGAGTGAAAAATCTGGTGCATCTGTGCATGGTAACCGATCTTTTTTCTAACTTCAGCTTGTTCAAATAAGCTTTGACAAAAAAACTGGACGTTGATTGGTTTCTATGAAGAGTTTGCACTCTCCATTTTTGGTAAATCTACTCCTATACACGGATTGACATATATGTTTATTAGGAATGTTCCTTTTTAAGAGTTTCTAGCTGCAGTAGCCACATGTAGCATTGACTGTCTGATGTTTAGATGGGAGAGAATTTCGGTTCTAGTAATCACCAATGTCTTTGGTTTGATATTAAAACAAGAACTGAAAAATCACATACAAAAACTAAAGTTTTGCATTTCAACGACTTCATATCCCACATATAGTCAAATGACATCCGCAGATGGGATCTTCCATCCTGAGTGGGCATCATATGATGTTCGCAGCTTTCAGCCAGCATTGGGGGCGCATGCATCACTGAGAAGCCAATGCGCGTGCCTGGCGGCCACAATGTCCGCCGGGCACCTTCGATCGCTCCTGACACACAGTTCCACATCCTGTCAGGGGAGAGGAGACAGATTGTGTATTCCTATTATATAGGAATACCGATTGGTCTCCTCCCCCAGTCAACCCCATCCCTCACAGTTAGAACACACAGACAGATCACAGCCATGACTAGTAAAAAAAAATAATAATAAAAATGCCATAAATGTATCCCCTATTTTGTAGGCACTATAACTTTTGCACAAATCAATCAATATATTCTTCTTTCTTTCTTTCTTTTTTTTACCAAAAATATGTAGAAGAATACATATTAGCTTAAACTGAGGAAACATTATTTTTTTTATTTGGGATATTTATTATAGCAAAAAGTAAAGAATATTTTTTTTTTCTAAATTGTTGCTCTTTTTTTGTTTATAGTGCAACAAATAAAAACTGCAGAGGTGATCAAATACCACCAAAAGAAAGCTCTATTTGTGGGAAAGAAAGGACATTGGTTTTGTTTGGGTGCAGCGTCGCACAACCATGCAATTGTCAGTTAAAGCAACGCAGTGCCGTATCACAAAAAATGGCCTGATCAGGAAGGGGGTAAAATTTTCCAAAACTGACTGGTTAAATGGATACATTTTGCTGAAATGGGTAAATTTGTAAAAAATTAACTGAAAGGTTGGAGTAAAATAACAGGAGTAAGTAATCAATGGGCACTATTAAAGTCTACCATCCTGGAGGCAACTAGATTATATGTCAGGCACGTTTGTAAGAAGAAAAAAAACAACATGGTTCACTAAAGAGGTAAGGATAGCAAAGAAAAAAAAATAGCATATAGAAGATTCAAGGAAACAGAAGGTGTGGCTGACAGAGATGAATATAAAATAGACAAAAGGAGACCAAACACATTATCAGTGCTGCCAAAGCACAGAAAGAGAGGGAATTTGGTAAGTCTATTTTGTTCAGTCTTCTCTGAAATAAATTGTACTAACAATAACAATTTGGGGAATCATATTGGTTCTAATAATGACTGTCAATTTTTAGGATTTCTGGAGACAGAGGTAGCAGAGGAACTGGCTCAGTTAAAGCTTTATAAAGCAATGGGCCCTGATGGTAATCACCCCAGAGTTCCAAGAGAACTTTGTGGTATAGTTGTTGGACCATTACCAGCTCTTTTTAATCAATCTCTTCTAACAGGAGAGGTTCCCCATGACTGGCGGACAGCTAATATTGTACCTATCCACAAGAAGGGCAATAAGGTAGAAGCTGGCAATTACAGGCCAGTGAGTTTAACATAAATTGTAGTCAAGTGAATGGAATCACTACTTAAAAGAAGGATCATTGATCACCTAAAAATACACAACTTACTGGACCCAAAGCGACATTGCTTTACTGAGGGGAGATCATGTCAGACAAATCTGATTGATTTTTTTTTTACTATTTTACCAATGTTTTGGATCAGGGTGATGCTGTGAATATAACATATCTTGATCTCAGCAAGGCATTTGACACAGTTCTACATAATGATCTAATACCAAAGTTGCTAGAGCCCAACACCAAGGTGCAGGTGAACAAGTGAGTGGAAAGAAAAATAATGTGTGAAGGGGAAAGAGCAGATCAGAGATAAAAAAAGTGCCCTCACCCCCATTTTTGCATCAGGTGATGTGGGGGATCAAGTGGGCTTGCTTCTACCGCAAATCAGCATCACACTTCCATGCCATGCATGGGGTGTCCCCACAGGGCTTCCTGGCACTGGCGTGTTTGAATTTTTCCATCTGGTGTCATCATATCGAAGAGGGCCTCTTCCATAGGATCACAAAGTAAATGTAAGAACCCAAACTATGTATACCCCCTCAGAGGTTTGCGCCAGGCCGAGCAAACAAACGTGCCGCTGATGATATCAAGGCGCAGAGTAGAGAATGGCGCAAAAGTACGGACACGTTCCATCACAGCAGTGATGTCATCCATACGAGCCAAGATAAAAGAGCGCAAGTCACATTCAGCACAATCCCCACATCCAAATGCACATGCTCCCCACATAGAAAAAATGTCCCTGAATGACACAGCAGAAAGGCGGGGAAAGGAACGCCCATAATCCAGCAAAGCAGCTGGGAGCTGTCAGCAAGACCAGCCATATATACAAAACAGCGTATGGCTCAAAATTACAAAGGAAGGAACAAACAAGCAGCAGAATATAACAGCCGTAAAAAGGGGAAGGAAAATCGCAAAGAGCACTCATTGTTCTCTTGGTAAAAAGTACCTACAGTGCCAAAATAGGTCCCATTAACAGACAGCGACAATTAAAATCAGATGAACACTTATATGTCACCCAATTACAGAAATTCAGCAATTATAGTATATTGTTTCAAAGTATATAAATCATCATCAGCAGTATAGCATTTATTTAATTGTGGTCAAAAAGAGAAAGGCATACATCACTTTCTTGATAAAATGTCTTATTAACCCTAGATAGGATTATTATCACATCAGAATCACTGCAAAAGAACAAACAGTAAAATTGTATTACATAGCACAATACTTGCTCAGACTTCAAACAGAAAACGTGTTGACGCACAAGGGCTCATTGTATGTTTTGTATCATTATATATGATTTTTATTTCTTGAATGCTTCTTTCATGTCATGTACTTTTTCAATAAACATTGTTATTTTTTCTTAATTTGGTATTGTTTTTCATGCCTATTAAGTCCAACCTAGGGATACTTATCAAGTACCCCTTTGCTTCTTTATTCACCAAACTTCTGCTAACATGAAATTAGCAGAAGGAGCCCAAAGTGTGGTGCTAAAAAAACACGTAGTACGTCAGTAGATTCGTGTTTGTTGACCGATAATACCTTGCCGTTTGTATACAAGACAAGTTTGGGCCAACGCCCTTCGGACAAAAGTCCATAGTTTTGTTGACCAACAATCCGCTCGTGTGTATGAGGCTTTACAGATTCTAACAAACAGTGTGTGTGTGTGTGTGTTATGTGCTGCTGGAACTATGAAGAGTGAGAAGAACATACTTCCAAAGCCTTCTCTCTCTCTCTCTCCCAGGAAAGGCTGCTGGCCAAACAAGGCAATGAAGACAGAAGGAGATCATGTTCTGTGAAGGATAGGAGGGGATGGGACTGGCAGGTCTAGGCATGCCTGTCTAAGAACGACAAACAACCTTTTCAGGAAGTGAAACATAGCTTAGCAAATTCAGATAAAGGGAGATTTTGTTGTCGGTGAAGAATAGAAAGAAGCAGATAGTCTACCTTAGATATGACTTTCTAAGCTAAACAATCAGCTAGCCAGAAAATGAATAATATCAAAGATAAAGATATTTAACATACTATTAATAGGACAAAAAATATTTTGACTGGAGTTAACCTTTAAGCATTTTCTTTCTCTGCTTTACTTGGTGGGTTAAAGCTTGTTACAGATATCAGAGGTTAGTTGTAGTTGAAGATCTAGACACAATCAGATCTCTGAATTATCTAATAATCAACAAACATTCCTAGATTACACATGCATGCATGTTTATTTTTACCACAGGTGGGAGAATAGACTATTACTAGCAAACGCAGGTTTAATGCAGATTTATCTTGATAGAAACCATAGTGATCTGTCAAAAATATCCAACACTACTGTTTCTTATGTCCCCAAATTGATCAGTCAGTGGTAGCTAGTTCAGTGTGCTGCCACTCAGAAACATTGCAATTGCTTCCAGATCTCCCTAGATCCATTGACAGCCACCTTATTTCTATGGGTAGCTCTAGTTAGATAGGGTGTGCGATGGTTCAGATGTCTGTGAAATTGTCAAGTATAAATCATCAAGGATTTCCACATCATTACGGTATATGATATTAGAAGCTTTTTCAATCTTAAACTTACACTTTAAAAGTTAAAGTGAAAGTAATGAATGCTTGTTTAATTTTGGACCATTATTAGATAGTGTTGTTATATGATATATTGTAATTTTACTTTCTCATTGCAATTCAGAAAAACTATATTGAGACATGATTTCAAAGAAGGTTAATTGGGGTATTATTTTTGTAATCCTGAATAGTGTTTAATAGGTAAAGCTGCAGTTGAATATTATCATCTCAGTTTATGAATCAGATTTAGTTTTAAATCTAATTATTTTGAGAGCTTGTTATACAAAGATTTGACAACTTCTATGTTAGATAATGGAATGAATCAACATGGGACTTTTCATTATCCCATAATCTTCCCATTTATGCAGCAAATTATCCAAACAGAAGAGATAGTGAAGTATTTCACAGAATGTGCACTGCCTTCTTACTAGAAAAAATGATTATTATTGTAATAACAATGATGTATACAATAAATTGTGTTTTTAAACAGCATTTTTTTATCATCTATTGTATATTGAAAGGCAATGAATATTTGTGTTTTGCTTTTCTGCTTTTTTTTCTAAGGAACATTACCCTAATGCCATATATGCCATGTGAAACATTTATTGGCTATGTTACAGAAGTTTAATTTAAAAAAAGCAAAACAGTTACATAAGAAAAAAACTTTTAGTACTTAAAGTGGTTGTATACTCACTTTTTTAATTTTTACCTACAGGTAAGCGTATAATAAGGCTTACCTGCAGGTAAAATGAATATCTCCTAAACCACCTGTACGGTTTAGGAGATATTCACTTTGCATGCAGCCACTGACATCAGCGGCGCATGCGCTGTGAATACCTGACTGAAGGACCTTACTGGGAAGAAGACTCCCGCCCGCATGCGTGCGAGTGACTTCATCGCGGCTCCAGCCACTCACAGCACTGTGAACTCGCAAGACATGATGAGGGCAAAATGTCAGCTTCCTCGGCGTGGACCTGCCTGAGATACGGGAACCTCGTTCTAAGGTAAGTATTTCATAATGAGCTAATATGCATTGCATATTAGCTCATTATGCCTTTGCCTTACAGGGTTTTCTTTTTTTATATATTTTTTTTTTTTCTGAGGGTATACAACTGCTTTAATAAGTAAATACAAAAATAAATATAAAAGATGCTCCTGCTTTGACACAAATGGATGTCAAAAGAAAAATGTTAGCCATATTAAAGGTAGAAGACCACAGCGAAACACAAAATATATATGTATTTTAGCATATAAATCCACACAAAATATTGGTTTAACCACTTAAGGACCAGCCACCGTAGTTGTACTGTGGCAATGTGGCTGCTTCCCGCGAAATCACCATCATTGTATGTCTGCTAGTACACAGAGATTTGTGTGTGAGAACTGGCCTGCGGGGGGAGCCAATCAGTGGGTGGGGCAGACTACATATCTGTCGTTCCCCCCCAGTAACAGAACAGGGATCTCCCTGTGTAAGCAAGGCAAATTTCCATTATGACTGGGGAGATCATACAGATCCAGTCTTTCTGCAATGCAGGAAGATGGATTTGTGTGTTTCTCCAGTCACACAGTCCCCCATATAGTTAGTAACACACTGAGGAAACACATTCAACCCCTTGTTAACCCCTTCCCTGCCAGTGTCATTTGTACAATAACTAATAAATATTTTTTAGCACTGATCAATGTCACAAAAATGTCAGTTAGGTGTCCGAGCTGTCCCGCTAAAGATCACAGATCACTGCCATTACTAGTAAAAAATAAAAATAAAAAAAAGGCCATAACTCTATCTCCTATTTTGCAGACATAATAACTGTTGTGCAAACCAATCACTATACATTTATTGAGATTTTTTTTTACAAAAAATATGTAGAATAATACACATTGGCTTAAACATTCGCTTTATTTCATTTTTTTGGATATTTATTATAGCAAAAAGTTAAAAATATTGTTTTTTTCTCAAAATTTCCGCTCTTTTCTTGTTTATAGCACAGAAAATAAAAACCGCAGAGCTGATCAAATACCACCAAAAGAAAGCTTGATTTGTGGGAAAAAAAGGACATTCATTTTGTTTGGTTACAGCGTTGCATGACTGTGCAATGGTCAGTTAAAACGATGCAGTGTTGTTTGGCAAAAAATGGCCTGGTCATTAAGGGGGGAAATCTTCTGGTCCTTAAGTGGTTAAAGTGTGATTTTTTGGTATGGATTGGTGACTGGAAAACAAACTCTCTCTTTCCCTGAACACACTCCAAGCCCTGGCTGTCCATTTCCACATCATAAACAAACAAAAATTTCCCAGCACACTTACCAGTAGGGATGAGCTGAACACCCCCAGCTCGGTTTGCACAGAACATATCAAACAGTCAAGAAATTTGGCAGAACACAAGAACACCATTAAAGTCTATGGGACACGAACATGAAAAATGAAAAGTGCTAATTTTAAAGACTTATATGCAAGTTATTTTCATAAAAAGTATTTGGGGACCCGGCTTTCGTATTTGCCCCGAACACCGCATATTGTTCATAGTGTTCCCAATGTGCTCCCACACCAAATCAGCTAACAAGCTATGAAAAAACATGGCAACCACTCCTAGCTGTCCATATATACCCCTTGTCTCCAACAACCTTCTAATTTATTTTGTTATATAAACCAGACTCCCTATTATTCATAATATAGTTTGAATCAACAAAAGGCATTCTTATCATCTAATCAATGCCATTATTGTAAAGCTGAGGAACACTGATATTTACACTTCGGTATTTGGTATTGTACTTTCTTAAAATTAACTTGTGCCCAGATTATGGGTATGACAAGAGTATAAAAGTATTTTATGAACATGTAGAAAAATAACTTTTAAACAAGCCCACCCTCTCCTTTGTAGCTATAGGGATTTTGGAGAAATTCATTTTTTTACATGACAAGCCCTCTCAGATCTGCCTGTCCATCTTTTAGATGGCTCCAAGTGGCCATCCAGTGACTCCCATAGGAATCAGTGGGGCTCTGACAGTCCCTCCCTACTCAATGAGCAGAGATGGACCTGCCATCCGCCAGTTCAGCGGAGATCAACGGAACAATGGCGGACCCTGCTAATTGGATCCGTCCTATGTGGAAGGGGCCTAAAATCAAATCTCTTTTTCTATTTCATTCTGTTGCAACAGAATAATTGCAGACTGACAATCCTTTATTGTAAACACGCAAAAGATTCTTTTCAGCTGTTAGAAACCTAATGAAATGTGTCTTCAATGTGTAAGCAGGTTGAAATAGCCAGTTAGGTACTGTCTTGGATGGAAAGGTAGGATTTAATGTCTTTCATTAGTCTTTCATCGGTTCTGTGGTTTTGGGGGGGTTCTCTTGGTCTGGCCCACTGGTCCTGTAAAATATATAAGGAGGAACAGTGGTCCGGTGGAGGAGAATAAGTTGTTGGGGATAGTGTGGAGATGCCCCGATGGAGAGCCCCAAAAGAGAGCGAGAGCTAAGACTGGTGCCCCTAAGGGAGACAGGCAACAAATGACACCCACAAAGAGCATAAGGATGTTGCCCATCACCATCGGGGTGTAAAATTATCTTAACCCGTGGTTCGCCCTGAAGGCACCAGCACTGGAGTGTGCCTCTGAATGACTCATATCTGCATGAGAAAACTTCTAAACGACTTTAGAGGGATATTCATTCAGCACTTTCCTCAAGTAAAGTATGGAAACGTTGTCTTTGCCCGGACTAAAGTCACTGAAAGGGATGTACAGGCATACCCCACTTTTACGTACACAATGGGGTTTATTTACTAAAGCTGGAAAGTACAAAATCATGCTCACTTCTGCATAGAAAGTAATGAGCTTCTAACCCCAGCTTGTTCAATTAAGCTTTGGTAATAAAACATGGAAGCTCATTGGTTTCTATGCAGAAGTAAGCCTGATTTCGCACTTTCCAGCTTTAGTAAATAAACCGCATTGTGTACTTTAACCAGTTCCCGACCAGCGCGTGCTGGAGGTGCGCTCGCGTGCTGGTTGGGACCCCCGTGAGTCCGGTCCGGACTCGATCGCCGCGGGCATACCCGCAATCGTCTTACGAGGCGGCTGAATGGAGAAATGCCATTGTGCCTAGCAACTAGTGATGCTGATCTCTGCTCCATGTGATTGGAGCAGAGATCAATGTTCACTAAATGAAAGCCCAGCCCCCCACAGTTAGTAACACACCCCTAGGAACACTTAACCCCTACACTGCCACCCACTGGTTAACCCCTTCACTGCCAGTGTCATTTACACAGGAATCACTGCATTTATATAGCAGTGATTGCTGTATAAATGACAATGGTCCCAAAAATGTGTCCAAAATGTCCAATTTGTCCGCCATAATGTCGCAGTCACAATAAAAATCGCTGATCGCCGCCATTACTAGTAAAAAAAAAATTATTAATAAAAATGCCATAAAAATATCCCCTATTTTGTAAACACTATAACTTTTGCGCAAACCAATCAATAATCGCTTATTGCAATTTTTTTTACCAAAAATATGTAGAAGAATACGTATCAGCCTAAACTGAGGGAAAAAAATGTATATATATTTTTGGGGGATATTTATTATAACAAAAAGTAAAAAAAATTAGTTTTTTTCAAAATTGTCACTATATTTTTGTTTATAGTGCAAAAAATAAAAACCGTAGGGGTGATCAAATACCACCAAAAGAAAGCTCTATTTGTGGGAAAAAAAGGACGTCAATTTTGTTTGGGAGCCACGTCACATGACTATTGTCAGTTAAAGCGAAGCAGTGCCGAATCGCAAAAAGTGGTCTGGTCTTTGACCAGCAAAATGGTCTGGTCTGAAAGTGGTTAAAGTGGGGTATGTCTGTATTGTAAGTAACCGGCACACATAGTTCATTGAGTGGGTCCTAACTCATTGGGGTATGAAGATGTTGGTGTGGAGTGGAGTAGTGTGACGACACAAGTGGAAGGTATTGGAAGTTTTACAGCAGCCTGTCCATAGATTGTATGTGTCATAGGTGGAACAGCTTCTAATGCAAAGGAGAATTTGTTGGCATTCTTTCCACCAGTGGTCTGTCTCCCAGAGCAAGGGCAGTGGATTCACACCACAGAGGTCACTATCCTGTACAGAGGTACGGAGGTTCTAGAGTTAAGTTAAAGCGGTGTTCCACCTGCAATTTTTTTTTTAAGTCAGCAGGTACAAACACTGTAGCTGCAGACTTTTAATAAGCACACTTACCTGTCCAGGGAGCCCACAATGTCAGCACCTGGGGCCAAAAGCGAGCAGAGCTCTTTCATTTAAGACCACCTCTCAAAAGTGGGATGAACTCTGCTTTAAGTGCATGTGTGGAGCCTGTATAGAGTGCATGGTGTGGCCCACTCCCCTACTGGGGAGTAGTATTGGAAAACACTGGACAGATGAATGTAGACAAGACTCATCCTAAATGCAGATTGCAGAAAAGGTGTATATTGTTACGGGGACTTGAGGGTTAACTGGAGAACAGCTGTCCTTTTTTCCCACAAATAGAGCTTTCTTTTGATCACCTCTGCGGTTTTTTTTTGGGTTTTTTTGCGCTATAAACAAAAATAGAGCGACAATTTTGAGCAAAAAACAATGGGGGTTATTTACTAAAGCTGGAGAGTGCAAAATCTGGTGCAACTCTGAATAGAAACCAATCAGCTTCCAGATTCCTAGTGTACCAGTTTTAGTAAATCTACCCCAATGTTTTTTACTTTCTGCTATGAAACATATCCAATACAACAATTTAAAAAAAATCTAATTTCTTCATAAATTTAGGCCAATATGTATTCTACTTCAGCTCTTCTGTTATTTCACCCTTTATATGAATATAGTTATAAGTATTATATGTATTGACACTGGTTAAACTTCTTGAGTACCCCGCCTGTGTGCGAAACTTAAGTCTATCTATAATTGGTCCTACCTGATTCTTCAGGTCATACCTAAACATATTCATTTTGTCTACTACATTGTCCATTTTTTGTTTGAAAAACCAATAAAGTATTTTTCAAAAAAAAAAAATCCCAATAAGTGTATATTGATTGATTTGCACAAATGTTATAGCATCTACAAAATAGGGGATATATTTATGGCATTTTTTATGACATTTTTATATATTTTCTTTTTTTTTTACTAGTAATAGTGATAATCAGTGATTTTAAGTGGGACTGTGACATTGCAGCAGACAGATCAGACACCTAACTGACACGTTTGACACTTGATCAGTGCTAAAAATATGCACTGACACTGTATACATGACAGTGGCAGGGAAGGGTTTAACATCGGGGCGAACAAAGGGTTAAGTGCGTTCCCTGTTTGTACTTTCTTACTGTGTGGGGGATGGGCTCACTGCATGGACACAGTGATCTACATTTCTGGTTAGCAGAAACACAAGATCACAATGTTCACACCTGACAGAACCGTGGTCTGCCTTGTTTACATCTGCAAACTGCCATTCTAACTCTGTGAGGAGCGATCGCGGGTGGCCGGCGGACATCATGTCTGCTGGACATGCTGATTGACTCCCCCTATGTCCAATCAGTGTGGGACCGCACCTCCGTCAGCACGCCCACGCCCCCCCATGGCCATTATACAAAATCACATAGAGGTAAATGATTTTGCGCAATAGAGCCAACCTGCCGCAGTAAATATGCAGTAGGTGGTCGGCAATTGGTTAAGATTTTGTTTGCATTTTATTGCTCATATACTTGGTACAGGTGTTTTAAAATCCATAATACTGAATAGTGTTTATACACACAAGCTAGAACAAATGCCACAGTCAACATAGGGGAACTTACAGAGGTGTGAAAAAGTGTTTGCCCCCTTCCTCATTTCCTGTTCCTTTGCATGTTTGTCACACTTAAGTGTTTCGGAACATCAAACCAATTTAAACAATAGTCAAGGACAACACAAGTAAACACAAAATGCAATTTGTAAATGAAGGTGTTTATTATTAAAGGTGAAAAAAAATCCAAACCATCATAGCCATGTGTGAAAAAGTGATTGCCCCCTTGTTAAAACATACTATAACTGTGGTTGTCCACACCTGAGTTCAATTTCTCTAGCCACACCCAGGCCTGATTATTGCCACACCTGTTCACAATCAAGGCATCACTTAAATAGGAGCTGCTTGACACAGTAAGGTCCACCAGAAGATCCTTAAAAGCGGAAGGGGGCAAACACTTTTTCACACCACTGTAGGTGATTTTAACTGCACTTTGACATCATTTTTTCTTTTCTAATTCAAATGTTTTTTATTGAGAATAACAATATAGAAAAAACACATACAGAGTCAATCCGGGTTACAATGCTTTGAGAATTGTTACATAGAAGGGTACAATCTGAGCATATCCTTGTCCAAAACTTGTTACAAACATAAAACGTATTACTACAGAACCACCACAATAGTCAGATATAACGAAATATGACTATTATACCACATCAAAAAAAAAGAAAGAAAAAAAAAAAAAAGCATTAACTGACCCTGATTGTTGAGGAACAACTTTAAATTCTTCTACATTGGAAGAATTTCAGAACTAATATATAAAAGAAGGGGAATTAGAGAATTGGAAAGAAATACGAAAAAGGTAAGAAAAGAAAAGAAATAGCAAAGGGTGAAAGGTTGGGGTGCAAGATATGAATCTCTAAAGTATGGGTTCGAGAGTACTAAAGTGATGCAAAAATAAGACAGGATATCAAGGGACCGGGTGTTTCATAACCCGGCTCCCTAAAGAGACATTCCAAGCAGACCAATTATTTAAATACTTCTTTCTGGATCCGTCCTTGAATGCTAAGATTTTCTCATATTCTGAAATGATATTCACTTTTAAAATCAGTTCTGAAACATTTGGGATCTCCTTTGATTTCCATTTATATACTATCAAGGACCTGGCCGCGAAGATCACATGCATAGCTATTGTTCTCATGGGTGCAGGATAGTCTAACATACCAATACTTAATAATGCTTTGTCTGGGGAAGGTTTAAGAACAACGCCTGTAACCCGGGCAATCAGTTTAAATACTTCGTTCCAAAAACTCCGTAGGTGTGGGCACTTCCACCACATGTGGAGTAACGTCCCCACTTGACCACACCCCCTCCAACACTCGGTAGACTGCTCGTTGGAGAATTTAGCAGTAATATAGGGAGTGAAATGCCATCTAGCCGTTATCTTCGCAGCCAGCTCCTCATAATTTGAGCATCTCGAAAAACTAGTATTGTGTTTAAAAGCCAATAACCATTGCTGTTCAGTGAACTTCCGACCCAGGTCTCTTTCCCACCTGTCCAAATGGCCAAACCGGCAGAAAGAAGACTTTGCGTTAAGTAAATCATACATTAGCGATATCCCTTTAGATTTGTGTTTGGGTGAATTCAGGAAGTCCCATACCAATGTTATAACCTTAGTACCGGGCAATTTCTGTTTTAGGAGCCAAGACCGAATCTGACAATATGTCAGAAATTCGGAATTAGGTATACCAAACCTGTTCTGAAGAGCCTGGAAGGCCACCATGCTATTTCCCTCCAGTAAATCAAGAACCATGGACACTCCGCTTTTTAGCCAAGTGGCCAAAGACAGATTCGGAATCAACCAATAAAGAGATTCTATTGGGATGGGTACATACGTAAACGTTTCTGAGGACCCATATGAGGAGAGTAGATCCTTCCACGCTAGAAGAGAAGTTTTAATGGTGGGATGGTCATAATTAATGTGGGATTGCTCTACGTTATATGCGATTAGGAGGGATCGGAGCGACCTAGGATATATCCATGCCTGTTCTAATTGACACCAAGGTTTCGGCTCCAGGGCGGAAAACCATCCCTGAAGCTGATCCAGAACCGCAGCTGTGGCATAGTCCCTGATAACAGGTATTCCCAGACCTCCCACCTGTTTTTTCTTACTTTGCACACTAGTAGAGAACCTAGCTCTCTTCCCTTCCCAAATAAATTCTAGCATTTGTCTCTGAGCAGCTTTAAAAAATTGGGCGGGTATATGGATGGGGAGTGCTCTAAAGAGGTATGTCAATTTAGGAAGTAATAACATTTTATATGCCGCTAATCGCCCATGCCACGAAATATAGTGCTTTTTGATTCTATTTATGTCTGATTGGAGCAACTCTAACAAAGGTGGAAAATTTGCCTGAAACAACTGCGCTGCAGAGGGTGTTAGATTAGTACCCAGGTATTTTATAGAGTCTCGGGCCCACGGATACGGAAGAACTCCTTGGATTTGTGCTTTAATATGATCGTCTATATTGATGCCTAGGACACAGGACTTATTTTCATTTATTTTATAATAGGAGGCCTTTCCGAACTTCACTATAATATCATGCGCTGCCACAATAGATTTAAGGGGGTCAGAAAGTGTCAGAATGACATCATCCGCAAAAAGTGATATTTTATGCTGCTTATGCTGGGAGTGGATGCCTAGTACATCTAGCTGACGTCTAATATTTTCGGCGAAGGGTTCCATCACTAATGCAAAGATAATGGGCGATAGCGGGCAGCCTTGTCTGGTGCCGTTTGTTATATGAAAATGCTTAGAGAACATCCCTTCAGAATACACATACGCAGATGGAGAAGAATAAAGAGCCAAAATTGCCCGGAGGATTTGCCCCACCAGCCCAAATTTTTGTAGAACTCTAGTCAAGTAACCCCAATGGATTCTATCGAAGGCCTTCTCTGCATCCAATGATAGGAGCAGAGAAGGCCTTCCCGATTTCTCAGCAGAGTATATCAGGTTAATCAATCTCCTAGTCGCGTCGTTGGCCTGCCGCCCCAATACAAAGCCTACCTGATCATGATTAACAAGTCCTGGCAATAAACCTGCTAGTCTACTAGCAATCAGTTTTGCATACACTTTGATGTCAACATTTAATAACGATATTGGCCTGTAACTCTGTGGTAGTGTTGGGTCCTTACCCGCCTTCGGCAAAGTAATAATAGATGCCGTAAGCATCTCATTTGGAAAAGAGGCACTGGACATCGCGGCATCAAAGAACCGTTGCATATAAGGAGAGAGAACATCTTGAAACAATTGATAATACTCGGATGAATAGCCATCCGGACCCGGCGCTTTATTGTGAGGCATACTGTGGATAATTTTTTGGATTTCCGTGACTGTGCAAGGCGAGTTCAGCGCCTCCAAGTCACCTTGAGAAATAGTTGGAAGGTTGACCGAGTTTAGGAAATCGGAAATCGACCGGTCGGTAGGTTGAAATGTTTCTGGGTCATTTTGAAGATTATACAGGGACTCATAATAGTCGCTAAAGGCGTCCGCAATCTCTTTGGGGTTACACACTTCCCGTTTCGTAATAGGATTAATCATGGACCTGATCCTTTGTTGCGTGATCCGTTCCCTAAGCTGGCCCGCCAGCAGTTTCCCCGCCTTGTTGCTATATCTATAGCTATGAGCTTTAATGGAACGAAGGCGGTTCTCCTGCTGTGAGACCAGCATAGCTCTCAGTTCTTGTCGAGCAACAAATAGATCTTCCCTTAGTTTTTGTGTGGTTTGTTGTTTATTTGTGGATTCCAATTTTTCTATCTTTGCAAATAGGCCATTAAGCCGCTCCGCCCTTTGCCTCTTAACCTTCGTAGTTAACTGGATTAATAAGCCTCTCATATACACCTTGTGTGTATTCCAGAGGGTAAAGGGGTCCGACACCGACTGAGCATTAATCTCGAAAAATTCTGACATAGCAGACTGTAGGTATTTTGTATTCTCAGGCTGGGAAATGATGGACACATCATTGCGCCACCTGTTTGCTCTTGTAACGGCGCCTTTCCCCTCTACCCTAATCGAAACAGGCGCATGGTCTGACCACGTTATGGCATGAATATCCGATTTAACAATCTTCTGTAACAGGAATTTATCAACATGAAATCTGTCAATACGAGAATATGAATGATGCACATTTGAAAAGAAAGTATAATCCCTTTCTGAGGCATGCTGACACCTCCAAACATCATAAAGGTCAGCCGTAGAAAATAATTTTGCTAAAGTAGGCCTGCGGGATTTACGTATACGTGGGTTAGATACGTCTAATTCACTATGCATAATGGAGTTAAAATCCCCACATAATAAAACATGACCCCTTTTCATACTTGACACTTTTTTCAAAATCTTTTGTAAGAAATTTTGTTGATTAGAGTTCGGGAGGTACACATTCACCAAGGTATAAATAACTTGAGCAATTTCACAAATAAGAATAATGTACCGACCCGATTGATCCATATATGAGTCTATGAGACTGAAAGGGATGGTGTTCTTAACCGCGATAATTACTCCTGCTTTTTTCTTGGGGCCGTTGGCCAAAAACACTTGTGGAAATTTGCGGTTCTGGAATGAAGGATGTTTCCCCGACATAAAGTGTGATTCCTGAAAGCAAACAATATCACATCGTAATCTGGCTGCTTCCTTCCACGCCATTTGGCGTTTGTAGGGACTGTTAAGCCCCTTGACATTGAGCGATGAGACTGTAAAGGCCATAATGTATTATCAACTCTGTCTTGACGAAAAAAAATAAAAAAAAACTCACAGTTGCACCCTCGGTAGGTTAATTGAAGAAAAATAAAGTTCTGGAACAAGGAAAGAGTAGTTGCTAATTATGCGACTACAGAAAAAAAAAAAAAAAAAAAAAAAAAAGCAGAAAAAAAAACAGTAAAAAGGTAGCGATTCACTAAGGAATCTGTGCAGAAAATATTCCGCTAAGACTAGGGGGTTATATGCGGGTTGAAATATAACCAACAGTTAGCAAGAATGAAGGAACATGTTCTATCAAAAATAGATCAAACAACAAATGAAGAAAAATATAAACCTGTAAGCCAGCTAGCTGGGCGTGAAGGCGAATTTCGTATAGTCAACCATATTGAGATTCAACCCGTTTCAGCATCCGAACTTGAGCGCGTAGATAGAGGAGATCTCGATTTATTCGGGTCTGTACGCGGTGGAAGCAGAATTTGCCATTCTTCGAGGAGTCGGATGCCCTCTGCGACTTTGGTCACTACTTGCGACTTCCCATCATATGTGATAAGCAACTTAGCCGGATACAGCCACCTGTAGGGAATTTTATGGTTATTTAAGGGTTTCGTTATGGTGACTAGCTGCCGTCGTTGCTGCATTGTGTAAGCCGAAAGGTCAGCAAAGAAAGATAAATCTTTGAGCTCCGTGGACAATTCCTCCCTCCGTCTGGTCGCTCTGACAAACTTCTCTTTAATATGATAGAAGTGGATCCTTACTATCGTATCTCTTGGCAAGTGCGCTGGGACACTTTTAGGCCTCGGCAGTCTGTGGATCCGATCCACTATTAACTCCTCCTCAGTTAGCTCTGGGATGGCTATTTTCATTAGCTTAATAAAGTATGCTCTCAGCTCCTGCGGTTGGATGGACTCAGGTATCCCGCGGATTCTAATATTATTACGCCTCGAGCGGTCCTCGAGGTCCGCCAATTTTGCTTTAATAGCCGCCATATCCTCTTCTCTATCGTTATGGGCATCTACCAGTTCGTTAAATGTTTCAGCAAATTCCCCCATTTTCACTTCCACATGGGACACTCTGTCATTAACTGCATGCACTTCTGTTTTAAATTGTTGAGTGATAGACAGAATGTCTGCGTGCAGGGTGGATCTTAAGGACACCAACATGTCCTTTAAAGTGGTGTCCATTACTGGCTGATTTAGTGTGGGGAAATCGGTGATAGAGTCCTGCAATTCCCTAGTATCATCCATTGAGGAATTAAAATCACTCACCTCCTCTGTGTCATTCAAATGAGCATCCGTTCTCTGCCTGCTTTTTGCTGGGCTTGAAGATGCAGAGGTGGGAACCGAGAGATCATGCGGGACCGCTGCTTGTTGCCTGCTGTGCTCTATGCACTCATCCGTCCGCTCCTGCTGTGGCCGAAGGCCTCGTGCGCGGCCGCCATCTTGGGCCTGGATCTGGCGCTGATGGGCGAAAAAGTCCAGCATTTTGCCCGGTTTAGAAAGTCCTTTTCTCTTTTTGGATGGCATCAGGGATGTTGCCCGCAGGAGCTGGTATGTTTTGTAGCCGAAAACGAGGGTTACCGCCGCTGTAATTTGCCTTCACTGCTCAGATAGCTGCGGAGCTTCTCTCCTACACGTCCATCCGCTCCGCTGGCCGGCCACGCCCCCCCATTTTTTCTTTTCTAAAAACAAAAAAAACAAAAAAAAATACGACACACTCTGAATATGACTAGTAAACAAACTCATATAGTGCTGAATGGGAATGAACATAGAGTATACATAGTATTAATGACCACAATGGGCTGTTACAGTCAGTAATGTCCATGAAGTATAAGGTAAAATAATTAAAATAGTTAAAATAATTAAAAAGAAACTGTCCATAGGGGGCTGCCAGTTCTAAGTAGAAATGTAAAATGTGCTCTGAAAATTACAAATGGAAGAGAAACGGCGCCTTCTAAGTACAGTAAAAAGGTACATTTAAATTAGTCAGAGAGGATAGGCCATCAGCTGTAAATCTGGCAGAGGGATAGATGATGTAGATGGTCCCAGGCCCGGAAACACCGCTGGATACAATGTTTCTGATGGTCGTGGAGCGCAACCACTAGGCACCAGCGCTGGCGGGGATCGGCGTCACTTCCGGGGCATCACTACCGGGATAGCGGGGAGGAGCTTGCGTTTTCACATAACAGCTTGCAAGGATGTACTGAACTCAGTCCGACAGAAGCTGGGTGGTTTCTTTTAAAAGGGCATGACTGAAAAATGTCTGCCGATCAGCTCCCGATCAGCAATCAATAGCTGAGAGTGCTGACTGGAGTATTCTGGATGGGGTGCAATCCCCCCATCAGACCACAATAGCAAAGAAGGGGAAATTGATGTACTAACATTGCATAGTTAGTACAGTGGCACCTACTCAGCTGTCAACTTTCTTTTCATTCAACCCTGCTGGGTTGAACAAAAAAAAAAAACTAGTAGTGTATACCAGACATTTAGAATCTGACTTTGTGATTTTGTGACAGTTTCTTATACAGAGTAAAACATTCTAATGCATTTAAATTGCAAGGTAATTAAAAAGATAATCAATAAAAGGGTCTTGTGAGTTTAGAACATAGTTATTACCGGTTTATCATTCTGAAACAAAGAGTTATCAGAAATATGCTGATTAGCTATAAAATGTATATATATATATATATATATATATATATATATATATACACCTGGATTTGTAGTCAAAGCCCGTTGACCGCACAATATATATATATATATATATATATATACTACACAGTAGTGTAGTATAGTGGTATATACAGTTGTGTTAAAAAGCATTTGCCCACTTTCTGAATTTATTTATTCTTTTTGCATATTTGCCACACTTAAATGAATCAGATCATCAAAAATGTAATTATTACACAAAGATAACCTGAGTAAATACAAAACGCAGTTAAATGATGGTTTAATTTATTAAGGCAAAAAAAAAAAACTGTCCAAATTTGCCTGGCTTTATATGAAAAATTAATTGCCCCCTAAACCTAATAACTGGTTGTGCCACCCTTGGCGGCAACAACTGCGATAACTGGCAATGAGCCTTTCACATTGCTGTGGAGCAATTTTGGCCTATCCTTCTTTGCAGAATTGTTTTAATTCAGCCACATTGGAGGGTTTTCATTGTTCTGCTGCATAACCCAAGTGCACTTGAGCTTGAGGTCACAAACTGATGGCCAGACATTATAGTAAGTCACCCAGGTCCTGAAGCTGCAAAGCAGCCCCAGTACATCACGCTACCACCACCATGTCTGACAGTTGGTATGATGTTCTTGTTATGAATTGCTGTATTGGTTTTCTGTCAGATATAATGGGATGCACACCTTCCAAAAAGTTAAATTTTTGCCTCATCAGTGCACAGAATATTTGCCTAAAAGTCTTGGGGATAATCAAACAGTTTTTTTGGTAAATGTGAGATGAGCCTTTGTGTTCTTTTTGGTCAGCAGTGTCTTTGGCCTTGGAACTCTCGCATGGATGCCATTTTTGCGCAGTCTCATTCTTAGTGTTGAACCATGAATACTGATCTTACCTAGGGCAAGTGAGGCCTGCAGTTCTTTTGATTTTGTTTTGGATTATTTTATGACCTCCTGGATGAGTCATCCTCATGCTCTTGGAGTCATTTTTGTAGGCCGACTACTCCTGGGAAGGTCCCCCACTGTTCCAAGTTATCTCCATTTGTGGATAATGGCTCTCCCTGTGGTTCACTGGTGTGCCAAAGTCTTATTCCCCTGTACACATGATCTGAAAGTCAGACCGTGTGTATGCAAAATCGAACATTTACAGTTGGAATTTCCACACACAAATGTTTGAGACAGGTTCTCAAATTTTCTGACAACAAAGGAAAGTCTGATCGTGTGTACGGGGCATTAGAAATGTCTTTGAAACCCTTCTTAGACCAATACATGTTTGTTTCTAATCTGTTCTTGAATTGTTTTAGATTGTGGCATGATGTGTGGCATTTTATGATCTATAAAGCCCCGTACACACGATCAGATTTTTTTTGCAGACAAAACCTTGGACTTTTGTCCGTAGGCGTATGCCTGGATTTTGTCTTGCATACAAACGGTACAAAATTGTCGGCCAATAAACACGAATGTAGCGATGTACTAGAAGTTCTATGAGCCAAAAAAGAGGAAGTTCAATTGTCTCTTTGTGCTCCTTCTGCTAATTTCAGGTTAGTAGAAGTTTGGTGAGTGTTGATTTGCACTTTTCATTTTGCACTTTTCAGTTTGCATTTTTCATTTAATTTTTGGATTGCCCTTTGTCAACCTGCCATGTTGCAGAATTGGAGGAGATAACGTGTTATTTATTATTGGCCTTGGAGTTACTGCTTTGACCCAAGTCCAGTCCAGGGACAGGAGGAGGAGGATTCTTGGACCAAAAATTGATTGCTTTATTAATCATGACCAATTATGTAATATGCCTTTGCTGCGGGATCCAGATGATTTTCAGAATTATCTCCGGATGATGGACCCCTGCTTTCATCAACTTTTGGCATTCCTGACCCCCTATATTAAGAAGCAGGTAGGACATATGCATGAGGATTTTATTTTATTTTTTGGTTGAATAATGATTTGATTTTGTATATTTTCTATATTTTTGAATGCATAGAATGCACTTTTTGGTAAAGTTCTATTGGCAGATAGCATGTCTAAATGTATTTGTTTCATTTTTTTAATGCACAATAAAAAAAATTGTGGAGAACGATACTTGGCTATGTGTTTTACTTCAAATGACAGTTTAGGAGTTGGCAGTTACATTTAAAAAATACAATGTTAAATTGACAAGGGACACCAACATAGATGTATTTTTGATCTTAAAAAAACTATAGGATAATGGTGTTGTGGTAACTTGCCCAAAAAAGAAACATAATAATATTATTCTTGATATTAGGAGAAAAAAAAGCCTTTGAAAATGTGTTTGCAATAACTCCATCAGTATCACCAGCAAAGCAGCTTCATTATTATCCCATTAAAGAACAGAATGAGTGCTGCATTTAGAGATTTCCTAATTTGCCACGTCACAAATGTTAATTCTGCATTACTAACGCTAGATTACAAGACTTGCTTCAGAGCATGCTTGTTTGCACTTTGGACTTTAGTCCGACGGACTTGTGTACACACGCTCAGAAAATCCGACAACAGATATTTGTCCGCTGAAAATTTTAAAGCCTGCTATCCAACATTTGTCTGAGGAAAATCCGCCAGCAATTGTCTGATGGAGCATACAAACAGTCGGATTTTCTGCCAACAGCCTGTCATCACCCATTTCCTGTCGGAAAAACTTGATCATGTGTATGAGGCTTTAGTGTGCATCACTTTGTCAGACAGCTTCTATTTAAAGTGGGATTCCACCCTAAAGTGGAACCTCCGCTGATCGGATCCCTCCCCCCTCCGGTGTCACAATTGACATCTTTCAGGGGGGAGGGGGGTGGAGATACCTGTCAAAGACAGGTATTTTCACCCACTTCCGGGCATAGACTCCCGTGGGAGTCTACGCCATTTCCTGCCCTGCCGCGCTGTCTGCTGGGACACACATGGGTCCCAGTGACAGCGCGGAGATTTCCTATTGCGTGGCCCGGCTCGCGCATGCGCAGTAGGGAACCGGGAAGTGAAGCCGATTCTCTTCACTTCCTGATTCCCTCACCTAGAATGGTGACTACAGCAGCCGAGAGCCGAGCGATCGATTGGCCTCGGCTGCCGGCATCGCTGGAACCCGGGACAGGTGAGTGTCCATTTATTAAAAGTCAGCAGCTGTAGTATTTATAGCTTTTGGTGGAATCCCTCTTTAAGTGATTTCTTGATTCAACAGGTCTGGCAGTAATCAGGCCTGGGTGTGGCAAATGAAATTTAACTCAGCTTTCCAAGCTTTGTTTAATCACAGTTCACTCATGATTTAGCATGGGAGGGGGCAATTACTTTTTTACAGGCAGGTTTGAGCAGCGGCTTTTCTATATATAGAAGCATGTACCCAGTAAAATAGATATAAAAATATTAGTAAACATCAAAAAACAAAAAAAAAAAAAAAAAAAAAAAAAATATATATATATATATATATATATATATATATATATATATATATATATATATATATATATATATATATATATGATAATATATAATATAATGTCCCATAAAGGGACTCAATGATGATGATCCAAATAATATTAACCGTGACTTCACACACGGCCCCCACCCCGTGTAACTGTGCTCACCTCCAATTGTGTGACCCCACAATTACATTTGGTCCACAACAGCAGCTGAATCACCTCTGGGCTCTAAGTAGTAGGATTTACAGGCTCCCCCAGGTGTAATCCAAAGATGGTATCCCCAATTTAACATACAAAAGAGGCCAGAGCATTATCGTTTAAATATAGAAATTTATTGTAGTTAAACATCAGGTACTCACACTTTATGTGTGCTTGCAGCACACAAGGGTGTATAAGACATACAATGTTAAAATCCTCTACAAATGGTTTGCAGGCTTGTGTAAATCAGCAGCAAGATCAGAGAGAAAGTGACAGTCTCCTCCACCATCCTGGCCCCTCCCAAACACGCAACGACACATGGCAATCACGTGTCTTCCTCAGGGGATCTCAGCACCAGAACCAACAAGGACCACAGGTGAGTGGTCTGCTTAAACCCCCAAACTCCTCCCATAAATTCAGGCCACCCTACTGGCCTTCTTGTATACTGTACTGTATTTTTCTTATTAACAATAAGTGTTCTAATTCTATGTTATTGAAAACGAGGGCTTCTTAAAATTACAAAAACATTTAGGCTACTTTGCCTCTGAGGCAGTTTTCATGTGTTTTAGTGCTAGAAATAGCCTCAAAATAATACCTGATAACCACCTCCCATTAATTTCAGTGTGACTTTTCACAATGGGGTGGTGCGCTTGTGGGACTCTAGGAAACGTGCTGCAAGCAACATCTTTGGGACAGTTTCGAAGGGCTGTATACAGCCCTACCCATTGAAAGGAATGGGCAGTGCTTCCAAAGCATAGGAAAAGGGATTCAGAAGCACCGAAACACAGAGTTTGTAACCCCTTCTTCGGCTGCTAGCAGGGGTTAAAAGCACCTCACTGGCAGTTAAAAAGAGTCGCTAAAATGGTCAGGTGCTGCAATGTGAAAGTAGTCCTAAATGTTGCTTTCTTTAAATGATTTTGGCCATGGCATATGTTTGAACATTTTCTTCTGTAAGTAGTAAAAACCCAAATATTTTTTTTCTTCTCAAGATATTAGATAGCTAATTTTACCATTAGTCTGCAACACAAGGGCTGATCTTTTAATTATCTCCAGGAAGCCATTTCATTTAGCACCCCCAACTTTTTGAGTTTGAGTGAGTTATTAATATGACCTCTCTCAGTTTTTAAGTGTATTTCTGGAGTGTATTTTGTTTTCTCAATGAAGTTGAGTTTTGCTTCAAAATGTTAATGATTTAGTTATTATGATTACAAAATTGTTATACATAGATTTGAATACATACTAAAAGGAAATATTGCCTAAAAGGGGCATTTTAAATTGAACCTACATTAGGAGATAGCAGACAAAGTTGTACTGTATAACAGACATAACAATGTTCCTGCTCCTGCCTATTTCAGCATATTTTCTGGGAGCTATTGACAATCTTAAAAACAGATCTACCAACAAAATACAGTATATAAGGTAAACAGTGTCCCTATAAAAAAGATAAATTCACAGATAGCACCCAGTGAAAAAATAAGTGCATGTATTAAAATAAAATCCAAAATGAACACATCCATGTATATATATATGTACATGAAATAGTCCAGAATAAATCACTGATGTTGATAGGTAGTCTCCACAGCACAACGTGTGCAAAACATGTCACCAAATCCCCATAGAGTATGCACTCACCGACATTATTGCCTCACACTCTCATGCTCGGCTCAAAGACAATGTACCCCTCAGGGTTGTACTCCTGCACTGATAAATATGTGATTTACAGAACTCCCTTATGTATAAAACAAAAAAGAACACTTCAATATATATCCTAAATACCTTTAAATATTGCACTCATATGTAACACATTAGATAATCACATATAATGAAGTGATGTAAAACTCACATATCATAGTCACAGCAGACCCAGCATCTAATACTCTGTGTCTCTGTGTCTCACCGTATAACTTCCACCGAAACGTCACTTCCGGTACTATGTGTTGTGTCACTTCGGGTTGCTGCGCAGCCATGTCCCAAAGTGTTTTGTCATTACGACTTCATCCTGGAATCCCATGAAGAAGTCGTAATGAGGAAACACCCCAGGACATGGCTACAAACTTTTCTGGCCTACTTTAGTACATCTTGCAACCCTGGGTACATACTTAGGAAATGCTGCACCACCAAATTGAGGACATGTGCAAGGCATGACACATGTGTCAACTTTCCCTGTCTAAGGGCGGACAGGAGTTTTGAGCCATTATCACACACCACCATTCCTGGCTCCAGCTAGCATGAGGTGAACCACCTCTGGGTCTGTCCCTGCAGAGCTGCAAGAATCTCTGATCTAGTATGGTTCCTGTCCCCTAAACACACCATCTGAAGCACTGCATGGCACCTTTTAGCCTGACTCTTGGAATATCCCTTTGAATGCTTAGGGGGTACCCGATGTTCATAGGACAATTCTGCAGAGGAGGGCATGGAGGTGGAGGTGGAGGTCATCGCCACCAGCTGTATGGAGATGTAGGGGCACAACAAGCTGCAGCACAGAGCCCTGACCAGCATCCTTTCGAGTTGCAAGCAGTGTTACACAGTGTGATGTGAACAAAATATATTGCCCCTGACCAGGTTTGCTGGACCACGTGTCAGCAGTAGGGTGGATTTTATGGCTGACTGCCTTGCCTAATGATGCCAGAACATTCCCTTCCACATGATGGTAGAGAGAAGGAATGGCCTTACGTGAAAAGTAGTAGTGACTGGGAACCTGCCATTGTGATACAGCACATTGTGCAAATTCACAGAAGGGGGCAGAATCCAACAGGCTGAAAGGCTGTTGGAGAGCCAACAGCTTTGACAAGCTTGCATTCAGACGCTGGGCATGTGGGTGGCAGGGACTGTATTTTTTCCACTGCAGCAGATGGGGCAGATAAATTTGCTAGCTACAGTCTACAGCTGGTGGTGTGCTTTTGGCAGATATGCTGCTAGGACCTGGAACACCCTGTGTTATACCATCATCCCTGTCAGTGGAGACTGCTGAAAGGTAATGACTTGGTATCATAGGGCAGACTAAATTGGGTAAGGAGGAAGAGGGACAGATTTTGTGACTTTTAGGTGCTCTTGTCAACAGGCTGAGTGGTTGGACATTAAATGCCTTGTTAAGTATGTGGTACCCGAATGGTTGTTTTTTTTGCCATGTTTGATGTGCCGGAGACATAGTTTGCAGATAGCAATGGTGCGAACTGCTGTTTATGTGCTAAAAAAAGCAGAGCTTTGGAGAGTGAGCTGGGAGATAACAGCTGCAGAATGTGATGGAATAGGGTGGCTGCTCTCTACTCTTTCTTGATGTTGCCCTCCTTGGAGTTGTGCCGCCTCACCTTCAGTTTCCTCCTCTGCTCTATCTGGCACCCAAGTCACATCAGTAATCTCATCATCATTATCATCTCCATCTCTTTCTCCTCCATTTCATCATAACCATTCAAGACAACTTGGCAATACTCTGCGGTTTGGGATGAATGCCATGGGAGAGGGATGAATGCCATGGGAGAGGGAGGAACACTAGTAGACAAATTGACATGAATGCCAATTTATCTACTAGTGTTCCTCCCTCTCTCTAGGCTCATGTTCCTGTCATCCTCAACCTCAGGACCAACATCCGAATCCAGTAATGGCTGGGCATCATCAAGGGGCAAGTGACTGATGCTGTGGTCAAACTCAGCTGACTCCTCAATGGCTAATGTTGGGGCTATGGCAGGAATAGATGTGGACAAGGAGGCAGGCTTATCCTCTCTGGCAACTGCAGGGGACTGCACATTTGTCTCTGCTTATATGACAGAGGATGAGGAGGATAAGCAAGGTTTTGTACGCCAGTCCACCACCTCCTATGCATGCTGTGGCTGGACAGCACGGGCAAACTCACTAAACAGAGAAAATGATGCCTGAGGACTGACCACCACATCCACCTTTGCCTGTGGACACATTTGTTGCGGGACCCCTTACAGTGCCATGGGAACGTCTGCCTCTCATTGTCCTCCAAGACATTATTGGGAGGCAGGGGGCGGTGCTTATAAGCAAATGTAAAGAAGAAGTTGAAATCTGTATGTAGTTGCACTTTAATCAATGTAAAGTGGTGTTTGGTGCACTTTAATTTGAGTACTCACACTACACAGACACACTTTATGGGTACACTATAATAGATTGCAATATAATGCGCCAAACATACAGTGACGCACAGAACTGGCGTTAAACTGGCAGTAACGCACACAAAACTATATGGCATTAAACTGGCAGTAACGTATGCAAAGTGATATGGCGTTAAACTGGTAGTAACGTACACAGAACTATATGGCGTTAAACTGGCAGTAACGCATGCAAAACGGTATGGCGTTTAAACTGACAGTAAGGGACACAAAACGATATGGCATTAAACTGGCAGTAATGCACACAGAAGTAAATACCATTAAACTGGCAGTAACGCAAACAAATAGACTGTGTTCAACCGTCACTAGACTGATGCCATCTGAACTGTCACTACTCTAGCTATACACTAATGTAAAGATTACTGACACAGTCTCACTACACTATATTGAAACTATCTGAGCTGTCCCTACTCTACACCAATGTATGTATGAATGACACGGTCTCACTACAATACAGTGAAACTATCTGAACCATCCCTACTCTAGCTGCACACTTTGCAATGTTGAACGATGGTCTTCCTCCCTACACTCTCACTATCCCTAGACTGACACTAAACTAATATTGTACACTGACAATTGAAGCAACATAGCACAGTATAGCACACTAACTAATAGCACTGAACAGAGCCCTATTCTATCTCCCTCCATGCCTAAATCACACTGAAAATGTCTGCCATTGAAAGAATACATTTATACTGTGGGGCAGAAATGAGCTATGATTATATAAAGCCATGATGACATTGTCCAATCATGACTCTGACAGTGTTCTGTGCCCTGATTGGCTGAAGCTTTCACTTCTTCAGCCAATCAGGGCTTGCAATGCACTGTTCAGTGCCACAATGCATTGTGGTCAGTTCAGGGGGGAGAACAATCGGTCGAACTGTTTGTTCAGTTGTTCACTGAAAGACTGAACAACGAAAGTTCTGCCAAAACTTATGCTCGGACTGAACCGTTTATCCATCCCTAGAAGTGTCACAACACATAGCACCGGAAGTGATGTTCCGGTGAAAGTTATACAGTCGGGGGAGACACGGAGCATTAGAAGCTGGGTTCACCGTATACCATGATATGCAAGTTTTACATCACTTCATTACATGCGATTATTTAATGTGTTACATGTGAGTGCAATATATTAAGGTTTTTATGATTTTATCAATACATTTTATCAAATGTAATAGCACTATTGGAGTGTTCTTTTTTGTTTTATACATATGGAATATCTGTAAATCACTTATTAAAAATCAGTACTGCCGTATCCATATTCCTGAGGGGTACATTGCCTTTGAGCCGAGCATGAGAGTTTTAGGCAATAAATGTCGGTGAGTGCATACCCTATGGGGAATTGATGACATGTTTTGCACACATTGTGGTGTGGAGACTACTTATAAACATCAGTTATTTATTATGGACTATTGCATGTACATACCTATACGTGGATATGTTCAGTCTGGATTTTATTTTAATACATGCACTGGGTGCTAATGTCAGTTTATTGTATGATCTGTGAATTTATTTTTCTTTATAGCGACACTGTTTACCTTATAAACTGTATTTTGTTGGTAGATCTGTGATTATTTATCAACTTTTAAAGTGGCAGCTATAGTTTTACATGTTGATGTATTTATTGTTTTTTTTCACATACTGTGGTGCAGTTGTAGAATCAGTAGTGGAGTTGTTTTGTTTATTTGTAGATCCTGTAATGTTTTCACAAATCTTATACAGATACCTATATTCTAAAATGTTTTACGGATAAGCATGCTCTTCTGCTGGTCATGTAACAGTACTTGGGCCCCAAGTAAATTCAAGCACTACATTGTTGGAGGCAGATGGGAATATACCCCCATATACCACCCCCATCAAATCATTCTCTGTAGCTATTACCTTTTGTACCACCACCCCCTCCCTTTATAATGTAAGCTCTATGAGCAGAGCCCTCCTGTACCTTTTGTATTGAACTGTACTGTAATTGTCTTGTCCCCCCTATACATTGTAAAGTGCTGCGTAAACTGTTGCCGCTATATAAATTGTGTATAAAATAATAATACTAATATACATTGTACATATGCCCCATACATGGAATTGCCATAGAGTTTAATTTATTTCCTTGGTTTGGTCTTAGTACAAGGAAAATTAATCTCCCTGGCAGTATGATTATTTCAGATTTTCGGTGCTGAAAGAGGTACAATTATTTTGCATGAAAATTTGGTGTTTTGTATTGTAGGCCTGTCATTTCTTTGGAATAACTCACTTAAATCTGTCCAAACCAGAGACTAGTAGGCATCCCAGGTATGATACATTTGAAAAACAAAATCATAAATCATAATATAATAAATAACTATAAATAATTATACCAAATAATAATATAATAATAATAATAATGATAATAATAATAATAATAATAATAATAATAATAATAATAATAATAAACATGATTCAATAATGTAATCAAATCAAAAACACTGAAATTTGCTGAGTTGCAGAATTGTCACTGTCATTACTTTTCAGTGTTTGATGACGGATATCCCCACAAATCACTATTGCTCATTCTGCAGGTGATTCTAATTTATTATTGCTGTTTTCTAGCTAGTCTAAAACCACTTTTGATGTAAAGGGATAGTTTTGGTTGCTATGGACAAGCTCCAGTTTCCAGGCAGAAAGAACAGTTTTTATAATATAAAGCTGCATGCAGGGCACTGGACAAACCACTAGGGACAAAAGGGATATGAAATAATTTCATACAGTAATGTAATCTGTAAGATTACATTACTGTATGTATTGTGTGTTTTTGAATTTGGCGCCATTCTCCGTCCCCATGCATTGCAACACTCCCAAGGAAAGGAGCTTGGCTCCATGATTAATCAAGCGGAGGACGAGCCGCTCACACTGCGGGGAGACATCGCAGGATCCAGGGGACAAGGTAAGTAAACTCTTCCTGGATCCTGCGATGTGATCCCGAGTCTGGCTCGGGGTTGCCGCTCTTGGTTCTGAAATTCCACCCCGTGCCAGACTCAGGAATACTGCCAGGGAGGTTAAAGTCACACCCTATATGCACATATTTTATATTTCAATTAACATTACATTTATATATTATTTTGTGTATTTTTTTCTGTAAGGAAAACTGAGGCATTCATCAGCAACCAATTACAACGTTTTTCATTTCTTGCTCTTATCCAGCTACCTGTCCTAAATATTGTTCTATGGCAATTTTTCAACCTTTTTGCACATTTCAATGCTTGTTATGGCAATTGAATGTGTGATTACAGTGTTAGTCTTGTAAGGTTTGTGAAAGGAGTGGTTGCCACAGCAACATTCCTTGTCTCCAATCAACCACTTAGGTAATTAAGCAAGTTTCTTGAAAGTGGATTTCATGCTTGGAACACAATTAATATAGATAGTATGTGGAGCGTAAATTATAGATAATCATTATATTTGTGCCTCAATTTAGTTTTTTTTGGAAACATCATGGGAATAGCTCAAATATATTACCTTCAATTCAGAATATTCACTGAAGTCTTTCACTTGTTGAATTGTAATTTTAAATTTTCA
Organism: Lithobates pipiens; assembly: GCF_037356315.1. Lineage (NCBI taxonomy): Eukaryota > Metazoa > Chordata > Amphibia > Anura > Ranidae > Lithobates > Lithobates pipiens. The sequence goes on from NW_027507748.1 coordinate 509,053,981, forward strand.
GTTATTTAAATAAGATTGCCGTTTAATAAAAAAAAAAAAATTCAATTTTATATCTGACATTTTGGAAATTGCATGTTTGTTTAGTTTAAATGCAACAGCGTTGAATTACAAACACATAATAGACATAAAAAGCAGTGATTTTCTAAAATAAAATAAAACTTTTATTGGAAATCCAGTATGAATCTAGATGTTCACAGCCGTAAGATCAGAAATGCTCCGTCATGTAAAGAAGAAATGAATCCATTTCTAAAACTTCTAACTGGCTTGCTGGGTTTTATTCACAAAGAAAGAAACTACTCAGGCTTTATCTTTTGCAATGAGTATCTCTGGTAATTTTCCTATCTCACTGGCCGCTTCTCTACTTATTTACAAAGTGCCAATGTTTCATACATGCAAATCAAAGCTGCTCCTAAAATCCAGCAAACATTAATATAAATGGAAATATTGACAGTCTTAATTATTTGTTTTCAAAGTTTATACAGTATAGACTGTATGCTGCCAGATATAAGCACTTCTTTTGAAATAAGGCAGAGCAGCAATGCCATAGACGGGCCATAGACGGAGCAAATTTCTTTCCTGCAACCAGGGGTGTTCTCCCAGTGAACCATTGTATTCTCCCGATGGGGTGGGGGGGGGGGGGGTAAGCTGACCCACAGGGAGAACACAGTGATTATTGCTATTGGCTATAATAGCCACTAGCTAAATTGCGTGTAAAATCTGGCAGGACAGGTGTTCCCAACTGGATTCGACCAACTTTGGTACAATCAGCCTGACCATGCATTATTTAAACCATCTATGGCTGGCTTAATATATTTATTTCTGTTTTGTTAGCATACAGCCTGTTATCTCTGTCAGAAGACTGCAGACTTGCAAGTCAATGAATGTAGTAAATACCATCCTATAAGTCTTTCATGTTTGTGCATGTGCTTCATTGGTATTATAGGAGGTGTTAGTAATGTTAAAGCAATGGCGACTCCTTCCCTTGCGAGTAGGAACATTTCTATATCTTCTAGTGATTTGGTGAGGAAAAAAATAGACAGACAGATGTCACTGGTTAGATGTGTAAGGATACACAATGATGTGATGACAGTGGCGTTGCTTTACTAAATAGAGACTGTTACTTTCCAAAATGGATCTTCACTGAGGTTAGTAAAAAAGGTGTATTTTCTGTAATTTAATTAGTCAACCATGTACTAGCACAAACAAATTTGTCTTTATTTCCTTCACACATAACTGAGCATTCAAAGTTAAAACATGTTAACCTTAATTATTATCATTCACTTTGCAACATGGACACAAATTTTACAAAGTCAATAGTATTTAATCCTTTAGTAAACCAACCCCATTGTTTTCATGAAAATGATCAGCAGCTCACTTTACTTGATGGGGGAATAGACAGTACATAGGAAGCTTAGTTTTTTAACTGGTATGCAACTGTCAACCAGCTTCAAATATTAATATTCAACGGGTCAACAAACAAAAAAGCTGTGCCAATAGGAAATTAGTTGGGGTTACTAAGCCAACTCTTAAATAACTTTAAAAACTTCTATACATAAAAGAAAAATATATCACTAAACACATTGTTCTTGTACATTTGTGTATTTGAAGCCATATTCAGACTGATTGTCAGAAAAACTTTTTCTCTTAGTCCCCATACACACTATTAGATTTTCTGCAGATTTTTGTGTTCAGATTTAACAAAACCGTATAATATGAGGTCAAACCTTAAGAGTTTCAATGTGTATACAATCAGGCAGGCCCTTGGTAAATCTGAAGACAAAAATCTGCATAAAATCTAATAGTGTGTATGGGTCCTTAGTTTTTATCACAGCCTAAGATATTTTTACAGTATAAAATCTCTAAATGCTGACCATATGCTATTTTGTTCATGTATAAATATTATTTTTTTGTTACTACCAGAAGGGGATTTTACACTATAAACTGTCAAATGCCAGGGCCTTCACTTGTTCAAGTTCTACTATTGGACAGTTGAATTACAGTAGTGGGCTCAGCAAAGTTTGTTAATTATAGTTAAGCAAATGGTAAACCCCCATGGATAGCCTAGAATAAAGCTGGGTATACACATACTGAAATTCACACAGGCCAGCAAAAACCGTGTACTCCTTGCTATACATACATTCTCTTTGTTCAAATAGTGGGTTGAAACCTGACAGATCCACACCCACAATCACACAAGTGATGTGGATGCAGGGATCTCTCCATTTGTGCTACTGTATTTTGACAGCAGGGATTCCCCCTGGCAGAATACACAGATACTCTTTGCAGCCATTGGCTACATGGACTGATCAAATGCTGGTTTTCCAGCAGGACTGCATTACCAGCATATCTGTATCTTCAGTAGTTTATATCTGTTGATGCATTTAGTTTTTATTGTGCAAGTCCTAAAAGGATGCTAATTTCAAAATATATGTGAGTCCCATGGGACTAACACATTCTCACTGATATTGTACTGAAATAGGACCATGATCATCAGTGCAGCAATGAAGTTACAATATAAGATCTTCATCAAAGCAAGCACTAAAAGAGTATAACCACAAATGTTATCTTTCAGAACTGATAAATCGCTTTGTAAGGGGGTCTTTAAGAGAATTTATCATGTTTTCCCATGTTAGTATGGTAACAGAAGGTCTGTTTTCTGTTGCCCCCTATTACCAGTAAGGGCATCTGTTGTTGGGCAGCTGAAGAGGCAAGGTCTCCTCACCTGGTTAAAAGAGAGCAAACAAGGCCATCCATGTGAAATTTGGGTTATGCTCTCCGTAATGGAAAGAGCATGTATACTGATCCTGTACTCCTCCAGGAGGTTAAGAAAATTTGGACAAAGAAAGTTAGGCAGAAAAGGAGTGCATCTACAAGTAAAAATTAATTTTATTGTTATATACTGTTATATGTCTTGCAAATAAATGAATGAATGAATACATGAATGAAGCATTCTAAAGTTTGTGATTCCATTATCTCCAACTGTACTATGAAAAAAATTGATGGTCTAGGAAATAACGTGAGCAGTGGTTGAGGGGGTGGAAGATTTGACAGTTGGTTCATTGTGAAGAATGTGTGTGTGTTTTCAAAGCTAGTAGAAGCGAGTTGACCCTTTCACATAGCAGTGAATGGATTATTTTCCTTTAAATGTGAAAAGTCTATTGAGCTTAAAACTGAAAATTGGATCTCTGCAGTATAAATGGTATCTAGGGCCAACCGTAGATGGAATGTGGATGTTGTCTATGTCACTGCACATGATTTAAAGGGTTAGTGGATTGCAAGGGTGGAACTACAGTTGAGTATTTATAAAAATCAACACCCAACACCTGCACTCCTTCCCAAGATCTCAGCACCAAAATAATCTTCTAAGCAACCTAGCCCACCTTCCCATCAAGCAATTAGTAAACAGTGGAAAGAATGGCTGGATCACTGGGATCTATAGTTTCCTTTTGTTGGCTTCAGAATAAAAGAATACTTTGTAGTATATTAATATTATTGTTTTCATTTCTGTTTTAAGGGTGGTCTCATTTTTTATTGTTTTATTCATTTTTTTTAACTTGCAATAAAAGAGAGTAAATAATAGACCATTGCATGACAGTCATGACTCTAGACAGATAGTTTGATAAAAAATAAATAAATACAGTATATGTGGAAATAGAATACCTCTTAATCGGACTGGAAGTTTTAGAAAAATAATTTGATGGATTGGTAAACCTTTAGCAATTCACCACACTCGTGGTGTTTGTTTCTTTGTGATATAGTACCATATTGTAGTAAACAAAAGACAAACTTATTTCAGATTTCAGCATGTTTCAGGTTAAATGAAACAGATCCAATTCTAGATTCTGCTAAATGAGTACTTCCCTAGCGAGTTCAATTTTCTATTGACACTATTAGTCTGTGCACCTGGAGTTATAGTACTGAGTTAAATTGCTTAATTAACATGGTGAACTTTGTTATTTTGTTTTGACAATAAATGATTGGCCTTAGTACCTGAGGCAACAGGAGATAAACTGACTCCTTGTTTGCATTAAAAAAGTCAAAGCATAGAATGTCTTCTACATATTGCATTTCCAAATGTTTATATACTCCACATTTTATTTGATATGTAACAGTTTGTTTTTCTTAATCGCACATGATTTAAGACAGTAAACAATGAACATGCTTGTTAGTAAATGAGTGGCCTGTTTCACTTGTTCTTTTATGTACCAATGTGTCATTAGGGCCAAAGGTAATAAAGTTGATTTTGTCTACATAGATTTAAGTCTTGACTTTTTTGTGATCTTTTCTGGTTAATCTGAATCATTTCCTGTTCATAGTCTAAATTATTTGCACAATGTAATCTCTATTTGTTCACTTTTTCTGTAACATTGTCTGAACATTCAATTAAATAGTGACAATAAAACCTGGAAGCTGATTGGTTTCTATGCAGAGCTGCACCAGAATTTGCACTCTCCAGTTTTAGTAAATCTTCCTCAATGTCCTTTTTAAACCTGAATAACTGTGTAGGTTCAGTGTATTGTACGGTATTATCAGGCAGTTGTTGGAAAAGACCTAAAGTTCAACTGAACCTTTAGTTTTAGTCAGCTAAATACATTCTAGCAAAACAAAAGGTGTTCAATGTCTTAGTTTGCTTTTCTTCTAAGCCCTTGTACACACGGTCGAATATTCCGACGGAAAATGTCCGATCGAACCGTGTTGTCGGATAATTAGACTGTGTTTGGGCTCCATCGGACTGTTTCTGTCGGAATATCCGACCAACAAAGTTTTAGAGCTGGGCTATAAAACTTTCCAATAACATGATCCGATCGGACTTTGTCCGATTGTGTGTAGAGAATTCCGATCTGACAAAGTGACACCCATGCTCAGAACAAATTTCTACACCAAAGCTATTGGCTACTAGCCTGAACGTAGTCCCATTGTAACGAAATAACGTCATCACATTCTGAACGATCGGATTTTCCGACAACTTTGTCCGACCGTGTGTATGCAACAGTTTCGGACAAAATCCGTTGGACAAAATCCAACGGATTTGGTTGTCAGAATGTCCGACTGTGTGTACAAGGGCTAAGGGTCCCTTTACACAGGCGGTCTGCCCAGCTCCGCTGATCCCTTCTGAGCAGGCAGATGACAGGCAGATAACAGGTCCGTCTCCACTCCCTATGCAGAGACGCACCTGTCAGAGCCCCACTCTCTTCTATGGGGAGATCAGATGAAAATGGATCCCCTATCAGTTTTCATTTGATCCCATGTGATCAACCAGACAGATGGAAAATAGGGTCACCATCCTTCTGTATTTCATGGACAGGATCGGATCAGATAGCAGCAGGTGTCAGTGGACATGTCACGGTGAGATTCGTCACTCCGTATGAGTTAATGGAGGCTCTGATCAGGTCCGCCTGAAAAACTGACCTGATCGGAAAGCCTGAGGGGCCCTTTCACACACGTGGGGGCCATTCATTTCATCAGTTTAGTCATGTTTTTTCAAAGAACAAACGGAGGAAGTTTACATCAGTTTTTCATCATTTTCTCACCAGCTGCTCATCAGTTTCTCATTAGTTTTTACATCAGTTTTTTTACATCCACTACCAATGCAAAAGGGAGGCGTTCCAATTTTTTAAACAAACAAAAAAAGGGCTTTGATCCATTTAAAAAAATGGATGTTGACAGATGCAAATGTAAACTGATGTAAATGGATGGTCATCCATTTTTCATCAATATTTTTCCCTAGAGATGCATTGATGTCTGTTTTTCATCCATCAACGGATAGATGAAAAACAGACAAACCATCTGCATGTATGATGGGGCATTAAGCAGCTGCATTTTTAGTAGAAAAGCCTGTCCCCTGCAAAATAGGGCCTATTTTCTGGGTGGGGCAGCAGTGGTCTTTCTGCAGAGATCAGACATTCCCCCTACATATACATAAGCATATGCATATACAGTATCTTCAATCAGGAAAGCTCCTGCTCTGTGCTTATTGTAAAAGTCTGGTTCAGACACAGCAGACAGTATGTTGGGTTTCTAAAAAGAGATCACTGCTTCTCCACAGAAAGCAAGACTTTTACTACTTTAGAAAGAAAACAAACTATAAAGCACTGAAATGTGCTAAACATTGTTTTTCATCACCTGGAATGCATTTAATTTATTTAACCCGAAGGTTCAACTGGATATACTGAGTATTCTTGTGTGTCTTCACAGAATTGGAAAATAGAATTTATTTACCTAATGGTGCAACATTTGTGCAATTGTATACATTCCTTGACAATTATTGCCACTAGAATTTGATGTGCTTTAAAAGTGTCATAGCCAGCATATTCATATTAAAAGTGTGTATTCAGGCTTCCACATATTCTTCAGGCCTCTACCCTTAGTCCCCTTATGCAGCACAGTCTGAAACTTTGGGACACAGTTTGTTACTCTGGTACCCTAATGTACCCTTTCCTCCCTCTTCTCCCTCTCTTTAACAACCCTCTTTTCTTACCAGGCTTCGTTCAGCTTAGAGCTTTCTTCTGGTGGTCCACCCATGGGTTCACTGAGGTTCGCTACCTCTTTTCATCCCGCACCCTCCCCTCCTGGTCCTCTTTTCAGGATACTGCAGAATTTTTCAGCTATGTCCAGCTACATCACTGGGTATCCTCACTGAGGCATAACTCCTCTTACTCCTTTCAAAAGACAATTTTTTAACACATCTGCCTCCATTTCCCTGGCTCCCTGGCTACTATCTCGAAAATGTATTCTTCTGTTAACAGGGGCGGAATCCTACAAGTCGAGGTGGGAACGAGGTTTGGTAACCTCTATTGGTCCAGAGGAGTGGAACAGAGCCTGGTCTACCGTTGCCAAGTGCTCCTTCAACAAGGCCACCCAAGAAGCAGCATACAGGGTGCTCCCCGGATAGTATTGGGTTCCGGCCCGGATAGCAAGTTCCAACCCTTCATATAGGGGCTGATGCTTCAGGGGTTGTGGCCAACGAAGGGACATTCTCCACGCTTGGTGGACTTGTCCACGTCTAATAGGGTTCTGTTCCAGGGTGTTTGGGCTTCTCTACTCTTTGTTTCACATTTATATCTGCAAGAACGCCAAAGTAGCTTTCTTACCAACAAAAGTCAGCGCCTTACTTATTCATAGCAACCAAATAGATGATTTCTAGAGCCTGGAAGAAACCATCTGTCCCGTTTACCATGGTGAAGAGCATTTTGACTGATCTTAAGATCAATGGAAAAATGTCTAGCATCCTTCTTGATTCTCACTTTAAATTCATTAACCACTTCAGCCCCAGAAGGATTTACCCACTTTCTGACCAGGCCATTTTTTGTGATATGGAACTGAGTTATCGTAAATGACAATTGTGCAACACTGTACCTAAATACAATTGATGTCCTTTTTTTCCCACAACTACAGCTTTCTTTTGGTGGTATTTGATCAACTCTGCAGTTTTTTTTTTTTTTTTCGATATAAACAAAAAAAGACAAACAATTGAAAAAAAAATATATATATATTTTATATTTTTGCTTTCTGCTATAATATATACCCAATAAAAAAAAAAAATAATCAAATTTCTTCATAAATGTATGCCAATATGTATTGTGCTACATATTTTTGGTTAAAAAAAACAAAACAATAAGTGTATATTAATTGGTTTGCATAAAAGTTATAGCGTCTACAAAATAGGGGATAGATGTATGGCATTTTTTTTTTTTTTTTTAAAGATCTTTTTATTAAGAGATTCAAAACATACATCAGATGCAGTAGGTACATTGCATTTGTAACAAACAACAGTAATAATTCCTAACACAGCTATGAGTTGTCAAGTTGTTGTTTTCGAGATCTTCCTCTTACAGGGTGAGGGTAACATTAACATCTAACTTCGTAGAACCTCTATGTGGGAGGAAGAAGTTAGCAACTGAAGTGCTCTTAACTGTATAAGGCGAGTAAAAGCCTCTACAACTCTTCTGACTGTTCACTTTATCTAGAGTGTGAGCTATATTTATATTTCTATAAGTAGAGTAAGTGATGACCAGCATCATTATACAGGGGGGTGAGAGGGCAGGAAAACGTATAAGGGAAAGGGAAGGGTAAGTATGAGTTTAATTTCTAAGAACAGTATGTAGCTTTATCATAGAGTAGGGGGCCCTCTAAAGTACCTAATGGAAGCAGCCCTCAGGTCAAACCTTTAGTCAGCCATATAACGCTTATATTCTTCAGATGTTTGGAAGTGTATCTAACATGCCCAGGTGTTGGTGAATTTGGGTGAGGTGTCAAGGAGTTGATGTGTAATTTCTTCCATTTCCATTATCTTTTTCACTCTACGTATCCAATCTTTAATACAGGGGATCGTGGTAGATTTCCAAAAAAACGGAATGCACATTTTAGCTGCGTTAACTAAGTGTATTACTACTGATTTTTTGTAGTGACTTTGGGTCATGGCTGTATGGTGAAGTAAATATTGTGCTGGTGTGAAGTCCAGTGTAAAGGTTGTTATGGTAGAGATGAGCTGGTGTATCGCCTGCCAGTACGGTCTAAGTGCATGTGTGAAGGATAGTTCCCACTGCTTCCCCGCATCTCCAGCATAATGAGGGTACCGTTGTGTAGTATTTGTGTAAGACGTCCGGGGTTCTATACCATCGGGGATAGAGTTTGAAGCCGTTTTCTTGTACGGATACATTTCTAGAGCCCTTATGAATGTTTAACAGTATTTTTCCCCAATCATCTTGTGTCAATTCCATGCCTATATCCGATGCCCACTTTTCGCGCACCAAATCCACTGAGTCGTTTGTAGTAGGAAAGAGGAGAGCATAAAGCTCAGAAATGAGATGTCTCTGTGGAGTTTTCCTAGAGCAAAGTTGTTCAAGCGAAGTTAATTCCCTGCCCCACGTATTTGCAGGGTACTTATTGAGTATAAAATGTCTGATTTGAAGGAAATTAAAGAAAGGTATCTTCCTATCCGGAAATTTAGTCAGTAGAGATTGGAATGTGAGCATTCTACCCTTATCAAAAAAGGATCCTGCTCGTATGTAATCTCTAGTGACGTCGTCAGTGGTATATCGGGCTTGAATACCAGGGGTGAATTCTGAGTTGTAGAAGAAATTTTTGTTTTGTGACAAACTGTTTTCCAAATGTTAAGTGTAGTGCTTATCAAGGGGTGAGATGAAAGTGTTGTCGGAGCGGAGTCAATGCCTATCCACGGGAGTAGATGTATCGGCGCATGAGCAAATGCCTCTTCAATCACTACCCAGGCTTTGTTCTGTCTGTGGACGTGCCAATCCACGATTCTGGTCAATTGGCATGCCCATTGATATTTTCGCAGATCTGGAATTCCCAGACCCCCTTGTAATTTGGGAAGAGTCAGTGTCTCCCACTTTATGCAAGCTTTTTTGTTAGCCCAGACAAATTGGGAGCAGAGAGTTTTGAACGTCGTGAAAAACTTGGAGGGAAGGGTAATTGGAATCGTTTGTAAGAGGTATAGGAACCTGGGGAGGATATTCATTTTTAAAATCGCCGCTCTCCCGAACCACAAAATCGTAGGAATTTTCCATGTCTGCAGGTCTGTCCTAATGGAGTTGAGTAGTGGTAGATAGTTACGGGGATACAGGTCTGACAACTTAGTCGGTAATTGAATTCCTAAATACGTGATGGCATGCTTTTCCCAACTAAATGGGAAGTTTGTTTGGCATTGTATCAGCATTGCGTCGGGCAGGGTAACGTTGAGGGCCTTGGATTTGTTGAAATTAATTTGAAGGTTCGCTATCATTTTAAACTGAGCGAAATCTTGGAGTAAATTAGGTAAAGTAGTGATTGGGTCTGCTAGGAATAAGAGGACATTGTCTGCGTATGCTGCCACTTTGTAGGTCTCGCCCTTAATTGGGATTCCTTTAATATTCGCGTTTGTTCGCATTTTTATTTTTTTACTTGTAATGATTGTGATCAACGATTTTTGCAGACAGATAGGACACCCAACTGACATTTTTGGAACTTTTTTGGTAACCAGTGACATTATTATAGTGATCAGTACTAATGACACTGACAGGAAAGGGAGTCAACACCAGGGGCGATCAAAGGGTTAATTGTGTTCCCTCAGTGTGTTTACTAACTGTATGGGGGATGGGCTGCTTGGGACACCACACAGATCCATCTTCCTGCATAGCAGAAAGACAAGATCTCTGTGTGATCTCCTGTCAGAACTGAGATCTGCCTTGTTTACATAGGCAAATCCCAGCTCTGTCACTGTGAGGAACAATCGCAGGCAGCTGGTGGAGTCCCACTGATTGACTCCCACGCTGGCCAATGGGCCACCCACAGAACACTGTGTATGAGCCCAACGTAAATCTACGACAGTTTACACAGCTGAGCCAACCTGCCGCAGCTGGTCGGCAAACGGTTACAGTGTGGTCACCTTGGTGGTCCTATGTTCTTCCCACCCTACATCAGGACAGTGGGGGTCTTTCCATGTAATTCCTCAAACCTGCAGGACTGCCCACCATTGGTCCCTGCTTATTTTTGTGTGACCCTAAGTCCCCGGATCTAAGGAATTTTAGTTGACCTGTGGTTATGCTGTCAGGTCAATCTGTTTGTGTTTTCTCCCAATGAGTTGTTCTATTGGATGAGCTTTCCCTTTTCTCCCTTGTTATTAGTCACTCATCCAACCCCTGTCTGGGGGTGCCCAGTAGAATTAGAAGCATCATTCCCCTTGACATGAACAAGTGCACCTGACCCATGGGCTCCCTCCATCAGCCCCCGCAAAGCAGACTTTGCAGCTTGCACCCCTAGGTCACTCAGTGGTCATCTATTCCTTAAAAGCTAATTGATCATATGTCTTTTCTAGGCCATGTCTGGAAAGTTATGTTTGTTTTGTTGTACCCCTGTGTGGATGAATGCCTGTTATACTGTTATGCTTCCTTTTTTACAATAAAAATTATTGTACCAGAAAAGTGTGTATTTTCCACACTTAATACAATCCTTAATAAATCTGAGATTAGAAAAGTTTGTAGTAGGATAACAATATTTACAGATTTTTTGTGTTTTAAAAGTGCTGCAGACACTGAACTAATTGTAAGGTCTCTACACAGCAATAAAACTGTGTTTATTATTGCAGTGCAGACAGTTGTATAAGGCCCCTTTCACACATGCGGACGATATGTCCGTATTTCATCCATCCGTTTGCGGATGAAAGACGGGCATACATTCATCCCTATGGGACAGCGGGTGTCTGCGGATGAACATCCGCAGACACCCGATATCGTCCGCCTCCGCTACTGTTCGATTCTGCAGACGGAGGAAAATCCTATTTTTCTATCCGTCTGCAGAGCGGATCTGATGAACACGGACAGACGGTCCGTGCTCATCCGATCCCCATAGAGGAGAGTGGAGAGCTGACAGGGCGGTCCCTGCACAGTGTGCGGAGACCGCCCTGTCCGCCGCCGGCTCAGCGGGGACAACGGAGCGATCCCCGCTGAGCGAGCGGATCATCACGGGGCGGATCATTACTGATCCGTCCCGTGTGAAAGGGGCCTAATAGTAACAGTAGCTGGTACAAACAGACTTTCATGTGCTGGAAAAAATGTAGAAGCCAGCTGTCAGATTTGTGGGTCTTTCTACACAATTCTAAAACCTAATTTATTAACTTTCTTTTGAAGAAAAGTGTTTTAAAGTATACATTTGTAAGACATCCAGGAAATAATTCATAGCATACATTTAGCCAGGAGGATTGCTAGGATAGATTTTTTTTTATCAGAAGAGGAGGCTTTATCATGTCTTTTCTGCTAAAAAAAAGCCCCCCCCCCCCCATGTTCTAGTATTTTTCAGTAGTGTACACTATTATGAATGTGTAGTATATATCCCTGTCCCATTCCAAGCTTCCGAAGCAATGTAACCTTGTGTGCATGCAGTTACATCAACAGTTTGGAATAACTAATTTGCATTCAGGGAGAAGAAATGTATTTTTCTCATTTACTTTCTGTTTTAATTACTTCAATACTGGGCACTTTCACCTCCTTTCTGCCCAGGCCCCTTTTCAGCTTTTCGCACTTTGAATGGCAATTGCGCAGTCATGCAATACAAATAGAGATTTCTTTTTGTTGGTATTTAATCACCGCTTTTTTTTATTATTTTACCAAAAAAGCAAAAACAAATACCAAAATCTTGAAAAATCTAAAAAAAAATTATTGGTTTGTGTCAGTAATTTTTCTCCTTCACTGCTGATGCTGCACTGATGGGCATTGATGAGGCAGCACTGATGGGCACTAATGAGGCAGCGCTGATGAGGTGGCACTGATGAGGAAGTGATTATTATGCAGCACTGATGGACACTGATGGACATTGGTAGGTGGTACTGATGGGCACTGATAGTCAGCACTGATATGTGGCACTGATGGGCTGCACTAATGGGCATTGATGGGTGGCATTAATGGGCAGGCACTTATGGGCACAGAAAGGCAGCACTTATTGGCATAACTGATGGTCACAGATTGGCCTCACTGATGTGCACATACTGGTGTTATTTATGGGCACAGACTGGTGTCACTGATGGGCACAGAGTGGAATCATTATTTGGCACTGCTGGGACTGCATTGTAATCAGGGCACTGATAATTAGGGCCCTGATTACCTTTACTCATCTTCCCTGTGAGGAGATTCCACTGATCATCTCTCCTCACCTCACACTCTGTCAGTGTGAGTTGAAGAGAGATGATAAATGGCATTTCCTTGTTTACATGTGATCGGCTGTGATTGGACATAGCTGATCACATAGGTAAAGAGTCACAACTCTTTGCCAAGATCAGGGTTGCCTCATGTCCCAGGAACATGGCTAAACTGGACATCATCTTATGACATCTTCCCAGAACAAGAGCCGCTCCACCATCATTTGATGGTGGGTGGGTGGCAAGTGGTTGAGGTCTTAGGCCGGCCATACACAATTCAAAATGTTAATGGGAAGGCTGAATTTACCAAATTGATCGATTCAACTTGGGTACAACCAGCCTGCCGGATTCTCTTGTGATTATTGCTAATGGCTGCTATGGCCGCAAGCAATAGTCACTGGCTTCTCTCGGCGGCTATGGCTTACCAAACCTGCCCCTGCACCCCACCAGGCGAGGACAATGGCCCGGCAGGAGGGATTCCAACATCAAAACGGTCTGTCTTGATGGGGAAATTATGCAAATTTCATTCTTGCAACCTGTTATTCCAGGAAAGAAATATGCTTAGTGTATAGCCGGTCTAGCTTCGGTCCCTGATTCAAATCTTATTAGTCTGTTATGTACAACATGTCTATAGTAAAGCTCTGCCATAGAAACTTTTTTATGGTGATTTCCTCTCCAACCAGAAGAAACCAGGTTACTCTGAACATGTTGTTATCCTTGCGTAGAGAATATCACATATAATTTGCTCACATAATTTTATTTTTTTGGGTTCGGATGTCCTGGAAGATCAAGCCAGACTTTGGCAAATTTTGAACATGATTATGAGTCATCTTGGGGGGGCAAAAGCCTCTCTATATTACACTCTCTGTCACACTGCCCGGACTCCACACTGACAGCCCCCCCCCCCTTCTCTCAGGGATGTCGGACAGGAGAGGAATGAGATACAGAGAGCAGGATCTTCTCCTCCCACCCCGCACCCACAGCCTTGCCCACATTCCAATGCCCGGCAGCTCCTCTGTGCTTCACAAAGAGAAATTCCAGCAACCTGCAAGTAGATAGTGGAGGAAAGGCCAGCTTGTACTATGAATGCTGCAACCCTCTACAGAGAATACACAGCTCTCCAGGTCAGACAATTGCCTTGCTTCCTAATTAAACTTCTCAGTGATTGAAAATAAAGCATCACACAGGTGGGTTAGTCCTTGATAGGACTGAAGAGAGTGTGTTGTTACCTCTAGAGCCCCTCAACCAACACAACAGCCCACTGGGTTTTTCTTATCAAAAGGGGCACTACATGCCCCAGCATGCTCTACCAGCCTATGTGTATGTATTGCAAAAGCTAGTAGGCCTTGTTTTCTGACCACTCCACATCTAAGCCTCCATCTATGGTAAGGGAAGTGCCCGCCCTCCTCTCTTACCCCACCAGCCTCTGAGCACACTAATGTAATGGAGATCTCTGTGGATTGTAATGAAAAGGGGGACTCTGATATAAGTGAGGGGTTTGGTGAGCAGAGACCCCCCCTACATCAGGATTACAAGGGCACCTCTTACATCAGTTTCCCTTTCCATTACAGTCCACAGAGCTCTCCCTTGGGGCCCTTTCACATGGGCGGACTCTGCCAATCGAATCTGCCTGCTCAGTGGGGGATCTCTCTGCTGATTCCCGCTGAGCAGGCAGATGACAGGTCCATATGTGCTCCACTTGTGCAAAGTGGACACAGACACAGACTGCTGTTCTCTATTAACTGGTCTGACTATCATCCAATCCACTAGATGAATGGGGATCTCCATCCGTTTTCATTAGAGTGGATGCAGGCAGGTGTAAATGGACACATGTCTGTTTATATCCGCAGCCCCATACAGAACAATGGGTGGTCTGATCGGTTCAAATGTGTAAAAGACACCAAGAAGGGGTCCTGCTGGAGGACCATAATAAAGAGCCTCATGATGGAAGAAAAGGACCCCAGGATCATTGGAAAGGGCCCCGGGACCAGAGGTCAGGGGGCCCTTCATGGTTATGCCTCTGAATTTGAAGGAATTTGCTATCAATTTTGCAAAGACATCACTGCCTACACCTTATTTTATAGAAATCACTCACCAGCAGGGCCGCCATCAGGGGGGTACAGCCCATACACTTGTAAGGGGCCCCAGGGTTTGGAAAAGCCCGGCCCGACTGGCAGGGATGTGAGAAGGCAGGGGCGCGTGCAGAGGAGCTCCATGGATGCTTCTGTATGTGTGTGAGTCGGAAGGCTGCTGCTCTATCATGAGCTGACATCAGGCTCTTTGCTGCCACCTCTGGCCATTTCCTGTATGTGCATCCCTCTGCATGTGGAAACAAGAGCTGGGAGTAGGACCACCTTGCAAGTAAGGGCTGTTGTGCGGGGGGAGGGGCTATGTGTGTGACTGTGTACATTTATCTGTGTGTACATGTCTCTGTGTGTGTGCATGTCTGTGTGTGTGTGTGTGTGTGTGTGTGTGTGTGTGCATGTCTCTGTGCGTGTACATGCATATGAGTGTGTACATGTCTTGTGTGTGTACATGCCTGTGTATATGTCTGTGCATGTACATGTCTTGTGTGTATACATGCCTGTGTGTACATGTCTCCGTGTGTACATATTTTGTGTGTGTACATGCCTGTGAGTGTGTACATGTCTGGTGTGTGTACATGCCTCTGTGTACATGTTTCTGTGTGTACATGTCTCTGTGTGTGCATGTCTTGTGTGTGTACATGTCTCTGTGGGTTTACATGTTTGGGTGTGTGTGTGCATGTCATATATACACATGTGAGTGCTGGGAGCATACAGCTGTGAGCGTAAAGGTGTGAGGGGGCTGAGAGCGTACAGGTGTGAAGGGGGCTGAGAGCGTACAGGTATGAGGGGGGCTGAGAGCGTACAGGTGTGAGGGGGCTGAGAGTGTACAGGTGTGAGGGGGGCTGAGAGTGTACAGGTGTGAAGGGAGGTTAAGAGCGTACAGGTGTGAGGGGAGGCTAAGAGCGTACAGGTGTGAGGGGAGGCTTAGAGGGTACAGGTGTGAGGGGGCTGAGAGCTACAGATGTGAGGGGAGGCTGAGAGCGTACAGGTGTGAGTGGTGCTGGGAGCGTACAGGTGTGAGTGGTGCTGGGAGTGTACAGGTGTGAGGGGACTGAGAGCGTACAGGTGTGAGGGGGGCTGAGAGCATACAGGTGTGAGGGGACTGAGAGCATGCCGGTGTGAGGGGGCTGAGAGCGTACAGATGTGAGGGGGCTGAGAGCATACAGGTGTGAGGGGACTGAGAGCATGTTGGTGTGAGGGGGCTGAGAGCATACAGGGGTGAGGGGGCTGAGAGCGTACAGGGGTGAGGGGGCTGAGAGCGTAAAGGGGTGAGGGGGCTGAGAGCGTACAGGTGTGAGGGGGCTGAGAGCGTACAGATGTGAGGGGGCTGAGAGCGTACAGGTGTGAGTGGTGCTGGGAGCATACAGGTGTGAGTGGTGCTGGGATCATACAGGGGTGAGTGGACTGAGTACGTACAGGTGTGAGTGGTGCTGGGAGTGTACAGGTGTGAGTGGACTGAGTACGTACAGGTGTGAGTGGTGCTGGGAGCGTACAGGTGTGAGTGGTGCTGGGAACGTACAGGTGTGAGGGGGATGAGAGCGTACAGGTGTGAGGGGGCTGAGAGTGTAAAGGGGTGAGGGGGCTGAGAGCGTACAGGGGTGAGGGGGCTGAGAGCGTGCAGGGGTGAGGGGGCTGAGAGCGTACAGGTGTGAGGGGGCTGAGAGCGTACAGGTGTGAGGGGGCTGAGAGCATACAGGTGTGAGGGGACTGAGAGCGTACAGGTGTGAGTGGTGCTGGGAGCGTACAGGTGTGAGGGGGGCTGAGAGCATACAGGTGTGAGGGGACTGAGAGCATGCCGGTGTGAGGGGGATGAGAGCATACAGATGTGAGGGCGCTGAGAGCATACAGGTGTGAGGGGACTGAGAGCATGCCGGTGTGAGGGGGCTTAGAGCGTACAGGGGTGAGGGGGCTGAGAGCGTACAGATGTGAGGGGGCAGAGAGCATACAGGTGTGAGGGGGCTGAGAGTGTACAGGTGTGAGTGGTGCTGGGAGCGTACAGGTGTGAGTGGTGCTAGGAGCATACAGGTGTGAGTGGACTGAGTACATACAGGTGTGAGTGGTGCTGGGAGCATACAAGTGTGAGTGGTGCTGGGAGCGTACAGGTGTGAGTGGTGCTGGGAACGTACAGGTGTAAGGGGGATGAGAGCTTACAGGTGTGAGGGGGCTGAGAGTGTACAGGTGTGAGGGGGCTGGGAGTATACAGGTGTGAGGGGGGCTGGGAGCATACTGATGTGAAGGGGCTGAGGGCGTACAGGTGTGAGTGGTGCTGGGAGCATACAGGTGTGAGTGGTGCTGGGAGCATACAGGTGTGAGGGGGGCTGGGAGCGTACAGGTGTGAGTGCTGCTGGGAGCATACAGGTGTGAGGGGACTGAGAACGTACAGGTGTGAGGGGGGCTGAGGCACTGAAGGACATGGTGAGATGGCTAGTGGGCAGATTTGGTAGGACGGCCAGTGGGCGGGACCCTGGGGAATGTTGGTGATAAGGCTCCGGGTGCCCAGGCATAAAGCTGTATAAGGTGCTCCACAATTTCTGATGGCTGCCCTGCGCACCAGTAGTGGTATGTTGTTGAAGAGAACAGTAGTGTGATGGAATATGATCAGGAACAATTGGAGGGAGCTGGGGGATATCATCTTCATTTTATTTGTGTTGTATAAGGGGAAATAGAGTGAATGAAAAAGAAGAGACCCATCTGTACTTGTTACCTGATCGCAAAGAAGCAATTGAGTTTCTGGACGTGAGCATATAGTCTATGAATGTATTTAGCTGCCAACCTGGCAACAAGAAGCCAACATTTCAGAAGTTGTCCAAGTTGTGTTATGTGTAAGTTACGTGTAATTGTTATTGGAATACATTTTTTAGCCAGAATTAAAGAGGAAGTAAACCCTGATGGGTTTACTTCCTCTTTCATTCCCTGCAAAGGCAAAGCATAATGGACTACTATGCATCGCATAGTAGCCCATTATGTGTCACTTACCTGACACAGGAGCCAGCGATGTCACCGCTGTCCCCTGTAGTCTGGCGCATCCATATTTTCGGTGGGGTCTCGCAGCTCCGCCGCTGTCATTCGGCGGAGCCGCGATGACGTCACTCCCACGCATGCGCATGGGAGCCGACACGCGCGGCAGCTCCGTTGTTGGAAATGCCGCGCTTAGTGCGCCTGCACGCCGCTGACAGCGGTGCCTGTCTTCGGGCAAATATCTCCTAAACCGTATAGGTTTAGGAGATATTTCTTGGACCTACAGGTAAGCCTTAATCTAGGCTTACCTGTAGGTCAAAGTGGTTTGTAAGGGTTTACAGCCACTTTTCTCCCAAGCAAATGTTGAATGAATCCTTCACTGTCAGCAATGTAATATTTACTCATATATCAGAGTAAAATATCAAAAATCACTCCAGTTGTGCTTAGCCTAATATAGAAGTTGAAAGGAGCCTCCACCCCCCCCCCCCCCCCCCCATGATAAAAGTGTACATATAAATAAAAAGCAAACAATGCCCATCCAATATTAATAAAAAGTCCATCAATTATTGCTTGCAAAACACTTCAACTTGTGCAAAAGGTGTGACTCACTCCCCTCATGCCACCCTAATCACCACCAGTAGTTGCCTTTCAATACTGAGTGCTCCAGTCACTTACTAGATCTCCGATCAGCTCTTTATTGTCTGATAAACACCAAGTTAGGTTGAACATTTAAACAAGCCTCAGACGAGCCTCATAGTGTATTCTCAATGGCTCTTCAATTAAATAGTTAAAAAATCACACAAACATAAGTAAATAGATGTGCTTTTCAAGTGTTAGTCAGGCAGTGACCCGCTGTGCCAAGCATAGCATCATGTCTCACCCATCTCTCGGATCAGTGTCACATCCGGTCATCGTTCTGACCACCCTGGTCTACTTGCAGTGTCCTGGAATCACACAGTGGAGTGGAGATCACCAGCAAAGATCGGGCAGTCCTGAGTGTGCAGAAGACCCAAACATCCCGGGGACTCCCGGTATTTTAGAGGCAGGTAGTCATATGACATCACAGCGATGACCAGATGTGACTTTGATCTTTTATTATTATTGGATGAACATTGATTGCTTTTTATCTATATGTACACTTTTATCACAGGGAGGTGGAGGCTCCTTTCAACTTCTAAATTAGGTTTAGTGCTGCTGGAGTGATTTTAGATATTTTACTCTGATACAGTATATGGATTACATTGGTTTAACCACTATCAGACCACCCAATGCATATATACTGCGGCAGGGCAGCCCAGCTGGGCAAAATCATGTACCTGTATATGATTTCATGTATGAGGTCTGGGGCACGTGCCGTCCACCTGCGATCATTCAGAGAAAAGGCAGAACGGTGTTCTGCCTATGTAAACAAGTTTGCCATTCTGTGAGGGAGGAAAATGGAGATTTTGTGTTTCTAAGCAGAAACACAGATCTCTGTTTTCCTCCAGTCACAGCATTCCCCACACAGCTATAAAGCACTCCCTGGAAACTCATTTAATCTTTTGATCACCCCTGATGTTAACCTCTCCCTTGCCAGTGTAATTTATACAGTGACCGTGCATTTTTTTTAGCACTGATCATTGTATTGGTGTCACTGGTCCCCAAAAAGTTTCACTTAGTGAAAGATTTGTCTGCCGCAATGTCACAGTCCTGCTAAAAATCGCTGATCACTGCCATAAGTTGTAAAAACAATTTAAAAAACCCATAAAAATATCCTATAGTTTTTAGACGCTATAATTTTCGCAACCATTCAAAATGCGCTTATTGGGATTTTTCTTTATCAAAAATATGTAGCAGAATACATATTGACCTAAATTAATGAAGAAATTAGATGTTTTACTTGATATGTTTTTATAGCAAAAATGTCTGTCTTTTTTTGTTTATAGCACAAAAAATAAAAACAGCAGAGATGATCAAATCATCAATTTTATTTGAGTACTGTTTCGCCCGACTGGGCAATTGTCAGTTAAATTAATGCAGTG
Source organism: Lithobates pipiens (assembly GCF_037356315.1). NCBI lineage: Eukaryota > Metazoa > Chordata > Amphibia > Anura > Ranidae > Lithobates > Lithobates pipiens. Next base: position 509,073,678 of record NW_027507748.1, read on the forward strand.
CCATATCGCAAAAAAATGGCCTGGTCAGGAACCTTCTGGAGCTGAAGTGGTTAAACCAAGCAGCAGCTACCCAGAATTGTATGTGATGTGGGTGTTTATTTACTTCTAGGAGTGCAAAGTTTTGCACAGGAGATTTGGAATGTAATAGTTATGGTGGAAGAGAACTGTTTGCAGATGGACAATTCAGTAACCCCTACATTAGCTACATTTTCTAAGCCTGGAAGGTCACTGTCAATTCAGCAACTATGAAATTATACTCAAGTAATTCCTGACACTTTGTATTACTTGATTGATTGTTACATAGTTAGTAAGGTTGACTAAAGTCACCAGTCCATCCTGAGTGAGTGTCTATAATTGTCCCTACCCTTGTGCATTGCACACTCACGTTGGTCCCTACGCTCAAGGAGCCCACAATCCCCATTCATATACTAGGGTCAATTTTGGACAGAAGCCGATCAACCTACCTGCATGTCTTTGGGGTGTGGGGAAGGCTGGGGTGCACGGAGGGGGCCCATGCAGGTACAGGGAGAGTATGCAGGCTCCAGGCGGGTGGTGTCATGGTTGGGATTCGAACCAGTGATCCTTTTTTGCTGCTAGGTGCTAACCACTACACCACTGTGCCACCCCCATAGTGATGATTGTAATCATTTATATAGAGACCAAGGTGGTAGAAACACACAATAGACTGAAGATAGAATAAAAAATAATAATTCTTTGTTCAAAAAACAAATGTCTTATCCCCTTAATACTAGCCACTTAACCAGTTGCCGACCGCCGCACGACGATGTACGTCGACAGCATGGCACGGGCAGGCATATTGACGTACATGTACGTCCCTTGCCTCCCGCGGGTTGGGGGCCCGATCGGGCCCCCGCCCGGTGCCTGCAGCGGTCGGTTTTCGTCCGGGAGCGATCCAGGACGAGGGGGCGGCCATTCATTCATGGCCACCCCCTCGCGATCGCTCCCGACGAATAGGAATCCCCCGTGACATCACTTCCTCTCCTGTAATGTAAACACAGGAGAGGAAGTGATGTATTCTCTCCTCCGTGTCGGTATTTTTCGTTCCGACACGGAGGAGAGCGGATCGGTGAGTTGCACCAACACTCTACACACACAGTAGAACATGCCAGGCACACTCACACCCCCCCCGATCACCCCCCCAATTACCCCTGCCCCCCAGTCACAGTGACACCAATGTCATTTTTTTTTTTGCATTGGTGTCATTTGTGACTGTAATAACTGTTAGGGCAGTTAGGGTTAGCCCCCTTTAGTTGTAATGTACCCCCTAACCCCCCCAATAAAGGTTTAACCCCGTGATTACCCCCCGTCGCCAGTGTCACTAAGGCTGGGTTCACATTGCAGCGGTTTATGAGAACGAATGTGATTCGCACTGCACTGCAGTGCAAATCACATCCGATCTCTGTGCGATTCGAGTTCAGCCATTCGCCGCACCCGCCACACCCGCCGCACCCGCCGCAAATTCGCACGGGACCCTTTTTTTGGCCCGCAGCAGAATCGGATCGCATGGGTGTTCACACCATGCGATCCGAGTTTGCAGATCGCACTGCGATATGCGAACTGATCTGGGGGTGTCAGTAACATTTCACTGACACTCCCAGCAGTCCGCATAGGGCAGTGTGAACTGCCGCCGGGAGGCATGCGATGCGGGAACCCGCCGCGGATTTGCGGCGTTTCCGCATCGCTCCAGTGTGAACCCAGCCTAATAAGCGATAATTTTTCTGATCGCCGTATTAGTGTCACAGGTGACGCTAGTTAGGCAGGTAGGTATTTAGGTTCGCCGCAGCTTTTTATAGCGCCAGGGACCCCCATATACTACCGCATAAAGCCCCCTGATTGCCCCCTAGTTAACCCTTTCACCAGTGATCACCATATAACTGTTACAGGTGACGCTGGTTGGTTAGTTATTTTTTTATAGTTTCAGGGCACCCGCCATTTATTACCTAATAAAGGTTTAACCCCCTGATCACCCGGCGGGTGTCATTTGTGACTAATAACTGTTAGGGCAGTTAGGGTTAGCCCCCTTTAGTTCTAAGGTACCCCCCTAACCCCCCCAATAAAGGTTTAACCCCGTGATCACCCCCCGTCGCCAGTGTCACTAAGGCTGGGTTCACATTGCAGCGGTTTATGAGAACGGATGTGATTCGCACCGCACTGCAGTGCAAATCACATCCGATCTCGAGTTCAGCTATACAGATAATGATACTGATTGGTTAGTTCTTTTTTTATAGTTTCAGGGCACCCGCCATTTATTACCTAGTCTCACTAGTGTACCCCTAGATTTAGGGGTGTCTACTTTCCAAAATGGGGTCATTTGGGGGGGGGTTTGTGCCATCTTGGCATTTTATGGCCTTCAAAACTGTAACGCCCTTAGAAAGCCTGAAGGCGGTGCTTGGTTTTCGGGGCCCCGTACGCGGCTAGGCTCCCAAAAAGTCCCACATATGTGGTATCCCCGTACTCAGGAGAAGCAGCAGAATTTATTTTGGGGTGTCATTTCACATATGCCCATGGCATGCGTGAGCAATATATCATTTAGTGACAACTTTGTGAAAAAAAAAAAAAAAAAAAGTTTGTAATTTTCCCGCAACTTGTGGCAAAATATAAAATATTCCATGGACTCAACATGCCTCTCAGCAAATAGCTTGGGGTGTCTACTTTCTAAAATGGGGTCATTTGTGGGGGTTTTGTGCCATCTTGGCATTTTATGGCCTTCAAAACTGTAATAGGTAGTGAGAAGTGAACTCAAAAATTTACGCCCTTAGAAAGCCTGAAGGCGGTGCTTGGTTTTCGGGGCCCCGTACGCGGCTAGGCTCCCAAAAAGTCCCACATATGTGGTATCCCCGTACTCAGGAGAAGCAGCAGAATTTATTTTGGGGTGTCATTTCACATATGCCCATGGCATGCATGAGCAATATATCATTTAGTGACAACTTTGTGAAGAAAAAAAAAAAAGTTTGTAATTTTCCCGCAACTTGTGGCAAAATATAAAATATTCCATGAACTCAACATGCCTCTCAGCAAATAGCTTGGGGTGTCTACTTTCTAAAATGGGGTCATTTGTGGGGGTTTTGTGCCATCTTGGCATTTTATGGCCTTCAAAACTGTAATAGGTAGTGAGAAGTGAACTCAAAAATTTACGCCCTTAGAAAGCCTGAAGGCGGTGCTTGGTTTTCGGGGCCCCGTACGCGGCTAGGCTCCCAAAAAGTCCCACATATGTGGTATCCCCGTACTCAGGAGAAGCAGCAGAATTTATTTTGGGGTGTCATTTCACATATGCCCATAGCATGTGTGAGCAATATATCATTTAGTGACAACTTTGTGTAAAAAAAAAAAAAAAAAAAATTTTTTGTCATTATTCAATCGCTTGAGGCAAAAAAATAAAATATTCAATGGGCTCAACATGCCTCTTATCAATTTCCTTAGGGGGTCTACTTTCCAAAATGGGGTCATTTGGGGGGGTTTTGTACTGCCCTGCCATTTTAGCACCTCAAGAAATGAGATAGGCAGTCGTAAACTAAAAGCTGCGTAAATTCCAGAAAACGTACCTTAGTTTGTAGATGTGACAACTTTTGCGCAAACCAATAAATATACAATTATTGACTTTTTTTTTACCAAAGACATGTGGCTGAATACATTTTGGCCTAAATGTATGACTAAAATTGAGTTTATTGGATTTTTCTAATAACAAAAAGTAGAAAATATCATTTTTTTTCAAAATTTGCGGTCTTTTTACGTTTATATCGCAAAAAATAAAAATCGCAGAGGCAATCAAATACCATCAAAAGAAAGCTCTATTTGTGGGAAGAAAAGGACGCAAATTTTGTTTGGGTACAACATTGCATGACCGCGCAATTACCAGTTAAAGCAGCGCAGTGCCAAAGTGTAAAAAGACCTCTGGTCATTTACCAGCAAAATGGTCCGGTCTGAAAGTGGTTAAGGACTAGCCTCATTTTGAGATTTTGGTGTTTACAAGTTTAAAACATTTTTTTTGCTAGAAAATTACTTAGAACCCCCAAAAATTATATATTATACCCTAAAGAATAAAATGGCAGTCATTGCAATACTTTTTTTTCACACTGCATTTGCGCAGCGGTCTTACAAGCACACTTTTTTGGGAAAAAATTTACTTTTTTAAATAAAAAAATAAGACAACAGTAAAGTTAGCCCAATTTTTTTTATATTGTGAAAGATAATCTTACACCAAGTAAATTTATACCCAACATGTCAAGCTTCAAAATTGCGCCTGCTCGTGGAATGGCGTCAAACATTTACCCTCCATAGGCACATAACGATTGCGGAGATACCTTACATGTGTGGTTTGACCACTGCTTTCATATGCATAGCGCTACTCACGTATGTGTTCGCTTCTGCGCGTGAGCTTGTCGGGACAGGGGGCTGTCATATTTTTTATTATTATTTATTTTACTTAATTTTATTTATTTTTTCACAGTTTTTTTTTTTTTAATTGGGTCACTTTTATTCCTATTACAAGGAATGTAAACATCCCTTGTAATAGAAAAAATCATGACTGTTCCTCTTAAATATGAGATCTTGGTGTAAAAAAGTCCTCAGATCTCATATTTAGACTTAAACGCAATAAAAAAAATTGAGATTTGAAAAAATGGCTTTGAAAAAATGGCCCTTTAAGACGTATGGGTCACTTCCGGTTCCGGCGCCATATGAGGAGGAGGTAAGCGGGACCGCTCCGACCGCTCACCCCCCTGAAACCGGCTGCTAAGTCTGCCATACGCCTCGGGGATCCCCCCCCCCGGACTCCGGGAGTAGTTGAGCCGCTAATGGATCGATTTGTGGAGCGATCCACGCATAGATCGTTCGCCGCGGTGGTCGCCGCTGACATGAACCAGGCCGAGAATCCGGCCAAGATGGCGCCGATGCAATGCCTCACAGAATCTTCCCCGCTGTCTCCGGCGGTTCCCACCGCTACCACGGCCCCCACTGCTTACATTGCACAGGCAGTAGTATCTCTCCTGACCCCCACGCTGACAGCTACTATTGATTCAGCTATTCAAAAAGCCATGGAGCAGCTCCACACTGAACTCCAGCATCAGGCCCAGCGTCTCACACATGCGGAGGAACGCATTTCCCTCATGGAAGATGACACCACAGCACAATCCGCGGCCATAGCACGCCTTACTCATTCCACCAGAGACCTCTGGATTAAAATCGATGATTTAGAAAATAGGGCCAGAAGGAACAATTTGAGGGTAGTGGGCCTACCAGAATCGGTTACCGCAGCACAGCTGACTGACATTTGCGCTGAAGCCATTCCTGCGCAATTGGGCCTTAAATCGCCATGCATTGTTGAAAGGGCCCACCGCCTTGGCCACCCCAATGAACAGCGCGCTAAACCCAGGGCAGTCATTGTCCGCTACCTTAACTATGCTGATAAGCATGCTATACTACAAAAATTTCGATCACAACGTTCCCTGACTGTTGATGGGGCGACCTTGCTTCTATTTGCTGATTATTCCATGGAAGTCATGAAACTGCGCAAGGCCTTCTCACCGATATGTGCGGCCCTCTTCAACAACCATGTTAAATTTACTCTAGCATACCCGGCAGTACTTCACATTACTTCCTCGGATGGTACCCGCCGCACGTTTACCTCTCCAGCTGAGGCGGAACATTTTCTAAACTTTCCTGCTAACATGGACACGGCCCATGCCCCCTCCACCAGATCTCTTTCGCCTGGACCGGCTCACGAGCCTAACGCCGGCACCCCCCAACGTATGAGTCCTGAAAAACCACCTTATAAACGAAGCCGCTCGACCACCCTTCCTCCTCGCACAGCCCTTCGCTGAGGATCACTTTTTACTGAGCTTCTGTGCCTTTCCTCATGATGGAGGTCCTGCCTCTCCTACTGCTTTGACACAGGATGGATGTTAGCTGTCCTACTGCTTCGCAAGTTGTTCTGCGAACCTTCAGTGTGTTATGTTTGCGACTGCTCCCTCGCTTTATACCTCTCTCATCGTTACTGTTACGGATTGGTATATACAGGGGAATGGTTTGCGCTTTTCTTTGTTGTTTTTTTTTTCATAACCTAGGCCCGACTACCTGTAGTGGGCTTGTCTACTACTATGTTTTGGTTGTCTTCTGTTACCTGTGTTACTTTCACCTATGTTACTTGTGTTAGTGATGCTCCATTTCTTTTATTTTATTTTGCTGCTGAATCCTACTTCCTCCTGAAGTCCATTGCCCTACCCTTCTTCCCTGATCTTCCCTCCCCTCCTCGTCTTTTACCTCCCTCCCCCCTCCCCCCCTCCCTTGTCATGCCTGTCCTCCCCCTTTTTTCCCTGCCTTTTCCTTCCACCCCTCCCTATACCCCGAGGTGCGATTCTGGCCTCTCCCAGGGGGTGCGGTCATTCTCTGGGAGACGTGTTTTTACAACGTTCCTTATGTGGAAAAAAGTGAAGATGTGGTTTACACTTGCTTTGTTGCTTTACTGTCCTGTCTTTTTCTCTCTTCATTACCCCTTTCCTACTATTTCTATCCGTGCTCTCCTTTCCTCCCCTCTCTCTCCTCCCTCCCTGTCCACTGTGCCATCTTATATACACATGCTAGCCCCTACTACAATACTCACCCTCAATCCCTTCGGATCTCCTTTAATAGTAGCTTTACGTCTTTTATACACCCACCACACACCTGATGGCTGACACGAGCGGAACCCAACTGACCGTGGTTACGTGGAATGTCAAGGGCCTTAGATCTCCTGCTAAACGTATGAAAATACTTAGACATCTTAAACGTCTGCGGACAGATGTGGCGCTCCTACAGGAGACCCATTTGTCCGCTGACGACATCTCTCGCCTTCGGAAACTCTGGGTCGGAGAGGTCTTTGGCTCACCTGCGGATGGTCGCAAGGCGGGCGTGGTTATCCTCTTACACAAACATCTTCGCTATACGACTTGGGACGTCCGCACTGACTCGAGTGGGCGTATGCTTACAGTACGTCTCTCTGTGAACAACAAAGATCTAGCCTTTACTAACATCTATGCCCCTAATTCCCCTGACTCTACATTTTTCCAAGACCTGCTGGCTTGGATATCGAACGTGCCTGAAACACTACATCTAGTTGGGGGGGATTTTAATTCAGTCATTAACCCATTGGAGGATAGACAATATCGGGATCATCATGACGCCACCAGGGTTGGTTCTCACACTCCTACTACCACACCACTAGATAGGACTTTTTCTACCCTCCAGTTCACTGATATCTGGCGCCTGACTCACCCCACCGATCGGGAATTCACTTACTTCTCGCCCCCTCACAAATCGTTTTCACGACTCGATTACTTTTTTGCATCCCCACCCCTCATGTCGTTCGTTAGGGACCCGGAGATCAAAGATATGGCGATCACTGACCATTGCCCAGTCTTGGTCCGTTTATTACATACCAAACCCTCTTCACCATTACTCACATGGCGCTTCCCTTCACATTTGGCCGACAATGAGGATTTCAAGCAGATGTTGTTAACTAGCTGGTCGGAATATACTGATACCAATTCGTTACACTTAGATGATCCCAATCTGTTTTGGGAAGCGGGTAAGGCCTACCTCAGGGGAAAAATCATTGCCTATGTATCTAAACACAAGAAGCATTCCAAACAGCAATACCTGCTCGCCAGCCAAAAACTGCGGGTAATGCATTTAAACCTTCTTCGCGATAGGACTCCAGCCAATGTTCTGGCCTGGCAACTAGCCAAGCGAGAATTTGACCTGTGGGCAGACGCGCAGGAACGTTTAACCTCCTCTTATCACACATTACGCCTCCATAAATATGGCAACAAGGCGGGAAAACTTCTCTCTAGACTTTGTTCAGGCTCTCATCGCCCCACTTACATACACACCTTAAAACGCTCGGATGGTTCCCTCGTTTCTGCTCCTGAGGAAATCAGTAAGATTCTTACGGATTATTACACATCCTTGTATGCATCCGACCCTATTGATCAATCTTTAGCTGACAACCTACTGTCCAAAATCCACTTGCCAAAACTAACTACCCAGCAACTAGAATCTATTAACGCTTCTATTACACTGGAAGATGTTAAGTCCACTATTAAACACTTGTCCTCATCCAAAGCCCCGGGTCCAGATGGCTATACAGCCGAATTTTATAAGCTTACTCAAGATTTCATCCCCGACACTTTATGTAAAGTATTCTCTACTCTTTGGCAGGGGGGTTCCTATCTCCCTACTGGCTCTCAGGCACATATAAAACTGATAGGGAAAAAGGGGAAGGACCCCTCCCACCCTGGATCCTATAGGCCAATATCCTTAATAAATGTGGATGTGAAGATTTTGTCCAAAATTATTGCCTCCCGCCTAGCTAAGCTTCTCCCCTCTCTCCTACACCCAGCACAATCTGGATTCACCACAGGCAGATCCGCCACACTTAACATCCGCAAAGTTCTCTTGGCATTGGAATGTGCCAAGCAAAACCCGGACTGTGACATGGCCATTATTTCAGTTGATGCCGAAAAGGCCTTTGACAACATTAATTTTATCTGGTTGTTCAAAGTTCTTCGGACTTTTGGTTTCTCTGGCCCGATTCTACATTTCTTGCGCCAAATGTACGCTGCTCCGACTGCTAAATTGGTGACTCCAGATTTTGTCTCCCCAACCATTCCTCTTACTAAGGGCACACGGCAAGGTTGCCCACTTTCTCCCCTACTCTTTAATTTAGCCATAGAACCTCTCTCCAGAATTCTAAATTCCCCTGACGGCATCAGTGGTATCCCCATACATGGTCATAAATTGCAATCTGCCCTCTTTGCGGATGACATTCTCCTGTTCTCCTCAAACCCTTTAACTGACTTTGAAACCATTCGTAACCTGTTTGCAACCTTCCGGCTTTGCTCGGGGTTTCGAATCAATTATGATAAAACTGAAGTTCTAGCCCTACACCCACGCAAAGCCCGAATCTGGCAATCTTCTTCACCCTTTACTCTGGCACGGCACTTTATCACGTATTTAGGTATATGTATTGGTAGAGAACCCTCCTCTCTGTACTCCCTTAACTATCCCCCACTGTTGACTAAGATCAGGCAGGAATTGGAGTCTTGGGCAGGCCTGCCGCTCTCACTCTTTGGGAGATGCCATTTATTCAAGATGGTATCCTTTGCGAGACTTTTATATCCGCTGCAAACTATCCCACTTTTATTAAAACACTCCGATGTTCAAACATTACACAAAGCCCTAAGTGCTTTCTTATGGGCGAACAAAAAACCTCGCATTGCTCTTCAGAAACTCAGTCTCCCGAAGTCTGAGGGAGGGGCTGGCCTGCCCAATATTCGCTTCTACAATCTCTCCTGCCTAGTACGCCAAGGGTTGGATTGGATAGTGGGTAAATCTAGATATTCGAACTATGTTCTTGAAAGTGCACTGGCACATCCCTATACTCTTCCTGCTGTTCTTCATTCTAATTTGCATGTCCTCCCGAGTCATCTCAAGGCTAATGTTCTCATCCGTGACACTGTGATCGCCTGGAGGGAAACCAGAAAACTCATGGGACTGCCTACCAACATCTCTAAGCATCTCACCATTCAAGGGAACCCAATGTTTCCTCCCTCCACGGCCCATCAGGCCTTTGCACTTTGGGGCACAAAAGGATTGAAATCAATTGACTCCCTATATGACCTCCCTAGGGGACGACTCAAATCCTACCATGCTCTGGCTTCCGAATACTCCCTCCCTCCCTCTCATGCGTTCTACTACCTCCAATTGACACATTATTTACAAGATATAGGAGGGACTCGGCCTGACTCTTGTTCGACCTCTCCTCTAGATTCCTTGCTTCAACGTGACACTTATTCTATCTCCGATCTTTATACTCAGCTAATCAGCTACCAAGCAGACAAGTACCACCTCGCTCCTTTTAAGAATTGGGCCTCCATCTTGGGTGATCCAGGCTTCTCCGATAACATTCTCAAAGGATACAGACTCATTCATAAACTCATTATCTCTGAAGTCTGGCGGGAAACTCAATTTAAAATTATTCACAGGGCCTACTATCCATTTTGCACTGCCAAGGGAGATCCTTCTCAGTCCAAATGCTCATGGTGCTCTTTGGATCGCCCCACCTTGCTTCATCGCCTATGGGAATGTAATTCAATTTCCACCTTCTGGGACTCGGTGCTACATTACATATGGACCATTACTACTGTACATGTACCTAAGGAGCAACTCATTTGCTTGTTCAGCTGTGACCCCGCTGGCTCTGAAAGACCTCAACCAGGATCCGTGGTGCTATCGCATTGGATTCACGTATGTTTACTGGCTGCCCGCAGAACCATTATGTCTCATTGGATAACCCCATCTCCTCCGAGTATACAAGGTGTAAAACAAGCTCTTTTATCCCTGTTCTACATGGAAAAGCTGGACACCATTTCTTCACATTTCCAGTCCACTGCCCGGTTCTTCTCCCGGTGGAAAAATTACATTGAAAACTCGTTTTCTCCTGCTGATATTCCATCGATAATGTACCCTTTCCGATATACTGACTGGTACCTCAAACGTAACCTCACAAACTCGTTGGGGAAGCTTAAGCTACCGACCTCCCATCTTTCTACTCACCCCCTCAACGTTGTGCATTATCCGCCATGATTCCAGTGGATATTCTTTGGACTTTTCATAAGCGGTTGTTAGTTCTATTTACCTTTCTACTACTCGCATCGATGCAATGGACTTTCATAGGTCTACTATCACAGGGTTCTAAATTTGTCAATTGCTCTTTGTACTTAGTGGTATTTGATATTTTTGCTTTCTGTACTTGTCAATTCCCTCTGTAACGGAGGTTTACCATATTATGCAGTACTGCTGAAGGCACACAATCCCCTCATATTTCCTACCCCTCCCTCCCCCTCTTCTTCTCTTTTCTTTTCTTTCCTCCTCTTTTCTCTCCTTTTCTCGCAAATTTTTCTAGTGTTTTAGATTTGATCCTTGGTTTGGACCTCCTGGATGATTGATATCCAGATTTTATGAGAATCTGTCCATTGTTATATTTTCTGTAATCTGTTAAACTTGAATAAAAATATATTTGAAAAAAAAAAAAAGACGTATGGGTGGAAGTGACTTTATGATGTTGCTTCCTCCCTGCTATGGTATGGAGACGGGTGGGGGCCATCTTCCCCTCACTCGTCTCCATACCCAGCCACATACAGGTCCCGATCGTAAACACGACTGGCTCCTGAAGAGATAGATACCTCAATTCACATACAGGTCCCGATCGCCTCCGCCACTCCCGAGAGAGAGCGGCGGGAGGGGAGTGGCACCTCTCTGACTGCCGATAATAGTGATCTGCCAGTGAATCCACCACAGAGACCACCATTATTGTAAGCACAACTGGCTTCTGAAGAGATAGATACCTCGATTGTGGCAGTGGCTGCTGCCGTTACCGAGATATCCATATTTAAAGTGTCGACGTATATGTACAGGAGCCAGTCGGCTAGGCTAAATGTGAGACAATAATAATTTCTTCTGATGAGTATTTGCAGTCTATTAGAACAGAAGCAGCATCATAGCTAAACTGTAGTGTTGGGAGAGCAGTTTGGACCAAGCACAAGTTTGGGCATCGCCTGTTCGCATGGTCAGTGAACACCGAATTTGCAGGGCACTCGCGGGATGTTTGCCCACGAGCACCCCACAATGCACTGCACACTGCATTCTAGGGCCCTAATTAGAAGAAGCATTTCACCTGACCAGCGAAGGGTGTGGTCTGGCTCTGCTCTGTGGTGGCCGCTTGATCAGAGCTCTCCTGCATGCAGGAGCTGTTATTTCACACTACAGGGACCAGGCATGCACCAGAGACACTGCAGATATGGGTAAAAATGATCATACACCCATGGCATCCTGCAGCCTCAAAGATCCGCTCTCACAATCCATGGGAAATATACCAGCGATGTTCCATATGGCTGCTGGAGGAGGCCATGAGGCCTCCGAGATGTAGCAGGCCTGCTCTGCCACCAACCACTCGTCAGCACAACAGGCAAATGGGAGTCCATCCACACACATTACTGAGCTAAAAAATGGCATTCACTCCATATCTGCCCCGATGGGGACGATGGAACATTCTGTAACCCGCCACATGGATGCCATCAGGCAGGTACAAAGATCATCAACACCGACTTGTCACATATTTTAGAAATCCACAGACATCTGGAGGACCTTGATAATCGAGGCCGCCGCCATAACATTGGGATCAGAGGGATCGTGTAGCCTGTGGAGCAACAGCGCATTGAACAGACAGTTGCTGGAATGTTTAATGACTTGTTAGACAGACCTGCAGATTCCTCCATAGAGATGGAAAGAATCCACAGAGCACTTAGACCAAGGGGCCATGAGAATGATATTATATGTTGCCTAGTAAATTTCCCATTAAAATAAGCAATCCTCAGGAAGTCAAGAGAACATAATTGAGTTAGGCGGAGCCATGCACAAACCTCAGTTCCTGGTATGATAGCTGCTCGCTGAGCCTTTGGATCGCAGCTGGAGCGCACGATGCATGTGTGATATTACCACAGCTCTGAGACTATCAGTTACCCCCTAGTTGTAGTTGTTTTGGGAAAGTTTTCTTGCATGGAATATTTTTATTTTTGTCCTGTTTTTAACCCATTTTTTGAGTTTTAAATAAAAACCTTCTCAATTTTGAATTATGGGAGCCCATATCTAGTTTTTTGCATGATTATTCAATATTGAAAGCAACCACCTTGTACTGGATATCGGAGGGAAATACTGGAGAATTAGGAAGGAGCCTGGCTGGCTGACCCGCTTCTGGAAGGATCATCTACACTTGCACACCAAGTCTTTCCTACATGTGAGATACCCCTGCAGGGGTTAGTGGAGCTGGCGAGTGGGGACCCAGGAGTGGGAGCACAAAAGTAACTTGGATATCTCTGCGTTTACAAGCATTGATAACTTTGGCATTTTTAAAGACTTTTTTTCTGATATATTTTGGATATGCACATTTTTTTCAGCACCTGTGAATTTTTGGACTGGTTATTCTTAGTTCAAGTTTATATGTACTTATGGTCACTGTCATTGCACCATATTGTATAGCTTTTTCAGTATCTATCACTTTTAGCTCTAGCGTCTACAAAATAGGGGATAGTTTTATGGCATTTTTATCATTTTTTTTGTTTTACTGGTAATAGCAGCGATCAGCAATTTTTTATCATGACTGTGACATTATGGTGGACAGATCACTGTCCACTAGGTGGTGCTGTAGGGGTTAAGTGTGTCCTAGGGAGTGATTCCAACTGTGGGGGGGGAGGGCTATGTGTGACATGACACTGATCACAGCTCCCGATTACAGGGAGCTGTGAAAAGTGTCAGTGTCATAAGGCAGAATGGGGAAATGCTTGTTTACATTAGCATCTTCCTGTTCTTCCTCACCGTGCGATAATCTCAGGTATCCCCATGGACAGTGATCATGCTTACAGAGCTACCGACGGGTGGGCACACGCACCCTCAAGCCACCTCTTAAACGGCAACATACAGGTAAGTTAATCTGCCTGTACATGCCCTTTTGCTGCAGTATATCTGCGGGAAGCGGTTAATAGGCCCCACAATGGCAGCCTTCCAAACTTCAACCAAATCAATAAACCCCAGAGGCAGCCATCATGGATCCATAGGGAGCAGCTATCATATTCCACCAGATTGTAGAGCTCTTTTCTTTCTGCCCACTTCGTACAGCTCAGCTGTGTGGGTCTTTTTTAGCACATGTGCAGCCAATGGCACTGTTGAAATGTTCAATCTCTGCCACAAGGAGATTAAGCGTGGCAAAAACCCCAGGCATTTGGTTACCACATGTTTTCAAATGCAGTTAACCAGTCAGCATCAAAGTCCACAATACTACTGACACATGGTCCAGCAAGCATAGGGATATGAATCTGTATCTTTCACAGCACTCTTGGTAACTCTGCTTGCAACTATGAAAGATGCAGGACAGGGCTCAGTGCTGGAGCTTGTTTTTCAGCCACGTCTCGAGCCAATTGAGACATTACAGCACATGGACACTTGGACATTCCCCCTAACTTATAAATACACCCGATCCAGCGGCCATTTTACATTCTTTCTTCTGTCACTATAGGGAGAGGTTGCTGTGTGGAGCAGGGAGAGATTACAGTGACCTAAATCGCTAGCTATTTGGTACACAAAAGTTATTGTCAGTTTATATAGGGACAGGCAGGAAGCAGTGTGTGAGGCAGTGAGGGTCAGTTTAATCAGTAGCTGTTACTATTAGTTCCACAAAGGTTCTTTTCAGGACTGGTATGGTAATAGGCTTGTACACGTATAATATTCTTTCTTCCAAATATAGAAAGAATATTATACTTGACTGCTGCCCTTCTGCTGCAGTCTGCTAATCATTCACAACCCACTTGTTCCACAAAGCTCCTTATAAGGACTGGTAACTTGGTCTGTCTAGGGTGCTACAGTACATAGGGTTGAGTGAGGTACAGTCTGCCATACTATAAGGACTGGTATCGGTCCACAATACATAGGGTTGAGGTGCACTACTGCTGACCGCTGCCCTATACTGCAGCAGTCCTTCATCGGTATAGGGACTGACGTACAGTCTGCTAATCACTCACACACAACCTACTTGGTCCACAAAGGTCCTTATAAGGACTGGTAAGGTATAGGGTACTACAGTACATAGGGTTGACTGAGGTATAGTCTGCCATTCTATAAGGACTGGTATCGGTCCACAATACATAGGGTTGAGGTGCACTTCTGCTGACCGCTGCCCTATACTGCAGCAGTCCTTCATCAGTATAGGGACTGATGTACAGTCTGCTAATCACTCACACACAACCTACTTGGTCCACAAAAGTCCTTATAAGGACTGGTAAGGTATAGGGTACTACAGTACATAGCGTTGAGTGAGGTACAGTCTGCCATTTTATAAGGACTGGTATCGGTCCACAATACATAGGGTTGAGGTGCACTACTGCTGACCGCTGCCCTATACTGCAGCAGTCCTTCATCGGTATAGGGACTGACGTACAGTCTGCTAATCACTCACACACAGCCTACTTGGTCCACAAAGGTCCTTATAAGGACTGGTAAGGTATAGGGTACTACAGTACATAGGGTTGAGTGAGGTACAGTCTGCCATTCTATAAGGACTGGTATCGGTCCACAATACATAGGGTTGAGGTGCACTACTGCTGACCGCTGCCCTATACTGCAGCAGTCCTTCATCGGTATAGGGACTGAGAGTTTTGTCACAGGGTAATTTAAAAAATGACAGGCAGAGGAAGAGGCAGGCCCTTCCGCAGGGGTGGTAGGGGTAGGGCAGGAGCAACAGGCTTGAGCCAAAGTGGGAAGTTGCAGAAGGTGCGTTCAATTACTTTAAAGGACGCACCAGACTTGGTTGAGTGGCTCGCTCAGCCTTACTCTTCTGCACCCTCCTCATCCTCTCGATCTGCACCCTCTTCTTCCCTCTCTGCTATGTGCACCCCCAAAGACACTACCACCAACAACACCACCACCACCACATACCTTACGCTTGAGTCACAGGAATTATTTCCCGATCCATATCAAGAGGACATTTCTGATGCGCAGCCACTCTTGGTATTGGGTCAGGAAGAGGAGGTAACAACAACCGCTACTCAGCAGTCTGACGACAGTACCCAGATCAGCCCAAGGAGGAGGTTGGTCCCCGGTGTTGCTGCCTACTCCGAGATCTCTACTTATAGCGGTGGGGAAAGTGATGTTGATGATGACGTGTCTAGTGATGTCACGTGGGTGCCCACAAGAGAGGAAGAGGAGGGGAGTTCAGAGGGAGATATGGACCAGCAGATAGGGAGGAGAAGCAGGAATAACTTACATTGCACAGGAGAGACAAAACAGACTGCAAATGTATCAGGAGCGAGTCAGTGACCATGTACGGTCACATCTGGCGCTCCCAGGACACCGGCACATGGCTCCGCAGTGTGGGCTTTTTTTAACGTGTCCGCTGCTGACAATAGCGTTGCCATCTGCAATCTTTGCAGTCAACGCATTAGTCGCGGTAAGCCCAACACTCACCTAGGGACGACCGCCTTAAGAAGGCACATGAGCAGCCATCACCGAGCCGAGTGGGAGTAACGGAACACACAAAGCCACACTGCAGGCTCTCACCGTCCAGCCTCGTCTTCTACTTCTCCTTCTCCTCTCTCCTCACAATTGTCCTCCACTCCACCTTCCATCATGCCAAGCTCACGTTTTTCTGCAAAAAGGCAAAAAAATTATGACGCTGGATAACCCTCTTGCCCAATGGTTGACGGCTGGCTTGTCAGAACTCATAGCCCGCCAACTACTGTCATATAAACTGGTGGACTCGGAGGCCTTTCGAAAATTTGTGGCCATTGGAACATCACAATGGAAGGTCCCAGGAAGGAAGTATTTCTCAGAGAAGGGCATCCCAGAGCTATATTGCCATGTTCAGCGGCAAGTGAATGTATCTCTGGCACACAGTGTCGGTGCCAAGATACATCTGACCACAGACACGTGGTCTAGCAAACACAGGCAGGGAAGGTATATCACTTTTACTGCCCACTGGGTGAACCTTCTGACGGCCGCCAAGCATGTAACCCGTGGCACCCGTGTAGATTTGGTTTTACCGCCACGGATTGCATGCAGGGCTGACTCTTCTTCCCCTCCTCCTCCTACTCCATCCTCCTCCCTCTCCTCCTCAGCTGACTCCTCCTTTTCCACTGCTAGCGTCTCTTCCGCTGCGCCGCCCAAGCTCCCCAGAACCTATTCGACATGCCAGGTGAGACATTGCCATGCCGTGTTGCGTCTGTTGTGCCTGGAAGCCAAGAGCCACACTGGCCCGGCACTCCTTTCAGCTTTGCGTTCACAGGCAGATCAGTAGCTAACACCGCTCAATTTGACAGTTGGTAAAGTGGTGTGTGACAACGGTGCCAATCTGCTTAGCGCATTGAAACAGGGCAAAATCACGCACGTGCCAAGCATGGCACACGTCTTAAACTTGGTCGTGCAGCGATTCCTTGTCAAATACCCTGGGGTCCAGGACATCTTGCGGCAGGCAAGGAAAATCTCGGGCCATTTCAGAAGATCTTACATGGCCATGGCTCGCCTTGCTGACATTCAGCGGCGACACAATCTGCCGGTCAGACGTCTTATTTGCGATTGCCCGACACGATGGAACTCATATATTCTATATGCTTGATAGGCTGCTCCAGCAGAAACGTGCAGTTAACGTCTACCTGTATGAACTCTGCGGCAGAACCGGTTCTGGGGAGCTGGGTTTTTTTTCACCGCGCCAGTGGCTGCTCATGCGCGACGCATGCAGACTTCTGCACCCATTTGAGGAGATCACCAAACTGGTCAGTCGCAGCCATGGCGACATCAGTGACATGGTACCTTATGCCTTCTTTATGGAGCGTGCATTGCGTCATGTCATTGATCAAGCTGTAGAGGAGCAGGAGCCGGAAGATGAGGAAGTCGCAATGCTGGATGAATTCCCAGGGGGGGCTACTCTATCTAAGACAAGTCAACAACAGGAGTCTGAAGAGGAGTCAGAGGAGGATGGTGCCGGGGCGGATGAGGAGGAGCAAGAAGAGAATGCTTTAAACCTTTCTGGGATCCCTGTTGTGCGTGGATAGGGAGAGGAGAATGAAGAGGACAACATTATCCTGGATGATGAGCAGGAGCCAGGCCACCACACCGCTTCCACTTTAGTGTAAATGGGAGCCTTCATGCTCCAGTGTTTTAATAGGGACCCCTGTATAAAAAGCATAAGGGTCAAGGACCAGTACTGGGTGGCAACGCACTTAGACCCCCGGTACAAACACAAAATGGCGGAAATGTTACCGCCGTCACAGAGGGCTGGCAGAATGGAGCACTTCCAGGCCTTGCTTCGAGAAATGCTGCATTCTGCCTTTGCGTGCCCTGGCAGAGGAGCAATTCCCACTCCCAGAGAAGGAGTTGCGGGTACCAATCCAACAGCGCCTGCAAGAAGAGGCCGGTTTGAAGATGTGTTGGTGACTTCAGATATGAGGTCATTCTTTCAGCCGACCCATCGACAGGTGTCATCCGGATCCAGCATCAGGGAACGCCTAGACCGTCAGGTGTCCGACTACATCGGGTTAACGGCCGATGTGGACGCTCTGAGAAGTGATGAACCCCTGGACTACTGGGTGGGCAGGCTTGACCTCTGGCCAGAGCTTGCCCAATTTGCAATCAAACTGTTGGCTTGCCCCTCATCCAGTGTCCTGTCCGAAAGGACGTTCAGCGCAGCAGGGGGATCGTGACCGATAAGCGTACTCACCTAGCTCACGACAGTGTTAACTACCTCACATTTCTAAAAATGAATGAGGCATGGATCTCGGAGGAATTCAACACATGTGACCAGTAGACCATGTGTATGTCTATAAACAATTTTTTTAAACAAGCACAAAGACCTTCTTTCTTCATTTGGCTCACTTCCTTGTCCAAAAAAAGCACACCATACTATATGCCCGTACCCTCCTCTTTGAAGAGGTTGAGCGGTGTCATATTTCTACTGGGGCTGCTTATTATGAGGGGCTCCCACCATCCCTGTGCTGTGCTGACTTCCTCCTGGGGCTGCTTATTATGAGGGGCTCCCACCATCCCTGTGCTGTGCTGACTTCCTCCTGGGGCTGTACCTCTGCTGTGCATATTTTGAGGTGCTCCCACCATCCCTGTGCTATGCTCATTATGAGGGGCTCCCACCATCCCTGTGCTGTGCTGACTTCCTCCTGGGGCTGCTTATTATGAGGGGCTTCCACCATCCCTGTGCTATGCTGACATCCTCCTGGGGCTGCTTATTATGAGGGGCTCCCACCATCCCTGTGCTATGCTGACATCCTCCTGGGGCTGCTTATTATGAGGGGCTCCCACCATCCCTGTGCTGACTTCCTCCTGGGGCTGTACCTCTGCTGTGCATATTATGAGGGGCTCCCACCATCCCTGTGCTATGCTAACATCCTCCTGGGGCTGCTTATTATGAGGGGCTCCCACCATCCCTGTGCTATGCTCATTATGAGGGGCTCCCACCATCCCTGTGCTATGCTGACATCCTCCTGGGGCTGCTTATTATAAGGGGCTCCCACCATCCCTGTGCTGACTTCCTCCTGGGGCTGTACCTCTGCTGTGCATATTATGAGGGGCTCCCACCATCCCTGTGCTATGCTGACATCCTCCTGGGGCTGCTTATTATGAGGGGCTCCCACCATCCCTGTGCTGACTTCCTCCTGGGGCTGTACCTCTGCTGTGCATATTATGAGGGGCTCCCACCATCCCTGTGCTATGCTAACATCCTCCTGGGGCTGCTTATTATGAGGGGCTCCCACCATCCCTGTGCTATGCTCATTATGAGGGGCTCCCACCATCCCTGTGCTGTGCTGACTTCCTCCTGGGGCTGCTTATTATGAAGGGCTCCCACCATCCCTGTGCTGCCTTCCTCCTGGGGCTGTACCTCTGCTGTGCATATTATGAGGGGCTCCCACCATCCCTGTGCTATGCTAACATCCTCCTGGGGCTGCTTATTATGAGGGGCTCCCACCATCCCTGTGCTATGCTCATTATGAGGGGCTCCCACCATCCCTGTGCTACGCTGACTTCCTCCTGGGGCTGCTTACGGTACAGGTGTCAGTGCTGTATATCACGGTGCTGATGTCAGTGCTCTCTGTCACGGTGCTGCTGTCAGTACTGTATATCACGGTGCTGGTGTGAGTGCTTTATGTCACGCTGCTGATGTCAGTGCTCTTTATCACGGTGCTGCTGTCAGTGCTGTATATCATGGTGCTGGTGTTAGTGCTTTATGTCACGCTGCTGATGTCAGTGCTCTCTATCATGGTGCTGCTGTCAGTGCTGTATATCACGGTGCTGGTGTGAGTGCTTTATGTCACGCTGCTGATGTCAGTGCTCTCTATCACGGTGCTGCTGTCAGTGCTGTATATCACGGTGCTGGTGTCAGTGCTTTATGTCACACTGCTGATGTCAGTGCTCTCTATCACGGTGCTGTTGTCAGATCACTCTATCACGGTGCAGGTGTCATTGCTGTATGTCACGCTGCTGATGTCAGTGCTCTCTATCACGGTGCTGTTGTCAGATCACTCTATCACGGTGCAGGTGTCATTGCTGTATGTCACGCTG
Organism: Lithobates pipiens; assembly: GCF_037356315.1. Taxonomy (NCBI): domain Eukaryota; kingdom Metazoa; phylum Chordata; class Amphibia; order Anura; family Ranidae; genus Lithobates; species Lithobates pipiens. Next base: position 509,093,844 of record NW_027507748.1, read on the forward strand.
CTGATGTCAGTGCTCTCTATCACGGTGCTGCTGTCAGTGCTGTATATCACGGTGCTGGTGTCAGTGCTTTATGTCACACTGCTGATGTCAGTGCTCTCTATCACGGTGCTGCTGTCAGTGCTGTATATCACAGTGCTGGTGTGAGTGCTTTATGTCACGCTGCTGATGTCAGTGCTGTATATCACGGTGCTGCTGTCAGTGCTGTATATCACGGTGCTGGTGTCAGTGCTTTATGTCACGCTGCTGATGTCAGTGCTATCCATCACGGTGCTGCTGTCAGTGCTGTATATCACGGTGCTGGTGTGAGTGCTTTATGTCACCCTGCTGATGTCAGTGCTCTCTATCACGGTGCTGCTGTCAGTGCTGTATATCACGGTGCTGGTGTGAGTGCTTTATGTCACGCTGCTGATGTCAGTGCTCTCTATCACGGTGCTGCTGTCAGTGCTGTATATCACGGTGCTGGTGTGAGTGCTTTATGTCTCACTGCTGATGTCAGTGCTCTCTATCACGGCGCTGCTGTCAGTGCTGTATATCACGGTGCTGGTGTGAGTGCTTTATGTCACGCTGCTGATGTCAGTGCTCTCTATCACGGTGCTGTTGTCAGATCACTCTATCACGGTGCAGGTGTCATTGCTGTATGTCACGCTGCTGATGTCAGTGCTCTCTATCACGGTGCTGCTGTCAGATGACTCTATCACGGTGCAGGTGTCATTGCTGTATGTCACGCTGCTGGTGATCATCTCCTGCACCCTCTTCTTTGCCTACCCTGGTCCCTGACCTTCCCTCTCCTCCATTGCCTTCATGCGCTCCACAGTCCTGAATTGTCACAACAATTTCCCATATAAAAAAAAGAATGCTTGTAGTTGTCGATCCCAGATTCACCTCATACATGTGTTATGTCATTGGCCATGTAGGTTTGCGAAGTTCGCCTACCATTGAAGTCAATGGGGCCCACCGCAAACGTTACGCAAACGTTATGGTTCGCGAACTATCAGCCGTGTTCGCGGTCCGCGTTCGTGAAACGTCCCGTCGGAAGTTTGTCCATCACTAGTGAAGGCATCACCAACACCCAAAGCCCAATTTTTCCACAGCTGTTACTTACATTCAAAGGGTGCAAAAGAGACACCAGACTTTATCTAAAAAAAGTTAATCTTGGCATGTACAATGTACAATAACTTTGCTTCTTTACACAAGGATTGCTCACTGTGGTGCAAAACTTTTTTTCCACCCAAAGCTGGCCAAAGAGACACCAGAACTTATTAAAAAAATCTCTAATCCTGTTCTAAGTGCACTAAAATGTGGACTCATCAAGCTGCTATTTACAAACTAAAAAAAATCTTGCAGGGAAAATCTATTTAAATGTTATTTTATGTCTTTATTTATAGTATCTCACACAAGTGAGTACACCCCTCACATTTTTGTAAATATTTTATTACCGTATATACTCGAGTATAGGCCGACCCGAATATAAGCCGAGGCCCCCAATTTACCCCCAAAAAAACTGGCAAACTTATTGACTCGTGTATAAGCCGAGGGTAAGACATGCCTGTCCATCCCTGTGTGTGTGTCCGTCCATCCCTGTGTGTCCGTCCATCCCTGTGTGTCCGTCCATCCCTGTGTGTCCGTCCATCCCTGTGTGTGTGTGTCTCCATCCATCCATCCATCCCTGTGTGTGTGTGTGTATCCGTGTGTGTGTGTGTGTGTGTGTGTGTGTGTGTGTGTGTGTGTGTGTGTGTGTGTGTGTCCAGCCTACCTGTGTCCTGAGCCTTTGTCCCGAGCCTCCGTCCCGTGCCGAGCCTCCTTGCCTCCGTGCCTCGCCGCCGTGCCTCGCCGCCGTGCCTCGCCGCCGTGCCTTGCCTCCGGTCCCGTCCCGTCCCGTCCCGTGCCGTGCCGTCCTGTGCCTTGCCTCCGTCCCGTGCCCTCTTCGTTCGTCGGCGGCCATTGTAAAATTCAAAAGCTGCGCCGCCGCCTTCGCCTGTGATAGGCGGAACACTGAATTTCCCAGCAGCCTGTGTTCCGCCTATCACAGACGTCGTATCATCCTCGTCCGTAGTACGAGGATGATACGAAGTCCGTGATAGGCGGAACACAGGCTGCTGGGAAATTCAGTGTTCCGCCTATCACAGGCGAAGGGGGAGCCGGAGGCGCGGCTTTTGAATCAGAATGGACGCTGTCTGTCTGCTCGACACGCTGATCGAGCGGGCAGACAGCGATGACTCGAGTATAAGCCGAGGGGGGCACTTTCAGCCTCAAAAAAGAGGCTGAAAATCTCGGCTTATACTCGAGTATATACGGTATATCTTTTCATGTGACAACACTGAAGAAATTACACTTTGCTACAATGTAAAGTAGTGAGTGTACAGCTTGTATACCAGTGTAAATATGCTGTCCCCTCAAAATAACTCAACAGACAGCCATTAATGTATAAACTGCTGGCAACAAAAGTGAGTACACCCCTAAGTGAAAGTGTCTAAATTGGGCCCAAAGTTTCAATATTTTGTATGGCCACCGTTATTTTCCAGCACTACCTTAACCCTCTTCTGCATGGAGTTCACTAGAATTTCACAAGTTTCCACTGGAGTCCTCTTCCACTTCTCCATGATGACATCACTGAGCTAGTGGATGTTAGAGACCTTGTGTTCCTCCACCTTCCATTTGAGGATGCCCCACATATGCTCAATAGGGTTTAGGTCTGGAGACATGCTTGGCCAGTCCATCACCTTTACCCTCAGCTTGTTTAGCAAGGCAGTGGTCGTCTTTGAGGTGTGTTTGGGGTCATTATCTAGTTGTAATACTGCCCTACGGCCCAGTCTCCTAAGGTAGGGGGTCATGCTCTGCTTCAGTAAGTTACAATACATTTTGGCATTCATGGTTTCCTCAATGAACTGTAGCTCCCCAGTGCCGGCAGCATTCATGCTGCCCCAGACCATGATACTCCCAACACCATGCTTGACTGCAGGCAAGACACACTTGTCTTTGTACTCCTCCCCTGGTTGCCACCACACATGCTTGACACCATCTGAACCAAATTAGTTCATCTTGGTCTCATCAGATCACAGAACATGGTTCCAGTAATCCATGTCTATAGTCTTCTTGTCTTCAATAAACTGTTTGTGGCCTTCCTTGCCAGATTTTTAGACATTAATGGCTGTGTGTTAAGTTATTTTGAGGGGGCAGCAAATTTACACTGTTATCCAAGCTGTACACTCACTGCTTTACATTGTAGCAAAGTGTAATTTCTTCAGTGTTGTCACATGAAAAGATATAATAAAATATTTACAAAAATGTGAGGGGTGTACTCACTTTTGTGAGATACTGTATTTCAGTTTTGCTGCAGCAGGTTCTCTACATCAGTGGTCATCAACCCTGTTCTTGGGTCCCACTAACAGCCAAGGTTTTATGTATTACCTTGGGGAGAAGCAGACTAAAATACTGCAATCTGTGATGTTATGTATTTCAGTTATCTTTCAAACCTGGCCTGTTAGTGGGCCCTGAGGACAGGGTTGATGATCACTGCTCTACATGGTACAGATGCACCACTATCAAGGTGGACTAAGGGAACGCTCCAGGCACTATATTTAAATGCATTTTTAATTTTTATTGTTTCACTTTAAGCATCATTAAAATCACTGCTCCTTTTAAAGCAACATTTAAAAAAATATGTTTTGCATTGATACATGTCCTCCAGGGCAATAACCAGGCTTCCATACCTTTTTATATCAAATAACTTGCACTTAAGACTTTAAAATGGTGACTTTTGATTTTCTTAATTTTGGGTCCTATAGACTTTAATATGGTTCTTGGTTCGGGTCCAAACTTTTTTCATGTTTAGGAGTTCTGGTGCAAACCAAACCGGGCGTGCTTGGCCCATCTAGCACAATTACTTTACAGAACTGTGTTTGATTCTCACTATCTGTATGGCATGGTTTCCCTGTGCTTAATTTAGGTGTTCTTGTATCCTATCACAATCCAAACACATAATGGTAGATTAATCAACTTTAATTAGAACTGACTGTAAATGATGTGTCTTTGAAAATGTTGTATGAACATTATGTTTTAAGCTCCTTTGGGGGAGAAAGGCCCGAATTTACAGTCTATGTGCTCTGTGAAACACTGCTAAATGTGTTGGTCATATACAAAGCGTAATAACATCAAATAAAGAAAACTATGTATAAATTGTGTATATGTGCGTGGGATGGGGGCCCTTGCACAAAGAACTACTGTTGAATGAAAACTTAATTTAGAGAATATGAATGGTAATTTACCTGGATATATGTGTTTTTAGCTTTGTTTTGTCTACTCATTATTTTAATAAATTGGCTGATTCAATGAGCAATGTTGATTATCAATACAATCAGTCATTCAGACAACTACACCATCTTTTACAGTCCCAGAGTGCTGGCACGGGTATTGTATACTGTATATGCAATATCTAATTTTAGAGTCACGATGATAAGACTTCAAAGCACTGGAACATTTTGGCAAGACACGTTAGTATAATGGAAAATGTGCCTCCTGGGGAGCAAAACGTATAATATCCAACCTTTTAAATGCAAGCAGCTATCACAATCCCTGAGGGAACCCCTGCCAATGTATTTACCTTTCTACACAGGCTACATAATAACACATTGTAAAGTGTTGGCTCATTCACATCCCTCATGATTTATTTAGGTACCTGTAGAGAGAGATCCACCAGAAAGGTCTATATAGACAATATTGTGTTATTACTGTAAAAGAAAGAAAATGTAGGTGAACTGAGGTTACAATAGTTGTCCTATCTAAACTTAGTCAAAGAATCATCATTTAGTACATGTCTAAAATAGGGACAGTAGTTTGTCCCAGTTCCAGTTAGATGGTTTTCCTTTCTTCCTTTCAAGTTATATTGATAATATGCCCTTAACGTTTAATTCATGTTTGTTGATAAAAACACTATCCTCCCTAATCTGATCCATATACTGTATATTGCAAGCTTAGTGCAGATTCTTACCTTTTTCTGTCTGTGTGAGAGAAATTTAAGTTTGTTTAACCATGCCCTTTCCAAACTAATTCCTGCATGTCTTATCAAAAATGAAACTTATTGCTGGGTATGCCTAAAAGCTGACTCTCGGTGTAGACTGCTAAGAAACCACTAAACCAATCACACAAGCATGAAATCAAATGTATTGGGTATTCTGTACAGAAACAGTATATGAAATATTTCTAGTAGTGATGCACCAAACCGTCCTCGGTTCAGTTCAAATGAGAGTCTGCAGAAGGTTTGCATGCCAATCCCTAACCTGAGGCTAATTTGTCAAATTAAAATGGCCATTTTCTGACCTATCAGGCAAGGAGGTGTGAAAGATAGCATAAGGTGATGGGCACTGTCCTGTGGAACGTGTACCAATGCCTTTTGCTTCAATGCAACCAAGAGCAGAGATTTCTTTTTAGCACTGACATTTACAAATGAAAAAAGAGATTTAAATTGCCTGCAAATTATATCTCTCTTCTGCTTCTTTCTTTAAAAGTAAAATATGGCACCCAGACCACAAAGGTCGCCCAAAACACTAAGGGTTTGCTATGTATTGTGAAGGAACCTTGGATGGGTCTGGGTGTTGTTTATTTATTTTTAATGAAGCTGACAATGCAGTTTTCTTTTCTGGCAATTTTAAGTAATTGTTTTCTTTGTAAATGTCACTTATGCTGTAGCCCATCCTAGAACAAGAATGATCCAGTGATGAGCCACATGATCAATCCTGATTCTACACTAATACAAATGACAGTTCCCTTAACTGTCATCATCTATATAAAAGAAGGGGCAGGGATAGGGGTGACATCATTGCCCAAATACAGTATGATCAATATTATTAACAATATTATTGCTCAAATATGTGGACATATTTAGGCAACAATGTAATGCTCCTTTCACCACCAATGTGCTTACATGGCTAGTGATTCCTGGTCATATAAGTGAATAGGCTGGGTGACATCAGTTGTTGGTAAGGTGAAAGCATTCACTGCTTCTTTAGCAGCCATTGACAGCCAGAAGATATCACATTTATCCACAGAGAACACTCTAAACATTAGCATTCAGAAAAAATGTCCGAACAGCCAATGTTCAGCTTGGACTTATGCTTGGACCAAACACAGCTCATCCTTAACGTCTAGGTTGCCATAAAAGAAAGAAGTGACAATTGACACTTTAAAAAATCATAGCACTTTCAGATTGAACTCAAAATAAAATGTCTAATAGTTTTAAATTTAAAAATAAAGAACATACTGCATATGCTATGTTTTCTTTTTTTATATTTAAATAAGAGTGTAGTTTTCCTTAAGTTGTATGCAGTGCCTTATGCCATTATAGCTACATATGTTTTTTTATGCCCTTTTTACGCCATGCATGTAATGTGCAGAAACACAGCTCAATGTTGAGAACACAGCTCAAATGGTGAGAACAAGCCCTTAACGAATGTAGGTGTACTAGTGTTATCTTTTCTAATCTCCTTCCTAACTGTATCTGGCTTCGCTACTTACTGAGTCACTAACCTGGAAAGAATATTGCGATCACAAGACCAGATGGCAGTCAGAGAGGCAAATTTGCATAATTGTTTTAGCTCTATACCTAAGAAAGTAATGAGGCCATTGGGTTAGCATAACAGTCTCAATTTTACCTGATCAAGATTTCCTTGCAAATTTAACTGTTTTACAAATATTAAATACTTTTAAAGTTGAATGAACTGAAAAAGTGTAAATTAGCTATGTTATAGAAAATAATTGCACCTAGGCAGTACCCTAAAAAGTACCCTTTGTTTGGAATTCCTCCTGAAACATGTGTGATTCCTGATAATTGAGCCTCATATCGATATATTCGCAGTGTACGATCAAATACACTGATGATTCCAACTGTTGGTGTCAGGAGATTTAGAGTTATGCCGTGTACACATGACCAGACTTTCCGTCGGAATGAACTCTAACGGACTTTTCTACGGACTTTTCGACGGAGTTCCGACAGAGTTCCGATGGAGTTCCGCTGAAACGGACTTTCCTACACACTATCACTCCAAAGTCTGATTGTTTAACGTGATGAAGTACAATGGGACTAGAAAAATTTAGTTCAATAGCCAGTAGCCAATAGCTTCCCTTGCGTCGTTGTAGGTCCGTCGGTCCTGAATATAGATGAGTGGTTTTCTCGATAGGAACTGGTTCCAGCAAAGTTCCAGAACCAGTTCCTATCATTGCAGAAAGATTTGAAACATGTTCTATCTCTAAAGTCCATCAGATTTTTTGACAGAAAAGGTCAGATGAAACCCACACACGATCGAATTGTCCGACGAATTCGTTCCATCTGAACTTTGCTGTCGAAAAGTCTGGTTGTGTGTACACGGCATTAGGATTGGTGATGTCTCTTCTCTAAAATGAGGAAACAAAAGTCTGCCCCTCTTAAAATTGCTGCCTGTACAGATACACAGTGCAAAAAAATTACATAGTAAATTACTAGTAATGGGAAAAGAATAGCTACAGAAACAGCACAGGCATTATCAGGGACTGGTCTTTTGCTCTCTGCATGCTTTTTTTTTGGACACAGATTTTAGAGTCCAGTTCCTCAAAACTGGAAACAAAAATGATAAACTGCGGGGGCGTGGCCAGCCAGCGGAGCGGATGGTCGCACATTAGAGGAGCTCCGCTTCATCCCAGGCTTCGGCGGCGATATACACCGACTGCGACCCTCGTTTCAGCCCCGAAACCACATGACTACCAGCGGGTGACAACAGAGATGCCGTCTAGAAAGAGAAAAGAGGCAGGCAGACCGGGCAAAATGCTAAATTTTTTCGGCCACCAGCGCCCGCTCTCCATCCAAGATGGCGCCGACCATCCCGGCCGCGCACGAGGCCTGTCACACCAGAGTGGGAGAACTGCAAGCCCAGCTAGCGGAGCGAGTACCCCGTCCTTGCAACCCTCACCATGCCCATCGCCGCCCTCGGCTTCCTCGAGCCCGGCGAAAAGCAAGATGAAGACATCGGTCACTGCAACTGACCTGCGGGAGGTAAGCTATCACAACTCCTCATTAGATGACACTAGGGAGCTGCAGGACTCCATTACTGAGTTCCCAACTTTGAACCAGCCGGTAATGGACACCACGCAAGGACATGTTAGTGTCCCTCCGCTCTACGTTCCATGCGGACATTATATCTATGGCACAGCAATTTAAATCTGAAGTGACCGCGGTTGCTAAGAGGGTCTCACATATAGAAGTGAAAATGGGCGAATTTGCTACCACTTTTAATGACCTAGTGGACGCTCACAATGACCGTGATGATGAGATTGCAAATATGAAAGCTAGAATCGCAGACCTCGAGGACAGGTCGAGACGCAATAACATTAAGGTGCGGGGCATTCCTGAGTCGATTGCCCCTCAGGAGCTGAGAGGTTATTTTGTTAACTTAATGCGTGTGGCGCTCCCAGACACTCCTACAGAGGAACTGGTGGTGGACCGTATCCACAGATTGCCAAGGCCCAAAAACATCCTGTCCCACCTGCCTAGAGACACTATCGTACGAATACACTTTTATCACGTAAAGGAAAGCTTTGTGATGGTGACGAGACAGAAGGAAAATCTGCTTACTGAATTTAAAGAATTGTCTTTCTTCACAGACCTCTCGGCCTACACCATGCAGCAACGTAGGCAATTGGCTACCATCACAAAGCCCTTGAATAACCACCGTATCCCCTACAGATGGATACATCCAGCCAAACTGCTTGTAACCTACGACGGGGAATCGCACCAGATTAAGAATGTTGAGGAGGGCATCCGCCTTCTGGATTCATGGCAGATTCTTGGCCCACCGCCTGTGGACCAGGAGAATACAGGGTCTACTCCATCCACACGACCTAGTCTGACAGCTGAAACAGGGTGAATATATTCTACTTGCCTTTACTTTGGCCGCTTGAACGCCTGGGAAAGATGGCTTAAAGTAACTTGTTTAAGTTTTAGTAGTTTGGTTTACACTACTGTCCGCTCTCGCCCCCCGAGAGTTAGCGGTTCATACCGGCACAGATTCCACCAGGAATTGCAACATATTTTTTTTATCTTTGTGTTTTTCTTTTTTCTTTTTCTTTGTCTGGTCTGACTCCCTTAGTTTGGTCCTCCATCTATATTCCCTTCCCCTATCCCTCTTTTGCAGTCTCCAGTCTGTCCCGTTTTTTTTGGAGAGAAAGTTGCTGCTACGGTCAGCCTCTGCCCTGACCCACACGGCCGCTTACTTCACAACTGGTTGAACGTTCCTGAGCAAAGAACATGAGTCTGAGTATCAACACAGGGTAACGTACCATGACCTTTTCTATCGCTTCACTGAACGTTAAAGGCCTAATAGCCCCCAGAAACGCCAATTGGCATGGAGGGAAGCTGCAACTCTACGCTGCGACATCATATGCTTCCAAGAGACACACTTTATGCTGGATAGACATCCTCCCTTCTCCAATCGCAAATTCCCACATGTGTTCCTGGCATCGGGTCCCAAAAAGAAAGCAGGAGTAGCGATTGCTATTAAGGATTCTATCTCGTTCACACACATAGACACCTACCTAGACCCCTCGGGGAGATTTCTAATTCTTATTTGTGAAATAGATCAACAGAAATATACTATTGTCAATGTGTACCTCCCCAATGTTCACCAACTTAAGTTTATGCGGAAAATTTGGAAGAAGGTTTCTGGGTTGAGACAGGGCTACGTCCTTATCTGCGGTGACTTTAATGCGGTCCCTGGGGGTGAGCTGGATGTATCCGGCCCCGAGAGGAAGAAGTCCCATAGATCCAACCTAAGGAACTTTCTATCCACTTCTGATCTACACGATGCTTGGCGTTGTCAGCATGCTTCTGAAAAGGATTTTACCTTTTTTTTCCAACGTTCACCATACTTACTCTCGTATAGATTTCTTTTTGGTAGACAAATTTTTACTGCAAAAAGTAGTACGATCTGTTATACATACTATTACTTGGTCGGATCATGCTCCGGTGTCCCTGAGGGTGGGGGGCCGTGGTGCCGAGACGAGAGCGAACAGATGGCGGAATGATATTTATATCATTTCTCAACCTACAAATTTGAAATTTATACGGGACAAATTGGCTGAATTCTTTGAGATCAATGCTCCATCGGTATCGGACCCCTTCACCCTTTGGGGCGCCCACAAGGTTTATATGAGCGGTATACTGATACAATTAAGTGCACAAATTAAACGGCGGCGGACGGAGCGGCTCAACTCTCTGCTAAAGGACATACACACCCTGGAAGTGTCTAACAAACAACTGTCTACGCAGAGGATGAGGGACGCCTTGTTCTCTGCACGACAAGAGTTACGTGCGCTCCTGGTCTCCCAACAGGTGAACCATTTTCGCATCTTGAAATCTAACAACTACCGCTATAATAATAGAGCAGGAAAGTTACTAGCTAACCAGCTAAAAGATAAATTTTCCCATCAGAGGATTGGCAGCCTGCTCAATCCTGTCACTCAGCAGAAAGTTCACAACCCAAAAGACATTGCTGATGCTTTCAGTGATTATTATGAGTCTCTCTATAACCTTAGGGATGACCCGAGCACGCATCAACCCTCAGACATTCTAATTTCAAAGTTTTTAGAGGAGGTCGACCTTCCCAAAATCTCCCAAGATGAACTAAACCTACCTTTCACGATCCCTGAAATTCAATCAGTGCTTAAAGGTATGCCTCACAACAAGGCACCAGGCCCAGATGGCTATTCGTCAGAATATTACCAGTTATATCAGGTTGAGCTATCCCCATATCTTAAACAGATTTTTGATGCCTCGATGTCCGCCGCCGCCTTTCCAAAGGAGATGTTGACGGCCTCAATTATTACCATTCCTAAAGCAGGTAAAGATACTTCCCTGCCACAGAACTATAGACTGATATCTTTACTGAATGTCGATGTCAAAGTGTATGCTAAACTAGTGGCCAATAGGCTAGCAAAACTTTTACCCAATCTTATTAATCACGACTAGGGATGAGCTTCGTGTTCGAGTCGAACGTACGTGTTTAACAGGGACATGTAATTACAATTCTTGATATAATATTTCACAGGAGGGCCCCTTCCTGTGCCCACCGAGAGTAACGGTGAGGACTTATAGTGTTGTGGCACCAGCACCACAACCACCAAAGGTCAATTTTTCTACCACTGTTCAACAATGACATGTAATTACAATTCTTGATATAATCGTTCACAGCAGGGCGCTCCAGCGCCCACCAAGAGTCACTTTCAGGGCTTACAATGTTGTGGCAAAACCAACACCTTGTTCCCCCATTTCTGCAGAGCATATAGGGCAGGCCCCTACTTACTAACATCCAACTTACAAACATCAGACAGCAGCAAGTGAGATGAAAAAAGATGGACGACAAAACAAATTATACAGGGGTGATAACCCTTCCCTATGTTTTCCAAAAAGCTTAAAAATAGTATTTTTTGACTGGAGCTACACTTTAAAATGTACCAGTTGAAAATTACAAACAGATTCAACTTAACACAACAAACCTACACAGTCCCTGTCTTGTTTGCACCGCCTGTATACTGCTGTTCTGAGTATATAGGGCCTGGGGGCCACACGCATTTCCTTTTTTTAATATGGGTACGGGGTTCCCCTTAATATGCGTACAAGGCCCAAAGGGGCTGGTAATGGGCAGGGAGGGCTACCCATGCCATTTTTCTGAATGATTTTCAACCATATTGCAGGAACCAGATATAACATTAAAACCGCAAGCAGTTTTAAATGGTGTTATTTCCGTTTAATGTCATTTTGTGCAGGGACTGTTCTAAACACGGGAAACACGTGGCACTTCACAGGCATACTACAGACACCCCCCAGGCACCATATTTAAAGGAATATTTCACTTTTTTTTCACTTTAATCGTCATTAAAATCAGTGCTCCCGCCAAAACGGCCGTTTTTAAAACCTTTTTTTGCATTGACCCATGTCCCCTGAGGCAGGAGTCAGGTCCCCAAACCCTTTTTAGGATAGTATCTTGCATATTAGCCGTTAAAATTAGCACTTTCCATTTCGAACGTTCGAGTCCCATAGACTTCAATGGGGTTCTAACGTTCGTTTCGAACGCGGGGTCCGTTCGAAAGTTCTGGTGCGAACCGAACCGGGGGGTGTTCGGCTCATCCCTAATCACGACCAAGTGGGTTTTGTTCTGGGTCGACAGGCTCATGATGCCACTAGGAGACTGATTAATCTGGTTCATTCAGCCGAGCAGTCGAGGGAGCCTTCTCTGCTTCTGTCACTAGATGCGGAGAAGGCCTTCGACCGCATTCATTGGGGGTATATGACTCAAGTTTTACAAAAGTTTGGATTGACGGGGGGGATACGGGGGGCCATTTTGGCGCTCTATTCCTCCCCATCTGCGTTTGTGTTTGCAGAGGGGATGTTCTCTAAGAATTTTGCTATAACAAATGGCACCAGGCAGGGGTGCCCGTTGTCCCCGATCGTCTTCGCCATGGTGATGGAACCCGTGGCGGAGATGATCAGGAGACATCCCGGAATTCAAGGCATCTCTGCTCGAGGGGTGCAACACAAGATCTCACTTTTTGCGGATGATGTCATTTTAACATTGTCCAATCCCTACCAATCTATGACGGCAGCTCAGGAGGTACTGACTAAATTCAGTAAAGTAGCATTTTATAAGATTAATGAAAGTAAGTCATGTATCTTAGGATTAGGAATTGATGCCCATCTACAGGCAAACTTACAAAGAGACTTTCCGTATCCTTGGTCCTCTGACTATATCCAATATCTAGGCACTCACATAACCCCCACCACAACGAAACTATTTTGCGCGAACTTTCCTCCAATGCTGGAAGCTCTCCATGGTGAAATAACCAAACTACAGAAGCACTTTTTGTCCTGGCACGGTCGTTTAGCAGCCTATAAAATGCTGCTACTCCCCAAATTAACATACTTATTTAGAGCCTTACCGATAATTATTCCCCCCTCCTTTTTTAAGACCCTTCAAAAACAAATGTTAAATTATATTTGGGCAGGGAAAAAGGCGAGATTTTCGTCTACTATGCAGGGCAAAAATAAACAAGTGGGGGGTATAGGAATCCCGGTTCTCCAAGACTATGCCACCGCAGCCGTGCTGGACCAGATAAGAAGCTGGATCTCCCCAACAGAACCCAAGCCTTGGTGCCAATTAGAGCAATCATGGGTACACCCTAGGACATTGAACTCTCTTTTAATAGCTCTTAGTGTTGACCGATCCCACATTGATGTAGACCACCCCACCATACAAGCCTCTCTACAATCGTGGAGCAAGTTCCTAGCGTTGTCGCGCAATGTTGACAGACTAACGACAGTCCCCATTCCTTTGAAGTCACTCCAATGGTTGATACCCAATATCTCCTTGAATATATGGCTCAACAAAGAGATTACTATGGTCCAGGAGCTCATGGTAGGAGATCGTATTCTTTCCTTCCACGACTGCTGTACTAAATATAACATCCCCCGACTGAATTTTTGACCTATTCTCAAATTGCGTCCTGGTGGCGTCAATCGGGCTCCACTAACTCCCGAATCCCTTCGGGGGCGTGGGAGTGTTTAAATTCGACCAGCCCCAAACCCAGAGGCATCACTATATTGTACGACCTCCTGAATAATAAATCTTCTTTTGTTAAATTTGGCCATTTGGTGAGATGGGAGTGAGATCTCGGGAAACAATTTACGGATAGACAATGGTTATCAGCAATTAAAGACAATATCCGATTCTCAAGGTGTTCAAACTATTGGGAACTGGCGATTAAACTCACAGCCAGATGGCACTTTACCCCCCTATATCATGGCTAAATTTTCAGAGGGACAATCCAATCTTTGTTGGAGAGGGTGTGACCAGGTAGGCACACTTATACACATGTGGTGGGCATGCCCACACTTGCGGAGCTTCTGGAATGAGGTTTTCAAGTTGGTGGCGACAATCACAGGAGTTCTTAATAGGTCATCTCCCGAAAAAGCATTGCTGAGTATAGATATGTCGGTCTATCCCCTACCATTGAGAGCCATAGCTATGAACATCATATTAGCAGCGAGGTCCCTGATAGTACAAAGTTGGAAATCGAGGGACATACCTACAATGCGGGAATTGATTACAAAGGTCACTATCATTTCGGCATATGAAAATTTTTTAGCATACCGAGATGGTACAGGTGCGAAATACAGGGCATATTGGTCTGCCTGGAACTGTCGGTTCCAGGATAATGGATGAATTGTATGACTGCAACTAATAGTATGAATAATTTGGTGCAGACTGCCTCATTTCCATGCACTTTCTCCCCCCCCCCCCCCCCCCCCCCCCATTCTTTTTGCCTTCCCCTTCTTTTCCTGTTCCAAAATGTTGAAGTTTTACATCTCTCAACCTAAAGTGTTGTGAATGCTATTCTGAATAACTGGATCTCATCTCCATCATGTGTTATGCAATGCAATAGAAGGTCAGCTCTTGGATGGGTTCTATGGTTTATTTTTTTTCTTCCTTTTTTTTTTTTTTGTTAATAATTTCACAGGATACAGTTTGCAAAGAATGGTATTTGTTCATTTGCTGTCAATCCTACGACTTCTATGTGTACGATATTATAACATTGTGTCATTGTGTCCTGGCACCTCTGTATTTATTTATTTTCCCCTTTTTCTTATCAATAAAAATCTATTTGGAAAAAAAAATAAAAAATGATAAACTGCACACTGGCTGCTTTCCTCTGGGCTTCCACAGGCTTAAACTGTCATTTTTAGTTCTAAACACTGTCATATGGTAAATTTTTAACCCTTATTGTGTATGGAATGAGTGCAGAGACATGACTGATAAGTGTGTGATGAGAGTTTTTTTCCAGAGTGTCAAAGTTAGGCTTCACAGCTGAAACACCAGTCCTATGCACTCTATGCATTACAGATAATTCTGTTTGCCATAAAAAAAAATATACATTAATCTAGTTACGAGAATTTTTTTTGATTTAATTAGTTGTTTGAACATATTTAGCATACAGTTGTGGGAAAAAGTACTTGTCCCTTCCTGATTTTTTATTTTATTGCATATTTCTCACACTTAAAGTGGTTGTAAACCCTTACACACCACTTTGACCTACAGGTAAGCCTAGATTAAGGCTTACCTGTAGGTCCAAGAAATATCTCCCAAACCTATACGGTTTAGGAGATATTTGCCCGAAGACGGGCACCGACAGCGGTGCGCAGGCGCACTAAGCGGGGCATCATCGATGACGGCAATGTTGCGAGTCTCGGCTCCCGTGCGCATGCGCGGGAGTGACGTCATCGCTGCTCCGGCGCATCACAGCGCCGGAGCAGCGAGACCCACGGAGACCCACCAAGAAGATGGACACTAGGAAATAACGGGGGACAGCGGTGACTTCGCTGGCTCCTGGGTCAGGTAAGTGACACATAATGGACTACTATGCGATGCATAGTAGTCCATTATGCTTTACCTTTACAGGGAATGAAAGAGGAAGTAAACTCATCAGGGTTTACTTCCTCTTTAAATGATTCAGATCATCAAACAAATTTTTATATTACACAAAGGTAACCTGAGTAAATCCAAGATGCAGTTTTTAAATTATGATTTAATTTATTAAGGGAAAAAACTGTTCAAACCTGCATGGCCCTATGCGAAAAAGTAATTACCCCCTCCCATGCTAAATCATAAATAAACTGTGATTAACCATAATTGTTTCGAAAACTGAGTTACATTTCACTTGCCATACTCATCTATGATTACTGCCAGACCTGTTGAATCAAGAAATCACATAAATAGAAGCTGTCTGTCAAAGTGAAGCATGCTAAGAGATCACAAAAAGCCATACATCATGCCACAATCTAAAAAAAATTGAGAACAGTTCAAAACAAAGTAATGTACATGTATTGGTCTAGGGAGGGTTTCAAAGCCATTTCTAAGGCTTTAGAACTCCAGTGAACCACCAGGAGAGCCATTATCCACAAATGAGATAACTTGGAACTGTGGTGAACCTTCCCAGGAGAGGCCGGCCTACAAAAATTACTCCAAAAGCATGATGAAGACTCACTCAGGAGGTCATAAAAGAACCCAGAACAATATCTAAAGAACTGTAGGCCTCACTTTCCTCAGGTAAGTTTGGATGTTCTTGATTCAAAAATAAGAAAGAGACTGGGAAAAAATGGCATCCATTGGAAAGTTCCAATGCCAAAGCCACTGCTGACCAAAAAAAACACAGAGGCTCATCTCACATTTACCAAAAAACATCTCAATTATCCCCAAAACTTTTAGGCAAACATTCTGTGGACTGACGAGACAAAAATCAGTTTCTGACCTCTAACCTCAAGTACATTTGGGTTATGCAGCAGGACAATGACCCAAAACACAACAGCAAGTCCCCCTCCAAATGGTTCAAACAAAGCAAAATGTAGGTTTTGGAGTGGCCTAGTCAAAGCCCAGACTTAAATCCAATTGATATGCTGTATAATGACCTTACACAGGCTGTTCATGCGGGAAACCCCTCCAATGTGGCTGAGTTAAAACAATCCTGCAAAGAAGAGTGGGCCAAAATTGTTCCACAGCGATGTGAAAGATTCATTGGCAGTTATCACAAATGCTTGATTGCAGTTGTTGCCACCAAGGGTGGCACAAAACCAGTTATTAGGTTTAGGAGGAAATTACTTTTTCACATAAAGCCAGGCAGGTTTGGACAGCGTTTTTGCCTTAATAAATTAAATCATAATTTAAAAACTGCATTTTACATTTAGTCAGGTTATCTTTGTGTAATAATACAATTTGTTTGATTATCTCAGTGTGACAAATCTGCAAAAAAAAAAAAATCAGAAAGGGGGCAAATACTTTTTCACACAACTGTATATGTATTACACACACCAAATTCTTCAATTTAGATCTTTAGAACTTTTGTTACATGAGAGAAACAAACATGGTCCGCTTTCTTTTAAAAATGCAAAAAAATAAAAATAAAAATACTGGTTTTAGGTAAACGATGAATATACAGTACACCTAATCCTCTATTGTATCTTAAACATTACTGGTGACATTACTGCACATCTGTTCACCAATCTAGCAATAGCAATTACAACGTGTACATTTTTGTATCTGCCTTTCAGGCATAATGTAACGTAACAGAACTGCTTCTACAAAACAAGCTACATTGCACATTTAACCCACTGTCCATGATGCTCAATTTGTATCACATTGATGATATGTTGTTTTCTCTAGGATGATGTGCAAATTGTGCTCAGCCATAACAATCAGATCTTAGTTTACTGTAGTCAGATGAGTTAAAATATATGTTCTAAATGGGTTCTGTAACTCAGCAGAGCTTTGCTCACAGCCTTTGAATTTTCCTTGCTGTATTAAAGAAGCCACTTTTGTCTTCCTCTAAAAAAATAAATATGCTATCTGTAAAGCACATATTTAATATAGTGCTTTGTGAACAACCCTATATATAGTACTTATAAACTCTAACAGAACAGTATACTACAATTAGCGTCTATTCAGATATCATATTTCATTAGTTCATATAATGAACAATAATTCACAGAAAATAAAAATGAATGTTTGCTGTGGATTGCAACAGTTTGTTAATTGTTCTTTGCCTTGCGAAATACATATTTTTGATAGTTATATGGAATAAAGTGCTAAGCCAGCAATAAAACAACTGATAATGTACACATCTAGAATGTTGATGGAACTTGAAATAGTCATAAAACTCTGTCAAACTAAAGACTGTCTTGCTATAGTTAGCTGTTAACTAGATTACTGTTTACTTTGCTCACTGTTAGCTGTTAATTGGATTGTATGTGCTGACTGCCCCTATTTTTGAAGTGTATAAAAACCTGTGTATGCCTGTTCAATAAACAGTTATTCCTTTCCTGGAAGAGTTTGGAGGGAAGGGGCCACCATTAAGCAGAGGTACCCAGGCGGGGTCTCAGACACGGCACAAAGAGTAAACCGCGCTATTCAAACAAAAAATTTTTTTTTAAGTATCCTATAAGCAGCAACCCTAATCGTAATACTCCGATATCAAACTAAATAAGTGAACAAAGTGAGCTGCGCTAAAAACAAAAAATATATTACTAAAACCTAATCAAAAAGCATATCAATAACCATGAGAAAAAAACATTTTTTTGTGACAAAAATGCAAGTAATGAAATTCAAATAATAAAATTATATATGTGAATAATATCTTGTCATATAAGTGAAAAAAGTGTATACTAAATCAAAACCAATAATGAAATTAGCATAAATAGTATTCGAAAAACAACAAAGGATTTATATATATTGAAACAAAAATTGTCCAAAGAATAGTGTTAGTTCTTCCAAGGTGATATTAAGGTGTAAACACCCACAAATTCCTGTGTGAATAATAATCCAAACAATCCTCCACCAGTGAGAAGAGGGGCCGCTTACCAGAGTTATAGATCCCAGTGTTAATGAGATCAGCAAAGCAACAGCACAGACGTTCTGGATGAACCGTCACAGGCACCACACTGCTTCTATCTCCAATACGAAGCCTCCAGTCAGGAAACGAGGGTATCGTGGATCATATAAAAAAATTCAAAAGGCACTCGCATAGCATAAAACCACTTAGTTTAATGGAATAAAATATAAATTATTACACTCACATGTGTATAGAAGAAAACAATTGTATAAAAAACGAGCCGGCCGGAATCGTGTGCCGCCCGCACTTCCTAGTTGGGCGTAGAACGCGGAGACGTCAGAACGCCTACCTCCCTACGCGCGTTTCATCTCGAACGGACGTGTTCACGGGGTCTCAGACAGTCCTTTACATTTGGTGGCAGCAGTGGGATGCTTTTTGCAGTCTGGGACACCCAAACCACCACCCGTTGAGGTTCGGTTGTCAGAACAGGAGAGGTACAGATACCAGCCGCTATGGAGGACGAATTCGGAAAGTATGCTGCAAGAAATGAGGATGTAGAACAGGGGACCAGTGCTAATGCAGGTCCTGCTGGGATGGTATGATTCCATTTGCAGGCAACTCTGAAAAGAAGTGTGAGACTGTGAGCAGCACCACCAGGGAAAAATTCTCCCCTCCATCCAGGGGTATAGCAGAATGAAGTGCAAGTGCTGTTATTGGAGGAACAACCACACAAGGAGTGGACAGCCGAATTAAGCAGGCTGATTTGGGCAGAGATGTGGCTGGGCGAGAGCTACAAAGACGTCTGCTGGTATGTACAGTGCCTTAAAAAAGTATTCATACTCCTTAAAATCTTCCACATTTTGTTATGTTACAACAAAAAATGTAAATGTATTTTATTAGGATTTTATGTGATAGACCAACAAAAAATGGCAAATAATTGTGAAGTGGAAGGAAAGTCATAAATGGTTTCCATTTTATTTTACAAATACATATCTGAAAAGTGTGGCGTGCATTTGTATTCAGCCACCTTTACTCTGATACCCCTAACCAAAATCCCCTGAAACCAATTGCCTTCAGAAGTCACCTAATTAGTAAATAAAGTCCACCTCTGTGTCATTTAATCTCAGTATACATACAGCTGTTTTGTTAAGCCCTCAGAGGTTTGTTAGAGAACCTTAGTAAACAAACAGCGCCATGAAGGCCAAGGAACACACCAGACAGGTCACAGATAAAGTTGTGGAGAAATTGGAAGCAGTGTTGGGTTATAAAAAAATATTCTGAGCTTTGAGCATCTCACAGAGCACTGTTCAATCATCATCCAAAAGTGGAAAGAATATGACACAACTGCAAACCTACCATTACATAGCCACCCACCTAAATTGACAGTCTGGGCAAGGATAGAATTAATCAGAGAAGCAGCCAAGAGGCCCATGGTAACTCTGGAGGAGCTGCGGACATCCACAGCTCAGGTGGGAGAATCTGTCCACTGGACAACTATTAGTTGTGCACACTACACATCTGGCTTTTATGGAGGAGTGGCAAGAAGAAAGCCATTGTTGAAAGAAATCCATAAGAAGTCCCATTTGCAGTTTGTGAGAAGCCATGTGGGGGATACAGCAAACAAAATTGAACTTTTTGGCCTAAAAGAAAAATGTTTTTAGGCCACTGCACTGCACATCACCCTGAACATGAAACATGGTAGTTGCAGCATCATGTGGGGATGCTTTTCTTCAGCAGGAACAGGGAAGCTGGTCGGGGTTGATGGGAAGATGGATGAACCAAATACAAGGCAATCTTAGAAGAAAACATGTTAGTGTTTGCAAAAGACTTGAGACTGGGGCAGAGGTTCACCTTCCAGCAGGACAATGACCCTAAACATACAGCCAGAGCTACAATGGGATGGTTTAGATCAAAGCATATTCATGTGTTAAAATAGGCCAGTCAAAGTCCAGACCTAAATCCAATTGAGAAGCTTTGGCAAGACTTGAAAATTGCTGATCATAGACACTAGCCATCCAATCTGACAGAGCTTGAGCTATTTTTCATAGAATAGGCAAACATTTTACTTTCTAGATGTGCAAAGCTGGTAGAGACATCCCCAAAAAGACTTGCAGCTGTAATTTCAGTGAAAGATGGTTCTACAAAGTGTTGACTCAGGGGGGCTGAATACAAATGCATGCCACTTGTTTCAGATATTTATTTGTAAAAAAAAAAAAATTGAAAACCATTTATCATTTTCCTTCCAGTTCACATTATGTGACACTTTGTGTTAGTCAATGACATAAAATCAATTTAGGTTTTTGGTTGTAACATGACAAAATGTGGAAAATGTCAAGGGTATGAATACTTTTTCAAGGCACTGTAGCCCAAGTGTGCCCTTGGACAGCGAATGACAGTCCAACTAAAGGCTTTGGTTACGGCAGCTTGAGACTCTTGTACTGGAGGAAATAATGGTGCTAGGCGGTCTGTCACACTGGGTTTTCTGGCTTCTTAATTGGGCATAATGGGGTGACGTCATTGAGTTAGTCATTCTGGCAAGGACTGGGGTGTGGTGGAAATGGATTCAGAACTGCACTTGCTCAGAGTACATTTATTATAAGACTGCAATCATGCAGGAAAGTGTGTTTTATTGCAGAGGAGACATTGCACCTCTCTGCAATAAAGAATTGCCTTCTCTGCAGTTTTTACATTTTAAGGTTTAGTTCCACTTTAAGGTACAAAAGTTAAATGCTAATAAAAGGTACTATACATATACATATTATTATTATTGTTATTATAATATTATATTATTATACACAATTTACATAGCGCCAACAGTTTACACAGCGCTTTACAATGTGTGTGTGGAGGGGGGGGGGCAACACAATTACAGTACAGTTCAATATAAAAGGTGCAGGAGGGCCCTGCTCATAGAGCTTACATTCTAAAGAGAGGGGATGGTGGTACAAAAGGTAATAGCTGCAGAGAATGATTTGATGGGAGCGGCTCGGGGATAGTCGTTAGGTGGGTGTGGGATAGGCTTCCCTGAATAAATGAGTTTTCAGGGATCTCCTAAAGGTGGACAGGGTAGGGGCTGATCGGACAGGCTGGGGCAGGGAGTTCCAGAGGATGGGAGAGGCTCTGGAGAAGTCTTGAAGGCGAGCATGGGAGGAGGTAACAAGGGAGCTAGCAAGCAGGAGGTCCTGGGAGGAGCAGAGGGGACAATTTGGGTGATATCTGCAGATGAGGTTGGTGAGATAGATGGGGGCAATGTTGTGGATGGCTTTGTATGTTATGGTTAGCATTTTGAATTTTACACGGTGGGGTAGGGGGAGCCAGTGAAAGGATTGGCAGAGAGGGGCAGCAGTCACGGATAAGTTAGTGAGATGTATTAGTCTAGCAGCAGCATTCATAATAGACTGAAGGGGGGTAGCCTGCTTAAGGGTAGGCCATTAAGGAGAGAGTTGCAGTATCTGATTTACAGTACTTCAGTTACATATGTATCTGATATTGACATGAAAACCTCTGAACTGGGCCCATTATTAGAGTGATTGTATTTTTTTTTATAACAATATTTCTATACTTACCTGCTCTGTGGAATTGCACAGAGCAGCCCCGAATCTCCTATTCTCGAATCCCCCGTCGGCGCTCCGGGCTCTTTCTCTCTATCAATGCTCCCATAGGAAGCCACTTCCCATGGTGGTATTTATGCATGCTAGCTCCTGACCCCAGATGTCTGTGTCACTAACTTTGATTGACAGCACTGGGAGCCAATGGCTTTTGGTGCCCCAGCAAGGCTAGTGAGACACAGAAGTGAGGGGAGAGAAGAGCTGCAGACGTGCACAGCGCTGGATCAAATGAGGGCTCAGATAAATATAAGGAGGGGGGTGAAGGGCCAAAAGTGATTTCTAAACATTTTTTTACCTTAATGCAAGGAATGTATTAAAGCAGAGGTCCGCCCACCCCTGCAAAAATTAAAAGCCAGCAGGTACACATGCTGTAGCTGCTGACTTTTAATAATAGGACACTTACCTGTCCCGGAGTCCAGAGATGTTGGCACCGCAGCTGATGTTTCCATCAGCTGTTAGATGTTGCCGCCACCATTGCCCCCCCCCAGACGAGACAAATGAGAGGAAGTTCCACTTTTGGATGGAACTCCGCTTTAAGGTAAAAAAAAATGTTTAGGCTTTAGAACCACTTTAATTAAGTCATTCTCTTGTACAGTATCAGCAATGCTATACTTTCATAATTAAAAATGTAGAACTACAATGAACTGCAGCACCTTTAACACATTGTATGGATCATCTTTCCACTTCTTCAAGAGAATATACAGAGGTAAATCCCTTTATACAGACATATAGTTACATACATATTAACTCACACTTAACAACAGTATTGTTGGATAAATTATCATTAGTTGCACATTTACATGAAGATATCCTGGGGTCCCTCCATCCCAGCAAAAAAGATCATAAATGCAGGCAATAAAAAAATTAGAATGAACACATACAATGTCATACATGTAGGCATTATTACTTTTATGAGTTGGTAGCATCAATGATTTGTGTTTTGTATGTAGCTATATGATTATATATAAAAGTGCATCTCATAAAATGAAAATATCATCAAAAAGTTAATTTGTTTCAGTGATTCAATTCAAAAAGTGAAACTCATATTTCCTATAGATGCATTACACACAGAGTGATATATTTCAAGCATTTCTTTTTTTTTTTTGATGATTATGGCTTACAGCTAGTGAAAACCCAAATTCTGTATCTCAGAAAATTAGACTATTACATAAGACCAATAAAAAAAAGTATATTTAATACAGAAATGTTGGCTTAGTGAAAAGTAAGTCCATGTATAGTATAGTATGCACTTAATACTTTGTTGGGGCTCCTTTTGCATGAATTACTGCATCAATGTGGCGGGGCATGGAGGCGATCAGCCTGTGGCACTGCTGAGGTGTTATGGAAGCCCAGGTTGCTTTGGTAGTGGACTTCAGCTTGTCAGCATTGTTGGGTCTGGTGTCTCTTGTCTTCCTCTTGACAATACCCCACAGATTCTCTTAAGGATTTAGATCAGGTGAGTTTTCTGGCCAATCAAGCACAGTGATACCATGATCATTAAACCAGGTATTGGTGCTTTTGGCAGTGTGGACAGGGGCTGATGGAAAATAAAATTAGCATCTCCATGGTCAGCAGAGGGTAGCATGAAGTGCTCTAGAATTTCCTGCTAGAGGGCTGCACTGACTTAGGACTTGGTACACTGTGTTTTATCAAGTCCAAAGTCAGCATAGCCCTATAACAGAAAACTCTAGAGCACTTTATGCTTCCCTCTGCTGAGTTTCCAGAAGCCATGCTACTCTGGGGAATGGAGAAGCACATATCTCTCTCCCCTTCATGTAACAGTATTGGTGTATGGTGGTTGGCCAAGGGCTGTGTAAGCTCCAGCTAGTGCGACTTGGAGCAAACACCTGTTTTTTTCCCTTACATGTGGTCTAAAAAGAGCATAAAGGCTGGTAAGGAAAGGTAACCACATGTTGCTAGGGAGAGTAACAATAAAGTCAGTCTGTTACTTTTCCCTGCAGGGCCAAAGTCTGCCCCACTCTAAACTCTAATAGTCTTATGATAATACATCCTTATAACACAGGGATGTGTTGCTATTAACATATATTCTCTCTGTCCGAGCAGACATATCAGTCCAGTGTAAGGCTGGCCATACATTATACAATTTTCCTTTCGATTTACCAAACCGTATAATATGAGGTACAAACCTCATACATATTTTAAGGTAAATCTAAAGGAAACTGGATAAGAACTCTTATTATGTATCGCCACTGGCCAGCTTAAGAGCTTTGTTATATGACAGTTTTTTTTTTAAATCTGAGCTGAGATGGGAGATTAAGCTGGCTGCTTTACAGTATTACTTTTAAGCTGACCACACATTATAGAATTTTCTTATTAAATATCCTTTAGATTTACCTTCAACTGTGTATTGCAAGTGTTTAGGTTTGACCTCATAGTATATGGTTGTGGTAAATGTAAAGCGCAATTGTATAATGTATGGACAGCCTCAGCTGACTCCTATTCTGCCAGGGAGAAAATACAGGTAAATAATTAAAAGTATTATTCCGCAAGATGAAAAGCAACCTATATGTGACTGGTTTCTTTATAGGATCTTAGAAAATACCCTTACTTTGTACAATATGATATAGACTATATTGTTATTTCCATTAGCTGAAACAAGCATTTCAGATAACACATCTGAATTAGCTAGGTCTCATTTCCAAGTCACACCTTCTGTTATTAAATTACCCTGCTGTGCCCCATTGAAAGCCTGCTAAATTTATTTAGTTTGCAATAACATTAAATTACATTTACTGGGGGGATAAAATTGTTTTGAACTAAATTAACCATTTCATTTTGCACACCCTCATTCAAACTGACAGATGCAAATTGTAATGCTCAAGTTTATTCATCCTCAATTTCACGCTACTGCACCCTAAGAAACCAGCAGAGAATTATGGTTTGGCAGATTTAATTAGTAGCCAAGCTTATGCATGTTCAAAACAAATACATATATCTCTAATCAATATAAGCTACACACAAGTAATATACATCTCTTTCCTTGGGTAATCATTCTCCTGCCAAATACCTTTGATTCAGTAGTATAATGGTAGATGGATAGCATATGATACAACGTTACTGAAAAATAAAAGAAAACATGAATAGAATCTTTATTTTCCATACTAGTGCGCTATCATTTATACTCTTTATATACATATGTGGACTCTTTCTTCTTTAAACAAATGGCTGTATGCAGTTCATTACTAAATGATTGCATTTTCTATTTTAAACTAGTGAACTAGTGTTTATTTTGAACACATAATCCTGTGTGGCAGAATTTAAACATAATTTAATTGCACATAATTAGACGATTTACAGGCAAAGTTCACCTTTAAGAAAAATCATAAATGCACATCTTTTGCAGGTAAAAAAAGGGCATTAATTATATTTTTTCATAGGAGGCTGTAAAGTACTGCATTTGCCATCAGAAGATCATGGGTGCAATGTCAGGTACTTGCAGACAGTCAGTAAGCTATCTACCCATACCTCCAATATGGGCAGGCAGTTACTGAATTCCAGGAAGCTCAATGGACTATGAGAATACTCACCAGTGCCCTTGCAGCTCATTGAGAACTACAAGCCGTCAGTCACAATGGATGAGGGTAATTGTAGTTCATTCATTCACAGAACTCTGTGAAGGTATGACATGGCCGTTTGGGTAGAGCCCCACATTGCCACATTGTTTTCAAATTGTGTCAGTGGGTGTGGGGAGAAAATCTCCCACCTACTGTCACAGGGAATGCTCAACTTGTTACATGTTACACCATAAACACGGTTGTATCATGAAACATGCTGAGAAAGGTAAACTTATCCTTAAAGAGAATATAGCCTTCCAGAGCCAACATTGTACTCCTTTAGTACATGGACAAGATTATGTTTTGAAATGTTAGCACAGTGTCTGCACAGATATTTAGTTTCAAGCATGCAAAACCATTATGGGTAGTTACAGATTAAATCTTCAACCACAGCAAAAATATTTTTTTCACTTGCATAAGATCAAGTTACTGCATGTGCTAAGTCTTTAAGTTAAATGTGATCCAAATATTGCTTTAGTGATCTTTTCAAGTAGCATGATAGGCTTTATTTAAAGGCCATCATCTTTATATTTGTAGCTCTACTAATAGGGATGAGCTTTGAGTTCGAGTCAAACTCATGTTCGACACGAACATTGCCTGTTCGGCGAACAGTGAACAATTTGGGGTGTTCGCGGCAAATTCGAAAAGCCACGGAACACCCTGTACAAGTCAATGGGAGAAATCTAAAGTGCTAATTTTAAAGGCTAATATGCAAGTTATTGTCCTAAAAAGTGTCTGGGGACCTGGGTCCTGCCCCAGGGGACATGGATCAATGCAAAAAAAGTGATTTTAATAATGCTTAAAGTGTAACAATAAAAGTGTAATATTCCTTTAAATGTCATACCTGGGGGTGTCTATAGTATGCCTGTGAGGGGGCACATGTTTCCCATGCTTAGAACTGTCCCTGCACAAAGTGTAATTTCTGCAGGAAAAAAAGTCATTTAAAATCACTCGCAGCTATAATGAATTGTCGGCTCCCCATAATACAGAGAACGTGAAGTAATTGAAAGTAATTGATAAAATACAAATAAAAAAGTGTGGGGTTCCCCCAAATTCAATTACCAGGCCCTTCAGGTCTGGTATGGATATTAAGGGGAACCCCACGCCAAATAAAAAAAAAATGACGTGGGTTACCCCTAAAGGGGGAGAGATCACCTGGCGCTGGATCAAATCAGCCATCGCTGGACCCCAGAGAGGTGATCATCCGTCGCTGGATAGCAAGAGTGGACTACGAACGCTGGAAGCCTTTTAAAAAATTTTTTATTTTTGATAAAGGACTTTTTCAATGTGTGTGTGTCTTTTTTAACATTCTTTTACACTTTCTTTGTGAAATAGTAGTGGTACTTTTGTACCCCCTTACCATTTCAAATGGGGGGGCGGGATCTGGGGGTCCCCTTGTTAAAGGGGCTTCCAGATTCTGATAAGCTCCCCGCCCGCAGACCCCCACAACCACCGGCTAGGATTGTGGGGATGAGGCCCTTGTCCTCATCAACATAGGGAAAAGGTGCTTTGAGGGGTCACAGACCCCCAAAGCATCCTCCCAATGTTGAGGGCACATGGCCTGGTACGGTTCAGAGGGGGGCGCTCTCTCGTCCCCCCCTCTTTTCCTGCTGCCTGCCAGGTTGCGCACTTGGATAAAGGGTCTAGTATGGATTGTTAGGGGGAACTCCACGTCATTTTTTTTTATTTGGTGTGGAGTTCCCCTTAAAATCCATACCAGACAGGTCTGGTATGGATATTTAGGGGGAACCCCACGTAATTTTTTTAATTTTGACGCGGCGTTCCCCTTAATATCCATACCAGACCTGAGGGACTGATAATTGAATTTGGGTGAATCCCACTCTTTTTTTTTATCAATGACTTTTAATGACTGTTCTCTGTATTACGGGGAGCCGACAATTCATTATAGCCGCGAGTAATTTTAAATGACTTTTTTTCCTGCAGAAATGGCACTTTGTGCAGGGACAGTTCTAAGCATGGGAAACATGCGCCCCTTTACAGGCATACTATAGACACCCCCAGGTACAAAGTTTAAAGGAATATTACACTTTTATTGTTTCACTTTAAGCATTATTAAAATCATTATTAAAATCCCTGCTCCCGAAAAAACAGCTGTTTTTAAAACTTTTTTTTGCAATGATACATGTTCCCTGGGGCAGGACCCAGGTCCTCAAACACTTTTTAGGACATTAACTTGCATATTAGCCTTTAAAATTAGCACTTTAGATTTTGAACATTCGGGTCCCATAGACTTTAATAGGGTTCTAAAGTTCACACGAAGTTTAGGTCTGTTCGCAGGTTCTGGTGCGAACCAAACTGGGGGGGGGGGGGAGGGGAGTGTTTGGCACATCCTTATCTACTAAAGCCTCATACACACTATCAGATTGTCTGCTGATTTTTTCCTTCAGATTTACTAAAACCATATAATATGAGGTCAAACCTTAGGAGTTTCAATTTGCATGCAATCAGGCAGGCCCTTGCGCTACATGGTTTTGGTAAATCTAAAGACAAAAATCAGCAGAAAATCAGCAGTGTGTATGGGGCTTAAGTCAATAGCCCAGAAACAGTCAGTGACTACATCAAAAGTAGCAACTCCACTAGTTGCATGCTTGTTTAAGGTCAGGAAGTCCTTAGTGAATCATGGATACGGGGATACGGAGACCGGAAGTGACGCTTGCACCAGAGCGGTCGATTTGAATTATCTTGCTGCTAATACTGCCTATTAACCCCATTTCGTTTGTGAGTAATTTTAACCTATTAATAAAGTAGTGAATTTTAAATACATGCTACACTATGGTTGCTCTTATATTCATTCTCTGAGCTATATTGGAACATCTTGATGGAGTGTATTTTGATGGAGATCTGAGAGTGACCCCCTGAGGCCCCCCCCTTTCACCCCCTTCCCTGGGACTCCTGGTTTATCTATGAGGAGACTGCATATACGCTATATTTATATAGCGGGAAGGTAATTACCCAGTGTGCACACTTATGCGTGGAATCACCTATGTGGAGGAAGAGCCTCTGAGGCAATTTTCAGCACATAATCACTTTATATGCTTATGTGACATCATCACAGGACTGTGTTCACGTCATTAGCAGCTGGATATAGTCCAATTGTTTTTGCTATTTTTTGCACTCAGCACTTTCTGTTTATAGAGGTTTGATCTATAGTCTAATTATTGTATGTGTTTTTTGATATTTTGTGTTACACTTAGCACTTTGCTTGCAATTTTTTTGCACTCTATCATTGCCACTAGTTTGCGTCTATTTAGTCAGTAATTATTTATTTTATAGTCAATAATTATTTATTTTTAGCCACTTTGGTTCTGTTGTGATGCACTCAGCACTTTTTACCGTATAAGTATGATTTATAGTCAGACCACTGGATGTGGTTCTATATATATTGTTGCACTCAGCACTATTATTATGCTGTAGAGATATAAGTTGCACTTTGTATTGTGTTATCATTGTGTACACACTGCTGCAAGCACTCTTGATAGAATAATTTTCACACCGGGAGAAGAGTTCTCCTTTACCATATTAGTTTGAATACATACCATCTGATATATCTCCATCTTAATAATTAGCTCTCTAGCGTTTTCTTGTAAGGTTCCATTTTTCTGGAAGCGCAGCACCATCATTTTTTGCTTTTAATCATGGATAATGGTGTGATACCAGAATCTGACACTTTTAATCTTTTCCTGCCCAACCGATTGTAAAATGACAGTCGGCAGGATGTTCTGCTTATCACAGTGACTCTCTACCATGTAATAGTTGTGAGCATTTACAGAAACACTAAAATAAACAGGAGTCATGAATAAAAGCAATTCAAGACAGTTAAGATGATTGAAATTACAGTTAGCTTTACTATATTAAAAAATCACAGTGTAAAAGAGTAGTACAGTTTCACTATGTGGACATCGCCCTACTCTGGTGACAGTATGTAAAAAATTAAATTGTAAAAAATATATATAATTTCCCTAATCATTGACTCAGTGTCCCTAATCACCACTGTAACAGTCCCATCGCTTATGGGATCAGCAGCAGCCGCTCAGCTCTTTTAAACTAATGGTGGGCTGACAGCGGCCACTAGTGTTTGCATGTAGCTGCACACAGAGTAGTTATCTGTGGATAGGAATAAATGACCGAGCCTGGATACAGTCAGCTGTGTCCAGGCTTGGACATCTGTCCTAAATTAGCTTGTCTATGCATTTATGCTGTGTCTTAAACATGTGGCATAGCAGAATGTGTTTGCCTATGATGTGTGTGATACATAACTTTTTAAAATGACAGCTTTGTGAAAAAAAGATTTAATTTATTAATTTTCAAAAAAAATGTGACAAAAAAAGTTACAACTTCAAAAAAACTCTGGGGGTTATTTATGAAAGGAAAATCCACTTTGCACTTGGAAGAGCAGTCACTGTAAATCCGAGGGGGACATGCAAGGAAAATATAAAACAGCATTTTAGTTTGCAGATGATTGGATGATAAAATCAGCAGAGCTTTCCCTCATTTCAGATCTACCCCTCAGATTTACAACAACTGCACTTCCAAGTGCACTTGCAGTGCACTTGTAATGCAAAGTGGGTTTGACTTTTGTAAATAACCCCCTATGTCTCTTACTAAACACCTTGGACTCTCTGCTTTTCAAAAAAGGGTCATTTGGAGGGTATATATACTCTGCTGATATTTTATGATCTTAAGTAATGAGTGACAGTCAGTACATCAGGATTGGTCCATTTTAATATATATTTACAATAGACTGTAGACTCCAAACTTTCACACATACTAAATAATATGCACTGTTTGGAGTTATTTTTGCTAAAAAAAAAAAAATGTAGCATAATACATTTTGGCCCACATTTATAAAGAAAGATTATTTATTTGCATAATTTTATAAACTATCCAAGCATGTTTTTTTCAAACTTTTCTGTATTTTTCAATCATATAGCAACAAAAAAAGGAAAAACCTAGTGGTGATTAAATACCACCAAAAGAAAGCTATATCTTAATAAAAAAGTATAACAATTTAATTCGGGTATAGTGATGCATGACTTTGTCATTGAAAGTGTGACAGAGCTGAAACTTTAAAAATGGCCTGGACAGGAAGGGGGTGAAAGTGCCTATTATTGAGGCTGTTAAAAACAATAAGGAAGAGACATGAAAATGTATGATCACTTATGTGTATGGATTTTCCACCTGCTCCTCCAGCCTCCAATGCGTTTTACTCAGTAAAAATCTTAGTTTTAGAGTACTGCTCACTATCGAACTAAGCTCTTTACAGAGTAAAATACATTTGGGATGGGAACAGCAGGTGGAACAGTCCGTGCATCAATGTAATTAATATTTTAATTTTCATATTTTTTAATGGAGAGTAGCTTCCTTTTTTTTTTTGCCTAAATGACCTGTCTATGAAGCAGACAGAGGAGAGTTGGAAGCCTGCACCCACTGGTCATAGGGCAAGTAATATACTGTAAGAGCCTGCAGCAGAGTAGCACACTTCTCACTTAATCTTTAAATACAAGTCAGTTCTGGCAGCTACCATCATTTTACCCAGCATAGGGAATCTCTCACAAAGCAGTGCGAGGACCCATTACTGGCTGTTCAATTCTCTAGTTCCCAGGCTAGTATTCCCAGCAGCATTATAATAGTTAAATTTGTGTCTGGGCGTGTCCACTTTGGTGGACATTATTCAGCCTGCAGTGGTTGTCTTGTCCCAAACATGCATTTGTCACAAACAAGCCTTTGGGTTCATAATAGGCTGAAATCTGATCATTAGGTTTTCTTGCAAACTGTGAATCTAAACACAATATGATGACATGGGTAAAGAGCTATTATTTTCATTTAGTTATTAATGAAATATTTTTTTATTTCATTCTTCCTTATTTCAGAGCACTTAGATGACCTCCTTGTTACTAAGCATTTCTCTTGTAGACAGAAGAAAACAAATTGGCAAAGTCATCAGAGTGATGAGCAAAAAGCAAAAATGATAACAAGAAAAAAAGCTGGGAGGAAAAAAAAAACAAATACTGAGGTTGCAATTTAAATTTGTTGCAATCATACAAACAAAATTTACTGTAGAAATAATATAAAATGCCTTTATATAGAATTTTGTTTTATTTATTTGTAATCTCTCTTTAAAAGCATATACCATGTTAAAAGAGAAGTATGTTTTGTTTTTTATTTAGAATGATCTTACCTATCTGGATGCCACATCTGATCTGATACATCCGATACTGCATCTGTCCCCCGCCACCTGTAAGACTGAGAATTGAGTAATCAAACACTGCAGACTGCTCATTTCTCAGAGCTCCCTCAGCAGAGAGTCAGTGACTGTCAGTCACTGGCTCTCTGTTCTGCCCCCCTTTCTCACTGGAGCGTTGAGCTGTGGAGGGGTAGGAGCAGTCGACTGACGCTCTCAGAACATCACTGAGGGGCTGGGCCAGGTGCCGTTCCAGGCATGGGGAGGATCCCAACCATATGGTCACGATCTTCCCTGATCCTAGACCGGCTCTGTAATGTCAGCCAGTAGCAGGCTTCAGCCCGTTGTCAGCTGAAAACAGGTCACAGGAGTTCAAAACAAACTGCAGCTCTGTGATCCATAGAGATACAGCCAAACAAGTTTTGGCTGTACTTCTCCTTTAAAAAAATAAAATAAAATAAATGTTATATATATACTGTATACAGACACACATACATACATACATATATATATATATATATATATATATATATATATATATATATATATATATATATATATATATATATATATATATATATACACCTGCTTATAATTTGTTATAGTAAAATCCTGAATATACCCCTAACTGTTACAGGCACATAACACTGTTCCAGACCAGGCCAGGTCTTTAGATTACAACACCTAACAAATATTAGGCCCTATTGACCATATTCCTGCTTAGGGATGAGCTTTCGAGTTCGAGTCGAACTCATGTTCTACTCGAACATTGCCTGTTCGCCTGTTCAGCGAACAGTGAACAATTTGGGCTGTTCGCAGCAAATTCGAAAAGCCGGAACACCCTATACAAGTCTATGGGAGAAATCTAAAGTGCTAATTTTAAAGGGTAATATGCAGGTTACTGTCCTAAAAAGTGTTTGGGGACCCGGGTCCTGCCCCAGGGGACATGGATCAATGCAAAAAAAAGTTTTAAAAAAGGCAGTTTTTTCAGGAGCAGTGATTTTAATAATGATTAAAGTGAAACAATAAAAGTGTAATATTCCTTTAAATTTCGTAGCTGGGGGGTATCTATACTATGCCTGTGCCATGTTTCTGGTGCTTAGAACTGTCCCTGCACAAAGTGTCATTTGTGCAGGAAAAAAAGTCTTTTAAAATCACTTGCGGCTATTGTCGGGTCCCGTAATACAGAGAACACTCAATGAGTGTTCTCTGCATTAGCCGACAATTCATTCATTCATTGATAAAAAAAATAAAATAAAAAAAAAGCGTGGGGGTTCCCCTAAATTCAATTACCAGGCCCTTCAGGTCTGACATGGATATTAAGGGGAACCCCGTGTCAAATAAAAAAAAAAAAAATTGACGTGGGGGTCCCCCTAAATATCCATAACCAGACCCTTAAGGTCTGATATGGATATTAAGGGGAACCCCGCATCAAATTAAAAAAAAAATTGACGTGGGGGTCCCCCTAAAAATCCATATCAGACCCTTTATCCGAGCACGCAACCTGGCAGGCCGCAGGAAAAGAGGGGGGGACGAGAGAGCGGCCCCCCCTCCCTCCTGAACCGTACCAGGCCACATACCCTCAACATTGGGAGGATGCTTTGGGGGTCTGTGAACGTTCGAGTCCCATAGACTTTAATAGGGTTCTAAAGTTCACACAAAGTTTAGGTCTGTTCGTAGGTTCTGGTGCGAACCGAACAGGGGGGTGTTCGGCTCATCCCTATTCCTGCTCTGGAAGGGACTAATGATAGGTCAACATAAGCTTCCCACCTACAGAAACATAAGCAGAGGATCTCAGTTTAGCAACAATACCTGCATTATGGTGACATCAGTACACTACTCTATGATGTCAATTCAAATTCTATTCTACCATTTTAACCCCTTCAGATCCGCGCTATAGCCGATTGATGGCTACATCGTAGACCCACTTTTCTGGGAGGAGACGTCCTCCCCTTTGCATGCTCCCCGCGAGCTGTGATCACTGAGTCAATGAGACTCAGGTGATCACAGATCAGAGTAAGGGGTTGATCCCAGCCCTATACCACGCGATCAGCTGTCAGCCAATCACAGCTGATAACGTGATGTAAACAGAAGATCAGTAATAAAAAAAAGCTGATCACCAGCTTCTGTGCAAGGGAGCAAGGGACATTGGTCCCCAAAGAGGAAGAGTCTAAGCCACTTCATCTGTGCCAACCAGTACCACCTGCCAGTGCCCACAGTGCCACAAATCAGTGCCCACCAGTGCATAACAGTGCCAACAATCAGTGCCACCTATCAATGCCAACAAGGTCCACCTATCAATGCCTATGAGTGCAACCTATCAATGCCCACCAGTGGTGCCAATCAGTGCCTAATCAGTGCCACCTAGCAGAGCAGCCTATCAGTGTCACCTACCAGTGCCAATCAGTGCCCATCACTGCCACCCATCAGTGCCCATCACTGTCACCCATCAGTGCAGCCTATTAGTGCCCATCAGTGCAGCCTCATCAGCATGCATCAATGAAGGAGAAAAAATTACCTGTTTGCAAAATGTATTAAGAAAATATAAAACGGTTTTGTATTTTTTTTTCATTTCAGTCTTTTTAATTTTTTTTAACAAAAAAATTAAAAACCCATAGGTGATCAAACACCACCAAATGAAAGCTCTATTTGTGGGGGGGAAATGATAAAAATCATTTGGGTACAGTGTTGTATGACCGTGCAATTGTCGTTCAAAGACTGACAGTGCTAAAAGGTGAACATTGGTCTGGGCGGGGGGGGGGGGGGGGTTTAGGTGCCCAGTAGTTAAAAAACACACACACATATATATATATATTTATTTATTTATTTTTATTTATTTTTTCTTCTGGATTCCTTTAGCCTTTATACCTTTGTAAAGCAAAAAATAAAAAAAAACATGCCTGGACATATTATTTTGGAGTATGTCAGGTGCCTTGTTTAGTATTTGTAGTTAAATGTATTCTCTAATAATGTCATATTCTACAAAGAGTTGAGGAATTACACATATTTATGCATGTTAATATTTGTTGTATGGTTAGGTAGGAAAGAATATGAAAAATCTTGAAGTGACAGGAATTTTATAGCTGCAGTTTCAATCAGCTGTACATACATTTTCATCCTATTTTTATCCTTCTTAGAAGAGATATACATAGAAGCAGTTCATTTAAATACAATGATTTCTACTTGGATACATTTATTGCTTCCGGTATAAATATGAGGTGTGAAGAAGCACACAATGATGATTTGGATCATATTACAGTCCTTTAAAATGAAGTCTACTCTTCACTGGCAAATTAAAATAGGCTTAGTCAAGTGACATATATATGTTCTTTTCCAGGACGCCTAAAGGCCTGTTGATGTAAGGTAGACCAAGCTAAACTACACATTTAGAAATCATGCAAATGGACTTATATTGGTGTTGATATAATTTAATCCATCAGTTCTTAATAAGTATCCATCTGAACTGATATAAAAAAAAGCTCTAGTTCTACATAAATGTACTGTTCCCCTCTGGTTATTTTATTCACATTTGTATAGAGGTGTAGTAAATGTATTCAGATTTTAGACATGCTAAACATGAAAATGACAGAATGTTATGTTTCATATTCTTGCATTACTTTTAAGTTATATCTTTAATCAATTCGGAAACCCTCAGTTTAGAGTGGCTGTAGGCATCAATGGTGTTTCAGAAATGTTAATTAGAGTTAACTGGCTCCTCAACTGGCAAATTTCAAGTATATAATATTACATCAGGACTAAACATGTGTGTTGCCCCTGGGGATTTTGTCAAAATGTACAAATGTGCACAGCATACTTATATATTATGTCAGACTTACCCATAGAGTCCATTCACACAGGGGCAACACGACTTCCAGCGTGACTTTGGGAGGCAACTTGGACACAACTTGAGTATGAATCACAGCATGACTTGAGGCAACTTACAAAGCAACTTGACGTTGCCTCCAGGACAGGGGACTTTGCCAGTGGCCAATCACATAATAATCAGCTCTGTGGGAAGGAGGGATTTGCCTAGAAAACTATTTTTACTTCCTGGAAAGTTGCTTCAGTTAAGACAGGGGATCCGACTTGGAGGCATCTTCCATTGAAATCAATGTGTACAATTTGCCTAGAAGTTGGATTGAAGTAGTACAGGAACCTTTTCTGAAGTCGGAGCGACTTCAGTAGTGTGCATTAAGATGGCTCTCATTCACTTACATTGACTAGGGGCGACTTGGAGCGACTTAAAGTCGGATCCAAAGTTGCCCCTGTGTGAATGGACTCTTAAAGTGCTTTACACCATATCCTGGCACCTGTGGAATATTCTGATTATATCCTAAGCTGAATATATGTAGCTGCCATTAAACAAATTAGGCAAGCATGTAGGCAAAGAAAAAACTTGAATGGGAAAAGAGACATGATAGAGTCTCTTCTGCTATCAAAAATCGACTTGCTAGTGTTTACTTCTGCTGTAAAGGGTTAATTCACCTTTTTCACATAAAAAATAAATAAATGAAAAAGTAAAAAAACTCACTCTCCCTACCCATCCGGGCCCCACTACCCAGATAGTGGTACTATTGTACCTTACGTCATCCCCATCTTTCACTGTGTACTCAATAATGCATAACTGTCCAGCACTTTAAAAAAAAAAAAATCCTGCATAGCTCTTGAGGAAAGTTTAAAAGCATAATGGGAGCAATGTCAAGAGCTCATTGATCAGCATTGGCCATATTCAGAGTGCTTTAATATTAGTCATAGTTGTACATCTGGTTACTGCTGGATAATCATGTCTATAACTGTCTAGCGCATTCCCTATAATTGTAGTTGAAGTGGATCTAAGCCCGATGACAATGTATTTGCTAAAGCTGTGTGTCATAAATAATTGACATTTTTCAATAGAATATTGCCTTAACTCTTTTTTTGACACTCTTTCTTGCTTGCCAATGCTGGTGATCTCTTCTAGCCTATTTTATCCATATCCGTCAAAATGCACAAACTCCAGTGTCAGCTGCAAATAATTGCTCAAGTAACCATGGAAGACTACAAACAGGCTGTATCTGCACAATGGGTTTGAGCATGACTACTTTTAAGGGGATATTTGCTAAAAATGATGCACAGAGAATCTGGTACAGCTGTGCATAGTAGCCAATCAGCTTCTAACTTCAGTTTGTTCAAATAAGCTTTGAAAATAAAATCTAGAAGCTGATTGGCTACTATGCACAGCTGCATCAGTTTCTGTGTGCACCAATTTTAGTAAATCTCCCTCTTAGTGTTCACCAAGGGAATCTATGAAAGTAAGACATTGAAGGAGAGCATCAGGGAGACAGTTGATATCCCATAACAAAGACCTTCATGGCAGGATCACTAGGCATTATTTTAATGAAAGGAACTG
Source organism: Lithobates pipiens (assembly GCF_037356315.1). Classification (NCBI taxonomy): domain Eukaryota; kingdom Metazoa; phylum Chordata; class Amphibia; order Anura; family Ranidae; genus Lithobates; species Lithobates pipiens. The sequence continues at coordinate 509,131,014 of NW_027507748.1, forward strand.
ATTTAAAAAATAAAAATAAAACCACTGTCGAATGCACTTTAACCTGTTAAAGTGTTAATGTTTAGCAATTGGATTAATATCTTTGATCATTTTATATGGATTAATGACACCCATAAAACAGTAATATAAGTATTATGTACATTGACAATTTAGTGATGTTTTTATTAAGAATTTGAAATATCAAGCACTCCTTTTATTGGTACAATGCTCATTTATCATATCAACATTAGGAATGGAATGACCCCGTGGCAGCCTTTTTTTCATTCACATGGACAGGGTTCTAGGTTACATCCCTTGTGGCACCATTGATATGTTGCCATTCTGAGATTTAGAAAAATTACTTCCTAACATAAAGCAACAGTTGGCAACCATCCTAATTTTTTTGACTTGCTCAAAATGATGAAAGTTTTGATCCTGGTTGCTATGGATTACCACACTTCTTAAATCATCGAGAACTCTTTATACTGCCTTAATTCCTTAACACCAACATACAATGTTGTTACTACAAGTACACTTTACACTGACGATCAACTGTGTGTCATTTGCTAAACACTTTGTGGATGAAATCAAATGGACTGAATATTTGGCAGAAAATAGTTACTTCATGTTTTAAAATGTCACTTGCTTTCACATTTTCAACAATAGCAAAATTGCTCATTGAATACTTGACCTGCTTTAAATAATTTTTTTTTTACTGTGTGATACTTTTAGATCTTGAATGCCCAACTAATAATTATACTTTATTTTGTATCATCCATAGAAGACACATATATTACAATTGAACAAAATTGCAAGGACCTGCCAAACAGTCATATACAGATGATAGCCAAAGTCATGTAGGCATATCTTGTGGTAAATAACATAGATATTTTTAACTCTACCATAACAAGAAGCACTAGAGGGAAGTCCATGGGAGGTTACCATGGTGAAAACAACTTTTTTTATTAAAAACTATCTGGACCTTCCATGGCACAATGGAACTTTGTTCTGTAGACAAATGAGACAAAAATTGCCAAGTGTTATTTTGGCATAGCTCAAAACACTTCATATGATTATAAAGCCATCGTCCTCGCACAAATTTGACCCTAACACACCCTCTACATGTTGGAGGTGCTCCGAGGGTGAAGGAACCCTCCTGCACATCTGGTGGTCCTGCTCCCGAATTCAACCATTTTGGTTAGAGGTTAAAATTGCTACTCTCCCCATAGAATTTTCCCCAGCACAAATGCTCCTCCATCGTACCCCTATTTCAAAAGCAACATACCAACGATCCCTAGCCAAACATCTCATTAACACGGCAAAAATGTGCATCCCGGTCCTTTGGAAATCCACTCCCCCCCTCCATTACGGACTGGTTCCACCATATTTCCAAAATGACCAAAATGGAAGAGCTCATACATCAAGCAAGAGACACAACACTTGGCTATTGGAAAGTCTGGGCATGTTGGCATCACTTCCGCAACTCACTGGAATATACAGCGCTGCTCACCTAAATTTTAGCTCTTGCCTCATCCATTAGTTAATACCCTAGTTCATGGTAATTGACGCATCCAATTCTGCTAAATGCTACAATAATCCCTCTTCCTAACTCGACTGAGACTAAAAGAGCATGAATATCAAGACTCTCTGTACTTTGTTTTACTGTTTTTCCATTTCTGGTTTTCCTGGTTTTTAGGGCCTTCAAGACTCTAAGTATAGTCAAGTTATATACTATTATTGTATTGAGATAAGGGACGCTGTCCCAACTATATTCATTGTGACCAAGTTACTTATTTTTGTATTTGGTACAATCTACTTCTGTAACCTGCTTTGTTGATTTATCTTGATATTTTCAATAAATATTTGGAACAAAAACCATCGTCCTCATGGTGATGCATTATAATGAGACTCCAAAACTCTGTTGATGCTTAATCAGGATACATTTTTGTAATTAAGAGAACAATATGTTTAAGGTTTTTTAGAAACTTTTGTAAAGTGAAAAATGTTAAAGTCATAAGAAGTTTGGAAAACAAAGAAAAGTTTGGATGGCTGCATACTGACCATTCACTTTATTGCAGGTAAAATCCAAATGACAGGAGATGACAAACACGGTGAGGGACAAGAAGGTAAACATGTTTCATGCCCTCATCAGCGCTCATTCATTAGCATGAATTTAATTTCATTAATGAATAAGCGCTGGTGTGAGCATGAAACACGTTTACCTTCTTGTCTTCCACTGTGTTTGTCTGGATTTTCCCTGCAATAAAGTAGGTTATCAGTGTGTAGCCATCCACATTTTTATTTGTTTTTCATTGTACAGCATGCGAGTTGGGCTTGGAGGTTGTGTTTGGGGTTGGTCCAGGAGTGAACTTGATTAGGAACAGCAGTGTATTCTCTCACGAAGTTTGGTTGTATCATCAAATAATGCTAAAATGAACCAGAATTGGAATAAACCCAACATATCAAATTCAGAATTCTATAGAATGCCAAAAATGTCACGCCAAAGTATGAAATGCTAAAAAAATCATACATTTCCTAGGCATTCTATGTAATGCCAGAAGGCAATTTGGCAAAGTATGAAAAACTTCCAAAAATTATGTTTTTTTTTGTCATGTTGCATAGAATGCCTAGGAAATGTATATGTACCCTTTGGCATTCTAAAAACTAGCATAGAATTGTGAACATTTTACAGCAAAGTATGGAAAACTGATATTTCCTAGGCATTCTATACAATGCCAAGAAGGCAACTCAGCAAAGTATAAAATAATCAAAAATACGAAATTTTTACTGTCATGTTGCATAGAATGCTCAGGAAATGTATGTTTGCAATTATGGTATACTAGGCAATATATAGAATTGCGAAAATTTTACGGCAAAGTAGGGAAAGCACACATTTCCTAGATATTTAAAAATCTAACATATTTATTGTCATGTTGTATATGTTACCTGCAATAAGGGATGAGCTGAACCCCCCCACGATTCGGTTTGCACCAGAACATGCGAACAGGCAAAAAGTTTGTAAGAACGGGGGCGTGTCCGGCGCGTGACCAAGATGGCCGCTTGAACACAGAGCTCTCCACACTGACGGCACAAATCGGCGGCTTACAGCACTTCCCGGGAATAATTTTTTTACCGACTGGCCGGAGATTTTACCACAAATCAAAGGAGAGATGTCCCTCAAAAGAAAGGAGCACAGGATCCCTCGGAAACTGACGGATTTCATGTACCAGCCGTCCACACAGCGCAGCCAAAATGGCGCCGAGGCTCCGTCCCGCTGCGGGCTGCGGATGGCAGCTGCTTCTCCTCATCACGGAGAGAACATCCCCGCGCATCACACCGCACTGGTAAGTGCTACCACGGGGGAAAACTCCTACACATCGCCTCCAGGAACGCCGCTGACGAATAGTCTGGCGAAATCTAAGATGTGACTGGATAATGGTTTACCTCAGGTTAATGTACAGGCCGCCACTATGCCCTATGTTTTCCCTCAGCAAAGCCCACAACCAGGCGCCATTGCCTCCTTTCCCACAGCAGGTCAGGCAGTCATGGACACTACTCTCAAGGAGATGCTGATGTCCCTCAGAAGTTCTTTGCAGTCTGACATGATGTCCCTTATGCAGAACTTTGGTAGTAGCATTAATGCATTAGAAGACAGAGCCACGCAACTTGAGGCTAATATGGGGGATGTCACTATCACTATTAATAACATGATTGATGCCCAAGAAGCACAGGCCCAAGAAACATGCTGGATTAAGGATAAAATCGCAGATTTAGAGGACAGGGCCAGACGTAACAACTTTAAAATCCGTGGAATCCCTGAATCAGTTCAGAACACTGAGCTGCCTTTATTTGCTAAAAACCTTCTTAAAGCTATACTCCCTGATGCAAAAGGCATTGAACTAGTTATTGATCGTATACACAGGCTGCCTAAACCTTCTTTCCTCCCTGATGCTGTACCTAGGGATGTTATCCTTAGGGTGCACTTCTATCATATTAAGGAGCAATTTATGCGCACAGTACGAGGGCTGCCTTCTCTCCCTGACCCTTATGGCCACCTGCAGGTATATGCTGATCTGTCTCAACACACCCTAAGCAGACGCAGACAACTCAATACTATCACCAAGGCGCTGCGCAACAATCAAATCCAGTATCAATGGATTGCACCGTCCAAAATCTCTATCCAATACGAGGGATCGAAACACCTAGTCCATTCGCTGCAACAAGGCCTCAGGCTCCTGCGCAACTGGAACATTGTTCCTTCTCCTAGTGAAGCGACCCCCATGGATCAAAGCAATACAGGTGCCATGTCTCCTCAATCTCTCCCGCCAAGATCCCGCAGAAATCAACTCCCTACCTAGGGTCCCGGGTTTGTAATCACTGCATGCCGATTCGGTGTGTCCTATGCTCTTATTCACGCTCGGTACAAAAACTCTTTACCCCCACTTAGTGTTTCCTGGCACTGGTGTGCCCAGGTCTGTTCTACTGGAAACACTTTTTCATTGGTTTCTTTTTTTTTCTTTCCTTTTTTCTCTTTTTTTTTTCTCTTACTGCCATTGTAAGCGACTACAGTACGGATCTCTGACTGATCAACGGGCAGTATCTTTTAACATCTAGAGGCTTGGACACTTGCTTTTTCTGCTTTGATTCATTCAACTTTGTCTTTTTTGTGTTTTGTGCACTTTGTTTTTTTTTTTGTTTTTTTTCTCTTCCTCCTACCCTCTCCCAGCAGGTCTGCATAAGTATCTGTTTATCCTGGAAAAGACGTCTACATTCTCACCCACACATCGTTTTGATCAACTATCAACGCTTTCTCTGGCAGCATCCCTGGAAATTGCTTGTAATCTCCTCTTGAACCCACTTCTCTCTCCTGCAGTACTTCAGGTAACTTTCCAGCTACTACCGTTCCTCTCATCCTAACTTGCAAACATGACCATCAAAATTGTCTCCATCAACGCCAAAGGATTAAACCATCCTGCTAAGAGGACCTCTCTATGGTCACTTGCCAAGCAAACCCAGTGTGATATAGTGTGTGCACAAGAGACTCACTTCTTGTCTAGCCATCCTCCTTCTTGTACAAACAAGAACTTCAGTACAGTTTATATGGCTAATGCTACCTCCAAAAAGAAAGGTGTTCTTATTGCCATTCGCAATTCCCTCGCATTCCAACTCACCCAGGTTATCCTGGACCCCGATGGTCGATACATCATTTTAACTTGCACGATCAATGCTACCCCTTACACTATTATCAACTCCTACGCTCCTAATGCGCACCAAACACGATTCCTAAGTAAGCTCCATAAGAAAATAGCTACAGCTCAACAAGGAGCAGTGATATGGTGTGGAGACTTTAACTGCACCCCTGACCCTGACCTGGACTCCTCGATCCGCACCAAGAGACCTAGACCAGCTCTAAATCCCCTTCTTTCCCGCTTTCGTCTATACGATGTTTGGAGATGCCTACATGCTGATGAAAAGGACTTTACTTTTTTTTCCTCCTGCCACAATTCTTACTCGCGCATCGACCTCTTTCTCACAGATCCTTGGACCCTTCAAAAAATCTCTTCCTCCACTATACATCCCACGACGTGGTCTGACCACTCTCCGGTTAGCATAACTATTGAAGACTCTACTAAAACCCCTCCGGCCTACTTGTGGAGACTTAACACTAGGATTCTGCAAACGGACCCGTATACAGACCTGTTATCTGAAAACTTATTAGCTTTCTTCTTGCAAAACAAAGGCTCAGTTACAGACCCTCATGTGTTATGGGCGTCTCATAAAGCGTACATGAGAGGCTTGTTTATTCAATACGGAGCTAGGGATAGGAGACGTAGGAGGCAGCGTTTAGATGACATCCTTGCTCAAATACAAAACACTGATTCCATGAACAAACAGCACCCCACTCTGGCTCTCAAATCCCAACTAACTTCCCTCAGACTTGAACTCAGAACTCTACTGTTAGAAACCCATGACAAACTACAAAAACGTTTTAGAATGAAATTTTTTGCTGAGGGTAATAAACCCAGCAAACTACTCTCGCATCAGATCAAAGGCCATGTATCCAAATCGCCTATACCCTTTTTGCTTCACCCTACCACCAACTCTAAGCTGACTAATCCACAAGCTATTGCTAATGCTTTTAGCGAATATTACCGTGGCCTGTACAACCTTGCTGATGACACTACACTTCATCAGCCTCAACCCTCCCAAATTCAGGCCTTCTTACATTCAGTCAATCTTCCCCAACTGACCCCTCAGCAGTTAGAACAATTAAATACCCCATTCACACAAGATGAACTCAGAAAAGCCATCCAAACTTTACCCAACAACAAAGCCCCCGGTCCGGATGGCTTTGTAGGTGAATATTATAAACTATTTGCCCATGTACTTGTTGAACATTTGACTCCTGTTTTCAATTCTGCTGCCTCCTCCGCCTCCTTTCCTCAGGAAATGCTTAAAGCTTTGATTGTTACCATACCAAAGCCGGGGAAGGAGCCAAACCTACCACAGAATTTTCGTCCTATTTCTCTTCTCAATCATGATGTAAAATTGTATGCAAAAGTGATCTCATCTAGGCTACTTGACATATTGCCATTATTAATACACCCTGACCAATCTGGCTTTGTCAAAGGTCGCCAGACTTCTGATGCCACACGGCGTATGATCAACATCATTCATTACGCAGCGACCCATCGAGTGCCTTCTCTGCTCCTTTCTTTGGACGCGGAGAAGGCATTCGATCGGGTTCACTGGCAATATCTAAAACTTACCCTGGAAAAATTTGGATTTCAAGGTTTTATCCTCACTGCAATTCTCGCTTTATACTCCACTCCCTCAGCCCAAGTCTATTGTTTATCTATGCTCTCTACGCCATTTCCCATCACGAACGGCACGAGACAAGGCTGCCCCCTCTCGCCCCTGATATTCGATCTCATGATAGAACCCCTTGCAACTAAAATTAGTTCCCACAATGCCATTTCTGGTTTCTTCATTGGAAACTCTGATCACAGAATCAGCCTTTTTGCGGACGACATTATTTTTGCATTAACTAACCCCGTCACTTCCCTGGCTTCGGTACAAGTTGTACTTGATGATTTCAGCTGTTTCATATTATAAAGTTAACGCTACTAAGTCCTATATCCTGCCAATAGCAATGCCTCCACATCAACATAATATGTTTGCAGAATAGCTATCCATATGCCTGATCCACAAATACTCTCACATACTTAGGTATGAAACTCACTGCACACACCTCAGCATTATACCAAACCAATTACCTGCCCTTTTTGCATACATTGCCTATGGAATTGAATAAAATCTCCAAATTGTCACTTTCTAGCGCAGGTAGATTAGCTGCCTTCAAGATGGTCTTACTCCCACGACTTCTCTATCTCTTTAGATCACTGCCCATTCCGATACCCATGACTTTTTTCACACGGACACGATCCCTTCTCAGAAACTTTGTATGGCAAGGTAAAAGACCGAGGGTAAACCATACAGCCCTTGTTCGACATAAATTAGCTGGCGGTATGGGATACATTGATGTGCAGGACTACTACTTGGCGGCTGTCTTAGCACAACTGAGAGAATGGTTCTCCCCCAACCCTCTTAACCAATGGAGCTCCATTGAAGCTTCTCAAATCCCCGGTGGCAACTTAAGAATTTGGCTCCTGAGCTTTCCCTCCTTATGTAAAATGGATAAGCATATATCTCCGACTGTTCGTGCATCAGTAAAGGCATTTTCCTATCTCCTCACGAACTTACCTACCCTAGCCACTCAGTGTAAGGTACCCATACCGATTGAAGTCCTTAACTTGCTCATACCCGACATGCAGATAGCTCCTTGGAAAAAAAAAGGTATAACACATATTGGAGACTTATACTCTTCTGAATTTCTCCACCCATTCCCTACACTACAACAAAGTTTTTCGCTCACCTCAAGGGACTACTACACCTACATTCAAGTCTCGCATTGCTTATTCAGGCACCCGCAAGCACATCTTACCCTGCCCACGAAAATATTGCAGTATTTTACTAGTGCTGTAGCCCCTGTCAAAGGCATTTCGCTTTTTTATGCTTCACTCAAAGGTAAAAACTCCATCACTATCCTTCCTCCCATGCTTAAATGGGAAAAGGACATCAGTGTTTCCCTATCTCCGCAACAATGGCAATGTGCACTACGCTCCATCTACAAAACAACGAAATCTGCTAACCTTTGGGAACTCACCTATAAACTTACCCTCAGGTGGTATATCACCCCTGCGCGTATGCGATTGTTTAATGAGTCCCTAGACGCACATTGTTGGAGACAGTTCGGTGCGCCTGGCACCCTCTTTCATATTCTTTGGGATTGCCCTCACATCAAATCATTGTGGATGGATATATTCCGCCTAATTGCTGAAGTAACTAGTATCCCCATTGAACCATCCCCGGCCTTGGCGATTCTGTCTATAGGCATAGAGCTTTATCCACACGCACTCCAATATATTATTACACAGATCCTATTAGCTACTAGACTGGTGATAGTCCGTAACTGGAAATCCCCCGCTTCAATCTCCCATACGGAAATTGTACGCTTAGTACATACGCATTGTGCTTATGAACGCATGTATGCTGCGGCAGAAGGTTACTTAACTAAAATAACGACGCGTTGGAAATTATGGGATGCATGGTTCGTCAAATCACGTCCCTTATTCATCTGAATTACCACTCTTACATTATAGACTCCCTCTTTCAACATACCGCACTGAGCCTGCTCCCCTTCCCCCTATCCCCTCATCCTGCCCCCCCCCCCTCCCTCTTTTGTTTGTTTGTTGCTTTATCATATTGCAGCTGGCGATCTATATTGGGTCGACCAACATGTCCACACACTCTAGATGCTTTCTTCTCTACCCACTTGTTTATATTGACTAGTTATAGTTTAACCACTGTTCAAATCATAACATGTTATTCTTTTGACCTCCTGTTTTACGGATGGTACTCTCACCTATAAGGCGTACCCTGCTCCTATTGTCATCTTCCCTGCTGATTTTCATATTATAGCAACTGGGTTGTCTGCCCCTCTGGACACAGCAAGATCCCGTTTGGGGTGTCTAGAGGGGAGATATCCCTCCATCATACTCTTTTTCTGCTCTGTTGATGTGACTACAGTGTCCGCAATGTAAATAGGGTATATGCTCTCAACCCTAGAACTTCTCCCGTTTATGTAATATTCTACCATTGCATACTGTAACTGTGGTTATTGTTCTTCTGTTCTTGTTTTTTTCTCTGTGCTCTTAAAATGTAATAAAAATTTATTGAATTAAAAAAAAAAAAGTTTGTAAGAACAAGTGGACACTGTTAAAGTTTATGGGACACGAACATGAAAAATCAAAAGTGATCATTTTAAAGGCTTATATGCAAATTATTGCCATAAAAAGTGTATGGGGACTCGGGGACTCAGGTCCTGCCTCCGGGGACATGTATCAATGTGAAAAAAGATTTAAAAATGTCAGTTTTTTTCAGGAGCAGTGATTTTAATAATGCTTAAAGTGAAACAATAAAAATGAAATATTCCTTTAAATATCATGCTTGGGGGGTGTCCTTAGTATGCCTGTAAAGTAGCGTATTTTCCCCGTGTTTAAAACACTACCACAGCAAAATTACATTTCTAAAGGAAAAAAAGTAATTTAAAACTGCTATCTGTAATGAATTGTTGGATCCCGGCAATATAGATACAAATCAATGAAAAAAATGGCATGCCCCCCCCCCCCCCCCAGTCCATTACCAGGCCCTTTGGGTCTGGTATGAATATTAAGGGGAATCTCACCAAAATCATTATTAAGGGGAACCCTCACCAAAAAAAATACATGAGGTTCCCCCCAAAAGCCATACCAGGCTTGAAGGGAAAGCCTGCGCCAAAATGTAAAAAACATGGCGTAGTGGAATCCCCGAAATCCATACCAGACCCTTATCAGAGCATGCAACCTGGCAGGTCACAGAAGAAGGGGGGACAAGAGAGTGCCCCCCTCCTGAACCATACCAGGCCACATGCCCTTAACATGGGGAAGATATTTTGGGATCCCCAAAGCACCTTGTCCCCATGTTGATGGGGACAAGGGCCTCATCCCCACAACCCTTGCCCGGTGGTTGTGGGGGTCTGTGGGCGGGAAGCTTATTGCAATGTGGAAGCCCCCTTTAACAAGGGGACCACCAGATCCAGCCCTCCATGTGAATTGATATCGGATACATTGTACCCCTACTCATTCAACAAAAAAAGTGTGAAAATGTTAAAAATGACAAGAGACAGCTTGGGACAAGCCCTTTATTAAAAAAGAAAAAAACACTCCAGCAATGTCCATTCATCTTCAATCAAAGCGCCAATGGGCCGGGAAAAAATGCAACAATTCCGCCTCCATGGGGGGCTCCCATTGACTGAAGCCTCTTCACAATGACAGCTGTTATATAGCTGAGGGCGGGGCCACCCAGTGATGTAAATGGATGACCCCACCCCTCTGACATTACCCCCACAACCACCGGGCAAGGGATATAGGTATGAGGCCCTTGTCTCCATCAACATAGGGACCAGGTGCTTAGGAGGCAACCCCAAAGCATCCTCCCCATGTTAAGGGCATGTGGCCTGGTACAGTTTAGGAGGGGGTGCTCTCTCATTCCCCCTTTTCCTGTGGCCTGCCAGGTTACATGCTCCGATAAGGGTCTGGTATGGATTTTGGGGGACCCCTACGCCATGGGTTCCCCTTAAGATTCATACCAGACCTGAAGGGCCTGGTATGGATTTTGGGGGGAAATCCACACTTTTTTTTGATGAGGGGTTCCCCTTAATATTCGTACCAGAACCAAAGGGCCTGGTAATGGACTTGTGCATTTTTTTCAATGATTTTTATCTGTATTGCCGAGATCCGACAATACATTACAGCCGTGAGCAGTTTTAGATGACTGTTTTCCTTTAGAAATTTCATTTTGCTGTGGTATTGTTCTAAACATGGGGAAAATGCGCTACTTTACGGGCATACTAAGGACATCCCCCAGGCACGATATTTAAATGAATATTTAATTTAATTAATTTATTGTTTCACTTTAAGCATTATTAACCACTTTCAGACCGGACCATTTTGCTGGTCAATGACCAAAGGTCTTTTTACAATTTGGCACTGCGCTGCTTTAACTGGTAATTGCGCGGTCATGCAATGTTGTACCCAAACAAAATTTGCATCCTTTTCTTCCCACAAATAGAGCTTTCTTTTGATGGTATTTGATTGCCTCTGCGATTTTTATTTTTTGCGATATAAACGTAAAAAGACCGCAAATTTTGAAAAAAAATGATATTTTCTACTTTTTGTTATTAGAAAAATCCAATAAACTCAATTTTAGTCATACATTTAGGCCAAAATGTATTCACCCACATGTCTTTGGTAAAAAAAAAAGTCAATAACTGTATATTTATTGGTTTGCGCAAAAGTTGTCACATCTACAAACTAAGGTACGTTTTCTGGAATTTACGCAGCTTTTAGTTTACAACTGCCTATCTCATTTCTTGAGGTGCTAAAATGGCAGGGCAGTACAAAACCCCCCCAAATGACCCCATTTTGGAAAGTAGACCCCCTAAGGAAATTGATAAGTGGCATGTTGAGCCCATTGAATATTTTATTTTTTTGCCTCAAGCGATTGAATAATGACAAAAAAAATTTTTAATTTTTTTTACACAAAGTTGTCACTAAATGATATATTGCTCACACATGCTATGGGCATATGTGAAATGACACCCCAAAATAAATTCTGCTGCTTCTCCTGAGTACGGGGATACCACATATGTGGGACTTTTTGGGAGCCTAGCCGCGTGCGGGGCCCCGAAAACCAAGCACCGCCTTTAGGCTTTCTAAGGGCGTAAATTTTTGATTTCACTTCTCACTACCTATTACAGTTTTGAAGGCCATAAAATGCCAAGATGGCACAAAACCCCCACAAATGACCCCATTTTAGAAAGTAGACACCCCAAGCTATTTGCTGAGAGGCATGTTGAGTCCATGGAATATTTTATATTTTGCCACAAGTTGCGGGAAAATTACAAACTTTAATTTTTTTTTATTTTTTTTTCACAAAGTTGTCACTAAATGATATATTGCTCACACATGCCATAGGCATATGTGAAATGACACCCCAAAATAAATTCTGCTGCTTCTCCTGAGTACGGGGATACCACATATGTGGGATTTTTTGGGAGCCTAGCCGCGTACGGGGCCCCGAAAGCCAAGAACCGCCTTCAGGTTTTCTAAGGGCGTAAATATTTGACTTCACTCCTCACTACCTATTACAGTTTTGAAAGGCCATAAAATGCCAAGATGGCACAAAACCCCCACAAATGACCCCATTTTAGAAAGAAGACACCCCAAGCTATTTGCTGAGAGGCATGTTGAGTCCATGGAATATTTTATATTTTGCCACAAGTTGCAGGAAAATTACAAACTTTTTTTTTTTTCACAAAGTTGTCACTAAATGATATATTGCTCACGCATGCCATGGGCATATGTGAAATGACACCCCAAAATAAATTTTGCTGCTTCTCCTGAGTACGGGGATACCACATATGTGGGACTTTTTGGGAGCCTAGCCACGTACGGGGCCCCGAAAACCAAGCACCGCCTTCAGGCTTTCTAAGGGCGTTACAGTTTTGAAGGCCATAAAATGCCAAGTTGGCACAACCCCCCCCCAAATGACCCCATTTTGGAAAGTAGACACCCCTAAATTTAGGGGTACACTAGTGAGACTAGGTAATAAATGGCGGGTGCCCTGAAACTATAAAAAAATAACTAACCAACCAGCGTCACCTGTAACAGTTATATGGTGATCACTGGTGAAAGGGTTAACTAGGGGGCAATCAGGGGGCTTTATGCGGTAGTATATGGGGGTCCCTGGTGCTATAAAAAGCTGCGGCGAACCTAAATACCTACCTGCCTAACTAGCGTCACCTGTGACACTAATACAGCGATCAGAAAAATGATCGCTTATTAGGCTGGGTTCACACTGGAGCGATGCGGGAACGCGACGAATCCGCGGTGGGTTCCCGCATCGCATGCCTCCCGGCGGCAGTTCACACTGCCCTATGCGAACTGCTGGGAGTGTCATGAAATGTTAATGACACCCCCAGATCAGTTCGCATATCGCAGTGCGATCTGCAAACTCGGATCGCATGGTGTGAACACCCATGCGATCCGATTCTGCTGCGGACCAAAAAAAGGGTCCCGTGCGAATTTGCGGCGGGTGCGGCGCGAATTCAGCCATACTATCTGTATGGCTGAACTCGAATCGCACAGAGATCGGATGTGATTTGCACTGCAGTGTGGTGCGAATCACATTCTTTCTCATAAACCGCTGCAATGTGAACCCAGCCTTAGTGACACTGGCGACGGGGGGTGATCACGGGGTTAAACCTTTATTGGGGGGTTAGGGGGGTACATTAGAACTAAAGGGGGCTAACCCTAACTGCCCTAACAGTTATTACAGTCACAAATGACACCAATGCAAAAAAAAAAATGACATTGGTGTCACTGTGACTGGAGGGCAGGGGTAATTGGGGAGGTGATCGGGGGGGTGAGAGTGTGCCTGGCATGTTCTACTGTGTAGTGTCGTGTTGGTGCAACTCACCGATCCTCTCTCCTCGGTGTCGGAACGAAAAATACCGACACGGAGGAGAGATTACATCACTTCCTCTCCTGTGTTTACATTACAGGAGAGGAAGTGATGTCACGGAGCATTTTCATTCGTCGGGAGCGATCGCGAGGGGGTGGCCATGAATGAATGGCCGCCCCCTCATCCCGGATCGCTCCCGAACGAATACCGACCGCCGCAGGCACCGGGGGGGGGGGGCCCGATCGGGCCCCCCTCCCGCGGGAAGGCAGGGACGTACAGGTACGCCCATATGCCTGCCCATGCCATTCTGTCGACGTACATCGTCGTGCGGCGGTCGGCAAGTGGTTAAAATCACTACTCCTAAAAAAAAACTGTCATTTTTAAAACTTTTTTTGCATTGATACATGTCCCCTGGGGCAGGACCCAGGTCCCCATACACTTTTAATGACAATAACTTGTATATAAGCCTTTAAAATGAGCACTTTTGGTTTTTCATGTTAGTGTCCCATAGACTTTAATGGTGTTTCGCGGTTTTCAAATTTTCTGCAAACGTTGCATAATGTTTGCTGTTCATCCCTACCTGCAATATGTTAACTGCATGCTAAAGAATGCGTGCTTAGGCAGTATATAGAATGATCTTTTTTTTTTACAAACAATGAAATACACAGTGCCTTGAAAAAGTGTTCATACCCCTTGAAAATTTCCACATTACATTACAACCAAAAACGTAAATGTCTTTTATTGGTATTTTATGTGATAGACCAACACAAAGTGGCAAATAATTGTGAATTGAAATGAAAATGATGAATGATTTTCAATTTTTTTTTACAAATAAATATCTGAAATGTGGCATGCATTTGTATTCAGCCCCATTTACTCTGATACTCCCTAACTAAAATCTAGTGGAACCCATTGCCTTCAGAAATCAGTTAATTAGTAAATAGAGTCTACCTGTGTGTAATTTAATCTCCGTAAAATACAGCTGATCTGTGAAGCCCTCAGAGGTTTGTTAGAGAACCTTATTGAACAAATAGCATCATGAAGGCCAAGCAGACAGGTCAGGGATAAAGTTGTGGAGAAGTTGAAAGCAGAGTTAGGTTATAAAAAATCCCAAGCTTTGAACATCTCACGGAGCATCCTACATATGAAAATGGAAAAAGTGTTGCACAACTGCAAACCTACCAAAACAAGGCCATCCACCTAGAGCATTCATCAGCGAAGCAGCCAAGAGGCCCATGGTAACTCAGAAGCAGCTGCAGAGATCCACAGCTCAGGTGGGAGAATCTGTCCACAGGACAACTATTAGTTTTTCATTCCACAAATCTGACCTCCATGGAGTGGAGTGGCAAGAAGAAAACCATTGTTGAAAGAAAGCCATGAGAAGTCCCATTTGCTATTTGTAAGAAGCTATGCGGGGGACACAGCAAACATGTGGAAGAAGGTGCTCTGGTCAGATAAGACCAAAATGTAACTTTTTGGCCTAAAAGCAAAAAGTTATGTGTGGCTGCACATCCCTCTGAACACACCATGCCTACCGTGAAACATGGTGGTGGCAGTTGATGGGAAGATGGATGGAGCCAAATAAAAGGCAATCTCAGCAGAAAACCTGTTTGCAAAAGACTTGAAATTGGGGCAGAGGTTCACCTTCCAGCATAACAAGGACCCTAAACATGCTGTCAAAGCTACAATGGAATGGTTTAGATCAAAGCATGCATGTGTTAGATTAGCCCAGCGAAAGTCCAGACCTAAATCCAATTGAGAATCTGTGGCAAGACTTGAAAATTGCTCTTCACAGATGCTCTCCATTCAATCAGATAGAGTTTTAGCTATTTTGCAAAGAATGATGGCCAAACATGTCTCTCTAGATGTGCAGAGCTGGTAGAGACATCCCCAAAAAGACTTGCAGCTGTAATTGCAGCGAAAGGTGGTGCAAGAAAGTATTGACTCAGGGGGGGCTGAATGCAAATGCACCCCACACTTTTCACATATTTGTAAAAATTGTTGAAAAACATTTATCATTTTCCTTCCACTTCACAATTATGTGCCACTTTGTATTGGTCTATCACATAAGATCACAATAAAATATATTTACTTTTTTGGTTATAACATGACAAAATCTAGAACATGTCGAGGGATATGAATACTTTTTCAAGGCACTGTAATTGTAATTTTATTTTAGCTATAAACTGTACCTAGGCATTGTATAGAAAAGATAGGCATTATGCAGAAGGACAAATACCGCAAAGTATACAATGAGAGCCATGGAAAGATGTACAGTATATGAAAACAAGAGCTCTATAACTGAAAACTACAAAAGAAAAGAGACCAGCCTTGATCTATTTGTTGCAACCAGTAAGACTACAATGACATTTTGACTCCATGTGGGATTCCAGTCTTATACTAACTAAGGCTAAACCTAAGAAGGTTAGCCTTAGTTATGAAAGAAAATAAGAATACGAAAAAAAGTGCATCACCTCCAAAACAGAATAATACAAGCAAAACATAAGCAAAACATAATGTGCAAACAAAATCGGCAATACTTAATAATAATAAAAAAATCAGTGTGAAAAAAATCCAAGACAAAAGAGTGTTAACCACTTGCCGACCGCCGCACGACGATGTACGTCGACAGAATGGCACGGGCAGGCATATGGGCGTACCTGTACGTCCCTGCCTTCCCGCGGGTGGGGGGCCCGATCAGGCCCCCCCCCGGTGCCAGCGGCGGTCGGTATCCGTTCAGGAGCGATCCAGGATGAGGGGGCAGCCATTCGTTCATGGCCACCCCCTCGCGATCGCTCCTGACGAATGGAAGTGAGGCGTGACATCACTTCCTCTCCTGTAATGTAAACACAGGCAGAGGAAGTGATGTAATCTCTCCTTCGTGTCTGTATTTTTCGTTCCGGCACCGAGGAGAGAGGATCGGTGAGTTGCACCAACACGACACTACACAGTAGAACATGCCAGGCACACTCTCACCCCCCTTCACCCCCCGATCACCCCCCCAATCACCCCTGCCCCCCCAGTCACAGTGACACCAATTGCATTTTTTTTTTGCATTGGTGTCATTTGTGACTGTAATAACTGTTAGGGCAGTTAGGGTTAGCCCCCTTTAGTTCTAAGGTACCCCCCTAACCCCCCCAATAAAGGTTTAACCCCGTGATCACCCCCCGTCGCCAGTGTCACTAAGGCTGGGTTCACATTGCAGCGGTTTATGAGAATGGATGTGATTCGCACCGCACTGCAGTGCAAATCACATCCGATCTCTGTGCGATTCGAGTTCAGCCATACAGATAGTATGGCTGAATTTGCGTCGCACCCGCCGCAAATTCGCACGGAACCCTTTTTTTGGTCCTCAGCAGAATCGGATCGCATGGGTGTTCACACCATGCGATCCGAGTTTGCAGATCGCACTGCGATATGCGAACTGATCTGGGGGTGTCATTAACATTTCACTGACACTCCCAGCAGTTCGCATAGGGCAGTGTGAACTGCCGCCGGGAGGCATGCGATGCGGGAACCGCCGCGGATTCGTGGCGTTCCTGCATCGCTCCAGTGTGAACCCAGCCTAATAAGCAATCATTTTTCTGATCGCTGTATTAGTGTCACAGGTGACACTAGTTAGGCAGGTAGGTATTTAGGTTCGCCGCAGCTTTTTATAGCGCCAGGGACCCCCATATACTACCGCATAAAGCCCCCTGATTGCCCCCTAGTTAACCCTTTCACCAGTGATCACCATATAACTGTTACAGGTGACGCTGGTTGGTTAGTTATTTTTTATAGTTTCAGGGCACCCGCCATTTATTACCTAATAAAGGTTTAACCCCCTGATCACCCGGCGGTGATATAAGTTTGAGGGTCAGATAAGGTCTGCGTCGCCCCAGGCAGCGTCAGGTTAGTGCCAGTACCGCTAACACCCACGCACAAAGCATACACCTCCCTTAGTAATATAGTATCTGATCAGATCTATATTAGCGTCGCCAGCAGTTTAGGTTTCCAAAAACGCATTGTTAGTGGGATCAGCCCAGATACCTGCTAGCACCTGCGTTTAGCCCCTCCGCCAAGCCCAGACCAGCCCACCCAAGTGCAGTATCGATCGATCACTGTCACTTACAAAACACAACACACATAACTGCAGCATTTGCAGAGTCAGGCCTGATCCCTGCGATCGCTAACAGTTTTTCTTGTAGCGTTTTGATACAGTCGCTGACAGCCTAGGTGCTTTTTTACCTGTGAGTCTCACTAGTGTACCCCTTAATTTAGGGGTGTCTACTTTCCAAAATGGGGTCATTTGGGGGGGGTTTGTGCCATCTTGGCATTTTATGGCCTTCAAAACTGTAATAGGTAGTGAGGAGTGAAGTCAAAAATTTACGCCCTTAGAAAGCCTGAATGCGGTGCTTGGTTTTCGGGGCCCCGTACGCGGCTAGGCTCCCAAAAAGTCCCACATATGTGGTATCCTCGTACTCAGGAGAAGCAGCAGAACTTATTTTGGGGTGTCATTTCACATATGCCCATAGCATGTGTGAGCCATATATCATTTAGTGACAACTTTGTGAAAAAAAAATGTATAAAAGTTTGTAATTTTCCCGCAACTTGTGCCAAATATAAAATATTCCATGGACTCAACATGCCTCTCAGCAAATAGCTTGGGGTGTCTACTTTCTAAAATGGGGTCATTTGTGGGGGTTTTGTGCCATCTTGGCATTTTATGGCCTTCAAAACTGTAATAGGTAGTGAGGAGTGAAGTCAAAAATTTACGCCCTTAGAAAACCTGAAGGCGGTTCTTGGTTTCGGGGCCCCGTACGCGGCTAGGCTCCCAAAAAATCCCACACATGTGGTATCCCCGTACTCAAGAGAAGCAGCAGAATTTATTTTGGGGTGTCATTTCACATATGCCCATGGCATGCGTGATCAATATATCATTTAGTGACAACTTTGTGAAAAAAAAAAAAAAGTTTGTAATTTTCCCGCAACTTGTGGCAAAATATAAAATATTCCATGGACTCAACATGCCTCTCAGCAAATAGCTTGGAGTGTCTACTTTCTAAAATGGGGTCATTTGTGGGGGTTTTGTGCCATCTTGGCATTTTATGGCCTTCAAAACTGTAATAGGTAGTGAGGAGTGAAGTCAAAAATGTACGCCCTTAGAAAGCCTGAAGGTGGTGCTTGGATTTCGGGGCCCTGTACGCGGCTAGGCTCCCAAAAAGTCCCACATATGTGGTATCCCCGTACTCAGGAGAAGCAGCAGAACTTATTTTGGGGTGTCATTTCACATATGCCCATAGCATGTGTGAGCAATATATCATTTAGTAAAAACTTTGTGAAAAAAAAATAAAATAAATAAAAGTTTGTAATTTTCCCGCAACTTGTGCCAAATATAAAATATTCCATGGACTCAACATGCCTCTCAGCAAATAGCTTGGGGTGTCTACTTTCTAAAATGGGGTCATTTGTGGGGGTTTTGTGCCATCTTGGCATTTTATGGCCTTCAAAACTGTGATAGGTAGTGAGGAGTGAAATTACAAATGTATGCCCTTAGAAATCCTGAAGGCGGTGCTTGGCTTTCGGGGCCCCGTACGCGGCTAGGCTTCCAAAAAGTCGACCACATGTGGTATCCCCGTACTCAGGAGAAGCAGCAGAATGTATTTTGGGGTACAATTCTACATATAACCATGGCATGTGTGAGCAATATATCATTTAGTGACAACTTTGTGTAAAAAATAAAAATAATTTTTTTTTTGTCATTATTCAATCGCTTGAGGCAAAAAAATAAAATATTCAATGGGCTCAACATGCCTCTTATCAATTTCCTTAGGGTATCTACTTTCCAAAATGGGGTCATTTGGGGGGGTTTTGTACTGCCCTGCCATTTTAGCACCTCAAGAAATGAGATAGGCAGTCATAAACTAAAAGCTGCGTAAATTCCAGAAAACGTACCTTAGTTTTTAGATGTGACAACTTTTGCGCAAACCAATAAATATACAGTTATTGACTTTTTTTTTTACCAAAGACATGTGGCTGAATACATTTTGGCCTAAATGTATGACTAAAATTGAGTTTATTGGATTTTTCTAATAACAAAAAGTAGAAAATATCATTTTTTTTCAAAATTTGCGGTCTTTTTACGTTTATATCGCAAAAAATAAAAATCGCAGAGTCAGTCAAATACCTTTAAAAGAAAGCTCTATTTGTGGGAAAAAAAGGACGCAAATTTTGTTTGGGTACAACATTGCATGACCGCGCAATTACCAGTTAAAGCAGCGCAGTGCCAAATTGTAAAAAGACCTCTGGTCATTGACCAGCAAAATGGTCCGGTCTGAAAGTGGTTAAATATCACCGCAGAGAAAGTTTCTTCCACTACATTTGAGAAACAGATCTAAAATGCACTCACATTAAAGCTGCCAGAGGAAAGAAGCAACATGCACATTTGTATCAGCAGGATCCCTCACACATGGTCAACCAGGTCCATTTTCACAATGGGGACACCCTGCAGTACCGCTTCTCACCACTGGGAACAGTCAGAATGTTTACTTAATTCTGTCTGGGAAATAATGCTCATCGCATTGACTACATATAGGGGGTTATTTACGAAAAGGCAAATCTACTTTGAACTGCAAGTGCAAAGTGGATTTGGGGTAGATCTGAAATGAGTGGAAGCTCTGCTGATTTTATCATCCAATCATGTGCAAACTAAAATGCTGTTTTTTTGCTTTTTGTTTTCCTTGCATGTCCCTCTCAGATCTACAGAGACTGTGAAGTGTAAACATACCAAGGGATCTTGTGTGAAATAGTGTATTAAGTGCAATTCTAAATGTCATTTTAGTATTACTTGTTGCAACTAATAGATCAAAGCTGCTCTTTTTTTATAGAATGTTTCATTTAGAGCAGGGGTGCTCAACTGATGGTTCTCAGAACCCTTTGATGTGTCCCGCTGCCTCCTGCCCTGGGATGGTGGATCGCTAAGCCCAGATTGTGGGTTGACAACTTGCCACCTCAGAGCATCAGTGTGGATAGGGCCAATGCCAGAGGAAATAAGCGATTGCAGAGGGAGCAGGAGCCATATAAGCCGATGCTTCTGAAAAGCGTCAGTTCCTGTCCCAGGCAAAATTAATTTGGTATCACTCTGCCTGTGACAGGAACATTTCCTGTCCTTTCCAGCAATGCCAGCAGAAAGTGAAAGATAAAAGGTCAGTTTATTAACAATTTAAGGTCCGGAAGGATTTGCCCCCTTTATGACCAGGCCAATTTTTTGTGTCACAGCACTGCGTTGCTTTAACTGACAATTGCGCGGTTGTGCGATGCTGTACCCAAACAAAATGTATGTGTTGTTTCCACAAATTGAGCTTTCTTTTGGTGGTATTTAATCACCTCTGCAGTTTTTTTTTTTGCTATAAACAAAAAAGCCTGACAATTTTGGAAAAAAACAAACTATATTTTTTACTTTTTGCTATAATAAATATAAAAAAAAATGCCTTCCTCAGTTTAGGCCGTTATGTATTCTTCTACATATTTTTGGTAAAAAAAAATTGCCATAAGCGTATATTGATTGGTTTGCACAAAAGTTATAGTGTCTACAAAATAGGGGATATATTTATGGCATTTTTATTAGTCTTTTATTTTTTTTACTAGTAATGGCGGTGGTCTGCGATTTTTAGCAGGATTGCGACATTGCGTCAGACACTTTTTTTGGGACAGTTGACATGTATACAGTGATCAGACCAAAAAATAACCACTGATTACTGTATAAATGTCATTGGTAGGGATGGGGTTAACACTAGGGGGCGATCAAGGGGTTAAATTTGTGTCCTAGGGTAATTGTTTCTAACTGTGGGGGGTGGGACTGCCTGGAGGAGGAGACATATCGCTATTCATAATCAGTATGAACAGCAGATCTGTCTCCTCTCTCCTGACAGAATGGAGATCTGGCTGTTTACATTGTCTCTCTCAGGAGCGATTGTGGGTGCTCGGCGGACCTCGCAGGTACCCGGGGACATCACAGCCGCCGGGCACGTGCATCGGCTTTCTTAATCGCACCCCTAGTGGTCTTAAAGCGGCCGACGTGCAGCTATGGTGATTTCCCCCAGGAGCCAATCTGCTGCAGTATAGCTGCGGAGGCTAGTCCTTAAGTGGTTAACCTCCCTGGCGGTATTCCCGAGTGTGGCTTGGGTTAGTAATTTACTAGTAGGAGCGGTAACCCCGAGCCAGACTCGGGATGGCTTCGCTCGATGCAGGTGAGGACACAGGGAGACTTACTTACCTTGTCCCCTGGATCCAGCAATGTCCGCCGCGCTGTGTGATCGAGCTGTCCTCCGCTCGATTCACAGTGCTGAATGCCGCTGAGCTCTGTTCCCTGCGGCGTTACGGCGCATGGGAGCGGAGAACGGCGGCAAATTCAAAAAAGTAAAAACACACAAAACACACACAGTACTGTAATCTTACAGATTACAGTGCTGTATTACAAAATTACACACCCTCTTTGTCCCTAGTGGTCTGTGCAATGCCCTGCATGCACTTTTATATTATAAATACTGTTTTTTCTGCCTGGCATTTGGAGATTGTCCATAGCAACCAAAACGTGTCCCTTTTTCAGTGTTTTAGGATTTGATTACATTATTGAATAATTTTTATTATTCTTTATTATATTATAAACATTATCATACCCGGGATGTCTGCTAGACTCTGGTTTGAACAGATTTAAGAGAGTTATTCCTAAGAATTACAGGACTACAATATAAGACGCCAAATTTCCATGCAAAATAATTGTACCGCTTTCAGCACCTAAATCCAGACTGAATCATACCGCCAGGGAGGTAAAAATAATAACACATTTTTAAAAGTTTACTTAAAATTCATACATATACAACACATTATTTATAAAAAGGTATGGGACACAGTGGTTTGTCCTATAGGATGTACTTGAGTCATATACATCCTGTGGGGCAATACTGAGAAAATGCCCACAATGAGATGTATGTATTCCTCTTGGTTGTTCCCACAATCCTCATAGATTAAAAAAAGGAATTGCTCGCTCTACATGTTTTGGGACTTGAACTGTCGCTTCTTCAGGAGATTCAATATTTCTAGTTAGAAAGACATATTTTAATTAGAATACAATACAAAATAATCATACCACAACACAAGTATGCATGTATATACAGAACTATACATGAACTCCCCAATTGTGTGGTGCTTAAACAAAGAGTTTCAACACTCACCTACTGTGGTGGAGATTTCTATGCCCCATTTTGTGCATATATATGTGTATGGTTTATAGGAACATGTATACTAGAAGATGGGCCGATCTACTGTTTTTAGTATCTCAAACACACCAACGTGTTGGTCTGCTGTCTGTATAGTAACTAAGCTACCCTATTGTTCGTAGAGATGGCCATTTCAGACATAGTGCCTCTTCCTGATCACAAGTCCTTGAAATGCTAATTTATGTTATATCAAAGAGGGCTGATGGTTGTAAATCAAGAGATAATTAAACAGGTACTTAGGTTTTCAGACACAAAGGCATCAGAGTTAGCCTCTTGTTGGTGTGGGAAGCATGCTTCTTTAACTGGGCTTGAAATTACAGCGTAATTTGAGGCAAATGAACCAATGAACATTTAGGAGGCTTCAGAGATAGCCAATGCGTATGTGAGCAATTCTGGACCAATGACAAGGTCCTGGAAACCTGGATTGGTGAGAATAGGGGCATAAGGGGGGGGGGGGGGGTATAAAACATAGTACAGAAATCATATGTCTGTCTCTTCCTCTCTGTGTATTTCCCCCCCTGCAAGCATGGTAACTTAAGGGCAGGCTAGGTAATGTATCTGTATTATCATTATGTTTCCTTTCTTTTCTGTAACTTGCTCTACCGTAGGATTTTGCCTTAATATATTATTAATCTCTTGATAGCATGTGTATTACCATTATAGCAATATTTTGTATCATTGGTAACATTGTTGTTTTTTAAGGTTGTATCCTCCTCATTATATTGGGTAATCGCTAACGTTTCTTTTCTGTACATAGTAAGTTTAAATAAATTAGTTACCCTTTTCGCACAGGTATCATTCGTTCTTAATTTCATGGTTTGATTCATATAGATAAAAGGTTTTTAATCACTTATTTTATGTATTGGTAAGCATATACGTGAGGTAGGTATAAAAATAGCCGTAACACTACGCCAGGAGGATAGTGACCGCAAGAAGGCCCCCTTTATATTTGGTTACCCTGTACATCCTCACATCCTGACATGTGTGCCTATTTTGTGGCTGTTGCCCAGCACTGGTGTCCCCAGTTGTCACCTCTTTTTGGAGGAGGCCTTCTTGCGGTCACGGTGAGCATTGAAACTCTTTCATGCCATTTGAGAGCAATATACCACTTCTTGCAGTACAATGCTACCCAAATATTGCTCAAGAGTGTGTAGTAACACAATCTGTTTGAAAACTGCTTTTATAAAGACAGAGATTTTGTAAGTAACCAAAAAGCGTGGACACCAGTAAGATTTGTTGGCATAAACTTTCAGGCTTAATTTACTATTGTACTATTTCAGGATAATATATATATATATATATATATATATATATATATATATATATATATATATATATATATATACTGTACTGTATAGTATACACTATATTACCAAACGTATTGGGACCCCTGCCTTTACATGCAATCCATAAACACATGAATTAGCGAGTTTGGGGTGGGGGAACTTAACTGACCTGCACAGAGCCCTGACCTCAACCTGATAGAACATCTTTGGAATGAATTAGTGTGAGCCAAGCCTTCTCATCCAACATCAGTGCCCGACCTCACTTGTGGACAACCTTCCCAGAAGAGTTGAAGCTGTTACAAAGGGTGGACCAACTCAATATTGAACCCTACAGGCTAAGACTGGGATGCAATTAAAGTTAGTGTGCGCGTAAAGGCAGGCATCCCAATACTTTTGGTAATATAGTATATGCATATATATACAAACAATAGAATAAGCAATAGCCTGTGGGACTTTGAATGAGGTAATCACATTGGTCAAGACAAGTAAATAGAGTATATAAAATCTCTGAATTTATTTAACCCCTCCCCCCCCCCCCCCCCCCACTGGCTGTCAAAGGATGTCATATGAAGACCCTCCAGAATGACCACTCCGTGGCGATTGGTGGTGTGGTGTGTCAGTCTGACACACTGCTATCCCAATCTGACGAAGGCTCTTTACCACATGATCAGCTGTGTTCAATCATGGCCGATCACAATGTAAACAGGGAGAGCCATTGTTCAGCTTTTCCTCACTCACGTCTGACAGACGCAAGTAGAGGAGAGCTGATCAGCTGCTCTCCTGACACCCCCTCAGATGCCCACCTAGGACCACCAGGATGCTGCCAGGACCACCAGGGATGGTCACCACACTGAACCACCAGGTATGCCACCCTAGACCACCAGGGAAATGCCAATAAGTGCCCAGGCAGCTACGAATCAGTGCCCAGGCAGCTACCAATCAGTGCCCAGGCAGCTACCAATCAGTGCCCATCCCCAATGCCTGCCAGTGCCATCAGTGATGCCTATCAATGCCATCTATTAGTACTGCATATCAGTCCCCATCAGTGCCACGTATCAGTGCCCAGCAGTGCCACTTATGAGTGCCAATTAATGCCACCTATCAGTGCCACCCATAAGTACCCATCAATGCAACCCGTCAGTGTCACCTACCAGTGCCCATCAGTGCCGCTTGGTAGTGCCCATCAGTGCCACCTCATTTGTTCCACCTCATTGGTGCCACCTTATTAGTGCCCGCCAGTGCCGCCTTATCAGTGCTCATCAGTGAAGGAGAAAACCTACTTATTTACAAAATGTTATAACATAGGGGTGATCAAATACCACCAAAAGAAAGCTCTATTCACCGCCATTACTAGTAAAAAATAAAATAAAAATTGTCATAAATATATCCCCTATTTTGTAAACGCTATCATTTTTGTGCAAACCAATCACTATATGCTTATTTGCTTTTTTTTTTTTACCAAAAATATGTAGAAGAATACACATTGGTCTAAACCGAGGAAAACAATTTTTTTTGTATTTTTATGGGGGGTATTTATTATAGCAAAAAGTAAAAAATATTATTTTTGTTTCAAAATTGTTGCTATTTTTTTGCTTATAGTGCAAAAAATAAAATCTGCAGAGTGATCACCAAAAGAAAGCTCTATTTGTGGGGAAAAAAGGACATCAGTTGTCAGTTAAAGCAACGCAGTGCTATATAACAACAAACAGCCGGGTCATTAAGGGAGAAAAACTTCCGGTCTGTAAATGGTTAAAATAAATCTATGTAAGTCACAATGAATTCACAAAAATGTAGTACAGGTACCTTTTTCAAAGTCACTTCGACACGAGTCGCAGAAATTTGAATGGTTCCATTGCCGGCAATGGGGTGCAACTTGTCAATGTGATTTGGAACAAATTGCATGACAAATCACACTGATGTGAATGAGGGCTAACAGGGTGGATATTTTTTTAGCAAGGCAGGTTTTGGTTCTGCTTTGTAAAACATAGAGGTGGAACAAATTTTAACCAGTTCATTCATTTATAATAACAATACCTGAAACATTTCTGATGAATATTTCTGATGATAAATAGAGTTCTGTTTTTAAAGCGGAGGTTCACACAAAAATGGAACCTCTGCTTTTTGGAACCCCCCCCTCTGGTGTCACATTTGCCAACTTTCAGGGGGGAGGGTGGTGCAGATACCTGTATAATACAGGTATTTGAACCCACTTCTGGGCATAGACTCCCACGGTCTACGCCTCTTCCCCCCCCCCAATGTCTGCTGGGAAACACGTGGATCCGAGAGACAGAGGGTCCATCCAGATTGCACAGCATGACTCACGCATGTGCAGTAGGTAACCGGGAAGTGAAGCCACAAGGCTTCATTTCCTGATTCCCTCACCGAAGATGGCAGCGGCAGTACCCGAGAGCCGAGTGACAGATCGGCTTTGGGTGCCGACATCACAAGCGCCCTGGACAGGTAAATGTCCATATTTTAAAAGTCAGCATCTGCAGTATCTGCAGCAAAGGAATACTTCCTTGATCCCATTGAATTGACCAGACCAAGTGACTAAAATATGCATTTATAATTTAAAGGTTGACTTTTGTCCACTGGGGTGCTCTACAGTATTGGCTCTTTGGAGTGGCGTTGATTGCATCTTCATAATCTGTTTATTTTTGTAAAGATCCATATTGATTCTTCCAGCATTAAATATCACCGGTTATTTTAGCACCTTATTCTTTATTGTTTGTTTAAGAAAGACTTACAGTATAAAGGACTTTTTTGCACTGGTAAATATTTATATACTGCACTTTTATATCTATATTTGTTTTTTTTTTTAACTGGAGAATTTATGGATTTGTAGCGTGAAGTTGTTTTCTCTCTGTCCACACATTTTTCATATTTCTTATTACATGTATTTGCACAATTATATATTTTTTGTATTGCATGGTTGTTATTATGTTATTTATTTATTTTTTCAGTTTGAGGCCCCTTCCACAGGGGTTGGATCCATTTAGCGGTGTCCAGCAGCTCAGGAGGAGATCGCTCCATTGATCTCTGCTGAGCCGTCGGATGACAAGTCAGTCTCTGCTCAATGAGCAGGGAAGAACCTGTCAGAGCCTCGCTGATTTTTATGGGGAGATCAGACGAATCTCATCCGATCTGATCCACCAGATGGATGGCTGAACGTATCACCATATGTCTGATTTTAGCGGATCGGATGTCAGACGAATGTCAGCAGACTCATCATTTCTGACATCCGCCTGCCCATAGGAGTCAATGGACGGCCCGCTCAGATCCGCCTAAAAAACGAACAGGCGGATCTGAGTGGGCTTGTCATGTGAAAGGGGCCTAAGTGAGCCACAGATTTGTTTATTAAATACTTGAAACAAGAGTCTGTATGTGTGGACTTATTTCTTTGAGTACTTAAATAGCACCAATAATACACAGTGCTTTACAGATACCTTGTACATTCAGTCCCTCTCCTCAAGGAGCTTACAATCTAAGGTCCTTAACAGAAATGCATACTTACTAGGGCCAATTTACCTACCAGTTTGCCTTTGGCGTGTGGAAGGAAACTCACATAGGCACAGGAAGAACATGCAAACTCCATGCAGATAGTGGTGGGGTTTTTATTCAAACTGATGGCACTAGTGCTGCCAAGCAAAGGTGACAACCACTAAGCTACTGTACTGCCCTGAACTTAGGATGTGTTGTAACGTGACAACACATAATTAAACTAATAGCATTAACCTCCCTGGCGGTGATCCTGAGTCTGGCTTGGACTGGGATTTCAGTACCACGAGCGGTAGCCAGACTCGGGATCGCATCGCTGGATACAGGGAGGACACAGGGAGGAGTTACTTACCTTGTCCCCTGGACCCAGCGATGTCCTCCGCGCTGTGTGATCGAACTGTCCTCCGATCGATTCCCTGCAACGTTACGGTGCACAGGAGCGGAGATCAGCGCCAAATTCAAAAAAGTAACAACACACAAAACACACACAGTACTGTATAAAAAAATTACACACCCCCTTTGTCCCTAGTGGTCTGTCCAGTGCCCTGCATGCACTTTTATATTATAAATACAGTTTTTTTCTGCCTGGAATTTGGAGATTGTCCATAGCAACCAAAAAGTGTCCCTTTATGTCAAAAGTGATTTTAGACTAACTAGAAAACAGCGATAATAAATTATAATCACTTGCAGAAATGAGCGATACCGATTTGTGGGGAAATTCGTCATCAAACACTAAATCTAATGACAGTGACAATTCTGCAAATTTCAGTGTTTTTGGATTTGATTACATTATTGAATAATTTTTATTATTATTTATTATCATTATTTATTATATTATACATTTTATCATACCCATGATCTCTGCTAGACTCTGGTTTGAACAGATTTAAAAGAGTTATTCCTAAGAATTACAGGCCTACAATATAAAATGCCAAATTTCCATGCAAAATAATTGTACCGCTTTCAGCACCTAAAATCAGAACTAATCATACCGCCAGGGAGGTTAAATGAAAATTACATGCTATTTAGTTTACCAATTCACAGAGCTAACCATTCTCAAAGCCTCTGCTTTCAGTATACTGTGCAATACTTTAACCTCCCTGGGAGCGGAGCTCGGCGGCACTCGGCACTGTGAATCGAGCGGAGGACAGCTCGCTCACACAGCACGGATGACATCGCTGGATCCAGGGGACAAGGTAAGTAACTCTCCCTGTGTCCTCCCCTGCATCCAGCGATGCGATGCCGAGTCTGGCTCGGTGTTAGTAAAATCCCAACCCGAGCCAGACTCGTGATTACCGCTAGGGGGGTTAATGGCAGCTTGTCCATTTAGATTATAAAATAACTTCATCCTATGATTCCTATAAAGGTCACAAAGCTCTAAAGTGTTTTTAAAAGAACAGTAAAGCCCTGTACACACGCTTTGATTTTTGGATAACAGAACGTCTGATTTTTGTGGCATTCTAATCTCATGTCGAAAGTGAAGAGGTTAATAATACTACGAGAATTTTCGTTTGACAGAATACAACATCAGAAGCGATGTAACATGTTGAATAGTTTTGTATGTATTCTTTCATTTATGAGCATGCATATTTTTGCTCTTACAATTTTTTGCATATGAAAACCATACTACTGAAAATTAGACGTTGAGTTCACATCCGATAAAAAATTTATAGTCTGCACATCCAGCTTTTGTCTGACGAAAAAGTGCCTATCGAAAGCACCATACTAACGGTAACATTTGCGAACGATTGGTCATCGTAACATAATTGATGTCCGAAAATCAAAGCATGTGTACGGCCTTAAGGCCTCGTATAGACAATATGAAAATCAGAAGGGAAAATTCGTAAGACAAGCAGTCTGCATATTTTCAGATTGTTAGTATGATGCTTTCAATAGCTGATTTGACTTTTTCATCAGACAAAAGTTGGATGTGCAAGCTAGAACATTTTTGTCGGATGTGAACTTAACGTCTGATTTTCGGATGGTCAGTACAAAAGTCGTTACACAAAAGTCAAAAGTACAAACACGCATGATCAGAATCAAAGAATGGCTTAGAAGAGTTTGTTCTTGTAAACTACTGTTTGTAATCTAGAATTAACATTTGTGACGTGGCAATTGATGAAATGTCAAAATGCAGCGCACATTCTCATCTTCTTTAATGGGATAATAATGAAGCTGCTTTGCTGGTGATACTGATGTAGTTATGCCAAATGTATTTTAAATTACATTTGTTTTGTACGATCTGAAAATCGCGAATCAACGCTCACCAAACTTCTACTAATATGAAATTAGCAGAAGGGGCCCAAAGGGTGGCGCTTGAGAAATTAACTTCCTCTTTATACTCTAATCGTAAATCCCTACGTTCGTGTTTGTCAAACAAAAATTTGCGGATAGTTAGTATGCTAGACAAAATCCTGCACACGCTATTTTGACAAAAATCAGACACTCAGTTGTACAACAATCGAACTGTGTGTACAAGATCTAAGTGTTCCATTTCATTACAGGTTACGCTATTAGTCAGGACTTTTCTGTGCACACCAGGCTATACTTGGTACATGCACAATGACTCAAAAAAATTTAAAAAAGTCTTGTGACTTGTATCTGAATACTCTTATTACATCCAGGAGACTAGAAATTTTAGCAGATAGACATTTAATGGTGAAAATGTAACAAGCTATTTTTTTTCCAATAGGAAGGTTTGGACATAGGATCCCTGCCATGTTACTATTCATAAATATTTCTGACAGTGATCCACCTCTTGCTTTTGCAAAATAAATATTCCTAATGATTTAATTAAAAAATATGTATATTGTTGGAAGGTCAAATGATGATAGGGATGTCTGCAGTAATTAAGAAAAACAAATATCTCATCAAACGATCATCTTTATCTCAGTTATCATGACTGTGATACGTTCCTGAATATTTGCATAATTTTCGAGGACTTTATATAAATTACTTTATATACCTCATCTTGTAACTAAGATTTTTTGTATGCTGGATTTTTTATTTTGTTCTGCATTTTCACTGTAATATAATTTATATAACATTTTAAGTAATAGAAATATTAAAAATATCATTTAAAAAAAGCTTTGGACTACAAATAATACATCTTGATTTCAGTCTTATAGTGGAAGTGTAAATAATACAAAGAAGTACATATCGTCACCTGCACTCAACTAGAAGACATAGGTAATGCTTGGCACGCATTGTTCAAATTGTGGAATGCCAGTCACAGAAAGGACACCCTGCCGAAAGCTCCACATGTGTTAGGAAGGAAATCTTATGTGGATGAACAAACTGACAATGTGAAATAAGCTGCTAAAAATAATTTGCTACACTTGTCTGCTAAAAGAGAAAACAATAAGGTGTTAGAAAGCACAAAATAATAGAATTTTATAGCAGAAAGGAATTCAGAAATTCAAAGCACCATGTACTGTAGCAAAATAGCAAAAATGTAATTAAAGTACTTAAATTAAGATTAATATATATATATATATATATATATATATATATATATATATATATATATATATACATACAGTATCTCACAAAAGTGAGTACACCCCTCGCATTTCTATAAATATTTTATTATATCTTTCCTTATGACAACACTGAAGAAATTACACTTTGCTACAATGTTGTTGTGAGTATACAGCTTGTACAACAGTGTAAATTTGCTGTCCCCTCAAAATAACTTAATACACACCCATTAATGTCTATTGTCTAAACCACTGGCAACAAAAGTAAGTATACCACTAAGTGAAAATGTCCAAATTGGGCCCAAAGTGTCAAAATTTTGTGTGGCCACCATTATTTTCCAGCACTGCCTCAACCCTCTTGGGCATGGAGTTCACCAGAGCTTCACAGGTTGCCACTGGAGTCCTCTTCTACTCCTCCTTCTACTCAGCTTCTTTAGCAAGGCAGTGGCCACACAAAATATTTTCACTTAGTGGTGTACTTATTTTTGTTGCCAGCGGTTTAGACATTAATGGCTGTGTGTTGAGTTATTTTGAGGGGACAGCAAATGTACACTGTTCTACAAGCTGTACACTCACTACTTTACATTGTAGCAGTGTCATTTTTTCAGTGTTGTCACATGAAAAGATATAATAAAATATTTACAAAAATGTGAGGTGTGTACTTACTTTTGTGATATATACACACATATATATATATATATATATATATATATATATATATATATATATATATATATATATATATATATATATATATATATATATATATATATATATATATATATATATATATATATATATATATATATATATATATATAAAATACATTTTGAATGTTGTCAACAAAAAAATTGTTCAAACTATTGTAAGCTTTTAAAATCTGTTCTGTGGACTCCTGTGAGCCGATCAATCATGTATGTAATGTAACCCTACATCCAGACCTGATATTTCTGAATGGCTGTGTGGCCAAACCCACTTTCTCTCTTTTTCCACTTTTTTGTCCATTAAAAAAACATCAGATTAATGTTTAGCATATCAGCAAACTCAGTTGTCTAATTGTCTTCCAGTCTCCTGACTATTTTGTCATGCAATTCTGTTCATTATTCCCTAGGAGAGTGCTGCCTTAGGGCTCGTACACACGGTTTGATTGTTATACAACCGAGCGTCACATTTTTGTCAAAAGCGCGTGTGCAGGATTTTGTCTAGCACCCTAACTATCCACAAATTGTCGTTTGACAAACATGAATGTAGTGAGATACCATGAGAGTATAAAGAGGAAGATAATTTCCCAAGCGCCACCCTTTGGACCCCTTCTGCTAATTTCATATTAGTAGATGTTTGGTGAATGTTGATTCGCAATTTTCAGATCATACAGTACAAAAACAGCTTCATTATTATCCCATTAAAGAAGATAAGAATGTGTGCTGCATTTTCGACATTTCATCAATTGCCACATCACAAATGTTAATTCTAGATTACAAACAGTAGTTTACAAGCTGGAGCTCTTCCCAGTCGTTCCTTGATTCTTAACATGCATGTTTCTACTTGACTTTTGTGTGATGATTTCTGTACTGACCATCCTAAAATCAGACTTTGAGTTCACATATGACAAACATTTTATAGCCTGCACATCCAGCTTTTGTCTGACGAAAAAGTCAAATCAGCTGTTAAAAGCACCGTACTAACAATACGAAAATCTGCAGACAGCTTCCCTTCTGATTTTTGTATTGTGTGTACAAGGCTCCATACACACTATTAGATTTTCTGCAGATTTATAATAATATAATATGAGATCAAACATTAAGAGTTTCAATTTGTATGCAATCAGGCAGGCCCTTGCACTACATGGTTTTGGTAAATCTGAAGACAAAAATCTGTAGAAAATCTAATAGTGTGTATGGGGCTTAAGTCAGACTCTCTGTTGAACTAGTTCCTTCAGTCACCAGAATGGACCTGTATC
Organism: Lithobates pipiens; assembly: GCF_037356315.1. NCBI lineage: Eukaryota > Metazoa > Chordata > Amphibia > Anura > Ranidae > Lithobates > Lithobates pipiens. The sequence continues at coordinate 509,164,099 of NW_027507748.1, forward strand.
TGCTAACATATTGTTGATGGCTTGCTTAGCTTTAGGCTACTTTCACACTGAGGTGCTTTACAGGCAAAGCGCCTCTCCTGTCACCCCAGTGTGAAAGCCTGAGTGCTTTCACACTGGAGCGGTGTGCTTGCAGGATGTTAAAAAAAATGTCCTGTAAGCTGCATCTTTGATATACACAGATCCTAAAGCTCCCCTACCGATTGAAATGAATGGGCAGCACCGCTGAATCACCTGCAAAGTGCTTCAGCAGTGGCGTTACATGGGTGGTATTAACCCCTTCTTCAGCCACTTGTGGGGGGTTAAAAGTGTCCCACTAGTGGCAAAAAAGTGCCGCTTTAGACCCCTTTCACACTGAGGCAGTTTTCAGGTGCTTTGGTCTCTGCAAAGCGCCTATAAATTCCAGTGTGTCTTTTCACACTGTGGCGGTGCACTTGTGGGACTTTCCAAAAAGTCCAGCAAGCAGCATCTTTGGGGCACGCTCCCAAATGCCCTGCCCATTGGAATGAATGGGCAGTGCTTTTAAAGCTCCTTAAAAGCGCTGCAAAACAGGAGCTTTTATCCCTTCTTTTGGGTTAAAAGCGCCCTGCTAGTGGCCGAAAAGTGCCGCTAAAATATGCATCACTAAGCATCTCAGTGTAAAAGTAGTCTTAAATCCAACTCTCAGATGTCAGTCTGGCTTAGTGGCCTGTCTGAGTTGTATTGTTTAAAGTAGGACCAATTCATTGATAAGATGAAATCCACTGGTTTTGACACATCCAGCATCCCAAGGAGCTGGTAAAAATAGAATATGCTGCTTTTAAAATTGTGCTGAACATATTACAACATGTTACTGCTTATTGCAATTAGGTTCACGCAGTTCCGTTCAGTTCCGTGTGCTTTTTTTCTGCACTAAAAATGCATGCACAGTGTTTTCCATGTATTTCAATGGCTCTAGTTACACCATGCAGTCAGTTTCTGGTCATTTTCTGGTGCAGAAACTGACTGGAATCTGACTGCATGGTGTGAACTAGAGCCATTAAAATACATGGAAAACACTGTGCATGCATTTTGTGCATAAAAAAAGTGCACAGAACTGCATCTGGTGTGAACTGACCCTTATGGGAAAAACAAAGTTGTTTGGCTCCTGCTGTGAAAAATACACACATTTACCCAATGCAGTAAAAAAAAAGCATGTAAACGCATCAGCGCAGGTGTTTTTGTATTCACCAACAGTTTGCTACATATTCTGTATTGCTTATCAATGCCAATGATCTTATATTGTATTATAAATAAACTGCGTTATATCAAGATATAATATGAGTTATCACATACATTACACATCAGAAACCTGTATTCTATAGTAGTCTACACACCTCCCCAACCATTCGTGAAAGTATTCAGCTTTGTTGCACATGCACACCTCACTCTGTTGGCATGAGATATTTTAAGTGTATTAAAACTACTCCTAGATAACATATTGATTACTTATTCAGCTCCGATACTGGCAATATGCACTAGCAATTTAAACCCATACCAACTTTCAAAAGAAAAACTGATTGAATAGATCAACACAACCTATCACAATCTCTGCTATTTAGGTAAAAATAGAAAACATGCAGATGCTAGGATTCCTTGAACTGTTCATGTAAGCTGGGCTTGCAGAAAACGACAGTGTGTATGACCAACATAATTCACATAATAACACTAACAGTTATGTGTTTCTGCTCCATTGCAAAATTATGGGGAGGAAGGATGATTCATATCGACCATGATTTGTTTGGCTCGAGCTTCCCCCAGCTGGCATGACTGGTGTCACTTAGAACGAAAGCCCGAGCCATGTAAGATTTAGTAACTTGAGGCTCAAAGAGATTGATAAAATCTGAGAGAAAATATAAAATATATCAGCAAACACCACCATCTCAAAGAATATAAGTATTTATGAATACAATTGACCATGATAATGTTTCAAAGGTTTGACAATTTCTATTAATTTAGTCATAAACCTGAACATAACTAATTACTGTTGCCTGTAACTAGAAAGGAAGTATGTCTCATTTGTAGTGGTGTAGCAACATAAGATTCTCTGTATATCTTTAGCAAAAAGTCAGTAATTATTTACAGTTATATATAGGTAAGTCTTTCAACTTACCCCATTACGAAAAGCATGTTTACAAACATTACACCAGATGGTGTTGTTCCAGTAATGGCCACCTACACTTTTACTGTGTGCTTTATACTGTATATCTTGTTTTACTTTCGGCTTGCATATGTTCTGATGATTCTTTATGGGATAATTTCCCCTATCTGTAGACTTTAGGAGGTGCTGTGCATAACTCTTGTGGTTTATTTAACTCATTTGTTTTCTAGCACACACAGCCTCTTTCTAATATTCTACTCCAGCATCTACAGAATCAATCTTGAGCAGCTTGCAACCAAATGCCTGATTAAAAAGTTAGTAGACCTTAAGTACAATTACTTTAGCTATATGGCATTCAGGCATTAAACCCAATGTTAATTGTTTTTCAATTTTGTAATGATCCTTATAATAGGATATAAACAGAAGAGATCATTTCTTGCAGTTAAATCAGCAGAAAGTATAGACATTAACTCTGATTAATTGTTGCAATATAAAACTAAAGGCAGTTGTAAGTAAACAGACTCTCTGGGGGCTATATTGGTGAAGATAAGCAAAATGATAAGGCAAAATTGTCATTGCATTATTGGGAAAGATGGTGATTGGTTACTTTTATATGCACGTGTGATTGTATGCTTATGTACAAATGTCAGTTTGGTGCAAAGGTTACAACCTCCATCAGGAATCAGGACTTTATTGCTCTCTAAGGTCAGTGTTATGTCCTCACTTCCCTTCTCAGAAATGCTACTCAGTTTCACAGGGAATGAATAGATACTCATCAGTGGGGATACAGACAGGAAAAAAACAGTAATGCTCTAACCCTCTTTCTATTAAAAAAGATAAAGGTCAATTGTATTAAACATTATAGTTTAGTGTTGTTGACTACACACCACAACTACAACTAGCATGGGATATGGAGTTGAATTACTAAAACTGGAGAGTGAAAAATCTAGTGCAGCTCTGCATAGATACCAATCATATTCCAGGTGTTGTTGTCAAAGCTTAACAGAACAAACAAATGTTATAAACTGATTGGCTATAGTGCACAGCTGCCCCAGATTTTGCACTGTCCAGTTTTAGGAAATCAACCCCTTTGATTCACTTTGACTACATGAGTACTTACTGTACTTGTAGTGTACTTATTTTCTCACCCAAAATGCCAGCCATAGACAGCATGGAACTCAACAGGTTCAGCCGGGGTCAGTCAAGATTTGAACAATGTATGGATGTGCTGAATGTTCCCAAGTTGATTTATCAATCAACTTGGGTACAACCAGCCTGTTGGTTTTTACATGTAATTATTGCAAGCAGCTATTATAGCTACTAGTAGTAAATATTGTGTTCTCCCGGCAGGAACGGCTCCTCCCACCCTCCTTGCTTTTTGCACCAGTCCAAATCATTTGGTGGGGGCTTGGCCCTTTACTTCAAGAGAAGGGAAATCTTAAGGCATCAGCATACCAAAACATTTTGGACAATTTCATGCGCCCAGCTTTGTGGTAACAGTTTGGGGATGGCCTTTCCTTTTCCAACATGACTGTGCACCAATGCACAAAGCAAGGTCCATAAAGACATGGACGAGTGAATTTGGAGTGAAGGAACTTGACTTGCCTTCACAGAGTCCTGACCTCAACATGATAGAACACCCTTGAAATGTAATAGAGCGGAGACTGTGAGCCAGGCCTTCTCATCCAAAATCAGTGCCTGACCTCATGAATGCGCTTCTGGAAGAATAGTCAAACATTCCCATTGACACACTCCTAAACTTTTTGGACAGCCTTTCCAGAAGATTTGAAGCTGTTATAGCTGCAAAGGGTGGGTCAACTCAATATTGAGCCCTATGGACTAAGACTGGGATGCTATTAAAGTTCATGTGTGTGTGTAAAGGCAGATACCCCAATACTTTTGACAATATAGTGTATCATATATTAAAACATCAATTATAGGATATCAACCTAAGCAAACAATCATAGAGAACACTAAACAAGTCAAAAGAGTACAGGCATACCCCACTTTTAAGTACACAATGGGGTTTGTTTACTAAAGCTGGAAAGTGCAAAATCAGGCTACTGCTGCATAGAAACCAATGAGTTTCCAGGTTTTATTATCAAAGCTTAATTGAACAATCTGGGGTTAGAAGCTCATTGGTTTCTATGCAGAAGTGAGCCTGATTTTTCACTTTCCAGCTTTAGTAAATAAATCCCATTGTGTACATAAAAGTTGGGTATGCCTGTATACCTAGGAGTGAAGAAAGGAGAGGAAACAAAAAGGAGAAAAGATACATCTGGTTTCTCACTCCTGGAAGAGGGGAAGCATGTACAGAAGGCAGAGGAAGGGCATAGAAGAGATTCACTGTTTGGGAGTATATAACAGCTAGACCCCATTTCATTTTTTTTTTTTTTGTGTGTCCCTGATGGGAAAATTCACCCTCTCTGTTTGTCCTGGTGATCAATGCCTTTGGTACAGAAAGATATAGAATATACAAAATTTAGTGTGTTCATTGTTGGAAACAGAAGGTGAAGGGACATTTTCCTGACGGTAATCTTTAACTCTTTCTTACTGCTGTGTTTCTGGGACAGAGAGTGAACAAGAATCTCCATGATGTGACGAAGAAAAAAAATGACATGGACTTAACATGTACCAATGTCCAGATAAGAGACACTAATAGCTTTGGCTCTCCTGTACACCCCGTATTAAAAAAAATAAGGAAGAAAATCAATAATGTGTTTAAATATTAATGGTTAGAAAATTGTAATATCTAAAAAAAAATCAGAAGGGAAATTATAGTTAAAAGAAAAAGTTAATTAGTGTGCATTATGGTAAACTGGGAGTTATGAAGGGGTTAAACAAACTTTTTTGTAAGGTTGCTTTAACTGATATAATGTTAGATTGAAGCTCACCACTTGTGATGAGCTCCGGCGTGTTCCACGTGCAGAGCCTGCCAGGAAGTGGGCACTGCGCTACGCTAATCACAGGCAGTGAGACATTTCCTGATCTCTGCAGCTGTGCATCGGGCAATGTTCACTGCCTGTGATTAGCGCAGTGCAGTGCCCAATTCCTAGCAGGCTCTGCATGTGGGCTGTGCAAACACGCCAGGGCTCATCCTTGCTCACCACTTTGATCTGCAGATGAATGAAACAAAACAAATGTGAAAGTAACAATGGAACTTTGTATATATCTCTAGCATACATTTGTGTCAGAGGGTCAAATTTGTTTTAACAATGGCAGCTATTACAGCTACTATATTCATACAGCAACACCTAGTTGTCATGTTGAATAACTGTCAAGTGGGAGGGGGGGGGGGGGGTTAGTGGGGCAGGAGGACAGGGCAAATTACTTGTTTGCTGTGTTCTTCAATTATCATTTTTTTGGATGTGTGTAGAATGCCCCCCCAAAACGTTCACATTTATGTGACCATTGATTAGGCAGTTTTACATTCATGTTATTTATGTTAGCAGGCAGAAACCAATGTACCCGCCTTTGCACAGGTAAACTCAATGCACACACAAGTGCATATACAGGGTATTTTTACAGAATCCAAATGATTTGCAAGACAGCATGTGACCTCTATAGTTTATAGTATATATATATATATATTTTTTTTTTTTCTTAACATTCAACATTTATTGAAAGAAATAAAGAGAAGATGCACAATATGCAAGTCACAGATGCAATTGCATACGTTTTTTTGAAACAGCTCAAAATACTGTGTGATAACCTGGAAACATTATCTTGTAATTCTCAATAGTTGTGGTTGTTATAAGAGGTCAGATCTCTCTTAACCATCTATAAGCTATCATATCCAAAGATAAAAGACTTCAGTTTTGCCTCTGTCATCAACTATTGTTAACCTTATTTTAGCTTGTTATCTTGCCATCCTCTTCTATCGTAATTATAAGGGTAGGGGGAGAGAAGTAAGAGAAATGAAAGGAGAAGTTTAGGTACAGCGTTAGCTTTCAGAGCTACTTAAACAGTGTGAACTACAGACATGGTCCTGTGGGAGCATGCATTAGTTCAGTTATTATGAGATGTGGGAGGACATGGCATCCTCAAAATCCTGGGAATGTTTAAAGACAAACCAGGGTTGCCAAGTCTTGTGAAATCTCTCTACACCACCTGTATCTTGCACCAAGGTATCTTCCATATCACAAATGTCTTTAACCTTGTTTAGCCAACCTGGAATGAATGGAACCCGGGGAGAGTTCCAGTGTAGAGGAGGTGTTAAGGAGTGTTTATATTTTTTAACCACTTCAGCTCTGGAAGAATTTATCCCCTTCCTGACCAGAGCACTTTTTTGCGATTCGCCACTGCGTCACTTTAACTGACAATTGTGCGGTCATGCAATGTGGCTTCCAAACAAAATTTACTTTTTTTCCCCACAAATAGAGGTTTCTTTTGGTGGTATTTGATCACCTCTGCGGTTTTTATTTTTTGCACTATAAACAAAAAATTTGTGACAATTAAAAAAAAAAAAAAAAAACGCATTATTTTTTGCTATAATAAATAACCCCAAAAATATTTTAAAAAACATTTTTTTTCCTCAGTTTAGGCTGATACGCATTCTTCTACATATTTTTGGTAAAAAAAAAAGTGTTTATTGATTGGTTTGTGCAAAAGCTATAGCATCTACAAAATAGGGAATAGTTTTATGGCATTTTTATTGATAATCTTTTTTTTTTACTAGTAATGGTGGTGATCAGCAATTTTTATCATGACTGCGACATTATGGCGGGCTCATCAGACAATTTTCACACATTTTTGGGACCACTGGCATTAATACAGCAATCAATGCTAAAATATTGCATTGATTACTGTAAAAATGTCACTGACAGTGAAGGGGTTAACCACTAGGTGGCGCTGTAGAGGTTAAGTGTGTCCTAGGGAGTGATTCTAACTGCGGGGGGGGGGCTGTGTTTGACACGTCACTGACCAGCGCTCCTGATTACAGGGAGAGCTGATCAGTGACAGTGTCACTAGGCAGAGCAGGGAGATGCTTGTTCACTTTAGCATCACCCCGTTCTTCCTCACCGTGAGAAGATCGTGGGTATCCTCCGGGTCATAGTGGGGCTCGCGATCGCTGTCACGGAGCTCCCAGCAGGTGCACGCGCCCACAAGCAGCCTTTGAAAGGGAAAGGTACAGGTACCTTAATCTGCCTGTATGTGCCCTTCTGCTGCAGTATATTTGCATGAGGCGGTTGGGAAGTGGTTAAGCAAAAAATGTATCACGTGTAGTAAGCAGCAGACTGTGTTTAAATTTAGTTTGGTCTCTGTTATCTTTTTAATCAGTTCCCTGACTTTATTCCAAAATGATGTGATTAGGGAGCAATGCCACCAGATGTGGGTCAGTGTGCCTATTTATTTATAACTTGTTTCCTGCATTTTTGTGCTTATAGAACACTTATGTGCTAATATACAATCATAACTCCATTGTTTATCTGTTATTTCCTCTTATAATTCCTCTGACCACTTCCTCCTTTGTCCATCCATCCCAGTGGCCTTGGAATGCTGTATCCATGAATAGGCAATTGAGGTGGCCTTGATAAGTGGGGTACTACCATGACACATGGATTCCAGGTCAGTTAGGGGTCTTTGAAAGTCATGTGGGTTCCCTTTCTTGCCCAAGTAGCTTTGTACTTGAAGGTAGGACCAGTGACACAAATGTGTCAGGTTGTTTTCTAACTTAAGGGTGGTCCACTCTTCGATTTTACCCTTAGAAAAGCAGTCACCTGCCAACAGTGGGGCGTTCTGCTGTATTGGTTGAAATATTGTGTTCTGGATACCTGGGACAAAGTCAGGGTTGTCTTTTAGTGGTGTTAGTGGACTAAGAGATGTGGTGATGGTCCTGTGATTGGCAATGGAGTGCAAAATCTCCAATGTGTTGCCTGTAAGGGGGTGCCGGCCTAAACTAAGGGGATAACTGCACCATGGGATCCAAGGAGAGTATTTCAGCGGTCTCGGGTTCAGGTCTGCTTATAGGGATATCCAGTCTTTCATATGGCCATGACAGTGCCAATCAATTACTCTAGCAAGGTGTAAAGCATAGTAGTATTGTTTGAAATCCCACCCATTTCCTTAGGTTTAGTCAGCCAGTTACTGTAAGTCTAATTCTAGGTTTCTGCTGGTTCTATAAGAACCTTAATAAAATTGAGTGTAGTACCTTCAAGAAATTTTGGGGAGATCACCATTTTGATGATTGCCGCATGACCAAACCAGGAGAAGAATCCCAAGTGCCAGCTTTTAAGGTCCTTTTCACAATTCTTAAGTGGGGGGGGGTAATTCTGTTCAAAGATAGTTTGTGATTGAGGGGTTAGCCAGATTCCAACGTATTTAAGTGCCCGGGGATCCCATCTGAAGTGTGAGTTGATCTTAGTTAGTGAAAGTATTCTATCCGGAAGTGAAACATTTAATGTCTCAGATTTCACATAGTTCATCTTCAGATTTGAGATTTAACCATAATGGGCAAATTCCTTTAACAAATTGGGTAGTGTTATTGTCGGGTTTGTTAAAAAGAATAAGAAGTCACCTGCATAGGCTGCTAACTTGAATTCCCTGTCCTGTACCCGGAAGCCAGTTATTACGGTGTTTGTTTTAACCATTCTGATAAAAGGTTGTAAGGGCAAGATGAATAGCAAGGGTGATAAAGGACAACCAACCCTGTCTAGTTCCATTCTTTATGTGCATCTTTTCAGATAATATTTCGTAAATTTTTAATTTCACCAAAGGATTTTGGTACAACGCAGAGATCCATGACAGCATATGTTGGCCTAGCCCCACATGTTTGCACACTGCCATCATAAAATCCAAGGCAACATGATCGAAGGCCTTCTCAGTAGTAGAGAGGAGAAAGCCTTCAATGTCCTGTGTTCTTGCCGAATGAATTAGAAGGAGGGCTTTAGTCACATTGTCTTTGGCTTCTCTAACATGCATGCAGCCCAGCTGTTAAAGACCAATGAGCTACGGAAGCAGTGGACCCAGACGTAGAGCGATGTTTTTTGCAAATAGTTTAACGTCCAGGTTTAGCAGGGAAATGGGACCAATAACTGGTACAATTCATTGGATCTTTACCCTTTTTTTGGTATCACCACAATGTATGCTGAAAGGAAGTCTGGGGTTACTTCCCTGGGTTTGGACAAGGAATTCAGTGTGGCAGTAAGTGGTTTCATGATAATGTGCATGAAGGTATTGTAGTAGATGGAGGAATAACCATCTGGCCCTGGGCTCTTCCCTGGTTTCAGTTGTTTGATAGCTTGGCTGCGCTCTAAAGGTGAGATTGGTGCTTCTAGTAAGGAGATGTCAAGGTCTTGTCGAGTCAGGAGTCCACTCCTATTTAGGTTTTCTTGAATAATTTGTGCCCTATCTCCCTCCATACTCTGTTGTCTCTGTTGTGGTGGTAGGTTATATAGCAGGGGTGCTCAACCTGTGGCTCTCCAGCTGTTGCCTAACTACAAGTCCCATGAGGCATAGCAAGACTCCGACAGCCACAAGCATGACACCCAGAGGCAGAGGCATGATGGGACTTGTAGTTTTGCAACAGCTGGAGAGCCACAGGTTGAGCACCCCTGTTATATAGCTTTGTGTAAAATTTGTAATACCGGAAATATTGTTGTCATAGGTTTGTTTTCTCAGGGCCCTGGCCAGAAATCTACCTGTCTTATTCCCTGACTCGTAATAAAGATTTCTTTTGAAAATCATTTGTTTAGTTCTGGAGTTGAGTATGTGTTGCAAGTCCTTTCTGGATTCTAACAGTTTTTTTCTGATTATACTGAGAGTGACTGCTTGTGGAGGGATTCTAGCTTTCTGATTTGTGCTATCAAGCTTCAAATATTATTTAACTTTCCTTTTTTGAGTTTAGAACCCCTCTTAATCAATTCCCCCCTGATTGTGCATTTATATGCCTCCCAGACTACTAGTGGATCCACATCCGGTGTGGTGTTATGTCTAAAAAATTCTGTCAGAGCAGCGGTGATTGTGGGAAGAAGTGATGGGTCAGTCAGTAGTGAAGTCGGTTACTTATGTGGTCAATAGGTCCAGTGTTAGGGAGATGGGGGAGTGATCTGAAAGCGACTGAATGCCTATATGTGCCCCTTTCACTGTTGGGTGGTCTCTTTGTGAGATAAACAGATAGTCGTACATATCTAGAATGTGGGGTAGAAAAACATGTAAAATCCCGGCCTTCAGGATTAAGGAAGTGACAAGTGTCTACCAGCTGTAGGGACTAGAATATGATTTTTTTAAATATCCTGTATGTGATACAGGTTTTTCCATTGGAGGTGTCAGTCAGTGAGTTTAGTGGCACGTTAAAGTCCCCTCCCGTGATCAAACAACCCAACGTGAACTCCTGTAACTCCCTAGTTACTTGTTGGCAAAACGTCATGTGGGCCTTGGTGGGGAAATATACATTCACCAGTGTCACCGGTGCACCCCCAAATGTCCCTTTCAGGAATATGAATCTGCCCCCTGGGTCAATTGGGACCTACCTTTTTTTAAGCTCCCGTAAAAGGGTAGTGCGTCATTCAGGTATGTTCAAGTCCTGGACATTGTGTGAGTTCACTGTGTGGCTGCACCCTAGTAGGCCATCCGGAGGACCCAGGAGGAAGTGATTCAAGGATCAATCTGCAAAAACAAAACTAGTAGATGTAGATTAATATCCGTACCAGGATTAAAAATAACGCTAACAGTACACTCTCTACATTCTGCTGTATACTGTAAGATAGATAAAGATGAAGACAAAGAAAGAGAAATAAATAGAAGAGGAGGTAGGAATAGAGATGCAAGAATGGAGAACACTATATATATATATATATATATATATATATATATATACACACACACACACACACACACATGCAATTAAAATAACCTGTATTTACCTAGCCTATATTTGTTTATCTTAGGCACTGTTAAACAAATATGCTTGCACTGTATCACATAAAATTACTGCATTGGGAGAAATTGACTAACACATTTATTTGTGATGTTTAAGATTTGTCTTTAATTGAAAAGTTAATTAGAAGTGAAAAGTTACACTAGTGTTTCTATTTCTGGTTTATCATATTTAACTCTTTCAGAACTAGCAGTTGAGTTCTTCCAGAGCAATTTTCACATCTAACTATGTGAATATTTATTTGGCAATTTCACTTTCACATTATTTAAGTTAGTAAAATGATTTATACATTGGGGGAGCCAAGGGTGGTTTATTTTAGTAGTATGTCATTTTTATTTGTATCTATATATAATAAAATAAGCAAAAAAAAGGAAAAAATCCCAATTTGACCAGGTTTTAAAAGATTCACTGTAGATCAGTGATGCCAAACAAAAGACTTTCCTACTTCTAGTTTTTATACAGAACTGGGTATCAGTGATTGTGGTGAGTCTTGGTTATTGATAGAGTTCTTGTTTAGGTAAAGATGATATTCTTCCCAAATACTGTATCACAAATTTGATTGGACCAGTGTACAATGAGCACAGGTAGCCCTCTTTCCACCAATTAAAGAGAGAGATAGATAGATTGAGACATTGGTAAAACTTTACAATTGAAAATGTCAAACTTCAAACTAAATTTCACATTTATTTTTATTTTTTTATTTATTTAGTTTGGAAACAACTTCAAGGGCCTTCTGCCTCTGGTCTAGAGCCTTATATGAGGATGACTCCTTCAAGGCCTTTTATCACTCTACAAGACCATAAAGTCTGATTTTATCCCTCCATATGAGGGGGAAGACAAAATGTGTCACTATAAGCAGGGGGTCCTAGGGTGCTTGCTTGCTATCCTTCACAACTCTGTGAAGAACAAGCAGTAAGCAGCAGTAGCATCACCACCAACTTGGATTTTTTTTTAACAGAGGTGTTGTACACAAACTTTAGGCAGCAACAGGCAGGCCTGGTCCAAGGTAGCACTCACAGAAATGGTCAGTCTTTGATGGTCAATGAGTAAGTTGGCTTACATTTGAATACCAACAAGCTCAGAAGTGAAGAAACACCCATAGGGCTACTGGGTGTCTAAAATAGACCAGTGGCCTGAGTTTTGTGCTGATCTGGCCTGCTGCAAGTGTCTATCAGAAAGGATGTTCAGTGCAGCTGACTTTGTGTGACTGACAGATGCATCTGCCTGTCCACAGGTAATAGTGAGCACATGAAATAACCTTGGAACACATACCAGCTTCCACTGATTAGCTTCCATGTGCAGCTGAGATCATTGTCTGTGACAGAAACTATATTAAAAAAAAAATTAAGAGAAAACACGGTTTGTCTTAGGTTGTACTTCTGCTTTTGGTTCTTCCTCCATATAAATCTCACTTGAGTATTTCTGCACCTGATTTCTAAATGAGTGGTGCTGTCCACCAATCCCAGTACCAACCTAGCCAACTGGCATACCTCCCACTACCCTCCTCTCTGCTCCAAAACAATATTATCAATAAATATATAGATACAGTAAATAAATAAATACATTAAAATAAGCTAAACAAAATAAATCAATTTTAAAACACTGACACATAAAATTTAAAAAAATATTGTATTTCCTTGTTTTGGAAGACATTTTTAAAGATATTTTGCCAATCATTTGAGGCTTGTTGGTGTTTCCTCTAAACGTGGTTCCATTGTTGGGCTAATTGAAGAATGATACACTTGTATAGTCAAAACCTGGACAGCTGTTTGTGTTTTGTAAGCTATATCATTATATTGGGGCACCACATGCTACCCAGCTCTAATGTTTGGTTACTGTGACAGGTGCCTACTATGAACGTTTATTTGTTTTAACTTTCTATAACTCTTACAACTACTAAGGGATTTCTGGGAAGTAGACCAATGCACAGCTATTATTGTTTGCTAAACTGATGCCAGTTGAGGCTCATACTACAAGAGAAAACCTTTGTAAGTGCACTCTTTAACAGTACAGTACAATTCAATGCTTCAGCATCAAGGACTGCACAAAGAGATAGAAAAATTGTTGGTGGAAGTCATTAGCATGTTGCTATTGGTGAGCCACTATTAGCAACTAGCTGAAGCAAAAGATGTCAATTTAGATAACATTACACATGTGGCATAATATTTCTAGATGCTATTATTTTTTCAAAACTTTAATTGGAAAAGAACATTTATCACCGTCTGTATATTTGTCATGTTGTATAAAAATTAAAATTACTTTTATCAAAGATTGTTGGACATTTAAAAATGTAATTCATAGCTGAACAAAAATGTCAGTTTATCATCTATCTTTGTAAAGGTTAAAGCTGAGCATAAACTACAATTCTGTCTGTTTGATAAGTGATGAAAAAAATCAATCAAATCATCAGAAATATACAGCTCTACAGTCATTTGGAGAATTATAAAATGTCAAATCTATTGCAAAATGTAAAAAATATATCAAATGCATACTTCCATTCCAATTACCTTCCTCCCTATATAACTACCCTTCAGTCACCTCAGTAATTTATATTTGTCTTCACTGTTCAATTTTATGCTAAGTCAAAAGAAAAGGTATTCTGTTGAGACCATCCTATCCTGATTTGTTACAAAGACAGTGATAGTCAAATTAACTAATTATGTCAGGATGGTCCCTAACATGCATTTACATTTTAAAATGTTTTATTTTTTTTAAGTTTGGTATAGCATAGGGAAAGGTTAGAATCCCTGTGATGTTTTTGTAGCTCTGGGGACATTTACCAGGAAGGAGCATTGTAACAAGGACCAAAAGTAAAGGGAAAATCTAAATTTTTAATTGTCACCAGGTCAGAAATAGAGGTAAAATCTTCCATTACTTCAGTCACATCTGTCTTATAAGGGATTACCTTAACTTTGGAGAAGTGAGGAGGAATCTCCCCAATAGGACACAGAAGGCAAAAAAAAATAAAAAATTGTAATCCTTCAACCTCTATTTAAAATGAAAAAAAGTGTTGTACTTTACACTGTATTCAGTACTCAATGCTAATGAGGACAGTCATTGTGTAAGCTGAGCATAAGTTCATCACTAAAGCAGGAAGTGAAAGATGCAAAAATGTGGATAATTGTTAAATACAATTTATTACGAAATTACTAATATAATGTTTAATATTTATGTTTTATTTGTTTACATTGTTTTTAAATTATAGAAGATATCCTATATACAGATTTTTAGATTTTCCCTCTAGTGGATATCTGTTTATCTAAAAAGACATACAGTTAAAGCAGAGTCTTACAGTAATTATATTAAACTGTTCAAAATGTTGTGCTTGTTGCAGTATATGTTTAGCTATTAGTAAAAAGCTTGTCTGCAGTCAGCATGTTGTCCATACTTACATAAGCAGCTTAAAATGGATGAGCTTTGGGTTCGACCTGAATCTTACATGTTTGGAGTTTGACGCGTGACCAAACTAAATGGGTTGAGCCAAACCTCCAGATGCACTGGGAAGTAACACATTTAGGAGTGGTATTACTGTCACTGCTAAATTTATTTCCTTCCCAACAATTAAGTAAAACAAAGGAGTAGGGATCATGGCTGACAAGTAAAAAAGCAAACAAAAAAGGGTGTGTGGTCTCCCCAAATTTTATACTAGAACCTTTTTGGTCTAGTATGAATTTAAAACAAAAATAACAAAAAACATATGGGGCCCCCCCTCAAACCATTATGCAAGCATGTTGCCTGTCTATCCAGAAGATGTGGGGGTGAGCATGCAGCCCCCTCTTGAAACATTCCAGGCCACATCCCCTTAACATGATGGGGAGGGTATCTTTTCGGGGGGACTCTGCTGGCAAAGTACCTTCCTCCATTGTAGTTGTGTGGGGTCTGCCGGAGAGGGGCTTTTTGGAGTCTGGAAACCCCTTTAAAATAAAGTTAGCCCCCTTAGTAGATATCCACCTATTCTTGTTATGTATTTTTAGGTGGAACCTTTTTTATTTTCTTGCATGGGGCTCCCATTAACAACTAAATCAGACATCATCTAGCATAAGGAAAAAGCCAGGAGCTGTCATTTACAATTTAAACATCATGTTTTTTCTTTTTTACGTTCCCATTTGATAAGGTAGGTTGTTCGTGCCATAAAGATACTCCACAGACAAATTAAACAAGCATGGTATTTAAAGGAATTTTGCATTTTTAAGTATCATTAAAATTGCTTCTCCCAACCAAAGGTAAATAAAAAAATGTTTTTATACATTTTCCTTAGGGTATATCCTTGCCCCCCCCCCCCCCCCATGCCCTTTGTTTGACAATACTTTTCCTATTATCCCATAAAATGGCTATTATTGATTTCTAGGATTTGTTTCCTAGTGATTTTTTTTTTTTTGCATGCTCAGATAAAGGTATAGTACAGATTTTTTGGAATGTCAAAGTTTCTTTTCTTTTTTTTCTTTTTTTCCCTGGGGTTCCTATAAAAAATTCATACAGACTCACAGGGTTATTTAAAGGAATTTAGCATTTTTATTATTTCACTTTAATAATTATTAAAATTGCTTCTCTTTGCCAAAAGGATTTTTTGTTTCAGTACATGTCCCTCAGGGCAGTGCCCAGCTCCCCATGCCCTTTGTTTGATTGTTCCTTGCCTGTTAGCCTAGACAATTGGCATTACTTCTTTCTAAGATTCAGCTACTATTAAATTGAGTGGGGTCTGGATTCTGCAAAGTTTTCTAAACAGAACCAGAACTTAACCAGTGTAAGTTTGACTCAATTAACATTATCACAAACAGTTTGAGATAAAATAATAAACTATAAGAATAAATACAGATTTGTGGGAAGCTTTCAATAGTGAAAAACTAATTAACCACTTTGCGCCCACGCTATAGCCGTAAGACAGCTACAACGCGGACGCCAATTGCTGGGAGGGTGTCCCTGGACGTCCTTCTGTTTACTTCCGCAATTTGTGCTCCCGTGAGCGCGCATCAGGGAAGTTCTGTGCTGGCCGTGTCCTTTGGACATAGCCAGTCACAGATTGCTGTAAATGGCCAATCACAGCAGACGTTTACAGTGCGATCAGTGTGTCCAATGAGAGATGATCTCATATGTAAACATATGAGATCATCTCTCATCGCCGGTTCTCCCTCCTCACACAGAGACAGCATGCGAGGAGGGAGAGCGAACGGCTTAGTCAGAGATGCAGCGGTAAGTGGGAAAAAAATGACAATAAAGTGCCCATCTGTCCACACTGCCATCTGTCCCCACTGCCACCTGTCCCCACTGCCATCTGTCCCCACTGCCACCTGTCAGTGCCATCTGCCCCCCCAGTGCCACCTGACCCCACTGCCACCTGTCCCCAGTGCCACCTGTCAGTGCCATCTGTCCCCAGTGCCACTTGTCATCAGTGCCATCTGTCCCCAGTGCCACGTTTAAGTGCCATCTGTCCCCATTGCCACATATAAGTGCCATCTGTCATTAGTGCAATGTATAAGTGCCATCTGTCATCGATGCCACATCAGTGCCATGTGTCATCAGTGCCACATAGTGCCATCTGTCATCAGTGCCATATCAGTGGCACATGCCATCAATACCACATGTTAGTGCCATCTGTCATCAGTGCCACGTATCAGTGCCACCTGTCATCAGTGCCACCTATCAGTGTCACATGCCACCTGTTATCAGTCTCACGTGTCATCAATGGCAGGTATTAGTGCCATCTGTCTCAGTGTCATCAGTGCCACATATAAGTGCCACCTGTCATCAGTGCCACATATTAGTGCCATCTGTCATCAGTGTTGCATGCCATCAGTGCCACGTATCAGTACCATCTGCCATCAGTGCCATGTCAGTGTCACGTGTCATTGTCCTGGTGCTCCAGGACCTTCAAAAGCGTAAGCCCTTGTACACACAGTCGGACATTCCGACAACAAAATCCGTCAGATTTTTTCCGACAGATTTTGTCCGAAACTGGTGTTGCATACACACGGTCAGACAAAGTTGATGGAAAATCCGATTGTTTGGAATGTGATGACGTTCGTTAGTTACAACGGGACTACATTCAAGCTAGTAACCAATAGCTTTAGTCTTGTAATTTGATCTGAGCATGCGTGGCACTTTGTCCGATCGGAATTCTCTACAAACGATCAGACAAAGTCCGATCGGATCATGTTTTATATATCCAGCTCTGGGCATAGACTCCCATGGTAGGTCTACGCCACTTTCCATTCCCGCACTGTCCGCTGGGAGACACACAGGTCCCAGAGACAGCAGGGACCATTCGGATTGCGCAGCATGGCTTAACTTCCTGATTCCCTTACTGAAGATGGCTGCAGCAGCACCCGAGGACCTAGGGACGGTTCGGCCTCGGGTGCTGACATCGTGTCCTTATTTTAAAAGTCAGCAGCTGCAGTATTTGTAGCTGCTAACTTCAAAAAAATGGCGGACCTCCGCTTTAATGATATTGTTCAACTTTGTTTAGAAATATAAGCCAGGGATTCACAAAGGCAAAATATAAAAAGTGTGTTCAGCGATGCACAGGGTGTCTGGGATGCCATTTTCTGCAGACCTTGTGTGGGCAAGTGAGGTCCAACTCAAGGGAAGAACACTTATCACTGAATATTGTAGGATTCTGGGAGACATACATGATGCTGCTTAGACTTGGACTATTGTGGGAACTCATTAGCCTCAGGGACACAACATGTCCTGGATGCATTGTTATGATCTTTGGAAGCTTATGGTGACATCATATTTCCCCCCCTCTTTTTTTCTTGTGTGGGCCCTATCTTTATTATTATTATTATTATTATTATTATTATTATTATAATACAGGATTTATATAGCACCAACAGTTTACACAGCATTTTACAATATAAAAAGAGACAGTACAGTTACAATACAATAAAATACAAGAGGATTAAGAGGGCCCTGTTCAGAAGAGCTTACAATCTAATAGGGTGGGGCAAGTGGTACAAAAGGTTGTAACTGTGGGGAATGAGCTGATGAAAATGGTAGCTGATTAGTTGGAAACATGATAAGCTTCCCTGAAGAGATGAGTTTTCAGGGATCGCCTGAACGTAGTGAGAGTAGGGGATAGCCAGACCAGTGGAGGTAGTGAGTTCCAGAGGATAGGAGAGGCTCTCGAGAAATCCTGGAAACAAGCATAGGAGGAGGAGACAAAAGAGCTTGAGAGTAGGAGGTCTTGAGAAAAGTGGAGGGGACGATTTGGGTGATATTTGGAGACAAGATTGGTGATGTAGCTCGGGGCAGAGTTGTGAATGGCTTTTTATGTTGTGGTTAGTATTTTGAATTTAATTTGCTGGGTGATTGGGAGCCAGTGTAGGGATTGGAGGAGAGGGTTAGCAAACACTGAGCGGTTGGTAAGATGAATAAGTCTGGCAGCAGCATTCATGATTGACTGGAGAGGGGACAGCCTATGAAGAGGTAGGCCAATGAGAAGGGAGTTGCAATAGTCAAGGCGAGAGTTAAAGTGGTTCTGCACCTTAAAAAAAAATATTAAAAGCCAGCAGCTACTAATATTGCAGCTGCTGTCTTTTAATAAAATCACACTTACCTGTCCCAGGGTCCATCCTCTGTCAGGGAATCGGGAAGTGAAACATTGCAGCTTCACTGCCCAGTTCCCTACTGCACATGCGCGTCTCTTCTGGTCCCCCGCTGTGTCCTGGGAACTGTGTGTTTCCCAGAACACAACGGGGGGGCGGGGCGTCTGCGGGGGTCTGCGGCGGTCTGCCCGGAAGTGGGTGCAGATACCTGGATTATCCAGGTAACTGCACCCCCTCCCCCCTGAAAGGTGCCGATTGTGGCACCGGAGGGGGGGAGGGATCAGATTAGCGAAACTTCCACTTTAGGGTGAATAACCGCTTTAACAAGGGAGTGAATGAGGAGCTTGGCGGTTTCATTTGTTAAAAAGGGGCAAATTTTAGAGATGTTATGGAGGTGAATTCTAAAAACTTCCTTAGAACGATATTATTGGTCAATATAAGGGAGTGGACTCTGAGTAAAGCCCCTTACACACAATCAGATTTTCTGCAGATTTTTGTCTTCAAAAACTATGTAGTGCAAGGGCCTGCCTGATTGCATACACATTGAAACTCCTAAGGTTTGACCTCATATTATATGGTTTTGGTAAATCTGAAGGAAAAAATCAGCAGAAAATCTGTGTATGGGGCTTAAGAGAGAACTTCACGAAACAAATCAATCCATCATGCCATCTGCTTGTTTTTAAAAATTAGATCTGACATCTGTACTTTCTGTGGTTTTAATGATGTTTTACCTATAAAATAAGGTTGTTGATTTTTTATTCATGGTGATATGTCCCTTTTTTCCCTAATTTACCTTTTCCGCTTATAAAATATGTGAGTTTTTTGAAAGAACATTACGTTAGTTTAAGAGTATGGGATGGTGACACAAGAGGCAATATAGGATGGTTCCACCAATGATATAATTGCACTGGGTATAAGTTCATGCTTAAAGAATAGATGTTCCGTAAAAAAAACTGGAACTTTAAATGTGGTTTGTCATTTTTTTAATCAACATTTCATATCTTTTGAATAGAGTTGCTGTCTTATTGGCTAGATCTGTTATTAAACTCTTTGCAAAAAAAATATACAAAAAACTAAAATGATTAAAATCTGTCTATACTGACTCTGCTTTAGTCAGAACATAACAGCTTGCTGGAACAAAATAGAGGAATCAGATCTTGAAATGCACTTTTATATATAAAAGACCAAGCGGAGGCCACATCTGTATTTTATAATATCATCTAATGATAAATCATAGGCAAGGGATTGTTTCAAAATAGTGCTTATTGCTTCACTGGCAACAATAATAAGAAGATAAACCATGATAAATCACACTGTAAAAGTTTTCTTCATGCATTTCTGCACAGATAACAACTAACACACACATGCTGGGGAGTCTAGCTATCAAGCTCATCATTTACAGTGTAACACAGAGCTGTTGGTGTGACCACTTGTAAAAACAGGATGGAAAATATTTCACATCCGTTATATATGAATGCAGGCTTTTATAAAGGTGCTACAGTTCTTAGCATTGTTATTACTAAATCCACATAGGTAGTTTATTGCTGGTAACATATATAAAATATACAAAATTAAAAGGTGACAATTTGTAATTATCTTTCCTTATTTAAGTTTTTAAGTAATGTTTCAAGTGGAATACTACTTGGGTCTAATGCACAATTTATATATATGTAAATGTACTATTTTACTTGTACAGCGGGTTTTGGGATTTTCGTAAAAATGCTACCCTGCAAAGCCAAAAAAATGACCCTACATTTTCTTGGTTCAGCTTCTGTGTTCCTGCATCATCCTCCTGCTAAATGGGCAGAGGTGATGATGCTTAGTCGTTACCCAGTTAAAAAAGGTGGAAGAGGAATGTTGACCAACAATAAGAATCTGAATTGTTGAAGCAAAAAAAATGTGGCACTGGTCTAACTGTGCAGAGGTGTGTAAATCACAAGACTGTCTGAGCAGAATTAGGAATACATTCCTTTGGAAAAATTACTAAGTTTTAAGCAGATATGAAAAAAAAATGCTGTCAATTAAGAATGCTTTAACAAATAAAAGTCTTAATAGTTTATTTTTATCATTTAACCGAATGACCAAATGAACCAAATGAAAAGTAAATGAACAGAAGAGAAATCCAAATTAAATTAATATTTGCTGTAACTACACTTTGCTTTCAAATCAACATCAATTCTTGTAGATACTCTTGCACACAGTTTTATAAGGAACTTGGAAAGTAGGTTGTTCCAAACATATTGAAGAACTAACCACAGATCTTCTGTGGATGTAGGCTGTCTCAAATTCTTCTGTCTCTTTATGTAATCCCAGACAGACTTGTTGATGTTGAAAGCTGGACTTTGTGGGGGCAAAACCATCACTTCTAAGACTCCTTGTTTTTAATTACGCTGAATAGTTCTTAATGACATCGGTTGTATGTTTGGGATCATTGTCCTGCTGCTGAAGTATTGTATATTTATCTGCTTTAGAAGTTCTGCTTCAGATTTGATTACAGACAAAACTCTCTTATTTATTCTAGTTTTATGAATTTTCCTTTTGCATATTCTTTTTCTAAAACAAGTATATCAATATCAATTGTGTTTATTAGAGAATCTTTAAAATATGCCTTTATTATATTTTTATTTATTTGCCACCCACTGGAAAGCCATTGTTCTACAAAAAATTCTCAAAACCAAGAAAGGCTGAGCAGCTTAGGAATATCTTGCCAATACTTCCATAGGAGGAGACCATTGGAGATAAATAAATATAGTGACATTAATTAACATTTAAAGAAAAAGATTGTAATTCAATTTTACTAATATCGATTTTATCTTGGGCAGAATTACAATTATTCATCTGTCCACTAAATTGGACATCATGCATCACTGGTTATACTGTATTTCAGATGCAATTTATACTATAACTGGGATTTTGTTTTTATTTTAAATAATTCAGTCACAGACAATATATTGGTTGTAAATCAATGTATTTGTACACGCGGTCGGAGATTTTGTCCGAAACTGTTGTATACACACGGTCGGACAAAGTTGACGGAAAATCCGACATGATGACGTTATTTCATTACGACGGGACTATGTTCACGCTAGTAGCCAATAGCTTTGGTGTAGGAATTTAATCTGAGCATGCGTTGCACTTTGTCCGATCGAAATTCTCTACACATGATCGGAGTATGTCCGATCGGAGCATTTTGTCGGAAAATTGTACCGACATGTTGGAAAACTTGGTCCGACGGAAACAGTCCGATGTAGACCACACGCAGTCGGAATATCCGACAAAACGGTCCTATCGGACACATTCCGTCGGAATATCCGACCGTGTGTACAAGGGCGTAATTTGCAGGTTTTGTAATAAAAACATAATTTTGTGCAGATAAGTTCCATTATGTGAGTAAGGCCTCAGACACACTGAATGTTTTGCTAGCTCTTGTAGATGCCTTTCCTCCTGGAAGCAGGATGCTTACAAGATTGATGTTTGTAAACACATGTAACGTATTTAGGTGCATAAAATATTTAGGCGCTAACTAATTTAATTGGTCAGAATAATAATTTATTCTTGGCCTTGAAAATATTTGACTCACAAGCGCTAAATGCACCTAGCGTTTATGCACGTTTACAAGCATGTACACGTATCACGTGTTTTTTTTTGCGCTAAAAAGCATCTGCTTCTGGAAGCACTAGCAGTAGGGTTTTTTTTTCTACCTTTAACCACTCTGTCTCTAAATTCCTCTAAATGTTTTTGTGTGCATGGACACATAGGCTAACATGCAGAAGCATTTAGAAGCAAAAAAAAAGGAGAAAACACCAGACACCCATAGGATCAATATTAAAAACATCCTAAGTGCACGAGGCCTAATAGCTAAAGATTAACACCACCTTTGTGGAGAAAAAAAATTGCAAATAAAAAATAATAATATAGCATATACAATTGCGACACAAGTCATATTGTAATTGAAAGTTATTAAAAAAATACCTTTCCTTTTTCAATCTGCAGCTCTGCAATGTGCAATGCAATATGGCTATCTGGAGGTGTTCTGTACACAGAACACCTCCAGAAAACATAATTTCCTGCTTATGCGATTGGCTCACTGATTTTCCCAGAAGTCTACACTAAAATACAAGTCAGATTTTTGGCACCCTCTACAACAAAAAATATTTTATGGTAAGGCACTCCCAATAGGAACTAACATCTAAAGGGATGCAGACTGCAATTTTCCTCAGTAGAGCCCTGATTGTGCAGTAGCTGTTTGATAATTATGAAACCACTCCCATTAGACTCACTCAGAGTAGAAAAAATAAAGCAATTTCTTCAGAATAACAAAAGGTAGGAATCTGCAGCAAAGTTTGTTAAAATTCTTAAAAATTTAATAGATCACCCAAAGGGGAATGTTTTTTCTCAACAAAAGTGGCGTTACACTTTAATGTCTATATTTTGTAAGCTCAAGCATAGATCGTAATAGAAAGGTCTAAAGGATAATGGAGCAAATATCATCTAAATTGTTTCTTCAGTAAAACATCAAATGAATGCAGTCCGCTCAAGTGGACATGTAAAGAACTCCTTGGAAAGAGAATGTTCAAAAAAAGTAATATTTTTGTATTCATGCCCAAAGAGTAATAAAAACACAGAGGAAAAAAAATCCTGACTGTGGCTTTCATAATTCACCTATAACAATTTTAAAAGAAAATATTTTCAAGATGTATTTCTCTAGGTAATGTGTAACAAAATTTACATTAACTATGTAATTTATCTCTTTAGGAAATTACATGCTTTCTGGTATACTATACCGTAGTATAGTAGTAGGAATATTTATCACATGTTGTAGACCAGTCAGTGAACTCTTCATTTGAGGCCAGAGAAGCACTAGAGCAGTCCTTCATGCCTACCTCCCTACAAGTTTGGCCCTGGCTTGGAAATCTCACTATTTCCACTCAAGTTGTATCTAGACATGTGCACACTGAAATATTTTGTTTCGGAATTTCGTTTTCGTCCGAAAAATACATTTATTTAGTTACTCCCGAAATTTGTTTTTATTTATTTCATTTCGTTAAAAAAATGCATTCGTCTGAAAATCTGAAATAATTAAGGTTGAATCTGTCATTGAAGGTTCATGGTGTCTGTCGAATGTTATAAGAAGATTCGACAGAGCAGCTAAACTGTACGATGCCGCAATCGTACATTTCTGGTCGAATGTTCCGCCTACAAGCTATAGTAGAATTCTAATGTTGTATGACGCTAGTAATAATTATATTTATTAATTATTATTACTAGTCAACCAACATTAGAATATTTCTATATCCTATGGGCGAAGCATTTGACCATAAATGTCCACTCGCGGTGACTGCTTTGTTGAATCTTCATGTGGAATCTTTTCTCTCTATTTCGAATAATCTTGGACTAATAGAGTTAGGTTAGGCACATTCAACTTTTTTGCTATTGTCTCTATAATGTCGAAACTTTTCTCTCTATTTCAAATCTTTTCTCTCTATGTTGAATCTTTTCTCTCTATGTATAATAATCTTGGACTAATAGAGCTAAGGTTAAGCACATTCAACCACAGGTTCGATGGACACAGATTGCTATTGTCAGCGTCGTGTCGAATCTCCTATCTATATCGAACTGTTGTCACAACGAAAATGAAAATAAAGCATTTGTTTCTGTTGGATCTTTCAGTTTTCAGATTCTGCACATTTGTTATTGTTTGATAAAACGATAACTAAAATACCCAAAATTCGGACGAAAATGCATTTGGACGAAAACGACTGAACTTGTCTATTTGTATCCCGCCTTCTGCTTAAGACCACCCTGCCCATCCCATCTTTAAGATGCTTTGGTTCGACACTCCCTGAAATTAAATATTGTCCCCTAATGTTGATACAAAACAAACCCAAATTTCCACCAGGTAATATGACTTCTTTTCCTCAGACATGGTGTACTTTTCCATATTGCTGTAGAGTGAATTCTTTGTTTGTCACATGTTTCGCTCCCTATAGGCTTAGTTTTAGAGCCCAAACTTCTTAAATGAAGTACATAAGCATGAGTATCACACTAGGACCTTGATAGAATTCAAACATCTCTACCCTGCCTTCCACAAATATACCTCATCTCCAAGAATTGTTCTATCCTTTTTCCTGATACCCCTCCTGGTGGTGACACCACGAAGGAGGCCTGTAACAGTGGCATGGCTGATCTTATGGATGAGAAATGGTCCTGTATAAACATCAATCTCCTCAAAGGATCTGGTAATATCAACAAATTACATAGTCAATTGCACCATACCACAACACACCTCTGCAGTATTTTTCCTAATGTGCTGGGCATCTGGCAAAGGGAAGCTTTACTACATCTGGTAGTCATGTGCTTGGATACTCCTTCTATACACCCCCTCTATACACTTTATGATTAAACAGATAATGGATCTTATCCTCCCCCACACCTCCCTTCTCTACCTACCTCCCCCTTCCCATACTTATTGCTCTCTACCTTTGGCCTGTCTCCTCTCTTTTTCCTCCCCGTGGGTGCCCTACCCCCTTTCCTACTTCTCACTCTCCCTTATACTCTCCAATTGAACGTCACTGACATCATCCTCTGTGTGATACACCCTGACCCTTGCCTAATCTGTTATGAGGGTGCAACGCCTTTTCTAACACACCTCTTTTTTTACTGTGTTACAGTTCCTGTTTTGTTTTATATTGCTGGGCACATGCCCTTTTCAATGTAACTATTTGACACCGTGTTCCCTCTGGCTGATAATACATACTCATACTGTACTGCAGATTCTCATGTTCATTGTACCTTGCTGCCTTTGCTAAATGTAACTACAGTATATGCGCCATGTGGTCTCTGTATTGTTTTATTTGTTCATCAATAAACATAATGGAACAACAAATAAAAATATATATAATCAGGCAGGAAACGTTACGTGTACTAGATGTGATTTTCTGTTTGAAGCTTCCCGTTGGCATTTCACGGGTCTCTGGAACCTTCCATTCTGCTTTTCTATTGTTTGAACATCAGACAAAATTCAAAGGTAAGATGGCAGCCGCAAACATTATCAGCAGCAGAGAAAACATAATTGGGCAGTTGGTCATTGTGATGGATGATGAATTTACATCACTGAAAGAAGTGATTTTCATTGAGGGAATTTTTTTAATGTAATGTAATTTTTTTATGTAATTTTATTAAAGGGCTTTTTTTTATTGGTGTCAGTGTATATATATATATATATATATATATATATATATATATATTTTTTTTTTTTTTTTTTTTACATTTTCACACTTTTCTTGACTAATAAAGGAAACACATTTGTCCCCAAATCTTTTCTCTGAGAGGAGGATATCTGCTAACTGGGGGCCCCTTACTCTAAAGGGGCATCCCGTTTTCTATCCAAGTCCCCCCCCCCAAAGAAAAAAGCCCACATCCTTTGTCAGTCAACATTGAAAAAGCTAATTAAGAGAAACCTCTATTGAGAATCAGAACTGGAAGCCCATGTCACATCCCATAATATAAATTTGCAAGAGGGAGGTGCCCCAGGGATTTTACAGGCATGGTTTATTCTCCATTCCATACAATCCCTGGGGCACCTCCCTTTGCAAATTGTCAATCAACATTGGGAAAAGGTGCTTTGCAAGGAGGGTGGCTTTACCATCCCCTCTTGCAAGGGGCCCTCTCAATTTTGAAAGGTGTGTGGCCTGATTTGGTAGAGGAAGGGAGGGGTGAGGGGGTTGCACAATCATTGCACTTCCTTTCCTGGTGACCTAGGCACCATGCCTGGGTAAGGGTCTTGTTTGAATTTTAAGAGCGATCCATGCTAGATGTTTATTTTCTTTTAAAGGGACAGCACACATAGAAAAACACACACTTTCCCAAAGCCCCCATCCTTTTCAAGGAACAGGGTGTGGAGAAAACGTATGAACTGGCCCCTAAGGCATCCTCTAGGCATGTTATTTAGAGAATTTGTGTATTTTCAATGTTATCCTTCAAGCCACATCAACATTTTTTTTTTAGCCTTTGGCAGTGCCCAGCTTTCATTGCCCTTTTTTAAACAATAGATTTCCTATTAGTCTTGAAAAAGGCAAAAAAAAAAAAAACTAGCAACATTTGAGTCCTATAGACTTCAATAGAGTTAAGGGCACTAAGTTTGGTGATCACAGACTTCTCCCTAGATTTGCCAAACCTATTGTCAACTGAACCAAGCCAGTTTGCTCATTAATATGTAGTAAATCAGCTTTTTTTAAAACCAGCTTACAGTTTAAAGATTTATTTTTATCAATAAGTTCAATGGTTCAAATGATTGCGAAATGGCATAAACAATTTTCCTTTAACATCTGATTTTGATTATGATTTTATGGTGATTTATGAAAGGAGTACATTTGTCACTTAGCGGAGTGAATCTGTGTTTACATTTAACCCCAAATCATTTTTAGAGGAACTGAAAAAAAATTGAAATTTTCTTTGCAGATGATTGTTTGATTGAAGTGACTACAACTTCACTGAGCTAAATAAAAAATGTATTCCTTTAGTAAATCAACCCCAGTGTCTTGAGTACAAATGCATATTACAAATGGAAAATTGCCTCCTGTTTCTTATAAAGCTATGGAAAAAGTGCACTACTGTTATATGAGCTTGGCTTCTGTGAGGCTATCATAAATCAACATAAGCTACTAGAAATATAAGAGTACATACAGTAAGCTTAATATTGAAATTAAAGCTACAGTATAGTGTGTTAAGGCACAATCACAGGTCTGAGTGTTGAAGAATAAAGAAGTATTTATATATAACCTTTCTCCTTAAATTGCAGCTGTAGCCACATTTTGAATAGTGTAAAGAAGGGTTGAACCCTCTCCTAAGTTTAATGTCTAAGGCCTTTTTTGGGAGATTTTCATTTACTTTTAGCTTTGGTATGTAAAAGGTTCTGGCTGGAGAAATACTTTAACAAAACTCTTCAGCAATTGTAGAGAAATAATATTCCTCTCTGTGTGAAAAAGATCACCATTTTTTGGGATACAGACAAACCCCCACCTCCATCACTGTAGGCAATACAATAGTTTAAATATGACATACCTTATAGATATTAAAACCTACTTTAGCTTCTAGATGGTTCTCTTTAGATTGAAAAATTGGTAGTACCAATAAGACAAACATTTCCATAAAATACAGGTATTCTGAAATTCACATAGCTTATTTATTCAAAGCAAAACTCACTAATGCTGACAAATTATTGGAAGAAATAGTTTGCTAATTGAGGACTTAAAGCTTTACTTTAATCAAGACCAAAAAGGAAACCTTGGGGTGTATGGGAAGCAGACCATAACTTCTGAACATTCCACTTTTGTATCCAAGAGATGCTGTACCCAGAGACGTGGCTTAAATTTGCCTCTGCATGAATTTCAGGCTGATCCCCAGGATTTGTGCAAAAGGCAGAAACCCAAACTATTAGACAATGAGTCTGAATGTCACACCAGAAAAAGGGAACAACCAATAATGCACTACATAACATATGCCACTGGTTAGTTGAGTCACGATGGATAATAAACTGAATAAATGGATAACCCTGGACCATCCATCTAAAGTGGGGGTCAGCAACCTGTACTAGACTCCTGTCCCATGCAGAGTGATACCAACTGCTCCACACCCCTTATCCCAGCTAGCAGTCTTCAGAGTGGCGTCAGCAGCAGCTAAGAATCTTCAGGTCAGTATGAAGCAATACACTGGGCATAATATTATAGGGCTGCTTTCACACTGGTGGGCTGCAGTTTATCTACACCATGGTTGCAGTACAGTGTACCTATAGTTTCCCTGTGGGTTTGCTGCTTTTAGCCATAGACATCTATTATTGGTGAACTTTCTGAATGCAGCAGTTTTGGTGCACTTTCAGAAAATGCACCACACCTACAGGATATAATAGAAGTCTATGGCAAAGCGCAGCTAACCCAGGAAAGTTTCAGATGCACTGCGCTGCACCTATGGTGCAGGTAAACTGCAGCACATCAGTGTGAAAGCAGTCTTATGGGGCACAGAACAGTAAGGGTTAATTTACATTCGCAGTTTGGGGGGTGGTAAAACCCCATAGTTAAGATGTGTTTTTATCACCCCCGCACTGACCACACCCCTTTTATCTTTAGTGGCCAGCGGGTACTTGTGTTGCAGCTGCAGCAGGACTTATACACTCTGTCATGGTTGGTGGGTGTAGCATTTGCTAAGCATGACCCATTCAAGTGAATGAGGCCACTCTGCAATGCTCTGCAGACTTGTGCATCACAGCAAACAAGGGGTTAAAGCAGGCAGGACTGTGTTGCTTTCTCACCACTTGCTTTAACTTCTTGGACCCCAAAGAATCATGCATGAATGAATGCATGAATGGGTCAAGATTGGCAGATGGTAGCACCGGCCAAAAGCAACAGAGGGCTTAATTCCTACTGCAGCATGTGTACACTGTTGGATGCTGTCTCAGCAGCTTAAGGGGGTAAGGATGGGGCAGTTATACTGTGACCCAACCACAGGGTTTTACCACCTCCCCCAACTTTACATGTGAACGAACCCTAAGGGTGCCACCCCCAAATGCAACTAAAGGCTTTTCACAAGTGCAGCAGGCACTGCCACTCCACGGAAAAGCAATCTGAGGGTGTTTTACAGGTAGTAAGGAGACAATATGTAGCCTCCTCATTACCTGTGATTGCTGTGCAATGTACAGGATTGCAACACTGTAGTACGGCAATTAGAGGTTTGAATCCGGTGTGTGGAGGCAAAACTGGGTGACACTGTGCCTGGTGATCTTTGACTTCTCCCATGTTGTTCAGGTAGATCTACACCTCTTTAAGGTTGCCTACCCCTGGTTTAAAGGGTGTGCTCACAGCAGACATATTCAGGCAGTGGACTGTTAGGGAGAGCTGACATTCTGTGTGGGGAGATACACTGAATTATATTGTGCTATATTGTGGATTACAGTGGTGGGCTACATACCTTTTAATACTCTGTTCCGTGACATCATGTACAGCTGTAAGGCATGCGTCAAACCTGTAATTCAATAGAATTTAATGGATTTAGCTGCAAAGTTTGGGTTTGCTGACTTATGAGCAAGACTGGCAAACATTACTAGTTGTACTGCACCAGTCCACTCCTTTATTTGTGTGTTAGACCCCATACACGCAATTCGATTTTCTGCAGATTTTTTACTTCAAATTTAACAAAGCCATATACTGTAATATGAGATCACACCTTAAGAGTTTCAATTTTTATGCAATCAGGCAGGCCCTTGCACTACATGGTTTTGGTAAATCTGAAGACAAACATATGCAGAAAGTCTAATGCCTTGTACACACGGTCGGACTTTCTGATGGAAAATGTGTTATCAGAAAATTTGATCGTGTATGGGCTCCATCGGACTTTATCTGTCGGAATTTCCGATACACAAAGTTTGAGATCTGGATCTAAAATTTTCCCACAACAAAATCCGATCGTTTAAATTACGATCGTGTGTAGACAATTCCGACGGACAAAGTGCCACGCGTGCTCAGAATAAATTATGAGACGAAAGCTATTGGCTACTGCCCTCTTTATTGTCCTGTCGTACGTGGTTTACGTCACCTCACTCTGAACGATCGGATTTTCCAACAACTTTGTGCGACTGTGTGTATGCAAGACAAGTTTGGGCCAAAATCTGTCAGAAAAAAACTGACGGATTTTGTCGCCGGAATGTCCAACCATGTGTACAGGGCATAATAGTGTGTATGGGGCTTTAAATGTTTTTCACAGCCACCGGATATTAACCTGCCTTGTATAATAACAGTAATCTTACATTGCACATACAAAATGGACAAACGTGTTATTTCCATGAAAATAAGGTATACAAAATGAAAACAAATCAGCATCAATATTAATAGACTATCAATACATCACTACTAGAAATCCTATGTTACTAGGGGGTGGTTTTGTCCTGTAATGTTCAGCAATGATGTGTTCAGAATCAATCTAGTATATTTAATGAAAAAGTCATTACATTGAGTGAATTGACAGTGACCTTACACAAACTAATCCATCCCTGGGAAAAGATTTCAAAAACAATATGAATAATGAAACACTGCATTTTAACATTAGAACATTTAGAAGCACTAAAGCAGATAATCTACACACGTATGTAATTAGGCAGTGAAATGAATATAATGAAGGCTTGTCAATTTCTTTAGAAAATCACCCGCTGTTTTAAGGTAAACCTGGGCTATTTAAACTAAGCATACAATGAATGAATGCATAAGCAATGAAAAAGGAAAAGATTGGTACATTATATATCAAAGGTGGGGAAAAGCTATAATACTACTGAAGGAGGGGTGCTTGACCTTTTACAGGAAAACAAAGAGGATTTAAATAATGTGAATTAGTGGTAATCGCTTTAAGTGCCCAAATAGTGTTACATTTTTCACCAACCCTTATTACTATATATTTTTTTAAGGGCAGCTTGGTATTAGGATGCACTAGTTTTGCTATAACCACTTTTTAAAAACCCAAACTCAACTTAAAAAAATATGTTACCCTGCACAAGTAAACGCAGAGCAGCTCTGAGTTCAGTACTACTCTCCAGAACTGCCCCTTCAAGACTCATGGCAACCCTTATCCCCAGATTTGTGTGCCAATCTACATGCTTCATTCAGTATAAAATAAATAAATAAATAATAAAACACTATAGAACATCCTTTCCACCACTTTCTTAAGCAAAGCTAGTTCTTATTAAAGATTAGAGATGAGCTCAATGTTCACCCGTTCGCGGAATACTGAATATTATGGGGCATTCGCGGGAAATTCAAGCACCCGCGGAATGCCTCATAATGAATGGTGAGATCGTCAATGCACTGTATGATCACCGTGCATTGATAGCTGCTGATTGATCAAAGCATGTACCTGACCTGCATGCTTTGGCCAATCACAGCTCGCTCTGCTGTGAGAGACATAGTTGGCCAAAGGCAGGGTGCCTTTGGCCAATCATGGCTCAGGTGGCTGAGTCCACCACCCACACTATGTTAGGCTGCTTACATAGTGTCTGTACATAGTTTTATGAATGAGAGCAGCAAAATTACATTTGTAAAGGAAAATTTTTTATTTAAAACTACTCGCAGCTGTAATGTATTGCCAACCCCGGCAATATACATAAAAATCATTGAAAAAATGGCATCCCCCCCAGTCCACCACCAGGCCCTTTGGGTCTGGTGCGGATATTAAGAGGAACCCTGTGCCAAAAATTTCCAAAAATGGATGGGAGCTTCTCGATGTCCATACCAGACCCTTATCCAAGCATGCAACATGGCAAGCCGCAGGAAAAGAGGGAGGGTGAGAGAGCCCCCCCCTCCTGAAACCATACCAGGGCACATGCCCTCAACATAAGGGATGCTTTGGAGTCACTCCAAAAGCACCTTGTCCCTATGTTGATGGGGACAAGGGCCTCATCCCCACAACCCTTGCCCAGTGTTTGCTGGGGTCTGTGGGTGGGGGGCATATCGGAATCTGGAAGCCCCCTTTAACAATCGAAGTTCTACTATATTACAATAACTATTAGGACACCCGCCTTTACATGCACATAAACTTTAATGGCATCTCAGTCTTAGTCTGTAGGGTTCAATATTCAGTTGGCCCACCCTTTGCAGCTATAACAGCACCAACTCTTCTGGGAAGTCTGTCCACAAGGTTTAGGAGTGTGTCTATGGGACTATATGGCACTGATGTGGATTAGAAGGCTTGGCTCACAGTCTCCGATCTAGTTCAAGGTGTTCTATCGGGTTGAGGGCAGGACTCTGTTCAGGCCAGTCATTTTTCTCCACCCCAAACTCGCTCATCCATATCTTTATGGACCTTGGCATACCAAGACATTTTTGATGGGATGGATTGGAATGAAATAGAGCAGATGCTGTATGCCAGGCCTTCTTGTCCACATCAGTGCCTGACCTCACAAATTTGCTTCTGGAACAATAGCCAAACATTCCCATAGACATACTCCTAAACCTTGTGGACAGCCTTCCCAGAAGTGTTAACGTTGTTATAGCTACAAAGGGTGGGTCAACTCTATGTCAAACCTTACAAACATGCCATTAAAGTTCATGCTCATGTAAAGGCAGGTGTCCCAATACTTTTGGTAGAGTATATTATTAACCTTACTTTCATGTAATGAGCTAAACAAATGTTCTTTAAAACTAAGTTTTGTCAAAATTTGGGAAATTCTTGTGTCCATTGAGATATTGATTAAAATCTTACTTTTCAAAAGGGGTGTGCTCATTTATGCTGAGCATTGCATATATATATATATATATATATATATATATATATATATACATACAGTATCTCATAAATATTAGCACACCCCTCACATTTTTGTAAATATTTTGTTATATCTTTTCATGTGACAACACTGAAGAAATGACACTTTGCTACAATGTAAAGTAGTGAGTGTAGTGAGTGTACAGCTTGTATAACAGTGTAAATTTGCTGTCCCCTCAAAATAACTCAACACACAGAGCCATTAAAAGTGAGTACACACCTAAGTGAAAATGTCCAAATTGGACCCAAAGTGCCGAAAGTGTCAATATTTTGTGTTGCCACCAATATTTTCCAGCACTGCCTTAACCCTTTTGGGCATGGAGTTCACCAGAACTTCACAGGTTGCCACTGGAGTCCTCTTCCACTCCTCCATGATGACATCATGGAGCTGGTGGATGTTAGAGACCTTGCACTTCTCCACCTTCTGTCTGAGGATGCCCCATAGATGCTCAATAGGCTTTAGGTCTGGAGACATACTTGGCCAGTCCATCACCTTTTTACCCTCAGCTTC
Organism: Lithobates pipiens; assembly: GCF_037356315.1. Classification (NCBI taxonomy): domain Eukaryota; kingdom Metazoa; phylum Chordata; class Amphibia; order Anura; family Ranidae; genus Lithobates; species Lithobates pipiens. The sequence goes on from NW_027507748.1 coordinate 509,197,449, forward strand.
TTTAGCAAGGCAATGGTCAGCTTGGAGGTGTGTTTCGAGTCGTTATCATGTTGGAATAATGCACTGCAGCCTAGTCTCCGAAGGGAGGGGATCATGCTCTGCTTCAGTATGTCACAGTACATGTTGGCATTCATGGTTCCTTCAATTAACTGATGACACTCCCACCACCATGTATGACTGTAGGCAAGACACACTTGTCTTTGTACTCCTCACCTGGTTGCCGCCACACATGCTTGACACCATCTGAACCAAATAATGTTATCTTGGTCTCATCAGACCACAGGACATGGTTCCAGTAATCCATATTCTTATTCTACTTCTCTTCAGAAGACTGTTTGCAGGCTTTCTTGTACATCATCTTTAGAAGAGGCTTCCTTCCTCCTGGGACGCAGTGTATGGCGTATGACCTGAGCTCTGATAGGCTGACCCCCCACCCTTTCAACCTCTGCAGCAATGCTGACAGCACTCATACGTCTATTTCCCAAAGACAACCTTTGGTCGACCATAGCGAGGCCTGTTCTGAGTAGAATCTGTCCTGTTAAACCACTGTATGGTCTTGACCACCATACTGCAGCTCAGTTTCAGGGTCTTTGTAATCTTCTTACAGCCTAGGCAATCTTTATGTAGAGCAACAATTTTTTCAGATCCTCAGAGAGTTCTTTGCCATGAGGTACCATGTTGAACTTCCAGTGACCAGCGATAACACCAAATTTAACAAACCTGCCTTCACACCTGAGACATTGAACACTAACGAGTTACATGACATCAGGGAGGAAAAATGGCTAATTGGGCCTAATTTGGACATTTTCACTTAGGGGTGTACTCACTTTTGTTGCCAGCAGTTTAGACATTAATGGCTGTGTGTTGAGTTATTTTGAGGGGCAGCATATTTACACTGTTCTACAAGCTGTACACTTACTACTTTACATTGTAGCAAAGTGTAAGTTCTTCAGTGTTGTCACATGAAAAGGTATAATAAAATATTTACAAAAATGTGTGGGGTGTACTCACTTTTGTGAGATACTGTGTATATATACAGGGCTCAAAATTTCAAGTCCTGAGCTACTAACATGCCCTCATAAATTATCTCAAGGAATGACTTGCAGTAAATGTTTTATGCAGAATTAAGTCACAAAAATAAATATTAATAGCAACTTTATCAGTGCAACCTCACATGTGCCAAACAATGCAGCCTTCCCTGTGCACAACAATGCAGCCTCACCTTTGCCCAACAATGTAGCCTACCTTTGCCCAACAATGTAGGCTACCCATGCCCAACAATGCAGCCAACCTGTGCCCAACAATGCAGCTTACCTGTGCCCATCAATGTAGCCTGCCTGTGTCCATCAATGCAGCCTACCTTTGCCCATCGAAGCAGCCTACCTGTGCCCATAGATGCAGCCTACCTGTGCCCATAGATGCAGCCTACCTGTGCCCATCAATGTAGCCTATCTGTGTCCAACAATGCAGCCTACCTGTGCCCAAAATTGCAGCCTACCTGTGCCCAACATTGCAGCCTACCTATGTCCAATAATGCAGCCTACCTGTGCCTATCAATGCAGCCTTCCTGTGCCCATAGATGCAGCTTACCCTTACTGTCACATTCAGCCCCGCCTCCTGGCCTGAGAACTTTTATTTATGTCACATGTCCTAGAATTGGGTGGGTGATCTGTCTATCAAAGTACCCAGGCCAGGAGGTGGGGCTGTATGTGAGGGTGAGTGGCAGGGACACACATCAATGCAAATGAAAGCTGTTACAGTGATGTTCCCTGCTCGCTAATGATCTGGGCGGCAATACTTCTCTTCTCCTCTCAGAAATCACTGGGAGAACTGTTCCTATTCAACCCCGCCTATCGGCAGGGCTCACCCCCCCCCCCCCCCCCCAGCTCCCAGGCCACCCACGCTTGCCAGCCATCATTTTCCACTGGCAAAATGTGAGTGGAAAATTTGAGGGTTGTAAAACTCCAATGGTGTGATAACTTCTGCATACATTTATAAAATGCACAAAAAAAAAACTTCTCACAAAGACTGCAAGCAAACAGGCACATCAAAACAAGGTTTCCTGTAGAGAGTATATGCAGCTACAGAATTCAGCAATCAGCCGGCCAGCCACTCAAATCCTCAGACTGCTCACAACCCATCCATTGCTCAAGAGACACAGATCCAAAGCTCTTCATAGCATCAGGCTCCACTCCCAATCGATCATGGAGGATCTCTCTGTGTGGAAATTTGTTAAGTGTCTTTAATAAAATTAACTATAAGTTATCACAGCATTAGGGTTTTTCTGTGCTCTTTTTATGTACTCATCTGGGCCAGTTGTAAAGGGGGCAGAAGAAGTGGGGGATAAGCCTAAGTACCTGACATGAGCCTTGTTTGTCTAATGTGTTTCTAGCTTGGTAATTACAACCCTTGAGTGTGGTGGAGGGAGCACTATTTGATGTAACTTACACACCTAGGCTTGCAATGCCTAATGGGACTTATAGTTTCATAACAGCTGGAAGGTTTGAGACCCCTGCTTTAGACATTTGTTGAATTTTTAAGTACATTTTTTCACTGTGGATTTTTTGTCATTCTGATATACACATTAATTTGAAGAGTGGAATATGTTAGCACTGATTTACTTGGTAATGATTTTTTTCCTTGTTGAATTTTGTGTATTTAACTTTTAAATGTGTGGGCTATTTATATAAATACAGCATTTGTGTCACTTTCCCATTTTTGAGTGGGTTTAATTGATTTTATTTATTTGTTATTATTTTTTGCTCATAGTACAGAAGGAATGTTCTTAGATGGAGTGTAAGAAAAAGTGTACATACTTTACCTGTTGACTATTCACTAAAAGTGAATTGGTTCTAATTAGTTTAGTTGTCTCAGGAATAGAGGGAATGTTTCATAATGGGGACACTGGATTCTGGTGACAACTCTCTAAGCCCTTGTACACACGGTCGGAGAATCCGTCGGAATGTGTCCTATCGGACCGTGTTGTCGGATAATCCGACTGTGTGTGGTATGCATCGGACTGATTCCGTCAGAATATCCGTCGGACCCAATTTTCCAACTTGTTGGAAATATTTCTCGACCAACTGGGCCGATCGGACATACTCCGATCATGTGTAGAGAATTTTGATCGGACCAAGTGCCACGCATGCTCAGATCAAATTCCTACATGAAAGCTATTGGCTACTAGCCTGAATGTAGTCCCATCGTAACAAAATTACGTCATCACGTTCTGAAAGATCGGATTTTTTGACAACTTTGTCCGACCGTGTGTATGCAACAGTTTCGGACAAGATCCGACGGACAAAATCCGACGGATTTGGTTGTCGAAATCTCCGACCGTGTGTACAGGGGCTAAGAGTGTTTTTTCTTACTTTTTAAAGTTTTACCCTCATTTTTTATTGTATCTACTGGATAGTAAGCAAAGGCCAATCTTCAAAAATGGGATGCAGATTGCAAAAAAAAACAAACATAACAAACAGTTATAACAGGTTTTACCCATTCCCTACTCTAGCCAAAATAAAAACAATGTTTGCATTTTGATATACAGTACTTTAAGTAGTGGCGGCTGGTGGAAAAAGTTCTTGGGGGGGCTGCAAACAGGATGCCAGACCCCCGTTCGGTTGGTAGCACTTACCCCATCACCGGCAACTTCCCCTGCTCGGCAGCGGAGGCTTCCCCTGTTTGGTGGCAGCAGCCTCCTGTTCTCCTGCCTCCCCCTTTGTGGTCAATCTGGAGTCTTCTCTTTTCGGCCAATCAGAAAACAGGTCTCACATCTGCTTCAGATTGGCTGGATTGAGGATCAGTGTTTCAACAGAATATTCATTGGCTGTTGCAACACACCTGGTTGGGATTGGAGCGCATTCTCTGTGACCCAAGCCCACCCTAATTTGAGGCCTATTAGAGCCTCTGGCTCTAATGAGGTGCTTAAAAAAAACCCTGGCCGCTGTAATTCATGCGCCGGTGCCCTGAAAGGGGGCAGCCACGACAGCTGTGGATAGATTCATGCTTTGCATTTAGAAGGGTGGTGTGGAGAGAGAGGGCGTCCTAATGGATGGGCCACCACTGACTTTAAGTTTAAATTACAATTATGTACACATAAATATTTACACATGGCAAATGGATAAATTACATTGCGTATCAATTGTTTTTTGTTTGTTTTTTTGCTTTTTAACCACTTGACCACTGAGCACTTAAACACCCTTAATAACCAGACCAATTTTCAGCTTTCGGTGCTCTCACATTTTGAATGACAATTACTCAGTCATACAACACTGGACCTATATGAAATTTTTGTCCTTTTTTTCACACAGATAGAGCTTTCTTTTGGTGGTATTTAATCACCGCTCTGTTTTTATTTTTTTGTGCTATAAAAGAAAAAATTCAGAAAATTCAGTAAAAAAATGAATTTTTCTTTGTTTCTGTTATAAAATTTAGCAGATTAGTAATTTTTTCTTCATAAATTTTGGCCAAAATTTATACTACTACATATCTTTGGTAAAAATAAGTACAAATTGGTGGATATTATTTGGTCTTTGTGAAAGTTATAGAGTTCACAAGCTATGGTGCCAATATCTGAAAATGTATCACACCTGAAGTACTGACGGCCTATTTCAATTCTTGAGACCCTAACATGCCAGAAAAGTACAAATACCCCCCAAATTACCCCTTTTTGGAAAGAAGACATTCCAAGGTATTTAGTAAGATGCATGATGAGTTTTTTGAAGTTGTCATTTTTTCCCACAATTCTTTGCAAAATCAAGATTTTTTTTACTTTTTTTTTTTCACAAAATTGTCATATTATCAGTTTATTTCTCACACACAGCATATGCTTACCACAAATTACACCCCAAAACACATTCTGCTATTACTCCCGAGTACGGCGATACCACATGTGAGAGACTTTTACACAGTGTGGCCACATACAGAGGCCCAACATGCAGGGAGCGCCATCAGTCGTTCTGGAGCACCCAAGACAATTCTGACATTTCTCTCCTACATGTAAAAATCATCATTTATTTGCTAGAAAATTACATAGAATCCCAAAACATTATATATTTTTTTTAGCAAACACCCCGGAGAATACAATGGTGGTCGTTGCAACTTTTTATCTCGCACAGTATTTGCGCAGCAATTTTTCGAATGCTTTTTTTTTTTTTAAAAAACAGTTTTGTGCTTAAAAAAAAAAAAACACAGTAAAATTAGCCCAATTTTTGCATAATGTGAAAGATGAAGTTACACTGAGTAAATAGATACCTAACATGTCACTCTTCAAAATTGCACACGCTCGTGAAATAGCGCCAAACGTCGCTACTTAAAAATCCCCATAGGCGACGATTTAATTTTTTTTTTACTGGTTATATATTTTAAGTTACAGAGGAGGTCTAGGGCCAGAATTATTGCTCTTGCTCTAACGTTTACAGCGATACCTCACATGTGTGGTTTCAACACCGTTTTCATATGTGGGCGGGACTTACGTATGTGTTCGCTTCTGCATGCGAGCACATGGGGACAGGGGCGCTTTAAATTATTTTTTTTTTTTTTATTGTTCATTTTACTTTATTTATTTTAGTTTGACATTTTTTTCCCCAAAAATAAATCTTTTGATCACTTTTATTCCTATTGCAATGAATGTAAGCATCCCTTGTAATAGGAATATGGCATGACAGGTCCTCTTTACAGTGAGATATGGGGTCAATAAGGACCAGCGGCGGATGTGTCTTTTGTCCCCAGCCTGCCGTTTTGGACACAGCGGACCCTGTCCTTGAGGAGTAGACAGGAAACCCTGATTTATCAGCACCAGCGTTCCTTGTACATCAGGAAGAGAGTGGAATACAATCTTCTTCAAATCCTTCTTCTGCGTACCGACGCTTGCTGTGTGATTTCTACAGGCCTGATTGCCCTTCGTGGGCTCATAGTTCCGGTTAGTGGGGAGCTAAGGGGGTGAGCACGGAAGTCACCTGAATTTTATGTTCTTGAGCACCAGTCACCTTCACCTACTGCACCTATTTGAAGAATTTGTGGACAACTAATAATTTTGTTCTCCTTTTATTTGATTTTTGGACTGCACTGCGTAGGGGATTGCCATTTTGGCTATACATGAACTATTTTTGGGGTTTTTCTATGAATTTTTTGTGAATTGTTTATCATATAAATTTTAATTTTTTCATAATTTTTCACATTTTTCACATCTTTTATTATTACATTTTTATGTATTAATTAGTTTACTTTGAAGGCACTGTGCACTGTTTTTACTGTATTTTTACTGTATTTTTAGTTCCAATTAACTCTACTGTGGCCACTTTACAATACACTTACTAACCTAGTGGTTAATGATTATACTTTGTATACCACCTTTGCACTTTATGTATATTTTTGTACTTTATGCACTTTAGTAGTAACTCCTGAGGTTTTTGGGTAATGTTTATGTATGTGTTTAGATTCGTGTACGTATAGCTATTATCTGTGGAACCCTACTGGTTGACTATAGGTACGGGTGTGCATCATCAGTGGAGGTTACTTTAAGGGTTTTGTTCTGTATATTCCCCTTTCCTCCCTTGCAATTTATATACTTTTTTGGACAGGCTTGATACCTACCTTGGTAACCATTGTGTTCTTGTGGAGGCCAGTGGTGTGCGTGTACTCACCTTTTGTACACACCCCATTGTAGTCAATTAACAGTGGCGCCGGTCCCCGTATAAAAATATTTCTATATGGGGTCAATAAGACCCCGCATCTCACCTCTAAGCTGGGAAGCCTGAAAAAAAAAAAGAAAAAGATTCTGGCTTTGATCGTATTGGCGAGTCGGTAGAAGCACCGGAGGGCGGCGGGGGGGGGGGGTGTCTATGGCTGGGTATTGCAAGGTATCACCGACTATGGCTGGCTATGGCTGGGTATCTCCGAGTATGGCTGGGTATCTCAGAGTATGGCGTTGCAGAGTATTGCGTTGCAGAGTGTTGCAGGGTATTGGCGGGTGTTGCAGAGCATTGCAGAGTGTTGCAGGGTATTGGCGGGTGTTGCAGAGCATTGCAGAGTGTTGCAGGGTATTGGCGGGTGTTGCAGAGCATTGCAGAGTGTTGCAGGGTATTGCAGAGTGTTGCAGGGTATTGGCGGGTGTTGCAGAGCATTGCAGAGTGTTGCAGAACATTGCAGGGTGTTGCAGAGCATTGCAGGGTGTTGCAGAGCATTTCAGAGTGTTGCAGGGTATTGCATGGTATTTCAGAGTATTGCAGAGTATTGCAGAGTAATGGCAGGGAATTGAGGGGTTAAATGTGGACCCGGCGGTCACGGATGCTCTCGAGTGCTCTCCCCAGGGGGCGCGCGAGAGCAGAATTCTGGGAGGACGTCATATGACGGCCTCCCAGAGTTAAACAACCGCCCTGTAGCCGTCATTCAGCTATGGGCCGGTTGTTAAGTGGTTAAAGGGTCAAATTTACACAATTTAACACATACTTATGTGTAAACTGTATTAACTACTTTTTTTCCCTGAAAATAGAGGGTAAACAGTGCCTGTGTGTTATATGCTGATATTGTTTTTTTTACCAACGGGAGCGGTCCGCCCTCGGAGCCACACATTGGGGGGGGGGGGGGGGTGTCAGGCCAGCTGCCCCACCTCTCCTGACCCTGAGAAAGCATTGTCTGCATAGTCTAAAGTTGAGAAAAAATCCCTTGCCAGACCCTTGTCCTACACTGCTTCTCCTGTGTCATTGCCATTGTAAAACAAAGCTTTTAAATACCTCAATAGCTCAATTTTTTCTGAGTGCTCTCCTCCTCCAGCTCCTCTTGTAACTTTAGATTGGAGGAGGGGAGCGGTCACATGACCATCTAGGAATCATGTGACCGGGTCAGTAAAAAAATATAACTATTGAGGTATTTGAAAGCTTCATTTTACAATAACATTGACCCAGGAGGAGCAGTGTAGAAGGGGATGGCAGTGATTTTTTTCTTAACTGTAGAGTATGCTGCCAGTGCTGTCCCAGGAGACTGGAGGTCTCCTGGGAGTGCAGGGGGCTGTGTATTTTGCAGAGTGTAAATTGATTGGTTTGCTCAAAAGTTATAGGGTCTACAAAATAGGGGATAGATTTATGGCATTTTTGTTATAATTTTTTATTTTTTTTACTAGCAATGATGGTGGTAATTTTAGCGAGACTGCAACATTTTTGGGACTAGTGACATTTATACAGTGATCAGTGCTATAAAAATGCATGGATTACTGTATAATCGACACTGGCAGGGAAGATGTTAACACTAGTGGTGATCAAGAGGTTGAATGTGTTCCCTGGGAGGTGTTTCTAACTGTGGGGGGATGGGACTGACTGGAGGAGGAGAGAGATTGTTGTTCCTGATCACTAGGAACAGCAGATATCTCTCTACTCCACTGTCAGAATGGCAATCTGTTTTTTTACATTAACAGATCCCCATTCTGGCTCTCTGTGGAGCTATCATGTGTGTCCAGTGGACATTGCGGCCTCTGGCCATGTGCAGCGGATGCGCATGTGCCTGCTATTGCTCTTAAAGGATCCGACCTACGGCGATTTGCAGGAACATGCCAACTAGCCACAGTAAAACGACAGTGGCTGTTCGGCAAGTGGTTTAAAGTCAAATAATAGCATTAAATCTCTTTTACAAAGATATTCTTATAGATAATTATGTATTATTATTTTTTTGCATACAAAGATGCACTTTATGCACCTGACAGCACTTAATTAATGCATCATCACTAACAATAAAATCCCTGAAATAGCCTCTAGTTTGGACACTAATTGAGAAATAGTGGTATTTTAAAAGTGTACATGAATCTTTAGCAAAAAAATATCTGTGTCATAGACATGCCTGCATTCCAGTAATTGGGCTGTAATTGCCAAAGGCCTTAAGCAATGCAAATGTATCACGTTATTTATACAAATCAGCCTTATGTGCGTTTGCTCTTAGTTGCACATCAGAATAAACTAAACAGTATATCCAGGATATATTTTTTGTTTTTGTAAATTATTTTCCACATATCTGTTAATGTAAGTTTTCAATTTAAAATGTTCAGTTTAGCAGCCTGCTTTTGGAAGCAAAATATTTCCCTTAACTGTTCACATAAATATGGTCTGCTTTCTAACTATATATGAATATTCTATATTATTATTATTATTATTATTATTATACAGGATTTATATAGCGCCGACAGTTTACGCAGCGCTTTACAACATTGGGGTAGACATTACAATACAATACAATTCAAGACAAGGGCTATCAGAGGGCCCTGCTCGTTAGAGCTTGCAATCTAGGAGGGAGGGTCAAGTTATACAAAAGGGTAATAGCTGTGGGGGATGAGCTAATGGAGACAATAGTGCAGTTGTTAGATGGAGGCAGGATAGGCTTCTCTGAAGAGAAAAGTTTTCAGGGATCGCCTAAAAGTGGATACATTTGGAGACAGTCTGACAGATTGGGGTAGTGAGTTCCAGAGGATGGGCGAGGCTCGGGAGAAGTCTTGTAAGAGGATATGGGAGGAGGTGATGAGGGAGCTAGAGAGCAGGCGGTATTGTTGACCTGTTCAAGCCTGATAATAAAACATATACAGTATGCAGTATTTGAGGCAATGAGGCCCAAGTAAAAATGTAGGGGCCACAAATGTCATGATCTTACACAAATATAACCAATACACTATGTTATTTCAATATTCCTTGTTGGCAATGGTGAAGTGAGACAGAAGTCATTACATGGAGCATTATATAATGCTGCATGTAATGACTTCTGTTTCACTTCACCATTGCCAACATGAATATTGTAAAAAACTGTTTATTGGTTATATTTGTGTAAGAGCATGACATTTGTGGCCCCGCTGACTGAAGTCTCTTTGCGCTGTTATATAGCTGAGGGCAGGGCCACTTGGTGATGTAAACGGATGACCCCGCTTTTCTCTGATGTCATGTGGCATCAGAGGGGGCGGGGTCACCCATTTATGTGACAGAGTGGCCCCACCCTCAGCTATATAATAGCTGTCATCGCAAAGAGACTTCAGTCAGCGGGAGCCACCCATGGAGGCGGAGTTATTGCATTCTTTTTTTCTTCTCGGGTTGTCAGAGGCTGTGATCGAAGATGAATGGAAATCATGGGGGACAGTTTTTTTAAATAAAGTACTTGTCACAAATTGTCTACTGTCATCTTTACCATTTTGACACTTTTTGGGTGAATATGTAAGGGTACAATGTACCCGATAACCATTCACATATGGGGAGGGGCCAGGATCTGGGGTTGCCTTGTTAAAGGGGGCTTCCAGATTCCAATAAGCCTCCTGCCCACAGATCCCCACAACCACCAGGCAAGGGTTGTGGGGATGAGGCCCTTGTCCCCATCAACCCCAAAGCATCCTCTCCATGTTGAGGGCATGTCAACTGGTACAGTTCAGGAGGGGAAGTGCTCTCTCATCCCCCTTTTCCTGTGACCTGCCAGGTTGCATGATCAGATAAGGGTCTAGTATGGATTTTAGAGGGACTCCTATTCTATTTTTTTTTAATTTGGTGCAGGATTCCCCTTAAAATCAATTCCAGACCTAAAGGGCCTGGTATGGATTTTGGGGAATCCTATACGCCATTTTTTTTATTTTATTCCCCTTAATATTCATACCAGACCCAAAGGACCTGGTAATGTACTGGGGGGGGCCATGCTGTTTTTTCAACAATTTTTATCTATATTGCCAGCATCTAACAATTCATTACAACCACAAGCAGTTTTACATGACTTTTTTTTCATTTGGACCTGTCATTTTGCTGTGGTATTGTTCCAAACAAGGGGAAAATGGGTTGCTTTATAGGCATACCAAGGACAACCCCCAGGCACAATATTTAAAGGAATATTTAATTTTTATTGTTTCACTTTAAGCATTAGTAAAATCACTGCTCCTGGAAAAAACAGACATTTTTAAAACTTTTTTTCATTGATACATGTCCCCAGGGGCAGGTCCCAGGTCAACATGCCATTTTTTCAATGATTTTATCTATATTGCTGGGATCCGACAATTTACTAAAGCTGGGGAGTGCAAAATCAGGCTCAACTGCAGCAGATTCTGAGCACACCAGTTTTAGCGAATCTATATATCTGCATGGGGCGGTCCAGCAATTTTGCCTTTAAAAAGCAAAATTGCTTAAAAGCTAATAACTTGGGGGAGGAGGGGGGGGGGGGTTACTCTGCCAGTAAAGTGGTGCATCTGTAGCATGTATCCAAAATGCTGCTTCAAGAAAAATTACAAATCTATATTGCAGCTGCAAGATTTTAACCATACATACAAGGCCATTTGGGTCTGTTAAGGCTTAAAATGAGAACCCCCATGTAAAAAATGCCACCTCAAACTAAAAAAAAGATTGTGCCCCTCCCACACACTAACAAACCCCTAGCCAAGCACACAGCAAGCCAGCCCATAAAAAGGGATGTATAATCGGGGGCAGGAGGGGCTCAGACACCCCAAAAGTCAACTCCCTTGCTTCCATATTCAGGGGGGCAAGGGCCTCTTCCACACAACCTTAGGCTGGGGTTATGGGGGCTGCTTTATGGAATGTGGAAAGTCCCTTTAAACTAGTGGGTACAAGGTGCTTTGTGGTTGGTATTGGGCTGAGCCCAACATGTCCAAAACACAGCCAGCTATATCGAGTGCATGTGGCCTTGTATGGTTCAGAAGGGGGTTTGACGCTGCAAAAGTCTTTTTACATAATTTTAACAAGGTACATGTCACATGGTGGCAACATGACATGCTAATATGACCTGTGTGCAAATCTCCTTAAAAAAACCATAAACGAGCGCAAGAGCTGCCTGCACATGCACACTGCTTACATTGAGCTCATGCAGTTCTAAGCGTACTTGCAGGCGCAGCAGGCTATCTCTGAAAAAGTTACTTTTTCATTCTATTTTGGACATGTTGTTACTAAACTTCATATCACCCCATAATATTGGCACCTCCATCTTCTGTTAATATTGAATTGAAAATGCTGTGCACCATGTCCATAGTGGTGCACAGACTGCATTCTCCCATGCACCGAGATCGCCTTTAGTAAAGGGGGGATTCAAGCTCTGTTACCCACAAAGTCGTAAATATAGAAATGTGCGTTGCACCTTACCGCACGCCTCTACCGATGGCTCGCGGCTTTCGTAAATCAACCCCGAAGTGTTGCAACATAGTTAAAACATTGTGAGTTAGTCATAATCAGCATATTAGAAGAGATTGTAACAAAAACAAATTGTTCTGTCTGAAAATTAAAGTTATTTACAGCTCAATAAACCTTCAAAGTTTATTCTGTGATTTGTCCCCTTTAATAAAGCACTAACCTTAGATCTCCTGGTCTCTCGTGGCTTTTATTGCTGGTACAGCCAGATATCAGGGACAGCTGGGATGCATCATTAAACCCAGGAGCTGAAACAATCAATTTCTGGACTTTAAATTCTGCTACACAGTGCTCCACAGTAGTTCTCAGTAGCAAAGAATGGAAACACATCGATTCTGCATTGTGTTTACATAGAAAGTGACACAGTATAATTCTATGTCCAGCCATTTCCTACAGAAATAGATTACAACTATAGTGTATATATATATATATATATATATATATATATATATATATATATATATATATATATATATATATATATATACACTGAATATTAGTGTTCAAATGTCTTAGGCAAGTGTGAAGAAATGCTGTAAACTAAGAAAAAAAAGTATATTTTAATTGTGTGCCAAAGTGAGCGAACAGAAGAAAAATCAATATATGATGTGAATAACCTTTGGCTTCAAACCAGCCTCCATTCTTAAACTTGCAAACTTTGTACACTTACACAAAGTCAATGATTTTCTGGGATTAGAGTTAGGTATATGACTAACCATGTATGCATCAACGATCATCAATTTCATATGTAGGTTGAGACACAGTCATTAGCTGAAACAGAAACAGCTGTGTGGGAGGCTTAAAGTGATTCTAAATAAAAATGTAAACCTTCAGTGGGACCCAGGTACACCCATCTTCTGTCAGGAGAAGTCTGGCCAGAAGTGGTCTTCATGGAAGAATTGCAGCCAAAAGCCATCCTCTGACTTGGTAACAAGGCTAAGTGACTCAACTATGCACTAAAGCATAGAAACCACAGTACAGAAAAATGTCAACAGGTACTCTAGACTGATAATTCAAAATGTGAGATATTTGGCTGTAATAGGAGGCAGTTTGTTCACCAAAGGGCTGGAGACAATAATGAGCAGAATGAGCCATAACCAGAACTTGCGAACAGGCAGCAAAAAATTCAGACGAACATGCAAACACCTTGAAAGTCTAATGCCGCGTACACACAATCGGACTTTCCGGCTGACTAGATCCGACGGAATCTTCTTTTTTTAGTCCAGTCTTAAGTCATCATATTCAAAATGAACGGACTTTCGAATGGACTTAGTCCATTCGTGTGTGGCCAAGTCTGTTCATTCGGAAGGTCCGTCGGAACTCTGTCGAAAGTCTGTCGGGAAGACCGTTGGACCTAGTCTGCCGGAAAGTCCATTCATGTGTAAGCGGCATTAATCTACGAACATGAAAAATCAAAAGTGCTAATTTTAAAGGCTTATTTGCAAGTTATTGGGGACCTGGGTCCTGCCCCAGTAGACAAGTATCAATGCAAAAAAGTTTTAAAAACTGCAGGTGTCTATAGTATGCCTGCAAATGTGCCATTTACAGGCATACTATAGACACCCCCCAGGCGCGATATTTAAAGAAATATTTCATTTTTATTGTTTCACTTTAAGCATTATTAAAATCACTGCTCCTAAAAAAGGTAGGTTAATTGGCTTCTGTCCAAAATTGGCCCTAGTATATGAATGGGGACCTTGGACTGTGTGCTCCTTGACGGATAGACCAACGTGACTGTGCAATGTACAGGGATAGGGACAATTGTAGACATGCACTCAGGTTAGACTGGATGTGACAGGTGTTTTTATTCAACCTTAATAACTACATAACTCTGTCTCTTGGAACCTTCAAATTCCAGGTTCCAAATGAGGACTTACCAATCCCAAGAGCACTGGAAATCAGTCTTCTTCTCTCCAAGTCGACTACTTCAGAATCCCTCACTATGCATGGGTGACAACCCCTGACTGCTCAAAATGCCTATAAGTTGTCCCCCTTAAAGGGGCCATGACTAAAATAATGAGGAAACACATCACCTGTTCAGGACCCATCCCTGGTGTCTTTTACACCAGACAGAAACATGCATGACTGGCTTCAGTTTAGTAGTTTTATTACATGTATTGATTTTAAATCTTTTAACCAGTTCATATAAAGAACTTTGGTATTTTTTTTTATAGTTTACTTTCGTTTTAGTTTGCTTTATGGCTATGTGTCTTTCGTTCTGATTTATTGAGCCTCTGAGAGAACATATATATTATAAATGAACTTTATATCTTCAGAAAACAGAAACATTAATGCAGAAAATAAATTTTTGTATACTATATTATAAAGCTTATAAATAGCTCATAATGCAGAACTGTAAATTACCTGACCGGCAAACAGCCACAGTTATTAATATATATTGATTTACGTACCTATAGGTCAAGCTGTGAAGCCTGAGAGGAAAGCAGGATATGGGGGATGTTAATGTGATTCATTGTTACCAAGACACTTGAATGGCTATGCCTTTAATAGTAAGGAGTTTTTTTTTATAAGTGTGGGAATGATCTCTGGGGAACCTAGGTGAGTTCTCGTGAAGCAGAAGTATTATCCCTGCCTAACAAATCATTTGTCCTTAGTTAGTATGTGACAAGAAATATAACGTAATACCAATATACAGCATACATAAGATATGACAAAGAAAGGCATGATGTTGCGATAGCACTGTACAAAAAAAATCACTATATCTACAGATATTGATAAACACGAACATGCCTAACAGCTTCTTTTTAAAAGCCATTATCAAAAAAAAAGATATACCGGTATATATCTTTTTAAGTGTGAGGTCATCCAATTTATAGGATAGTAGCCTTGTCTATCAAGCTAAGTAAAGATGAACATATTATTCTTTCATAACAAATGTGTGCATCTCCCATAGCTCAAGAGCACTATGTTAAGATTTAACCTACTTAACAAAGCTTTATCTCACAATGTGCCTTTAAATCAAGATGTAGATGTGAACCTTGCTTTTCTTACCGGTGAATTGCACATCTCATTTCCTGGTACAAGTTTGATAGAAGTTTCATATATCTAGGCTGTAGTTTGTGCCCTTTGACTTAACAGTAGCAGAAGAAATAGCTACTGCTTCAAAAATTGTGGCATACTAGTTAGACCTACAACTGATTTAAATCTATGCAGAGTTTGCCTAGGTTGACTACACTGCTTAATATAGCTGACTTCTTCTGTCTATATTAGCTTATTTACTCTAAACTGTCTCAACCTGCATGCTAAATGCATTGTATTCAAAAGAATGAAAATTTGTTCTGCTAATATTTCACACGGTTTACCCTTCAAATCTGATTCACTGCATGAAAATGTCTCAAAGTTGTTTTCCTTGGGGTATATTAAAGTGTTAGGAGTGGTTTGAATAAAAAGTGGACACACAGAATCATCAAACAGTACACATTTGTATACCTAAATATCTAGAAAAAATTCCAAATTAAAATGTATCTGTGAATGGACTGTGTGTGTGTTTTTATGTTTTGTTTTTAACCAGTTCCCAACCGATGCACGCCGATGTACGTTGGCAGAATGGCACGTACAGGCATATTGGCGTATTGGCGTACAGGTACATCCAATCATTATTGCCGCCCGTGCCGGTCGGGACCCCCGTGAGTCCGGTCGCGGGTCCCGCGGACTCGATCGCTGCGGGCATACCCGCAATCATCTCATGGGGCGGCTGAATGGAGAAATGCTGTTGTAAACAGCATTTCCCCATTCTGCCTAGCAACTAGTGACGCTGATCTCTGCTCTGTGATTAAAGCAGAGATCAGTGTTCACTAAATGAAAGCCCAGCCCCCCACAGTTAGTAACACACCCCTAGGAACACTTAACCCCAAACTGCCACCCACTGCTTAACCCCTTCACTGCCAGTGTCATTTACACAGGAATCACTGCATTTATATAGCAGTGATTGCTGTATAAATGACAATGGTCTCAAAAATGTGTCAAAAATGTCCGATGTATCTGCCATAATGTCACAGTCACAATAAAAATCGCTGATTGCCACCATTACTAGTAAAAAAAAAAAAATTATTAATAAAAATGCCATAAAACTATCCCCTGTTTTGTAAACACTATAACTTTTGCGCAAACCAATCAATAATCGCCTATTGCGATTTTTTTTACCAAAAATATCTAGAAGAATACGTATCGGCCTAAACTGAGGGAAAAAAAAGTTTTTTTTATATATTTTTGGGGGATATTTATTATAACAAAAAGTAAAAAATAATGTGTTTTTTTCAAAATTGACGCTCTATTTTTGTTTATAGCGCAAAAAATAAAAACTGCAGGGGTGATTAAATACAACCAAAAGAAAGCTCTATTTGTGGGAAAAAAAGGACGTCAATTTTGTTTGGGATCCACGTCGTACGACCGCGCAATTGTCAGTTAAAGCGACGCAGTGCCGAATCGCAAAAAGTGGTCTGGTCTTTGACCAGCAAAATGGTCTGGGGCTGAAGTGGTTAATTAGTGAATTAGCAGCAGTAATTAGCATTATGGTCCAGGCAGGAAAGTTAAAAATCAAAATCAAAATAGTATCAACTTTTTTTTATAAGGCTTGACATAACAACACAGTGAATTATAAAGTGATTGCAGCCATAGATAACTACTCATCCTGGACAAGCTGACTATGAAAAAAGTTATTGTTTTACAGGGTACTATAATGCCACGTACACACGATCGGGATTCTCATTAGAAAAGGCTCTGATGGCTTTTCTGACGGAATTCCGATGGGATTTCGTTCACGCTGTCTTGCATACACCCGGTCACACCAAATTCCGACTGTCAAGAACACGTACGAGGAGACAAAAAAAAGGAAGTTCAATAGCCATTAGCCAATAGCTTCCATCTCCTAGTTGAATCTGAGCATGCATGAGTTTTTGCGTGTCGGATTGCATACACACGATCGGAATTTCCGATAGAAAGTTTTTCCATCAGGAAAATTGAGAACATGCTATCAAGTTTTTGCTGGCGGAAATTCAGACAGCTAAATTCATATGGAGCCTACACACGATTGAATTTTCCAATGAAAAGCTCTCATCGGTCTTTTGCTGGCCGAAAATTCCGATCGAGTGTACGCGGCATTACACTAAAGCAAAGTTTCTTTGTTTTTTATTTATTTCTATTTTTTTTGTTTTACTCAACAAACTGTGCATGGGAATTGGATTATCACATTGGTTGAAACACTGCAGGAAAAATACGTATTTTTTTGTAGAATAAAATGAATATTATGTCTGTGAAATAGAATGCTTTTATATTTGTAGTAAACCGCTAGAAAAAAATATACATAAAGCAAATATTTCTAGGCCAATTTTATGTGTTAAAATAAACCAACATCAAATCTTTATTATTTCCTGTCAAAGTAGAAATATGTCCTCCCATTAAAAAATAATGTGATGCAGCTCACAAATACCTGTTGAACTTGCCAATGAAGTCATCTTAAAGTGGTTGTAAACCCTTACAAACCACTTTGACCTACAGGTAAGCCTAGATTAAGGCTTACCTGTAGGTCCAAGAAATATCTCCTAAAGCCGCGTACACACGGGCTCTGTCCAACTTAGTCCGCCGAAACACATTTCAGCGGACAGTCCGCTCGTGTGTGGGCTTCAGCTGACTTTTTCAGCGTGCAGTCTGGCGGACTAAGTATTTCGGAATTTCCATAATATTGTCCGTCCAACTTTGGTTTCAGCGGACAGTCCGCTCGTGAGTAGGCTAGTTCGACGGACTAAGTATGGTGCATGCTCAGAAAGGATTTACACGGTGAAAGGTTGCATTACTGTGTGTTGGACGTCCTATTTCTAGTCCCGTCGTACGTGCTGTACACGTCATCGCGCAAGCTTTCGACGGACTGTCTGTTCATCGTGTGTGGTCAAGTCCGTTCATTCGAAAGTAGGACGGACTGTCCGTCGGATTGTCTGACGGACTTAGTTGGCCAGACAGTCCGCCCGTGTGTACGCGGCTTAAACCTATACGGTTTAGGAGATATTTGCCCGAAGAGAGGCACCGCTGTCTACGGCGCATGCGCCGTAGACAGCCGCGCGCAGGCGCACTGAGCGTGGCATTGTTAATGACGAAGATGCCGCGCGTGTCGGCTCCCGTGAGCATGCGCGGGAGTGACGTAATCGCGGCTTCGCCGAATGACAGCGGCGCAGCTGCGAGACCCCACCGAGAAGATGGATGCGCTACAGGGGACAGCGGTGACCTCACTGGCTCCTGTTTCAGGTAAGTGACACATAATGGACTACTATGCGATGCATAGTAGTCCATTATGCTTTGCCTTTGCAGGGAATGAAAGAGAAAGTAAACTCATCAGGGTTTACTTCCTCTTTAAAGGATAAACTTCTTTTAAAAAATTGCACATTTTTTTGCAAGCAAGTGCATTTATTATTTTTGGTTTATTAGGAACCTGCAGAGCATTACACCCACAATCAGCAGACCACGGGTGCAGTGCCAGGCTCCTGCAGACGCCCAATGCAGCTGTCTGTCTGTACCTTCCAGGTAGGTACTGAAGAGCAAGAAGAATCAAAGAACTAAGAAGGCACTAACCAGTGCCCTCACAGTTCATTGAAAACTACAAGCTGTCTTCTGCAGTTGAGATGGGACTTGTAGTTTATTCATTCACATATAGCTATGGAGCTCCCACACAGCCACGCTAATTTTAAATTGTGACACTGGATGCAAGGAGAGCATCGGGGGGGGGGGGGGGGGGTAGAGGTGCAGGCCACTGCTTTGGCAACATATTACTAAAGGTGAACTTATCCTTCAATACATCTTCTTGTGATGGGGAGAAACTTGCTGCAGCACTACTGAATTCAAAGCAGCCTTGTCCCTCATGTAGCCTGTGCCTGCTTACCCAACTTTTGCCTGGTCATTGGCAATGTGCAGCCAGATGGGATATGCACGATTCTGGCAGGCTGCCCCTGTGCATTCTCCTACTTTTGCCACTTGTCTAAGGTCTAGGGGACGCACAGTGGTGCATTCTGGGATTGCTGTGTTCCTTGAACACAGTGAATCACTGATCGGTGTACAGGGCTGCTGTGATTGGCCCTGTTCAATGTGATTACTTTGTCTATTCACAGGGGATCATAGATATAAACAAAAGTACTTCCCTGATATTATCCCTCCTATCCAAACTGGCCAAAGACCCCCCAAAAAATGCAAGCACCATAGAAGGAGTAAGGTGTGCCAACCAATACTATTTCCCCTACTGTCTCTCAGAACCTGACATCTGCATAAGAGACTTCTTAAAGTGCTACCATGCCTCACTATGTTATTAATGATGGTATGGTGAAAATATTTCTCATGTGATGACCTGCCATTTTCCTGTATCAGATATCATGTCTACTGCCTATTTGCTTGTTTTCCCAACCATGTTTATACTTGTTGCCTGGCCATTTGCAATGACCCTGGCTGGTTTATTGACCCTGTTTCTGCCTTCCACCTGAACTCAACTCAGACTGTTAACCATGTTCTTTACTGTCTGAGCTTATCTTGTACTGGGGTGGAAGACAACACTGAGGTCTTATATATATGTAGAGTAAGGGGCTCTAGAGTAGTGTTTACGAGTGGGAAAACTAAGCAGTTGGTTTGCTCTGGGTTTTGTATTTTGCGGATCAGAGTCTTGAGTCTGGGGGCTTCAAAAAGCTTTGGTGGGAAAAAGCCTCCATCCCTGTGTCAGTCTCTTACCTGACTGAGAGCCTAGGCCTGATGTTTCTACCTGCTGTCTGGACAAATATTTTGGCTATTTGCTAACCTTGTGCCTGTCTGCTGTTTGTACCTACCCTGGCCTGTTTATGGACCATGTTCCAGCCTACTGTCTGGACCAATCTTTTGGCTATTTGCTGACCACATCTCTGCCTGTCCTGACCCTGGCCTGTTTATGGACCTTGCCTTCTGCCTGGACCACTTTTCTGCCCATTTACTGACCACATCTGGCACCAGTACCCATCTGCACATCCCACTGGCTACATGGCTACATCTCACCCATTCTCCTTCTGTACTTTCTTAGCCAGTAAACATAGCATTGTGTTATTGTATAGAGGTGACTATTGCAATATATTGTTTTCTTTACAGTGTTGGCAGATTTTTGTAATACATGGCTTGCAGTTGGAAATAGGTTACCCCCCCCCCCCCCCCTTTGCTTCGGATTTACTGATGCTTAAAATGAAACCATACAAATTAAAAATAACAATCAAAATGAAAAGATCCTTTAAATTTAGTGCCTGGAGGGTCCCCTTTGTCTCCATGTAAAATGACACATCTGTACCATGTATAGAACCTGCTGCAACAAAAATTATATTTATAAAGCTAAAAAATAAATTTTTCCCTGCAAGCTTTCTTTATTTTATAAACAACGGCTTGGGGAGCCAATCTGTATGATGAGGTGCACTTTGGTGCACTCGGAACAAGATTAGAGATTTTTTGAATAAACTCTGGTGTCACTTTCACAGACTTTGGATAGAAGTAACAGGTGCAGAAAAATTGGGCTTTGAGTATTGGTGGTGTCTTTACATTTTAGCCCTGTAGAGGTACTCTTTATGATAGCAAAAATAAGCATAGCTGTCAAAATATTTAATGATATGCCTGGTCAAACAGGTGTGGAAAAATTGGGCTTTGGGTGTTGGTGGTGTCTTCACACCATGACCCTATAGAGGTACTTGTGTTTATGACTTTTTTACATTTTTGGTAAGTGGGTAGGGGTACTACTATACCCATTCACATAGGGGGTCAGAATCTGGGGCCCCCTTGTTAAAGGGGGAAGAGACCCTTGTCCCCATCAACATGGTGATAAGGTGCTTTGGGGTGAGGGGGCAGAGCCCCCAGACCAAAGCACCCACCCCCTATGTTGAGGGCATGTGGCCTGGTATGGTTCAGGAGAGGGACACTTGCTTGTCCCCCTTTCCTGGCCTGTCAGGCTGCATGCTTACACTGCACCCTGATTACAAATCAGATGTGTAATTTATGCCTCTAGAACACCTGAAGGTGCTTCTTGAATGTTGGGCCCCTCTATGTGGCTAGGCTGTAAAAATAGTCTCAGACAATTAGTATTGTCACACTCAAGAGGTGTAGAAAAATGTGTTTTGAGGTGTAATTGTAAGTATGTCTATGCTGTGTGTGAGAAATAACTCAGCAAACCAATATAAGCTAGGATAGTGGTGACATCATAACCCAAATATGACCATGTGGATATGTTTAGGCAATGATGAAACTTGTTGCTTTCCCTGCCCATTTTGTTATGTGACCAGGGATTCCCAGGCATATAAATGAATGAGCCAAGTGATATCAGTGGTTGGTAATGACATGGTGGGGGAAAGCACCCTTTGCTGCCTTAAGAACCATTGACATCTGGAAGCTATCATGTTTAGCTTTCACATTCAGTTGTTTCATTGAGACCAAACACTAAGCTAATGCCTAGACAGCACATCTATCTAAGAAGCTATTCCTGAAATTCATAAAGTGTGTCATAGACTATCTTCTATTTCCATATGACAAATGTCTGTGTTTGTGACAAATTCATGTACGTACTGAAAACAGGTACATGAGCTTGTTAAATAAAGGCCAACAGCTGAAAAAGGCCCAGGAGAAGACATCAGTTTCCAAGAAGGCAACAGCATCCAGTGTCCTAGCAACCAGTGGGGGATCAATGCCTCTTTCTGTACACCAACTCAGAGTTTGTCCTATTTACTGCCAGTTTGCTTATCTGCAAACTGGCAGTAATTATTTTTGAATCTGTCACAGCCATATTGACAGATTCTTAAAGAAAGAAATAGTACCGTAACTACCAGAATCTGGTGCATGTGTTGGATCTCCTAACAATAATTACAAAGGTTTCCTGCATTAGTTGTAAGTAATTTATATGGGCTATACTGGCAGAAACATGCTGTGTCTTCTTTATTGAATTCCTCTCTATGGGGGTTATTTACAAAAGGCAAATCCACTTTGCACTGAAACTTCACTTGGAAGTGTAGTCACTCTAATCTAAAGGGTAGATCTGAAATGAGTGGAAGCTCTTTTGATATTATCATCCAATCATGTGCAAGCTAAAATGCTGTTTTTTATTTTGCTTGCATATCCCTCTCGGATCTACAGCGACTTTACTTCCAAAGTGCCCTTTCAGTGCACTTGCAGTGCAAAGTGGATTTTTCTTTAGTAAACAACCCCCTCTGTTTCTTAGATCACATAGCAGTTCAATGTTGTTAAAAAGAAAAAAAATATATTATAACCATTTTCCATACAAAGTCCAAAGCTTTATTTCTGTTGCAAAAAAATGTGTTCTGATATTATATTTAGCAAAGACTAAAAAATAACAGCATCAGTAAAACAATGTACACCTTAAATGCACTTATGTTTTATTAACAGTATGCTACTTTATCCAGAGTTTTCACTGTTGTCCATACAGGGAAGTAGCATCATTTTCAAAAATGAGCTTTATAACTGTTTCAAATACTGTTTTTGCAAAATTACAGTATCTCACAAAAGTGAGTACACCCTTCAGATTTTTCTAAATATGTTATTATATCTTTTCATGTGACAACACTGAAGAATGCCACTTTGCTACAATATAAATTAGTGAGTGTACAGTTTGTATAACAGTGTCAATTTTCTGTCCCCTCCAAATAACTCAACACACAGCCATTAATGTCCAAACCGCTGACAACAAAAGTGAGTACACCCCTAAATAAAAATGTCCAAATTAGGCCCAATTAGCTATTTTCTCTCCCCGGTGTCATGGGACTCGTTAGTGTTACAAGGTCTCAGGTGTGAATGAGGAGCAGTTGTGTTAAATTTGGTGTTATCGCTCTCACTCTCTCATACTAGTCACTGGAAGTTCAACATGGCACCTCATGGCAAAGAACGCTCTGAGGATCTGAGAAAAAGAATTGTTGCTCTACATAAAGATGGCCTAGACTATAAGAAGATTGCCAACATCCTGAAACTGAGCTTCAGCACGATGGGCAAGACCATAGAGTGGTTTAACAGGACAGGTTCCACTCGGAACAGTTCTTGCCATGGTCTACCAAAGAAGTTGAGTGCACATGCTCAGTATCATATTCAGAGGTTGTCTTTGGGAAATAGACGTATCATTGCTGCCAGCATTGCTACAGAGGTTGAATGGGTGTGTGTGTGGGGGGGGGGGGGGTCAGCCTGTCAGTGCTCAGACCATATGCCATCAAACTGGTCTGCATGGCTGTCATCCCAGAAGGAAGCCTCTTGTAAAGACGATGCACAAGAAAGCCTGCAAATAGTTTGCTGAAGACAAGCAGACTAAGGACATTATGGAACCATGCCCTGTGGTCTGATGAGACCAAGATAAACCTATTTGTTCAGATGTCAAGCAAGTGTGGTAGCAACCAGGTGAGAAGTACAATGACAAGTGTGTCTTACCTACAATCAAGCATGGTGGTGAGAGTGTCATGGTCTGGGGCTGCATGAGTGCTGTCGGGCCTGGGCAGCTACAGTTCATTGAGTGAACCATGAATGCCAACATGTACTGTGACTTACTGAAGCAGAGTATTATCCCCTCCCTTCAGAGATTGGGTCATGGGGCAATGTTCCAACATGATAATGACCCCAAACACACCTCCAAGATGACCACTGCTGAGGGTAAATGTGATGGACTGCTGAGGGTAAGGAGTAAGGGAGGAGCACAAGGTCTCTAACATCTACCAGCTCCATGATGTCATCGTGGAGGAGCAGAAGAGGACTCCAGTGGCAACCTGTGAAGCTCTGGTGAACTTCATGCCCAAGAGGGTTACCCAAACAAAATTAACGTCCTTTTTTTCCCATAAATATAGCTTTTTTTGGTGGTATTTGATCACCTCTGCATATTTTTTTTTTGAGCTATAAACAAAAAAAGGTGACAATTTTGAAAAAAAGCATTTTTTTTTTACTTTTTGCTATAATACATATCCCAAAATGTATAGAAAAAAAATCTTTCTCAGTGTAGGCCAATATGAATTCTTCTACATATTTTTGAAAAAAAAAAAAAAGGCAATAAGCATATATTGGTTTGTGTAAAAGTTATCACATCTACAAAATAGGGAATAGATTTATAGCAATTTTATTATAATTTTTTTTAATAGTAATGGTGGCGATCTGCAATTTTTATCATGACTGCGACATTCTGGTGGCAGATTGGACACTTTTTACACTATTTTGGAATCATTGACATTTATATAGCGATCAGTTCTATAAAAATGCATTGATTACTTTGTAAATGTCACTGTCAGGGAAGAGGTTAAACACTAGGGGGAGATCAAGGGGTTAAGTTTGTTCCCTCAGTGTGTTCTAACTGTAGTGGGGATGGGCTCACTAGAACATGATGGCGATCACTGCTCCCAATCAGTGAGAGCAGTAGAACCCTGTCATGTTACTAGGCAGACCAGGGAAATGCTTAGTTCTGCCCTGTTCTGCCTCTCTGTGCCACAATCGCGGGCCACCGGTGGACATAGAGTCCGCAGGACCTGCAGGTATGCTCCTGCAGCACACGGCGGGCAGGAGTGTACGATGTCGTCGGCATGTGCGTGACTGCTTGCCACCGACAACGGAGTGATGTACGGGTACGTGGTTTTGCACACTTGTGTAATTCTGCTGTCGTATATAGGTGTGAGCCGGTCGGACAGAGGTTAATGGCTGTGTGAGTTATTTTGAGGGGACAGCAAATTTACACTGTTATACAAGCTGTAAACTCACTACTTTACATTGTAGCAAAGCAAGGTGTACTCACTTTTGTGAGATATTGTATATTGCATGATCCCACTATAGAAACATTTCTGTAAATGACTGCTGCCTTTAACTGAAATATATTGTGCAGAGAAGTGGCATGGCAATTCACAGGTTAAGGCAATAATTTCACTCTCGGTATTATACAGAAATGCATCAAACTTGACAAGTGAATGGTGGCAATGGTGATTCTTTTAAAGCCATTGAATCATATGTTATGTGTTGCTCTCAGGATGACAGGAAAACTTATTAGATATGACACAAATTGTAACAAAATTGTGCTACAACTGAAAAGCATCTGTTGGAAACCGGAAAAAAATAAAGCTGGGCATGACTTGTAGCTATGGTTTGCAATGGAAAGATGATCCTAAATACTGTATGCAAAAGGAAATGCAAAGTTACAAAAAATGCTAAATTTACAGTATATATTCAAAATATACCATGAACAAAAACGTGTTAAAAACAAAGTAAATATAATGTAGTTAATAAGTATAAGCTGCAATTACATAATTAGACTTTACATAGCACAATCTATTATGTAGGTAGAAATTATGCCGTTCTCTTTGTATTTTCCTAAAAGTAAGTTGCAATTATTTTATTTACGGATTAGCATAATCAGTGCCTGCACATATGATTAGGTGACTTTTCCAGTATGAGGAGAACCCCAATACTTGTGCCCCTGTAACACACTTTAAACTCTATCTGGTAGTATTAAAGTATGCCTGCTACCACCCCCCTATTCCTATTGGCCAGTAAAACTGATCAAAATTGTAAAGGGCACAGTGGTGCAGCAATTATTATTATTATTCAGGAATCATATAGCTCGAACAGTTTGTGTGGGGGGTTTACAATATGAGACAGTTCAGTTACAATACAATAAAATACAGGAGGGTTAAGGGGGCCCCACTCATAAGTGCTTACAATCTATAGGGTGAGGCAACTGATTCAAAAGGTTATAACGCTGGGGATGAACTGATGGAAGTGTTAAATGTTCAGTTGTTAGAGGCGTGATAGGCTTTCCTGAAGAGATTTGTTATTGTGGTTCACCTAAAGGTGGCCAGAGTAGGAGATAGCTTGAAATATTGAGGTAGAGAGTTCCAGAAGATGTGAGAGGCTCTGGAGAAGTCCTGAAGATGAACATGGGAGGAGGAGACAAGATAGCTTGATAGCAAGAGATCTTGGGAAGAGCAGAAAGGACAGTTTTGGTGATATTTGAAGACAAGATTGGTGATGTAGCTTGGGGAAGAATTGTAGATGGCTGTACATGTTGTTGTTAGCATTTTGCATTTAATTTGCTTGGCAATCGGAAGCCAATGAAGGGATTGGCATAGAGAGGTGGCAGACACTAAGTGGATGGTAATGAGTCTGGCAGCAGCATTTATGATAGACTGACAGAGGTGTAGCCTATGGAGGAAGGCCTATAAGAAGGGAGTTGCAATAGTCATGGGGAGAGATAACAAGTGAGTGAATGAGTAGCTTGTTGGTTTTATTAGTTAAAGAGGGGCCAGTTTTTCAGATGTTACAGAAGTGAAGTCTACAAGCTTTTGACAGGGATTGGATCTGGGGCTGAAAGTACAGGTCAGAGTCTAGGATTACACCCAGTACCTTGGAGTGAGAGGAGGGACTGATAGTTGTATTATTGAAATTGATGGAAAAGTCATGGAGAAGGGCACAAGCGGGGGGAAATGTTACCAGATCGGTTTTACATAGCTAGTTACATAGTTAGTCAGGTTGAAAAAAGACACAAGTCCATCTAGTTCAACCAAAAAATAATAAAACATTTTTAGATAGATTTAGTATGAGTTGACCCCACAGTTGGCCGTTGACCTCCGCAACCAACGGCCAGGGTTGTGGGGATGAGGCCCTTGTCCTCAACAACATGGGGACAAGGTGCTTTGAGGGGTCACAGACCCCCAAAGCATCCTGCCAATGTTGAGGGCCTGTGGCCTGGTACGGTTCAGGGGGGCACTCTCCCGCCCCCCCTCTTTTCCTGCGGCCTGCCAGGTTGCATGCTCAGATAAAGGGTCTGGTATGGATTTTTAGGGGGGACTCCACACCATTTTTTTAAAATTTGGCAGGGAGTTCCCCTTAAAATTTGGGGGGAACCCCACACCATTTTTTTTTATTTGACGCGGTGTTCCCCTTAATATCCATACCAGACCTAAAGGGCCTGGTAACTGTATTTTGGGGAGCCCCACACTTTTTGGAAACATTTTTTATCAATGACTTTCAATGACTATTGTATGTACTGTATTATGAGGAGCCAACAATTCATTATAGCCGCGAGTGATTTTAAATGACTTTTTTTCCTGCAGAAATGACACTTTGTGCAGGGACAGTTCTAAGCCTGGGAAACATGCACCCCTTTACAGGCCTACTATAAACACCCCCAGGTACGAAATTTAAAGGAATATTACACTTTTATTGTTTTGCTTTAAGCATTATTAAAATCACTGCTCCCGAAAAAACATGTCCCCTGGGGCAGGACCCAAGTCCCCAAACACTTTTTAGGACAATAACTTGCATATTAGCCTTTAAAATTAGCAATTTAGATTTCTCCCATAAACTTGTACAGGGTGTTCCGCAGCTTTTAGAATTTGCCGTGAACACCCCAATTGTTCACTGTTCACCGAACAGGCAATGTTCGAGTCGAACATGAGTTTAACTCGAACTTGAAGCTCATCCCTACTTGAAGGAAAGAAGATTCCAGGGTCCAACCAAGAATGTTGCTGTAGGGACATACAATTATAGAACATGAACTGGCTGAAAAGGAGCACATAGACCACCAAGCAATGGTCTGAGGTAATTCATGTTGAAAGCCTACCTGTTTGCCATCATTCACGGTATGAAAAAGTCATAGAGAAGGGCACAAGCAGGGGAAAATGTTTCCAGCTTGGTTTTAGATTTAGTATGAGTAAGTGGTGTGATATTTATGTTGCAACTCGGGAAAGGCAAAGATTTGACACCATTACAAAATGTTGAAATTAGAATCAGCATAAGCTCTGTTATTGGCAATGTAGAAGGCATTTGTAGGCACTGCTTGTATTGTACTGCCTCAATCTGTTCAGTATATATTTGTTATATAGGTAGTTTATTATGAAAAAAAAAAATTCTGCATTTTTTCAGCCGATACTATACAAAGAGACAAAGAGAAACCAGATTTTTCCCTCTCATTCTTTCAGTGGAGGTCAAATAAGGATGAATCAGTCAAGATGTCTAGAGTAAATCACAATAGCTCATAATTAATGTCATGCAATTTTTACACCGCATTTGTCACTATCCCTCCAAAAAAATAAAAAACTTCTGACCACATCACAAATTGGAAATAAACATTTAACGCTGAACTCAAGTGGTGCCACTGGAATACACAGTAACAATTACAAAGAAAATAATGCAATTTAAATTGTTGGTAAATGACAGGTCCTCGCTACTTACTTCTGTTTTGCAAACCAATTATTAACATCTATACCAGATGCTAAATGAGATTCTGGTATTGATGTTAATGAAGGACCCTATGCATATACATACACACCAAAATACATAGTTCTCCTATAATATATAAGTACCTGAAATAAATAAATAAAATAATACATTCTAAACCCTTTTCCTTGATAAGGGTATGGTATGAATGTCAAGGGGACCCCACTAAAAAAAGTCAAAGTCCCTCAAATTCAAGGCTTCATTCAAATAACAGGCTACATTCCTTCAACATGGGGAGGTTGTGTTGCTAGGGGGGACCCCTCTGGCAAACCTCCTTGTCCTCATGTAGCTGTAGACAAGATTCTTCCCCACGACCCTGATTTGGTGGTTGTGGGGTTCTGCAAGCAGGGAGGCCCCTACTCATTCACATAAAAAAATAAGTAAATATACACGCAGACACCCTTTGACAGGTTCTTTTTTGAAAAAAAAAGTGCCACAATGTACATCCATTATCAAACACTTTATCCAGAAATGTAGATCCACATAAATCATGATGAATGCCAACCACTGACCCACCAAAAGAAAAAAAACACATACTGACCAGTGACACAATCCACTCCTGATGAATGCTCACCATGGAGTACAGTACCTTCATTGACCAAATCTAAATGTGGGCATGACCATGTTTAGTCTATGAAATCTCTCAGGATATTCCAGCCCTCTACCTTAGTTTACCTTCTAATGTAAGGCTTGAAAGATACCATTTTTGGTGAGCATTTATCAGTATCGAATGTGTTGGCGTGTAAGTATGTTTTTTTCTTTCATTGGGTTAAGAGGTATTGTTCATTGTGAGTAATGGGGGTCTGTATTGCTGAACAGTGCTTTTTTCTCCTTCTTTTAATAAAGAACTTGTCAATTATGTGTGGTGTCTATTTACCTTTTCACATTTTCCTAGGCTGGTGATGGCCAATGGCTCAGTAACAACCAGCTTGAGTGGGAAACTGTCAAAAATAGCAGTAGTAGTAATACTGCTGCTAAATGTTGTACTTATCACTGCAATTTAGGTTTGGCTTGGTCAAATTTGAAAAATACAGACCTGGGGTTAAGTCCAAACCTGAAGTTCATCCCTAGTTGTTATCCCTAGGCATTAATTGGTAGTTCGCTTGGCACTGCCACAATTCAGAAAACACCTTGTATGTTTCCAATGAATACAAGGTATTCCCTGACTGAATGAGATAAAGAGGAGGTTCTATGATTCCATGATCTCTACCTCATTCAATCAGAGAATGCCTTATATTTTTGGAACAAAATGCAAGCCATTATCCGAATGGCAACAGTGCCAAGCAAATGAGTAGCTGCCCCATGGTGTGCAGTGAGGCAGCTACTCACATAGAACTATGCAGGACCCGCAAAATTGGAGAGACCATTGTAGTAGCACTATCATGTACCTGGTGGAAGAGCTTGATATGGTGAGGAAGGCCTCTCTTTTACCTCTGACTCAGGGCCCCTGATAGTGTAGACAGGAGGCACAGGAGTACAGAGTAGCACGAGTGCCTGTAAGTCTTGCTAGCAGCAGGGCAGGTGTCCACACTGGGCAGGTGAAGTTGTCAGATGGCTCCAGGAAGCAAGCGGGCAGCTGGTACTGGCAACAGCATGCAGAGTAGCAGAGTCAGGCAGGCTAGGTCATACACAGATAGGATGGATAGGGTACAGGGCACAGGCAGGAGTGTGGTGAGAAAACAAGCCAGGTTTGGAACCAATCAGTAAAGCAGGAGCCAATGGACCAGACAAGCGGATGTCAGGGGACAAGCCAAGGTCATTGCAGGTGGACTTCAGAGAATGGTCAAGACAAGCCGGTTCAGCAACTGGAAGCAGGATACAGATTCACAGGGTCACAAGTTACACAGGAGGCTGAAGACAAAGCATAACTGATCCTGAGCACTGGCAGAGTTTAAATAGCCCATTTGGCAACAGTATCTGTCTCAGGTGCACGCAAGCACACACGAGAATGCACAATGGTTTGTGCGCACATGCAAGTATGTGCATGCGCATATGCATTAGCCCAATTCTTGCGAGCACAAAAGGGAACATGTTTTAGCCTGTGCACAGAAGGCCTTTCCTTACAAGTGCTGCTGACTACTACACTGATTTATAATTATCCCAGAAGTCCATAAAGTATGAGTAATACTGCTTACATTGTGCCAAAAAGGACTAATGTAAGTATGCAATACAAATAATTCCTGGTGTTTAGCATTAATAGTCACTGTGATTGTCTTTTTTTTTTTTTTTTAAGTGTGTCTTGCTGATTGTTATATATTTGTTTACTGCTACACTCACCACTGAAAAAATGATTGTTCAGTCAGACAAGATACAATCAAACTTTGTTTTACTTCGGCATGAAAAAACAGTACAAGAAATTAGTCTAGGCAGTTGTATCACCCAATAGTTCTAATAATAATTTAGTCATCAAAAGGTGAGAAATAAACAGTGCTCACGAAAATATTAAAGCTTTACCTCTTCTAATGTGCTTGTGAAATGTCTGCTATCTGGCTATTGTTCACAATATTGTATCTCTAGGGAAACAGAATTAATAATGTATAAGTCAAAAACAACAGAAGCAAACACAAATGCTTAACATTAGAGTAAAACCTATACAATATGTTACTATGGCTTTCCTATGAAACTCATAAACACTGCATCTATTAGATTATTCTACACAAGATATTGGATGTTTATGACAACTAGGGCAATGCAAGTCTCTAAGTAAGCTCCAGGGACAGAAATAAAGAACACAGGGAGATATTAATTCATTTATATTCATTTATATTCAGTGTCAATCTCGTCAAACATTCAAACGACCCCAAAACTGTCAGAACATTCACAGGTCAATATTCGTTGAAAATACTCTTGTGGCATTAATTGACATTTGCTCCAGATTTTTAAGGTTATGTTTTTTGCCTGCTGAAATGTATCAAATGCCAGTAATTAAAGTGAACCAAAGCGGAATTAATTTTACTCCAGCTGGCAGGTTTTGTGTTTGCTTTCTCTTTCCTTTCATTTTTAATCATCTCTATACACCTTGAATACTCTCCCAGACACTGGAGTCATATCCCTCTCTTTTCAATTTCTTTATCAGCGTTTATATTTACACAGCAATGTAAGCAAGGTTGTTGTAGGTGATATCTGTAGGACAGTAAATTAAATTGTCAGTCCAATTTCTGGGTGGTATTCCGTTATAAAGCTTCTGTGCATCTCGCCTATAGTGGCAAACATTTCTAAACGTAAAAAAAGCAACACGAGCTTGTTTGTTTTCTTATGTGTGGGTTGTATAAATGGTGTAAAATGTACTTTAAAGTGAAACTGCAGAAAATAAATCATAATTTTGAGATTTTAGTGAAATACCTTACCAAGTGCCCACCTTACTCTGTGCACAGTTCATCACCTTTATCACTCCTAATCATGGTAATGATATTCAACTAAATGATGGGTGACTAGAGTAAAGCATGGCTGCTGAGGTTCTAATTCATTAATCACCTCTTTGCCCCCGACTGCTGGTTGGACAATAAACCAGTAATTGCACATTGATGAAGTCATATATGTTCTCTCTCTTATTGTGAACTTGCTAAGCTGACATGTACTGTGTAAAGCACCAGAGGCTTGATAGGCTTCTGCCCTTTTCATTTCCCAATCTGAAGGCAGGAGAATACCTTAGAATGATGTCAAAACAGATTCAAGTGCAAACACCAGTTTTATGAAAAAGTATATTTAACCACTTGAGCACAGGAAGGTTTTGTCCCCTTCATGACCAGACCATTTTTTGCTATTTGACACTGAGCTACTTTACCTCCCAATTGTGCAGACATGCAAAACTGTAGGCAAGTTACATCTTTATCATTTTTTCACACAAATAGAGCTTTTTTTTGGTGTTATTTGATCACCACTGTGTTTTTATATTTGTTTGCTATATGAATGAATAAATACTGAAAATATTGAAAGAAAAAACAATATTTCCCACTTTCTGTTATAAAATATATCTAATAAAATCACATAAATGTAGGTCAAAATGTATTCTGCTACATGTCTTTGGTAAAAAATTCCCAATAATTGTATATTAACTTAATCCCATCCATCCACTGTACATAAATGGCCGGGTGGGCATTTCGTCCTTCTGAGTGGACATGCCTGAATGTCCCTCAGAAAGAGCACAATTGCACAGCCTTGTGCCTGCGCAGCAGCACAATCCTGGTGTTCATGTGTCCTCCCCCCGGACACATCGCACCGCCGCTCAGCAGAAGGGGTTCTGTGATTGGCCCTCCTGATCACATGATGGATGTGTCCAATCACAGCCATCGTGTGATGTATACAGAGGTGGCTGTCAGTTGATCAGCTCTGCTTCTCCTCGCACAGAGCCTGCTAGTGAGAAGGAGAGCTGGTCTGTGTTGCTGGTGAGGGGGGGATAGCTGACTGTAAAGCACTTCACACTCACTGAAAACACAGTAAGTGTCCCCATGAAGTGTACAAACACAGTGCCCCCACACAGTAAAACACACAGTGTACCCACAGTGTCCCCACACAGTGCCCCCCCACCATAAAACACACTGTACCAGTGAGCAACACCTGAACACATCTGTACTAGTGATCAACAACTGCACACATCTGTCCCAGTTATCAACATCTGCACACATCTGTCCCAGTGATCAACATTTGTTGAATGTGGTCATTTGGTGGGTAATTCCATTGTCTTGGTGCTCTAGGGCCTTCAAAATATAATAAATAGTCAGGAAATTAGATTTGTAAAAGTCTCGCACATGTGGTATTGGCATACTCAGGAGGAGTAGCAGAATGTATAAATAGTCATTTTTTATTACATTTTTTAAAACTTTTTTAATTTTAATTTTACTTTTTTCTTTTGAATTTTTTTCTTTACATCCCATCACCATAGTGACACTGTACTACTCTGCATAGGTAAGGATTTTTTTTTAAAAAAAATTTACGCTGTTATTGCTTTTACAATGATGATCCCTGCATAAGCAATGGCTTTAGCTTTTATAATTGGATTGTGATCTTTGATTGGCTAAGCTATTCACATGGTACAGACAGTCAGGTACCATATGAGCGCTTTCAGCCAATCACAGATCACAGTAGTGAGCAAGCTGTTCGTGTATGGAAAGCCATTCATGACTGGTTGTTTACATTGTTTACATTGTGATCCACTGTGTCCTCACAGCATGCTCCTGAACCACAGCAGCCTCAATCACACACACACACACACACACACACACACACACACACACGTATATATATATATATATATATATATATATATATATATATATATATATATATATATATATATATATAATATATATATATATATATATATATATATATATATATATATATATATATATATTTCATTTGAACTTTTTCTTACCAGTGCATAGGGCATCATTTCATAAAGCAAAAGAGAATGTTCAACATCTGGAGGTTTACAGCAACAATGTACTCATTTACAGTGTATATGATTGTCACTTTATTGGGTGTTTCTATTTTTTACTATATAAAGAAAAAAAGACAGGACAATTGGAAAAAATAAATAAAAATAAAAATGCCAGGACAGTATAAACACACCAAGAAGGACTTTTTTTTAAAGGTAGACCCCATAATTGTTTTACCACTTTTTTGGAAATGGAGAAACCTGATGGAATTTTGGTGGTTAAAACATGGAGCTTTGTAATGGTGCACTAGATACAGCAGCCGTATAGGTCATACATGGAGAGAGTTGAAGGTGAAGGGGTTAATGGACATGTCAGATAAACTGAGAGGATGGAGATGAAGGGGCAATGTTAAGATCTACAGGATAAGAAAGGCGTGGAGTTCCTATACAGCTCACCAGAAACAGGATGGAGATTAGATGTTCAGGGGAGGAGATGAACAGGTAAAAAAAAAAAAAATCATACAATCAATCCTCTACTGCTATGGAACTAATGAATCATCATTCATACATTTTTTCCTCTCCCTTCATTGTGAGAGGAAGTGGCAAGCTAGGCTCTTAGATGTGATGACTGATCACAAGGTACAGAGCCATTTGAATATGCCCTATACAGTGTGTCTGTGAAGGCTCACTGCACATCGCTAGATGCCCAAAGGTGATATCTGAGGTGCCATTTGCAAATGATGCTCCAGAAATAGACAACCATCTTCCTGCCATTGTTTTTTTACAATACAGCAGTAAGGGAAGTAGTTATAGTAGATGTAAACATAACATGTTACCTTAACCTGTTAAGGACTATCCACCGTAGTTATACTGCAACAGATTGGCTCCACTAGGCAAATCTCCGAAGCTATACTTCGGCCACATTAAGAGCTCTAGGGGGCACAATGACATAGTTGATGCGTGTGCCCGGTGGCCGCGATGTCCCCAAGCACCCACAATCGCTCCTGAGAGAGACAGAATGGAGATCTGTCAATGTAAACAGACATATCTCCATTCTGTCAGAAGAGAGGAGACAGATTTGCTGTTCATACTGATTATGAACAGCGATCAGTCTCCTCCTCCATGCAGTCCCATCCCCCCACAGTTAGAAACACTACTGAGGACACACATTTAACCCCTATTGTTAACCCCTTCCCCTGCCAATAACATTTATACAGTAATCAGTGGCTATTTTTTAGCTCTGATCACTGTATAAATGTCATTGGTCCCAAAAAAGTGTCAAACGTGTCCGATCTGTCTGTCGCAATGTCGCAGTCCTGTAAAAAATTGCCATTACTATTAAAAAAATGTAATAATAATAAAAATGCCATAAATCTATCCCCTATTTTTTAGATGGTTTAACTTTTGCGCAAACCAATCAATATACGTGTATTGCATTTTTTTACTAAAAATATGTAGAAGATTATATATCAGCCTAAACTAGGGAAGAAATTAGTTTTTCTTTTTTTGTAAACATTTCTGGGGATATTTATTCTAGAAAAAAGTAAAAAAATATTGTTTTGCTTTTTTTTCAAAATTGTGAGCCTTTTTTGTTTATAGTGAATAAAAAAAAACACAGAGGTGATCAAATACCACCAAAATAAAGTTCTATTTGTGGGGGAAAAGGACACACATTTTGTTTGGGTACAGCATTGCATGGACATGCAATTGTCAGTTAAAGTGACGCAGTGTTGTACTTCAAATAAATGGCCTGGTCATTAAGGGAGCAAATCCTTAGGGTCCTTAAGGAGTTAAACACAAGTGCAAAGGCCATATCTGTTTTCCTCTAATATTTCTCTTCAGTGTGCAGTGTCTTTAGATTTCTGCCCTGGATATGCATCGGCAGCTTTCACAGGCACTTCATGTGCTGTATTGTTTTGGGTAATTGCAAAACTACAGTTAACTTTAAAGTGGTTGTAGACACTTACGTATACTGTACCTATACATTGGATGAATCAAATCCTCCTGTATAAGTTGTATTTGTTTATTTGCAGTCTTCAGTTCTCTGCATCTGTTCCAAGTGCAGAATTTATAAAGCTTATTTGAGATGTCAGAAAAAAGAGACGAAGAGAGATGAAGTTACACTCTTCAGGGCTCAGTGAGGAGAGCTCTGACAACTGATTGGAGGGAAGGCCCTTCACACAACACACAGGGACAGAACTAAGGCTGTTAATCAACTGGAGATCCCTCTCCTGTCACTTTTTTTCTCTTGGTGTCAGGAAATCTTGTCAGAAGTGGTTCATGCTGATAGAAGAAGAACAAAACAACAGGCAGAAATGATGAATAGTGCTCGTAACTGAGACAAGTACACACTATGTGTGGGCAAGATTTATATATATATATATATATATATATATATATAATTATTTTATTTTTTTTATCACACATACACTTTCGGCTAAAGAAAGCTGAACAATGTTTGCTATAGATAACTAAATGTCAATGTCCTATCATCTTTTTAATATTTGAGAGCAAAAGTGCTCAAAAGGTAGGATGAGTGTACTTTATACTGTGTATTCTTTTCTGAATCCCCATATAACTTTTATTGAAAAACAGGGTTTTTATATAACATTACAGAATGGCCTAAAATTGAAGGCCAGAGTACAAAATTAAAAGCAAAAACACAAAGGAAAAACAATGCAGTACACATTGTCCCCATACGATAGCAAAGTCCAGGGTACAGTACTGACAATTATTATACATATTGTACTTCAGGTGCTCTTAGGAGCAAAGATAATTAAATTACATGCAGAGAAAAGGTAAAGCATGCAACCTGATACACAAATATGGACCTGTAATTTGCCAAAGCATTATGCGAGTATATATGAATAAAAATCGAGATCCAGATCTGTATATCTGGGAATGAACTTGTCCTATGTGCTACCTATTAATGGTAGACAAGGACACTTACAGTCTCCGTTAAGTCTAATTTGCCTCTTCCTTAACAGATTGTCACAAGTTTATGTGTGTTGACCTGGAACTTTAATAAATTCTGCACATAAACAATCTGATACAGTGTGTGTATTGTAAATTATTTGCTAGAGTATTAAAAAAAAATTGTGATTATTACCCATAGGTCAAAGTTATATATCTTAGTTTAAGAGTCTGTCTCATACTAACTGTCGAGGGATCAGTCCCAGGGTCTCCAACCAGTTACTCCAAAACTCCAAAACTTCTTCAAACATTTAGCAGGACACATCCCCAGTCTTTTTGATTTAGAGAATAATGACCCATTCATATGAGATCTTTACTGGGTGGTCTGTGGTCTGTTGCTCTGCCATACAGCCTCTGTACAAAAAACTTCTAATTCTTTCTGAACATTACCTACAGTATGCATGTCCACCCTCGCTTTAATGGAAACACTGTTCATCAGCCTGTAGGTGGACTGTCTGGTGAATTTAAACTGTTGCCCACATGGTTGTGTGTTTGGGTACTGCTCTGATATGCAGAATTCAGAAAATTTTGTAACATGGGTTACAGGGTGCACTGTGGAGATATGAAAGCATCAGTTTTGCTCCTTGGTGGATCATGCATATGCTGAAAACATTCTTACGAAATCAAAATGGGATTACATACGAACTCAATTACCTAGAACCCCCACCTTTTATTCTCTCCTGAAACTACATAAATGGCCCATCAGGGAGGCCTATTACATCCAGTAACAGATCAATAACTGAAAAACTAAGCAGATTCCTTGATGGACATCTACGACCCCATGTAATTAACCTACTCAGTTACTTCCGTGATACAATGCACTTGCTTCAGAACATCCATGGACTCTGCATTCCCTCCATGTCAGTCCTAGTGGCTATAGACATGGAGGCTTTGTACAGTTCCATACTGCATGACAAAGATTTAGCTTACATCAAGAATATCATTTCTCAAAACAGCTGATTCAAAAGAAAGACCAATGACTTGGGTGCACTTGAGTTTATACTTCAACACAATTATTTTACCTTCAATGATTGCCACTTCCTCCAGGTGTAGGGTGTTGGGGACTTTGTGTGTCACATCGTATGCCAATCTGTACCTGGAGGAGTGGGAACGCATGCTTGGTTAATCAGAGGATATGGCCCCCTTCATGAAGAACATTGTTATTTTGTATAGATATATATCAATGATGTGTTCCTCGTGTGGGATGAGCCCCATGATCAGTTAGAAACCTTCCTTTTCCAACTTGACCGGGACAATTTTAACCTGACCTTTATGATGATCTTGGATCAATCCTCTATTACATTTATGGATGTCATCATCTGCAAGGATGAAAATGGCCTACTTAGTAACGGCCTATATAGGAAGCCTATGGCTGGCAATTCAATACTGCATGCCAGTAGTTTCCATCCTAAGGCACTTTTCTCATCAAGTCCATTCAAACATTCAAAAATTAGCCTGACCTACTCAAGAGCAGACTCCTAGCAAGGGAGTATTCAGAAATAAACATGTCTAAAGAGGGCCTATAAGAGGGCCATCATGAGGAAACGCAATGACCTTCTGTACAATTCATCTTCTAAGACCAATAAAAAGAACCCTAGTTCTATCATAATTAAATTCTCAAATCAGCAGGAAACTATCAGGGGCATTGTCAACAAGTATTGACACGTTCTAACCATGGACCCTATTATAGATTCTTTTGTGACAGACACTCCATCTTTTAATTCAAATGAGCCAGGTCCCTTCGAGACCAGCTGGTTTCGAGTAAATTTAAAAGTGGTGAATGAAAAGATCCTTGCAAGCACACAGGAATTTCTATGTGGTGGCTGCAATTATTGCCTGTTTAGCAACACTTCAAAAGACATTACATTATCTAATGGTGAACGATACAAACCTAGACACTACGCCAACTGTCAAACGCCTGGCGTAGTGTACCTTCTCCTCTCTAATTGTGCCTGTTTCTACATGGGGAAAAACGATCCAGGAGTTCTGGCGAAGAGTTTACCACCACATCATCTCAATGAAAATGTATAATCCAAGTCTACCACTCGGGAGACATGTAATTGATATACATGATGGGGTCTTCCCAAGGATATCCTTCCTAATCCTTGACTGCATACATCCAGGTATGTGGAGGGGAGACTGGAACAAGTTCCTGTTAAAATTTGAAGAAAGGTGGATATTCTGGTTGAACGCAACCAAACCACCCGGATTAAATGGAGCCATCTTGTTCAGACCTTTCCTGGAGGGCTTATCCTTGGGGGGATCTGAATGGGAACCTGTTGACTCCAATCAATGACTCATGTGAATAGGCCATTTTGGATAATTTGGTAAAGGCATTACCAACATTCAAATTCTGGTCCAAAATCTTTCACAAATCTATTGGGATTCTCTCATATTTAGCTTTAGTATTGTAGACATAGTCTGTATCGTGCACCTTATGCTACCCTGTGTTCCATTTTCAATTTTAGTTTTTTTTTTATATAACTGACTTGGGCTTGGATGACTGTTTGTACCCTTATCATCTGCCACTACTGTCACTTCACTCAGAGCAGGGGGGCCGTCATATGTCCTGAGACATGTTCAGCTGATTTCCCTTCTGGTGGTCATGGAGCCCGATTTCCAGGGTCACCGCAATACTGGGCATGCACCGTGAGACCCTGATGTGGGGCAGCACCACCCATACGTCACGTCTGCCAGGCTCATGGCTGAACGCCATGATTTCATCAAGCTGTTTGGCATCCCAAGACACGGATATTCTCTCTATCACCTCAGGCAGCATGTCGGAGATGCCGCCACATGCCGCTGCACTTGTGGGGCACTCGTTTATAGCACTACCCCCTTTCCTTTACCCGATGTTTTATTGGGCAGCAGATCACTCTATACTCCATAATAAAGTACGTACAGGCTGTTTTGGACCTATCCAAGCTCAGAGTTTCCAATGAGGTAACACATCATCAACAAGCTATGAGAGCTTGTAATCAGTGGGGAATATATATATATATATATATATATATATATATATATATATATATATATATATATATATATATATGGGGCACATACTAATGTTCCCGTTCTCGTTTTTCTGTCTCTCGCTCTTCATTTTTCATTTTTTATATTTATTTTTAGTTTTAGTTTCTGTGCCGTTCATCTGGACTAGTGGAAATACAACAGTTTTTGGCTACTTGAAGCTTGGGGTTGATTTATATTGATCAGGTCCTCCTCCTCTACATACCTCTCAGCCTAACAGGCTGCATAGGTATGCACATGTTTAAATTTAAATTTAGAGCATTTATACAGTTTAGATGTATTTTTCCTCAGTCCTGAGGTGGCCGTAATAAATTATTTTTGCTGTCTATTTTGCCTCCAGTGATCTTGGCTGTTTATTAGGCCATAAATCTGGCTACCCTCAGGGGTATTGCTCATAGCTCCCTTTGTGAATTTACAGTTTTCATGAGCATGTTGTTATATCCATCCTGAGTGCATCCATCCCCTCTGAGCCCAATTGGTCGTGTTGAGGCTGCAGCATTTCTCAATAATTTTTAAAATGGATGCAAATTTTGGCGAATCTCCATGCAATGTGTTGGGTCAGTGTTTAATTCATTTGAAATACAAACTCATAAACTTATGAAAGCATTTGTTAATGTAATGTTATTATGTATTTTTACATTCATGTTTTTCTCAATTGTAGACGTATTATCATCTTAATGTAACCACCCTCCCCTGAAGAAGAGAACTATTACCATAGACTACCATAAAACATGTTGTGTTATCTCTGTTGCCACATTTGTTTCAATAGAGTGTTGGTCATTGCACATTGTATTTTCATTATCATATTGCCAGTCCGCATTCTGTATTTTCCATGGTTTGTATATTTGTAACACTTTTAACCTTATTCTAATAAAATAAATATGTCCTCTTGAGAAAATAGATGTTTGGGATCTGAGGCCAAACAGTTGTACAGTTTTTTATAAAACGTTCCAAAAACTTTGGACATTGTTAGTGGGCAATGGGTTGGGGTACCATCAACCTGGAGGAGGAACTCAGGATAAGAGTGGAATGGGCGAGGTTTAAGCTTGTTCACCAGCATCCTGTGGGGCCTATTAGCGAATTCGTAAAATTTCTATTTTGCCCAGATTAGGGCCTTGGAGCATTTTTGCATATCGAGGGAATTTAACCATTCGTGTAGAGAGGTAACTGTGCACAGACGTTCCACCGTAGGGGAGGCCAGGGGCAAAGTTTCTGCTTTTCGTAGTTGTGAGAGAATATCCTGTCCCTGAGCTGCCGAGTCCCGCTTAAGGCTGGAGCCAGCTGAGATACACAAGCCTCTAAAGAATGCCTTATGAGCCTCCCAAAGGGTGGACATGTCCACCACAGAACCTTTGTTTAATTGGAAGGATTCGGATAAATTTGGGGATAATTGGGCTTCAACGACGGGATTGCGTAGAAGGAAGTCATTAAGTCTCCAGTGGCAGGTTCTAGGCATTGAGGAGAAAAGTGCAAGATCAAGTTGGACAGAAGCATGGTCCGACCACGTTATGGGATTTAATTCCAAAGCTACCGCCAATGTCAGTAAGAGGGCTGTTACAAGGAGATAATCTAGTCTGGAGTACATCTTATGTGGGGGTGAGAAGAAAGAAAATTGCCTGTGGGTAGGGTGTTTAATTCTCCAGATATCTAACAGGTTGTGAGATCTAATGAGTTTGCGGAATACGGTGGATTGGCGTTCTATTTTAGATGAGGGAATGGAAGGAAATAGCGTTTGTCTGTCCCTTCTGGGGGACATGGTCATGTTAAAGTCACCCCCAATAATCATAAAGGGCTGAGTGTACTTGCCCAGGTTCCCCAGTACTTCAGTGAGAAATTGGATTTGACCCGAGTTGGGGGTGTAGACATTAATCAAAGTGAGATAGCGGGAGAGATAGTCGCAGTCCAGGAGAATGTATCTACCACATGGATCTATAAATGAGGATTTTACCCTCAACAGGCAGGATTTCCTAATCAGAATTGTGACCTCCGCTTTGCCGGAAGGATCGTAAGCCATGAAGGAAATTGGAAAGTGTTTAGCAGCAAATTTAAGGAAACCCCCAGGCAGAAATGGGTCTCCTGGACTAGGACCACGTCCGCAGCTGAAGATTTGAACTCCTTCAAAGCTAACCAGCGCTTGTGGATAGAATTCAAACCCTTAACATTGTAGGTAAGGACCCGTAAAGCCACCGTTATGGAGTGGCATTAGCTCAAGGTAACCATAAAAAACATATACTGGCCATAAATACCCGTACAAACCAAATAAGCAATGAGTTCCATGGTGTATCCTGTGGAGGTAAAGCATGTAAAGGCATACAACATCAACAATCAGAAATGAGGATGCAGAAAAATGTGAACAAGGCAAGTCAAAAATGGAAAATAGGCCAAAACAAGGCCTATAAAAAGGAAAAAGAAACAAAAAACTGTAGAAAAGTGGCCTGGGGGGTAAAAACCACCCAGGAGTCCACAGGCGTGGCCGTGGAACAAAAGGAGGCACACAAGGGGTTCCAGCTCATCTGGAGTGACCCTCGCCACCTTCTGGTAGTATTTGAAGGCAGCAAAAAAGGTATTCTCTAGTCCATAAGAACGATGAAAACCCATGTGTATGGGTGTAAACGCCCCAAATCAGGGGAAACATGATGACATAAGGGCCGAAGCTGGATCTAGCCAGGTGTAGGGGCTTGGTTCCCCTCAAGGTGGAAGTCTGGGGAATGGACTTCGCTGGGGGATGGAGAATGATTTCTGTGATTTATGATGAACAGGGGTCCAAATCCGACCCAGGATGGATGCGGGTTTAGGCGTCGTCGGAAGCGGTGTGGGGTCCTCATCTGGTAGCGGTGGAAGGCCAAGGTTGCGGATGCTTCACTTTCCTGCAGGTCCCTCATGGAGTATTGGATCCCGTCTTTTGTGGCCGACAGGCAGAAGGGAAAACCCCAGCGATATGGGAATTGGTGATTCTGCAGGTGCATGGTCACAGGGCGGAAGCTGCGACGTTTAGCAAGGGTAATTGGAGATAAGTCACTGAAGATCTGTATCTTAGCCCCTTGAATTCTAGCCGAGATTTCTTGCGAGTGGCCATGGTCAGAACTTCCTTGCTATCGTAGTAATGGAAGCATACTATGATGTCTCTGGGGTTAGC
This sequence comes from Lithobates pipiens, assembly GCF_037356315.1. Taxonomy (NCBI): domain Eukaryota; kingdom Metazoa; phylum Chordata; class Amphibia; order Anura; family Ranidae; genus Lithobates; species Lithobates pipiens. The sequence continues at coordinate 509,240,344 of NW_027507748.1, forward strand.
TCCTGTTGGGGGGCTTTGGAGACTTAATTTTTTAAACAGAAACACAATCCATTTTATCTAAGAAAGCATCAGGGTCATCAGTAAATGAGGTCTATTTGGAAACTACTGGAAACTACTAGGGAGGGGACAACAAAGGTTAAATATGTAAAAGTGCACTTTTTTTTAAAGCTGAACTCCAGGCAGATATAAAAAAAAAATATATGAATATACTGCATGTCTTATAAAGAGATTAAGTGTATTTTTCATTTTAACAAAGAGTATCAGCTTCTGCCCATACATGGATCAAAATTTGTCTAGTCCCTGCTGAATCACCCACCTTTCAATATATGTATGGTCAGCTTTAGAAAGAGTCAAGTTTATCACTCTACTGCTTCTCCTTTTGTGTCCAGTCACATGCTTGTGGTCGGATGAGGCAAGAACTTTAACCACTTTCAGACTGGACCAATTTGCTGGTCAAAGACCAGACCACTTTTTGCGATTCGGCACTGCGTCGCTTTAACTGACAATTGCGCGGTCGTGCGACGTGGCTCCCAAACAAAATTGACGTCCTTTTTTTCCCACAAATAGAGCTTTCTTTTGGTGGTATTTGATCACCCCTGCGGTTTTTATTTTTGCGCTATAAACAAAAATAGAGCGACAATTTTGAAAAAAACGCATTATTTTTTACTTTTTGTTATAATAAATATCCCCCAAAAATATATAAAAAAACATTTTTTTCCCTCAATTTAGGCCGATACGTATTCTTCTACATATTTTTGGTAAAAAAATCGCAATAAGCGATTATTGATTGGTTTGCGCAAAAGTTATAGCGTTTACAAAATAGGGATAGTTTTATAGCATTTTTATTAATAATTTTTTATTATTTTTTCTTACTAGTAATGGCGGCGATCTGCGATTTTTATTGTGACTGCGACATTGTCGGGGACCCATCGGACATTTTTGACACATTTTTGGGACCATTGTCATTTATACAGTAATCACTGCTATATAAATGCAGTGATTCCTGTGTAAATGACACTGGCAGTGAAAGGGTTAACCAGTGGGTGGCAGTGTAGGGGTTAAGTGTTCCTAGGGGTGTGTTACTAACTGTGGGGGGGTTGGGCTTTCATTTAGTGTACACTGATCTCTGCTCCAATCACATGGAGCAGAGATCAGCGTCACTAGTTGCTAGGCAGAATGGAAAAATGTTGTTTATACAGCATTTCCTCCATTCGGCCGCTCCGTGAGACGATCGCGGGGATGCCCGCGGCGATCGAGTCCGCGGGTCCCGCGACCGGACTCACGGGGGTCCCGACCAGCGCGGGAGCGTGCCGCCGGCGGCGCGCTCCCGATGGCAGGGCGGCATCGAATATTGGACGTACATGTATGCCAATATGCCTGCCCGTGCCATTCTGTCGACGTACATCGTCGTGCGCTGGTCGGGAAGTGGTTAAAGAAGTAAAGAAGAGACTGGAATCCAAGATGACAATTCTATTTGTCAGGGCTGCATATATCTGAGGAATGAAAAAAACAGAAATGAAAATCCTTGTGGCATACAAAACAACTTTTTACATCAGCTTTAATATTATGAATTAAAAAAATAATTTAATTTAGGATGCCCATAAAATTCTACTTTCACCATATGATAACAAATGTGGTTAAGAAGGCTTCACTGTATATAGAGTTCACATATACATAGAGCATTTGTATGTGTAAAATCATCTTTACTTTCATCAGCTGGAGAGAAAGTGAAAACCACAAACAGATGAAAAGACATTTGTGTACACAAGCCCAAAGATAACTTGTCAGTTGAATATGCCCCATGTGTTTTGTTGAGCATATAAAACATTTAACAGGTGGATAAAACAGCAGGCCTTACTGTATGTATTATGCAACATCGGGTGTGATAGATTTCCAGAAATTTCTTAGTGATTCATTTATAAAAATAAAATGTGATACATTTTGCAAAAAGCATAGTATTAGAAGAAAGATGGAAAGAAAGATTAGAAGAATATGACAGCCTATAACATTTATTTCCTTCTCTTCTCTTATAGTCCCAGCGTCGTGTTACCTTTCATCTCCCTGATGGCTCTCAAGAAAGTTGCAGTGACAGTGGCTTAGGAGACCACGACCCTTTAAGCAGTGGTAGTATGATCTCACAGCCTCTTCCACTGGTTCAGCCACAGGATGAATTCTACGACCAAGCTTCTCCAGACAAGCGGACCGAAGCCGATGGAAACTCTGACCCCAACTCTGGTAAGTCCATTATTTAACTAATTTTGTAAATGATACAATGTATTTTGTATTAGCATAACTGTATAAAAAGAATGGCAAATTAAAGCTAGCTTCAAAACTACCAAATAAACTGATTAGATACTTGAGGTTATGATACTTTGTAAATTATTATTACATTTTCAATGAGTTATTGAATAAGCCAGACTGAATAACCAAAGATGTGTCTCTGTCTTAAGTTTGTTCTATTGTTATCCATACATAATTTTGTGTGCAAACATTGTAATTAAATCATGGCAACCATAAAGGAAACCAGTGATGAGAGAAATATCTAGAGAAATGTATTGTGTGCTTTTGAAAGTGGGCCACATGAAGAGGATTCTCTGAGCACCATTTGAACAGAACAAAGATTGAGAATATAGGCAGTGGGACAGGCAAGTATGTATGTTAGTTACTACTTTTATTTGACATAGGGTTGCTTTCAAACTTTACTTGAGCAAAATAACTTATTGATAAGGTACCATGTACTGAAACCACTATGATGGTATGTAATTATTATCATATCAATTGTGATAACGTTTTTTCATCATTGGGAATTGTAATGATACATACTATTCTAACATCTGAATATAGTTGCTGCAAAGTTACTTTTAAATGAGGTATTGCAGCATATGTGTTGCTTTAATTTTAATTGATTATATGGGCTCTGTTTTGAGAGATGTTTTTCTATAACAGCCACTGACCTTCTGTTAATTGGATTATTTAAGGGGAATGTTTAGAGTAATTTCCATGAAAAAATGATGTACTGGTTTTGCTCAAATTAATCCTGAAATACATAAAAGAGCAGGGTATTGTCAGTATGTCTTGTAGACAATCAATGCAGCTAAATGTGTAAAGGTTACATAATAAATAAAGCCGCTACTTTTATATTATACTTAACTATTTGTTATGTTCTAAGTCTAACCACCTTCAAATCATTTGACCCACTTAAAGCTATTAAGAGTGACATGCCTATGAGTAACATGCAAAAAGTAAAGGTTGTGTTTGATTTGACTCTCTGTGATAATGGGTTTGATTCTCAAGGATATGTAAAGGGAATGAAATCCCAATAGGAACACAAGGTTTTTCGCGATTCAGCGGGCTATTTTTCAAACTGGTTGTTTTAATATTATTACAGCTTTCTTTTTTATGAAGAAAGATATAATTGTATATGTTCACAGTTTTCAGAGCATTTTAGAGGGCTTTTATATGCAACTTGTTTGCTTGTCATGATTACAGTTGGAGCCTCTCCTATACCACTTTTGTGCTTAACAATAATAAAACTATTAGAAAATAACTGCTTTTGAAACATCACAGTCTTTTGTAAATGGATCAAAAATGGTGTGCTTTTGGAAACCTTGAGTCTAGTGAAATTTGCTTGTATAAGGTAGTTTTGTAGTTTTGTATAAGGCAGGAATTGGATACACTCTTTTTTTCTGCAACTTATGGAAATGCCCCATCATTTCCTGCCCTAGTGAGAACAATATCAATGTAGTTTCATAGTTTCATAGTAAGTAAGGTTGAATAAAGACACCAGTCCATCCAGTTCAACCTGAGTGTCTACAATTGTCCCTGTACATTGCACACTTACATCAGTCCCTACCCTCAAAGAGCCCAAGGTCCCCATTCATATACTAGGGCCAATCTTTGGAGAGAAGCCAATTAGCCTACCTGCATGTCTTTGGATTGTGGGAGGAAACCGAAGTACCCGGAGGAAACCCACGCAGGCACAGGGAGAACATGCAAACTCCAGGCAGGTAGTGTCGATAAGTATTTTTTTTCAGAGGAACTCATGATGGTTTTTTTCTGCTGTCAATTGCTATTTTGTTTTTGGTTTGAGTTTCCAATAAAGATATCTTCTTACTTTCTGTCAGCAATATGAACCGTAACAGATGCTGTATTTCTTTTCCACTGCATCCAAAGCAAACAAAAGTTTTGGCTTGTGTTAAAATATAATTTCATATTTTCAATAGTGCACTCTAAAAATGCACAAGATGTCTCCTTAAAGCTGATCTCCAGGCAAACAGCGTAAAGCCCCATACACACTATCAGATTTTCTGCTGATTTTTTCCTTCAGATTTACCAAAAACATGAAGTAGAAGGGCCTGCCTGATTGCATAGACATTGAAACTCCTAAGGTTTGACCTCATATTATATGGTTTTGGTAAATCTGAAGGAAAAAATCAGCAGAAAATCTGATAGTGTGTATGGGGCTTTAGGCTTCATGCACATGACCATACAGGGGCCATACCATGTGAAGAGTCTGCATAATGATATTCCTGGGCCACAGTGCCACTTATTGAGATGCTGTTGAAGACACAGCTGTATGTAGTTGTGCACAAAGTTCCTATATGGTCATGTGCAAATAAAACCTAATACGAATGGAGCTGCTTGATTGATTCGGCCTGCACTCTGTTAATAAACCCCCACTGACTTGACTCAGTCCCCTTGACACAGCTGTGGTGCAATACAATATAATACACAATACAATATAATATACCTGTATTAGCACCACAGGATCCACTGGCTCTACCTTTCTGGGAGAAAGTAAAATACTCCACACAATGGGGTACTTAACCAAAAGAATATTTTACTGTAATTTCTAATACACAGGTGGTTACAATGATTGTACTGTCATCTTAACATAGAAGGACAGGACAATGAATTTGAACAACAATTATACGCAGTGTGACTACAAGGGAGCTCCCCCTACTTTTATAGTTAGTTGCAAGATCTCATTGTAGCACTGACCCCAGAAGGAGCGGCTGATTTGATTTGGGCTTACCATTACCTTCTTGACCTCGTGTGTGTCTAGGGGTTTTTCGCAAGGTAGATGGCCCAAGAACTATCGAGACTGACGCCAGATCCACTTAAGGAATTAAGGGTAAACAAACAAAATCTCTCAAATTAGGGTTAGAGGGTTTAGGTAGGAAAGTCCAGGTACTATTAGTACTAAGTCAAATAAGGAAAGTCTCTCACACTAATGCCGCATACACACGATCAAACAATCCGGTGGAAAAGTCCAGCGGACTCAAGTCCGCCGGGCAATCCCCCCGTGTGTGGGCTCCAGCGGACTTTTTTACCCAAAAGTCCAGTGGACTAAGAAAGTAGTTTTGCACCAAAATATGTCCACCGGACTCGCAGTTCGGCAGACAATACGGCCATGCCATACTTTTGAAATGCACAAACTTTTCCCGCACAGAGAAAAGTCTGTTCATTTTGAGCGTGGCTCCAGGTAGCTGGGACCAACGAAGGAAGCGTTGCTGGCCCCGTCACCTGGTATGGAGTTAAAGGGGAAGCCGTACACCAAAAAAAAACGGATGTGGGGGCCCCCCTAGGTCCATATCAGACCCTTATCCGAGCACGCAACCCGGCCGGTCAGGAAAAGGGGAGGGGACGAGCAAGCGACCCCCCTCCTGAGCCGTACCAGGCCACGTGCTATCAACATGAGGGGTGCTTTGGGGAAGGGGGGCCGCACGGCCCCCCCACCCCAAAGCACCTTGTCCCCATGTTGATGAGGACAAGGGCCTCTTCCCGACAACCCTGGCCATTGGTTGTCAAGGTCTGCGGGCGGGGCGCTTATCGGAATCCGTGAGCCCCCTTTAATAAGGGGGCCCCCGGATCCCGACTCCCCCACCCTATGTGAATGAGTATGGGGTACAATGTACCCCTACCCATTCACCTGTGAAAAAAATGTAAAAAAAAACAACACACAAGGGTTAAAATAGTTTATTGCACAGCTCCGGGGGTCTTCTTCCGTCTTCGGGGGTCTTCTCACCAGACTCCTCCGCTATCTTCTGCTCTTATGCTAGCTATTTTACTAGTGGAGGAGCCTGGCTTTCTTCTTGGTCTTTGCCCTCTTCTTCCGACTTCGTGGGTCTTGTCCCCCTCTCCGGAGGTCTTGTCCCTTTCTTTGGTTCTTCTTGCCGGGCCTCCGCGCCTTCTTTTACAAGCGGTGGCCCGGTCTTCTGTTGCCGCATTCTGTCCTTCTGTTCTTCTCTTCTTCTGTTCTTCTGTTCTTCTCTTCTTCTCTTCTTGAGCTGTTGCCTCGTTGCTGTCTCTGGCCATAATGACAGGCACGCACCGTGCGGCGACTTATTTAGGAACATCACCTAATAAGTATAATAATTGAAAAGCCCTTATAATAAAAAAGAATAATGTCATACAAGGTTAATTTCATTCATTAAAAACATGGACCAGAAGGGGGCAAATTATCTATCAAAAATAAAACAATTTAGGTTGAACTCGACAAATAAGCCATCTGCTTTAGAAACTTAGCCTCAAAAATCCAGAAGTTGACAAAAATATCTACCCCTATCCAATGTCTGTCAACCTTTTCCAGACCCCAAAACTTAAGACCCCTGGGGTCACTGTCATGACAAACTCTAAAATGTTTGGAGACACTATGGGACCTTAGCCCCTTTTTAATATTGTTTACATGCTCCCTAAGGCATACACTTAGGGGTCTAGAAGTCCTACCAATATATTGGAGTCCACAATTGCACTCCAGCATATATATGACCCCCTGAGTGTGCACACTATGCATCTTCCACAAGCGTAAAAACCTGTCAATAAATTAAAAAAACTGTTTTCTCTAAAAACTGGTGGGTCAATCACTCCAGGGGCAATAACATTTCTAATGCCACGTACACATGACCAGACATTCCGGCAGAAAAGGTCAAACGGAATCATTCTGTCGGATATTATGATCGTGTGTCGGCTTTATCTGACTTCTTTCTTCAAAATCTCAGTCGTACCTATAAATAGAACATGTTTCAAATCTGTCCGACAGAATCAATTGGGAAAACTGTTTGTCTGTATGCTGGTCCAACGGACCAAATATGATGCAAGGACAGCTATTGGCTACTGGCTATTGAACTTCTTTTTCTAGTCCCATCATACGTCATCACGTTCAAAATGAACGGACTTTGGTTTGTTCATGTGGGGGCAAGTACGTTCAGTCGGAAGTCCATCGGAACTCCATTGGAACTCCATTGGGAAGACTGACGGACATATTCTGCCGTAAAGTTTGGTCGTGTGTACACGGCATAAGAGTCGGAGCTCTTCTGTATATAATTTTGGGATGATTGGGAAGAACTTGACCCAATATCCTGTCCTTCCTCAGGACATCCCAATGTTTTAAAATCATTTTTCTTCAGATTGTCTATATTTCACATTGTAGTCTAAAACTATTTTAAAATCCTGTGTGTATTCACATTTTCCTCCATTAGAATCAGCTATCAATGTTTTTCTCTCCAAATTACCAATCTTTTCCCTCTCAGAATTCGCCTGCTCTGGTTAATAACACTTTTGTAGGAATCTATCAGTCAGGATCAAAGATTGGTCCTGATAATCAAAGTCAAGGGCACAGTTTCGTCTGAGGCAAATAAATTGCCCCCTGGGTATATTGTATAACCTAGTGTTGTGGTGACAGCTGTCCAGTGGAATTTACTCATTCCTATCGGTGGGTTTGAAATAATTACGGGTCCTAAAATGATCTCTGTCCTTAAAGATCTTCAAATCAAGGAACACGATAGGCATAGTATCAATGTTCGAAGACAAGGACATGTTTTTGACGTTATCATTCAACCCTGCCAGGAAAATTTCTAGACTGAGTGTATCCCCTTCCCACACCATGATCAAATCATCAATGTAGTTTTTATAACAAACGAATTGATCTGGGCGATTTTGAAAGATAGACTCCTCCTCCCACCAGGCCGTGAATACATTTTCCACACTGGGGGCAAATTTAGCCCCCGTGGTTACATCCATGGTCTGGAAAAAATACTGTCTATCATACCAAAAATATTTTTTTGTAGGACAGAATTCCAGACATTGTAGGAGAAATGTATTATGCAAGCCACCTATATCTGTTTTATTCAAAGCCCATCTGACTGATGTTATAGCATCTCGTTGACCAATAATGGTATATAAATAGCTGACGTCAGCCGTAACCAATTTACTATCATTAGTGCAAGGAAGGGATTCGATAATCTGTATAATGCTTAGTGTCATGGAGAAATGCAGCAGTAGTGCACACAAGGGGCTTGAGAAAAAATTCGATATACTGACCAAAGCGAGAGGACACCGAATCAATGCCGTTCACAATGGGTCTCCTGAGAGGGGTCTGTGCATCCTTGTGAATTTTTGGCAGGCAGTAAATGAGTGGTGTCCTACACGCACTGGGGTCAAGATAAGTAGCCTTTAGTTTAGTAAGAAGTTTTCACTTCAAACCCTTCTGGACCAAAAAAGATAATTCCTCTTTAAATTTGATATGTAAACTAGACTAGCAGACTAGCATAGGCACGAGCGGATTTCTCAATAGAAACTGGGTCCTGCAGAGTTCTATGTTCGAAAAATGTTCTATTTCTAAAGTCCGTTAGATTTTTAGACAGCAAAGGTCTGATGGAGCCCACACATGATCAAATTGTAAGACGGATTCGTTCCATCTGACTTTTGCTGTAGAAAAGTCTGGTCATGTGTACACGGCATTAGATACCCCTTTTGACATATGAAGGATCTCTGACTTTTTTACCTTCATACTTTCCAGATCACCACTTACCATATTTCTAAATACATCTATATGCTTAGTGTCTACATTAGGGGGATTAAAAACAGACGTATTCCCTAAATTGGAGTGAGTCCCAACAGGGACTAAGGAAGCTCTTTCAACATGTTTAGACAAATAACACTTTTTAATGTTTAAGCTCCTAACTTCTGGAGATTAACATATGTGTGAAATTTACAAAAATTGCAAACCGGGGTGAACTTAAGGCCTTTATCAAGGACTCCAAGTTGATCCTCGGATAAGACAGAACCGTTATATATTTGTTAAAAATACCTGTTCCTAATGGGGCCTTTTCCTTTTTTGTTCTCCTTCCTGCTTGCCTTCCTCTCGATTTCTTCTTTTCCCTCCCTGTTGATTTCCTACAGGGGAATGAGCTACTGAACCCCACTATTGGAGGTTTGGGCTCCCTAAAAAATCATCAGACTGTTCTTGTCCATTATATAGGGGCTGAAACCGGTTGGCTACAGGAAAAGGGGCTTCATAGTATGAATCATACCTCTATCCAGATTGTGGATACTGGCTGGGATGATAAAGACCCCTTGGATTGGAACCATTATACATACCACCCCTAGGAAAATGGTTGTTCCTAAAGTCCATATTCCAATTATTATGATGTGAAGGAGGGGAAGGAGGCTGAGGGGCAGAACCTCTCCCCCTACCCCTTTTGGTAAGGTTTCCATGACCCCTATGGAAATTTGTGGAATGACCCTGACCATTCACATCATATAGAGGGATATTGGATCTGGGAACAGGTCTCAGAGTATTAGGAAGTCTGTTACCCAATAGGTTGGGGGGGGGGGGGTACTAGGTACACTATCTACAGAGGTGATATTTGCCTGCCATTTAAAAACCTCTTTCTGATGAAAGTCTCCTAAATCCCTGATGTATTTACCCTTCTTTTTCTCCTGAGATTTCCTGTCCCATTTAATCAATTTGTTTTTAAGTTCTGGCAATTTAAGAAAATCAGGGGAAGATTGATGTGGTTCTATTTTGAGCTTAAAGCGGGGTTCCACCCTAAAGTGGAACTTCCACTCATCGGAACCCTCCCCCCCACCGGTGTCACAGTTGGCACCTTTCGGGGGGGAGGGGGCGCAGATACTTGTATAAGATAGTTATTGGCACCCACTTCCAGGCATAGACTTCCACAGGAGTCTATGCCTCTTCCTGTCCCGGCGCGCTGTCTGCTGGGACACACACAGGTCCCAGAGACAACGCGGACCATTCCCATTGCGCTCTGCGACTTGTGCATGCACAGTAGGGAACCGGGAAGTGAAGCCGCAATAAAATAAAAGGGGGAAAAAACAAAAAACAAAAACAGGATATGGAATATATCCAAAAAGCACACCAAGCCCTACCAGAGGGCTGGTGTTCCTACAAAGGGGGAACGTTGGTAAGCAATGAGGGTACCTCACTGCAGGGACCGTGGGCAGTCAAAAACAAAAAAATAAAGGAAAAAAATGGTGAGTACATCTATGCATATTTTTTCCTCCTCCCCCTTCCCTCCCTTCAAGTGAAAAGAACAGTACCATAAATCATGTCCTTCAAAATAAGAGAAATTTTTTTTTAAATCATAAACATATAAACACAGGACTCTCATTGAGGCCACCCCCTCGTGCGTCCCAGGAGTTGTGGTCACATATCAGACTACATAGGAAGTCGCATGGTAAATAACAACCTATTTAATTGAATAGTGTGACTTAATTTTTAATAATTCTGTTTTGATATTACATAGTTTAATTCCTGTTCTATCTTTTACAATGGCCCTAATAGGCCTCCTGGTGAAGAACCACACAGATGTCCATCTTGGAATTCATTAGTCTACACTACACTAACCTTGTCTCTTCTCAAACATTAGAAGTCGAATATATTAACACAACTTTTTAGGCTCAACGCCAATGCGAGTCCTAGTACAGATCAGCGAGCTGGCAAATATATGAGATTCCCCCATTATAGACATTAATTAGATAACAAATAGCATTAAATTGTGTATCCACACCTCTGCTACATTTGCCTCCCTATAATTCTTCAAAAAAAGGGAGAAGAGAAGGAAAGAAAGGAATAAGGGAAAGGGAGAGAAAGGAAAGAAGGAGGAACATGAGGGGAGAGAAACAAAGAGGGTGGAGAAAAAAAAGGGGAGGGGGAGAGAGAAGGAAGAGAAAGAGTGAGAAGAGAGAAAAATTAGGATAGTGCCGCATAGACTCCTTCCCCTCCCCTCTGCCAAATCTCATCACACTCCTCAAAACCCCTCGGGCAGTCGAGCATTTCCATAGGTCGTTCTTAAACCATTCCTAAACTGTTACTGAAAGAGCTGTTATTGCTATTGCTATCGCTGGAAGGTTAGACTGGCTGGTTAGTCTTATGCCGCATGCACATGATCAGACTATCCGGGGGACTAGGTCTGGTGGACAAACCACCGGAAAGTCCGCCAGACTTTCTGAACGAGCGGACCTGCCCACACACGACCGGACTTTTCCGGGGGACTAGGTCCGCCAGACTATGGCAGGTGTCCGCCATACTTTTGAAATGAACGGACATGACCACATACGGAGGAAAGTCTGTTCATTTTGAACGCGGCTCCAGGTAGCCGGGACTAGCGAAGGAAGTCAATGTCGGCGGCGAGATTGACATGTCTCTGGCCCGTCACCTGGTATGGACTTAAAGGAGTGCCCCCCCTCCTAAGCCATACCAAGCCACATGCCCTCAACATGGGGGGTGCTTTGGGGAAAGGGGGCCCCCAGATACCTGCCCCCACCCTATGTGAATGAGTATGGGGTACAATGTACCCCTACCCATTCACCTGGTGAAAAAAACATGTAAAAAAAAACACAACACAAGGGTTTAACATAATTTATTGCACAGCTCCGGGGGTCTTCTTCCATCTTGGGGGGTCTTCTCGCTGGACTCCTCCGCTATCTTCTTCTAGCTCTTTTACTAGTGGAGGAGCCCGGCTTTCTTCTTCGTCGCCTCCCGGGGGTCTTCTTACGACTTCGGGGGTCTTGTCCCCCTCTTTGGTTCTTCTTTCCGGGCCTACACTCCTTCTCCCACCTCTTTTACTGGTGGTGGCCCGGTCTTCTGTCGCTGCTGTCTTTGCCACCTTCTCTTCTTCTGTTTTTCTGTTCTTCTCTTCTTCTTCCTTGAGATGTTGACTCGACGCTGTCTCTGGCCATAATGACAGGGATGTGTTGCAAGGCGACTTATATAGGGACAATGGGCGAGGTCACCGGGTGATGTCCACACCCATTATGATGTCACAGTCCCAGACATAAGTCTTGTAGTAATTGAATGGTAGTCCCATTGACATTGATTCGACCCCTCTCTCTAGCCCTTCTCATAATCTCCTCCTTATCCCTATAAAAGTGCACACGACAGATTATATCCCTCGGCTTATCTGGATCTGAATTGCGTGGTCCCAGTGACCGATGTACTCTATCAAGCTCTAGATTTGATTCCTCTGGTTTCCCCAGCAGTGATGTAAAAATTTTATTAACTGTTAAAACAAGTTCTTCAGTTCTAACCGTCTCTGGTAGTCCCCTTATCCTAATATTGTTTCTTCTATTGCGGTTGTCTTGGTCCTCGAATAGTTGAAACAATTTATATATGTGGGACTCGTGAGCATCTATACGCTGCTCCTGAGAGTGCACATGATCTGTCAATGTATCTACAGAGTGATCCACCTCAGCTATTTTCATCCCAGTTGCCTGTAATTCTGTATTCACAGATTGGAGCTCCTTGGGGAAACCATGTTCCAAGCCCTGTACAAAAGCTTCCATCTCGCTGCGGGTGGGCAAAGCTCTTAGATAATTCCGCAAGTCGCCCACCTCTGAACCCACCTCTGAGCCCGTTGTATAACCCTTTAAATCCCCTCCTATATCCATGCTGCTGACTGAATTGGCTGAGTTACCACCCCCAATCAGGGGGATATAGGGGGTGTGTAGTGGGAGGCAGCCACAAAACCCCCGCATTCATATGTATGTCTATTACACCTGTACCTGGTACAGCCGACTCTGCAGCAGGATCTGTGGCTTCCGTGGATTCTGTGGGTCCTGGGGATTCTAGAGCTGGTTCTGGTATGTTACACAGAGCACCTGGATGATCCATGGGGGCTGACTGTGCAAACTTAGCGTCCCCACTATCCATGGCAACTAGTGGCAATAGCGGCAGCAATAGCGGTGATGTTGTAGGTAATGGTGATACTGGTGCTGGAAGCAATGGATGGGTGAGGCGAGGAGATGAACACACAGCCACACATACAGCTGCTCCCCTACTACTGTCTGTCTGTTGTAGTCTTTGATGTGCTGGATCGGGTCCTGCCGCCAACAGGGAAAAACTCCGCTATTCCTTGCTGAGCCCTCTCAGAGGAGGCTAAAGACGAGTGGTTGGGCAGAGAGCCAGACGTTGCCGGAGTACACACCGGAGTACATGCCGGTATACATGCTGTACTCTGTGTTCCTCTCCTCCTCCTCCGTCCCATGAAAGATCCAGGAGATCCAAAGAAAGGATAGTAGCTGCCAAGTTTGTGATCAGTTCTCCGGTGGAATGAGCATCAGGTGAGCCCAGATCACTGCGAGAGGAGCCCATCTAGTACGCTCCCACCTCCATGCTCAGCCACTCCCCCTGATGGCAATTTGAATTTGATTTGAAATAAAGCTGTTTTAAAAGGAAATCATCAGTGTGCACTTAGATTCTGCTTTTCTCTTAACCACTTCCGGACTGCCGCATGCTGATGTACGTCCCTACTTTGGGGATGGATATCGTTGTTACGACAGCAGCTAGCTGCCATAACCCCAGTATCTCTGTGTTTGGCCAGTGGTCCGGTACAAGATAAAAGTGGTCTCTGCAGTGGATTCACCGCAAGGTCACTTTTATTTATGGCAGGAGAGGGGCCCCCCTCCTGCTGCAATCTGGTGCCCTCCGCTGCTTACCGGAGCCTTCAGCAGTGGCGGAGGCAAGTGAGGGGAAGATGGTCCCCATTCATCTCCATGACACTGCAGGGCAGAAGCGATGTCATAACGTCACTTCCGCCCATAGCTCTTTTTTTTATTTAGATGATTTTTATTAGAAATCGCAAGGCATTTCTGATATTTTGCTGTAAATTGTTTGCCATACCTTAATATAATTATACAACATGATCTTAAAGAGGAAGTAAATCCGGATGGGTTTACTTCCTCTTTCATTTCCTGCAAAGGTAAAGCATAATGGACTACTATGCATCGCATAGTAGTCCATTATGTGTCACTTACCTGACACAGGAGCCAGCGATGTCACCGCTGTCCCCTGTAGTCCGTCTTCTCGGTGGATCTCGCTGCACGGGAGCCGCCACGCGCGGCACATTCCCCGTTGACGGTGCCACGCCCAGTGCGTCTGCACGCCGCTGTCTATGGCGCATGCACCATAGACAGTGGTGCCTGTCTTACGGCAAATATCTCCTAAAAGTAGTAGTAGTAGTAGTAAAAAGTAAAATGTAGTGGAAAACATGCAACCAGTATAATTTTTTAAATGTCGCCTATGGAGATTTTTAAGGGTAAAAATTTGTCACCATTCCACCAGCGGGTGCAATTTTGAAGCATGACATGTTGGGTATCAATTTACTTGGCGTAACATTATCTTTCACAATATTAAAGAGTTGGGCTAACCTTACTATTGTCTTATTTTTTAATTCAAAAAAGTGTATTTTTTTAAAAAAGTGCACTTGTAAGACTGCTGCACAAATACAGTGTGACAGAAAGTATTGCAACAACCTCCATTTTATTCTCTAGGATGTTAGAAAAAAAAGTATAATGTTTGGGGGTTCTAAGTAATTTTCTAGCAAAAACCACATCTAAAAGAGAAGCCCGGTCTTAAAGTGGTTAATATTATACCCCTGGAATGTCTAACGGTGGATCTGGATCCTGTTTGGAGATTACACCCATATGGGACATGTGTTGTTGACCACCTGTTAGCTCAATGGTCCACTCCTAGAGGTGAGCAAAGTGAGTGTGCTGGAGGTGGAGGGAAAGTCACCCTTACATTGAAATTTCTCACTGGGACTCTTTGCTTACAGGGATTGTTCGTCCACCTGCTTTTGGTTTTATTTGGATTTACATGGACATTTTATTATATTTTGCGCCACAATCCTTTTTATAATAAGGATGATTATTGCTTGTAGTTTAGGTTCTAAAATAAATTTCTTTACAATGTTTAAAGATTGAGAAGTTGAATTGTCAGTGCTTGATACCCTGTATACCCATAAGATTTGGAAAACTGCTAATTTTTGTGTGCATTTATTTCTCCAAAGGCAAAAAATATCCTTAGGAGAACCCCTATCCTTTAAACATATGGTTATGTCTGTATTTACCTCCAGTTACTGAATAAAGCATCCAGTTTAGCCCCTGCAGAGTCTGATTTAAAAAATGGAACTAGCAGGACCATAGGAACCATTCAGTTTCCATGTTTTCAATTTTCCTAAGAAAGAAACTGAAGGGCAAAATCTGATCGGTTGTTAACCTCATGGCTTTTAAGTACAGTAAAACCTTGGATTGCGAGCATAATTTGTTCCAGAAACATGCTTGTAATCCAAAGCACTCTTATATCAAAGTGAGTTTTCACATTTCCAGAAATAATGGAAAGTCAAATGATTCGTTCCACAACCATTTATTCATAAGACCTTAATTTTATAGTCCATATAAAAAGATTATAGCAATATGATTGTGTAATCATAAAATGTCCATCCACAAATGGCAGCCTCCACAAGGGGATTAGAAGAAAAATCCAGCAGGAGCTACAGTTTATAAAAGAGAAGAGAGGTGCCTCTAAGTGTAGCAATATGGTTACATTTAATGAAGGTACAACATTTAGCAACTCACATGGTTGATGATTAAAAGAGTCCCATCTAAGTATGCAGGCACCTGGGGTAAAGCTGTCCACATAGACCATCTTCTGCACCGCCGGCTCTTACTGTTGTCAGTCTGCAATCATGACCGGGAAGACTTCCCTGCAGTAGAGTGATTTGAAAGCGAGGCTTGAAGCGCTCATGGAGCACAGTGTGGAAGGGATGATGTCGATGGGGGTGTGGAGAATGGTCTATGTGGACAGCGTTCCCTCGAATGGCTGCACACTTAGAGGTGCCTCTGTTCTGTTTTATACTCAGTTGTGACATGAAGCTACTTGTATATCAAGACATCTCTGGTATATCAAGTCAAAATGTATTTAACAATTTTGCTTGTCTTGCAAAATGCTCTCAAACCAAGTTACTCTCAAACCAATGCAACAAGAAAAGCAGCTCCAGGGTAGTGAGTCTCTAGTTAACCCTCACACACACTAGTCAGGTGCTAGCCAAGCTCGCATGCTATGTAATATAAGGAAAGGACTCCAGATGGCTGCACTTCCAAAAATCCTTTTATTGAAGCTTTATAAGACAAGTGGTTGACAGATGGAGCAGGGGACAAAAAGGTAAACGTGTTTCACGCAAATGTTAGCACTTAGTTATTACCTATTGGAACTAGTCACCACAATCGCCTATATACTGCTATAATGTTTCATAATTAGGTTACAGGTGAACTAACCAATTAAAATTAGTACTCAGCTGGTGTTACAAAGAAAGCCCATCTAGAATACACGGTACTTACAAGAGTTCAGTCCAAATCCACTACCAGAAAAAATCTGATCCAGCAATTGAACTCATAGCAAACTCAACACATCAGTCAAAATCATTGTATAGTTACAACAACATACACAAAATAATAGAAAACATGTATATATGTATACACACAATGAAATTGATGTTGAAAACAAATGATTTTTTTTCCACCCAGAATCCTTTCCCTATGATACTCTCAAACCAAGGTTTTACTGTAATTCTAAATTATTATTAGATTAGGCTCCCGTACTCCTGTAGAAATCATTATATGTTAACCACTTTTTTACTAAGGTATATTTATAAATGCCACGGTGGACACGCAGCTGTGAGCTTTATAATAGCTTTAAAAGCTGGTGAAGGGGTTTTTAATAAAAATGATTAGGAGGTCTCAAGCCAGGGATCCCAGGACTGTAGGTAAAAGCAGAAAGCACTCAGGGAAGTATTGCATCACTTACAAGGTCTCTGCTGTCATTCCTCAGATATTGCAGTCTTAGTGTAATAGAGGATGCAGCTATTGAAACACAATCTGGGTTTGAATAGTTGCAATGCAGGGCACGAGAAATATTAGGGGACTAACAGACCTGGATGGATCCATTAAAGGACCTGTCACTTGTCCAAGTTATAATTTATTACAGTTAATTTATTACAGTTATGTAATAAAGTAAAAAATAAATAAATAAATAGGTGTAAAAGATTTGCATAAAACATAAATATATATATATATATATATATATATATATATATATATATATATATATATATATATATATATATATATATATATATAATTATTATTATTTTTTTTAAAACATGTAAAGCACCTCAATATGCCCACACACTCCCCATATAAAAATGTCAGCGTAGCGTAAGCACACTGTATGCAAACATTAATTGTGCCGCACATGTGAGTTATCATCGTGAACGCTGGAGTGAGAGCTATCATTTTATAGCCATAATTCATGGTTAACTCTGATGACCTTTAAAGTTTTTTTGTTTTTTTATTTTTAAGCTTCCCCTATGGGGAATTTTGGGTACCATGTTTTTTTGCAATTCCACAAGCATGTGTAATTTTAAAACTTGACATGTTAGATATCTATTTATCTGACTCCACCCCTTATATTATATTTAAATAACAAACTGATTATAATATTGTATTTGTTTGCACTAAAATTTGTTTTAGTGTATTTTCGCAGAAAAAAAATATGAATGATAAATAACCACACACATATTGTGCAACATCAAGAAATCACAACTATCATAATTGTATTCTCCATGGTCTCTGATTTCAGAAAGCATATATTTTTTATGGGGGGGGGGGGGGGGTGTTACAGTAATGTCTAGTAAAAAAAATGCAGATTTTAACATGTATGCAAAAAAAAAAAAAAAAGCCCCAGTAGTGGCTAAAAGGGCAAACGTGCACCTGTAAGAAAAAATGTTACCATAAAAATGTACTTTATTCTTGGCATCCTACTTTGCAGGGCAGGGCATAACTATTCTGCCAGTTAGATTACTGGGGAAAGATGATAAGCCCAATCCTTTTAAAAGATACTAGTGCAAGATTTGTGATCCTCATCATTCTCAGGATCTCACCAGAAGGCATGTGATGTCACCTTCATCTAGCCAAAGTGGGGGTGATTTACTAAAGGCAAATACACTGTTCATTTTGTAAAGAACGTTGCACTCTGCATAGGAATTTTCCCCAGAGGTTGATGAATGAGATGGCTCTCTACTGTCTTTCATCATTTAATCATGTGCAAGAAAAAAAAAATGTTTTTTTCATTCACATGATTAGGTATTTTTTCACCACATTCACTCAGTTCTGGGGAAAATCCCCTTGAAAAGTGCAACTTCCCTTGCAAGGTGTAAATTTCTTTGAAAAGTGAATCATTTATTTGCCTTTAGTACGTCGTCCCCAGTGAGTAAAAGATGGGGTAAGGAAAGTATACAATGTAATTTGTTTTACTTTTAAGTACATTTTGGGGATGGATTACTAAAGGCACATAAACTATTTATAAAAAAGGTTATGTAGTGCTGCCTTTTTAAAATACCTACTAAATAACATAAATCAACATCTATACATATAAATAATTAAATGTGCAAATCTCAAAAAACATGTGCATCAATGCATGTGCAAATACAAGAGTGCAAAAAATGATCACAAAACTGCAAAATCGCATGAAACATGAATAGACAATCCAATATTAAAATTGTGCAAATATAGCAAGAAATGTGACAAAATCACAGTGCAACAATAGCAAAAAAGAAAAACAAAAGAAAGTCCATGTGCAATATATAGTGTTCAAAAATATTCCAGTGCTGTCCAATAACTGAATATCCAGTGGTGACAGTTCAATAATAATGCAATGTTGTCACAAGTGTAAACATGCTCCACAGATATAACGCTCCACCTTCAGTGCTCAAACAGTGCACCCCCCGTTTCCCCCAGCCTCTCACCTCAATATGAGACCCCTCAGGGTCAAACACACATATAAGGGGGAAATTGCTGGTATATCTTCTTTAGGATGGATCGTTCAGCAACACACTCAGATCGCATTACCACCGGTCATGGGGAAAGAAGAAGGGGGACTCGCATGTGAAGAATTGCAATTTTTAATCGAAATAAACAAAATCCACACTTACATTTAAAAAACAGATCCACGCTAGTAAACAAAGGCACTTCCGGTTTTGGCCACGACTGGAAGTGATGGACGTGACACCTGGCTCCTCCCTGACGCGTTGCGTCACAGACACGTGACTTTTTCAAAGGGTCTCTATATATAAGGGTCTAAACTATTTACTTTCCAATTGAAATTTCCTTAGCACTTTGCCAAGAATACCCAATCCAGTGTAATGAATTTTTGCTTGAAAATTATTGGATGATGAAAGTCAGCATATCTTCACCTCATTTAAGTTCTGGGGAAAATTCCCTTGCTAAAAACAGCCTATTGCCTTTAGCAAGCAGCCTTTGTCTTTCTATTGTATATATTGGTTTGGGAACTCAAAATGTCTTAAAACCCTAACCGGCATCCTAAAACATTTATACCTACAGCCAAACTCCTTCTGAATCTGGTACTTTGCTAACTTACAAACGATCTCTATATATAAGGGTCTAAACTATTTACTTTCCAATTGAAATTTCCTTAGCACTTTGCCAAGAATACCCAATCCAGTGTAAGGGATTTTTGCTTGAAAATTATTGGATGATGAAAGTCAGCATATCTTCACCTCATTTAAGTTCTGGGGAAAATTCCCTTGCTAAAAACAGCCTATTGCCTTTAGCAAGCAGCCTTTGTCTTTCTATTGTATATATTGGTTTGGGAACTCAAAATGTCTTAAAACCCTAACCGGCATCCTAAAACATTTATACCTACAGCCAAACTCCTTCTGAATCTGGTACTTTGCTAACTTACAAACGATCTGCTAACGGCCAAACTCAATCGACACTATTCTGTACTCCTACTCTTGAACCTCTCTGCTACCTTTGAACTGATTGACCACCCCCTCCTCCTGAAAAAACTCCACGCTTTTGGTCTCCATGACTGTACTCTTCGCTGGTTCTCATTCCACTTATCCAATCACACCTTTAGTGTTTCTTACAACTCTAGTTCCTCCTCTCTTCTTCCTTTCTCTGTCGGGGTCCCCCAAGGTTATGTTCTTGGACCTTTCCTATTTTCAATCTACACCTCCTTGGGTCAGCCTCCCATGGCTTCCAATTCCACCTCTATGCTGATGACACCCAAATCTATTTCTGTACCCCTCAGCTCACTCCCTCTGTATCCTCAGGTATCGCTAATTTACTATCAGATATATCAGTCTGGATGTCACACCACTTCCTCAAACTCAATCTATCCAATACATAACTTATAATTTTTCCTCCCCCATATGCCCCTTCTCCTTCCCTTCCCCTAATATCTCTGTCAAAATCAATTGCACAACTATAAGCCCATCCCCACATGCAAAGGTTCTAGGTGTAGTTCCGGACTCTTCTTTAAGCACCATGTACAATCACTGTCCAAATCTTGCCACCTCAACCTCTGCAACATCTCCAAAATATGCTCCCTTCTAACCAATGACATAACAAAGCTCATAATTCACTCCCTGGTCATCTCTCACCTTGAAGACTGCAACTCCCTTCTCATTGACTTACCTCTACATAGTCTATCACCTCTTCAATCCATCATGAGTGCTGCTGAAAGACTCCACCTCACCAATCACTCTGTGTCTGCTACCCTTCTCTGTCAGTCCCTCCACTGGGTTCTGCTCACCCAACAAATTAAATTAAATATACTAACAACTAGACATGTGCAGAGTAAAATATTTCGTTTCGGAATTTCGTTTTCGTCCGAAAACTTAATTTATTTAGTTACTCCCGAAAATCGTTTTTATTTATTTCGTTTTCGTTCAAAAATTGCATTCGTCCGAAAATCCACATGAATTACGTTCGAATCTGTCTTGGAAGGCTTATGGTGTCTGTCAATGTATAAAGAAGATTTGACGGAGCTAACTATATAGCATACTTTAGAACCCTTAAAGTCTATGGGACTCCAACGTTCAAAATCTAAAGTGCTAATTTTAAAGGCTAATTTGCAAGTTACTGTCCTAAAAAGTGTTTGGGGACCCGGGTCCTGCCCCAGGGGACATGTATCAATGCAAAAAAAAGTTTTAAAAACGGCCATTTTTTCGGGAGCAGTGATTTTAATAATGATTAAAGTGAAACAATAAAAGTGTAATATTCCTTTAAATTTCGTAGGGGGGGGGGGTTGTCTATAGTATGCCTGTGAAGGGGCGCATGTTTCCCGTGCTTAGAATTGTCCCTGCACAAAGTGTCATTTATGCAGGAAAAAAAGTCCTTTAAAATCACTCGCAGCTATAATGAATTGTCGGCTCCGTAATACAGAGAACACTCATTGAAAGTCATTGATAAAAAAAAAAAAAAATAAATAAAAAAAAAAGCGTGGGGGTCCCCCAAATTCAATTACCAGGCCCTTCAGGTCTGGTATGGATATTAAGGGAAACCCTGCCTCAAATTTAAGAAAAAATTTGACGTGGGGTTCCCCCTAAATATCCATAACCAGACCCTTCAGGTCTGGTATGGATATTAAGGGGAACCCCGCGTCAAATTAAAAAAAAAATT
The DNA here is from genome assembly GCF_037356315.1 of Lithobates pipiens. NCBI lineage: Eukaryota > Metazoa > Chordata > Amphibia > Anura > Ranidae > Lithobates > Lithobates pipiens. The sequence continues at coordinate 509,261,911 of NW_027507748.1, forward strand.
GACGTGGGGTTCCCCCTAAAAATCCATACCAGACCCTTTATCCGAGCACGCAACCTGGCAGGCCGCAGGAAAAGAGGGGGGGACGAGAGAGTGGCCCCCCCTCCCTCCTGAACCATACCAGGCCACATGCCCTCAACATTGGGAGGATGCTTTGGGGGTCTGTGACCCCTCAAAGCACCTTGTCCCCATGTTGATGAGGACAAGGGCCTCATCCCCACAACCCTGGCCGGTGGTTGTGGAGGTCTGCGGGCGGGGGGCTTATCAGAATCTGGAAGCCCCCTTTAACAAGGGGACCCCCAGATCCCGGCCCCCCCCGTTTGAAATGGTAAGGGGGTACAAAAGTACCCCTACCATTTCACAAAGAAAGTGTAAAAAATGGTTAAATAAAACAAACACACTTTTGAAAAATTCCTTTATTAAAAATAAAAAAATAAAAAAAAGATTCCAGCGGCGGTAATCCACTCTTGCTATCCAGCGACGGACGGTCATCTCTCCAGCGATGTCTCATCTCATCCAGCGCAGCGATCCTGTCTTCTGTCTCCTCCACGGAGACACTACAGGCATTCCGGCGGCTGACGTTTCTTATATACGGAGGGCGGGGCCACCCGTCATCTGACCCCGCCCCCCTCTGACGCAAGGGGAAACCCAGGGTTCCCTGTGACGTAGGGGTGACCCGCACCCCTCTGATGTAACACAGGCAGGTTTCCGTTACATCAGAGGGGGGGCGGGGTCACCCATACGTCACGGGGAACCCCGGGTTTCCCTTTGCGTCAGAGGGGGGTGGGGTCAGGTGACGGTGGCCCCGCCCTCCGTATATAAGAAACGTCAGCTGCCGGAATGCCTGTAGTGTCTCCGTGGAGGAGACAGAAGAAGGATGGATCGCTGCGCTGGATGAGATGAGACATCGCTGGAGAGATGACCGTCCGTCGCTGGATAGCAAGAGTGGATTACCGCCGCTGGAATCTTTTTTTTATTTTTTTATTTTTAATAAAGGAATTTTTCAAAAGTGTGTTTGTTTTATTTAACCATTTTTTACACTTTCTTTGTGAAATGGTAGGGGTACTTTTGTACCCCCTTACCATTTCAAACAGGGGGGGGGCGGGATCTGGGGGTCCCCTTGTTAAAGGGGGCTTCCAGATTCTGATAAGCCCCCCGCCCGCAGACCTCCACAGCCACCGGCCAGGGTTGTGGGGATGAGGCCCTTGTCCTCATCAACATGGGGACAAGGTGCTTTGAGGGGTCACAGACCCCCAAAGCATCCTCCCAATGTTGAGGGCATGTGGCCTGGTACGGTTCAGGAGGGAGGGGGGGCCGCTCTCTCCTCCCCCCCTCTTTTCCTGCGGCCTGCCAGGTTGCGTGCTCGGATAAAGGGTCTGGTATGGATTTTTAGGGGGAACCCCACGTCAATTTTTTTTTAAATTTGACGCAGGGTTCCCCTTAATATCCATACCAGACCTGAAGGGTCTGGTTATGGATATTTAGGGGGAACCCCACGTCAAATTTTTTCTTAAATTTGAGGCAGGGTTCCCCTTAATATCCATACCAGACCTGAAGGGCCTGGTAATTGAATTTGGGGGACCCCCACGCTTTTTTTTTAATTTATTTATTTTTTTATCAATGACTTTCAATGAGTGTTCTCTGTATTACGGAGCCGACAATTCATTATAGCTGCGAGTGATTTTAAAGGACTTTTTTTCCTGCATAAATGACACTTTGTGCAGGGACAATTCTAAGCACGGGAAACATGCGCCCCTTCACAGGCATACTATAGACAACCCCCCCCTACGAAATTTAAAGGAATATTACACTTTTATTGTTTCACTTTAATCATTATTAAAATCACTGCTCCCGAAAAAACGGCCGTTTTTAAAACTTTTTTTTGCATTGATACATGTCCCCTGGGGCAGGACCCAATCTCCTATTCTATATCGAACTGTTGTAACAACGAAAACGAACGAAAATAAAGCATTTATTTATGTCGGATTTTCGTTTTTCGGATTTTGTGCTTTCGTTATCGTTTGTCAAAACGAAAACGAAAATAGCTGAAATTCGGACGAAAATGTGTTCGGACGAAAACGAATGCACATGTCTACTAACAACTACTTACAAAGCCATCCACAATTTAGCACCCAGCTACATCACTAGCCTAGTCCCTAAATACCAACCTACTCATTCTCTTCTTTCTCAAGACATCCTGCTCTCTAGCTCCCTCATCACCTCCTCCCATGCTTGCCTCTAGGACTTTTCCAAAGCCTCTCCATTCCTATGGAATACCTTACCCCAATCTGTCCACTTATCTCCTACTCTATTAGCTTTTAGACGATCCCTGAAAACCCTTCTCTTCAGAGAAGCCTATCCTACCCACAACTAACAACTGTATTTTAATTTTCTCCATCTGCTCACCCCCCCCCCCCCCCCCACAGTTATTACCTTTTTGTTTCCACTTGACCCTCCCCTCTAGATTGTAAGCTCTAACGAGTTGGATCTTCTGATCCCTCTTGCATTGATTTGTATTGTAAGTGTACTGTCTGCCCTTATGTTGTAAAGTACTGTTTGCACTATATAAATTCTGTATAATAATAATAATAATAATAACTTAAGGCCTGTACATATGATTTGAAAATTGTATGAAAAATACCACTTTCAAAGCAATCGTACGGTAATCAGATTGCTAGTACAGAAGTTTTCAGAGATGATCACGACAGTTCATCCGATATTATTTGATCAGACAAGCATGAAAATTTTTCTCACATGATACCAGATTTTTGTTTAATCAGTACAGTTGAAAAGACAATGCAAATACATTACAACACATGACATCACTTATGATTGTTTTATTCTGTCGTACGAGAATGTTTGTAACTTTAGTAAACTCTTCATGTTTGATATGCAATTAGCATGCAAAAAAAAACTTGGTCGATTTGGCATCTGATTTCCAGATCATGTGTACAGGGCTTAAAACTGAATTATTATGCCAATAATAAAGATATACAAATTGCCAAACTTTCCAGCATCTCTTAATATCTTAAAGGGTAACTCCACTTTTGTGGGGAAAACAATTGGAAATAAAGAAAAAATAATATAGCACATATAATTACATCACTAATCATATTGTGATTGAATGTTATTAAAAATGACCCTTCCTTTTCAATCTGCAGCTGCTGTAATTTTCTTAGAATGGATTGCAATATGGCTACATGGAGTTGTTTTGTACACCGAGTGTGTAATGACCACTGTCCAGAAACATAATGTCCTGCTTGTGTGATTGGCTCACCAATTTTCCCAGAAGTCTGCCTAAGATACCAATGTAATTTTTGGAGAGATAGTTTCAATTGGAACACGTCTAAAGGGATGCAGGCCCATCATATTTCCTCATTAGTGCTGTGCAGCTGCATGCCTAATGCCCTGTACACAGGGTACACAGGTTCAGAAATTCAGATGGAAAAGGTCCGACCGCAGGATCTAAAACTTTTTCCGATCGTTTGTAGACAATTCCGACGGACCAAGTGCCACGCATGCTCAGATCAAATTACGAGACCAAAGCTATTGGCTACTAGCCTCTACATAGTCCAGTCGTACATAAGGAACGTCACCACACTCAGAACGATCGGATTTTCCGACAACTTTGTCCGACCGTGTGTATGCAACACCAGTTTCAGACAAAATCCGTCTGAAAAAAATCCAACAGATTTTGTGGTCTGAATGTCCGACCGTGTGTACAGGGCATAACAGTTAATTATGAAACCACTCCCATTAGACCCACTCAGTACAGAGGCACAGACTAATGCATGGATTACTTCACAATAACAAAAGGTAGGAATCTGTAATAATAGTTGTTATAATCCTTGCAATGTACATAAATCACACAGAGAGGAATGTTTTTTTCTCAATAAAAGATACTGTAGGTAAAAAGTGTAACTTTTATATCTGTACTGTAAAAACATTCTACGTGTGTTTGTTAACTGCAGTTTTTTTCATTTTATTTATATTTTTAATGTAGTATATTTTTAGGGAATGCAGTAAATTTATATCCTTTGCTCTTGTGTCTTTGCTGCAATCAAAAGCCTAGACAAACTTCTTGAAAACTTAAATTGTATATTTAAGCTATGGTAGCTATAAAATAATGTAGCCCGTTCATGTTTCATTTCAGAGTTGTTGAACAAAACATCTAAAATAATATTGTTATTTGTGCTGTTTTGATTTTGGTCTTTAAAGGTTCTGATTTTGTTTCTTGGCTACCCCATAATTATTTTAAATTGTTTTTTGCTTGTTTGGCTGTGTTTGTCTCAGACTGAAAGCTGGAGCGGAAAGATGGGAAAACAGTATACAGTTGGTTTTAAAGGAAATTCAATAATGTAAAAGAAAGTTTATATACTAATGTTAATTACATTGCTGTTGCAGGGTCAGAAACGACTATCTGAGAATCATCTAGACACATGCAGGGCATTGAGATAGGGCAGAACGCTATACTATAATCAACAATGTACAGAAAAATTGGGTTTAATTTAATGTATTTGTTATGATCATATCCATTAACCTAAATGTGTGCCATTTTAAAGAAATGGAAGATACTTTATACAAGTAAGATTTTTTGTATCCTAACTAAAGATTACAGTAAATAATAAATTTCATTCATACAATAACTAGAAAAACAATGTAACTGTAATATCAATTAGGTTTACAAATGATGGCTTCATAGAACCACATTTTAAACAATATGTTTTTCTTTTTGAATTGGGTTACATTAAAACATGAAGCCTCTACTTTGACATTATACGTCACTATGTTTTATGTTCTAACTCTAACCACTGTCAAGTCATTTGAATCATTAAGAGTAACATACAAAGTAAAGGTTGGGTTTGATTTGATTCTCTGTGATATTGGGTTTGATTCTCAGCGATATGTATAAATCTATAGAGAATGAAATCACAATAGGAACACAAGGTTTTTAGAGATTCAGCGGGCTATTTTTTCAAACTGGTTGTTTGAATATTATTACAGCTTTGTGTTTTATGAAGAAAGATAACATTTTATTTGTTCACAGTTTTCAGAGCATTTTAGAGGGCTTTTATATGCAACTTGTTTGCCTGTTGCGATGATAGTTGGAGCATCTCCTATACCACTTTTGTGCTTATCAGTAATACAACTATTACAAATAACTGCTTTTGAAAGATCACAGTCTTTTGCAATTGGATAAAAAAAATAGTGTGCTTTTAGAAACCTTGAGTCAAGTGAAAATTGGCTTGTATACTAAAGTTTTGTATAAGGCAGGAATTGGATAAACTTTTTTTTTTCCTGCACCTTAGGGAGATGTCCCATAATTTCCTGCCCTAGTGAAAAAATTATTAATGTAGTTGATTGTGAAAAGTATTCTTTTCAGAGGAACTCATGATGGCTTTTTACTGCTGTCATACAAAAGGATTTTTTTCAGCAATAGGCCCTAGCGATTATTAGGTTTAGAGCTATTAAGTCCTAAGCTTAAGGTGGGGACTGAGTCTGAAATGTTATGGTTTGACAGCTCTGAAGTGTGACTTCATTTTCTGCTTCACTAGTATGCCTGAGTCACACAAACTCCTGGGACCCAACACCTGGATCAATTAAGAACCAGAGAAACACACAAATAGCTTGGAATGGTGCAGCTTTCTTTTGAATCTACTCAAAAGTGTTTCGTTTATTATTTTATAAACAGTCTAGAGAGCTATTCTAGGCAACTGGATAGAAAAACACTCAACGACCATTGAGAGTATTTATGATCCTTGAATACGTTTCTAATGGTGACAGTTGACATGATATTTGCCTAGAAGAGAGACAAAGTTCATTTCAAACAGTATTATTCTATCTTCCTAACATTTTTTACTTTTACTAATCAACTGATCATCATAAATATATGGCTGTGTCAATGATTAGGTGTTTAGTATATTGTTATTTATTTTATATATATATATATATATATATATATATATATATATATATATATATATATATATATATATATATATATATATATATTGCCCATAATAGCAGAGAACTGTACTAAAAAGGATTCATTGAAACAGTTCAAAATTTAGTTGCCTGTGAATGTTGTATAACATAATGATTGCTTAGTTCACACAGCTGTACTCAACATCACTCACCACCACTATTACTGCATTTACAGGCTTGAGTTTGGTTGTGTTCATAGCTTTGCTTTTGAATACTGTGTTTTTTGTATTTGCCTTCAGTGCTTGCCAGGCCTATAACCTTATCATAATATTTATAAAATGGCCTGCCTTCACCAATTAAAAAAAATAATGCATGGGGGTACCTCTGAAATTAATACCAGGCCCTTTAGGTCTGATATGGAAATTAAGGGGAACCCTGCGCCAAATATAAAAAAAAAACATGGCATAGGGGTCCCCTCAAAATCCATACAAGACCTGAACGGATTTTAAGTGTGCCAATTCCCCCCCCCCCCCCCTAAAATCCAAACCAGACCCTTATCCAAGCAACCTGGCAGGCCACAGGAAAAGAGAGGAGATGAGAGAGTGCCCCTCCTCCTGAACCATACTAGGCCACTTGCCCTCAACATGGGGAGGATGCTTTGGGGTCTGACCCCAAAGCACCTTGTCCCCATGTTGATGGGGACAAGGGCCTCATCCCCACATCCCTTGCCCAGTGGTTGTGGGGGTATGTGGGCAGGGAGCTTATCGGAAACCACTACTATTTCACCAAAAAATGGTAAAAAAGACAAGAGACAGCTTGGGACAAGTTCTTTATTAAAAAATAAAAAATAAAAATGTCCCCCAATGTAAATTCACACTGCCCAACAGACCGAAAAGAAAAAAAAGCAGCGACCCCAACTCCATTTTTTTTATTTTTCTGCAGGGTTCCACTTAGTTTCCATATCAGACCTGAAGGGCCTAGTATGGATTTTAGGGTTTGGTACGGAGTTCACCTTAATATTCATTCCAGACTCAAAGGGCCATGTAATGGACTGGGGGGAACCAATGCTCTTTTTTTCAATGAGTTTTAGCTATATTGCCAAGACCTGACAATTCATTACAGGCGCAATCAGTTTTAAATTACATTTTTCCTTTAGAAATGTCATTTTGCTGTGGTGCTGTTCTAAACACGGGGAAAATACTCCAGTTTACACGCATACTATAGATACCCCCAGGCACAATATTTAAAGGAATATCTAATTTGTATTGCTTCACTTTAAGCATAAAAAAATCACTGCTCCTGAAAAAACGGCTGTTTTTAAAAACAAAATTTGCATTGATATATGTCCCCTGGGTAGGACCAGGTCCCCAAACACTTTTTATGACAACAGTGTTCCGACGGCTTTCAAATTTGCTGCAAACACCACATATTGTTTGCTGTTCAGTGAACAGGCAAACACCCGATGTTCGAGTTGAACTTACGCTACTGCCAGTTTAACACCATTTACTTCTGTGTGTGTTACTGCAAGTTTAATGCCATTTACTTCTATGTGTATTACTGCAAGTATAATGCCATACAGTTCTGTGCGTCACTGTACGTTTGGTGCATTATATTGCAGTATATTATAGGAGTGTGTCTGTGTAGTGTGAGTACTCCAACTAAAGTGCACCAAACACTACTTTACATCGATTAAAGTCCATCTACGTACAGATTTCCACTTCTTCCTTACATTTGCTTGTAAGCACCGCCCCTCCCTCCCAATAATGTCTGGGAGGACAACAAGGAGAGGCAGACATTCCCTTGGCACTGTAAAGGGGCCAGCAACAAATGTGTCCACAGACAAAGATGGATATGGTGGTCAGTCATCAGGTAGGGCATTGTTTCCTCTGTTTAGTGAGTTTGCTTGTGCTATCTAGCCACAGCATGCAGAGGAGGGGGTGGTCTGGCTTACTAAACCTTCCTTATCCTCTTCATCCTCTGTCACGCAAGCAGAAACAAGTGCACAGACACCTGCAGTTGCCAGAGTGGATAAACCTGCCTCCTTGTCCACATCTATTCCTGCCATAGCCCCAACATCAGCCATGGAGGAGTCAGCTGAGTCATTTGACCACAGCATCAGCCACTTGCTCCTTGATGATGCCCAGCCATTACTGGATTAATATGTTGGTTTTGAGGTTGAGCATGACAGGAACATGAACCTAGGGAGAGGGAGGAACACTGGTAGACAAATTGGCATTCATATTTCCCAAGCCGCAGCGTATTTCAAAGTTGTCTTGAGTGGTAATGATAATGATGGAGGAGATGGAGATGATGATGATGAGGTCACTAATGCAACTTGGATAGCAGATAGAGCAGAGGGGGAAACTGAAGGTGAGGGGTCACAAGGGGGGATATCATGAAAGAGTAGAGAGCAGCCACCCTATTTCATTACATTCTGCACCTGTTATTCAATCATTCATCTGGAAGAATGTTTTTGTTATATAAGTTTCAAGTTTCAATTAACACCCAAAGACCAATTTTTCTGCACCTGTTTGAAAGGTGCATATCATTACAATTTTTCTGCTTTCATCAAGAGCATCTCTATAGGGTCACGGTGGGAAGGTATCCCCGACACCCAAAGCACAATTTTTCTGCACCAGTTTGACAGGTGCATATTATTGCAATTTTTTTTCAGCAAGGCCAATTTTTGCTTTCATCATGAATAGTTCTATATGGTTACGGTGGGAAGGCACCACCGACACTCACAGACCAATTTTTATTGCACTACATTGTGGTCTCATCAGACACACTGGCTCCCCAGCTGTTGCTGAGCAAAATAAAGTCAGCTTACAGGGAAAATTACATTTCTTTGGCTTTATAAATGCAATTATTTCTGCATCAGGTTCAAGACATGGTTCAGATCTGCAACTTTACAGGTAGACTAGGCACTATATTGGAAGGAATTTTTTATTTTTATGCTTTCACTTTAAAAATCCAAAAATCACTGCTCATTTAAAAATGAAGTTTTTAACAAACTTTTTTTTATTGATACATGTCCCCCAGGGCAGGATCTGGACCCCTATAACCACTCTATGCCCAATTACTTGCATATATGTCTTCAAAATGGGCACTTTTGATTTTTGACGTTCAGTTCCCATTGACTTTAATGTGGTTCATTATTTGGGTCTGAACTTTCACGGTTTTAGAAAGTTCTGGTGCGAACCGAAAAGGGGTCCATTTGAACCATCCCTACTAAAGACATGGATTACTTGAACCATGTGCTGTGATCTGATGAGACCAAGATAAATTTGGTTCAGATGGTGCCAAGTGTGTGTGGCGGCAACCAGGTAAGGAGTACGAAGACGTATGTCTTGCCAACAGTCAATCATGGTGGTGAGAGTGTCATTGTCTGGGACTGCATGAGTGCTGCCGGAACTGGGGAGCTACAGTTCATTCAGGGAATAATGAATGCCAACATGTACTGCGACATATTGAAGCACAGTATGATCCCCTCCCTTCAGAGACTGGGCCACAGGGCAGTATTTCAACATGATAATGACCCCAAACACACCTCCAAGACAACCACTGCCTTGCCAAAGCATCTGTGGGTAAAGGTGATGGACTGGCCAAGCATGTCTGCAGACCTAAACCCTATTGAGCATCTGTGTGGCATCCTCAAATGGAAGGTGGAAGAGTTGTCCACTGTCTTAAACATCCACCAGTTCCATGATGTCATCATGGAGGAGTGGAAGAAGATTCCATTGGCAACCTGTAAAGCTCTAGTGATCTCAAGGCCCAAGAGGGTTAAGGCAGTGCTGGAAAATAATGGTGGCCACACACAATATTGAAACTTTGGGTCATATTCACTTAGGGGTATACTGACTTTTGTTGCCAGCAGTTTAGACGTTAATGGCTGTGTGTTGAGTTATTTTGAGGGGACTGCAAATTTACACTATACACACAAGCTGTACACCCACTACTTTACATTGTAGCAAAGTGTAATTTCTTAAGTGTTGTCACTTGAAAATATATTATAAAATATTTCCAAAAATATGAAGGGTGTACTCACTTTTGTGAGATACTGTAGGTCAATGCTATTTGATTTATTTGAGGACCTTGGGTGACCTGCTGTGACCCTGCCTTCATGTCACAGTTGCACAGCCAAGATAGTAGATCCTATACACAATTACATGTCATCCACTTATATGACCTTGTATTGTGAATTAGATATTGACAGCCATAGAAAAGGTTTTTCTTTACCTAAAGCAGGCTATCTTGTCCAGCTTGACATCTTTTTCGCCCCAGAGCAGTGATGAGCAATCTGTATTTTTCTAACCTTCCCACATTGCTTACAGAAGCATGTAAACTTGTGCCGCGTACACACAATCAGTCTGGCAGACAAACCGCCGGAAAGTCCGCCAAATTTCCGAACGAGCGGACCTGCCCACACACCGGACTTTTCCGGCGGACTAGGTCCGGCAGACCTAGTCCGCCGGGGAGGCCGCCGTACTTTTGAAATGAACAGACTTGCCCACACACGGCTCCAGGTAGCCGGGACTAGCAAAGGCAAAGGCATTGAAACGTCGCTAGCCCCGTCACCTGGTATGGACTTAAAGGAAAGCCCTACACTGAAAAAACGGCGTGGTGGTCCTCCCAAGGTCAATATAAGACCCTTATCCGAGCACGCTGCCCGTCAGGAAAGGGGTGGGGATGAGTGCTCTTTTACCAGCTCTTTTACTAGGGGAGGAGCCTGGCTTTCTTCTTCGTCACCGCCGCCCCGGGGGTCTTCTTCCGACTTCGGGGGTCTTGCCCCCTCTTCGGTTATTCTTGCTGGGCCTCCGCTCCTTCTTTCAGCTCTTTTACTGGCCGTGGCCCAGTCTTCTGTTGCCGCTGTCACCGCTGTTTTTGCTGCCTTCTGTTCTTCTGTTCTTCTCTTCTTCTCTTCTTCTCTTCTTCTTCCTTGAGATGTTGACTCATCGCTGTCTCTGGCTGTAATGACAGGCATGTGTTGCGCGGCTACTTATATAGGGACAATGGGTGGGGTCACCGGGTGATGTCCCCACCCATTATGATGTCACAGCCCCAGCATCCTCTGGGACTGTGACATCATAATGGGCGGGGCATCGTCCGGCATGTCCCTATATAAGTCGCCGGACGTCCCTATCATTGCGGCCAGAGAGAGCGTTGAGTCAACATCTCAAGGAAGACGTACAAGAAGAACAAGAACAAGAAGAACAAGAAGAGAAGGCTGCGGCGATAGAAGACCGGGCCACCGCTTGTAAAAGAGCTGGAAGAAGGCGCGGAGGCCAGGAAAGAAGAACTGAAGAGGGGGACAAGACCCCGAAGAGGGGGGCAAAACCCCCGAAGTCGGAAGAAGACCCCCGGGTGGCGGTGACGAAGAAGAAAGCTGGGCTTCTCCGCTAGTAAGAGAGCTAGTAAAAGAGCAGAAGATAGAGGAGGAGTCCGGTGAGAAGACCCCCCCCAAGATGGAAGAAGACCCCCGGAGCTGTGCAATAAATTATTTTAAACCCTTGTGTGTTGTGTTTTATTTACATTTTTTTCTCAGGTGAATGGGTAGGGGTACATTGTACCCCATACTCATTCACATAGGGTGGGGGGCGGGATCTGGGGGCCCTCTTATTAAAGGGGGCTCCCGCATTCCAATAAGCCCCCTCCCGTAGACCCCGACAACCAACGACCAGGGTTGTCGGGAAGAGGCCCTTGTCCTCATCAACATGGGCCCCCTTCCCGAAAGCACCCCTCCATGTTGAGGGCACGCAGCCTGGTATGGCTCAGGAGGGGGGGGGGGCACACGCTCTTCCCCAACCCCTTTCCTGACCGGCCCGGTAGCGTGCTCAGATAAGGGTCTGATATGGACCTGGGGGACCCCACGCCATTTTGTTGGCGTAGGGCTTTCCCTTTAAGTCCATACCAGGTGACGGGGCCAGCAACGTGTCAATCTCGCCGCCTAAGGCGGCAACATTGACTTCCTTCGCTAGTCCCATCTACCTGGAGCCACGCTCAAAATGAATGGACTTTTCTTTGTGCGGGAAAGTCCGTTCATTTCAAAAGTACGGTGGACTAGCACACACATAGCCGTATTGTCCGCCAGAATGTTTTTGAGTCAAAACTACTTTCTAAGTCCGCCGGACTTTTGGGTAAAAAAAGTCTGCCGGAGCCCACACACCAGAGTCCACCAGACATTTCCGCCGGATAGTTTGATTGTGTGTGTGTGTACGCGGCATTAGAGTAATACATGAATATGAAGTGCGTTGTGGTTCCTTTATCAAGTCACTTCTGTTATTTTTAAGGAAAACATTAAACTATACATTTATTATTAAATTCAGGTACACAAAATGCCTGAAACAAAGTTTAGTTTTGCTGTGGTCTGCAATCCTGACCGTGAACTGTATATTTGGTCCCTATTTGGATGCCATCTAAATTGCAGCCACCATGTTCCCATTCTCAAACATCTTGATATACTTTTGGAAGATGATTATATAGAGATACACATTTATTTAATCTATAATATGCTAAGTACTGAGCAGATAATATATTATACACATGAAAATTATGTAACTTTAACTGCCTACATTCTTTATATTAGTGTATATACAAAGCATAGGTAGAATAGGTAAGTAGGTAGAGTTTTTACAACTACATACAAAATGAAATGGCTTCAATATTCAGCAGTGTTTACACTTTTATTTTTACATACTAATTTAACTGGCTGCTTAGATAGAACCTTTACTTTGAAATTTAATGTAACTGTATTTACTGAAGTGTAAGCTTTTTGCCAATAGTTCTATTTGCATTTACGCTTGATGCCCTTCCAGTGTTTGTTGATTCTTCTACAGATGGTCATGAAGTAATTTACTTATTTTTTATGTAAGACTCGCTTGCAGAATTTAATCTCTTGCTTCATACTGTGCACTAGATTAGACAGAATTTTTTTTACTGCTTTAACAATAAAAAAGCCACTGTTTGGTGCAATGCTGAATCAAAAATACATTTCCATAATTTTTTATAAACAAGACAGATAGTTCATTATTTTTACCAAATGATTTTGAAATAAAAATAAAATCCAACAGGATTTTCTAAAGCAAACAGCTACTATTTTTTTTTTTTTTTTTTTTAGTAATCCTATTGACCTTAATCATGGCCTTACGTATCAGGTTGTAACAAAGTTCTTTGTTTTTTATTATTTTTAATAACTATATTTCTAGTCTTTTATTTCATGGTTTGTGCTAGTCTTTCTTTTCAGCCCTCAATAAATCTCTCTGAAATCTCATAACATGGGTGATGTGCTAAAGTGACAGGATGAATCCAATGAAACCACAGAAAGCTTAGGTCTAGGGAGCTCTGCAGACCCTTGGATGGCTCATAGAACACCATTAAAATTGTTTTAGCGCCACCATACATCAGGCCTTGATGTGGCACATTGATCAGGGGGAACACACTTTCTTTTAAAGGCAATATGTATCTCTACAATCAGGGAAAACAACTCCGTAAAACTTGTGAACACCTAAAACAGGTCATTGCTGTTAAACCACACCACCAAACCACAGCCAAATTTAAACATGCAATTGAGGGGTCTTTTCATTTTCAATGCTATGAAAAGTCGGATGATTTTTTTTTTTACTTTTAAAAATCAAAATTGTTGACAGTTTCATAGCTCTTAACTTGTAACCAGTTTATTATGCTGCAAGTTTGCTGTGATTTTTGAGATATAAATAACTGCTCAGTAAAGCAGAATGAAAAACAATGATGATGTTCCCAGTACAGCAGCCAAAACCAGAAAAATTATAGTTTTTGTGTATTACTGTAATGTACACTTGCCCTACTGAAAAAAAAAATGTCTATATGCATTAAGCTGAAGTTGCAGTCAGCACATTATTTGACTAATATGTAACCATATAAGAATTATGTCAAATAAACAAGCATCGAATACACTACATTTCATTTGGGGAAAAAGAGGTTAGGTGGGAAAAGCCATCCAGGCTGATTAATGTTTTCTCCTGAGAATTTGGGTTAAGATCACAAAGGGTTCATAGAAATCCTTATTGCTCTTTGTTTATGAAGGAGCCAGCAATAATTAACATCATTCCCACAGATTACTTAAAGTGATTGTTATCCCCCAAAACAAAATGATGCTCCTGTCCATTTAACCACTTGCCTACTGGGCACTTTTACCCCCTTTACCCCCCTGACCAGGCCAATTTTCAGCTTCCAGCAATGTCATGCAACACTGTACCTAAACTAAATTGTTATAATTTTTCACAGAAATAGGGCTTTCTTTTGGTGGTATTTAATCACCACTGGGTTTTTATTTTTTTTCCCAAATGAATGAATAAAGACCTAAAGACATAAAAAAAAAACTTTTTCATAGTTTGTTATAAAGTTTTGGAAACAGGCAATTGTTCTCTTTCACTGATTTGCAATGATGAGGCGGCACTGATGGACATTGATGGGTACTTGTGAGGTGGCCCTGAGGTGCAGCGCTGATAGGCGGTACTGATGGGCACTGATGAGGCTGCACTGGTGGGCACTGATAAGGCATTGGTGGGCACTGATGAGGCTTCACTGATAGGTGCTACTGATGGGCGGCACTGATGAGCAAAAGTAATGGGCACTGAGAGGTGGCACTGATGGGCACTAGTAGACGGCACTGATAGGTAACACTGATGAGGAGGCACTGATGGGTACTGATTGGCAGCACAGATGACACAATTGGCAGCACTGTTTGAACTGTACTGATAATCAGAACACTGATAGTCAGTGCCCTTATTATCAGTGTACATGCGCCTTTTAGAGAAGCCAGTTATTGGCTTTCTTCTCTGATCCTTATGCTGTCAGCATGAGAAAAAGAGTGCCGATAACCAGCTTCTATTTGCATCTGTGATCAGCTGAGATTGAACACTGTGATCACAGAGATCACTGCCTGCGCCCCTCAGTGGACGTGTGGTGGGCGCAATGATGGGAGGCCATCCATATGATAGTCTCCCAGAAATAAATCCCTTTTGTAGCTGTCATTCAACTATAGTGCGGTTGACAAGTGGTTAAAGTAGAAGAAGTTGTGGCATAGTGTTTTTTCAATTACCCCTTTCTTCCTTGTACAGTACCTGGTTAATCCGGCCTGGTTCTGACCTCCCCTATGTGAGCTGACCATGTTTTTTCATGGCTGCTGATGTGCCTCGATTATAACAGCTCTCCCCTGTGTGTCTCTGCATCCCCCCCCCCCTCGTCCCCCTCCCTCTCTCTCTCAGTTCTGTAGTTAGCAGTAAGAACTTGATCTGATCCACTCCCCACCCCTCCCCTCCCCTCCCCCTGATCCCCCTGAAATCCTGAAAACATGATGTGTTAGTGCGCCTTGAGGACTGGAGTTGAGAAACCCTGCTGTATAGTATATCTTCTTATTGCAGAAGGGCTGGCAGGAATTAATATAGGCCTTAATAACCCCATTTGAGACTTAATATATTTTAATAGTGGTACCATAATCTGCAAAGGGGTCCACAAAAGTACAAAAAGTACAGGAACTCAAAAATTAACATACCCACAGTTATCTCTTGTGAGGGATGTGAGCTTGAAAAAGGCCTCTGACTAATGCCGCGTACACACGATCAAACAATCGGGTGGAAAAGTCCAGAAAACTCAAGTCCGCCGGACAATCCCCCCGTGTGTAGCCTCCGGCAGACTTTTTTTATCCGAAAGTACGGCGGACTTAGAAAGTAGTTTTGCACTCCAAAAATCCAGACAATCCGGCCGCGCGTATGCCAGTCCGCCGTACTTTTGAAATGAACGGACTTTTCCCGCCCGGAGAAAAGTCCGCTCATTATGAGTGGGTCTCCAGGTAGGCGGGGCCTGCGAAGGAGACGTCGCTGACCCCGCCACCTGGTATGGACTTAAAGGGGAACCCCAACACCGAAAAAAATCAGAGTGGGGGGTCCCCCCAAGGTCCACATCAGACCCTTGTCCGAGCGCGCTACCCAGCCAGCCAGGAAAGGGGGGATGAGCGAGCGCCCCCTCTCCTGCCGCGTGCCCTCAACATGGGGGGTGCCTTGGGGAAGGGGGGCCACACGGCCCCCCCACCCCAAAGCACCTTGTCCCCATGTTGATGAGGACAAGGGCCTCTTCCCGACAACCCTGGCCATTGGATGTCGAGGTCTGCGGGCGGGGGGCTTATCAGAATCCGGGAGCCCCCTTTAATAAGGGGGTCCCCAGATACCGGCCCCCCACCCTATGTGAATGAGTATGGGGTACAATGTACCCCTACCCATTCACCTGTGAAAAAAAGTACAAAAAAAACACAACACAGGGTAAAAATAGTTTATTGCACAGCTCCGGGGGTCTTCCGTCTTCGGGGGTCTTCTCGCCGGACTCCTCCGCTATCTTCTTCTAGCTCTTTTACTAGCGGAGGAGCCCGGCTTTCTTCCTTGCCGCCGCCCTCTTCTTCCGACTTCGGGGGTCTTGTCCCCCTCTTCGGTTCTTCTGCCGCTGTCGTCGCCGCCTTCTGTTCTTCTCTTCTTCTCTTCAGATGTTGACTCGTCGCTCCCTCCGCTCACAATGACGGGGAACGGGCGCGCGGCGACTTATATAGGGACATCACCGGATGATGTCCCCGCCTATTATGATGTCACAGTCCCAGCATCCTCTGGGACTGTGACACCATAATGGGCGGGGACATCATCCGGTGATGTCCCTATATAAGTCGCCGCGCGCCGCGTCGGAGCCATTGTGAGCGGAGGGAGCGACGAGGCAACATCTGAAGAGAAGAACAGAAGAACAGAAGGCGGCGGCGACAGCGGCGGCGACAGCGGCGACAGAAGACTGGGCCACCACCTGTAAAAGAGCTATAAGAAGGCGCGGTGGCCCGGCAGAAGAACCGAAGAGGGGGACAAGACCCCCGAAGTCTGAAGAAGAGGGCGGCGGTGAGGAAGAAAGCCGGTACGGCTCAGGAGGGGGGGCGCTCGCTCATCCCCCCCTTTACTGGCCGGCCGGGTAGCGTGCTTGGACAAAGGTCTGACGTGGACCTGGGGGGGATCCCCACGCTGATTTTTTTCGGACCATACCAGGTGGCGGGGCCAGCGACGTCTCCTTCGCAAGCCCCGCCTACCTGGAGACGCGCTCGAAATGAGCGGACTTTCCTCCGCATGTGTGGGCGAGTCCGTTCATTTCAAAAGTACGGCAGATAGTACGGCGGACTTAGTACACCGTATTAGTCCGCTGAAAAAGTGCCGTGTGTGGGCAAGTAGCCCGTTCAGAAAGTCGGGCGGACAGTCCGGCGGGAAGTCCGCCAGACTAAGTCCGCCGGATAGTCGGCTACGTGTGTACACGGCATTAAACATACTTACAACGTGATACTTTCTGTGATTCTTAACAGCTGATTTGATACAAAGAAAAGCCACAATGTCCATTAACAATCCTTTCAAAATAAATAAAACAAGTAAAGTTTGCTAAATAGAAGGTATGATTCTTTAGGGAACACTGCATTTTTTTTTTTAACATACTTTCTTTTTTGCCGTAGCTTGATGTTGAATTCTCTCTTTACTCCATGACTCAATTTTAAGTCACTACACACGTGAATCATACATGATTTAATATTTTGTATTTGCTTACAGTGTATCATCTAGCTATACTATCTTTCTAAGGACACCTTTAAAACAGGCCAAATATTAATTCAGACCTGGGCTATCAAACAGGCTAGTGAAGGAAGCTAAGGAAAAAGTTGGTTACATATGGGACATGAGTATTTATAATTTACTGATCAAATTAATTATATATTTTTTTATTCAACTTTACAATACTTTTAACATGATCTAGCCTACTTAACCACTTCAATACCGGACACTTTTACCCTTTTCCTGCCCTGGGCAATTTTCACCTTTGCGTGCTCTCACACTTTGAATGACAATTACTTGCAATAATTACAGTCATGCAAAACTGTACTTAACCAGTTCCCAACCAGCGCACGCCGATGTACGTCGGCAGAATGGCACGGGCAGGCATATTGGCGTACAGGTACGTCCAATCTTCAATGCTACCCTGCCATCGCAAGTGCGCCGCCGGCGGCGCGCTCGCGTGCCGGTCGGGACCCCCGTGAGTCTGGTCGCGGGTCCCGCGGAGTCAATTGCCGCGGGCATACCCGCGATCGTCTCACGGGACCGCTGAATGGAGGAAATGCCGTGTAAACAGCATTTCCCCATTCTGCCTAGCAACTAGGGACGCTGATCTCTGCTCCATGTGATTGGAGCAGAGATCAGTGTTCACTAAATGAAAGCCCAGCCCCCCACAGTTAGTAACACACCCCTAGGAACACTTAACCCCTACACTGCCACCCACTGGTTAACCCCTTCACTGCCTTTTTTTCAAAATTGTCGCTCTATTTTTGTTTATAGCGCAAAAAATAAAAACCGCAGGGGTGATCAAATACCACCCAAAGAAAGCTCTATTTGTGGGAAAGAAAGGACGTCAATTTTGTTTGGGAGCCACGTCGCACGACCACGCAATTGTCAGTTAGAGCGACGCAGTGCAGAATCGCAAAAAATGGTCTGGTCTGTAAGTGGTTAAACAATTTTTTCCTCATTTTTATAGACAGATAGAGCTTTCTTTTGGTGTTTGGTATTTGGTATCACCACTGGGTTGTTTTATATATATATACATATATATATATATATATATATATATATATATATATATATATATATATATATATATATATATATATATATATGTAAAAAAGACTAACATTTTGGAAAAAAAATGTTTAGTTTCAATTCAAAAATTTTGCAAATATGCAATTATTCTTTATACATTTTGGTAAAAATGTATACTGCTACATTTATTTGGTAAACGTAACCCACATTAGTGTATATTATTTAGTCTGTGTGAAAGTTATAGAGTCTACAAGCTATGTTACATATAATTGAAATTTAAATTAAATTTCCCCTGCATTCCAATTTTCATGTCACGAGCCTGTGAGTGGCTCTCAATGAAGACAGTTCACACGGTTCCAGGACAGCTGCAGACAGTCTAAGCTAGTAAGAGGCATGGTGACTTTTTAAAGTTGTCATTTTTTTCCCCACAAATATTTGCAACATTAATAAATTGATTTTCATTTTCATCAAACTGTCATATTAATAAGTTATTTCTCACACATTATAGTAAACTAAAGGCAGACTAATGCTCAAAACCAAAGTGAACAGCTAAAGCAAATCCACGCAGACCAACAAAAGCTGCCAAACATAAAAAAGTGTTCCCACACAAAAAGCAATCAAATAAAAATAAATATGTGGTGCTAACTGCAGTAGGGAAAGGTGAGTGGTCAAGCTGCATACAATAAATAAAACATAACCAATATAGCTCTATAAATGCATTGGAGTGGATAGCAATTACAAAACAAAATAATTAACCAAAAATTGCATAAAGTGAGAATAAAATGTCATAAAATTGCATATAATGCCAAAGTATTCACATAAATTGCAAGGAATGGATAGCAATGACATAGAATGCATGGGAGTGGATAACAATCACAAAATGGAACAATTAACCAAATTAATTGCATAGAGTGAAAAATGTCACATAAAATCCCATAAAGTGCTAAACTCTTCACATATAGTGCAAGAAGGATCCAATAGGAATAGGAAGGTCTAAAGTGCATAAAGGTGCAAACAAAACCATAAATAACATAAACAAACACATAAAATGCACAGAAATCACTAAAGTGCAAGAAATCACATCAAATGCAAAATAATAAAAGTCAATGTTAAAAAGGAAAAGGTGCAACGTCCAATCAGTGCAGTAAAGTGCAAAAGTGAATGTACTGAATCTTCATCAAACAGTTCATATAAAAGACATAAAGTGCATGTATAGAAAGTGATCGACTTCAAAATCCTCCAATCCAATCAGCAGAAATACGTGGGTGTCACACATTTCCCCCAGCCTCTTACCTCCAAAAGAGACCCCTAGGGTCAGAATGAGCCTGTAATCTGAAGGCAATGGTAAGTCAGCAGTCGATTGATCTCCTCTGATTGTCACAGCACACGATGGATCTCTAGTGGGGAACTTCAAATTCAGCAGATGAGGTGAAGGCATATGAATATGAAAAGCATCCCCATTGTGTAATAGTTTAAAACAAATTTAAAAGGTAAAAAATATATATATATGCTTACATCAAAAGTATAGGTAAAACAGCACTGATCACAGTACTTTCTAGTCTCGGCTGTGACAGGAAGTGATGACACCTGACTCCTCCCTGATGCCTTGCATCACCGCTCATGTGACTTTGATGAAGCCAAAAATGGAAGCCAGTTCCTTAGAAGTGGGCAACTTCTTAAGTGGACTACAATGACACATCTTTGAGAACCGGTCAACCACCATAAGGATAACAGTGTTTCCTTGGGAGTTGGGTAACTCCACAATTAAATCCATAGACAGTTGGGTCCAGGGCCTCTCTCCATTGGGTATGGGTTGTAGGAGGCCCACTGGAAGGTATTGTGGCGTCTTACTCTGAGCACACACGGAACAGGCAGCTACATCAGCATGTAGACTAGGCCACCATAATTGTTGGAAATGGCCCACATGAGTTGATTCTTTTCGGGGGGGGGGCAGCTACCTTGGAAGAATGGTAAGTCTGGAGCATGGCAGTACAGGGACTCTCTGGGACAAAGCAGCAGTCACAAGGTTTCTCAGGAGGAGCATGGACCTGAGCAGCAAGAATCCTGTCACCCAAAGGAGAAGCGAGACTGATGCAAACCGCAGCCAGAACACGACCAGGAAGAATCACAGGAACCGGAACCGACTCCGACTTGGAAGTGGAGGAAAATTGTCATGACAAGGCGTCAGCCCTTACATTCTTAGTACTGGGTAAGAATGAGACAATGTAATTGAAACTTGACAAGAAAAGAGCCCATCACGCCCTTCTGGGAGAGAGTTGTTTAGCCTCAGACAATAATGTGAGATTCTTATGGTCAGTAAGAGGGAAAACCAGAACAGTGGTACCTTCGAGGAGATGTCTCCATTCTTTCAGGGTTAAAATGATCGCCAACAGCTCTCTGTCACCAATCTCATAATTGCACTCTGCAGGTGACAATTTCTTGGAAAAGTAGCCACAAGGAGGATGCATTGCACTCTCAGAGGTAGGAACCTCTGGATATGATGCTGAGCATGTGCACTCCACTTCTCTGGTCGAGGCCTGTTCTGAGTGGAATATATATATATATATATATATAATATGTATATACAGTCATGGCCCAAATTGTTGGAACCCCAGAAAAGTATTGCAGTAGCACATGTTTTGCTAAACACATGTTTATTCCCTTTGTGTGTATTGGAACAAAACAAAAAAAGGGAGGAAAAATAGCAAATTGGACATAATGTCACACAGAACTCCAAAAAGGGGCTGGTCAAAATTCTTGGCACCCTTAACTTAATATTTGGTTGCACACCCTTTGGAAAAAATAACTGAAATCAGTCGCTTCCTATAACCATCAATAAGCTTCTTACACCACTCACCCAGAATTTTGGACCACTCTTCCTTTGCAAACTGCCCCAGGTCTCTCTTAGTGGAAGGGCGCCTTTTCCCAAGAGCAAATTTAAAATCTCTCCATAGGTGTCCAATGGGCTTTAGATCTGGACTCATTGCTGGCCACTTTAGAGCTCTCCAGCGCTTTGTTGCCATCCATTTCTGGGTGCTTTTTGACGTATGTTTGGGGTCATTGTCCCGCTGGTAGACCCAAGATCTCGGACGCAAACCCAGCTTTCTGACAGTGGGCTCTACAGTGCAACCCAAAATCCTTTGGTAATCCTCAGATTTCATGATGCCTTGCACACATTCAAGGCACCCAGTGCCAGAGGCAGCAAAACAACCACAAAACATAATTGAACCTCCACCGTATTTCACTGTAGATACTGTGTTCTTTTCTTTGTAGGCCTCAATCTGTTTTCGGTAAACGGTAGAATGATGTGCTTTACCAAAAAGCTCTATCTTGGTCTCATCTGTCCACAAGATGTTTTCCCAGAAGGATTTTGCTTTGGCTTTTTTATGTCTCTGTGTCAGCAGTGGGGTCCTCCTGGGCTTCCTGCCATAGCGTTTTACTTCATTTAAATGTAGATAGTTCACGCTGACACTGATGCTCCCTGAACCTGCAGAACAGCTTCAATTTCTTTGGAACCTGTTTGGAGCTGCTTATCCACCATCCAGACTATCCTGCGTTGCAACTTTTCAGCAATTTTTCTCTTACGTCCACACCGAGAGAGATTAGCTACAGTGCCATGGGTTGCAAACTTCTTGATAATGTTGCGCACTGTGGACAAAGGCAAATCTAGATCTCTGGAGATGGACTCATAACCTTGAGATTGTTGATATTTTTCCACAATTTTGGTTCTCAAGTCCTCAGACAGTTCTCTTGTCCTCTTTCTGTTGTCCATACTCAGTGTGGCACACACAGACATACAATTTAAAGACTAAGTGAAATTCTCTCCTTTTTATCTGCTTTCAGGTGTGATTTTTATATTGATCACACCTGTTACTTGCCCCAGGTGAGTTAAGGAGCATCACATGCTTGAAACAATCTTATTTATCCACAATTTTGAAAGGGTGCCAAGAATTTTGACCAGCCCATTTTTGGAATTTTGTGTGACATTATATCCAATTTGCTTTATTTCCCTCCCTTTTATTCTTTTGTTCCAATACACACAAATGGAATAGACATGTGTATAGCAGAACATGTGTTACTGCAATACTTTTCTGTGAGAAATACTTGATTTTCTGGAAAAATTTCTGGGGTGCCAACAATTTTCGGCCATGACTGTATATATATATATATATATATATATATATATATATATATATATATATATATATATATATATATATATATATATATATATATATATATATATATATATATATATATGTATGTATGGGTCTTCCTGCACCCAACAAAAGTATCTGTGAGGGGTTACAGTGTTGTGGCACCACCATCACCACCCAAGGCCCAATTTTTCTGCCCCTGTTTAACTGAGCCATGTAATTACAATTCTTGATATAATATTTCACAGCAGGGCCCATTCCTGCACCCAACAACAGTAACTGTGAGGGATTACAGTGTTCTGGTACCACCAACACCTAAGGCCCAATTTTTTGCAGAGTATATAGGGCAGGCCGTATAGTATATATAATGCTGTTCAGAGTATATAGTAGCTGGGGGACCCCCACACCATTTTTTTAAGATTTAGGTGCGGGGTTCCCCTTAATATCCATACTAGATCTGAAGGGCCTGATATGGATTTTGGGGGGACTGCCACGCCATTTCTTTGGGTATTTTTGATATTTTTTTGCTATATTTAGGGGATCTGACAATTAATTACAGAAGCAAGCAGTTTTAAATTACTTTTTTCCTTGGGAAATTTAATTTTTCTGTGGCACTGTTATAAACATGGGGAAGGTGTGCTACTTTACAGGCATACTAAGAACACCCCACGATATTTAAAGCAATATTTAATTTTTATTGTTTCATTTTAAGCATTATTAAAATAACTACTCCTGAAAAAACGTCAGTTTTTACAACTTTTTTTGCATTGATACATGTCAATTTGCTGCAAACCATACTGGGGGTGTTTGGCTCATCCCTAGTAGGGATACACCTTATTTTCAAGTCGAACAGAAGTTTGACTCAAACATTGGGTGTTCGCCTGTTTGCCGAATAGCGAACAATTTGGGGTGTTCGCGGCAAATTCAAAAGCCGCAGAACACCCTTTAAATGTCTATGGGAGAAATCAAAAGTGCTAATTTTCAAGGCTTATATGCATGGTATTGTCATAAAAAGTGTTTGGGGGCCTAGGTCCTGCCCCAGGGGACATATATTAATGCACAAAAAAGTTTTTAAAAAAGGCAGTTTTTTTAGGGAGCGATGATTTTAATAATGCTTAAAGTGAAACAATAAAAGTGAAATATTTCTTTAAATTTCATACCTAGGGGGTGTCTATAGTATGCCTGTAAGTGGCACATTTTTCCCGTGTTTAGCACAGTCCCTGCACAAAATGACATTTCTAAAGGACAAAAAGTTATGTAAAAGTACTCACGGCTATAATGAATTGCCAATCCTGGCAATACAGATAAAATAAGTCATTGAAAAAAATGGCATTGGATTCCCTTAGTCCACTGCCAAATGTAAAAAAAAAAACATTGTGTGGGGTTCCCCCAAATTCCATACCTGGCCCTTCAGGTCTAATATGGATATTAAGGGGATGCCAAAATTAAAAATAAAATTGTGTGGGGGTCCCCCTCAAAATCCACACCAGACCCTTCAGGGAATACCATAATAAAATGTAAAAAAAAAATGGTGTGTCCCCCACAAATCCATGCCAGACCCTTATCCGAGCACGCAACCTGGCAGGCCGCAGGAAAAGAGGGGGGGTTAGAGAGCGCCCCCCTCCTGAACCATACCAGGCCACATGCCCTCAAAATGTGAGGGTGCTTTTAGGTAGCTCCCCAAAGCACCTTTTCCCCATGTTGATGGGGACAAGGGCCTCATTCCCACAACCCTTGCCCGGTGATTGTGGGGGTCTGCAGGCGGGGGCTTATCTGAATCTGGAAGCCCCCTTTAACAAGGGGACCCCTAGATCCCGGCCTCCCCCCCATGTGAAATGGTAACGGGGTACAAATGTACCCTTACCATTTCACCAAAAAAGTGTCAAAATGGTACAAATGACAGGACACAGCTTGGGACTTTATTAAAAAATAAAAAAAAGGTCCCACAAAGTCCATTCATCTTCTTCTCTTGCTACACCAACGGACCAAAAAACAAAAAAAAGCTGCGACTGACGTTATGTTAACAGGTGGCCCCGCCCCTTCTGACGCCCCAGGAAAGCCATGAGGAAGTCCCTGTGCATCCGAGGGGGGCGGGGTCACCCGGGAACATCACCATGTTATAGAAGAACTGTCACCTGTGAGGACATGTCATATGGCAGGTAGCTCCCATGGAGGCGAGTCGGTCACGGCTTTTTTTTATATTCTCTATGGATATTGGGAGATCCTTGAGGACACACACCCATATCCATGCCTGCCCCCTGGTTGCGCTCTGTTGTTTTTTTTTTTTGCCTCCTCAGGTCCCGAGCTGGGCACTTATTGCTGTCGCATTTTGGAATTCAGCATCTGGTAGTTTTACCTAGTCGTTGGTAAGTATGGGGCCTTGTGCTTCAGACCCCCTTCACCATTTGTCACAATACAATCATTGTGCAGATACCTATTTGATTTTTAATACTTTTTTACAGATGTAATACACACACACCTACCCCTGAGCATGGTCTTGCAAAACACGTAGGGTCACTCTCTATGCCTGTGTATATTGTGATGTACATGTAATGATACTGTTTTACACTGTATGTATCAGATGACCGGCTTGGCAATTTATGTTGTTTATGTATTGTGAGGGGTTAGCTCGGCAGCGGGTGTGTGTGACCCCCCTGGATGGGTTCACAACACAAAGTCAGGCACAGCAGACAGCGGTGTAGGTTCAAAAAACAAATGATCCGGTTTATTTATGCTCCATGCAGTGATACATATAACAGCCAAACAAAATAAAACAAGAAAATAAATCCTGGTCAGCTTGACCTCTAACTACACACGTAGACTCCCTGTCTAACAACTGGGTACAGCCTTGTGCTGTACCAGTCCCTGCCTTTGTTGTAAAGGTTTTGCCACACAGGCGTTAACTCACCGCACAGTACAGGTGACACACTCCCCAGTCTATACAACACAAAACTGGTTCCAGGATGGAGCATCTCCCTATGCATGCTGGGGTTTTTTGTAGAGGTCTTAATGAGCCCACTTACTACAGCTGGGCTCATTAACTCTTCCCCTCTAATTGTAAAAGTCTGCATAAAGCCTGAATCTAGGACACACATATTTCCCATCCTGGATACAACCAGGTCATTTTACCTGCGTGCTGCCACATACCCCCCCCTCTTGTTTCAACCTTGGGGTTGTAACACAAGCAGCCAGACACGCATGTATCCGAGACAAAGCATCCACATTCCCCATTTTAACACCAGAGCGATGCTTAACTGTAAAGTTAAATTCCTGTAGGGCCAGGAACCACCTATTTACCCTTCTATTGGTCTCCTTGTTTTGAGCCATCCACTTTAAAGGAGCGTGATCAGTCACCAGGTCAAAGTGCCTACCTAGCAGATAGTACCGAAGGGAATCTAGAGCCCACTTCACTGCTAAACATTCCTTCTCAATCGTGGAGTAATTTACCTCATGGGACTTCAACTTCCTGCTGAGGTAAATGACTGGGTGCTCTTCCCCGTTCCAGACCTGGGATAACACTGCTCCTAACCCAACGTCTGATGCATCAGTTTGTACCACGAAGTCCTTAGAGAAGTCTGGTGAGTACAACACTGGCTGGCTACATAAGGCTGTTTTTAAGGACTGAAATGCTTCTTCAGCCTCTGGGGACCATTTAACCATGACCGACTCTTTCCCTTTCATCAGGTTGGTGAGGGGCACAGCCTGAGAAGCAAAATGGGGAATGAATCGTCGATAATAGCCAGCGATTCCCAGAAAGGCTCGTACCTGTTTCTTGCTGTTGGGACGTGGCCAACTCTGTATGGCCTCGACTTTATTGACTTGGGGTTTTATCACCCCCCTCCCAATAGTGTACCCAAGATATTTGGCCTCCTCCTGTCCAATGGTACACTTTTTTGGATTGGCCGTAAACCCAGGTTCCCGGATAGAGTCTAGGACTGCTTGTACTTTTGGTAAATGTGAGACCCAGTCTGTGCTATGAATAATCACATCATCCAGGTAAGCTGCAGCATATTTCTGATGGGGCCTCAGAATCTTATCCATTTTCCGCTGGAATGTTGCCGGTGCATTCTGTAACCCAAACGGCATTCTCTTATATTGGAATGCCCCATCTGGGGTTACAAACGCAGTTTTCTCCTTGGCCGACTCGGCCAGGGGAATTTGCCAATACCCTTTGGTGAGATCAAGAGTTGTCATATATCGGGCTGTTCCCAGCCAGTCAATCAACTCATCTATATGCGGCATGGGGTAGGTGTCAAATTTTGTAACTTTATTTAATTGTCGAAAATCGTTACAAAACCGCCAGCTCCCATCAGGTTTGGGCACTAGTACGATAGGACTGGACCAGTCACTCTGGGACTCCTCTATCACACCCAATTCCAGCATCCTTTGAACCTCCCCACGTATTGCCTCCCGTCGGGCCTCTGGTATTCTATAAGGTTTTAGTTTTACCCTTTCTCCTGGCGGGGTGATAATGTCATGCTCTACGCCAGATGTTTGTCCCGGCAGCTCAGAGAAAATCTCTTTGTTATGAAGTACAAACTCTTTAACCTCCTGTTGTTGGGGTTTCGATAAGGTGTCTGCTATTCCAACCTCAGGAACTAAGCAATCAGGCTGTACTTGTGACAAAGTCTCTGCGACTAGGGATTCCCTATCCCTCCAGGCTTTCAGCAGATTGACGTGATAGATCTGCTCCGGCTTTCGCCTTCCTGGCTGTCTAACCCTGTAGTTCACCTCACTAATTTTTTCAATTACTTCATATGGACCTTGCCATTTGGCCAGAAATTTGCTTTCAACCGTAGGGACTAGCACCAAGACCCTATCCCCCGGGGAAAAAGTACGTGTCTTGGCCCCACGGTTGTACACTCTCTGCTGTGCTAACTGCGCTTGGGTTAAATGTTCCTTTACAATTGGCATTACCTGTGCAATTCTATCTTGCATCAGGGCGACATGCTCAATCACACTCCTGTGAGGAGAACTCTCATTTTCCCAAGTTTCCTTGGCGATATCCAGCAGCCCTCTTGGGTGTCTCCCATAGAGCAACTCGAAGGGTGAGAAACCCGTAGAGGATTGGGGTACCTCCCTAATGGCAAACATCAGATAGGGTATTAGACAATCCCAATTCTTTCCATCTCTACCCACCACCTTCTTTAACATTTGTTTTAGGGTTTTGTTGAATTTTTCAACCAACCCATCTGTTTGGGGGTGATACACAGATGTACGCAATTGCTTCACTTTGTACAACCTGCATAATTCTTTCATAACCCGGGACATAAAGGGTGTACCTTGGTCCGTAAGCAGTTCCTTACAAATACCCACGCGGCTAAAAACAAGAGATAGCTCTTTGGCTATGGTTTTGGCCGAGGTATTTCGAAGAGGAATTGCTTCCGGATATCGGGTGGCATAGTCCAATATAACCAAAATGTACTGATGCCCCCTAGCAGACTTCAGTATCGGACCTACCAAATCCATTGCGATCCTTTCAAAGGGGACCTCAATGATAGGAAGAGGTACCAGCGGGTTACGGAAATGTGGCATAGGTGCCGACTTCTGACACACAGGGCAGGAGTAACAATAATTTTCTGTTTCCTTCATGACCCCAGGCCAATAGAATCTCTGCAATACCCTCTCTCTGGTTTTTTCGGTCCCCAGATGACCTCCCAGAATGTGTCCATGAGCCAATTCTAACACCAACTTCCTGTAAGGTTTGGGCACTACAAGTTGCTCAATGGTTTCTTCTGCCCTTTGAGCCACTCGATATAGCAGGTCCCTTTCCATAGTGAAGTAAGGATAAGGGCAAGTCTTATCTGGGTTCACTAACTCGCCATCTATTTTCACCACATTTTCCCGTGCCTTTATTAGGGTGGGGTCTTTTAACTGTTCTGTGGCAAAATTTTCCCTGTAAACCTCAAGATCCGAAAACTCCACAGACGGCATGTTTTCATCTGAGGATGTTGGCTCCTCCCCAGTTTCTCGAGTTTCCCCCGCCAATACCGACAAGGGAAATTCAGGAGAGTCCTCACCACTCCCAGAGGAATTCTGGTCATCTTCCTGGTTTATAGGGGCACCAATGGGGGCCTCAGGAAAATCCCAGAGTTCCCAGAATTTTGGAAAATCCCTTCCCACAATAGCATCATGTGGTAAGTGAGCCACTAACCCCACCTGATGAGAGAGGTTACCTTTGGGGGTCTCAAAAAACACTGAAGTTACAGGATACTCTCGGGTGTCCCCATGCACACAAATAACAGCCACCCTGTTCTTCCCAGAGACCTCTGTAGTAACTAATTCAGCTTTTATCAATGTTACCAGGCTACCTGAATCTAGCAACACATCAACATGTCTACCATTAATACACATTTTACATAAATGTTTCTCAGGTCCCCGAATGGCAGTGCATGCAACTGTCGCAAACAGCGACTGACGTCTCTCCCTTATAAAGTCACATTGCATAGGCTCATCCACAACTGGGCAATTGGCTGCAATATGTCCCTCTTGGCGGCAGCGGTAGCAAATAATCTTTTTCGCTGCCTCTTGCAGCATGGGCTTCCTGGGCTGCTCCCGCCAGACCTTAGGTAGAACTCCCACCCTCTCACTCTCTCCACCCTCACCCCTTGGAGTCATCTTACCCGCCACTGGGAATGATCTGGTCTTAGGGGGGAAAGTCCGTGAGTCCCTGGAAGATGTGGTCAGGTTCTCTGTAGCCAAGTACCTCTCAACCAGATCCACAAGATTATCTGCATTTTCTGGGTCTCCATGGCTTACCCATTTTTGAATGGCAGTAGGAAGAGCTCTCAGGAAACGATCCATAACAACACGTTCCACAATGTTTGGTGCAGTCAAAGTCTCTGGCTGCAGCCACTTCCTGCTCAGGTGAATGAGATCATACATTTGAGACCTGGGAGGTTTTCCAACCTGAAAAGTCCAGTTATGCACACGCTGAGCCCGGACGGCCAGGGTGACACCCAGCCGTGCCAATATTTCTGCTTTTAGCACCACATAGTCTTTTGCTTGGTCAGGCTCTAGGTCATAATAAGCTTTCTGCGATTCCCCAGTTAACAGAGGGGCCACCAGTCCAGCCCATTGCTCCTTAGGCCACTTTTCCCTTTCAGCAGTCCTTTCAAATGTGGTCAAAAACACCTCCGGATCATCCTCTCCAGTCATTTTTGTCAGTAAACGGCTCACACCAAAGGATGCGGTATTATTGTAACCACTTGCTTCATTGGTCTGCGGACGTTGCTGTATTAATGTCTCTATTTTCTGTTGAAAATTCTGCTCTTGCTTCTGCAACAGGTCTATGAAGCGGGCTTCAGATCGCTGCTGGGCTTGTTGATGAGCTTCCAAACTCTGCTGGTGAGCCTTCTGCTGATTTTCCAAACTCTGCTGCAAAGTTTCATTTATCTGCTGCTGGGCTGCAAGGCTCTTTTGTAAACCTGCATTTGTTTGCTGCTGATTTGCATTTGCTTGTTGCTGGTTTGCATTTGCTAGAGCCAGCTGTCTCAGTATCTCCTCCATGCTGGCCTTAACAAAAAAAAGTGCCAAAATTCTCCACCAACTGTGAGGGGTTAGCTCGGCAGCGGGTGTGTGTGACCCCCTGGATGGGTTCACAACACAAAGTCAGGCACAGCAGACAGCGGTGTAGGTTCAAAAAACAAAAGATCAGGTTTATTTATGCTCCATGCAGTGATACATATAACAGCCAAACAAAATAAAACAAGAAAATAAATCCTGGTCAGCTTGACCTCTAACTACACACGTAGACTCCCTGTCTAACAACTGGGTACAGCCTTGTGCTGTACCAGTCCCTGCCTTTGTTGTAAAGGTTTTGCCACACAGGCGTTAACTCACCGCACAGTACAGGTGACACACTCCCCAGTCTATACAACACAAAACTGGTTCCAGGATGGAGCATCTCCCTATGCATGCTGGGGTTTTTTGTAGAGGTCTTAATGAGCCCACTTACTACAGCTGGGCTCATTAACTCTTCCCCTCTAATTGTAAAAGTCTGCATAAAGCCTGAATCTAGGACACACATATTTCCCATCCTGGATACAACCAGGCGATTTTACCTGCGTGCTGCCACAGTATGTATGACAATTTTTAATAAACTTTGATACTGTAATTACTTGTGTCATGTGACTAGCTAACTACATTCACCTCATTTAAAGTCCCGGGTCAAATTTTTGTGTTTTGTTGTATATATTGGGAAGGAGGTGTTTTTCAGGTGACACAAGACCATTTTTTCCTTTTCTCATTGAACCCTGGTGGAAGACACCTATTTAGCCCAACCTTGGTCTGATGTCACCACTAATAACATCTATTAGCCCCTTCAGCTGCTCTGTTTAACACTTAGGGGCCACTTCTCCTATAGGCTGACTCAGGTTCATGGTTCTGCTTCCTGCTGGTGGCGCTGATCATCGTCCAGCTCAGGAGCTGCGATGTGCACAAAAGAGGTTTCCATACCTCCTGCTGTCTCCCCCTGTTCAATCTGGATGGGGCCACCTACACATTGGCGCCATGCAAACCACACCCACCAGGCAACATTTACGACCGCTGCATCAGCTCAGTAATATGTGCTATGTCAGTATGAGTGACTAGGGGTGATTGTGCATGTGCGCTCCTATCTGGCGGCGAGCGTACTCACGTTTGCGTGGCTTGTCACTCAAACATGGCGTTGGGGGCAGAGCTTGCTGAATCCTTCTGGGGTTATAAATTGGGGGTCAGTCATGGCTAGGATTTCTCTGCTACTTCCATTTGATTTCACATGTGGTAGCTCCACTAACTACAGGTAAGTTCACATTCCTTCATTGATTGATGGCAATTAGGCATTTTTCTTTCCCCCACATTTGAGTACATACTTCTAGTATGGTGTGCTATACATCCTCTCACATTTTAATTTCACCTATAGGGTCCATTCATTTAGTTTGTTACACACTTTTTTCACTATCCTCACTGTCCCCGAGTTTCCTAGTCCATTACAGCATTGAGCCAGACTGGTTAATATGTATACATCCTTTTATTATGTTATATACGCCAAACTTATTCTGCTGTATAGCATTAATGTGTGTGTATATACAAATATATATATATATTGTGGCAGCAGGCAGGTGAAGTCACCTGGTTGTATCCAGGATGGTAAATATGTGTGTCCTAGATTCAGGCTTTATGCAGACTTTTACAATTAGAGGGGAAGAGTTAATGAGCCCAGCTGAAGTAAGTGGGCTCATTAAGGCCTCTACAAAAAACCCCAGCATGCATAGGGAGATGCTCCATCCTGGAACCAGTTTTGTGTGTATAGACTGGGGAGTCTGAGATCTGTTCTGTGCGGTGAGTTAACGCCTGTGTGGCAAACCCCTACAATAGAGACAGGGACTGGGGCAGCACAAGGCTGTACCCAGTTGTTAGACAGGGAGTCTACGTGTGTAGTTAGAGGTCAAGCTGACCAGGATTTATTTTCTTGTTTTATTTTGTTTGGCTGTTATATGTATCACTGCATGGAGCATAAATAAACCGGATCTTTTGTTTTTTGAACCTACACCGCTGTCTGCTGTGCCTGACTTTGTGTTGTGAACCCATCCAGGGGGTCACACACACCCGCCGCTGAGCTAACCCCTCACAATATATATATATATATATATATATATATATATATATATATATATATATATATAAAACCTCAGCCTTTCTGACCTTTACCATGGACGTTACAATATTGTTTGTGGGTCACACACTTCACTCATCATTATGTATATTCCCTTCACTTCTCTTTCATTGTCTCCCAGATTCCAAGTTCATACAAATACTGAACTAGATTGGTTTATGTATACACATATTTACATTGTATCATACTGCTTCACATTTATGCTGCTAGGGCAGTATTGATTGTTATGCATGCATTTATATATCTATAGATATTGAGAGATCCTTGGGGACACTCTCCCATATCCTAGCCATGCCTACCCCCATTGCGCTCTGTTAGGGTTTTTCTTGCCTCCTCAGCTCCCGAGCTGGATGCTTATTGCTGCCACCTCTGGGAATTCAGCATCTGGCGTTTTGGTTCCTGGAGAACTGGGCCAACTTCTCAGTTGGTCACCAGTTCTATAGAAGGGACGGACTGCACCTACATGAGGAGGGTGCAGATCTGCTGGGAGTGAAGATGGCCCAAAAAGTTAGAGGAGTTTTTTAACTAGGCGGCGGGGGAGGGTCCAGAGGTAGAGGTGGTCAGCAATGAACATATTCATGAGGGTAGTATTGGGGGCATTAGTGGTAGGTTGACTAAAGAGCATAAACCCAAGGTAAGTATGGTAACAAGTCCTATTTGCAATTCTGTAACATCCAATAAGAGGACAGTATACGACCAGTCTAAACTATGGGGCATGTTCACCAATGCCAGGAGCCTGGCGGACAAGATGAGTGAACTAGAGATCCTGTTGAACGAAGAGGATTTCAATTTTGTGGGAATTTCAGAGACCTGGTTCAACAGCTCTTATTGATTGGCTGGCAACCATTCAAGGGTATTCCCTTTATCGCAGGGATAGAGAGGGTAAAAAAGGAGGAGGGTATTCCTATATATCAATAATAATATACAAGTGAATGTGATAGATGACATCAATAAGGGAGCTAGGGAGGAGGTGGAATCATTATGGGTAGAGCTTCAAAGGGATGAAGCTAAAGGGAAAATAATACTGGGAGTAATACTAAATCTGTAACTCACTGTTCCTAGATTCTCCTACTTCTCACACAGGATATTTGTGTGAAAAATAATAAGCCAAGGTGCGCATGTGCGGCAGGTCTGGAAGGACGTCATATGAAACCCAGAATGAGAGCGGAACCAGTTAAAAATGTATTAACCCTTTTAAACCATACTTTACACAAGAAAACCCAAGTTGGTCTGCTAGTAGAGAAAAATAATATGATGTTTGTTACTGCTCAAAAATGTATACTTTCCAAATCATCATAGTGCTTAAATGTAATTTCTGAACGCATTGCTCCAAACAAATAAATAACTTCTGTTTGAGTGCCAGCAATGAACCTTACAGATGATAATACCTACAATTAAGCTTTAAATTATCTCAAAGGAGACATTTACAATGTTAAAATACTTATATTATAAGGATTTACCACAGTGAAACCCAATTTTCCAGAGCAACTGTGCATACAATCAGTTACTCACCAGGCTCACTTTGTCTTGGAGAAGAAAATCTCTGCATTGTAGAAAATCTAATGAGGAATGAATGTATTGAGAATCAATGATTATATTTTCTTAGTGTTAAATCCTGATGTGTGTCACCATCCTATTAAAAGAGACTGCACTTGAAGAGGCACAATTATATTTTCTCACTAATCTAATGAAGAAAAGGATGAGAAGAGACCAAGCAAATACATACAGTATACATTGTTAAGAACTTTTCAAACTTTAAGCTATGCCATTATTTCATTTTAGAAAGTTGATGAAAATATAAAGTAGTTTTATTTATGATATTCTATGATCCATATTTATGCCATATGGAGTGCTTCATTCTATATTACTTCATACATAGAAATGTATAAATGCATTTGTTCACCATTACAATTGTACAACATTTATGGGGCTATAGCACCATTATTTTATTTTTGTCAGTTCTGGTAAACTGAATATTGTGGGAAATCTTCTCTCCAAACAAACTGGGGGATTTTTTTTGTTGCTTTAGCTCACATGTGTTGTCTTATTTCAGTAGACTTGTATGCTGTTTGTGGTGTTGTAAACAACCCTGAAACAACAAGGGAATCCAATAGTATCCCTGTAAAAGTACAGGTAAAAGTCATGGGCTAATGTGTGGGGAGAATATTAACCATGAACCCCCCCTCTAAAGATTGCCAAGGTTATGTCACAAAAAAGTTTAATGGCATTCAAGAAGTTTAGAATGATGTACCTCATGTCATTCCTCTGAAAAATAATAAGAAAGACTTAAAGTGGTTGTAAACCCCATTCATGAAATGTGAGATAATCACATATAACTGTAGTGTTTAATTGTCTCTCTCCAATGCTCTAAGTGTTGTTTCTCTCTGGTGCTTTGTTCTCCAAAACATGAGATAACAGGAGCTAAACATTTTTGTTGGGGATTGAAGATAAGCACAGAGCTTGTCTATTCAGAATACAGCTCTGCATGTTCCTCCGTTCCTCTGCCTATGTGGAGGGGGTGTCCCTTTCCTCCAATCAGCTCTTACACAGTGTAAGTGCAGTCTCTCCACTGACAGTTGAATAAATATTTTTTAACATGATCTGGAAGGGATGTCCCTTTCCTCCAATCAGCTCTTACACAGTGTAAGTGCAGTCTCTCCACTGACAGTTGAAGAAAATATTTTTTAACATGATCTGGAAGGGATGTAGAAAGGGGAAGACTCCAGATATACAAGTAAAACTTATGTAGGAGGATTTGTTTAATCTCTGTGTATCATCTGGGGCTGTTGATTTCACTGGGTATATGCAAGGGTTTACAACAGAAGAGTAGGTAGTGTTACTGTACTTGAAACTAGGATATCTAACACTAGATGAAACATCAGTCCTTTGCTTCACATCTGTTTTATATTTTAAAAATGTTCACTTTGCAAGGGAAATTGCTTTTTTCTCAGGCAAATATTAAAGTAATACTAAAGTCTTGTTTTTTTTTTTCTTTACAAATAACAAGCATGTTATACTTACCAGCTCTGTGCAGTGGTTTTGCACAGAGCAGCCTGGATCCTCCTCTTCTCTGGTTCCTCTTTGGTGCTCCTGGTCCCTCCCTCCTGTTGCATGTCCCCACAGCAAGCTGGACCTGAGCCGAACCTCAGCTCTGTGCGTTCCTTTAGACTTTTGATTGACAGCAGCGGGAACAAGTAGTGCCCCTTCTGTGTCTCAGCCAATCAGGAGGGAGAGTCCCGGATGGCCAAGACACTTGTGCACATTGCTGGATAGGGAATGCATTCTCTTAATACATTAAGATAAAAAAATTCTGCCTTTACAACCACTTTAACCACTTCAGCCGGACCATTTTGCTGGCCAAAGACCAGACCACTTTTTGCGATTCGGCACTGCATCACTTTAACTGACAATTGCGCGGTCATGCGATGTGGCTCCCACACAAAATTGATGTCCTTTTTTTCCCACAAATAGAGCTTTCTTTTGGTGACAATTGATCACCCCTGCGGTTTTTATTTTTTGTGCTATAAACAAAAATAGAACTTTTTGTTATAATAAATATCCCCAAAAATATATAAAAAAAAATTTGTTCCCCTCCGTTTAGGCCGATACGCATTCTTCTACATATTTTTGGTAAAAAAATCACAATAAGCGATTATTGATTGGTTTGCGCAAAAGTTATAGCGTTTACAAAATAGGGGATAATTTTATGGCATTTTTACTAATATTTTTTTTTACTAGTAATGGCGGCGATCAGTGATTTTTATTGTGACTACGACATTATGGCGGACACATCGGACATTTTTGACACATTTTTGGGAGCATTGTCATTTATACAGCAATCACTGCTATACAAATGCAGTGATTCCTGTGTAAATGACACTGGCAGTGAAGGGGTTAACCAGTGGGTGGCAGTGTAGGGGTTAAGTGTTCCTAGGGGTGTGTTACTAACTGTTGGGGGCTGGGCTTTTATTTAGTGAACACTGATCTCTGCTCCAATCACATGGAGCAGAGATCAGCGTCCATTGTTGCTAGGCAGAACGGGGAGATGCTGTTTACAACGGCATCTCTCCGTTCAGCTGCCCCGCGAGATGAACGCAGGTATGCCCGCGGAGATCGAGTCCACGGGTGTCCCGACCAGCATGCGAGCGCACCGCCAGCGATGGCAGGCTGGCATTAGTGGGCCGGCATTATAGATTGGATGTACCTGTATGCCAATATGCCTGCCCGTGCCATTCTGCCGACGTACATTGGTGTGCACTGGTCGGGAACTGGTTAAGCATATTCAACTAAAAAATATGTTTTATTTATTCTTCATGCATATGCTGGGTATTTTTTGCAAAGTGAAATTTCACTACATTCACTAAGCTCTGGGGAAAAGGTGCTTTCCGTGCTAAGTAAACTGTCTATTTGCCTTGAGTAAATCAACCCCACTGTTTTGTATTAATGGGTACAATAAAAACGTGTTTGTAGCCTTTTTATGACAATATACAGTATGTGTGCCCAGCAAATATAATTTTACACTGAGAACAATAGTTTCCTTTCCTGCCCTCAATATCTTTCTTGTCACTCACCAATTTTTTTATAAAATTAAAACAAGGTAAGAACAGAGCAGATCATAACCATGTTATCAAGCTGTAGATGTAGGTGATAGTTGCAAGAAGTGAAACAGGTTTTAAGTAGCGTGTGTCAATACTAGGATGTTTTTGCTTATAAGAAACCTTTGTCAATAGGAGGCACTCATAAAAAAATATAATTATTTTTTAAATATATATAAAAAAAAAATATTAAAAGCACTCTGCAAGCAGGTGTAACCCTTTTCTCTGGTAAGGAGGAGAATGAAGATAAAAAACAGCATGTTCACTGTTGTCGCCATTAAGCAAGTGTTAAAGTGTCTCATATTACATATTACTGATAAAATTACTGATTACTTGTCATTCTCATAATGCCTGCCTAAACACTCAAAACAAATTCATATTTGGACAATCACATTCCATTTTTATTCATTAAAAAAGTGTAGCAACCCAGGTATTCTATTAAATATATTTTTTAATGTCCAGACTACTTGTGACTGAATAACAACTTGACCTAGAGAAGGTTTAACCCCCTGCATGACAAAGGCATTTTTTGCTATTCAACACAGTGCTGCTTTACCTGGCAATTGTGTGGTCCTGCAACACTGTACACAAATTTTATATATATATATTATATATATTTTTTTTCACAAATATAGCTTTATTTTGGTGGTATTTGATCACCACTATGTTTTTTTTTTTTTTTTTTTTTTTTTAAATGAAAAAATATAGAAAAGGTTGGAAAAAAATATATTTTCTAAATTCCCTTCTAAAACCTATCTAATAAAAACATCAAACAATCTAATTTCTTCATGAATTCAGGGCAAAATATTCTGCTCCTCGTGATAAAAAATAAATAAATCCCAATAAGCATACATTAATTGGTTTGTGTGATAGTTATAATGTCTGCAAACTATGATATATATATACTGGAATTTGTGAAACTGTAGATGCTATGCTGTTATCCCAGTGATCAGCAACTTATAGTGGGACTATGATAGGGTGATGGGCAATCTGGCACTAACAGACACTATCTGGGAGGGTCGCTAACTGACACTGATGTTGCTAGTGACACTAATACAGTGATCAGTGATAATACTGTACACTGACCCTGTTCTAATGACACTGGCTGCAAAGGCGTTAACATCTAAGGGCAATCAAGAGTTTAGCTATGTGCCTATCAATGTTTAATATGTGTAATGTGTGCTGCTTTTGCTTTTTGATCTGGCTGTTTTTTCTCCCTGCTCTCTAGGGACAAAAATAGCCTGATCGCTGTTCCTATGCACACAGAGTTCTGTATGTTTGTAAACACAGAACTCTGTGTGTGATTGAACAGCAGGTTTCAGCCAAAATCATTAGCTGAAATCTGCCAAATTAATGTCCAATCACAGCATGGGTCAGCAGAGGGCATGTACATTGCACACTCCAAACCCAGAAGACGTATTTGACTGTGCCTGTACCTGTTGCCCGCTCATACTATATTTACTGTGACTGGTAGGCATGTGGTTAAAGCTGAAATTGAATTTATTCCTATGTGATAATGTATAACATTGTCCTTTTTTCACTCAGTCATGAAGCCTCTTAATTCTGATACTTAAACGCAAATGACCTTCTATTCTAAAAGTTAAAATTAAAAATTGTAAGATCACATATACCTCAGAATGTTCAATAAAGGTAGGTGAGATATATTACATTGTTCCAATATCTTTCCATGTTTTGTGCAAAATGCCTTACAGCCATTCTAGTTTAAATTCATACCCATATTAATGATTCTGCTTTAGCTCTTCAGGGAGAGGCGAATATAAAAGACATACACAGCCGCTTGTAAACTGAGCATGGTGTTAGCTTCAAAGAACACTTGCTTAAAAACACTTGCTACTTGCCTCGTAGCCCACGTTAAATAGTCATTGTTCTAGATGTTCACATTTAGAAATAACATCATGACGTTCCCTTTGAAACCTCCCAGAATGATCAAGCCATCATGAGAAATGTGACTGCATAGAGTTAGCATGTGAAAAGTAATATTCACTATCTATTTACCAGGAAATGTCAGGACTCTCCTGCCAATTGTTTCATCTGATCTCATTAAAAACAAAAACTGTCCTAGGTGTAACTATGAAGCTTCTCTGATTAGGAATTCAGGTAGATGTTAATTCAAAGTAAATTTGTTATTAATGTGCTGTAGTGTTATGTAACCTTACCTACATTAAAGATTGTGTCTGCTATATAGTATGTCCTGGGAGAAGCTGTTCATTGTGCTGTGAAACCAGAAATCTGATAATGTAAGAAAACCGGTTTTCATAATGCTGTTACTAGTCTTGTTTAATATTGATTGATACAGCAACAGGATAAAGAGGCTAAGGCTAACTGTACATTTTGGGCAATTTTGTGGTGTCAACCAGATATCGATCACAAAAATGACCAGACAGAACAAAGCAACTTAACACCGTAAGTTTCTGTTAAAACGATCAAACAATTGAAACTGTTGGTGGTAGTTCCCACGTGATCCGATCAATCATTCCAGTGACCGAAAGCTAATTGAAAGTGGTTGACACTGACATAAAAAAACAAAAAAGGAATGATCCTTTTACTGAAATATTAGATTCCAGTGCTGATACAAATCCACAGATTATGTTTGTGTCTAGCATTTAATCAAGTTGATTGATGTAGGAAGCAAGAGCCATAAAGCAAAACCATATATAAATATAAACCAAAAAGAAAACAAAAACCTAAAACGTTTTCAACAGTCACCATAGTATTAAAAATGAAATATCTTTATTGCATATACTATGCAATAAATAATGTTCTACTAAGACCCCATTCACATCTTTCAATTTGAAATTGCTGGCAGAATCGTCACAATTCTGACCTTGATCTCAAATCACGGCAGAACGTGCAACACTTTCTTTAATGGTACCCCAAATGTGACATATTTCTGCCGTGATTGTTGCTTGACAGGATTGTGCAGCAATTGCACCTTTAAAGACACATGAAGCTTGCCATCCGAAAAAGAGCAGGAGCTTCTTTTTGGGCGACAACTGTGCATAGGGTAGTCCATCCAACTGAATAAGCTGGTCCTATGTGACATGCTAAATCATGTGGGAAATGCTCTATGATAAGAAATGCTCTATGATCTCAATTTGATCAGATGCTTTTAAGCGCAAAAGAGAGATGTGGGGACTAATAGACCCCAGATAAATAATAAAATAATGTAAAGTGGGCCCATCCCCCTGTCCCTGTGTTCAAGGCCAGTCCAGCAGGGACCTTTATTGGATTTTAAGCAAGATACAAGCAAGCCACCTTTTGTGGGTGTGTCCCTGTGTTCAAAGGTGAAGACATACGTAAATTGAGCACACAAATGTAAATAGGGTTCACACCATACATGTGAGGCATTGCCGCAAACGTTTTAATGAGAGTAATAATACTAGCACCAGAGCTTTATAACGCTAAACTGGTAAGGTAACTGTAAAGGCTTATTAAGCATCGCCTATGGAAATTACAATAGTACCGTAATTTGGCGCCGTTCCATGAGTGTGCACAATTTTAAAGAATGACATGTTAGGTATCTATTTACTTGGTGTAACATCATCTTTTAAACTTTAACAAACAATTAGGTATTATATTGTGTTTTTGTGCATTAAAGGGCTAAGTTCACCTTTGTTTTTATTTTGTAAATTCCAGCTCCTCTATGTA
Source organism: Lithobates pipiens (assembly GCF_037356315.1). Classification (NCBI taxonomy): domain Eukaryota; kingdom Metazoa; phylum Chordata; class Amphibia; order Anura; family Ranidae; genus Lithobates; species Lithobates pipiens. The sequence continues at coordinate 509,302,541 of NW_027507748.1, forward strand.
CCAATATAGCATTATTGTACTTATTTTGCAAAAATAAAACAGCTTTCATTAATTCTACACAGGCTTACCTCACTCTCTTCATTTTTAAAAACACTGCTTGATTACTTCTGCCTTACTTCCTTGACAGATTTTAGGTCATGACACAAGAGCTGATCTCATTAGCACACACCCTGCATCATCTACCCTAAACTGGTCAACTCCTTCCTGTTTTTAAACAGCTTTGGAGACAGTAAGGTACGTATGTGTAGAATAAATGGAAAGTACATTAATGCTATTATGGTACATAGGGGAGATGGAATTTAGAAAAAAAAAACAAAGAAAAAAGGTGAACAAAGGTGAATGTAATCTTTAAAATGCATTTAGGTGTATTTTTTTTTTTTTTATGTGCAAATATCATGTAAAATTTGCAGCACCCACCATTTTATTCTTTAGGAAATCGAAATAATAATAATATATATATATATATATATATATATATATATATAATAATTATATATATATATATATATATATATATATATATATATATATATATACATATATAAAATGTTTGGGCTTCTAAGAAATTTTCTAGCAAAAAAGCAGATTTTTACACTTAAGTGAAACGTGTCAGTTTTAAGCCAGGTATAGCACTATCATATTATATGCAATGCCATCAGGCTGCTCTAAATATGCAGTGCTCAGAACAATGATGATGTGCACAGCACAGTAACTCAAGGCAACCAATCAGTTTTTAATTTGTAGCACGATCACTGCTATATGAACTCTTTATATGCTCCAGATAACTATATTTCTGTATTCTCTTATATAATATAACCATACTAAATGCACAACAATCAGAAAATCTGACCTGTAAGCAAACAGATTGTAATGTGTGTTGGCACTAACACATTCCTTATGTGAGTCTCAGGCATGTTTTAATAGAAGTCTCACATAGGCGTGGACATGGAAGCTGATTAAAGCAGGCCATATATGGATCAAAATTTGGCCGGTCCAGCAGGGACCTTTATTGGATTTTAAGCAACATACAAACAAGCCACCTTTTGTGGGTATACATTTAATTGCAGCAACAATAGAACATTGGTTGGATGAAGGAACAAAAAGGAGCACATAAAGTATCACAGCGGTCTATATCATAATGATTTATATTGAGCAATGATTCACAGCAATTAAGATACAATATGTTTTGCATCAATCTAAGTAGAGCAGGGTTCCCAGAGAGAATCAACGCTATTTATTTGCCCAAGTGGGATGCCAAATAATAATCTTTCACATCTACTAGGCCCATTCCACCAGCTCTCCTGTACTTAATCAAGAGGAAAGGGGAGCATCTTTCTCTTTTACCCTGCCAAACACATTTTGTAAGAATAGCGTTCAATATAAGTAACTGCTTTGAGGAAAAGGGGACAGCTAGCATTGTAAATAGAGTACATGGGGAAGTAGGAGCATCTTAATGGATGCCAGACATCTGGATCAAGACAATTAACATTTAGATAAGTGAGCAAATTCTTGGGTTCATATTTTGAGGTTGTTAAAATTTTGGGAAGTCAATTGGGACATGCATGGAGTAAGGGTGATACCAAGGTATGGAACACCCTGAGAGCTCCATGTGTATGGGTGTGAAGCTTGTAGGGACTGTATGTGAGCCTTAGGTACATTGAGGTCAAGAACTAGAGGTTTGGAGCATTTCACCTTGTAGTAAGAAATTGCGCTAAATTGTGATATCATTTGTGAGTATGGGTAAGGAAGTAACAGGTTGGGTGAGGAGTAAAATAATGTAATTTGTGAAAATATTAATTGAATGAGAGGTCTGACCCCTGACGAGTGCCATTTGTGATGTTGAATTGTTTAGATAAGTGGCTTGTATACACCTGAGTTTAGGGGCAAGAGTAGAGGGCCATGATAGCTGTAAGAATTGAACCCTGGAAACTAAATTTGGCTAACACTTTCTCCATGTGGCCCCAGTGGATCATGTCAAACGCCTTCTCTGCATCAAAAGGGTGCACGACTGGAACCAACTAGGTTCAGGAGATTGACAATGTTCCATAGGTATGCGTAGCCTATTGCATTAGGGTATGCACCCCAAAGCTCAAACACTAGGGATGAGCTTCGTGTTCGAGTCGAACATACGTTCGACTCGAACATCGGCTGTTCGCCCGTTCGGCGAATTCCGAACGTTATGGGCCGTTCGCACCAAATTCGTGTGGCGCTCACGGCCCACAATGCACTGCGATGGCACAGTGCATTGCTGGCTCATGATTGGCCAAGCATTCACTGTGACCCCGCATGCTTGGCCAATCACAGCGCCGGCAGCGAGGAGAGCCATGATTGGCCACAGGCAGGATGCCTGTGGCCAATCATAGCTCAGGCTGTGTAGTACACGCCCCACACTATATAAGGCCGCCAGCGCGGCGGCCTTGTGTAGTGTGTTGGCGTCTGAAGCAGTTAGTGGGTGTTCTGTGTACCTTCAACACAGTATACACCGATCGTTATCGGCCGATTTTTCGATCTTGCTCTTCTGTAGTGGTTGTTGTCTGCGTGCCCTGACCGCAGTATACCCCGCTATATTCACCTCACCTATATAGCTAGCGATATATCTATCTTTTATAATAGAGCTTTCAGTCAGTGTTAGGAGCTTGTGCGTGCTGTCTGCGTGCTCTGTACCCAGTACACACCGCTATATCCACCTACATAGCTCTTCTCTATTTGAGCCATCTGCCATCTGCAGGAGTTATTGGAAGTTGTGTGTGCCTCCAGCACAGCACAGTATACATCTGTATGTACCCTTTATTGCTGGTGTTCTATAATAAAGGCATCTGCAGGAGTTAGTGGGTGTTGTGTGCCTCCAGCACAATATATACCTGTATCTACCCTTTATTGCTGTTCTCTAATAGAGCCATCTGCAGGGCTTAGTGGGTGTTGTGTGCCTCCAGTACAGTATACCCCTTTATCTACCCTTTATTGCTGGTGTTCTATAATAAAGGCATCTGCAGGAGTTAGTGGGTGTTGTGTGCCTCCAGCACAATATACACCTGTATCTACAATTTATTGCTGTTCTCTAATAGAGCCATCTGCAGGGCTTAGTGGGAGTTGTGTGCCTCCAGTACAGTATACCCCTTTATCTACCCTTTATTGCTGGTGTTCTATAATAAAGGCATCTGCAGGAGTTAGTGGGTGTTGTGTGCCTCCAGCACAATATACACTACCCAATTGCTGTTTTACCCAACTCCCTTCAGGCCATTACCATGTCTGGAAGGCCAGCAAGGAGAGGCAGACAGGCGTGAGCCGATAAAAGAGGGCAAGCAGGCTCTGTGTCTAGAGACAACAGTGCTGGTCGTGGACGCGGTGCATCGTCATCAGCACGTGGCCATGGGACATGCTTGTCCTTCTTTTCGGCAGCAGGACATGTTGAGCCGCAACATGCCAATGACTTGGTAGAGTGGATGACCAAGCCCTCTTCATCCTCCTCATCCTCTCTCACCCAGTCTCAGGGTAGTAACAAAGCAGCTGCCAATGCATCGTCTTCCCTCATCTCAATGTCATCATCAGTGACTCCTTCCCTAGACCCACCACGTCCTCCTGAGGAGTCTCCTGAACTCTTTGAGCACAGTGTTGGATACATGCTCCAGGAGGATGCCCAGTGTTTTGTAGGCTCTGATGATGACACTCAGCTAGAGGAAGGCAGTAGCGTGAATACAGAGAGAGGGGATGCTCAAGAAGGACAGCAATCTGGCAGTCATGTTCCACAAGCTGCAGCATACTGCCAGGTTTGCTACAGCGATGAAGAGGGAGGGGATGATGAGGGCACTGACTCCACGTGGGTGCCTGGTAGGAGAGAGGAGGAGGAGGAGGAGGAGGCACATGTCCAACGAGGCAGGATGCCCTCCGGGGGCCAGCTTAGGGGCAGCACACCGACTGAATCACACCGCAGAGCTCCGCCTGTGCAGGGCGCTGCCTCTGCGTGTTATTCTAAAAGTTCTTTGGTGTGGGCCTTATTTGAGACGAGTGCATCAGATCGCACCGCTGCTATTTGCAACATATGTCTCAAGCGTATCTCGCGTGGCCAAAACATCAGCCGCTTGGGCACCACATGCTTGACCAGACATATGTTGACCTGCCATGCAGCTTTTTGGCAAGCGTACCTCAAAGACCCACACCAAAGAACAAAGCGGAACTCTCCTTGCCCCTCATCAGCTGGCATCTCCAACCCCACTAGACCTTCAGTCCTCTCGGAAACCTGCTCTGAGAGGAATGAAGGTGTAGAATTAGGTGTGTCACAGCCAAGTGCTTCCGGGCATTCTCCTAGCAGTACACCCACGTCCGATTATAGCAGGCAAATGTCCCTGCCCCAGCTCCTGGACCGGCGAAAGAAGTTCACTCCCAGCCATCCACATGCCCAGCGGTTGAATGCTAGCTTGGCTAAATTGCTAGCACTTCAACTGCTGCCTTTTCAGTTGGTAGACTCGGCCCCCTTCCGTGAGTTTGTACAATGTGCGGTTCCTCAGTGGCAGGTCCCCAAACGCCACTTTTTCTCACGGAAGGCGATTCTGGCTCTCTACTGGCATGTGGAAGGCAATGTCCTTGCCTCACTGGACAGGGCGGTCAGCGGTAAGGTGCATATTACCGCTGACTCATGGTCCAGCAGGCATGGACAGGGACGTTACCTGTCTTTCACGGCCCATTGGGTCACTCTTCTGGCAGCTGGGAAGGATGCAGGACAAGGTGCAGTAGTGTTGGAGGTTGTTCCGCCACCACGCCTCCAAAATGCTACTATTGGTTGTGACACACCTCTCTTCTCCCCCCCTCCTCTTCTTCTTCCTCCATGGCCTCTTCCAGTGCTCTGTCCTTAGAACCAGCGGTGCTCCGTAGGCGTTCCAGGAGCTACGCAAGTACGCAGGCAAAACGATGCCATGCCGTGCTTGCGCTGGTTTGTTTGGGGGACAGGAGCCACACTGGGGCTGATGTTTTGACAGCTCTGCAGGGGCAGGCCGAGAGGTGGTTGACACCACGCCAGTTTAAGCCAGGAATGGTGGTTTGCGACAATGGCACCAACCTCCTCTCCGCCCTTCGACAGGGACAACTGACCCATGTGCCCTGTGTAGCTCACGTCCTTAACCTGGTGGTGCAGCTGTTCTTGGGCAGGTACCCCGGCTTACAGGATGTCCTGAAGCAGGCCAGGAAAGTCTGTGTGCATTTCCGCCGATCATTTAATGCCTGTGCTCGGCTGGCTGGGCTCCAAAAGGAGTTGAACCTGCCCAAGAACCGCCTTATATGTGACATGCCCACCAGGTGGAACTCAACGTTGGCCATGCTGCAGCGGCTGCACACGCAGCAGAGGGCCATCAATGAGTACCTGTGCGACTACGGCACCAGGACAGGGTCAGGGGAGCTCGTTTTTTTCTCACCATGCCAGTGGGGCATGATCAGGGATGCATGCACTGTCCTGTCACCGTTTGAGGAGGCCACAAGGATGGTGAGCAGTGACAGTGCATGCATCAGTGACACTGTACCTCTTGTCCACCTCTTGGAGCATACGCTGCGTGGAATAATGGACAGGGCACTTGAGGCAGAACAGAGGCAGGAAGAGGAGGACTTCCTTGCCTCTCAAGGCCCCCTTTATCCAGACAGTGTTCCTGCTGTGCCACCCATCACACAGGAAGAGGATGAGGAGGAGGAGGAGGATGATTGTGTCAGCATGGAGGTGGAGGCTGGCACTCAGCATCAGCAGCAGCAGCAGTCTTGTAGGGATGATTTACAGTCCCAAGAAACCCGTGGACTTGTACATGGCTGGGAGGAGGTAGCTGCGGATCATGTTGTCCTTAGTGACCCAGAGGACTCCAGACCGAATGCCTCAGCTAACCTACGCTGCATGGCCTCCCTGATCCTGCAAAGCCTGCGGAAGGATCCTCGTATTCTTCGGATCAAGGAGAGGGACCATTACTGGCTGGCCACTCTCCTTGATCCACGGTACAAGGGTAAGCTTGCCGACCTTATCTTGCCATCGCAGAGGGAGCAGAGGATGAGACATCTCCGGGAGGCCTTGCAGAAAGGTCTGTGCAACGCGTTCCTAGAGACTGGGAGGTTACAAACTCCTGGTCCTGGACAACGTGTTGCTGAGGCATCGGTCAGAAGGAGCAGTGGAGAAGGTGGCCGTCTGACTGATGCTTTCAGACAATTTTTTAGTCCGCAGCCCCAAGGTATGATCGGTTCCAGCAACCATCGCCAGCGTCTGATTTACATGGTGCAGGAATACCTAGGGGCAAGGTCAGACTTGGACACCTTTCCCACCAAAAATCCTCTGGCTTACTGGGTCTTGAGGATGAATCACTGTCCAGAGCTTGCACAGTATGCAATTGAGCTACTGGCCTGTCCTGCATCCAGCGTTCTTTCGGAACGCACCTTCAGTGCTGCTGGTGGCTTTGTTACTGATCACAGGGTGCGCCTGTCCACCGAATCAGTTGATCGACTGACCTTCATCAAGATGAATCAGTCTTGGATAACCCACAGCTACCAAGTACCTGAAGCTCATGTAACCGAAAAAAATTTTGGGAAATATCACATCCCTTCAAGACTACCTATGCTGATGCTGAGTGACTGTCCTGTTATGTTGATTGTCTATCCTCTTCCTCCTCCGCTGATATGTTGGAAGAACATTTCTGGTTCTGGGTGATGCCATCAGCCCAATTTTTCAGCCCCTGCTTAACAGGGGCGTTTAATTACAATTTTTGATGCAATTCTTTGCAGCAGGGCTAACTCCTGCAATAAAACTAGAGTATATGGGAGAGGTTGCAGTGTCATGGCACCAACACCAGTGCCTAAGGCCCAATTTTTCACCCCCTGTTTAACAGGGGCGTTTAATTACAATTGTTGATGCAATGCTTTGCAGCAGGGCTAATTCCTGTAATAAAACTAGAGTATATGGGAGAAGTTGCAGTGTGGTGGCACCAGCACCAGTGGCTAAGGCCCAATTTTTCTGCCCCTGTTTAACAGGGGCGTTTAATTACAATTTTTGATGCAATGCTTTGCAGCAAGGCTAATTCCTGCAATAAAACTAGAGTATATGGGAGAGGTTGCAGTGTCGCGGCACCAGCACCAGTGCCTCAGGCCAAATTTTTCTGCCCCTGTTTAACAGGGGCATTTAATTACAATTTTTGATGCAATGCTTTGCAGCAGGGCTAATTTCTGCAATAAAACTAGAGTATATGGGAGATGTTGCAGTGTCGTGGCACCAGCACCAGTGCCTAAGGCCCAATTTTTCTGCCCCTGTTTAACAGGGGCATTTAATTACAATTTTTGATATAATATTTCATAGGAGGGTCCGTTCCTGTGCCCACCCAGAGTAACTGTGAGGACTTATAGTGTTGTGGCACCAGCACCACAACCACCAAAGGTCAATTTTTCTACCACTGTTCAAGAATGGCATGTAATTACAATTCTTGATATAACCGTTCACAGCAGGGCACTCCAGCGCCCACCAAGAGTCACTTTGAGGGCTTACAATGTTGTGGCAAAACCAACACCTTGTTCCGCCATTTCTGCAGAGCATATAGGGCAGGCCCCTACTTTCAAACATCCAACTTACAAACATCTCCTACTTGCAAACGGAAGGAGACAACAGCAAGTGAGATGAAAAAGATGTACGACAAAACAAATTATACAGGGGTGATAGCCCTTCCCTATGTTTTCCAAAAAGCTTAAAAATAGTTTTTTTGACTGGAGCTACACTTTAAAAATGTACCAGTTGAAAATTACAAACAGATTAAACTTAACACAACAAACCTACACAGTCCCTGTCTTGTTTTCACCGCCTGTATACTGCTGTTCTGAGTATATAGGGCCTGGGGGCCACATGCATTTCCTTTTTTTAATATGGGTACGGGGTTACCCTTAATATGCGTACAAGACCCAAAGGGGCTGGTAATGGGCAGGGAGGGCTACCCATGCCATTTTTCTCAATGATTTAAAACCATATTGCAGGAACCAGATATAACATTAAAACCGCAAGCAGTTTTAAATGATGTTATTTCCGTTTAATGTCATTTTGTGCAGGGACTGTTCTAAACACGGGAAACACGTGGCACTTCACAGGCATATTACAGACACCCCCCAGGCACGATATTTAAAGGAATATTTCACTTTTTTTTTCACTTTAATCGTCATTAAAATCGGTGCTCCCGCCAAAATGGCCATTTTTAAAAACATTTTAGGCATTGACCCATGTCCCCTGGGGCAGGAGCCAGGTCCCCAAACCCTTTTTAGGACAGTATCTTGCATATTAGCCGTTAAAATTAGCACTTTTCATTTTGAACGTTCGAGTCCCATAGACCTCAATGGGGTTCTAAAGTTCATACGAATCTGGGGTCCGTTCGAAAGTTCTGGTGCGAACCGAACCGGGGGGTGTTCGGCTCATCCCTATCAAACACATATGTGTGTGTGTGTGTGTTTACATGTATATGGTCCTGGTACATTAGTCTCCCTGCTGGCACAGTGAAAGAGAAGTACATAAGCACTTCTCTTATGGGAGAACAGGTAAGAGGAACCTCTTTTCCATCTCCCTACTGCCACACAGAGTGATAATGATAATGTTAATGTGCACTAGGTGATTATGCAATTCTCTTAGTGGCATTGGATGCCTGCCTTCTTTAAGTAACTCCTGTTTAGTAAGGGGTCACTAATTCTGGGAGGATGTCAAACAGGTGTCCGGCTAACAACTTTGCATACAGTTTAACATCAGAATTGAGGAACAATATAGGCCTAAAGTTGGCAGGGAATTTAAAAAAAATAAACAAAAAATGAAAAACTGTCTATGACCAGATTAACACAATCCTGCACTAGATGAACTATATTGTGCATTACAGACCCGTACACTATATACACTACATTGTGCATTATAGACTCCTGCACTATATATATATATACTGTATTGTACATTACATACCCCTGAACTATATACACAATATTGTACATTACACAGTCTAGCACTATATAGACTATATTGTAGATTACACACTCCTGTACTATATGCACTATATTATACATTACACACTCCGGCACTATATATACTAAATTGCACATTACAGACTTCTGAAATATAGTCACTATATTGCACTATATGGATGTCTGCATTATATACACTATATTGTACAATATGGATGCCTGCATTATATACACCATAATGTACAGTACATTACACACTCCTGCACTATATACATTGTATTGTACATTACACACTCCTGCACTATACATACTATATTGTACATTACAAATTCCTGAACTATATGCACTATAATGTACATGACATAGTTACATAGTTACATAGTTAGTCAGGTTGGAAAAAGACACAAGTCCATCCAGTTCAACCTTAAAAACAAATAAATAAAATAAAAAAATAATCGTACAATCCAAATACCCAATTTTATGCCCACAATTGATCCAGAGGAAGGCGAAAAAAAACCCCAGCAAAGCATGCTCCAATTTGCTACAGCAGGGGAAAAAAATTCCTTCTTAATCCCCCAAGAGGCGATCGGATTTTCCCTGGATCAACTTTACCTATGTTAGTACCTAGTTATATTATGTACCATCAGGAAAGTATCCAGGCCTTTCTTAAAGCAATCTACTGAGCTGGCCAGAACCACCTCTGGCGGGAGTCTATTCCAAATTTTCACAGCTCTAACTGTGAAGAAACCTTTTCGTACTTGAAGATGAAATTACAAATCCATGCACCATATACACTATATTGTGCATAGGGATGAGCTTGATGTTCAAGTCGAATATAAGTTGGACTCGAACATTGGGTGTTCACCTGTTCGCTGAATAGCAAACAATTTGGGGTGTTTGCGGCAAATTCGAAAGCCGCGGAACACCCTTTATAAATCTATGTGAGAAATTAAAAGTGTTCATTTTAAAGGCTTTAAATGCATGGTATTGTCATAAAAATTGTTTGGGGACAAAATTGCATAGGGGTCCCCCCTTCAGGTCTGGTATGGATATTAAGGGGAATCCTGCGCCATTTTTTTTACCCTCCACGCCAAAATGAAAAAAATGGCACGGGGGTACCCCAAAAAATCCATACCAGACCCTTATCCGAGCATGCAACCTGGCAGGCCACAGGAAAATAGGGGGGGTGAGAGAGCACCCCCCTCCTGAACTGTACCAGGTCACATGTCCTAAAACATGGGGAGTATGATTTGGGGTAGCCCCCTCATCCCCACAACTCTTGCCCTGTGGTTGTGGGTCTCTGCAGGCGGGGGGCTTATCGGAATCTGGAAGACCCATTTAACAAGGGGATCCCAGATCCCGCCCCCGCACATTTTAAAAATAATTGGTGCAGGGTTCCCCTTAATGTCCATAGCAGACCTGAAGGGCCTGGTATGAAATTTGGGGGACCCCCACACATTTTCATTTTTTTAAATTTTGGTTTGGGGTTCCCCTTAATATTCGTACCAGACCCAAGGGCCTGGTAATGGACTGGAGGGATCCCATGCCATTTTTTTCAATGACTTTTATCTGTATTGCCGGGACCCGACAATTCATTATAGCCGCGAGTAGTTTTAAATTACCTTTTTTCCTTTAGAAATGTCATTTTGTGCAGGGACTGTTCTAAACACGGGAAAAATGCACCACTTTACAGGCATACTATAGACACCCCCCAGGTATGAAATTTAAAGGAATATTTAAATGTTATTGTTTCTCTTTAAGCATTATTAAAATCACTGCTCCCAAAAAAAGTCAGTTTTTAAAACTTTTTTTTCATTGATACATGTCCCCTGGGTCAAGACCCAGGTCACCAAACACTTTTTATGACAATAACGTGCATATTAATCCTTAAAATTAGCACTTTAGATTTTCCACGTTCATGTCCCATAGACTTTAACAGTGTTCGTGTGTTCAAACACATTTTTTGCCTGTTCGCATGTTGTGCTGCAAACCAAACCGGGGGGAGATGTTTGGCTCATCCCTAATTGTGCATTACACACTCCTGCTTGATATACACTAAATTGTACATTACAGACACCTGCACTATATACACCTTATTGCAGATTACACACTGATGAATTATATAAACGATATTGTACATTACAGATGTTGTAAATTATAGGCACCTGTACTATATACACTATATTGTTTATTACAGACCCTTGGACTATATACTGTACTCTATATTGTACAGAGCAGAGTCCTGCTTGTGGCACAGCAATCAAAAAATAGTTTATGGGTACAAGAAGATGGTTGTTTTATTTAAGCGTACACCTGTAGCCCCCTCCCACTGTTAACATGATTAACCGTTTGCCACAGTCCTCTAAGTGTGCCTCATTACTGCTCTCCCTAGGGTGCCCAATGATGCCCCAAGTATTTTACAATCCTAGCAATGCCCTTGTCACAAATAAAACCATTTTGACTATTCACCACAATGCACTAAGCATATTGTATTTTTTATTTTTTTCATCAAGCAATGAGACCCAACATATGATAATTCTCTATGTGACCAGGCTGTGTAAAAGTCCTACACATGTGGTATCACCATACTTGGGAGGAGTAGCAGAATGTGTTTTGGGGTGTGATGTTTTCTATATACATGGTATGTGTTAGCAATATCTTATAAATTGACAACTTTGTGTAAAAAAAAATGCGGTTTCATTTTTTTCCACATTTTCCAAAAACTTCTGGAAAAAAATGAACCGTTCAAAAGACTCATTATGCCTCACAGGTTATACATTGGGGTGTTTGCTTTCCAAAATGGGGTCATTTATGGGAAATTCCATTGTCCTGGTACTCCAGGGCCTTCAAAAGTGTAATAGGTGGTTGAGAAATGAGATGCTTAATTTTAGCTCGTAGAACGTCTGAAGGTACTACTTCAATGTTAGTGCTCTGTATGTGGCCAGGCTGTGTAAAAGTCTCACACATGTGGTATCGCCATACTCAGGAAGAGTAGCAGAATGTATTTTGGGGTGTAATTTGTTAAAAAAAATTATGTTTTATTTTATTTATAGCACAAAAAATAAAAAACCCAGTAGTGATTAAATACCACTAAAAGAAAGCACTATTTGTGTGGAAAAAAGAACGCAAGTTTCATATGGGTACAGTGTTGCATGACTGAGTAATTGTCATTCAAACTGTGAGAGCGCTGAAAGCTGAAAATTGGTCTGGTCAGGAAGGGGGTTTAAGTGCACTGTATTGAGATGGTTAACGGTGCTATTTTTAGCGATAAAGCTCCTGAAAACTGCCCCAGTGTTAAAGTAGCCTACGTGCTTTTTATTCTTAAAGTTGTTATATTTTTACTAGAAACAAATGGAAAAACAATAACTTTTTTATATGAACCTCATATTATTATCAATGTTAAACTCAAGGTGGGGCTGCACATGCACTTTTTATCTACCTCTCTCTTCTCACAAACTGTTTTTCTTGCATTATCCTCTACTCCCCCAAATGGCACCCCTCGATGATTTGGTGATGTACTGTCCTTCAGAATCAACACATCCAATGGACTCTGCTTGGTCTAGATAACATTAGGACTCTAGTCTGCTGGAGCATGGGGGAGAAAAAGCTGTGAGGACCAGTCTAGCAGTGGGTCAGAGCAGAAGATTGAGTAATGATATCTTTTCCCCTAGACCAGTGATGGCGAACATTGGCACCCCAGATGTTTTGGAACTACATTTCCCATGATGCTCAACTACACTGCAGAGTGCCAGAGCATCATGGGAAATGTAGTTCCAAAACATCTGGAGTGCCAAGGTTCGCCATCACTGCCCTAGACCAAAAGGAACAATTAATCCTTGCAATGCAAACACAGAACCACTGCATGGGATCATTTTTAGGTTGCCTGGAGTTGGTCTTTAAACTTATAGGTTTGTAAGAACTGAAATGTGACCCAGATGGGACAGGTTCACAGATTTTGGACACTGAAAGCTTTTCTAAACTGCAGTTAACTCATTGTAGGTGAACAGTCTCTTTTGATTCACACCAGGTCAATTAAACATTGTTCTTTGTAATTACTTCTAGTTTAAACGAGATTACTTTTTCCCAAATCAAAGATGGAATCTTCCAGTAAAATGTTTAATTTTATGAATGAGATTACAAGGAATTCCAGAGGATTTCCACCCTAGCAATTTGTTCAGAAATCATATTAGTTTATTTGCTTGCTGACTGAAGCTATGTGCTTGAAAGTTATACTATTTTAGGGATTTATTATTTATTTATTATTATATAGTATTCAATGCTGAAAGATGCTGCACCCAGGTATGAATGTCACCCAAATGTATCAAACTCCAAAAAAAACAACAGCACTGTTTAACCGGTTCCCGACCAGTGCACGCTGATGTACGTCGGCAGAATGGCACGGGCAGGCATATTAGCGTGCAGGTACGTCCATTCTTCATTGCCGCTCTGCATTCGCGAGCGCTCGCCGGCTCAATCGCAGACTCAATCGCCGCGGGCGTACCCGCGATCGTCTCACGGGATGGCTGAATGGAGAAATGCCGTTGTAAACAGCATTTCTCCATTCTGCCTAGCAACTAGTGACGCTGATCTCTGCTCCTTGTGATTGGAGTAGAGATCAGTGTTCACTAAATGAAAGCCCAACCCCCCACAGTTAGTAACACACCCCTAGGAACACTTAACCACTGCACTGCCACCCACTGGTTAACCCCTTCACTGCCAGTGTCATTTACACAGGAATCACTGCATTTATATAGCAGTGATTGCTTTATAACTGACAATGGTCCCAAAAATGTGTCAAAAATGTCCAATGTGTCCGCCATAATGTCGCAGTCACAATAAAAATCGCTGATCGCCGCCATTACTAGTAAAAAAAAAATAATAAAAAATTATTAATAAAAATGCCATAAAACTATCCCTATTTTGTAAACGCTATAACTTTTGCGCAAACCAATCAATAATCGCTTATTCCGATTTTTGTTACCAAAAATATGTAGAAGAATACGTATCGGCCTAAACTGAGGGAAAAAATGTTTTTTTATATATTTTTGGGGGATATTTATTATAACAAAAAGTAAAAAATAATGCTTTTTTTTCAAAATTGTCGTTTTATTTTTGTTTATAGCGCAAAAAATAAATACAGCAGGGGTGATCAAATACCACCAAAAAAAAGCTCTATTTGTGGGAAAAAAAGGACAACAATTTTGTTTCGGAGCCACGTCGTACGACTGCGCAATTGTCAGTTAAAGCGACGCAGTGCCGAATCGCAAAAAGTGTTCTGGTCTTTGACCAGCAAAATGGTCCGGTCTGTAAGTGATTAAATTAACTCAACCAATCACCGCATGAACAAACAAATTATCAAAAGCATCAAAGAAATAAGTAGCAAATACTGAAATCTGAAACTGCCTTCTCCTTTGAAGATAAACAAATTTAATAATATAAATGCACAAATAGGCATACATTTTTTTACCTATTTTCTGCCAGACCTAGATTTATGTTTTCTGCAAATTTGTTTAAAAAATCTTTTAAAGCCTGAATATTAGTTAAACCTCTAACATTATATATTTTCAAAAAGCAGAGACCCTGGAGAATAAAAATAAAAAAAAAAGTTTTATTTTCTTGTTACATATTGTTAATGTACTCGTTTGTCAAGCAATATAATACTAATTTTTTTTGTGAAATATAAAAGATGTGGCTGTGCCAAGTAAACAGATACTAAACACTTCAGTTACCAAACTGTCCAAGAGACAATGATTTAAAAGCCTCTACAGCCCTATAATTATTGTTCTCCCTTTGTCATGCACAACGATTATGTACATTGCAATATGTGTAGTGCAATTGATGGTTTCATATGCCAGGAGCCCCTGACATGTTTGTGTTTATATGTGCGCATGCATGGGAGCAGGGTGGGCTCAAAATTCTAAGGTGGGTTAAGTACTATAGTGTAACTTTAATTTATACAGTTTTATTCACTTACATTTTTCAGCAAGTGATTATACCAAGTGCATGGCTGCAGGTATTATTCTTTATAGTCAGTGATTGGCTCTTTAGAAAAAGGGATCCAGGTGGCTGCAGAGCCACCCAATCACTTGAATGATGCAGAGAAGGGTCAACTCTCTTTCCCATACTGGCCACTGTGGTTCATAGGCTCTCCCATTTCTCTGGGGAGCCTGAGACTGCAATTGAAAAAGGAAAATAGGGGAATATCCAGTCAAGCATCTCCCCTATGACTAATGCACCTGGAAGCAACAATAATTTAGTTCATTCTGATTTCAGAGCTCTCATTCCCTGTGCTTGATTATCTGCTTTGGAGGGCAGAACTGAGGGGGTCTAATATTCCCCTGATGTCTCCATAAAGAGTACCTGTCATCTACCTAAAGATAGCATGTGGGGGTTGTTAGCCCCCTTGCAATAGCAATAAAGATACATGAGAAAACAAAAAACAAAACTTATATTAAAACAATTAAAAGCACCCCTGTCCCCCCTGCGCCTACACAAAAATGAAAACAAGTCCCACATGCATATGCAAACAGTGATTACACCACACACATGAGGTATCACCTCAAATGTTATGCCGCGTACATGCGATTGGATTTTCCTATGGGAAATGTTGGATGTAAGCTTGTTGTTGGTAAGTCCGACCATGTGTATGCTCCATAGGACATTTGCTGCCAGACTTTCCACCAACAAATGTTGGCTAGCATGTTCTCAAATTTTCCACCAACAAATGTTTGTTGTCAGACTTTCTGATCGTTTGTACACAAGTCCATTGGACAAAAGTCCAAAGTACAAACACATATGCTTGGAATCAAGGATGAGCCAGAAGCGCTCGGTTTTGTAAAACTAGCATTCGTAATGGAGATATCACGTACGTCTTGTACATCACTACGTTCATATTTGACGTCCAAAACCCTTTGAACAAAATTCCACGTTTTTGTTGTCGAAGTCCAATCATGTGTTCGAGGCTTTAGAGTGAGAACGGCAATTCTTGGGCCATCATTCATTATTAACTCTACACTGATAACCTCTAAAGACTTTTTAAAGCACCTATGAAAAAATGTTAGATACTGTACTTTGTAGACATTTCTCAGATTTGAGTCTTCACATGTTTGTTATCTATTTGTTATCTATCTATAACTTCATCTTTTATATTTTAAAGAAACAATAGGTATTATATGGCTACCATTTTGCTTCCACAGCACAAGCTTCTGGTCCAGTATGTTCAGCTTAATCTCCTCCTGAACTGGCATATTGACCAAACCCCATGCTGCCTTAGCCTTACTGAATCTAAACATTGATAGCTTCCTTGTACTTCAGTGGCCACTACTCACACACATCCTGCTAGCGGCTCAAATACTTATTTTAAAGTACTGGAAATCCAAAGTTTCCCCCAGTCTTTCTGAACTGGTGAACATGGTGAATTCTTACTACACATTTGAATGCCTCATAGTATTCAATACCCTAAAATATGCTGCATTCTCCCATTCTTGGTGTATCTGGATGAATAAAGCCACATTTCATTATTATTATTGTTGCTTGTAACCTAGTGCTGATTCTGAGAAAATTGCTGTCTCGCTGATGAATACCTGGATCGGTACTGTACCTTTTGTTCAGAATCTTGTTATGTTACCTTTTGTTATAACTAAATTTCAATAAAAACATATTGTCCAAAATGTTTCAGGTAATAGAAGAGTATGGCTGAGGTGTGAAATTTTAATCTATTTATTTACAATGAATATTCCTGCTTTTTTGTCATACTTTTCTTAGTAAAAAAATGCAAAACACATATTTCATCAGTAAACATGTACAGTAATTAGCTATGGACTCCAGAGCCTTAGGTTTGATAAATTCATTTGTGCACGTATTTTGGTAATTTTAACACAGGAGAACCTTGTAAGGGCAAAAGCAACAATGCTAATAAAGAAACTGGATGATTAAAAATAAAATACCAATAATATTTTATTTCAACCCTTGTTGTAATTTTAACATTGCTACTATATGCAAGCAATTTCCTATAAAACCTACAGTATATTGCTAGTAACAAATGCATGCAATACTTTTTAATGCACCCAAACACAATAAAATCTCAAAATGTTCTGTAAAATATAAAAGGCATGACTAAATTTGAGTAAATAATTAAGTAAATTAATTTATCAAATTCATCAAAACTTAAATTGCGTATGTCCCCAAAATGCCAATAAATTGATACACAAAATTGTTAAAAGTTAAAGCTGATCTCCGTCTCATTTTAAATAATTTGTTTGGGTCAAGTTGGCTAACAGGTGTGCCTGCTGGGCATGCTGTGTAAACCATATGCATCATCAGCTACAGTACACCCTGTACCGGTATAAAGCCTTGTTGTCCAGCTTTGAGGTTCCAGCTTCTCATTCCACACCAGGTACTCAACTGAGTCAGGCTGATCACTGCTCAGCCATTAATTGTTGTTTTATGTTTGCGTGCTAGAACTACAAGCACATTTGGATTCATATGTGCATGCATAGAGGGGCAGGAGGGCCTAAAATTAGTTTTTCTTTTCAAATTCATTTTATAACTTTTTTTTTGCATCTTTTAATTAAAGGGTAACTTTTGTGGGAAAAAAAGCAAAAAAAAAAAAAATAGGGACTGTGATTTTTGTGTGATAGGTCCTCTTTACATCCAGAAACATGCATATGTATGTATGCATGGTCATGTATGTATGCATGTTTCCCAAGCCAGACACTTATTACTGCCGCCTCTGGGTATCAAGAAATTGGTAGTCTGACCCAGCCTTTGGTGAGTATAGGGCCATGCATTTTTGGACCCTCTTGACTAATTGTCATGATACCATGTCTATGTTGATACTTATTTGGTATACAGATGTACTACACACGCATCTACCCCTGATGAAGCGAGCATGGTCTTGTGAAACGTGTTGGGATACTTTTTATGCATGTATACTCTGAAATTTACATTTTATACCTTGATATGTGTAAAGACATTTTCTACTGTATTTATCATTTCAGTGGCTAGGCTATGATTCATGTTTATGTTTGCATGACTATTTTAAAACATTTTGAGACTGCATTTACTCTGTCAATTGTTGGCTAAACACATTCACCTCATTTAAAGTCCCGAGGAGATTTCCTGTTTTGTGTTTCATATATTGGGATTGAGGTGGTTTGCGGGTGACATCAGACCTTTTCCTTTTTGTCTATGCATACACACTCTCCCATTGTACATGTTCCTGGATGCAAGATATGGTGCTGCAGTGACCACCAGCTGGGTACTAGAATACAGCGCAAGGATCTCCAAAATAGCTTCCAGAAAAAGGTATAAAAGCGATCATATCTCAGCATAAATTAGTAATGTTTTGATGCAATGCAGAACCACTTATTTAGGCATGTTCTCTTTGTGAGAGAATTATAGGTCTGTTGGACACCGAATACCTCCTTCAGATTTTGCTTTAACAGACCAAGTACATAAAGAGCACTTCCTAATTCATGCATCACAGGTGAGAGAATTTGAATGTTTGTTTACTTGTAGAAGTGATCTGGACGCTTTAGAGCTGTCTGATTCACTTATATTTAAAAACCTGAAGCTGGCTCTTCAAAATGTAAACAAACCCATGGCTGTAACTGCGGAGTTTGTTTACATCCTGATACCGACGCACCATAATGCCCCTTTCACAAAGGCTGCTCAATCAGGTCTGTCTGTCAGTCTTTTAGGCGGACCTGATCAGACCCCCCCCAGTCTCCCCTATGGACATACGGATGTCAGTGGTGAAATGAGTGCTGCCATCCGCTGCTATTCGATCCTGTCCGCAAAATCCAGACAGAAGATGGTCCTATTTTTCATCCGCCCGGTGAATCAGATATAATCGGATGAAAACAGACAGGCGGCCTGTTTTCACCAGATTTTACCCATAGAGGAGAGCGGGATTGTGTCCCTTTCCGCTCTGCACAGTGAGCAGAGGCAGACCTGTTATCTGCCTGCTCAGCGGGGATCAATGGAGCGATCCCCCGCTGAGCAAGCTAATTCCATCCCACGGAGGCACCCGTGCAAAAGAGGCCTAATACTTACCATGATGGCAGTAAAAGGGCTTAAATTCTACATTACATGCACTATTTTATGGCTTACACAAACAATATATATAGATATGTATATATATATATATATATATATATATACATATCTATCTATCTATCTATCTATCTATCTATCTATCTATCTATAGATAGATAGATAGATAGATAGATAGATAGATATGTATATATATATATATATATATATATATATATATATATATATATATATATATATATATATATATATATATATATATATATATATATAGATATAGATATAGATATAGATATAGATAGATAGATAGATAGATAGATAGATAGATAGATAGATAGATAGATAGATAGATAGATAGATAGATAGATAGATAGATAGATAGATAGATAGATAGATAGATATATTGATATAGATATATATAGCTATATATTATCACAGATATATTAGTGCTATGCATGCTAAAGTGTAATGGCAATCAATACTTTTTTATTAGGGTGGCAAAGGCTTAACAATTTGTTAAGCTTGTATTTCTGTGATTTTGCTGGGGAAATTACCTTTCACTTTCTTTCCCACATTCTGTGTCATCTGGAAATAATGTGAAGGAAAATATCTCCAAAAGAAAGGACAGAACAATAAATAATTGGCAGCAATTCTAGCCCTTATCTAATCTATATGGAACTATTATAATGCAGAGAGATTTATTTTTGGAACCATAGAACGTTTGGAAGATAAAAACTGTTTAGTAATGTGTACATATGTTTTAAAAATAGAAAGTACTCATGTACACAGTATATGCTGAGTATACCTGCAATGTGGAAAGAAAGAATTTTGTGTTTGGATTTCGAATGTCAGTGTATCCATGGGAGTAGTACTCCTCCTAGTGGCAAACATATTTAATGCATCCACTCCTTATTCTTCAAAAGATCTCTGTTGGGTTATATGTTACTGTAGCTGCAAGCAATGGATATGATTCATTCTTCTTCACAGATTAAAAGGACTAGAGTACATTTAATTATAGTATAGTTTATTCTCAGGGAACGTCATCTTTCTTTGTAATATACTGTGCAATCTGCAGAAAAAACACAGGTATACAAGGGAGAGGAAAATAAACTTTAAAGAACATTTTTAATACTGTATTATGATAGTGTATTCAGTGATATGGCTCTGGGTATTATAATTAAATTATTATACCATTGTGTAGTATGCATTGCTTTTTTGTAGCCAGTAATACATTTTAATTATTATAGTGGGTGTATTTACTAGTCATGTCTAAGATGTAAAGGGTAATTCCACTTTCATAAAAAAAAAAAAGCAAATAATAAAAAAAAAAGTATATAACGTATACAATGGCATCTCAAGTCATAGTGTAATTGAATTATTAAAAATTACCTATCCTTTTCAACTTTTCAATCTGCATCCGCTGTAATTTTCTGTAAAATGCAATGCAATATGGGAACCTGGAGGTGTTCTGTACACAAAATGTATACAGAATATTTCCCAGAAACATAATTTCCTGCTTGCGTGATTGGCTCACTGGTTTTCCCAGAAGTCTGCACTAAGATACAAGTCAGCTTTCAGGCATCCTCTGCAAAAAAGTTACATTTTAGGTGAGCAACTACCGATAAAAGGGATTCAGACTCTGCAATTTTCCTTATTAGAACCCTGCAGGTGCAGCAGCTGGTTGATAATTATAAAACCACTCCCATACAGATTCACTTTCCATATAGACACAGACAAAACACAGTGATTGCTTTTGAATAACAAAATTTGTTAAAATCCTTATAACGTACATAGATCACCCAGGGGGGAATGTTTTTGTATTTTAAGGATTTCAAGCAGGATTAAATGAACAACCTCCCCGACCCACTGTAACTTGATCGCATGAAGATTTGCTTATTCCTGCTTCTTACATCAATATGCTCCCTAACTTGTTAGCGTGTGTTCACTAAAGCACAACTAACTGGTTTCTTACACTGCTTCTCCTCCTCCCATGGAATTACAGAGACTGATACCATGTCATATTCAAGTACTTACAGTGCTTGTATTTAAAAAAATATATATATATATCTGCCCCAGGAGTGTGCCCTAGTAGCTCACCTTAAACAAAGACCACAACAGGTATAGTGGAACTTTAGTATACATATCCTTAATGGGAGTTCATGTTCCACTCTCCTCTCCTGCATCAGAATCCACAGCTGGTCTGACAAGGCTTTAATATATGGATCCTTTATGGACAATCACATTCCACTCTCCTCTCCTTATAGCATAAACCCAGGGATGTGGTATATGGCTCAGCGATCAAGGATACATATCCGCTATGCTTTATTAGAGCTTCTTGATACTGGAAATTAAGTTACACTCTGCAAGTGCAGCTGCTCCAGAGCTTAGTAAATGAAGTAATGCTACATTCTTCAAAGAATACCCAATCACGTGCAAGGAAAATAAAGAAAAATATATATGCATTTTTGCTTGCACATGATTGGATGATGGAAGTCAGCAGAGCTTCTTCTCATTTACTAAGCTCGGGAACAACTGCACTTGCAGAGTACAATTTCACTTTACAAAGTGCAGTCTGATTCCCTTTAGCAAGTCAACGGCATTGTCCAGTGTGATAAAATGTTGATTTCTGCTATGAATGGCAGAGTCAGAATTGGACATACACACAATGAATCTTTTTTTGTTTACAAACTTGTATTTGCTTTGCCTATAGCGATGGAGGCATGTTGTACTTGCTGGCATTATTGACTACATTTTTACACATTATATTATAGCTGGCAGACCTTAATTTATGGTGTGTGATAGTATGTATAGTAGGTTGTACAGAGTCCTTGTGTCTACTTATTGTTATATATTTATTATATGCTGTATACTATTTTCTGGCTCAGTCATATGTTTTTGTTCCAATGTGGCCAGGGCTTTGTGAGCTTATGGGGTTAATTTGTCTTCCCCTGGAGCTGCGATACACACTGGGAGCTCTCCCCTTTTGCCCAATGCGCATCTATGTCAAGCCTTGTACCCATCATGCCAGGACTTGTGGCACCGGTGTATCCCATTAGACATTTGCATACTGAGAGAATTTCTTTGGCGCCAATGCAGGGCAGCTTCCGCTGCTTAATTGATGATGCCTCCTCTCACTGCCCACACCAGCAGGATGTTGGGGAGTACCCAAGGTCACTATTTATTACATCTCCTACTCTCATTTGCACAGGACAACTTTGTGTTGCTCCTTTTTTTTCTGGGACATCTATTTAAGACTTGGATCATGACTTCCACATAGGAAGCGGCTTCCTATAATGGTGAACTGAAAAGAGGAGAAGCCTGGCGTGCCAGTGGGGAACCCCAGACATGGAGGTTCAGTGTTGCTCTGTGCACATAGCAGGTAAGTATAACATGGTTATCATTTGAAAAAAAAAAGGCAGCCTTTACAAATGCTTTGCCTTATGTTAAGATGCATTGGGTCTTAAAGAGGAAGTAAACCCTAATGGGTTTACTTCCTCTTTGTCTCCCTGCAAAGGTAAAGCATAATGGGCTACTATGCATCGCCATAGACATCTGTGACTGTCTTTTAGTAAATATCTCCTAAACCATGTAGGTTTAGGAGATATTTCTTGGACCTACAGGTAAATCTTAATATAGGCTTACCTGCAGGCCAAAGTGGTTTGTAAGGGTTTACAACCACTTTAAATGAGTCAACAATAGTTGCTGTATTTAAATGTTTTAATGAAAGTTGGATAACAGGATGACAGAGACTTATGGATTTTGGAGAGTTTAGGATGGTTTGATTCTTAGATCCTTGTGTTTTCCAGGTATGTATCATATACTTTTGACAAGTATGTGTACGTATGTGTGTACATACAGTACATGTGTACAAAAAATTGTATTGACAGAGTTCTAGCCTTTGAATAGAATAGTTTACATGTATTCGCTGTATACAAATACGTTCATTGGCTTTTCCCAGTTTTTTATCTTTTTGCAATCATGTTAATATTTAAAATGATGTGAGTCATACAGTACTTTAAGTTATTTGCTTGATTCTGAACTTTACTTTTTAAACTTCCTAACTTTTTCACTTACTTAGTCTATCATGCACTTTACTGAGATTTTAGCTGTAATCATACATATTACTATACATAATTTACTTTTCGAATGACTACTTCCAGCTCTAGACCACAATTTATGCATGCATTAAATAATTCCAGATCACTTAGTCCTGCATTTTTTGCAAATATGAATATTACAATTAAGAGCAATGAGTGTTCCAACAGTACATGTTTAAAGTAAGAGAACCCTATGTTTAACTCCAACTTTAGACCATGCAATTTACAAATACTCTGGTTCCTCCCCAGATTTAAAAAACATTGGTACAATTATTATGTCAAAATGTAGACATTTTTTAGCTACTTTATATTTTTCTGTTCTGATCTTTGGGAAGGAAAATGGCAGGCATTCTATGTATGCACATGCAGTTAAACTTCAACTCCAATTAACTCTATGCCTATAGAAATTATGTGGACTGACTGTTGGGAAGGATTGGTTCTTTCTGTAGTGAGTGCTATGGGCAGTGATACAGTTTCCAAGTAAGCCAGTATCTTCAACTAGGTTCAGTCTTACAGATAAGAAGCTGTGCTTCTATATTGAAAAACCTGTAAATCATTGAAGACTGGAAATATCAGGCAGAGATCAAAGCTTGGCCATAACACAGATCTCCCCCAGCAGGCAGTGCTGATATGATAATAATAAAACTACATGGAGGAATTTGGATGACTGGTCCCCCTTCCTATTTGTAAGCTACTGCAGTGACCGATCCTCATAACAGCAAACAGATTTCTGGATAAATACACCAATAAATGCAATAAGACACATGATCCTAGATAAGAAACACCTTTCACTATCTAAAAGTAATTGGTTAAAGTGGTAGTAAACCGCCAGTGATTTTTTAAACCTGCAAGTTAAAGTTATGATGTGCTAGTATGCACCGCATACTAGCACATTATGTGAAGCCTACCTTAGAATGAAGCCCTCCAGCAGCACGCTGTCTTTGCTGACAGTGCTTTTCGTCTTTTCCCTGGTCTTCCTTCAAGATTCACAGACTCTGTGTGAGCGGCCAGAGCCACGATGAAGTCACTCCCATGCATTTGTCTTGGGAGCCACCATTTACGGCACAGGACTCTGAAGGAACAGCCTGGGTGGCCATTTCCTCAGAATGCATGCACCGGTAATGCTACCCACTGCGTGTACAGTAAATATTTAGGAGATGTTTACAGTACCTATAGGTAAGCCTTATTATAGGTTTACCTATAGGTAAGATTCATGCATGGGAGTTTTTCTCCGACTTTAACAAAATATTGAAACATATCTATTCCTGTTACAACAAGCACAAATGTGATTTCTCTGATTTGGACCATGGAAAATAATAATACTGTTTAGTATCTGATGGGAATGGGCCAACACGGACACTACCATAAAGTAAAATGTGTACATACTGTATAATATTTACATAAAAAGAATAACAGGCCTTATACAGTAGGTGCCGCCGATATTGTGTTTCCAGTGCAATACTGTCGTGCTGGTTCCCGGTGACAGGCTTCTCTAACCAGCAATAGGAAAATGTAATTTTCCTATAGTATCGCCTCACTCATGAAGCCTGCATGCCTTCTCGGGGGCATACCAAGCCCTTAGGTCCGGTAGGGGTCTGCGGGCGGGGGGCTTATCGGAATCTGGGAGCCCCCTTTAATAAGGGGGCCCCCGGATCCCGGCCCCCCACCATATGTGAATGAGTATGGGGTACAATGTACCCCTACCCATTCACCTGTGAAAAAAATGTACAAAAAAAACAACACACAAGGGACTCCGGGACTGTGACATCGTAAGGGGGCGGGGTCACCATGTAACATCAACTGGTGACCCCGTCCCTTGTCCCTATATAAGTCGCCACGCACTGCGTCCCTGGCATTGCGGTCAGAGAGAGCGTCAAGTCAACATCTCCAGAAGAAGAAGAAGAACGGAAGGCGGCGGCGGCGACAGCGGCAAAAGACCGGGCCACCACTAGTAAAAGAGCTGGAAAAAGAAGCGGTGGCCCGGCAAGAAGAACCGAAGAGGGGGACAAGACCCCCAAAGTCGGAAGAAGAGGGCGGCGACGAAGAAGAAAGCCGGGCTCCTCCGCTAGCAAAAGAGCTAGCAGAAGATAGAGGAGGAGTCCTGCGAGAAGACCCCCGAAGACAGACAGAAGACCCTCGGAGCTGTGCAATAAACTATTTTAACCCTTGTGTGTTGTGTTTTTTTGTACATTTTTTTCACAGGTGAATGGGTAGGGGTACATTGTACCCCATACTCATTCACATAGGGTGGGGGGCCGTGATCTGGGGGCCCCCTTATTAAAGGGGGCTCCCAGATTCTGATAAGCCCCCCGCCCGCAGACCCCGACAACCAACGGCCAGGGAAGAGGCCCTTGTCCTCATCAACATGGGGACAAGGTGCTTTGGGGTGGCACCCCCCATGTTGAGGGCATGCAGCCTGGTACGGCTCAGGAGGGGGGGGGGGGCGCTCGCTCGTCCCCACCCCCTTTCCTGACCGGCCGGGCTGCGTGCTCGGATGGGGGTCTGGTATGGATTTTGGGGGGACCCCATGCCGTTTTTTTTGGAGAACGGGATTCCCCTTAAAATCCCTTAATCCCCTTAAAATCCCTACCAGACCTAAGGGCCTGGTGTGCCTCCCAAGGGGGAACCCATGCCGTTTTTTTTTACATTTGGCGTGGAGTTCTCCCTTAGGATTCATACCGAACACAGTGCTTGGTATTGGCGGGAATCCAATTCGGATCCCCGCACCAGTGTGAACCCGGCCAGTGATGCTTGTCGCTTATCGGGAAAGGAAAAGAAACATTTTTCCTTTCCCGATGCGAGCCAGCTCCGCGCTGGCTCCCACGATGGGGCTCGTAGGGTGTCAATCTCGCCGATAGAAGCGGCGAGATTGACACAATATTGCGGTCACCTACTGTACAGTAAAAAGTTCTATAGATAATTATATAGCAGATAAAACATAAATGGACTATTTCTCACCTGAATGTTTGCTTGGGCTGTTAAATGGGGCAGGTTTTGACCATGTATATCCATATATAAATCAACAGATCTAGCCACTAAATCTGCTAATAAACAGCTGAGCCTTTTTCAGATATGCAACATCGTAAGAGATTAATTCTGGTCACCAAACGAAAAATTGCTTCTTCCCATAGCACTGTGATATCATTACTTTTTTGGCCGGATTATAAATGAAATATGGATCACAGCTGATCTGGAACCCTGTTATCAGAGGGTCAGGGGCTAGGAATGTAGTACTGGAAGCAAGTAACTGTCACTTGTCATTCCTTTTTTCCTACTTACTGTATATCAACATCAAGCTTATCATGCCATGGGCTTATACTTTTTTTATTTATTTATTAATTTTTTAAGTTAATTTAGGCATTAGGCACTATTTTGAGATTTTGTACTATTTTGGTAAGGTCACAAGCTGATTATTAGTCTGTCCAAGACACACAGCTGACCAGGAAAAGTACTCTTGTATGGGGAAAAAAATATTCAATCAAAAAAAATAAATAAATAAAGTGTTGGGAAACTGGTTGTAATGTTTCTAGTTTTTAGGTAGTCAAGATAAAATAAATTCTAGACTAGACTGTGCATCACATGTTAATGTATATTTTTAGATTATGAGCATGCATATGCTTACATTTAGATGGTGGGAGATCTTTTTTCAGAAATTGGATCATTTCCTAAACTTTTAAACAATCTATTGTTCATGGGCAGTGTATTTGTGATCCACATAATTGATCTTTAGTAATTAGTTTTCTTTCCTTTTTCATTCCCTTTCAGGTGCAGAATGAATCTGTCAGGCTAGAGTCCAAAAAATTAGGATTTGTTATGCTCAAATTGCGCTGTGTTTCTTTTGTATAATTTTATACTGTTAAACACTTGTAAATCAGGACAAAAAAAGGAGACAAGAAGAGCCTCTCTGATATTTAAATCCCTTCTTGAAATGATTTGTACGTAAAATCAGCGAGAGCCCATGTACTGCATATATTCTGGCTGTAACTTGATACTTGGCACATTAAGCCAGGGAATTTGAATATTAAGGTATATGGATGTGTTACAGGCATATTAACTGTGAAAATACACTTACTAGTCTATTCTAGTCCTAAAAGCAACACATGACAAAAACATGATATGTTGCTGGTTGATGCTGTATTAAAGCCTTACCACTACACAACAGTTTTAGTTAAAAAAATGAATTTGTTGATAAAATGTATAATACATTGCCAAAAATGTGTTACTCTGCTGTGTTCAAATAAAGCTTAATTTACCAATCTGGACAGACCATAGAAAACAACACTATATTTACAATGTATACTATCTTGCTCAATATTGATGGCATATAATAATATTTTTTATTTTGCATAAAAAATATGACTACTAATGCATTTATTGTGACTTCTGTTGTTAAAGAAGAAAACAAAAAGAAGAAAAGGAAAAATGTCATGTGATTCTGTTAGGGCAGCCCTGGGGTGTATGACATGTTGGTCTTGTAATCTGAGATTTTAGCAACACCTTTCTTCCACAGATCTTGCTGTACTGATTCATGCGTGTCAAATCGTATGAGTCTTCAAAGAGTAATATGCAAATAACAAACAGCAACTGTTGTCTCTCTGGTTAATAAAACATGGCTGCAGAATACAGTTCCACGCAGAATATAAGTATTATGCCCTGTACACACGGTCGGACATTCCAACGACAAAATCCGCCTGAAAAAATCCCACAGATTTGGTCCAAACTTGTCTTGCATACACACGGTTGCACAAAGTTGTCAGAAAATCTGATCGTTCAGAACGCGGTGACGTACAACACATACGACGGGACTATAAAGATGGCAGTAGCCAATAGCTTTTGTCTCGTAATTTATTCTGAGCATGTGTGGCACTTTTCCATCAGAATTATCTACACACGATCAGAATTTAAACGATCGGATTTTGTTGTCAGAAAATCTTAGATCCTGCTCTCAAACTTTGTGTGTCGGAAATTCAGACGGAAAAAGTCAGATGGAACCCACACACGATCGGATTTTCCGACAACATCTGATGGCACATTTTCCGTTGGAAAGTTTGACTGTGTGTACAGGGAATTAGATAGTTAGAGTCTGCACCAACTCTAGTACTTGAAGTATATATCGACCCAATCAGCAATATCTGTATAAGCATTAGTATGTTAATATAATTTCTACTGTATTTTTTGTTTTGCTGTGAAAATTGCTGCTTTCCTTAAATAATAACTGGTTATCCTATTACGGAGGTCCTTGTTCAAGCATTTCCTGTTGAAGGATGACAACACTCTGATATTGTCTCCATAATGTGCTCCTGTGTTGTCACATAGGCTCCAGATGGAAGCTAAGGCCACAGCTGTTGGAAGTGGAATGATTTCATTTATTTAAAAGATCCCAAAAAGTATGTACAGGGGGTCCCCGGGTTACAAACAAGATAGGGACTGTAGGTTTGTTCTTAAGTTGAATCTGTTAGTAAGTCAGAACAGGTACATTTTTTAAGTGTAGCTACAGCCAAAAAATCTATTTTTAAGCTTTTTGGATAACATGGGGAAGGGTTATCACCCCTGTAACATTTGTTTAGCTGTCTGTGCACGTGTACAGAAGATTTCACCTCACTTTCTGTCCCAATGAGAATTGGATTTTGAAAATTTTGGGCTGTTAGGGAAACAAGGATTGGTGATAAAGCATCAGTGGGGACACCTTTTTTCCCATATTAACTCTTACAAGAGAGAATTTCCCTTCCTAGAGGGAGATTTCCTCTTACTTCCTGTTATCTCCCTCCGTTTGTAAGTAGGAGTCGTTTGTAAGTCGGATGTTTGTAAGTAAGGGTCCCCTTGTACTATATATTTTGTAAATGTCTATTTTATTAACACAAGACACTGAATGAAACCCAGTAGCCTTGTGTAAAAAATTAAGCCTTTGTTCAGAATATGCAATACTTTTTTCTGCAAAATAATGAATTACTTGATTTATATATTAAATTACAATATTACATTTTGGTAACTATTATAGATAAGGCATCATACGCAAAAACTGTTTTAGGACAATGAATGTCTCCACAAGAAGCATACTTTAGAAAGTGAGAAGGGCAATCTTTTCCATTTTAGCTTTGGCATTAAAACTAACATTTCCACATATACTCCATAGCTAGCATATTGTGTTCTGCTTCTTCCAATTAAGATATATTATGTTGAACAGTTGCATTAACCATCCAGTTTCTACAAACCTGTTATAAAATTAATAGCTAGCTGTGAAGAGATTGGAGCTCTTCAAAAATTGTTCTGCTACACATGAATAAGACAGGTCAAAGGACATTCTGCAATTTAAGGAAAATTTTCTAGTATTGCCTTAAATAAAGACTTCACCTGTTCATTTTTTTATTAAGTGGAAAGTATGTAATCATTATCTGTAAGATGGTGTTTAGAAACACTGGCTATGTTTTAAAATGAAATACAGTTGAAGTGGAGGGTTCCTGGGAAACTGGAATTCTCCCTTTTCCCATTTTGAGTAAACCTTTGTGTAATTTACAAACAATACAGGATATGACTTACTGCTTTAATTTGCATTCATACTGTTGCATTTTTTGTACACAAACATTTTTATTAATGTATTTGAGCAACTACATAACGATAAATGTACAGAACGATTAAGGAGTGCATTCAAGAACCAATGTGTGATTGTACAGGTATACAGCTCTCATTGTAACATTAAGTAAGAAAAATAATAAAATAACTACTTTCCAAATGAAGAAAATCTGAGTAAAGTAACAGCATTGCTTCTGCAAAATAAGAAAAATGACCAAATGGAAGACATGTTCTAGACAGAAAATTTTGCAAAATAATTGAATCGACATTACTGAATGTGACAACTTCCAGAATTACCAAATAATCTAATAAGCACAAGTGGGGGGAAAAGGAAACCCTACAAACATGATTGAATAGAAATTCCAAATCATGCAGAGGAGTTATTAAAAGCAATTCTGGTCTTGACATAAAAACACATATCTTGTCAACATTGCAAGAAAACACATGTGTACACTCATTTTACATATGAGAACAAACAATTTTGTGAGCGTTTCACATGATATCCCTATGTTTTTTGACCTATATATGTAACGGTCTTCTTCAGGGGTCTTTATTCAATGCGAAAAAGAAAAAGTTTGAGTTACATTATCTCTAGTTACTGTCAGGCTAGGTGCAGATAACAAGTAACAGTTCAGGTGTGCTGATTATACAAAGAGTTCAAAGCACATACCATGAGCAGGTCTAAGCAGAGCAGGTCAGCTGGGACTTGTAGTACACCGCTGTAGACGAAGGTAGATGATTGCTGGACCTTGTAGTTCACTGCTGTAGGTGAGGATAGATGATTGCTGGACCTTGTAGTTCACTGCTGTAGATGAGGATAGATGATTGCTGGACCTTGTGGTTCACTGCTGCAGATGAGGGTACTAGTAGAATCAGGAAAAGCATAGTCTAGGCAAGCTGGGTCATACACAGGTAGATCAGAATCCAAACGGTACAGAATCAGAAGCAAGTAAGGAGGGTCAAACAAGCCAGGTCAAACACGAAAGTCACAGAGCAAATATCAGCTGGATCAAACACGAGTGAACTCTAACACGAGCACTGACTGAATGCTGATACAGGTGATTTAAACGTGAGCTGGCCAATCACTGTTGTTTCCCAGACACAGGCTGTGTCAGGTGAGTTGTGCTGGGTCCTAAAGGGATTCTAGTACTGACAGTACCCCCCCCTTTCTCGAGGGGTTGCTCCTGCACCCCCAGGCTTACTTGGATAACGGAGATGGAACTTCTTCTTAAGTCGATCAGCATGAAGATCACGATCTGGTACCCAAGATCGATCCTCTGGGCCGAACCCTTTCCAATGAACAAGATATTGTAAGGAATTGCCCACTCGTCTGGAATCAAGAATAAATGCCACTTCATATTCTTGACTGTCCAACACATCCACAGGTTCTGGTTCATTTACTAGGAGGCTGGAATGAACAGGTTTCAACAATGAAACATGAAAGACATTTGGAATGTGCATGGATGGGGGCAGTTTTAATCTGTAAGACACAGGATTAACAATCTCCGAGATTTCATAAGGCCCGATGAATTTCGGGCCAAGCTTTTTAGATGGCACATGCAGGGACAGATTCCGAGATGATAACCACACTTTGTCACCAACATTATATTCTGGTGCCTTTGAGCGCTTCTTGTCAGCAGTTTTCTTAAAAGCCTGCACAGAGCGGGAAATAGCATGATTTACATCGGACCAGATTTTGGAGAAATGTTCAATCGTGGTGTTGGCATCTGGAACATCAGAGGGCGGAAGATCAAAGGAGCACACACGAGGATGCAACCCATAAACACAAAAGAAAGGAGAGGTCCCTGTAGATGTGCTGGCACAATTATTAAAGGCAAACTCTGCCCATGGAAGGATGTTGACCCACTTCACCTCATCTTTGGCCATCAGACACCGTACCATCTTCTCTAGAGTCTGATTAGTCCTTTCTGTTTGGCCATTAGTCTCAGGATGATATGCTGAAGAATATGATAATTTAATCCCCAGCTGAGAGCAAAGGGCCTTCCAAAACTGGGCTATAAACTGAGAGCCATGGTCAGAGACAATGTTAACTGGTGCCCCATGGAGCCTGAAAATGTGCTTAACGAATAAAGATGCCAGTTCTTTAGCAGATGGAAGCTTCGGAAGCGGAACAAAGTGGGCCATCTTACTGAACCTGTCTACCACCACCCAGATCGTGGAACATCCCTGGGACAGAGGCAAGTCTGTGATAAAGTCCATAGATAAATGGGTCCAGGGACAGGTAGGTATTGGTAGAGGACGAAGGAGACCGGGGGGCTTAGAGGTACTGCTCTTGCTTCTGGCGCAAACTTCACAGGCCTGGACAAAGGCTAACACATCCTGCCTAAGCGATGGCCACCAGAGGTTTGCGAGAGACAATCTCAAAAGTTTGTCTAAACCCTGGATGTGCTGCAGGTTTTGATGCATGTACTTGTTGCAATACCTGCAAACGAAGAGCCAGGGGCACAAAGAGCATACCAGAGGGAGTGGAGGGAGGGGCTTCAGCCTGTGCTGGTAACAAGGCCTCAGAGATGTCAGTCTGGGTAAAAGCCAAAATCCTATCCTCAGAGATAATGGGTTGAGGAGGAAGCGGAGGAGGAGACTCTGATAAAAGCTGCGAGACAAGGCATCGGTCTTAATGTTTTTTGGACCTGGTAAATAAGAAATTGTAAAGTCAAATCTGGAGAATGACCACCTGACTTGACGCAAGTTCAGTCTTTTAGCAGAACGGATATATTCAAGGTTTTTGTGGTCAGTCAGAACTATGAATGGATAGCGAGCTCCCTCCAGCCAATGTCTCCACTCCTCTAAAGCTAGCTTTATGGCTAAAAGTTCTCTGTTGCCTATATCGTAATTGCGCTCTGCTGGGGAATATTTACGGGACAAGAAGGCACAAGGGTGGATGGCAGCGCTTACAGGATATTTTTGCGACAAAAGCGCCCCCACTCCTACTTCAGATGCATCTACCTCTACAATAAAAGGTAGCTCAGGAACAGGATGGCGTAGAATTGGTGCAGAGGTAAAGGCTTTCTTTAACTGGGTGAAGGCTGCCTGGGCTTCAGTAGTCCATTTAAATGTACTAGGAGTCTTCCTGGTGAGAGAGGTGATGGGATGTGCAATGGTGGCAAAGTTCTTAATGAATTTTCGATAGAAATTTGCAAAGCCCAGGAAGCGTTGAACTGCCTTCAGGTCTGAAGGTGGTGCCCAGTCTAAAATGGCTTGAACCTTGGCTGGGTCCATGGTGAGGCCTGTGTCAGAAATTAGGTAACCCAGGAAAGGTACTTGTTTAACATGGAAAAGACATTTTTCAGGCTTTACAAAAAGGGAGTGAGTCTTTAGTTGGGCTAATACCGAGCAGACATGTTTCTGATGTGTTTCAAGATTGGGAGAGTAAATCAAAATATCGTCTAAATAAACAAGCATGAAGCGACCCATCATGTCACGGAAAATGTCATTCATGAAGTTCTGAAAGACGGCTGGTGCATTCCGGAGGCCGAAAGGCATGACAAGACATTCGTAATGACCATCCTTGGTGTTAAAGGCCGTCTTCCATTCATCGCCTGCACGGATTCGCACCAGATTATAGGCTCCCCTTAAATCCAGTTTGGAGAAGATTTTGGCTCCCTGGATTTGAGAGAACGACTCTGTGATGAGAGGGAGAGGATACCGATTGGGAACGGTTATTTTATTTAGACCTCTGTAATCAACACAAAGTCGCAGTCCTCCATCCTTCTTCGGGACAAAGAAGCATCCTGCTCCTGCGGGAGAAGTGGAGGGACGGATGAAACCCTTAGCTAGGTTTTCCTGGATGTATTCTTGCAAAGCAAGATTCTCTGGTTCAGACAGTGGAAAGACTCTCCCTCGAGGAGGTGTAGTGTCAGGCAAGAGGTCAATGGGACAATCATAACTGCGA
The DNA here is from genome assembly GCF_037356315.1 of Lithobates pipiens. Taxonomy (NCBI): domain Eukaryota; kingdom Metazoa; phylum Chordata; class Amphibia; order Anura; family Ranidae; genus Lithobates; species Lithobates pipiens. Next base: position 509,336,114 of record NW_027507748.1, read on the forward strand.
TGAGGAGGTAAAGTGTCAGCAATTCCTTTAGAAAACACATCCCGAAAGTCCTTATAACAAAGTGGAATCTGTTCTATTCCCACTTGACAGGTATCAAGCCGAACAAGGTGTTGGATGCAGCTCTTTTTACACTGATTGGACCAAGCCAGAATATCTCCTGTTGGCCAGTCAATTACAGGATTGTGCTTCTGAAGCCAAGGAAGGCCTAGGATCAAAGGAGTGGATGGAGAGTCAATGACAAGACAAGAAATCTTCTCCCAATGCAAAGCCCCTAATTGTAACTGGAAAGGGTTGGTGGATTCGAGCACTAGGTCTTGTGAGAGAGGCCGATTATCCACGGAGATCAGGTGGACTGGACAATCTAGAGCATGAGTTTCCAGGGACAAAGAGGTGATCAGAGTTTTATCAATAAAATTCTCAGCTGCTCCAGAATCCACCAAGGCCAGCAGTTCATGAGCCCCTGTCCCAAAGTGAATGACAGCGGGTAAAAGTATACGATTGTCCCCCTGGGGAGATGAAAGTAGACCTAAGGTGACCTCCCCGCAATCACCTAGGTCCTGGCGTTTCCCGGACGTGTAGGGCACGAACGGAGCATATGACCCTTGAGGCCACAGTATAAGCAGAGTCCCATATTACGCCTGCGTTTGTGTTCCTGGGCAGATAACCGGGTGGAGCCTAACTGCATAGGTTCTTCCTCAGATTTGACACTGGAGATGAAATAATCAGGTGGTAAGGAAGGTATACAGTTTGCCACAGCCATTGTTTGTTCTCGCCTTCTCTCTCGCTGGCGGCGGTCAATTCTAATAGCTAGACACATGGCCTCCTCCAGTGAGGCTGGGTAGGAGAAGTTGACCAGAGCGTCTTTAATAGCATCTGAAAGGCCAATTCTAAACTGGCTGCGGAGAGCTGTATCATTCCAGCCAGATTCCGGGGCCCACCTGCGAAACTCTGAGCAATACATTTCAGCTGTGGTAGTTCCTTGTTTTAAGTTACGCAGGGTCGATTCTGCAGTAGCAGCACAATCTGGATCATCATATAGCAACCCAAGGGCTTCAAAGAAGGCATCTACTGTTAGTAAGGCTGGATGGTTAGGTTCCAGGTTAAAGGCCCAAGCCTGGGGGTCACCCTGTAGTAGAGAGATAATGATTTGAACCCTCTGAGTTTCAGGGCCAGACGAGGATGGCCTCAACTTGAAATATAATTTGCAGCTGTTTTTAAAGTTGCAAAACGCTTTACGGTCACCAGAAAACCGGTCGGGCAAAGGAATTTTTGGTTCAGATGGAGTTTTAGTAATGGTGGTAGTAGAAGGAGATTGCACCTTGGTGAGCTCTGTGGCCATTTCCTGAACTTGATGTGATAAACGGCAAAGTTCTTGTGTAAACAACTGAGCCTGTTCAGGATTCATGATAGGTTTCCCTTTATGTATTGGCTCGTGTTAATGTCAGGCTAGGTGCAGATAACAAGTAACAGTTCAGGTGTGCTGATTATACAAAGAGTTCAAAGCACATACCATGAGCAGGTCTAAGCAGAGCAGGTCAGCTGGGACTTGTAGTACACCGCTGTAGACGAAGGTAGATGATTGCTGGACCTTGTAGTTCACTGCTGTAGGTGAGGATAGATGATTGCTGGACCTTGTAGTTCACTGCTGTAGATGAGGATAGATGATTGCTGGACCTTGTGGTTCACTGCTGCAGATGAGGGTACTAGTAGAATCAGGGAAGCGTAGTCTAGGCAAGCTGGGTCATACACAGGTAGATCAGAATCCAAACGGTACAGAATCAGAAGCAAGTAAGGAGGGTCAAACAAGCCGGGTCAAACACGAAAGTCACAGAGCAAATATCAGCTGGATCAAACACGAGTGAACTCTAACACGAGCACTGACTGAATGCTGATACAGGTGATTTAAACGTGAGCTGGCCAATCACTGTTGTTTCCCAGACACAGGCTGTGTCAGGTGAGTTGTGCTGGGTCCTAAAGGGATTCTAGTACTGACAGTTACATCATTTATTTTACATCATCCTTTCGTACTGATTGTGAAAGAGATGTATATATTTACCAATTCTTGACAAGAGAACTACATTTCCAGTTAAATGAATTGCCATTCTTCTAAAAACATCTCCAGCCTAGAAGATCCCACCCCCCGAGGTGCTCCCGCACTCTCAACAAGGGCACAGACCCTCCACGGCCTCCGTACAACTTACAAGGAGTCGCCTCGGCTTATATCTGGTAATGTGACCAATCTGCCCACTTACGTTCAAAGATGTGCATGGAAACCATGAGCGTGTGGTGTACCCTTTCCATCAATCTAATAGATTCCATGCAATGGAGCATCTGTGACCATGGAACAGAGGGACATAGCTAGTTTAGGGCAATTGCCCATTGAATGACACTAAAAATTGTGTGTGCCAGCATTTGATAGCGGGGAGACCTCCGGAAGTTCTGCAAATAAGATGCACATCTGATAAGTCAAGGTCACAGGTACCCCTGTTATTTGGAGCACCATCAAAGAAGTTCGTTGCCAAATGGGTTTCCACACTGAGCAGCTCCAGAACATATGAAGAAGAATACCCCTGTTGTTACAGCCCCTTAAACATGTGTCGGGAAAAGGGGGGTAAATCTTGCAGCCTAAAAGCCTAAAAGCGTGTAATACGGTGTGTAGCTTGACAATGGTCTCATTACTAGTGAATGCCTCCTATTCTAACATAGCCATTGGTTTGGCTGTACTATTGTGATCGTTAAGGTATCAGTATAGTATAGAGTTAACATACTAGAATTTTTTTTTAATTTGTAGGTATTTATAGAATTCAGAACTGCGGAGGGCATAATTATGTTGAAGATGCTAAAATAAGCAAAAAGATGAACCTTGCAGCAGAGAATCCAGAGTCACTAGGCCCTGTGAGATCCAACTAGAAAACTCTTGAACTGTGTCGTAGGCTGGGGAGAACTGAGGGTCATCCAAGAAGGAGGCAAAGGGTGGATGACTGGAGAGTAGTTTAAATTTCACCCAATAAAGGGACCAAGAGGTAAAGGGACTGACCCACTATGCCATTAAGTGGTGCCCCATCCTTGGGGGAAACGAAGCGTAACCAAATTAGACACAGAAGGTAGAAGGGGACATCTGAGATCTTCTCAAACTGCAACCATGGAAGGAGGAGGAAGAGGTGTGCTATTGTGCCAATTGTATGAGGTGTGAAACAAAGAAGTATTTTCATAGATTGGGGCAACCAAGGCCTCCTCTAAACTGGGCCTTATACATCAACGGTCAGCCCATTTAAGGTTTCTTATTCTGCCAGATAAATTTGAACAATTCAGACTGCACCTCCATTATCGTGGAGCGTGGGACATAAAGGGGTAAGACTCTAAAGAAAAATAATCACTTAGGAAGGATCACAATTTTTCATACTGTTGCAGTTTATAGAATAGTGTGCAAGCAATAAATACTGCTAGCCACATCTTTGATGCAATTTTCAGTGTGAATGTAGTTGTAGATATTTGTTGTTTTCGTTGTCAGGAAGGACAGTTTAGGATTCGCATTAATGCCACTTTGCTACAATGTGGAGTCACAAATAAACATTTTATTTTACAATTTGTATTATATATGTATAGAGAGAGGATGAGCGAGGGAGGGGGAGGGAGAGGGAGGAAGAGAGAGCAACACATACTTAGAATACTTGCAAGTTGTAAATTAGATAAAGCTTGAGTGCGATAACCAGCCTTGAAAAAACTGTTTTGCTAATATGCTTTTGAAAATCCTGTGACTACCTCTCTTTACCAGCCATGAAGTTCCTCCTTTCAAAAATATATGGACAAAATTAGTTCCCACATTTCTATACTGATTGGATTCTTTTAAGAACACACAATCAGACTAACTCTGGTCCTCCAAAATTCATTCAATTCAACCCATATTTGAAAAGAAAATACACCTATATTGTCAAGAAGGATCTACTGTGGCCCAAAAATCAGGAATGTCCTCTGTGTATCTCTCATACAATGTGTCCTGATATTTTACTGGCTGCATGCATGTTCTGGGTCACTCCCTAGTAGTAAGAATGAGCTTCAGGGTTTAAGTTCAATTGGAAATTTAGTTGTTTGAGATTTGTTAAATAGGCCACATTTGGCCTGTTGAAGCACTTAAACTGCTGCTTAAGCCATCTTCTTTTTTCTTCCACACCAAACCTTTGTTGTAAAAGAATAAGGGGCTAGTATGGATATTTGGGGAACCAATGTCATTATATGTATATATATATATATATATATATATTGTGCCTTCCTCCTGAAACATGCAAGGTGCCCTGCAAAATAAAAAAAAAGCGTGAGAGCACCTCCAAATTGGGCAGGCAATAGGTGATGTGATTTTGCAGATAAGAAAATCACTTTATTTTATTTTCCATGGAGCTATTGTATTTTCTGGCGGGGGGTTGGCGAGGGGAGCTGTTCCTGCCTGGAGAAGACAGAGATTATTGCAATCGGCTCCAGTCACTGGCAATAATTGCATTAAAATTCAAATCTGCTGATTGTACCCAAGTAGATTGATGGATCAACTTGGCTACAATCAGCCTGTCCATAAATGGTTTGAATCTTGGCTGGTCCCTGCTGAGCTGCTTAAATTTATAACCATCTATGGCTGGCTATAGTCAGACATCTTTATTGATTTTCCGAAAAGGGGTGGTAGGGGGCAGTATTCATCGCGTAAACCATATCAGGTCACGTGATCTCACCATCCCCACCCTGACAAGGCACTTTATCCCTATGTTAAATAAGTCAAGAGCCTCATCTCTGACCCAGTGGATATATGGTTTCTGAGGGTACTTGTAAATAAGAGGCTCCCAGAAATATACAACCCACAAAAATTAGAAAGGGATACATAGTACCCTCTGTTGCTCATTCACAAAAAGAACAATTTACATAAAAACAGTTACACCATAACAAAGTCCTTCCTGTGAGTTTAAGCTGTTTTGATTCTGCCCCATAGGGACACCTTATCACACCAGGCTGGGCTCAGAGGAAAATGCTGCAGACAGCCTTGTCTTTTTATTACACATTTCCAACCTCTGCAGCATTATAGGCCCATCCATCCCCAGAAAAAGAGGACGAGGACCCAATACGGGTGAAACATCTGCTAAAGAGGGTTTTCCTGTCCTTCTGACAGTGTTAATGTTTGTTGGTTTTTCCTTATTTTTGTCCATACACACAATCATAGTGGAATTATTATACCTACCGTATATACTCGAGTATAGGCCGACCCGAATATAAGCCGAGGCCCCCAATTTACCCCCAAAAAACTGGAAAAAATTATTGACTCGTGTATAAGCCGAGGGTGAGACATGCCTGTCCATCCCTGTGTGTCCGTCCATCCCTGTGGGTCCATCCATCCCTGTGTGTGTGTCCATGCATCCGTGTGTGTGTGTGTGTGTGTCCATGCATCCGTGTGTGTGTGTGTGTGTGTGTGTCCATGCATCCGTGTGTGTGTGTGTGTGTGTGTGTGTGTGTGTGTGTGTGTGTGTGTGTGTGTGTGTGTGTCCGTGCAGCCTACCTGTGTCCAGCCTGCCTGTGTCCGTCCAGCCTGTGTCCGTCCAGCCTGCGTCCCGTCCAGCCTGCGTCCCGTCCAGCCTGCGTCCCGTCCCGGCCCGGCCCGTCCCGTCCCGTCCCGGCCCGGCCCGTCCCGTCCCGAGCCGAGCCTCCGTCCTTCAGCTCTTCGTCGGCGGCTATTCTAGGATTCAAAAGCCGCGCCTCCGTCGGTGATAGGCGGAACACTCAATTTCCCACTGACTGCTGTTCCGCCTATCGGATGTCCGTGATAGGCGGAACACTCAATTTCCCAGCAGCCTGTGTTCCGCCTATCACGGGCATCGTCTCATCCTCGTCCGTAGTACGAGGATGAGACGATGCCCGTGATAGGCGGAACACAGGCTGCTGGGAAATTCAGTGTTCCGCCTATCACAGGCGAAGGCGGAGGCGCGGCGTTTGAATGTTAGAATGGCCACTGTCTGTCTGCTCGATACGCTGATCGAGCAGGCAGACAGCGATGACTCGAGTATAAGCCGAGGGGGGCACTTTCAGCCTCAAAAAAGAGGCTGAAAATCTCGGCTTATACTCGAGTATATACGGTAAGTAAGATTGGCCATGCAAAGTTCAGTAACACACACCCTAATTACCAGCTAACACTAACACCACAACTTGTACATGGCATATCCCCAGCTGGTAGATGAATATCAACAAACTAATCATATAACCAAATATGACCATGTCAATTATGTAATATCTTGCTTTTTTATCTTAAAGATTTTGTCTCCCTCCTCAGATCCTCACATACACAGGGCCAAGTGGGGATGAGGTATTTTTCCCAATCATATAGGGACAAGATGTCCTGTCAGAGGGGCCCCTCCTAGCCAAGTACCCTCCTAATGCTAAGGGTGTGTGGCTTTATATGGATAAGGAAAGAGAACTACATTCTCACTACCCCCTTTCCTGGCCAGACAGGCTACATGATTGGATTAGAGTCTGATATGGGTTTTGTGGAGAGACCCACCAATTATATTTCTTCTGAAGTCCCCATCAAAGATAATGTTGTGGTATAGATTTTTGGAGAACCTCACTTGATACCACTTAAAAATCCATACCATGACACTGTCTAGAATTAAGCTCTGGTATGGATTTGCCATTTGCCTTATGGATTTACCCATGCCCTTTTTTGACTAAAGCTTGCAGATTGGCCTTGAAAAAGGATGAAAAAAATACAATCTTTGCCTTCTATATACTTCAATAGGGTTCAGGCACAATATTCAGGGTTTTTATATTTGCTAATTTCTTTAACAAATGCCATGTGAACTGAAATTGTATTGGTACAACTAGTAATGAACAAGAAATTGAGCAAAGAAAAAGTACCCATTGACTCTATATCTAATGCTGACATATGTGCATTGACGTGCACATGGCACTTGTATTAAGCCTGTCTCTCACCTTACAGGCTTTCCCACAAATGATTCAGGAAGGGGTAGTGGATTGGTAGCACCAGCATGGACACCTTGATACGGTATCGGTCTTGATCTTTATCCACATAAGACAACGATCCTCACAAGCTTCTCTTTTGGCATACTTAACCTGCGCATTTTTGTTTTGAATGAGCTGTCAATTGACTTCAAATATAGCCTACATTATCTTTACCAGGGCAGTGTACTGCAGCACATAAAGTAATCACATCTATACTTTCTTATGCACTGTAGTGTAGGTGTAATTTGCTGTACTTCAGTACAGTATGTGTGTTGCAGAGTCATTCTTTATGATGTACACTGAAACACAACATACAGCAACACAACATATCCATTAATTGAAATGCACATTATACTAAGTTAAACCTCAATGCATATGTGTGAATGGGCTCAAAGACAAGAGCCTTATAGCTTTAAAAATAAAGTCAACAGCGCCAGCTATCACAACGCTATCTGAAGACGCCTCCTTTAAAATTTAACTTCTCATTTCTTAATTAAAACTGAACTGAAATAGTTTTCTAGAGTAGAAAGTAAAATGGTAACAGGCTGCAAATGGCATAATCTGTGTCTTTGCCATTTTCTTCCATTTAAATATTCAGCCACAGATTTTAATTGAAACATTATTTATTAAACTGCAACATTCACAATATATAATTAAAATAGTCAGAATACAGTAATTGTTCATACTGACTGATTTTATGTGCAGTTCAACATAGTGCTTTTGCTCATTAGATTTAAACTTTGTAGGAGAATTAAACATTAAAAATAACTCATATTACATATAAAGTAGATGTAAACCAACCCCAAAAACATGCTGCTGCAGTTTTTTAGACTCGAGTAACCTTAACTCAAGTAAAAAAAAAAAAAAGTTATTTTCAAAACGAATGTTACACTAAGAAAATAGCGCTTTGGACATGGCAGCAGATTACTTAGTAGATAAAAAAGAAACTTGTTTTCACTGAGTCTAAAGGCATCTGAATGTTTAATACTATGTGCTTGAGCAGCATGTTAAAAAACTGCTCAGTTCTGTTTCGACAAAATTATAATGAGTAACTATGCAATAGGAGACATTTATAAAAAGAATGTGTGTGGGCAACTTGTCTTCACATATATTGTACATTTAAGAAATTACAGTGTAAACAGTGCTACAAATGAGAAACAAAACTGCACAAACAGCATTTGTATGATCATAAATTATTCTACTACCTACTCATATGCTGCACTGTATCTTACTAATATAATGCATTTTCCACCAGCAGGCAGTGCTACACACATTGGGAATGATATTTCCTGTGTTACTACTCTTTGCGATTCCTATGGAAATCCAGCAGGAGGTGCCAAATACAATTGTTCAATGCTGCCACTGTGGTAGCAACAAAATGGGTATTATGCTCTCTTCTTGGATTTCGTATTTGAAAACAGAGAGGGACTTAACATTTCAGCATAAACCCAAAGGATTTTACTGTTTAAAGGGGTTGTAAACCCTCTTGGTTTTTGACCTTAATGCATTCTATGCATTAAGGTGAAAAACCTTTTGTGCTGCAGCAGCCCCCCAGAGTCCCCGTTTTATTTACCTGAACGTGTTTGATCACAGCCACTCCAGCCACTCTCGGATTGGATAGATTGATAGCAGCCATTGGCTCCCGCTGCTGTAGATCAAATCCAATGACGCAAGAGCCAGGGGCGGGGTCAGGAGAGAGCCCTTCTGTCTGTGCCAATGGACACAGCAGCAGTACTTGGGAGCGCCCCTGCAGTGTTCCCGTGGGAAGAGTCTCTTCATAGGGGTACTCGAGAAGAGGAGGAGCCAGGAGTGCTGCAGGGGTCTCCAGAAGAGGAGGATCAGGGCCACTCTGAGCAATTCCCTTGCACAGAGCAGGTAAGTATGACAGGTCTTTTATTAAAATGAAAAGCTTTACAATCACTTTAAAGGGTTATATCAATCCTAGATATGTGAAACAAATAAACCAATTAGGCACTTTATGTGGCTACAGCTGGCAATTATATCAGTTCGTGAAAAAAAGCAAGGACTTTTCATGTAGATATAAACTGTTGAAATCACAAATTCCATAGTACAAAATATAATAGAAATTGACCCATAAGCTAAATCTATTATTGAACATATTATGGAATAGGGCAATCTAAAAAGTGTGTTTAATAAATAATAAAATGGCTGATATGTAAATCTTTCTTTAAGACATTATATGCATAAATTACAAAAAGCTGATAAAGAATGCTTTTGTTTGATGAACAAAGGCATGTGATTATTATATTAGCACTGGTATGGTGATCACATTGCTGTGACAGAACCGACTGTCACTGTGTGTTTTGGAGGGGTCAGGGGGCTGGCATCGTACCCACAGACTATTGCCCAGCAGAGAACTAGAGACTTGGGGACAAAATGGCAGTGTAATGAAGTCTCTATTAAATTGCATCCTTTCTCCCCCACCCCCCTCTTGTTATTGTGTTTAATTATGTTAGGTCATGGCACGTAGACAAAAGGTTTTCGAGGCACATCCCAACGGGGGATGTGTAAGGTGGGGCTGCCTACTTATCATAATCCCTTAGTGTGTTTCAACTGTAGTTGCTTGAATATACAAGTGTTTCCATTGGTTCTTCCTCGTTCCCTATCCCCTCTATGACAAGGTTAAGGGGAGTGTCCCTAACTGTGTTTAAAGCTGTATGTTTTGTACTTAGTAAACAGTTTATGCTCTTCATGTTTAACCCTCAAAACCTGTGTGATTTGCCCTGTGATTGAGAAGTTGAGGGTTGGTTATGGCGAGTCTGCCAGCTGCGGGTGCGTTTGGAGAACAGGAGACACAGGTCTGGTGGAGGTGCCCAACTGGGGTATCTGAGATACATCACAATAGCTTTGTTATGCCCTGTACACACGGTCGGACTTTCTTTTTTTTTGAAAATGTTTTTTATTCAGATTTACTTCTATAAACAAGTATTTGTCATACAAGGAAGACAAAAGGTAATATATAAAGCATATACATGTTTCGAATCGTACAGTAACATGCCTAAATACCATACAAACAAGATAGGGTGTATAGGAGCGGGAGCACGGTAACCTCAGAGGCAACAAGAATAATACCATAGACTTATCATGGTGGTGTATCTATTACTCATTACTTATTACTTATTACTTAGGGGGGGTTTCTCTCTTGTCGCCCTGTTGGGTATCTTTAGGGTGCCCAGGGAGTTTGTAAGATCTCTTTTGAGATACCAGTCTGTGTATCTGAATGGCTGCATATTCGTGTGTATCTCTTCCTTAGAGAAAACATGCTCCATAAATTTGCGCCATCTTAAAAAAAAAACGTGTGGTAGATTTAAAGCTTAACAGGATGGTATCTAACCGTTCGAGGTAAAAAAGGGTTTCCAGGGCCTTTTTCACAGCCTGTAGTGAGGGCGGTGATACTTTGATCCATTGTGTTAGGATAGTTCTCCGTGCGACCAGAAGACACAGATGAACCCACTGAGGTATACAAGTAGTGTCATCCGCAAGGGGTGGTACAACAGGTGGGGTACATCCGAACAGGCATAAGAGGCGGTCTCTGGGTAGGTCGAGGTTAGCGACGTCTCGAATGAATCGTAATACTAAGTTCCAAAAATTTGTAACATGTGGGCATTCCCATAAGCGATGTAGAAGCGTGGGGCGTGGTGCCACGCACCATGTACAACGTTCCTGGTCGGGATCGGTGTGATTAATACGAAAGGGGTAGTAAGCTCTGTGCAAAATATTGAATTGAGTCTCCCTCCACGTTTCGGAGACCGTAACATGTCTGACTCTAGTGTAACCTTCCAATAACTTCATGGGGAGGTCCATATCATCAAAAATGTCAGCCCACTTTTGAAATGGTTGCAGATGGTATTTGGCAGACTGGTAGGCAATAAGAGAGGTATAAATGATAGAAATAGAGTAGTCACCATTTTGCAATACAGTATCTATGAAGGATTTCTGAAACGGGTTCGTAATGTGTCCATGGCTATTCCTCAGATAGCTGAGTAGCTGGCGGTAGTAGAAGAAGTGAGTCATTGGTAGAGAGAATTCCCGAGCCAGCACTTGGAAAGGCTTAGGTTTACCAGAGCTGTGTGAACAAACATCGTAGACCTTAGTGAGACCTTTCGTCGACCAGCAGGCAAATACGCTATGCATTGTGGACGGAAGGAACATGGGATTAGATTGGATAGGCAGATAGCGGGAAATATTGTAGGGTAGCCCCAGCAGTCTCCGCGTCTCCCTCCAAGCTATCACTGTGTCTCTAATTAGTAGATTTGATTTGAGGTGGATAGGCAATTTGTTTGGGTTCGAATGGAGGATAGCTGAAAGGGCGAACGGTGACACTGCTGCAGTTTCTAGAGAATGGTTTGAGTATCTGGACTTGCCTAATAGCCAGTCAAGTCCTTGCCTAAGTAAACATGCTAAGTTGTAAAACCGTATATTGGGCAGGCTCGCTCCTCCCTCTACCTTCGGGAGGCACAACTTATTCAAAGCAATCCTCGGCTTCTTCCCGGCCCACAAAAATTTCGTCAATGCAGAGTGAATCAACGTGATATCTGAGTGTTTAACTAGGAGAGGAATAGTCTGCATGGGGTAGAGGAATCTCGCAAATGAGACCATTTTAAAAAGATGACATCTCCCAAAGAGCGAGAGAGGAAGAGCCGCCCAAGCCTCCAGCTCCTTTACAATTTTTGATATTACCGGTGGAAAATTAAGTGAGTAAATGGTTGAGGGTGTCCGGCCAATACGTATTCCCAGATAGGTGATACTGTGAGTCGCTATCGCTAAGGGGGACTGAGAGGCCCAGGTATTGGCTAAAGTGGGTCTAAGGGACAGTATTTCACTTTTTTCAAAATTAATACGTAACCCAGAGTATCACCGAAATGTTTGGAATATGTCTGTAAGACGCCCAAAGTCCCCAGCCGGATCAGTGGAAAACAGCAGAATATCGTCCGCGAAAAGAGCGAATCGAAGCGTGTGATCCCCCACAGTTACTCCACTGATTCCGTCAGTCGAGTTGATCAACCTAGACAAAGGTTCAATGGCCAGATTGAACAACAAGGGGGAGAGAGGACAGCCCTGTCTCATCCCCTTCGTCAGGGGGATTGTGTCTGAGATGAAGTCAGATGTCACTAAACGAGCTGTCGGGGATTCGTACATACGGTGTAGGAAGTTCAGGATCGGTCCAGAAAATGCAAATTTTTCCATCACTTGAAAGAGCCAAGACAAACTAATGTTGTCGAAAGCCTTTTCGGCATCTAATGATATTATGGCTACATCTGGGTCAGGGTGGAGTTTGGCATATTCTAAGACTGTCAAAACTTTACGAATATTTAACGTAACCTAGCATCCTTTAACGAAACCCGATTGGGCCGGGTGTAAAAGGGACGGGAGTAACGATGCCAGATGGGTTGCGACAATTTTAGATAGAATTTTCACGTCTACATTAATCAATGAGATTGGTCGATACGACCCTGGGAGAGTGGGATCTCTATCTTTTTTACTAATGAGTCGTATGTATGCCTGTGTGCCCGTAGGGAGATATGGGCCTCCGTCCCACATCACCCTAAAGACAGTTCGCAGAGTAGTTGGAATGAAGTCTTTGGTCAATTTATAAAATTCGGCAGTGAGACCGTCTGAGCCTGGAGCTTTAGACGAAGCCAACGGCTTAATCGTGTCCTGGATGTCCTCAACCGAAATGGGTTCGTTAAGGGCAGCTAAATCCTCAGTGGTTAGCTTAGGCAAGTGTAATTTATCTAAAAGGATCGCCGCTCCCGTCTGATCCACCGGATCTGTAGAATATAGCTGGGTGTAATAATCTGTAAGAATTTTGCTTATTGCCTTGGGGGAGGTGTGTGTCCTCCCCGCAGTGTCTTTCATGGACATAATACGCGTGGGTTTTCTAGTCCCGGCGCACAGCCTCGCAAGCAGTTTACCCGCCATGTTTCCGAATTTGTGGAAATATAAAGTGGAGTAGGACGCTTTAGCCGCTTCCTGTTGTTCCGCCCAGAGGTCAAACTCCCTCTTGGCGGTCGTCCAGGCTCGAATATTAGCAGGCGTACGACTGGTCACTAGTCGTTCGTGTGCTATCCGAAGAGTCTCACTCACCGTCATGTATTGCCGTTTTGGCGTTGTTTTTGAATTGGGTAGTGTATGAAATAATCCTACCGCGTAAGAATGCTTTACCAGCCTCCCAGAAAAGATTCGGGTTAGAGAGGTGTTCTGCATTATTATGCGTGTAGTCCGTCCAAGCCGATTCTAGCATGGAACGAAAATCCTCGTTGCCCGCTAAGTATGAGGGGAAACGCCACATAGGTGGTAGGGATCCCGTGCGAGTATCTAGCAATTTAATGGCTATTGGGCTGTGGTCCGAGATCCTAGGGTCGTGGATCTCAGGGTCCCGTGTCATTTGGAAAAGCGCTTGGGAGACAAAAAAATAGTGTATACGGGAAAAAGAGTCATGAGGGGGGGAATAAAAAGTAAAGTCTCTACCCGTTGGGTGGGCTATCCTCCATGGGTCCATCAGTCATAGTTGTTCGATCGTTCTCGCCAAAAGTGGTGGGGGGGAGACAGGTTTGTCCCACACCATCCCACCGGTAGTGGGCTTGCTCGAGCGATCAAGGGTAGGTGACATTACTGCATTAAAATCTCCTCCCAAAATGTGAAAGGCCTCCGGTATCAACGTCGTCCAGGTCGTCAAGTCTCAGAAAAATGTAGAGTCAGGTGAGTTGGGGGCATAGACATTGGTGATAGCAATGTCTGTATGGGCTAAGTTGAGGGATATTGTGATCATGCGGCCTTGGTGGTCCAGTTGTACATTTTTGAGAACATAATTAAGTTTTTTTATGTAATAAGATAGCTACCCCTGCCCTACGGCCGTCAGAAGAAGAACCAAAAACTTCTCCCACCCACAATCTTCGAAGACGTTGCAAATCGGCGGCCGACAGGTGCGTCTCCTGCAACAGAGCCACATCTGCCTGCAACCTCTTCAAATGTCTAAGGATCATCATCCACTTACACGGAGAGCAAAGCCCCTTAACATTCCATGAAACGATTTTCAAGTGATTCCCCTCGATCGGTGAAGCCATATCTGAAATGAGTCAGCTTTCAACGTTAAATGACAGGGGGGAAATCTTCCCCCTAGTCGCAATCTATCAATGAGGGGAACACTCGAAGACCGTGCCGCTCCTGGGTCTAAAGGCAGGAAACACTCGTGTGAACAAGTAACAAAGAACAACATGTATCTAAAAGCACATCGTGAAAGAAAGAAAAAATGAACAGTTAACAAAAAGTTACTAAAATAGTCTGCCATGGACTTCACTTTTTTCCACATTCAGCTATATGCGTAAACAATCCCAGATTCCGTCCAGTAGTAACTGAGAGCTGAACAGAGCTTCCAACGTAGGGGACGATGTAGATGCTGGAATGGGGATAGTCCAGACTGATGGCGTCGAAAACTCTAATTGCAACTTGCAAAACAGTCGTACACATTGAGTGTATGTCAGTGCTGGAGCACAACAATGTACCGGGCCTAGTAAATAGTTTGCCTCTAGGAAGTGGTGGATTAGATCACAAAAGAAAGCATCAACAGCAAAAGTGGTTAGGGTAAGGTTACCCAAATAGAATACTTTCGGCTCCGTTGTATCCGGATTGACCCTCCGGAAAGTATGGTCTACTTAGCCATCAGAGCGTAGAGCTGCATCGGACTACAGGAGTGCAGGTATGTAAAAAAGAAAGAAAAAAAAAGGGGGAGTAAAGCAAAACTATACTTATCGAGTCCGTTACTTTCACTGGAGCACCAGCAGTGATTCGCCTACATCGTTGCGTATGCGTCCGACTTCAGCGTCCTCGATTGCCCGCACGACCCTGCAGTTGGGTAAGGCGGGTGCGTTTATAAGGCGGCTTGTTGGGGCTGGATCGCGGCCTGCGATCTTCCGATGGAGAATTGAGGTGGGATGGAGAGCTGGCCGAGGCATCGGTGTGATCCATTGCAGTGTTAGCGTTAGCCAGATATCGTTCCGCTTCGTCTGGTGATGTAAAAGCTAGCTGTTCTCCTGAAGGAGTTTCCATTCGTAGAACAGCAGGGTAAGCCAGGGAGAACTTCCCTTGTTGTTGGTGTAGTGTTGAACACACCGAAGCGAAAGCTTTCCTACGCTTCATAACCTCTACCGAATAGTCCGCAAACAGTAGTAATTTCGCTCCATCAACGGCCAAGTTGCGGGTGCGTCGAAAAGCTTGCAGAATCGCAGCTTTGTCAGCGTAATTCAAATACTTCACAATGACATGCCTAGGCTTGGTACGGGTGTCCTCATACTGGCCAATGCGGTGTGCACGTTCGACAACACAGGGTATGCGAAGACCCAACTGTTCCGGTATGACTTTGGCACACATGTCAGTGAGCTGATTCGCAGTGATAGCTTCTGGAAGTCCAATGATTCGTAAATTGTTTTTCCTGGAGCGATTCTCGAGGTCATCGATCTTTTCCCACAGGTCTCTGGTCTCCGCAGAAAGACGGGTGGTGTCATCTTCCAGGAAAGAGATCCTATCTTCCGTCTGGGCAATGCGTTGAGCCTGAGCTTGCAATTCGATATGGAGTTGTTCCAGACCCTTATGCACAGCTGCATCAACCGTGGCAGTCAAAGTAGGGCCTAGGAGAGCTACCACTTCTTGGGCTATGCCCGCTGGTCGTGAATTCTCCTGCTTCGCCGAGGCTATCGGTGGCTGTGTAGAGATCTGGTCCGCGTGTAGTGCGGCCGCCATATTAGCCACGTCTGAGGCCGCGTCTCCCGCAGGGAACGGCGATGCTGAGACAGCCCGAGCGTACGACCACTCCACAAAGCGGTCCATGTGTCCCCCTGTCGATATGGTGATGTCTGGGGATAAATCCCGGAGCTTTAGCAGGCTTACAGGCAGCGAATTGAAGGGGGTCGGCAGGGAGCTGCGTCCGCTCACAGCCTGCTCATGTGGCGCCGGAACCGGAAGTCCACATGGTCGGACTTTCTGACGGAAAATGTGCGATCGGACTGTGTTGTAGGAAATTCTGATCGTGTGTGGGCTCCATCTGACTTTTTCTGTCGGATTTTCCGACACACAATTTTTGAGATCTGGATCTAAAATTTTCCAACAACAAAATCCAATTATTTAAATTCCAATAAAGTGTATACATAGAGTGCCACGCATACTCAGAATAAATTACGAGATGAACGCTATTGGCTACTGGCCTCTTTATAATCACGTCATATGTGGTTTACGTCACCTCATTCTGAATGATCGGATTTTCCAACAACTTTATGTGACCATGTGTATGCAAGACAAATTTGGGCCAAGATCCATTGGAAAAAATCCCATGGATCTTGTCGTCGGAATGTCTGACCGTGTGTACAGGGCATTAGAAAGAAATGGGTTCATACTGGCATGAGGCTTAGCATTAGGGGTAGCATAAGGGTTAAGGTTAGTGTTAGGCCCAGTTCTGCGCTTTAGGTGCATTGTGTTTTAGGTGGATTTTACATGGGTTTTGGGTGCTTGACCATAGAAATGTGTATAACATGCTTATTGAAGTAAGGGCATTAAGAAGATTTGTTTTTTAACCCACTGCACCAAAAGTGAATGTAAAATGCACAGGTGTAAACAAAGTCTATGTGTTAGAATTGGCTTTGTTTGCCAATGTACTCATTAATCACTATATTAATGTTGGCATACTAGATTTGTTAAAGACCAACTCCAGAAATTACAACAAAAAACTACCTTTGCAGTGTGTGTGCGTGTGTGTGTGCGGGGGTCTTGCACTGCAAAGCTTAATTGCCCATTATTCTTGGGGATGAAGAATAAGATATAATACTTACCTTACTGTTCACTCTGGCAGGCACTCTTCTCTGCTCCAGTTTGTGTATGGCCCTAAAGCCTAGTACACACAGACCGAATGTCATTCGGCATTGGCCGGTTCAGTAGAAACTGGCAGACATTTAGCCCATTTGTACGGCAGCAGGTCCAACAGAAGTCAGTGTTCGGCCGGCCTCTGTCCAAGGGTTATGAATGAAAAAGGTCTGCTGACCAACCCCAAGTCAGCGCTCTCAGCCAATGGCTGGAGTGTTCTGTGGGGAACAGAGAAAAAGATTAGTCATGTGTACGAATCTTTAGCCACCCTCATGTACAATACAGAGATATTGGCTCTGCATTGTACTTGATGACTTCATTGTGCAACCATAATCTGGAGAGGCTTTGGGGGACCAATTGAACAGATGGAGGGAGCCTACAGGAGCAAAGAGTAAGGTAAGTATCACACCTTATTTCTCAGCCTATAGAATTAATAAGCATTAGCCATTGCAGTGGGGGGAGGAGCGCTGCATTAGTAATTGTTTGTAGTTCTCTGAGCTGGACTTTTAAAAAAGGATTAGAGTCAGCACTAACATTTATGTAAACATTAGCCCTCAGAACCCCTGAGGACTTCTTATTTGGACAAAATGCATAGGAAAGACCATTTCAACACTGACATTGATGTTATCACACATGCCACTGGTCTTACAGGTAACAGCTTACTTTGCACATTTTTTGTGAATATAAAAGTTTTGTAAATGTGTAATTTATATTAAGGAAAACCTTGTGTAATCTACATTATTTTCTCTTTTTATGGACCTTGAGTATCAAATGTGACATTGGGAGCAGGGAGGCAGTGAGATCCATTTGTTAATCATGTATAGCCGCTTAAGCCCCGGACCATTTGGCTGGCCAAAGACCAGACCACTTTTTGCGATTTGGCACTGCGACACTTTAAGTGACAATTGTGCGGTCATGCGACATGGCTCCCAAACAAAATTGACGTCCTTTTTTTCCCACAAATATAGCTTTTTTTTGGTGGTATTTGATCACCTTTGTCGTTTTTATTTTTTTCACTATAAACAAAAAATAAAAATTTTGAAAAAAAAAGCATTATTTTTAACTATTTGCTATAATAAATATCCCCCAAATTTTCCTCAGTTTTGGCTGATACGTATTCTTCTACATATTTTTGGTAAAAAAAATCGCAATAAGTGTATATTGATTGGTTTGCGCAAAAGCTATAGCGTCTACAAAATAGGGGATAGTTTTATGGAATTTTTATTAATAATTTTTTACTAGCAATGGCGGTGATTAGCAATTTTTATCATGACTGCGACATTATGGTGGACACGTCGGACAATTTTGACACATTTTGGGACCATTGGCATTAATGCAGCGATCAGTGCGATTAAAATTGCATTGATTGCTGTAAAAATGTCACTGGCAGTGAAGGGGTTAACACTAGGGGGCAGTGAAGCGGTTAATATGTATCCTAGGGAGTGTTCTAACTGAAGGGGGGTGGGACTTTGCAGGGAAACGATCTGTCAGTTCACTGCTCAGAGAACCGGAAACAGCTCCCGGTTCCCTGTGTACCCCAGAGATTGTGGGGGATCAGCGGCGTTCGAGACCGCCAAGCACTTGCATCGGCTTGGGGAGAGAGCTGGGGCATGCATGCACGCCTCTGGTGGTGCGAAAGTGCCTCCTAGTGACCGTTTATGCTACCGACATAGCATAACGCCGATTCGCGCAGCCGAGCCATGCTGCTGCAGTACAACTGCGGCGGCTGGTCGGCTAGTGGATAGGGATTGCGCAATACTCATTTTTAGATTGACCTCTAGGCTTTAAGACACAACCTGCTGGTAAACCTTGAATTCAATTGTGGTGGTGGTGGTTCACTTTGATGATTACAGAAGCCTCACTCATGCTGGGGAAATTTCACTGAAACAAAGTGACACAGTTGCAACTTGGGATTTTCTTTGAACATTGTGGTGCTGGATTATATTTTATGCTGTGGAGGATTCATATCTTTCATTGCTGCCATTTTTTATTTGAACTTTTTTGTTAAAAAGTTTCACTATTATTGCTACACTATTTTATATATGTTATTTATAATACATGTTTATTAGTTACCAGTTACTGCTCCTAATACCATTGTTATATATACATTTATAAGGACTTTTGTGTTGAGGAGTCTCACTACCATTATAGCATTTTCACATTTATATTGTTTACATATTTTATACTAGAGCTACAGTCTTGCATATTATTTACCAATAGGGTTAGCATTAGTGTTAGCCCCTGTACACACGGTCGGACATTATGCCAACCAAATCCGTCGGATTTTGTCCAACGGATTTTGTCTGACGGATTGTGTCCGAAACTGTTGCATACACACGGTCAGACCAAGTTGTCGGATTTTGCGGTTGCCAAAAATGCGGTGATGTTAGCTGTGTACGGCGGGACTAGAAAAGGGAAGTTCAGTACCATGTCCGGCACCCTTTGGGCTCCTTCTGCTGATCTCGTGTCTATCGCGTGTTAGTAGAAGTTTGGTGAGAGACGATTCGCACTTTTCAGATTTGTGATTCAGATCGCTACTGCTCTTTGGTTTGTGCTTGTCTTTGCGTATCTGATAATCAGTGCATGCAGTCAGTAAGTATTTGTTGATCATTGTGGACTATATCTTGGTATAGTATGCTTTGAAAGGCATTTCTTATTGTCTGCTTGCTTCTGCTATTCAGGTCGTTCTTTCAGGCTTTGCTGTTTATCGGTGCTTTCTGGTGTCCGTTCTGACGAGCCGACCGTTTTCAAACCATGTTTTGTCTACGTACTCATAGAGTTTATGCTGTGCAGGGGCTTCGTGTTGGGGTTCTTACTTTGACACAAGCCCGGTCCATGAACAGGGAGGGGAGGCGTTTGTGGACCAAGAATTGGTTGCGCCAGTGTGACCAGTTCTCGCACATGCCTTTGCTCCGTGAGATCCGGGAGAATAATCCTGATGATTTCAGGAATTATCTCCAGATGACGGACCCCGTTTTTCACCATCTACTGGCTTTACTGACCCCTTATATCAGCAGGCAGGATACCTGCATGCGGCAAGCCATCACTCCGGAGCAGAGGCTCATCGCCACGTTGCGCTACTTGGTGACTGGGAGAAGCCTTCAGGACCTCAAGTTCTCTACAGGCATCTCCCCCCAGGCTCTGGGGATCATTATTCCAGAGACCTGTTCTGCCATCATTCAGGTCCTGCAGAAGGACTATATGAAGGTAAGTTTTATCCTTTAACATCACATTCTATGTATTTGATGATTGCTAATGTCTTGCATTTCTTTCCTCATTCCCTAATTACCATCATTGCAATATGCTCTAATTCATATGCTCTGCCCCTTTGTCCTCATGCAGATTTGCCTCACTAACTTCCCCACCATGCTCTTCTTGGCCCATAAAACTATAGTCTAGTCACTTACCAATGTCTTTTGTCAGCTCCATAGTATTGCTTTCGCCTAAACACCCCCTAAAATGTCTACAAATGTTATGTGTGTGCTTCAATTCGTGCAGAGTGACATTTTTTTTTTTGGGGTTGTGCCAAACTCATTAGGAACCCCCCTCCCCCCAACTACTAGCTCAGCTGATAGCAATCCTCTATTTGCTGACTTTACCAAACCCAATACACACTATACCTACCTTTTTGATGCTCACATTTATGGATAAATTCACCTAAGCATGCAGTGCAAGGGCCTGCCTCAATACTTTCAAATGCTATTATTATTATTTTTTTAACCTAATAATTATCTGGATATGTAATAGCAGAATGTCGAAAAGGGCTTCCATTTTGGTTTCTTTTTGTTATTATGACACCTCTTACCTGTCCGGTGGGCTGCCAATAGTGTAACTAAGGAGGGGCTTCCCAAAGTAGCGCACATTATTTAGCCATTCAGCTCTCAATCAAGGGGAGAGGGTTACCTGTCCTAAACACCCCCCCTCATTTTTTAGCAAGGGCCCATCAGATGGGGGATATGGGGGGTGGGGGAGGGATGGGGGGGTGATGACTCTCATAAGGGGACATTAGACTTTAGGCTTTAAATACTCAGTTCCCAAAATGTTTGACTAATTTTGACCAAAAATGTTGGTGTCTAATCTGCTTGTAATGTTGATTTGTCAAATTACTAATTTTTGTTCTTGTTTCACTCCACAATGTCCTTCAATGCCACAGGAATGGCAGACTGTGGCCGCCCACTTTGCCAGTCGTTGGGACTTTCCCAATTGTGGAGGAGCAATAGATGGGAAGCACGTCCGCATTGTCCCACCACCCAACTTGGGGTCGTACTATTATAACTACAAGGGGTTTCATAGTATCGTGATGTTGGTGGCGGTGGTGTCTGCGACATATGAGTTTTTGTATGTGGACGTGGGGCAAAATGGACGGATGTCGGATGGTGGAGTCTTCGCACGGACGGAGTTCTACTGGCGTCTCCAGAGTGGCAGTCTGGACTTGCCACCCCCAGAGGAGAATCAGGAAGGACTCCCGTCCGTCTTTGTCGCGGATGAGGCATTTGCCCTAGCGAACCATCTGATGCGGCCTTTCCCCATGAGGACCCTCACCCCGGACCAGAGTATTTTTAATTTCCGCCTGTCCAGAGCCCGAAGAGTGGTTGAGAACACTTTTGGTATACTGGCCAGCCGGTTCCGCCTTTTTCTTACGCCTATTCACATGGCGGAATACAAACTGAATCACATAGTGCTGTGTTCTGCACAATTATTTGAAAAAAGTTTCTGTGAACCATGCGGTCTCAGTTGGCCAACAAGAAGCAGACTTGATGGAAAATGCAGATAACCTCACGGGCCTTGAACATGCTCATCCTGGCTTGCCCCCCCCCCCAAAGCGCCCGTGAGGTTAGAACACAATACATGGACTACTTTGTGGGTAGGGGGGCCATTGATATGCCAGACAATGTCTGAGTGGCATTTTAATAATACATTTTTCTCTGAAACTCCTTCATTTACTGCTTGGCTTGGTTTTAGGTGTCTCCTAGGTATAATTAGGTTTTTTCAAGTTGTGCCTTTTTCACCAACAGTGCAAATCCAAGTTCAGAGCGAGATGAGGGGACAGTCTCTTCTTCAGATAATCTTATTATGTTGTGGGTCTGCTACACACACACCTTCTTTTTGTAACTAATGTATGTAGTGCATTACTGACCAAAATCGTGCTCATTTTCAGCACCATGGCAGGAAAATGGCATGATTGTCAAAATTTACACCTCACTGCGGGTGTTTTTTTACTAAAGGCACATCCACTATGCACTACAAGTGCACTGCAAAAGTACACCTGAAACTGCACTTGGAGTGCAAAGTGGAGTTGCCTTTAGTAAATCACACTCCTTCTCAGCACAAACTTAAATTTTACTCCAAATACATTTTTGGTGCCATGAAAAAGGAAGCCACACATTGTTGATAATTAAACTTTTTAATCCAAGCACATTCACATGTGCGTTTCGAAAAGGTTTTTACAACAAACCAAGAAATTGTGTGTTTCAAAAACAGAGTTTAATCAATTTTTTTTTTACTTGTTGTTTTTGGGTAAACAGGTATCAAACTGTAAAATACAGAACACAGGAACTTACAAAGTTCAACTTTGAAAAGTGAAGACAATATCAGACATGAGTATGTACAAACTGGGCTGATATTGCCTTCATCACATGGGGTGTCACCCCTGAAAAATCCAAATTTGGAAGATGCACAAAGTGTGTCAACATGTGCTATCTCCCATCATGGGGGATCAATGTACATGCTTTGGGGCTGCAACCCCTTCATGTCAGACACTTTACACAAAACACGTACATTGATCCCCCATGATGGGAGATAGCGCATGTTTACACACTCTGTGCATCTTCCAAATTTGGAATTTTGAGAAATGCAACATTTTGTTTTTAAAAGAGCAAAAATAAGACCCTATCTAGATTTTGGTGTTTCACACTCTCCCTCAATGATGTTCTTCATTTTTTTTTTAACATCATTGATGTTTTGCAGGATATTTTCCAAATCCCAATTGCACCCCATTATCTCTCCAATCTGGATCTGGGCACTTTCACTGGTAAAACGGGAATCTTCTTCCACATCACCTACAAAACAAAGCAAAAAAAACCACCATGTAATATAAATATGGAGACATACATTGATGAGCTTACCGGAAGCTGTGTTCTCCGACACTCACCTGTTGTGGTGACAATTTGCCCAACCTCCACGATCTCTCCTTCCTCCTCCTCCTCCTGCTCCACTGTTTCTGCTTTTGGAAGTTGGCCTTCTTTGGGAGGGGTGGGGTCCCTGGTGTCCTCATACTTGCCGAGTCTTCTCTCCCCTATGAGAATGGGAAAAAATAAAGAATTAGCACACAGAGGGCAGAATTAACATTATGAAACATTGTTTGGAAGTGTTGTTCAATTGTTTATTTTGGCCGAGCTTCAAGGTCCTAACATTATTGGGGACACTGTGTTCAGCTGGAATACTTACCGGAATAACGATGTTTCCTACAAACGAATGAAACCATGAACTTAAAAGTGGCCATTTTAAAATGCACAACATGAACTCAAAGCACATGGAGCAGTATGCAAGCAATAATAATCATATGTACACACGACAACTACTTACTTTTGTCAAGAACACGCTTGATCCTTATGTACTGCTCGTGCTCTCTCAGTTTCAGGTCTGACCAGCGTTTTCTCAGTTGATCCATGGATCGGTGTACCCCAAAATTCTTATGAAGACTCTTCACAACTTTATTCATGATCTTGGCCTTTCTGATTTTTGAGTTTGGGTAAGGTCCATACTTCCCATCATAGTCGGTCCTGTTCAATATGTCGACCAGCTCCAACATCTCTCCAAAAGACATATTTGAGGCCTTAAATCCTGTCTTCCTGGATCGGGACGTTTCAGGCTCCGGGCTTTCCTCACCCTCCTCCTCGTTAGTGGAACTATTATTAGTGCGCACCTGCGTTCTCTCCGCCATGTGCTCTCCCCACTGCGCTGGAAGCAAAGGGGCAGGGAATAGTCTGGAAAGAACGTCAGGGGCGGGCGGAGTTTCACGCATGCGCACTGTATATAAAACGCAACAAGCGTGTGACGAACGTACGACCTGTGAACAGAGGGAGAAGCTGAGGCGATAAACGTGCAAACGAAGGTAACATTTTGAACTTGGTACATCACTAGGCTACACTGCTTCTAGATTGAGGCCTGCATTAGTGGAGTTTAGACTGACATTAGGGTTTGTCTTGTGTTGTGTCTTGCAGACATTATGGACGGGGTCAGTGACCATAGCTTCCTCCCTCTGTTCATCGATAAATACATGCCCATCCTTGCTCCCAATGTCAGCCATGTCATTGAAATTTTAAATGAACATTTGCTGATGGAGCATCTCTTTGCAAAATCACAAATGTCCTTGAGGAAATGCCACTACCATTGGAAGCCCTGGCTCTCCGACCCCAGGGCTAAACCCTGTACCTGATTAGAACATAACTTTTACCCCCGGTGATAACCTCCGTGTAGAGGTAATCTTCCTGATGTACTCTCCCTTAGACTACCCTGAACCCACTGCGATAAGAATGACACGGAGACAGGCAACACAGCTCACTAACTACATATTAATCTTGATCCCCTACTGGTATCCATCCCTCTCACTTCTTCCTTCCTTCCCCTATCCCTCCCTTTCCCCCTTCCAGTTCCCTTCCATCTTGAGGAACTGGAATAATCCCTCAACTTTGTGCGCTTGTTCGAGCTATATGCTCTTTGTTATTGTTGTTTATGGACATTATATCTTACCTATGTTTTGTCCGTAATTTTTCATGTCTTAATCTGTATTTTATTCAGCATTTTCAATAAAGCTCTTTGAAAATCCAAAAAAAATAAAAATACATGCCCATCCTGTGGCAATCAACACACACACTATATAGTAACAAACAAAAGAGGCAGGCAGCACTGTTGCAACTGGTTGAGTTTGTGAAGCAGGTGGTCCCCAGGGCAGATGACAAATATTTAAAAAAGAAAATTGGTAGCCTCAGGAGTACATATCTGAAGGAGAGGAAGAAGGTGCTGAAGTCCGTGAAATCTGGAGCTTCAGCAGATGATGTTTATGTCCCCACCCTGTGGTATTATGACAGGATGCATTTTCTGGCAGACCAGGCTGAGGCCAGAGAATCCCTCTCTACTCTTCCTTCCACGCGTCCTTCTATGCTCCATTCCACACCCGCTGAGTCTTCCGACGCCCAACCTGGGCCTTCCACTCAGGAAGAACTGGGGGAGCCCAGCTTGAGCCAGGTATAGTATTGTTGTACATATTTGTGGAGTCAAAATGAATGATAACTTGATTTTTGCTCACTAATTGCTGAGTTTAGAAAGTGTTTCACATATCAATAGACGGTAGTGGCCAAAACCTTTGGGACAAGAAAGAAAAATGCTGGGCTCAGAATGACAGTCTTTTCTATTGGCTAACAATTTGCAACAGTGTTGATGTGAAAATTGTGTGTGTTTGATGAACCAAAAACTAAAACTATGTCCCTTTTTCATACACAGGAAGACATCAGCCAGGAGGAGGATGTGGAATGCAGCAGCCAGGAGGTGGCTGTGGAAAGTGGCAGCCAGGAGGAGGCGGGTGTAAGCGGCAGCCAGGCAGTGGGCAGCCAAAGGAGCCTCACAGAATGCCAGGTCCCTCCCCTCTGCCTTCCACACAAAAGGGCGAAAAAGGGGGGGGAATGTTGAGGAGTCGGTCCTGAGGCTGATTGGTGAGGCTTCTGCGGCACTCCAAGCAAAACCCACCGACCAAGAAGGCCTTTGCCACCATGGTTGCGTGCAAGCTTGATAAAATGGAGGAGGGGCAACAGATCTTGTGTGGGGAGGTTATTCTCCACACCCTCCACAAGGGTCTGTTGGGCAAAATGACACAAACAACACACTTGTGTGATTTGGCCCATGCCCCTCCTCCTCCTCCTCCTCCTCCTCCTTCTGCCACACCTCCAGCACCACAGCCATAGCCTGGAAGGAAGCATGGAAGGAAGACCAGAGACTGATGACCTGGGTTCAGTCTGGTCTGACTGAAGATGCAGCCTGATGTAGTACCACAGCCTGGGGACATAGATGTCATCTGCTGCTGTTCCGGGTTTCATGGACTTCAGGACCAGACTTCTCTCCCTCAGACATGTATTCCTCAGGCCACCAAGTTTTGGGTTGAAATAGTTGATGTGTGCCCTGGGGGCCAAAGGCTTCACGAATCTCCCCAGTTTCAACATTGCTGCCTCCCTCTTTATCTGTTACTGACACCAAAATAAAGGTATTTTTTGTTTTGAAGAAATACTTGCGTATGTGTTTTCCTTCCAAAAGGCCAGTTTATTTGTGAGCAGGCAGGTACATTTCAAAAATACAAAGTGAAATAAATAACAAGGGGTAACAACACTAAACAACCTCCTGTAGATTAAAAAAGAAAAAGAAAATATAAAAAATAGAATAACGTTGTTGTGGTAAGTTTACACACCAAAAAAACACCAAAAAAAGGAGAAATGAGCAAACTGTCTTTAAATGAGATTTTTAGGGAATCCCAAAAAAAAGCATCCAAAAAAGAATAAACCAAATCTAAAATTGTGTAGATGTGATGCAAACTAAAATTGTATTGTTAAAAAAGAGTAATGAAATACGTTCGGGAGAAGTGTATGTGACTATGAGCATCAAAAGAAGTTGGTTCTTGCAGCATTGTAAAGAACAAGAGAATGCGCTTGATGAAAGAATTTTTAACACTGCAGAGTGACGAATGTGCTATATCGCTTACGAGCAGTAGTTTTACCTGAACGAGCGCTTCCGTGACAGAATTTGAATGTGAGCATGCGTGGCACCTTATCCGTCGGAGTAGGCTACACATGATCAGAATATGTCCGATCGGCCCAGTTGGTCAGAAAATATTTCCAACAAGTTGGAAAATTGGGTCCGACGGATATTCCGACGGAATCAGTCCGATGCATACCACACACAGTCGGATTATCCGACAACACGGTCCGATAGGACACATTCCGACGGATTCTCCGATCGTGTGTACAAGGGCTTAGGGTTGGTTTTACTGCCGGATTACCATGTTATCACTGACAGTAAATAAATGTGATTCTATTTTTAAATCTAATTTTATCCAAGCATTTCACATGATAAAATGTAAGGCTAAATGAACAAAAATATATACTTATTAAATTCCGGCACTATAATGTCTAAAATACCATCACGTGTACTTGAGCCAAATCTGTTATCACATGTATATTTAAGTAGTACAATTCTGATATAAATGTTGCAATCCATGACAGGTCTGCCCTAATAACTATGACTTTTAACTATAACTCATGTTATGTATACCTGTTTCCTACAAGGAAATGGAGGTAAATGAGGCCGTCTGAAAAACTTCTGCTCACAGTGAGTCACTTCACATCACAGATTGTGACAGATTGCTAAAGAAGAATGTTAAAAATTGAAAATGTGATAACTGCCAAAGTGCAGAAACTTGAAATTTGGAATTTTTTTATCCTGAGGATATATATTGAAGTGATGTGATGAGCAATGAGTTATCTGTAATACTTTGCCAGAAACAAGGTAATACAGTCAAATTGGAGTTAAATCATTGTCCCATGGAAATAAAATCTGGAAATGATCTACATATACGTATGTATATATATATATATGTATATATATATATATATATATACACAAGTATTGGGACACCTGCCTTTACATACACATGAAATGTAACCACATGCCGACCAGCCACCGCAGTTGAACTGCGGCAGAACGGCTCGGCTGGGCAAAATGACGTTATGTAATGTCGCTTCACCCTGTGGCCACTAGGGGATGGACACGCACTCCCCCTGCTTGCCCCTCCAGCCGATGCGAGTGCCCGGTGTTCTCGATCGTCGCCGGGCTCCCGTGATCACCGCTGAATCACAGAGAACCCGGAAACTGTGTGTGCAAACTGACAGATCGTCTGTTCATACAGAGTATGAACAGACGATCTGTTCTCTCCCCTGCACAGTCCCCCTTCCCCTTTAGTTAGAACACAAACTAGGACACACTTAACCCCTTCACTGCCAGTGACATTTTTACAGTAATCAATTCATTGTTAATCACACTGTTCGCTATATTAACCACTTTCAGACCGGACCAATTTGTTGGTCAAAGACCAGACCACTTTTTGCGATTCGGCACTGCATCGCTTTAACTGACAATTGCGTGGTCGTGCGACATGGCTCCCAAACAAAATTGACATCCTTTTTTCCCACAAATAGAGCTTTCTTTTGGTGGTATTTGATCACCCCTGCAGTTTTTATTTTTTGCGCTATAAACAAAAATAGAGCGACAATTTTGAAAAAAACGCATTATTTTTTACTTTTTGTTATAATAAATATCCCCCAAAAATATATAAAAAAACATTTTTTTCCCTCAGTTTAGGCCGATACGTATTCTTCTACATATTTTTGGTAAAAAAAATCGCAATAAGCGATTATTGATTGGTTTGCGCAAAAGTTACAGCGTTTACAAAATAGGGATAGTTTTATAGCATTTTTATTAATAATTTTTTATTATTTTTTTTTTTACTAGTAATGGCGGCGATCAGCGATTTTTATCATGACTGTGACATTGTGAGGGACCCATCGGACATTTTTGACACATTTTTGGGACCATTGTCATTTATTCAGTAATCACTGCTATATAAATGCAGTGATTCCTGTGTAAATGACACTGGCAGTGAAGGGGTTAACCAGTGGGTGGCAGTGTAGGGGTTAAGTGTTCCTAGGGGTGTGTTACTAACTGTGGGGGGGTTGGGCTTTCATTTAGTGAACACTGATCTCTGCTCCAATCACATGGAGCAGAGATCAGCGTCCATTGTTGCTAGGCAGAATGGAGAAATGTTGTTTACAACGGCACTTCTCCATTCGGCCGCTCCGTGAGACGATCGCGGGGATGCCCGCAGCGATCGAGTCCGCGGGTCCCGCGACCAGACTCACGGGGCCCCGACCAGCGCGGGAGCGCGCCGCCGGCGGCGCGCTCCCGATGGCAGGGCAGAAAATTTAAAGGGACGTACATGTACGCCCATTTGCCTGCCCGTGCCATTCTGTCGACGTACATCGTCGTGCGCTGGTCGGCAAGTGGTTAATGGCCCCAAAAATGTGCCAAAATTGGCTGACGTGTCCGCCGTAATGTCGCAGTCACGATAAAAATCACAGATTGCCACCATTACTAGTAAAAAAATAATAATGATAATAATAAAAATGCTATAAATCTATTTCCTATTTTGTAGACGCTATAACTTTTGCACAAACCAATCAATATAAGCTCATTGCGTTTTTTTTTTAAACAAAAATATGTAGAAGAATACATATTGGCGTAAACTGAGGAAAACAATTGTTTTTTTATACATTTTTGGGGATATGTATTATAGCAAAAAGTAAAAAATAATGCTTTTTTTCAAAATTGTTGCAGAGGTGATCAAATACCACCAAAAGGAAGCTCTATTTGTGGGGAAAAAGGACGTCAATTTTGTTTGGGTGCAACGTCGCATGACCGCGCAATTGTTAGTTAAAACGACACAGTGCCAAATCGCAAAAAGTGCCCTGGTCAGGAAGGGGGTAGAATCTTCCGGGGCTGAAGCAGTTAATGGTGTGCCAGCCTTAGTCCATAGGGTTCATTATTGAGTTGGCCCACCTTTTGCAACTATAACAGCTTCAACTCTTTTGGGAAGGCTGTCCACAAGGTTTAGGAGTGTGTCTGTGGGAATGATTGACAATACTTCCATAAGTGTATTTGCGAGGTCAAGCACTGATGTTGGATGAGCAGGCCTGACTCACACTCTAATTCAGCCCAAAGGTGGTCTATTGGGTTGAGGTCAAGACACTATGCAGGCAACTTCCTCCACCCCAAACTCACTCATCTTTGTCTTTATGGATCTTGCTTTGTACACTGGTGCGCAGTCATATTGGTACAGGAAGGGGCCATCCCCAGCTGCTCCTACAAAGTTGGGAGCATGAAATTGTCCAAAATGTCTTGTATGCTAACGCCTTAAGAGTTCCCTTTAGTGGAACTATGGGGCCAATCCCTGAAAAACCATCCCACGCCATAATCCCACATCAAATGATTTGGAGGGGTGGCCCAATACTTTTGGCAATATACTTTTCGGTGTATGAACTTGACTGGCCTGCATGGAGTCCTGACCTCAACCCCATAGAACATCTTTGGGATGGATTAGCGTGGAGACTGCGAGCCAGACCTTTTCATCAAAAATCAGTGCCCAACCTCACAAATACGCTTTTGGAAGAATGGTCAAACATTCCCATAGACACACTCCTAAGCCCTTGTACACACGGTCGGACATTTCGACAATAAAATCCATCAGATTTTTTCCAACAGATTTTGTCCGAAACTGGTGTTGCATACACACGGTCGGACAAAGTTGTCGGAAAATCCGATTGTTCGTAACGTGATGACGTTATTTAGTTATGACGGGACTACGTTCAGGCTAGTAGCCAATAGCTTTGGTCTAGGAATTTGATCTGAGCATGTGTAGAACTTTGTCCGATCGGAATTCTCTACAAATGATCGGACGAAGTCATGTTGCCGGAAATTTTTTATATCCAGCTCTCAAACTTTGTTGGTCAGACATTCCGACGGAAAAAGTCAGATGAAGCCCACACATGGTCAGATTAGATAGATAGCTAGAGATATAGATATAGATATAGATATATATATATATATATATATATATATATATATATATATATATATATATATATATATATATAGATAGATAGATAGATAGATAGATAGATAGATAGATAGATAGATAGATATACACACACACAGTATCTCGCAAAAGTGAGTACCCCCTCACATTTTTGTCAACATGTTATTATATCTTTTCATGTGAAAACACTGAAGAAATTTGATGCAGTATGTGGCGTATGGTCTGAGAACTGACAGGCTGACCCCCCACCCCTTCAACCTCTGCAGCAATGCTGGCAGAACTCATACATCTATTTCCCAAAGACAACCTCTGGATATCACGCTTAACTTGTGCACTGAACTTCTTTGGTCAACCTGTTCTGAGTGGAACCTGTCCGGTTAAACTGCTGTATGGTCTTGGCCGGGTGCTACAGCTCAGTTTCAGGGTATTGTCAATCTTCTTAGAGCCTAGGTTATCTTTATGTAGAGCAACAATTCTTTTTTCAGATCCTCAGAGAGTTCTTTGCCATGAGGTGCCATGTTGAACTTCCAGTGACCAGTATGAGAGAGTGAGAATGATAGCACCAAATTTAACACATCTGCTCCCCATTCACACCTGAGACCCTGTAACATTAATGAGTCACATAACACTGGGGAGGGAAAATGGATAATTGGACCCAATTTTGTCAATTTCACTTAGAGGTGTACTCATCTTTGTTTCCAGCAGTTTAGACATTAATGGCTGTGGGTTGAGTTATTTTGAGGGGACAGCAAATGTGCATGGTTACAGTAGGTGACCACGATACTGTGTCAATCTCGCCGCTTTTATTGGCGAGATTGACACCCTGCGAGCCCCGTCGCGGGAGCCAGCGCCGAGCTGGCTCACATTGGGAAAGGAAAAATGTTTCTTTTCCTTTCCCGATAAGCGACAAGCATTGCTGGCCGGCTTCACACTGGTGCAGGGATCCGAATTGGATTCCCGCCAAAACCAGGCACTGTATTTGGCATGAATCCTAAGGGAGAACTCCAAGCCAAATAAAAAAAAAACGGCATGGGTTCCCCCTCCGGAGGCATACCAGGCCCTTAGGTCCGGTAGAGATTTTAAGGGGAATCCCCCATGTTGAAAAAAACGGGACCCCCAAAATCCATACCAGACCCCTATCCAAGCACGCAGCCCGGCCGGTCAGGAAAGGGGGTGGGGATGAGCGAGCGCCACCCCAAAGCACCCTGTACCCATGTTGATGAGGACAAAGGCCTCTTCCCAACAACCCTGGCCGTTGGTTGTCAGGGTCTGCGGGCGGGGGGGGTTATCGGAATCCGGGAGCCCCCTTTAATATACCTATAAGATACCGGCCCCCCACCCTATGTGAATGAGTATGGGGTACAATGTACCCCTACCCATTCACCTGTGAAAAAAAAATGTAAAAAAAAACACAAGATTTGAAAATAATTTATTGCACTGCTCCGGGGGTCTTCCGTCTTGGGGATCTTCTCGCCGGACTCCTCCCCTATCTTCTGCTCTTTTACTAGCTCTTTTACTAGCGGAGCCCGGCTTTCTTCTTCGCGGCCGCCCATGGGTCTTCTTCCGACTTCGGGGGTCTTGTCCCCCTCTTCGGTTCTTCTTGCTGGGCCACTGCTTCTTCCAGCTCTTTCACTAGCTGTGGCCCGGTCTTCTGTTGCTGCCGCCACCTTCCGTTCTTCTTCTTCTTCTGGAGATGTTGACTCGACGCTCTCTCCGGCCACAATGCCAGGGACGCGGTGTGCGGCGACTTATATAGGGACAAGGGGCAGGGTCACCGGTTGATGTCACATGGTGACCCTGCCCCCTTATGATGTCACAGTCCTGGAGGATGCTGGGACTGTGACATAATAAGGGAGCAGGGTCACCATGTGACATCAAACGGTGACCCCGCCCCTTGTCCCTATATAAGTCGCCACACACTGCATCCCTGGCATTGAGGCCGGAGAGAGCGTCGAGTCAACATCTCTAGAAGAAGAAGAAGAAGAAGAAGAACGGAAGGCGGCGGCGACAGAAGACCGGGCCACTGCTAGTAAAAGAGCTGGAAGAAGAAGCGGTGGCCTGGCAAGAAGAACCGAAGAGGGGGACAAGACCCCCGAAGAGGGGTACAAGACCCCCGGAGACTGAAGAAGACCCCCGGGCGGCGGCGAAGAAGAAAGCCGGGCTCCTCTGCTAGTAAAAGAGCAGAAGTGTTGTGTTTTTTTTTAAATTTTTTTCACAGGTGAATGGGTAGGGGTACATTGTACCCCATACTCACTCACATAGGGTGGGGGCCAGTATTCGGGAGCCCCTTATTAAAGGGGGCTCCCGGATTCTGATAAGCCCCCCGCCCGCAGACCCCGACAACCAACGGCCAGGGTTGTCAAGAAGAGGCCCTTATCCTCATCAACATGGGGACAAGGTGCTTTGGGGTGGGGGGGGCGCAGGGCCTTCCCCCAAAGCACCCACCCCCCCATGTTGAGGGCACTCGGCCTGGTATGGCTCAGGAGGGGGGGCGCTCACTCGTTCCCACCCCCTTTCCTGACCGGCCGGGCTGCGTGCTCGGATAGGGGTCTGGTATGGATATTGGGGGGGACCCCACACCGTTTTTTTTCAGTGTAGGGGATTCCTCTTAAAATCTCGGGGGCCTGATATGCCTCCGAGAAGGCATGCAGGCTTCATTAGTGAGGCGACATTATCGCCGCTCTCTCGCTTTCTCACTACTATAGGAAAATGAAATTTTCCTATTGCATCCAGCACGAGAACCAGCGCGACGGTATCGCGCTGGTTAGGGATGCCTGTCACCAGAAAACACAATATTGGCGGCACCTACTGTATATGTTATTTAGGCTGTACACTCATTTAATAAATATAATAAAATATTTGCAAAAATGTGAGGGGTGTACTCACTTTTATGAGATACTATATATATATATATATATATATATATATATATATATATATATATATATAGATATAGATATAGATATAGATATAGATATAGATATATATGTGTAGATCTATAGATCTATATAGATATATCTCTATATCTATATATAGAGAAAGGTAGATAGATAGGTAGATAGATAGATAGATAGATAGATAGATAGATAGATAGATAGATAGATAGATAGATAGATATATAGATAGATAGATAGATAGATAGATAGATAGATAGATAGATAGATCATAAAACAAAAAAGGGTTTGGGATTCTGTTTGGGGTTTAGAGTGTTAGTTTTATTTTCGTGAGAGAGTTTTTATTTTTAACAAGGGCAGTTGACTGGTTTTACATCCACATGCCAAAACAATGGTCAATCAGCACCTTTGAGAGGCAGAGCACATCTGCTTTTCTCCACTGGCAGTGGGCTTGCTATACAGCCACAGCGTTCTATGAAATATTTGATCACACCAAAAGTCATTAATTATTTTATCAGATGTTGAGGAGTAGAGTACACATAGCATTGAGGGAAGTGGGTACAGGCAGAAAGAATCAATTGCAAGATGTGTCTGCCGCTACCAAGAGGGCTCCAGTGAAGTGGAGGGTGAGGATGATGAGGTGGCAGAACATACCTGGGCTCTTGAAAATGTAGAAAAGGAAAGTGAGAGAGATGCTCAACATCAGTGGGGCAGGATGTCTTTCAGGGGCAACTTGTAGAGAAGTGGAGGGAGCATCTGCCATATTTCACCATATGGCAGTTCTGCAGGGTACAGTACAATGGAATCCTTGGGTCCATTCCTCATTGATTGTCAGCCTGTGCCTTTTTTCAAGCTCATTAAGTCTACCATATGCATGGGGAGACACATGACAATTACCACAAAGCTGAATGAGAACAGCATTTAGTTGGTAGGCAGAGGCCTGCAATCTTGTCTATTCTCACCCTTACCTTTCTATCTCCTGCACCATTCCATTTTTCTTCAGCCACTTCTACATCATCTGTATCCTCAACCAAAACCAAAAGGGAGGCAAAGCTTATGACATATCCAACAATGGAGGCTTAGCACAAGGTTAGGCTTGAAAAAGGGCCAAGCATGGGCTTCAACCATGCTCAAAGTCCCCTAACATCACCTTGCCAACTCTAGTTACATCATTGACCATTAACCAGGCATGTTTCTCTTCCCCAGGTGCTAGAGTGGAAGAAAAAAAGCCAAAACTGCTCTTATTTCACCTAATGGCGTCTTGACTATAGAGCATGTAGTGTGTATTTGGGTCCAAAGGACCACAGAGATATGATCCAGCAAGCTCGGGCAAGTAAATTACTTCTTCTTTATGGGCCACTCTATCTGACAACTATGTAGGATGCAGGATGCCAGCTCATGTCATGGAACTTGATGATGGCGATTGCTTAGTCACTTCTAATATATCCTCCTTATTGGCATTATCTGGTGAGTCCTGCCCAAGTAACTAAGAGCCTACACAATGGCCCATGCAAAATGCCTCCATGCCGTTTTGCAGCTGATATGCCTGGGAAAAAGGGGCCACACTCGGGCTAAAACTCCCTCAGTTCCAGGGGATGGCTAGGAGGTGGCTGACCAAAAACCATCTTGCACCAGGAAAGATCATGTGTGACAATGGTACTAATCTTCTTCATGGCCTCCCCAGGTAACAAATGTGTCTTGCATGGTGCAGGCTTTCATGGGCCCACACACCAGGGTTGTACGTGGGTGGGGTAAGATTGTTGCGGACACTGCTGCCCTGAGTGACAGTGAGTCACTCAGTGGAAACTTCTGACTGATGAGCTCTTTCATCATAGAGTGCCTATGCAAGGCCCCCGGGATCAAGAAGAGCTATCATTACTGGTTGACCACCCTATTAGATCCACATTTTAAGGGGAAAATTACAACTTTTATAAACATTTACTGTATATATTTCTTATATACTATAGCACTTAAATGCCGTGGCTCTGGAATATAACTAAGCCTGTCTCTGTGAAAAATAGAAATGTCTTATTATAAATTGCCTGAAAATTATGTATGTGAAC
The DNA here is from genome assembly GCF_037356315.1 of Lithobates pipiens. Classification (NCBI taxonomy): domain Eukaryota; kingdom Metazoa; phylum Chordata; class Amphibia; order Anura; family Ranidae; genus Lithobates; species Lithobates pipiens. Next base: position 509,371,627 of record NW_027507748.1, read on the forward strand.
TCAATATTTTATATGTTCCTTATTTATACAATATATCACAGAAAAGTTTTGATACATACCATCCAAAAAACATTTTTTTTCCATAACAATGTAAAAAAAAAAAATATACTGAAACTGCAGTAGGTAGATTTTAAATGAAAAGTCATACAGCAGAAAAGATTGAGCAGCACAGCACTAAAATCACTAAATCTCACTTCAGATTTTCTAAGACTAGCAGTCAGAGGCAGCAGTTACTGATATCTAATACTGCATATATACAACTATGTGCTGTGCACTGCTTTTCAGGAAAAATTTCATACAAAAGATACACTTTTCATGGCACAGCACAAATAAGATTTCCAGATGTTCCCAATAGCACAGCACATCTTCACATTTTGAGCTCAGATCCACTAATCTATTTACAGAATTCAAATCTATATTTTGAGTTCCACTGGGTTTAACAGACCCACAACAGAACAACAATTAACATATTCTCAAATATGTTAGCAGCATGTTTAACAACTTGCCACCCACCGTATAGTAAAATGACGGTGGCCAGGTGGCACTCTCGTTCTGGGATGACATCATATGACAGTGCCCCACAACTGCTGCCCTCACACACCCATGGGGGCATGCAGTGCAGCGATCATGGCTGCACTATGTTCCTAGGACATGGCATAACCCTGGTCTTGGTAAAGAGCCAATGACACGGTTCTTTACCCATGTGACCAGCTGTGTCCAATCACAGCCAGTAAACAAGAAAGTGCCATTTATCGGGTCTCCTCCAACAGAGTACATGTTGAGGAGAGCCGATCAGAAGCATCTCCTCACAGGGGAGGCCTGTACACGTAATCATTATACTGATCATCAGTACCCTGATTACAGTACAACCCCAGCAGTGACACCAATCAGTGCCCATCAGTGATGCCAGTCAGTGCTGCCTTACAGTGCCCATCAGTGCCTGCTCATCAGTGCTGCCCATCAGTGCCACCAATGAGTGTCGCCTATCCATGCTGCCTATCGTTGCCCACCAGTTCTGCCTATCAGGGCCCATCAGTGCCACCTGTCAGTGCCCATCAGTGCCACCTATCAGTGCTCATCAGTGCTGCCTATCAGTGCCACCTATTAGTGCCCTTCAGTGTCGCTTCATCAGTGCCCATAAGTGCTGCCTTATCGGTGCCCATTAGTGCCCCCTCATCAGTGAGGGAGAAAAATTACCTGTTTACAAAATTTCTTAACAGAAATAAAGAAAAACTTTTTTTTTTCAAAATGTTTGGTCTTTTTTTCTTTTTTTTTAGCAAAAAAGCACTATTTGTGTGAATAAAATGATAAAACTTTCATTTGGGTACAGTGTTGCGTGACCACGCAATTGTCATTCAAGGTGTGATGGCAGTGAAAGCTGAAAATTGGCCTAGGCAGGAAAGTAGTGAAAGTGCCCATTAGGCAAGTGGTTAATAATTTATGATAAGACTATATGAGAAATTGTTAAAAACGAAATACATTATATATACAGTACATGTATATAATCTAAAACAAAGTATATGGACAATATTTGATCATATCACTAATGACATTAACCCCACTCAGTACTAGACTTTATGGTGTGTATGTGTGTGCATGTATGTGTGTGTTTGTGTAGGTTGTCTTAAATAATAATTGTTTAAGAGTACTGTACAGAGTTAAATTATCTGTGTGTATAGTTTGTTTTGAAAACCAATTACAAGTTGTACACTGAGCCACATTTGCAGGCTATATACTGATGGCTTGACTTTAAGAGCATAAAATTAGACTTTATAGACCACAACCCTCCCGTGTTTTTGTAATTTCTAATGTTCCTCTGCCCACAGCCTGCTCTCCTCTTAAAATATCAGCCTCTTAAAGTGGTTGTACACCCTTACAAACCACCTTGACCTACAGGTAAGCCTAGATTAAGGCTTACCTGTAGGTCCAAGAAATATCTCCTAAACCTACACGGTTTAGGAGATATTTGCCGACAGACATGCACCGCTGTCTACAGCGCAACAACGAAGATGCCGCGCGTGTGTCGGCTCCCGTGCGCATGCACGGGAGTGACGTCATCGCGGCTTCGCCGGATGACAGCAGTGGAGCAGCGAGACCCCACCGAGAAGATGGATGCACCCGACTACAGGGGACAGCGGTGACATCGCTGGCTCCTGTGTTAGGTAAGTGACACATAATGGACTACTATGCGATGCATAGTAGTCCATTATGCTTTGCCTTTGCAGGGAATGAAAGAGGAAGTAAACTCATCAGGGTTTACTTCCTCTTTAATCCTTAACATATAAGCAGATTTAATTTACTACAATTATTCATCCTCATTCATGTTACATTACTAATTTTATAAAACAATTTTATTCTCCAAATTACATTTTATTAGTTTTTATCCTGCTGGGTTTGATGCAGTAGCTTGCACAATCACTATGACATCAACAGTTTTTAGTAATAGGGGAACTGAATGTTTTCTTTTCAAATTAGGTTGCTGTTTGGTTAACATATCCACTGTAAGGAATTTTGGACCGACGTCATTACAAAGGAGTGTGGGGCTCAGAAACAAATAACTTCTCTCCAGCAAAGCAAGCTTCATTTAATGTGCTGTCCCTTTAGAAAACCAGCATTCTTATGGTTATCCTTTGTTATACAATATATTTTGTGCTGATATGCATTGCATACAGTACTGAGACCCATTCAGTATGGTGCACTATAACGTGATTGCCATGACAGGCAACCATACATGTTTTGGCTCTGCTCTTATTATAGTACAAACAGTGTTATTTAGTAAAAGTTCAAAAAAGTGATTAACCACTTGCCTACTTGGCACTTAAACCCCCCTCGTGACCAGAGCAATTTTCAGCTTTCAGTGCTCTCACATTTTGAATGACAATTACTCAGTCATGCAACACTGTACCCAAATAATTGTATTCTCCTTTTTTCATACACATAGAGCTTTCTTTTGGTGGTATTTGATCACCTCTGGGTTTTTTATTTTTTGCGATATGAATGAAAAAAGACCGAAAATTAAAAAAAAAAAAACATTTTGCTTTGTTTCTGTGATAACATTTTGCAAATTATTAATTTTTCTTCATAAATTTTGGCCACAATTTATACTGCTACATATCTTTGTAAAAATAACCCAAATTAGTGGATATTATTTGGTCTTTGTGGAAGTTAGAGAGTCTACAAGCTATGGTGCAAATCATAAGAAATTGATCACACCTGAAGTACAGGTGACCTATCCCATTTCTTGCGACCCGAACAAGCCAGGAAAGTACAAATACCCCCCAAATGACCCCTTTTTGCAAAGTAGACATTCCAAGGTATTTAGTAAGAGGCATGGTGAGGTTTTTGATGTTGTCATTTTTTCCCACAATTCTTTGAACAATGAAGATTTATTTTTTATTTTTTATTTTTTTCCACAAAATTGTCATTGTAATAGGTTATTTCTCTCACATTGAATGTGCATACCACAAATGACACCCCAAAATAAATTCTACTACTCCTCCTGAGTATGGCAATACCAAATGTGTGGGACTTTTCCACAGCCTAGACACTTAGAGAGGCCCAACATGTAGGGAGCACCGTCAGGAGTTCTGGGAGCATAAATTACACATCTAACTTGTTGACTACCTATTACACTTTTGAAGGCCCTGGAGCACCAGGACAATGACACGTGACACTGACATGGCACTGATGAAAAATGGCACTGATACGTGGCACTGATGACATGTGACACTGATGTAGTGCTGAAGGACAGATGGCACTAATACGTGGCGCTGATGACATGTGACACTGATGACAGATGGCACTAATATGGCAGATGGCAGTGGGGACAGATGGCACTGGCACTGACAGTGGGGACATGTGGGCACATTTTCCATTTTTTTTTACTCATGCTGCAACGTTCGTCTCTCACTTCTCACGTGTCTCTGTGTGAGGAGGGAGAGCCGGCGATGAGAGATGATCTCATATGTTTACATATGAGATCATCCCTCATTGGACACACCAAACGCGCTGTAAACAGCAGCTGTGATTGGCCATTTACACCGATCTGTGACTGGCTGTGTCCAAGGACACAGCCAGCACAGAATTTCCCCGATGTGCGCTCGCGGAGCGCGCATCGTGGAAGTAAACAGGAGGATGTCCTCCCGGCAATTGGGGTTCGTGCTGCAGCGCAGACGCCTAGTGGTTAAAAACTATTTTGTTTATGTTTGTCACCTTATAATAAAAAAAAAACACAAGCAGGGTATTTAAAAAAAAAAACTGTGTTCAAACGCTTGGTAGATAAAGGATTAAAACAATGCTCAAAATAAAGGCTGCATGGGTCTTTAAAAAAATGCAAAAATTTGTTATAAAAAGTTGATTAAATCAAGTTAACTAACCCATGCCATTGCTGTCGAATTTAGTCTGACCATTTGCATTTTGAGGACCTTTGATCATAGGGAGTTAAGTAAATTTCCCCTAATTAGAATAGTGCAAAGCATATTGATAATACACACAGTAAAGGAAACAAAAGGGCCAAGTAGATAGGAAGAGTAATTTGTAAACTATATACACTATATAGTTTACTTTGAAGAAGTACTTGGCTATAAGTCAACAATATATGGTGCCTATAACTCAGAGATCAGCATTACTACCTGGAAACCTTGGGTAGTGCGTGTCCTTTCAAAATTGGAAACATTTTACTTATATAAAATTGAAAACACGCAAACAGTAGTGCACTGCTATCATTTGTTCAGAAATTGGCCATAATATTGTAAAATGACACACCTTTACTGAGGAATATAAGGTAGTTACCTCCATTAAAATCATTTAGAAACTTCCTAAGTGCACTGTCAAGTCGACATTCCTTAGAAATAGTTCAGCAACAGCTATGTACCCATTACTGCTGTCTATCACCTTCATACAAAGACAGTTTGTTTCTGAGGTGTTAAAATGTAAGTCTCTTTGTGATATTTAGTTAATTTTAAACCTAGGTTCAAGGATATTACAAACAAATGTGGTATACTTAGTATGAATATGGAAATTATAAACATGCATATGCTATCAAATTGAATATTTCAGGTTAGAAGAATAAGCACAAGACATTTTGTTTAAAAATATAAAAATAGCAGCAAATACCATCATGTTGCTAATTGGGTTCAACTTCATACCTAAGTAAAGCCTGAAGTCTATTTAGGCTTTGTGTATGGAAAAATATATAGAGGTTGATTTACTAAAGGGCTAAAAAAATGTTTACTTAGTTTAATGAATGCCATGAACCTGTATTCACTTTCATCATCCAATCAGCTGAAAACCATCTCTGCTTAAATGAACCAGCATTGACTGCAGTTAATATATATATATATATATATATATATATATATATATATATATATATATATATATATATATATATATATATATATATATTTTTTTTTTTTTTTGGTTTGGCCTCTCATTTAACATTGTAGTGCAATTATATCTTTCAGTAAAGATATTTTCCGTTTCTTTTACCCTTGTCAGCATCTATATGCTTAGCAATTACTGCAATTTTCAAAAGGACAAGTATTCCAAGTACTAGATATGCTCTCACTGGTACAAAATCAAAAGCATTTTTAAAACAAGGTAACAGCTGGGGAAACAGGTAGCTACCATGTTTCCTTGGCAAATCCTGGTCCTTCATATTACTTTGATCAAAAGCATTTTCAGTATTTATTCCCATTAGTGTAAAAAAAAAATGCTTTTAGAGTTTTAAAAATGAGGGTTGACAAGGGCAAGCTACAGGAGTGAGTACCTTCTAGTTGAATAGCAGCTATTAATTTCTAAAATAAAACCAGATCAATTAAAGTGATTATAAAGTCTTGTTTTTTTTCTATTAAAATAACAAACATGTTATACTTACCTGCTCTGTGCAGTGGTTTTGCACAAACCTGGACCATCCTCTTCTCGGGTCCCTGTTTGGAGCTCCTGGCTTCTCTCTCCTATTGAGTGCCTCCACAGCAAGCAGCTTGCTATGGGAGCACCCAAGCCAAGCTGAAGCTTTGTGTATCCATTCAGACATGGAGCTGTGGTTATGCCTCACCCCTTCTTCTTCTGATTGGCTAACTGAGTTTTATTGACAGCAGTGGGAGCCAATGGCCCCACTTCTGTGTCTCAGCCAATCAGAAGGGAGAATCTCGGATATCCATCAGTTTTTAAAAAATATATTCAATTTGTATCCGATAAACCAGTGCATGCCTATTGGTTGGTGACTTTAATAACTATATGGATTCTACACTGGATAAATACAACATATTATACAAGCAAACCTCATTGGGGCCTACGGCCTTAGCTAGATATGTAACATAACTAGGATTGATAGACCTTTGGAGACAGTGTGATCCAACAAAAAGGCAATTTTCATGTTTTTCCAGTAGTTATAAAACCCTTTCTAGAATAGACTTAGCATTGGGAACATACCCCTTGCTCCCATACCCTCATGATATTAAGTATAAGGCTAGGGGTATTTCAGACCACTCCCCTATAGTATTACATTTTTCCTTTAGGACCAGTTCCGGGTGTATTTTATGGAAGGTGAACCCATATTGGCTGTCACTTTTTCCTTCATCTGAAGAAATTGTGACTGGATTGATTACATATCAGAATATAAACAGAACCTCAGATTCACTTCTAATATATTGGGATGCAATGAAAGCGTATCTTCGAGGTCTCCTTATTGCACAGATATCAAAACTTAAGAAACAATCTAGGCAATGGGAAAAATTTTAGCTGACAATATGATGAAGGCCGAACTCTAATATATAACTAATCCAAATGAAGACACTAAAAAAGAATGGCTCCATAGCCAATTATATTATGCAGCAGTAGCTAAGAAGAAAGCAGGAAATAAAAGATTCTTCTTACAACAACCATATTTTGAGGAGGGTGAGGGGACAGAACAAATATTGGCAACTATTGTTAAAGCTCAGAGGCCAGCAACATACATCGTGGAAATACAATCATCCTTAAATAAGAGGGTTGATACTACTCCAGAGATATTGGAGGTATTCAGGGAATTATATCAGTCACTATATAAAAGTAGGGCATCCTATTCGGAGGAGTCCCTGAGTAGATTCTTTGATAATATTGATTTACCAAGTATGTCAAATGATGAAAGGGCAGCTTTGGAGGCCCCATTAACATTGGATGAGCTAAGAGAAGCAATATATAATTTACCTAATAATAAAGCACCAGGATCAGATGGCCTTCCAGGGGAGGTGTATAAAAAATATGGGGATATTTTGTTACCTGAGTTGCTTGACGTCTTTAATTATGCCATGGAGGTGGGCTCATTATCCCCCTCTAACCCCCTCTATGACTGAAGCAGTAATCATTGTTTTGCTGAAATCTTGCAAGGATCCGAGTAATCCTGACTCATAATATCGTTGTTATCAACGGGTATGAAATTGCTGGCAAAGGCATTGGCGATAAGATTATCAAAATGCATTTCAAATTTAATCCATTGTGACCATCAGGTTTTATCCCTAACAGTTCCACAGCAAACAATATCCGTTGTCTATTTTTAAATCTACAACTCCCAACAGATAATATGGGAAATAGAGCTATACTGTACTAGAGTGTGTCTTTTTGTGGAATTGTCTAAAACCATATGGGTTTGGTCCCAGATTTATCAAATGGATACAACTTTTGTATAACTCCCCAAGTGCAAGGGTACAGGTGAACGGATGTGTTTCAGCCTCTTTCCCATTGACCAGAAGGGCAAGGCAGGGATGTCCTTTATCCCCGCTTCTCTTTGCTCTGGCCATTGAGCCACTGGCTGAGGCTATCCGTTCCTCCACAAATATTATTGGATTTCGTAGATCTACAGGTGAAGATAAGATAGCACTTTATGCGGATGACACCTTAGTGTTTCTGGGGGATACAGGCCCATCCCTGTCCGCAGTTATGTCCTTAATAGAATTATATTTTAAGTCCTTTTCAGGATTAAATTTTAACTGGGACAAATCTGTAATGTTGCTCTTGGACCGTGTGCATTTTGAGCACCCACGTTAGGTTCATCGGATAGCCTTAGTTACTTCATTTAAATATTTGGGAGTGGTAATTACATCAGATATCACAGAATACACAGACAGGAATGTACTCCCTTTCATTGTCAAATTTAGACAACTGAGTAAAACATGGAGTAAATTCCCATTGTCCATGGTAGGAAGGGCGAACTTGGTGAAGATGGTGTGGATGCCCCAGATGCTATATGTATTACACAACTCCCCCATATGGTTGACGTTGACGTTACTGAATAAACTTTTGGAATTTTCGGATTGGAAAAAAGCGGGTATAATATTTCTGTATCAGTTATATGAAGGGAACGTTTTACTTCCTTTTGATATATTAAACGACCGCTATCAGTTTACAAACAAATCTTCTACCAGTATCTTCAAATACGCCATGCTTTACAGATTCAGAACTCAAAAATTCAACTACAGTATAAATATTCTAAAATATTATCAAAGACAACTTCAGTTTTTTTGCATGAAATGAGGATTAATAGGTGATCTTTACTTTAATTTACAATCGGAAAACACTGAAAAACATGAAAATAGTTTTGTAAGGTGGAAAAGAGACATAGAGGATCTAGAGGAGGAGGAACGGACATGTGCCCTGGAATCACTTTTCAAGACATCCATCTCACCCTCCCAAAGGCTATCTCAGCTTTTTATTATAAATAGGGCCCATTACACCCCACAAAAACTCTATGCTTTGGGAAAATACACCACACCATTATGTCCGCGATGCTCACTATTTAATGGTTCTCTTATTCAAATGCTTTGGCGATGCCCAAAGCTTCATCGTGGGAAAAAAATATTTGTAACCCTAAATTTATTGTGCTTCACTGAGATAACAGGAATGCCTAAACTTGCACTATTGGGAATAATTGGATATTGTGGATAAGATCCCTTTATTTAGCACGTAAAGTTTATTACAAAAATGGTCATCTGTTGATCCTCCAACCCATAAACAATGGGTTGAGAAACTTAATTACTCACTCAAAAGAGAAAAATGAACATATATACATAGAGGTATACCCCAAAGGTTTGGTAAAATATGGTCATGTTGGATAGATCCTAGTAATCAACTATACAATGGTTTACCTAGTGGAGAGGAGTGTGGTAGAAGAGTTAGATGGGGGTCAATCATAGAAGTAGAGGAGTGAGGTGTAGAAGAGACTAAATTAGTGCGTGATAGAAATATAACTTGATGTCGTATAGAGGAAGCTGCCATGGTTTAAAGTTTGAAATTAGCATTGAACAACTTGTTGAGTAAAATGTATCTATGTCTCTATAATGTTTTGTTTAGTATACGTTAAGTTACTTTAGTCCGAGAGGTGCCAGGTTTATTTGTTTTATGTGTTTTTCCTATTTTTTGATATTTCGTGGATTAATGTGAAATATCTGTATGTATGTTTAATAATAAAAAATAAAAATAAATTACTTGATTCAAAAAAAAGAATTCTGGATATCTAAGGGCACTTGATGGATAGAGAGGGGCACAGGTGTGTATTAGGGGGGGGGGGGGCTGACGGGGGCTGCTGCATGTAAAAGGCTTTTTATCTGACTGCATAGAATGCATTCAGATAAAAAACATTCTGACATTACAACCACTTCAAATGCACTGAGCACTTACACATCATACAAGATAGATGGAATTTGGAGAAGAAAGTTTATTGTTTTAGTAAGAATAGACCACATGTACAGTATCCCATTATTACATCACTGCATTCTCTATACAAACTATAATATACTTTTAATGACATTACACTTAACAACTTGAGATAAATTAATGCTTTTATTTGGTTCTGAGTTCCACTGTATTATTTACAAGTTTCTGTGTTATGATTCTTTTTTGTGTTTTTTAGTTTTTATTTTTGTTTGAAAAAACAGTTGCTCATAACGGGTTACTGTCCCCACAGAAACAGGACTGTGAGAGGGCAGACTCCCTCCTATGCTGATACAAACCTGTATGTTCTTCAGCATCAAGCACATCCTTGATGGAGTGGTTAAAAATAAAGTGACAGATAGAAAAAAATTGTTGCACAACACAATAATGGATCAAATATCAACAACAATGCATGTAAAGATTCATGCGATAAAATGCATAAAAATATGTGACAGCTCTATAACTATGGAAAAAAAAATACTAGCATTTCTAATATATGACCAACATAGTAATAAACTGTCACAACATATATAAACATCAAAAACGGTGAGTGACATGACATATAAGTTACTAACAAAAAAAGAAAGAAAAAAATGTCCAGTAATGCAGTCCCCTGAATGTGTAACCAACTAGATGCTGTGCCTTGAGCAGTCTTTAAACATCCTTTATAATGAATAAAGTGCAGAGGGTCCCACTACCATTAACACTCTGCTCTCACCTTACTGTTTAGACCTCTTTGGTTAAAAATAGGTCAAATGTGCATTCCTCTTTAAGGGGTTCACTCCAAGGCACCTCTGCTCTCCCACCGTCCTCCTAAATGTTTCTTGGATAATAACTCTCCAAATCCACACCAACCTCCAGGTCTCCCCCTCTCAAAAAAAGAAAGGCTTACATAGTGTAATGCCATAAAAACACTGTAACACCCCAAAAAAATCAATGCTAAGCTCAGATCTTTAGTAGCAGTCATGAGCTTGAATTTACACCTTGGATACCAGGGCATACACATCCCTTGGTGGACAAAGGGTTCATTTTCCAGGGAGATTACAGGCCATTCCTAGGTTATCTGGGAGATAAATCAATTTTGTGTATTCTGGATAGGCTCCAAACCCTCCTCCCAATTAAATTATCCAAATACCTGCCATACATGCATAGAAAAGTAAGTGACACATACATAGGCTTTCATTTTCACCACCTACTCCATAAACATTTATAGTATGTTACAGATTATTTTATTTTTTATTTGTTGTAATCTAAAACACTAGCTACATTAATAATTCATACTAATACTAATATAACAAGTCCTTATTACAGTTTATAAAGTTTACATTGTTAATAGGTTTAGATTAGACAGTAAAAATAAATCCCAAGGTACTTACTAGATACATATGGAAACACTTATTTTGTCACTGCTGTTTCTAGACATGTGCCCCTTCAGGCAGTTGAATCTGTTTCCTTGGTGTAAATCTTAGAAATACTGGTGTATGAAACAAAATATCTGTTTCCTTATGAACTGACTCTAGCCCTGAAGCTCCTGTCAAGTCATCTGATAATGATGGGCGAAGGAATACTCGTTAGAGAGGTATACAATCTGATGTTGTGTCCTATCATAGAATGGTGTCTGTCTTAAGAGCTCATAATTATTCAGAAGATCATGTAGTTACCCAAGCACTGATAATTGGCATAAAATAACCTTGTATACCAGCTCTAATAGACTCAATGTTAAATTGCTGTTCTCAGCATAAGTAGAACAGAAGCAGTTTCCATAGCTTATGGGCAAAAAAACAAAGTGCTGTGCAAGCCACCATGAGGAAAGAAGCACAATGCATTATTTGAAACAATAATAACATTTAAATATTACCACAGCATACAAAAAGACTATTATAATTTAAATGACTAGAAATTTTTACATTTTAAAATATATTTGTTTTAGTGTAGTGTTTATATAAGCACCTTCTTTACAGATATTTTTTCTAAAAGGAACTTGTCAGAGTAACAATATGAAAAAGCTTTTGTTGCTGGAATGGCATAGGTTGGCACAACATGGCTCTAAAACTATAATTAATACCACTTTAATAGAGGCAAACTACAAGGTTTCTGTAGTGGTAAATGGTCCCCACTAGAATAGCGTTGTGGGTCCAAGGTCCCTCCTCAAACTGCTTCAGAGGTTGCAGTCAGGAGGGTTCCGCTCATCATATATGGTGGACATGTCCAAAAGTCAATAGATTTTGAATTCACAAAATGATGTCAAACAGTTGATAATTGTCCTAATAAGAATGGAGACTTATGCCGCGTACACACGATCGAATTGTATGACGTACTTAGTCTGTCATACAATCCTACGGACAATCCGGCGTACTTTCTACTGAACGGACTTGACCACACACGGATACACAAACAGTCCGACGAAAGCTTGCGCGATGACGTACAGCACGTACAACGGGACTGGAAATAGGAAGTCCAAGACACAGCAAAGCACCCTTTGGGCTCCTTCTGCTGACTTTGCGTTAGTGGAAGTTTGGTTAGAGACGATTTGCGCTTTTCAGACTTCAGCTTAATTCGTCCGTTATTTTTTTTTTATTATTTATTCTCGAATTGGAATATTAATCATAAGATGAGGATGAATAAAGACATTTGTGATAACTCTGTGTGAATATAAGCAGCAAAGCAACTTCACTTTTCTCGCATTATGAAGAAGAAAAGAATGTGCTATATTAAAAGATCACAAAATTAGCAGCATGACGAATATGCTAGCTTCAATACGAACACTAGTTTTACAAGACAGAGCGCTTCCGCCCTGTAAATCCTTTCTGGGCATGCACCATTCTTAGTCCGTCGGACTAGCATAGTGACGATCGTATTGTCCGCTGAAACCAAAGTACGACGGAAAGATTGTTGTGCAAACCGAAATTCTTAGTACTCCGGACTGCACGCTGAAAAAGTCCGCTGAAGCCCACACACGAGCGGATTGTCCGTTGAAATGTGTTTCAACGGACTAAGTACGTCATACAATTTGATCGTGTGTACGCGGCATTAGAGAGCCCAATAGGGAGTTAAATACCTCAAGATCTAACAGTGAGGATCCCATTTAATTGAACAGGAAAAATAATCTGCATATGAAAAACACAAAACTGATTGGTATCTCATAGGCAGTGGGGTAACAGCTCAGGCAGGAAAATTACAGTTTGGTAAAAATGAATGTGTCTAGACATACCTATCACAGCGAGAAGAAAGGCAGACGTATCTCAGACCAGTTCAATCCCTCAGGACAGTGAAACAGAAGTTAGCCCCAGCTAGATTATAATGGGAGCGAGGGTGAAGGCTCCAAGTAATTCCCCACCCTCCTGTCAGTCCCACCAATACATTGTGAGGGCAGGGTGATGAGCCTGTGCCTCAATCAGGGGCTGAACAATTGTCCCCCTGAGAGGAAACCTGCCATGTGAAGGGCAACAGGTGTCCAAAATAATGGTCAAGGGACAGTGATGGCTCAGCAGCGATGGAGATGTATGTTTTTAAAGTATGTAACTGGTTTTAATTATGATGTCCAATAACTTTTCATATTTTAATGGTTATATTATTTATTGGTGTCTATAAAATCCCACCAATATATTTTCCATTTTGGGATTTTGGACACATACATATAACTTTATCAACTCTCTTACTGGTGTTAACCTTATCAAATCCTTGTAACAGGCATTACAAGGACATCCAGCGGAAGGAGCCCTGAAACCCACAAGAAGATTGACAACATTTATATTAAAAGTGACAAGAATTGTTATAGCTAGACCATGGAACTCTACAATGGTCCAATTTGATATATTAAAGTTAAAAATGTCTTGGGTCATGATCAATGAATGCCTATCTGTGCTCTTAAATGACAGACTGCCTTTCTTCAAAAAAAATTGTGGAATCCTTGAGTCTGATATTTGACAGGTGTCACCAACTAGAAACATATCTACCAGGTTTGGAGGGGACGCTTCCTTTTCTTTTCAGTTTTAGAGGGGATGCTTGTTTTATTCCTCCCCCTACTAAATTCTCTTTTGATCCCTACAGAATTGGGGATCCTCCTCAACTTACACATGGTTGCCTAAGACTTTGCATTGTATATGAATACATTTTCAAGGTCCTTCTGGGTATTAAATAGCACATCACTGGAGATAATAGACCCTCTAGGTCTGCTAGACAAGTCAGGATAGACTTCAACATCAACTTTCTGCTCAGAACTCAGGGACCTTTACTAATTATGCATGTTTTCTTCTGTTACAACACATTTGTTTGAAATTGTGACCAGCTGGCAGTCTTTGTCTTCTTGTATCTCCTTTATGTTTGTTTCATTTGTTTACTGAACATGTAATAAAAACATTGTAAATAAAAAAGCTTTTGTTGATTTTAAGGATCCAAGCGCCACACATTTGCCCCAGTCACCCTAGCTACCTCCCTGAAGGTCATGCAAGCTGTATGCAATTCAATTTTTTTTTAACCTCACTCTCACTCAAGTCTTTGAACTGTTATGTAATACCACAGGATTCTCTTCACCTCTTTTGCAGACTGGGTGGTCCTAATTGATCATTACATATTCAATTTAGGGTACTGGGGTGATGCTCACAATGTCTTGTATTCACAGAATGTCCTTCTGGGCTGAGTGCCAGGGGGAGAGAGATAAGTTCACCTTCAGTAACATGTTAAATGTTACACCCATATTTAGGTTTTATAAAGAGGAAACAAGAGCACTTGCCTGATTCTCCCTACCCAATGACAGACCTTCTCCTTGCTGTCACAATTTAAAAACAGAGCGGTTGTGCGCAGCTCTGCCCACACACATGTATTATTTGATCACAGGGATCAGGGAATGACAAACCTGCCCTTTCCCCGAGCCTGGAAAGCAAATATGGCGGTGTGCATTCCAGGCATTAAAATTAATTAGGAATTCTGTAGTTTATCATGGCATAAACAGGGCATGTCGACAATCATGGTGGCATGGTCTGATGCGTGGTAAGTTTGTTTACAGGTCTCTCTAAAGAGTGCTAAGAGCCCTAGAAATTTTGTGAGATTGAGCACTGTTACAGCAGCACAAATGTTTTTGCAGCTGGTAGCCTACAATGTCTGCTTTGTAGCAGTTTTTGTGTTTTATGATGCCCAATAGCGTATATAGGCTTTGTGATGTCCCTGTTAGTGGGCGTTTTCTGGGCCGCCTACTGGGTTGAGTGGGAGTGGCCTAAGCCTTTGCTCAATTGAGTACAGGTGCATATGTGCATATACATGTGACTACATAAATAAGTGTGTGAGTGTGTTTGGGTATTAATACAGGGACTGCTGAGGGAGTACCCACTGCTGAGCACTGAGGAAGGAGGGCTGGTCCCTTCAAAATGCATCAACTGGTAGTGAGTTGTGTGAGCTCCTCTGTGACCTCTGGAGAGTTCCGCTTGTCTGTTACTAGTAGGGATGAGCTCGGTGTTCGACTCAAACACATGTTCGACTCGAACATCAGCCGTTCGTCTGTTTGGCGAATTCAGAACTTTGTGGACCATTCGCACCAAATTCGTGTGGCACAAACGGCCCACAATGCCACTACTCCATAGCAGTGCATTGCTGGCTCATGATTGGCCAAGCATGCACTCTGACCCCACATGCTTGGCCAATCACAGAGCCGGCAGCGAGGAGAGCCATAATTGGCCACATGCAGGAGGCCTGTGACCAATTATAGCTCAAGGGGTTTAGTACACGCCCCACACTACATAAGGCCACCAGAATTTCAGTGAAAGCCAATGTGGTGGCAGATGGGACATAGCTCTCAATGAACTATGAGGGTGATGATGAGTGCCCTCATAGTTCACTGATTCTTCCTGCTCTTTAGTAACTGTTTGACTGTATGGAAGGTATGTGCAAACAACTGCGCTGAGAGTCTGCAGGAGCCTGACAGTGTACGCATGATCTGTTGATCATGGCTTCAATGCTCTGCAGGCTCCAAAAGAAAAATAATAAGTGCACTTTTTTTTACCTGCAAAAAGTCCTGTTTCACATGGGCTTCAGCTTGTATAAAAGTAGTGTGAACAGGAAGCATTTATGAAACTTTCAGCAAGCTTTGAGCGTGCTTTTTCAAAGCCTTTAAAGCTCCCTCCAGCTCCTGTTTGGAAAATGTTGTACACAGATTTTATTGGGAGTCCTGATTGTCACTTCAAACAAGATGCTAGCAGGCTTCAGCAGACTTTCAGCAAGCTTCAAGCAGTGAGAGCCGGCACTCCTATTAAGATCTATTTTAACATTTACAAGCTGGAGTTGCATGGTACTTTATAGTTTGCTGACAGCTCTGGGATTTCTTTGTAAAAGCTTGCTGTTCTCGCTGCTCTTTTTCAGTCTGAAACCCTTACACTAAACATTTTACAAAAAAGGGACAACTTACCAATTCTTCCAATTTTGTAGCAACTGAAACTCTTCCTAAATTTCCATAAAGATTCTATCTCTCATGCCAACTAACAAATATCACCTGCTTTCAGCTGTCTCAAATTTGCTACCCACCTAAACACCAGAACACATTCACAAATTAGAGACAAAACTCACATATGGGTTGATTTACTAAAGACAAATCGACTTTGCACCACAAGTGCACTGTACGTGTTCTTGGAAGTGCAGTCGCTGTAGATCTGAGGGGAAGATCAGAAAGGAGGGGACGCTCTGCTGATTTCTATCATCTAATTCTGTACAGTTATGTACAAACAAAAATGTTTTTTTTTTTTTATTTTCCTTACATGCCCCTCAGATCTACAAGTGCACTTGTAGTGCAAAGTGGATTTGCCTTTAGTAAATAAACCCCATAGTGTGTGTTTACATTCCACCCTATTCACCAAGTTCTGGTGGAAATGTACTTGCAAAGTACAACTCTCCTTTCAAACAACCTATTTATTTTTAGTAAATCAACCCCTCTGAGAGCACATATTGTTTGGTACATGACATTAAAGCATAAAAACAATGGTGTGGTGGATCTCTATATAATGTGTGTGTGTGTGTGTGTATATATATATATATATATATATATATATATATATATATATATATATATATATATATATATATATATATATATAATATATATGTATATTACAAAGCCAATATCAGTAAAATGTCAATTTTTCATGGTGTGAAAAGTCTAAACACAAATCAACCACACGATTGCTTCTATTTTTGAATTTATATTATCTGAGCCATTTTTATCTGCAATGTGTACCATGATAGATTTGTCACTTACTTGCAGCATTTATTTTATCTCATTTATTTACACTAAAATTGTGTTATTCCATGTAGAGTTGATACTTTACATACACTTATTGGAGAGGAAATCAGCCAGTGTAACTGATTTGATAAGAAAAATAAATTTGAATTAATTTGCAATATCTGAGGGAGAGATACCAAACATAAATGAAAGATAACATATTATTCCTTTGCTTCTGGGAAGCTTGTCATGTATTGCTGTTCTATCCTGTTTAATTTATACAAAGGAGCTAAATCATTGTTGGCTGTCACATTTGGATTATGCGTCTATCACAAACAAATTAGAAGATAATTACTAAGATGATTTATTCTAAGTAACTGTATATTGCTTTTTGATTGGTTATTAAACTCCAATATTCTAACAACGAATGGCTTTATAGGTTATATCTCATAAAACATTAATGTAAGTGAAGCTTTATTTTATTTCAGAAAAGCATGGATAATGAGTAATAATTAACAGCAAACTATTAATTAAAAGTGAAATAGAAAATGATAGATTGTATTTAAAGCATGTGGAAATCACATAATGGAAAAAAGATTTGCAAAACAAGGCCACTGGAGGTTATAGAGGTGATACATGTCACATCACGATGGAAAAAAGAATAATTGCAGTGTCAGTTATTACATAATTTATTTGTTTATATATTATATGTATAAAATGTGTACCATGTTAATTTATTAATTGTAAAAAATGTTGACAGTACTGTGTTTATATATTTTGTTTACGTAATATACAGTGGGCTCCATATACAAAAGCAGATCCCATGTGGTATTTAGGTGTTTTACTTAACCCCCCTGGTGGTATTTCTGAGTCTGGCTCGGGGTGGAGATTTTGTACCAAAAGCGGTAACCCCGAGTCAGACCGCTGAATGCAGGGAAACTTTACTTTCTTTGTCCCCTGGATCCAGCGATGTCCCCCCGCTGTGCGAGCGAGCCGTCCTCTGCTCGATCTATCACGGAGCCGAACTCCGTTCCCTGCGAGGCACGGGGACGGAGAACGGCGCCAAATTCAAAACGTGAAACACACAGTATACATACAGTATAATGTAATCTTACAGATTACATTGCTGTATGTAATTATTTCACATCCCCTTTGTCCCTAGTGTTCTGCCCAGTGTCCTGCATGCAGTTTTATATTATAAAAACTGTTCTTTATGCCTGAAAACTGAAGATTGTCCATAGCAACCAAAACTGTTCCTTAACATCAAAAATGATTTTAGACCAGCTAGAAAACAGCGATAATAAATTAGAATCACTCGCAGAATTGAGCAATAGTGATTTGTGGGGAGATCCGTCATCAAATATTGAAAAGTAATGACAGTGACAATTCTGCAACTGAGCAAATTTCAGTGTTTTTGATTTGATTACATTATTGAATCATTTTTATTATTGTTATATTATTATGTGGTATAATTATTTATAGTTATTTATTATATTATAAGTTATGATTTCATTTTTCAAACTTTATCATACCCGGGATGTCTGCTAGACTCTGGTTTGGACAGATTTAAGTGAGTTATTCCTAAGAATTACAGGACTACAATATAAAACGCCAAATTTCCATGCAAAATAATTGTATCACTTTCAGCACCTAAAATCTGAAATAATCATACCGCCAGGGAGGCTAATATTGCATGCAATCTTGAAAATGTCAATTCACTCTTGCTTTATTTAATATTTACTGTATACAACGAATATGCTTGGTAAATACTGTGAAAAAAACAAGAGTGAAAGTCACAAAAGGAAAAAAAATGAATGCGGTTAATATGTAGTGGTCCTGGCAAGGATATTCAAGGAGCCAACAGGCAGTAAACTACATGGTTGATAAGGAGTGGGTGACTGCCACATCCTTAAAGTGGTTGTATACTCGATTTTTAAACGTTTACCTACAGGAAAGCCTATAATAAGGCTTACCTGTAGGTAAAAAAAATAACTCCTAAAACTGTACGGTTTAGGAGATATCCCCCTCGGTATGCGCCGCTGACTGCAGCGGCGCATGCGCACAAGGGGATTCTCGGCCTGAAAATCCGGCAGTGGCCGGCGGCCGGAATGAAATCTCCCGCGCGCATGCGCGGGAGTGACGATATCGCGGCTCCGGCCACTCACAGCGCCGGAGCCGCGATACCCGGAAGAAACACAGAGGGAGCATGTCAGCTCCCTCGGCGTGGATCGGGCCAGATGTCGGGGCCTCGTTCTAAGGTCAGTATTTCATAATGAGCTAGTATGCGGTGCATACTAGCTCATTATGCCTTTTGCTTTGCAGGTTTAAAAAAATAAAATAAATGTGCGGGTTTACTACCACTTTAACAACCAATGAGTCATCAGCTCTCAGTAGGGTACCCGCTGATAGCTGAATGTAAAAAAAGAATTGGTGGCAATGAAAACCCACACGCCAAAATTTGAAAAAGGTGTTGGGCCCCCAAAATCCATAGCAGACCCTTATCTAAATTTGCAGTCTGTCAGGTCAGGAAAGGGGTGGACCGAGCGAGGCCTCTCTCCTACCTAAACATACCAGGCCAGATGCCCTCAACATGGGGGATGCTTTGGGGCAGGGGGTCTCTACACTCCAAAGAAACTTGTCCCCATGTTGATGGGGACAAGGGCCTCTTCCCCACAACCCTGGCAGGTGATTGTGGGAGTCTGCGGGCTGGGTGCTTGATGGAATCTTGAAGCCCCCCTTTAACAAGGGGGTCACCAGATCCCCAAAATGTGAATGAGTATGGGGTACATGGGACCCCTACTCATCCATTAGAAAAAAATTGTAGTGTAAAAAAATACAGGAGGCAGTTTTCACAAGTCTTTAAAAAAAAAAAAAACATAAAAAAAGTCACCAGGTGTAGATCCATTGTCACTCACGATGCGACAGCCACAAATAAAAAAATCTCAGCTCCCAACAATGGCTCCCACCGCTAAATAAACAAAGCAGTGGAGCCCCTGGCCCCAAAGCACCCCCCCCCCCCCATATTGAGCACATCATTGCTCATCCCTCTTACCTTTCCTGACCTGCATAGTTGTGTGCTCAGCTAAGGGTCTGGTATGGAATTTGTGGGGGACCCCACACCATTTTTTAAATTAATTTTGGCATGGAAGTTCCCTTCAAAATCCATACCAGACACGAAGGGCCTGGTATGGATTGGGGGGACCCCACACCATTTTTTTTCTTAATTTTTCATTGCCAGCAATTATTTTTATTTAAATATCAGCTGATGACTTAATGGTTGTTAAGGATGCAGCGGATGCCCTTTCATTGATGACCATGTTGTTTACTGGTTGTTAAGGATGTGGCAACTTCCCACTTCTTAACAACTAGCTATTTAGAATCTTTGTTAACCTCTCTGGTGGGATGATTAGGTCAGGAATTTTGTACCAAAAGCGGTACAATTTTTTGTATGAAAATTTGGTGTTATGTATTATAGGCCTGCAATTCTTAGTAATTACTTACCTAAAACCTGATCAAACATGACTCTAGTAGACATCCCAGATGTGATAAAGTTTGAAACACAAAATCATGATTATGATTTTAATCTAATAAATTATTCAATAATGTAATGCAAAATAATGAAATTTGTCAAACAAAGAAAATTCAATAAACATCCTGTGTGATAAATTTTGAAACAAGGTACAGCACACAGTCCGACATTACAATCCAGACAATGGAACCTGTTTTCTCCTCGGGCTTTCTTTCCATTGCTATCTCTCTTTGAACTGCAAACCACACACATCCTGGTAGGTGCTGCCTTTTTTGCGGTTGGCGGTATGTAGTCCATAAAGTGACGACCTGTTAGGTGTTCTGGGTTAGCAACGTCAACAGCACGTCGTCCAGGTCTGTTCACAGCTACTGATGGCGTCTGGTGTTTGACAAAAATCAGCTCAGCCACCTTCCAGATAAAGTCAGAATGAACAAGAGGCTTGTCACTCTTTGCTCTGTACAGAATATATGAATTCCAAAGGCATTGTTCCCAAAGATGCCGGAAAATCTTTTTATAATTTTTTTTGCTGTTTGCGCATTGCCGGATAAAAGTCATTGCCTGATCGGCTCTGTCGACACCTCCCATAGTGCAATTATAGTCTATCATGACTTGTTGCTTCAGCACATTTTTCCCACCTTTTGTGTGGACCATGGCAGTGGAGGCATTGTGCACAGTGCTCATGAGACACACGTCCTTCTTGTCTCGCCATCACATTGCCATCATCTTATCCTTCTGCCAGGCAACCATTTCTCAGTTTTTTTTTTTTTCTTGGAAAACATAGATGGCATGTCACCTTGGTTAGGCCTAATGGTACCATACGCATCGGTCTTGATTTGTAGCAAAACCTCAAACAGTTCCGGAGATGTGTAGAAATTGTCCATGGTCACACAATATCCCTGGTTCAGCAATGGCTCCAGCAGTGTAAGGAAAGATCATATGGCCATCCCATAGCCGCTGTATCTGGGGTTGAACTTCGTGCCTTTATCGGTGTAAATGACCAAATTCCAGATGTACCCAGTGGATGACTCGCAGAGCATGTAGGATTTGATGCCAAACCGCGCTCTTTGGGATGCAATAAATTGTATCCAGCTTAGGCGTTCTATGTAGGCCAAACTTTCATCCACGCTGACGTCCCTTTCTGGCACGTAGGTCCTCTGGAACGATAATTTGGCATACCTCCCAGATTTTTTTTAGTTTGGGTGCAGGATCCGTGGCCTTATCAAACTCTTCATTGTTCGTGAAATGGAAATACTTCATGATGAGGGAAAACCGGTATTCGGACACCATGGTGCCAAAAAACTGAGTGGCCAGTAATTTATTGGTGATCCAGTACCATTTCTGGAGTGGTCCAGTACCACCCCCTGAAGAATGATGAGTCCCAGAAACTGCCAGATGTCCTTTTTGGTCACCAGTTCCCACTTTCTGCTTCGGGGAAAACTGGCATGCAGCGTAGCGGATTGCTGCTCTTGGTAGCGATTTGTCTCTGTGACAAGTTTTTCAATTACCTCCTCAGTGAGGAATAATTGCAGGTATGCCAGAGGGTTGTCACATTCAACATCTACCTTCATCCTAGGTGATCCAGTGAAGGGGACTCTTGGTGGCGCTACCTGGTCTGTATCACAGTCAATAGGGCACCAAGTGCACACATCGCTGAGGTCAGGTGCAGTATCATCTGATCATCAGATGACAAATCTCCCCACAACTCACTATTGCTCAGTTCTGCGAGCAACTCAGTGTCGCTGCCTCTGTCACTCAGCTGGTCCAAAGACGATTTTGTGGCGAGGTGGTGATGCCATGTTAGATATATTTTATTCTGAAAAATTGGAGGCAAGGGGCACTGTACATTTATCAGTCAGATAAAGACACGATACAGTGTAATCCTCTCAGATTACAGTGTAACACCTCTTTTTATGTGTTTGTGTTATGTTTCACTTTTTGAAATTCCCGCCCAGTTCTGCTCCCATACGTTGCTGCTGCTCACAGGGAACGGAACCAGGAAGTCAGATGCCGTGATCTTTGTCGGCAATCACGGCGGCGTTCACAGGGGAGGACAGCAGAGGAAAGCGGAGGACATCGCTGGAGCACCAGGAGAAGGCAAGATCTCCGCTGGCAGCTCTGCAATGTTACCCTGAGTGTGACTCAGGGTTACTGCTCCTGGCAGAGAAAATCAACCCCGAGTCACGCTCGGGGATACCGCCAGGGAGGTTAAGGATACTGGCTACCTCCAGCGGTAGAATAAACACAGGCTTTTACTACTAAAATACCACATGACTTCATATAATAGTGCATGCATTATTTTAGTAGCATTTTTTTGTGAATGCCAAAAAATTTTTGGAAAAACGCTGTGCGGTACCTTAGTACATACTAGGATGTGGTAGGATACTGCCTTGCGTATTAAACCCAGTATATATTTTTAATACATATTGTAAGAGGTGCTTAGTCTTATAGAATCCAAAAATTACTTTTCTTTAACTCTAAATGTCAGTTTTTTATTCTGTGATATGCCAAACATGTGGGGTTATCAATCAAATAAGTTATGTATCTGATAACCATGCCACTTATTTGTGTACTTACATTTTCCCACAGATGTAGTTTTAATGTTAGTTTCTAGTGGGTAGGAGTGTTTCCTACACTGATTGTTACTAATTCCTCTCTCTATACATACTGTAATAGAAAAAAAATATGGTATCACAACCTGTATGCTTGCATTATCTATAGAAGTGCCTATTTGTAGCCCATCCCTTCTCCTAACTCCCCATGCCCCATGCAAGGATAAGAGTTGGGGACATTGTGATGACCCCTGTAATGACAGATGGATATGTAGCTTCCAAAAATTACTTATTCAGAAAGGACATTTTTAGTCTCCAGTTGACTGAGTTGCATATTTTGTCAATCTGTAGTGCACAGGACTGCTTTATTTACATACAATATTTAGAAATATTTTTTCTTACCAATAGATAAGCACTTGCTTTTAAATTATGCAATGCTAATTTTGGGCAAAACATACCAATTGATGCAACAGATATCAAGTTCAAACTATTATTGTTGTGTACTTTATTTATATTTCCTTACAACTCGAAGCTGGATAAAGGAATGAATAAGATGACCTTTATACGCTAGTGCATGTAGTATAAAATATACTAATGACACAAATATCCTGCTTTTAAATTAATTTCCTTCAACTACCAAAGGAACAGTTTTAAAAGGATAATTAATAAAGGTCTCATTCCTGATGACAGGGCAGTAGAAAATGTAAGAATTTGGGCTTCTGTTCCCTTTCATCTGATTTCAACTTGGCAGGTATGGTGATAGTTGTCCTTTGCACAGATTTGTATGAGTTAAAGTGTCATGTATTAAACAAATAAAGAAAGTAATAATTATTGTATATTTTGATTAATTAAATCATTAAGCCTGCAGTTATTATGCTGAAAATATCTGCGCCACACTGCTGAATTTATCATTTTATATCTTTGGGCACTGATTAGCACTTTGGCTCATTATCGAAATGTACATTTTGAATAAATCACTGCCTTAAACATTATTTAGTATGCTTTTACCCAAAGCCATTTTTAACCTTTCTAATTCAAGGATACTTCCTCTAATTAAACATATATGCAATGACAAGAAAATAAATTATTATTAGATCACTTTATCTATCTATCTATCTATCTATCTATCTATCTATCTATCTATCTATCTATCTATCTATCTATCTATCTATCTATCTATCTACTTATCTATCTACTTATCTATTTATATTACACAGCCAAATCTCTTGTCATACAGGATGCAATTTGAATGTAGGATTCCTGGGCAATATTCTCTTTATTTACTGTATCGGGTAAGGGGCTACCTAAAAAAATCCACACCTGTGACCCCTGTGTCCCCATTACCTCTGATCATCCTGTGACCCAAGTGCCCTTAATCATCCTGTGTTCCCTGTAGTAAGCAACCTAAGGTGGCACAGAATGTTCAAAGTGCTTTGGAGCCAAAGTGGTTATAAGTGCCAGCATAGATATCTTTTTCAAAATATGATCTGGATATTTTTCAATTAATCTGTATGCTTCTCTCAGCCTGTTTTCTTCTGTGAAATGGAACAGCTAAGCATCAGGTTGTATAGAAACAGAGCAGTGGGTGGGCATAGGTGGGGCATATACAGGACGTAGGCAGGAGTGGGCAGGTATTGCAGGCAGATTGTGAGGAGGAATGAGCAGAGATTTGATGGGTTTTTCTGTATTGATTGAGATGCCGGGGCTTTTCATGAACTATAACAGAAACTCTCCAAATGATGTAATGATGGCATATTGTAGTAAGAGAACATTCAAATATAGGGTGGGGGGGGGGGGGGGGGTTATATATGTAAATACTTTTATTGTTGCTGGCAAAACAATCATTGAGAAATTTAACAACTTACAGAATTACATCACATATTGATTTTATTGACCAAAGCTCTTCTTTAAGCTTATAGTGTGCAATTGCTTTGTTGGTCAACATCTTCCAGTCACACAGGCAAAAAGATTCAGTGTGTTTTCATTGCAAAAATATTAATTTCCAGACATAAAGGTAAAATTAACTGAGTCAGAAGAAAAATCTTACTTGGCTTATCCATTTTCTCATGATCAGTAATACCCAATACACAAGAGACATTTAAAATATATAAGTCAGAAAAAAAATCTTCAATAAAGCTAGTGACCCTCTATAATGCTAGTCTTATTTTCCTACATTACCATAACATATGTAATGTACAATCTAGAATATTCCTTTTGCTCCTTGACAATAATTGCATGTCAATTCATGTATTTGACCCATTTTGAAAGGTCTATAAGGTATGAAATATGGTTGATACCTTAACTGTATTGGTGTGTACATACAGTAGAGGACATGAAGGTATCCAAATAGATATTTAAATATTCATCCTGCACATTCTCAGACAGTTAGTCATTCAGCTATCTGCCTATTATTGCTTGGCATATAGAGGAGGGATTACAGTTTACTGTAGATAAAAGTATTCTATGTCAATTTTTTTTATTCCACAATATTTTATTAGTAGAAAAAAAGTGAAGGTTTACTATTGGCTTAATATTGTTGAACAAGATGTTGGTAAAACCCCCGTTAGCAGTTACAATCAATGGTAAAACAGTTGTGGTCAGAACAGATAAGGGTATATAACTTAGCCACAAATCAAGTCTAAAAGTCAAAACAAGTATTAGTTAAGACATAAGTCTTGGTTGTGTTGAAATCCATTAATGTTCATTATTAGCTTCAATAACAAGCCCTCTGTCTAGTGCTAAATTGGATTGAGGTGTGTATCATGTATAAAATTGGGTGTTTAAGTGTTGGTATAGTAACCACGGACATTAGGTGTGATATTTTTCCTATGTAACACATGACATGATCTGGTCACTTTTTGATGATTGATGATGTAGAACTCTAGTAGCTGCATAAGGTGGTTGACGATGTAAACCATAAGAGAAAAAGAAAGAGAGAAGAACAAAGAAGGGGGAGAGAAGAACATTTGTGATGGGGCGAGTGTGTTTCACCTTCCAGTCTCTGTCAACTGTCACCAAATATTGATGAAATATGGATAGAGCAGCCAAGTCCAAAAGTTCTAGACATGTAATTAGATGTCTCGAGAGGTGTCCTCCCTTACTATTCCCTTGATTAGGCGTGGGAGACCCTATGTCTCATGTTTTAATAGGAATATCAGTTGGAAGGTATGAATGAGGTCATTAAGAGGCTAACATATCTTGGGGTGAGGGGTTAGATTGAGTTTGGTTCATCAGTAGCTTATATCTATCTTATGTGCGGAAGTGGGTCCAGCAGACCCAAGTGTGGAAGAACTTGTCCGGGCAAAGCTACAAAAATTAATTCCTCCATCTCCACAATATTTCCATCTCATTAGGCCATTCCGGAATATGCAGAACCTAGGTTCCCAATGGAGAGGAATACACATTTTGGCCACATGTATTAAGGGTGGCACCAGTGGTTTCTGATATTGATATCTCAGTATGTCCGAGTGATGAAGGAGAAACTGTGTTGGCGTGTGTTCCGGAATATATGTGGAGATCTGTGTTGTCAGTTCATGGACTTGTGTCCAGAACGGTTGAATTAGGGGGCATGACCACCATACAGTATGTGTATTAGAGTGCCTAATTCCTTGGGGCATCTTCAGCACTTATTGGAGTAGCCAGGGTTGTATTTGTTAAGAATTGTTGGGGTTCTATACCAGTGATATCGGACTTTATAGTTATTTTCCTGGATCAAGACATTAAGAGACCTTCTATGTGATATTTTGTTTCCATTGCTCCTCCATCATCTTGGTTTGCGGGTCTCTCTCCCAATCTAAACATGCTTTGTTGGATTTCATATTGTAAATAATGGAGATCACATGTTGCTGAGGAGCAGATTGAGTGCATAGTTGTTCAAAGGGAATGAGCAGGCAGGAAACCGAAGAGCAACGGTCAGCTTCTTTAAGGTAGGGTTGTATCTGGAAATATATTCAGAGATGAAAAGAGTTGCTGTTTGTGTTAGGTTAGCTGGTAGGGAAGTGTGTTCTAAAAGTGTGCCTACTTGAAAAAATTGGTGAGCCAGGATCTCTGGGTGTTGCCAAATGAGAATAAACGTTTTAATCCATATTGTATTGACTGTCTGAGCTGAGCATATCTATAATGCCAATACATAGGCATGTCAAAATCTCTGACAGGCATCTTGAAAGGTTTGGATGTATTATTAGGAAATGGGCGAAGAACATATTTTAACCTAAATTTTACATACTGGAGTCTATCCTGAATACAATAGAAATACTCTAGTTGAGGGTTAAACTACAATGGTATTTGGGAGAATGGGTCAATGACAAAATTGTGACTGATCTAGAGAAGGTTTGGAACATCTAATGAATAGTCAGGCCCTCCCTGGTCAGGCAGTTAAAATGGTAACTAACTCTTGCATAAGCCCACCAGAGTGACTAATCTCTTCTAAATAAGATGAACCTGTTTCTCTACAGCGCTCTCTCCCCCAAAGCCTTTTACTGTATACCAGATGATATTTCTTAGCTTTCAGGAGGGAATGGGGCTGGGACCTTATTTCACACACTGCACAATACAGAGCAGGAAGATGAGTGTAATATGACAGCAAGTAGCGGGAATGGACATACACCTACTCGACACAGTGTCATTGGGAAACATGCAAACGCATACGCAAGTAGCGCCCACATATGTAAATGGTGTTCAAACCACACATGTGAGGTATTGCCAGCAAGAGTAATAATTCTAGCACTCAATCTCCTCTCTAACTCTAAACTGGTAACCTGAAGACATTTTTAAGACATTGAAAATATAGGAAAGAGTATTCCTGCGCCAACAGAAAAATGGGATTCCTAACTAATGTCTAGCTGCACACACTGGAGGGAAATGTCTGAACCCACACAAGCAAAATATATAAAAGAATAGGCGCTAGTCATACAAGAATGCATCGTTAAAAGGTATACGTTTTGGTACATCTTAAAAACAATGCTTCCAAACATGTTTCTACAGGTATACACATAAGTTTGTAGCACAACTTATCATTTCTAAAGTCACCTAATTGATACGAGGTTGAACACCCTCCCTCTCCCTGGCCTACAATATTGTTAAAAGTCCTGAACTACCCAATTTTATGTTAAATGACTTCTCCCGAGTGCAGGAAGTTACTATCTGTTAGATAAAGTATCTTTAAGGAAGAAAAGAAAGGAAAAGTACAATAAGAATTAAAAGAAATCACTTCCTTTTGATTAATATTTCAATAATTACCAAGCAAACATTAGCATCCATTGAACCCCGAGTGGACCCCGAACTCACACAAAGGGCAACTATCTCTGCCCTTTGAACATACCGGATTCTTCGTTGGGTAGACTAGCAGGTCTATATCTACCCCCGGTCTAACACCAATCACATACCCCTATCCCCTCCCACCCTATCCCCACTCCTTTTTTTTTTTTTTTTTTTATTATTTATCTGGAACTAAACATCAAAACTCCAAGATGCCTGATTACAAACAAACAATAACTCCACTAACGATTAAATTTCTCTCAATCAATGCCAAAGGTCTTAACATACCTGAAAAAAGATCTAGACTTCTTGATGAGCTTCATAAGCACAGAGCAAATATTATTTGTATCCAAGAAACACATTTCAAATCTGAAAAATCCCCAAAATTACAAGACAAAAGGTTCCCATTCGCATACCATGCCACAAACCCAGAAGGTAAAACAAAAGGGGTCTCGATTCTGATTTCCAAACTGACACCTTTCCAACTCCAAGACACTATGACAGACCCTGGAGGCAGATTTATTTTTCTGAAAGGCAAAATAGGACATCATCCCATAACCATTGCTAACATATATGCCCCTAATATTAAGCAGGTAGCTTTCTTTCGTCGAACCATAGACCTTCTAACAACCTTCGCGTCGGGAATTATTATTCTAGGGGGAGACTTTAACACCCCCCTTAACCCTGCAATAGACACCTCAAATGGAACATCGAGTCTCCCATATAGAGCACTGAAACAAATCAAAATTCAGTTGCAAAACCTTATGCTACATGATTCATGGAGAACCCTTAACCCCCTATCCAGGGACTACACATTTTTCTCCAATGTTCACCAAAAATATTCAAGAATCGATTACTTTTTCATAACACAACCGGACATTCCCCTTCTGAGCAACAGCACTATTGAACCGATGACGATATCCGACCACCATACAATCACCATGACACTGACCTTCCCAGAGAAAATTACCAGCACCAAAACATGGAGACTGAACACAGCCTTACTGAAAGACCCCATAGATATTTCCGAGTTTAATGACACATTAAAAGATTACTTTACAAGAAACGACAATGGGGAGACCTCTTCAATCACACAGTGGGAGGCTCACAAATGTGTTATTAGGGGCGAATTTATAAAAAAATTATCCAAAATAAAGAAGGAAAAACAAGCCAAATTAAAATCATTGATATCCCACATCCACAACCTGGAAAAAACGCATAAACAAACCATTGCAGTCTCAACATTTGAGGAACTTACAAATGCACGAAAACAGCTTGCAGAGGAACTTAATATAAAAACCAAACGGCAATATATACTAAGACACAAAATTTACTACGAACAAGGCAACAAGAGTGGGAGACTACCCGCTAAAGCAGTACAAAGCAAAAAGTCCTCAGCAACGATCCATCAGATAATGGATAAACAAGGTAAATTACGATCCTCAAATGAGGAGATTGCAAAACAATTTGAACTCTACTACCAATCTCTTTACAATATCCCCTCCAATCCCAAAAGCCCACAAAACTCTGACCTAAGAGCCAACCTCATTCAAGACTTTTTAAGTAAATATAGTCCGCCCCGAATTTCAGATAAAACAGCCCAAAAACTAGAAGAACCGATTTCCGGCACAGAATTAGATAAAGCAATAAAAGAGATGAAGATAGGAAAAGCCCCAGGCCCTGACGGATTACCCCTACAATACTACAAAACTTTCATTGAAACATTAAAACCTCATTTCCTGAAATCTTTCCATTCTCTACATACGGAAAATCATCCCCCTAAACAATTACTAGAAGCACATATAACTGTGATTCCCAAAGAAGGTAAGGATTTAACCCAAGTCACAAATTATAGACCAATTTCATTAATTAATGTTGATGTAAAATTATACGCAAAAATCCTAGCAAACAGAATCTTACCCTTACTAACATCCTTAATAACATTAGACCAAGTGGGATTTATACCCGGCAGAGAGGGTAGAGATAATACGACCAAAGCGTTAAACATTATTCATTGGCTAACCTCGAAACAAAAACAAGGATTCTTTCTCTCTCTCGATGCAGAGAAGGCGTTCGATAGGGTGGCATGGGATTTTATAGACGCAGTATTACTTCATATAGGAATTCTACCCCAAATGAGATCCTATGTCAAGGCGCTCTATTCCAATCCTACAGCACGAGTCCGCGTAAATAACCACCTATCGAACGCCTTCAACTTACGAAACGGCACCCGTCAAGGATGCCCGCTTTCCCCACTCCTATTTGTTCTTACTCTAGAACCACTGTTAAATAGGATCAGAGCTAACAATGACATCAAAGGAATAGATATTCAGAACAACACCTACAAAATTGCAGCTTTTGCGGATGATATGCTCCTCTTCCTATCAGAACCACACACATCCCTACCCAACCTCCTTAAAGACCTAGAACATTTCCATCTTCTCTCTAATCTCAAAATAAATCATTCCAAGTCAAATGCACTTAATGTTACATTACAGGCGAGTTCAGTGGAACTATGTAAGAAAAACCACCCATTTACCTGGGCAGATAAAAGCATCACTTATTTGGGCATTGAAATTCCCTCGGACTTAGTAAACCTATTCCAGCTTAACTTTTTACCCATTTTAAAAGAAACTCGAGAAGACTTGAAAAGATGGAATGCCCTAAACATCTCGTGGTTCGGCAGAGCCTCACTGATAAAAATGACAATTTTACCTAGATACCTTTACGTTATGCAGACAGTCCCCATCAGAGTGCCCTCATCTTTTTTCACAGACTTCCGTAAAGCATGTTCCCTGTTTATTTGGAGAGGCAAAACCCCCAGAATAAAATTTGCCAAATTAAACCTACCTAAACACAAGGGTGGCATAGCTCTCCCAGATCTTAGGAAATATTACCAAGCTACTCTTTTAACGCGTATAGTGGACTGGAACATTCATCAATCTGTAAAAGATTGGGTGACGCTAGAACAATCCCAATTTCCCCTACCAATTAAATCACTCCCGTGGATTAACCCTAAATTTCATTCTAGCGATATTAGGACACATCCCCTAGTTGGACCCACTTTAGAAACCTTTAATAGTACATTTAAATCCAAAAACTCTACCCCCTGGTATGGCCCCCTCACCCCCCTAGCAAACAATCCTGATTTCCCACCAGGTCTAGAAAGAAATTTTCTCAAGCAGAACTGGCCATATAAGGAAATCCTCACCAAGCATTTCTTTAGATATGGGAAATTACTCTCTAGAGAAGACTTACAGGACACTATAGCACCTTTCCAAATACCCCTTTGGTCTTATACCCAAATTAGACATTTTCTAACCAACAGACAGTTATCACAACATTGGACAAAACCCCTAACGACAGTGGAAGACCTTTGTTCGAAAAATACACCACATAGACACCTCATCTCAGTCATATATAACTCACTATTCGAGGATGCACCAGACTTAGCCAGTACAACATGCAAAAACTGGGAAAGAGACCTCGACATCTCGATCTCCAAACAACAGTGGGAGAAAGTACATATTTATGCACACAAAGGGTCTCTTAATGTAGCTACTCAGGAATGCAGCTATAAGATCCTATCCAGATGGTATAGGACACCCTCCATCTTACACAAATTTTCCCCCACAATCTCAGAAAAATGCTGGAGATGCAACCGAGAGGAAGGGTCGATGATCCACATATGGTGGTCCTGCCCCTTAATCCAGACTTTCTGGGAAGCGGTTCATGAAACCATTAACAAGATATCCTCAGAACCCCTGAGCTTTAATGCCGCACAATACCTCATTCATGTAAACGATATCCCTAGGAAAAAATATCTAAAATCATTACCAATGTTTATGGTCAACGCTGCACGTCATTGTATCCCCTTCCACTGGCGCTCCGATTCCGTTCCAACGAAAAAGGAATGGTTTTGGAAAATAAATAAGATAGAGCAAATTGAAGAGCTTATTAGTATTTCTCAGGAAAAAATCACAAGATTCTATGCAACATGGTATGAATGGATAGAATACAAGAATTCTCAAGAATATAAATTAACTATTACTCAGTAATAAAGCAAGGTCTTAGGAGTTGTACTCGTTTATTAACGAAATCGTATCTGTAAATTTCAGTGTTATTGCTCTTCTTTTATAATTTTTTTTTTTTTTTTTTTCCCTCAACCCTCCCTAATCCCCCCCTTTCCCTATCTATCTGTACTCAATTTAACAAACAGCTACTCTCCATTAATACGGTGTATTATTATGAATATTCGATCTCTTACTTAATGTATTACCTATTTGAATATTGTCCATTTGTAACAATGCAATTGTACCCAACATGTGTTACATATACAATATGCGCTTCTATGTATTTTGTTACTTTAAGATGTATTTTATCCACTTTTTCAACCAATAAAAACTTGTGAAACAAAAAAAAAAAAAAAAAAAAAAAGAATAGTGGTGCGCTAAATTAAATAAAATAAATAAATACTAACTAAAATATACAAAATAGATCTCAGGCAAAATGAAACAGAATAAACTATTACTAACTCTAAAGTAGAACATATAAAGAAAATATCAATACGTAGATACCCAGTGTGAACTGGTAAGTGAATTAATACGAGAATTCCAAAGAAAATAAATGTAAGCCAGCGTGCTGGAAAATTTCTAGTGATGCAAATAGTGATCTCAAAAAATCAACAGTGAATAAATTAAATAAATATATATGCAATAAACGGCATAAATGACCAATGATGTGCAGTAGATAAAATAAATCCTTAAATAATGAAAAAAAAAATATTATAATGGAATAAAAAATTTGTATCTAAAATCGGCATAAAATATATTCAGAAAAAAGTGCAAAGTGCGTATGCAATAGTGTCCAGCTTCCAAAAAGTGCTTTGGTGCCTATAAACATCAAACAGCAAAGATGCTATGAGTAATGGGTGTCCCGTGCGGTCCTGCGTGGTAGGTGGATGGATGTCCCCTTACCTTACTGCTGTAAGGTTACAGCATGGATATATGTAACTTTGCGATCTTTATGGTCCCCTTTAGGTTTCCTATGACGGCCCCTCAGATCCTGATATGTTGTCCTGCTTTTTTTCGGCAACGTGGGGTCCATTTAAGGATGGCCAAGGAGTACTCAAGATGGGCAGGATGGAGTAATTTCATTGAAGTATTACATGGAATGGCATAAGTAAAGAGGGGAATACCTCATAGTGTAGTAATTTCAAATGTTTATTTATAGGTTTAAAACAAGGTTTTAAAAGTAGGTACTCACAAACACAGAGATAAGCAAATGGTGTATAAACGAGCGGCGAGCTCGATCAAAATGGCACTTCCGGCAGCAGACCCGACACGTGTTCATCACTAATCACGTGACTTCTATTTGCTTTATATGTTCTACAGTTTATTCTGTTTCATTTTGCCTGAGATTTATTTTGTATATTTTAGTTAGTATTTATTTATTTTATTTAATTTAGCGCACCACTATTCTTTTATATATTTTTAAGACATTACCTATGGAGATTTTTAAATACCAAGATGTGTCGTCATGCCACGAGCATGCACAATTTTAAAGCATGACATGTTAGGTATTAATTTACTTGGCATAACATTATCTTTCACATGTGTGAAATGTACTGTTTTCTTATTTTTTTTATTAAAAATGTATTTATATTTTTTTCCCCAAAAATGTGTTTGTAAAACTGCTGCACAAATACGGTGTGACAATGTATTGCAATGATCTCCATTTAATTCTCTGTCATCTCTGCTAAAAAACAATATATAATGTTTGGGGGTTCTAAGTAATTTTCTAGTAAAAAATATACTGATTTTAGGACCCCTTTCACACTGGGGTGACGGGTCCATTATCGGTAAAGCACCGCTAGTTTTAGCAGCGGTTTAACGCTGTTATAGCGGTGATTTTTGACTGCAAGCAGGGCACTTTTAACCCCCGATAGCAGCCAAGGAATGAGTTAATTGTGCCAAATCGCTTTGCAGGTGCTTTGGCAGCTCTGACCATCCATTTCAATGGGCAGGGGTGCCCCAAACATTTCTTGCTGGATTTATTTCCTGTTCTGCAAGAGCACCACCCCAGTGTGAAAGCACTCAGGCTTTCACACTGGGGTGGCTTGAGAAGTGGCTAAGCAAGGAATCCTGGGTTCAGCAGGATTAATAAAGGATAAAGTGGCAGAGTAGGCTCTCTTAAGCAAAGTGGCTTATATTTGGTCTTATAGTTTTTCCAATAATGAGAAAACCTTTAGGAAATTGAAATTATTAACAGTAATGAAAATACAACATGCATTACACATGGCCGTTGGCATAGGAACTGATGTGCCAACTGGAGAATTTCCACATCTCCTACTCTGGTGACAAATCCAAATTTTTGGATTTCCCACCATTTTCATTTTAAAGACAATGGACACCAGAAAAAAAATAGGAGGTTAATCTTCCTAGCAGTAAATATTCAACAAATCTTCCATACTATATACAAAAAAAAATCCCTTTTACATACAGTGTAAGGTTTTTACCATATGATGTTTTGACTCCAATAAATTGACCATAAATGTACAAAAATGTGGTTAACAATGTGGGGGCGATTTACTAAAACTGGAGTATGAAAAATCTGGTGTAGCTCTGCCTAGGAACCAATAATCTTCTAGGTTTTATTGTCAAAGCTTAATTGAACTAACTAATTTAGAAGCTGGCTACCACCAGATTCTGAGTGCTTCAGTTTTAGCAAATTTCCACCAATATGTTTTTGATTATTGCTACACTGTCTCCAGCTCAGGCCCCCCTGAGAGTGGAACAGATGGTACTGAGGACAGGTGGGACATGTGTGCTAGCAGATATTGATAGCAGAAATTGCAGCAAGAGATGCAGTCTGAATGAAACTGGCATACCATTAGGACAGGAACAGCAGCTATGCTCAGAAGTCATGCTGAGGTTAAAAGGGGCACGCCACTTATGCTGCTGATCCAAGAGTGGCTTGTCAGGGCTCCCAGTGGTGTGCAGAACTGGTATAGCAGTCAGCTAGGCAGGAACTCAAGCAGGACAGAAAGGCAGGATCAGAGATGGAATCATGGTCACAGGAATAGCCATGTTCATCAACAGGTGGCAGCGAGGTACCGAATCAATAGCAAAGCCAAAGTCAATTATTTTTACACTGTCCCTTTATTTTTTTGTCACTTTTTTGTCCCTAGTGGTTTCTCCAGTGCCCTGCATGCAATTTTATATTATAAATATTATAAATACTAGGGCTGTGGAAATTAACAATTAATTCCTTGATTAATCATACATTTTTTTGATCAATCAAATTTTTTTGGATTGGTAGGCTGCCTGCCCTGGGGCTGCTTTGGGCCAAACTGTGGCTGCAGCCCAGCTCTCTGCTCCCTGTTCCTCCTCCTCCTTCTGTCTATCACACGAGCTGATCTAGGAGGAAGGTGGGACTTTTCTCACAGTGTGGCCAAAGTTTTCACACTTAGCTTGGAGACACATGGAGATGCCCGCAGACTGTGTAACCCAGGCACAGACACTGACTACAGTGAGGCTGCGATTATGGGCACAGTGAGACTGCATTATGGGCATGGTAAGGCTGCCATTATAGGCATGGTGAGGCTGCAATTATAGGCATGGTGTGACAGCATTATGGGAATGGTAAGGCTGCATTATGGACACGGTAAGGCTGTGATTATGGGCACGGTAAGGCTGAGATTATGGGCACGGTGAGGCTGAGTTTATGATGTGTGATGTCCTAGCCATGCCCCGCTATGTCCAGCTTTGGCCGTTGCCATAACGGTGCTAAATCAGCTAAAAGTAGTTGGATCTGTATGCGCGTTATAATTAATTGAAATTAGTCGATTAATCTATTTTAAAAAATTGATTAATCGAACATGAAAATTTTAATCAGTAACAGCCCTAATAAATACTGTTCTTTCTGCCTGGAAACTGGAGATTGACCATAGCAACCAAAAAGTGTCCCTTTACATCAAAATTGGTTTTAGACCAGCTAGAAAACAGTGATAATAAATTAGAATCATTTTGTGGCGATTTGTGGGGAAATTCGTCATCAAACATTGAAAGTAATGACAGTGACAATTCTGCAATTGAGCAAATTTCAATGTTTTTGATTTGATTACATTATTGAATATTTTTTATTATTATTTGTAATAATAATAAGTATGTTATTATTTATAGTTATTTATTTTATTATAATTTATGATTTTGTTTTTTGAGTTATTCCTAATAATTACAGGCCTACAATATAAAATGCCAATTTCCATGCAAAATAATTGTACAACAAACGCCTCAATGAGACATTGAAAGATGGCTGCAGATAACGTCACACGGTCCTCCCGCACCGGTATCATCCCAGTGGGCAAGACTTCCTCAGCGGTTATGGAAGCTTGCACGTCGTCTTATGCCGCGTACACACGATCAAACAATCCGGTGTAAAAGTCCGGCAAACTCAAGTCCGCCGGACAATTCGCCGGTGTGTAGCCTCCGGCGGACTTTTTTTACCCGAAAGTACGGCGGACTTAGAAAGTAGTTTTGCACTCCAATCTTACCGCCAGACCTGCATTTCAGCGGACAATCCAGCCGTGTGTGTGCCAGTCCGCCGTACTTTTGAAATGAACGGACTTTTCCCGCCCGGAGGAAAGTCCGCTCATTATAAGCGCGTCTCCAGGTAGCCGGGGCCAGCGAAGGAGGCATCGCTGGCCCCGCCACCTGGTATGAAAATCAGTGTGGGGGTCCCCCCAGGTCCACATCAGACCCTTATCCGAGCACGCTACCCGGCCGACCAGGAAAGGGGGTGGGGACGAGCCCGCCCCCCCCCTCCTAAGCCATGCCAGGCCGCGTGCCCTCAACATTGGGGGGTGCCTTGGGGAAGGGGGGCCACGCGGCCCCCCACCCCAAAGCACCTTGTCCCCATGTTGATGAGGACAAGGGCCTCTTCCCGACAACCCTGGCCGTTGGTTGTCGGGGGTCTGCGGGTGGGGGGCTTATCGGAATCCGGGAGCCCCCTTTAATAAGGGGGCCCCTGGATACCGGCCCCCAAAGTCAGAAGAAGAGGGCGGTGGCGGTGAAGAAGAAAGCCGGGCTCCTCCGCTAGCAAAAGAGCTAGCAGAAGATAGCGGAGGAGTCCGGTGAGAAGACCCCCGAAGATGGTAGAAGACCCCCGGAGCTGTGCAATAAACTATTTTAACCCTTGTGTGTTGTGTTTTTTTTTACTTTTATTTACAGGTGAATGGGTAGGGGTACATTGTACCCCATACTCATTCACATAGGGTGGGGGGCCGGTATCCGGGGGCCCCCTTATTAAAGGGAGCTCCCGGATTCCGATAAGCCCCTCGCCCGCAGACCCCGACAACCAACTGTCAGGGTTGTTGGGAAGAGGCTCTTGTCCTCATCAACATGGGGACAAGGTGCTTTGGCGAAGCACCCCCCTATGTTGAGGGCATGCGGCCTGGCATGGCTCAGGAGGGGGGGGACGCTTGCTCGACCCTACCCCCTTTCCTGGCCTGCCGGGTAGAGTGCTCGGATAAGGGTCTGATGTGGACCCAGGGGGGGACCCCATGACGATTTTTCGTCGTAGGGATTCCCCTTTAAGTCCATACCAGGTGGCGGGGCCAGCGACGCCTCCTTCGCTGGCCCTGGCTACCTGGAGACGCGCTCAAAATGAGTGGACTTTCCTCCGCGTGTGTGGACTAGTCCGTTCATTTCAAAAGTACGGCGGATAGTCCGGCAGACTTAGTACGCTGTATTAGTCCGCTGAAAAAGTGCCGTGTGTGGGCAAGTAGCCCATTCGGAAAGTCTGGCGGACAGTCCGGCGGGAAGTCCATCAGACTAAGTTCGCTGGATAGTTGGCTACATGTGTATGCGGCATTACTTAACCCCCCCGGCGGTATTCCCAAGTCTGGCTCGGGTGGAAAATTCAGAACCAAAAGCAGTAACCCCATGCCAGACTCGGGATCGCATCACTGGATCCAGGATGAGTTTACTTACGTTGTCCCCTGGATCCAGCGATGTCTCCCCACACTGTGAGCGGCTCGTCCTCCGCTCGATTCATCACATCACCGGGCTCCGTTCCCTGCGAGCGCTGTGACGCACGCGGACGGAGAGCGGCGCCAAATTCAAAAAGTAAAACACACATATTACATACATTATAATGTAATCTTATAGATTACATTGCTGTATGTAATTATTTCACATCCCCTTTGT
Organism: Lithobates pipiens; assembly: GCF_037356315.1. Lineage (NCBI taxonomy): Eukaryota > Metazoa > Chordata > Amphibia > Anura > Ranidae > Lithobates > Lithobates pipiens. The sequence continues at coordinate 509,410,063 of NW_027507748.1, forward strand.
CCCTACAGTGTCCTGCATGCAGTTTTATATTATAAAAAACTGTTCTTTCTGCCGGGAAAATGGAGATTGTCAATAGCAACCAAAACTGTCCCTTTACATCAAAAATGGTTTTAGGCCAGCTAGAAAACAACGAATATAAATTAGAATCACTCGCAGAATTGAGTGATAGCAATTTGTGGTGAGGTCCATCATCAATTACTGAAAAGTAATGACAGTGACAATTCTGCAACAAGAAATTTCAGTGTTTTTGATTTGATTAAATTATTGAATCATTTTTATTATTATTATATCATAATTTGGTATAATTATTTATAATTATTTATTATATTATAATTTATGATTTCATTTTTCAAACTTTATCATACCCGGGATGTCTACTAGACTCTGGTTTGGACAGATTTAAGTGAGTTATTCTTAAGAATTACAGGACTACAATATAAAACGCCAATTTTCCATACAAAATAATGGTACCGCTTTCAGCACCTAAAATCTGAAATAATCATACCGCCAGGGAGGTTAATTGTGTATGTTGCCATAGAGACGGAAATGCTGAAATGTCCTCCTTGTTCTCACATGACCAGTGTACTGATCCTCCTCTGCAAAATGGAGCATCAGAGTCAGGTAGCACATAGCCAGGCAAACAAGGCATCTCCATTTCATCAGGCACAACACTGAAGTGGGAGCAAGAGTATTTTTTAAAAACAACCATAATAAATCCATCATGGAAAATGTATACCTACATAGGTATTTAAATGTCAAAGCAGCTACCCTTCATAATACATTATGAAATAACATAAAATATCTAAAAATAACTATATAAAACACATCATCTAATAATACTAACAGTAAAATGAGCACATTAATAATACATATAAATCAGGGATAAAACTCATTAACCACCTCATAATTTCAATGATCTCAAATAAAATCAAACTCGACATTTAAATCTGTAGGCACCTCTATCTTGGTCTCATAAACCCAAAAAGATGCACAGGGTCTGGAGGTCCTACCTACATATTGCAGGCCACATTCACATTCTAACATGTAAACAACTCCTGCCATGGAACATGTTATTAGTTCTTTAATTTGGTATTGTTTATTAGTGGCAGATGCAAAAAATAAAAAATCTTTCCATTTTTAATGTTGCCCCTTGCCTGCTTACAAGGGGGACAATGGCCGCATGCATGGAAACTCTGTTCTCAAAATTAGGTCATACTGGCGGATTGACACTATCCTTGTGAATTTTAGGCAAAAAGTAAATTATAGGAGTTCTACAGAACAGGGGGTCAAGGTACAGTGCCTCTTTCTTATTCAGAATGTCTATATGTTTCCCTTTCTCAATCAGAAAGTGCAGCTCTTCTTTGAATTGTAATATAGGATCCTTGGTCAGCACTCTATAGGTATTTGCATCACTAAGCAGATTTTCTATTTCATTTTTATAATAATCCATACTCAGAACAACCAGACCCCTCCTTTGTCCGCTGGACATACAACCAGATCCTTGTTGTTTACTAATGAATCTATACCATTCTTAATGTATAAAGGATCATTCACCTTCTGTATCTTAAGTTTCTCTAAATCTTTAATGATCATGTTCCTAAAAACATCCAGATGCTTGGTGTCAACATTGGGAGGGTTAAAGATGGACTTATTATGAAGATTAGAATGTTGTCTGGGAGGGGCAATTTCTGGCATAGATACTGTCTGAGTAGCTGGATTAGAAAACAAATATTTCTTAATATTGAAGCCCCTAATGTATTTCTGCACACTGAAATACGTTTGAAATGTGTTCAGATTATGAATAGAAGCATACTTCAAACCCCTAACACTTGGATCTCCTCTTCATTTAGAGGTTAGAAGATTATAAATTCAAGTCACTAGTGGGGTTTTACACTTTTTTATTATCCTGCCTCCTCTCCTTCCTCTCTTATTTTTTTTTTCTTAATTGTCCATTGTCGTGGATGGCTTGTTGTAGAGCCGCACCCTGCCAGCCCCCTGGGTTGGGTGTAACAAAAGGTGCATCCCTCCCTGCCCCTCTCTGGGCTATCTGAAAATCCCCTTCCCTCCTGGAGCCTTTATGTTGCAAGGAGGAAAACCGTTTGTGGATAGGTAATTGGTTCCCATATTGTTGTGGGAACTTGCCCCTACTGGGATATGTCCCATAATGCTCAGAAACTGATTGATAATTATTTTGATATTGATTAGTGACATCCTGGGGCTCATAATTCCTAGAGGGTGTATTATGTGCATATTTCCTATAGGGAGACTGGTGATAACCACCCCTTCTCCCACGTCCTCTTCTATTCCTCCCCCATTTATGCTGAACAACCTGATAATGTCCATTATTCAAAGGTGTACTGACATCATCAAATTCTCTGCAACACCCGTTTGCCATTTCAATATGTTCCTTTCCCCAAAGTCATCTAAATCGCTAACAAATTATCTCTTTTTCTTATTTTGTTGATTCCCATTTGATTAATCTGTTTTTGAGTTCAGCGGACTACTCAGATTCTCAGTAACTCCTCAGATTTCTTATGGGGTACAATGATATTTTTTAAAGCTCTAATTTGTGTCTCTAAAACCTTCATTTTCTCTGTTTCCAAAACAGAAACCCTAAAACATCCAAGCCTTTTATAATAAAGAAATCTCTCTATCTCCATCTCTATGGTAACATACACAATGAGGAGGTGACACATAGGCTTGACTAATCAGGTGGCATGCATTTAAGAAGACGAACAAGTCTCCGTAACCACTAAGGAAGTTTCACCCACTGGGATGATACACGTGTGGGAGGACTCCGTGACATTATCTGCAGCCACATTTCACTGTCTCGTTGAGACACTTGTTGTATACTCTGCATCCAAGCACTGGGTTATCAGTGCTTTGTTTGTAAGTGAATTTATTTTTGTTTCAATATTTTTATTGAAATTTTACATAAAGACATAAGCAACAAACATGAGATAGCTGTTCAAACGTCAGTTATACAAACAAGTCAGTAAGATTTCAAGGGCTTACAACATTAGGTGGTCAAGGAAACATGCAGGTATCTTGTTTATCATCCTACCAACATTATGTATTCTCCCTCGCCACAACACCCCTATTGGGATCAGACTGTGTCGGGGGGAGGAATATTTCGCTCCCCAAAAGCAAAAGGAAAAAACTCACTAACCAAAGTTGTGTGTCCTACATGGTTCCTTGTCCTAAGCAACTTCTTGCAGAATATCGAGGAATCAAAAATTTTTTTAAAAAGGAAACAAACGTGTTGATCTTGTGATAAAACACAAAGGTTTTCCTGAATTAGGCTTGTAGGTTCGTCAGTGAAAAATTGTTCCTTGTTGTTCGCATTTTAAGTCACACAAGAGGGTTATCAGGGAACGTTGAGAAGGAAAGAGGAAGAAAATAGAAAGGAGTGAGTGTGATAGGATAGGAAGGCACCAGAGGAATACCTGGGGATAGAGTGGTTGTAATCTGTTAAAGATATTGTGGAAGTTTGTGTATATAGGTTTTCCAGGGTTTCCATGCTATGTTGTGCTTTTCTGTAGTGGACTGGAGAATACTGACTTTTTTTTCTTGTGGCATCACCCATGATATTTTCCTTTTAACCGCAGCTAGGCTGTTATCAAGCTTGGGCTATCATGATTTTAGTACCCAGTAAAATTAAATGAATGAATGTCTGAAGAGGCTTGGGACAACCCATAGGACTTCTGTTCAGTAGAGCAATCTCAGGGGTTTTTGGTACAGGTATACTGTACCAGTAACTTTACATAACAAGAAAAATAACTTGTTCCATAGGCCTCGAATATGGGGACACTCCCACCATATGTGGTATATTGATCCAGTCAGCCCACAACCTCTAAAGCATAGTGGGGAAGAGCCTGGGAAAATCTTAGCCAATCGTAGGGGTACATTACACCAACACATGATTATTTTGGTGGTTGCCTCTATAAGGGCTACATTGGATATGCCCTTAAATGCTTTCTGGAATTTGGAGAACCACATGTTTTCATTCCACAAAACCTGAAGATCTTGTTCCTATTCCAGTGCATTTAATGGTTTCTCTGTATTCTCCGTAAGGAAGTTGTAAATCTAAGAAATCCCCCCCCCCCCCTTCTGATCCATGACCCCAGAGCACCATTGTTCGTATGCTGTTATATGCAGAGGTTTGGGTTTTGTGGTCCATAATGATAAGATAAAGTGTCGGATTTGATGTAAATTAAATCTTTCGGAGGATGGCATATCCAGGTTTCTACTGTAATGGTCTGCCGTAAGTGGACCCACATGGGAGAGGAAGTGGCCAATACGGAATAATCCCCTGTTTACCCACCACGGAATGCCCTGAAGGTTCCCAGGCAAATTCAAAGCTACTGATTTGGCCATGTTAATTCTCAACCCTGAGACCTTGCTAAATTCCTGGAGGAGTTTTAAAAGATTGGGGGTGGATATGAGCAGGGAAGTAATGAAGAGCAGCAGGTCATTGGCAAACAGGGCCCATATGTGTACATGGTGTGAGGGCTTACCTAGGTTGGAGTCCATGGCGCAGAAATGTAGGCTAACCCTTGCAAATAGACACAGCCCACGATAACAAAGAGATAAGCTACCTGGGCTGTGAATCTGTGCACGGGGGCTTGACAGGAATTTGCCAAAGGATTGTCCAGGTAAAGCCGTAGTCAGGGATTCCAGAAGTCAGAATAAACGATAAACAAGCCAGGGTCTGAAGCTGGGGTCAGTCTTGGAACACTGGAACTCTGCAACAGAAGACAAGAGCACAAGAACACTTGGCAAACATGACTAAATGAACTGCCAAAGCCCTCAGAGTGAGACAGGGTTTAATACCCAGCTAATTAGGTAACCTGCCTCAGCTGATCCAGGAGTGACAGGTACAAACAGAGAATTGCCCACTGTACTTTATGCTAAATTAGGCATGACTGGAAAGCAGGCTGAATAGAACTGAGGTGTGGCTCAGAGCTTAAGAAACAGGAGCAACAACTGACAGTCACGAGTTCAATACCAACCAGAGCCACTTGCTGGCCATCTAAAAGGCACAGTAGGGACTGTGACACATGGGGCCTGCATTTAAACCCATTTAGATCTGGGTGGATTCTTATAGCGGTGGCTAGGGTTTCAATTGCTATGGTAAAGATGATGGAGGAAAGGGGGCATCTCTGTCTTGTGCATCTGCGTATCGAGAAAGGGCTTGAATAGAGACCCTGAAGTTTGATTTGAGTGCTCGGGTTGGAGTCTAAATTCCTTAGCAATTGAATGAAGTTAGGGCCAAATCCCCATCTGCGAAATACTTCAAATAGGTAAGGCTACTACTACTACTACTACAGTGTCAAACACTTTTTGCAGATCCACCGAAAGTAAAAATCCTTCCTGAGAGGGCCCCCCATCCCATTTTGATTTCAGCAGGGAGATGACATCTACTGCTCTGCGGATCTGATCAGGACCCTGCCTCCCCGGAATGAAGCCCATTTGGTCCTTGTGAATGTAGCCCCCTATAAACTCTGATAGTCTATTGGCCATGATTTTGGTCAGTATTTTAAGATCATTATTGATCAATGAAATGGGTCTATAGTTACTCACTTCAGAACTATCTTTGTCCAGCTTGGGGATGACGGACACATAAGCCAGGTTGGCGGAGCTGTCCAGTGTAGAGCTACCCCGGAGGGCATTGTAAAATCACGTCAACTGGAGGACTATCATTGTTGCAAATGTTTTGTAGTAACCAGTGAAAAATCCATCCGGGCCTGGGGCTGAGCTCCTCTTGAGGCGTTTAATTACTCCTAAAACTTCTGAGTCAGTAATGAGTAATTAAGCTGCTTGCTATGTTCCTGTTTTAATGTAGGGAGAGGGATGAAATCTAGGAAATCATGGAGGATATGGAGTCTGAGAGTCACCTTAGATTTGTATAAATCTGCGTAGAAATCTTAAAATGCTGTCATGATCCATTTTGGGTTTTGTGTAAGCCTGCCAGTGGCATTGCATACTTTAGGGAAGGATAATGTCCTGGGCTTGGGTGTCAGTTTTGAAGCCAGACTGGGCCTGATCTTATCTTTGTGAAGATAAACGTGAGTATTGGACCATTGAAAGCTTTTTTTCTGCTTGAGTGGTCATTGCTAGGTTTAAGGCAGCTCTGCTGGATTCCAACAGGGCTTGCAAAGCAGTGGTGGGATTTCGTCTGCTTTGGAGAGAGTGTGGAAATCCTGTTCTAGTTTGACTAGGTCAACTTGTCTTTTCCTTTTGAGTTGTCATGGTTATGCAGTGATCTTTCTCTGTTTGCTTACCTCCCCTCATGTGTTCTTTTTATTTTTTTTATTTTTTTTTAAATAAAATTTTATTGAACAAAGGCATACAACAAGTTGTACAAAAGTTGCGGGCTAATACTTTTCTCATTGAAACAGAAAAAAGGATAAAGGCAGAGAATAAATAAAAACAATCAGGCAACTCGGGGTTTGATAAGAACTAAGCAAGTTGTATATAACAAAAGGAGGATTCACCATTCCCCCAAAAAGGGAGAAGGGGAATCCTCCCCTGGATGGATCTGGTGGTTAGAATATAACCTGGTGTGCAATATAGGAACAATCTACAAGGTAACATAGAGTATAGATGTAATGCAGTACATAGGGGAAGGGGGGGGGGGGGGGAGTGCTGCACAGTTCCCGGCCGTCAATGAAAGGCGATGCATGAATGAGGCCCCATGTGAGGGGGAGATAGATAGGAGCACAGAGACACGCATGGTATGATTTCAGGTTGCAGCGGTTGGCGCCGGTAATGCGTGACCCTGATAGATGAAGGAGTGGTCCTCGAGGTGGGCTCGTTCCTGGGGGGTGAGTTTTGAAGACACATATAAATCCCATCTATTGTGGAAACGAAGTTTGGCTTTGGCTTGCAGAAAACTAGTGTTTAATTTGTCCCGAAAGAGGAGGTGCATGAGTTCTCTGTCCACTTGTGATACAGATGGTTTGTTCGTGGAAGTCCAGTTGGCCAGAATGTTTCTTCTGGCGAGAAGCAAACATAGCAAGGCCCATTCCTTGCCCAGAGGTGTGGAAGTAGCCGACCAAGGAAGCAGTTTGGGGTCCCAGTGACCAAAGATAAGGAGTAGCGGATCCTTGGGGATTTTCAAAAGTGTTATCTTGAAGATAAATGCCAGAATTTCATCCCAAAATGAGGAGATAACCATGCAGGACCAGTAACGATGGGTAAGGGAAGGTCTCGGCTGCTGGCAGAGAGGACACAAAGAGACCGCAGGTTGTCCCGAGGGTGGGGAGTATAGAAAAGGTATGTGCGCTCGGTGCACAATTTTTAGTTGGGTTTCCCTCCAAATTTCATTTGGGACCAGCTTGTAGACTGATTGTAGTCCTTGTAGGATTTTGTCCACAATATCAACACATGGAAAGTCTTTAGCCCAATTAGAGACCGAGGAAAGTTCCAAAGAGGGCGTAGTATTCAGCAATAGAGGTTTGTAGATATCCGAGATACCATTGGAGTCTTTATGGATGAGTACATCAATGAACGAGGATTGGAATCTTGCGTGCTCTGCTCTGCATGTTTTCTGCATGAAACTGAGGCATTGACCATAGTGGAAAGCAGATGAATCCGGCAAAGAAAACTTGACGGCTAGCTGGCGGAAGGATAGTGGTCGACCAGAGTCCGGGTCACACATCGAGAAAAAGGAGTCAAGGCCTTGTTTACGCCATGTATCATAGGGTTGGCGGTCCAGCCCTGGGGTGAAAGTCGGGTTGCCTTGTAACGGGAGATACCTAGATATGTAGGGAGACAATTTAAGGCTCTTACGTGTTTCTCTCCAGGCAATGGCTGTGTCCCGCAGTAAAAGGTTGTGTTGCAATGACGGATCCAATTGTTTCCATTTGCAGTGGAGAAGTGCAGCTAGGGAGTAAGGATGGGTCATTTCAGCTTCCAGTGAATAGTTGGAACAGCGGGATTTTTGGGATATCCAGTCCAAACCTACCCTTAAAAGACATGCTAAATTATACATTCTGAGATTGGGAAGACTAATACCCCCTTCGCTCCTGGGAAGGTGAAGTTTAGAAAAGGCAATGCGGGGCCTCTTACCTCGCCACAGGAATTTAGAAATTGATGAGTTTAAAAGTTTAACATCCTTATGCCTGAGGAGTAAAGGTATCGTCTGAAGGGGATACAGAAGGCGAGCAAAACTAACCATTTTTACCAGGTGACACCTTCCCAAGAGCGAAAGAGGCAGATCCATCCAGTTATCCAGTTCCTGCATAAGTTTAGTAAAGAGGGGGGGGTAGTTCAAGTGGTAAAGAGATGAGGGGAGCTTCCCTATCCTAATGCCCAAGTAAGTAATATGGGTGTTAGCTACTTTAAAAATAGAGTGGTTCGCCCATGTCGGAGGTGGAAGGGAACCCAAAGGGAGTATTTCGCTCTTAGAGTAATTAATACGCAATCCCGAGCACTGCCGGAATCGGTCAAATATGGATTTGATCGTGGGCATGTCTGAGGAGGGGTTGGCAGAAAATATCAAAACGTCGTCTGCAAAGAGGGAGGTCCGTAACTCATGTGGCCCGACTCTGATTCCGTGCAGCGGTGCATTATATGTCAAGTGTCTGGATAATGGCTCTAACGCTAGATTGAAGAGGAGTGGGGACAGGGGGCAGCCCTGTCGGGTCCCCTTATGTAGCCGGAACTCATCAGACAGAAGGCCGGCGGCCACCAGTCTGGCTGCAGGGGAGGTGTACATGGAGCTGATCAGGTGTAGGAAAGGTCCGGTGAAGCCCATATCCCCCTGTACCATGGAAAGCCATTCAAAATTAACATTATCAAATGCCTTTTCGGCGTCCAAAGTAATAATAGCCAGATCGCTGGTTGGATGACATCTAGCATATTCCAATGCCATCATCACCTTCCTGATATTGATAGTTGCTGTTTTGCCCTTGACAAAGCCTGACTGAGCGGAATGAATCAGGGAGGGGATGATGTCGGCCAGCCTATTGGCTACTATTTTAGAAAGAATTTTGACGTCAAGATTAAGGAGCGAGATGGGTCTATATGACCCAGGCTCTTGCGGGTCTTTACCCTTTTTTTCTAACAGCTTAATAATTGCTTGGTTACCAGACGGGAGATAGGGGCCACCAGACCATATATGTTGGTAGACAGCAGCCAGAGTCGGAGTTAGAAGAGTATTCAAGGATTTATAGAATTCGCCTGTTAAACCATCCGGGCCTGGGGCTTTGGAGGAGGCTAGCTTACGAATCGTGGCAGATATCTCTGAAGGGGAAATGGGGGCGTTTAATGAGTCGAGTTGAGAGGGAGATATTCGAGTCAGGCTCGTACCATCGAGAAAATCGCGGGCAGTGGGTCGATCAATGGGGTCCGCCGCATACAGAGAGGTATAAAAGCGGAGCATTGCCGCATTTATGCCCTTCGGAGTAGACATGACCGTGCCGTCGGGGTTGCGTAGCGACGATATGACCGTGGGACGGTAGGGTCCCTTGCACAGTCTGGCAAGAAGCTTGCCAGCTTTGTTACCAAATTTATGTAACGAGGCATCAAAGTGGGCCCTTTTGGTGGTTTCCAATGTTTCAGCCCAAGTGTCAAATGACTGTTTGGCTGTGTGCCAAGCTGCGCGATTTTCAGGGGAGTTTAAGTTAGAGAGCGCCCGCTGGGCCAGATGTAGTCTGGAACTGGAGGTTTTGTATTGGGACTGGGCGTGTTTCTTGAAAGAGGAGGCATACGAGATAATGCGTCCCCTAAGAAACGCCTTACCTGCATCCCAGAACAGGTGCGGGTTGTCGACATGTGTTGCGTTAGTTTGCGAGTAAGATGCCCACTCTTTCAACATGTAGGTTTGAAAATCTGCATTGTGCTGTAAGAAGGAGGGGAAGCGCCAAATTCTGGGATTAGGGTGTAAGCCGGGGGTGTCTAGGGTCACTGATATCGGGGCATGGTCTGATATGGCTATGTCATGGATTTCCGCCGTCGGAAGGAAAGGGAGTAAATCGTCAGAGCCAAAAAAATAGTCAATCCTAGAGAAGACATTGTGTGGATAGGAATAAAAGGAAAATTCCCGGTCGGTCGGGTGGTGTAGTCGCCAGATGTCATGTAGGTGGAGGGATTCCATAGTCAGCGCCAGGGTCGTGGGAGCGGTAACAGTCGAGCAAGGTAGAGGGCGGGGGGGGTGGAGGATTTGTCGTCTGCCGGGTGAGCAACAGAATTAAAGTCACCCCCTACCAGATGTGGGAGGTGTGGGAAGCGCAGAAGCCAACTGGTCAGCGTACCAAAAAAGGATTTTGTGGGACTATTAGGAGCATAAACATTTGTAATAGCAAGTTCCTTGGTCCCTATGAGGGCCCTGATAGTGAGGAGTCTGCCCTGATGATCTGTGTCAGTAGAAAGGATCTTACAAGGGAGGTTCTTATTGATGAGAATAAGAACCCCTGCTTTTCGACCCACAGCTTCAGCGCCCGCCACCTCACCTACCCAGAGCTTCCTCATCCGGACAAAGTCCGATGAAGAGAGATGGGTTTCCTGTAGCAGTGCTACGTCAGTCTTGAGTCTCTTGAGGTGACGCAATACCTTCATGCGTTTGTTGGGGGAACGGAGCCCTTTAATGTTCCACGATACTACTTGCAGCATGGTGAATCGTTAAGAGCAGTGATAGCGGGAACATATAAAACCATGTGTTCGGGAAGACCCGGGACATAAAACAGCAGGAGCTGCGCTCCAGAGAAGGCCAGGATGAACCTTGGTAGATTGACAGCAAGGGGGAATACATCAGGTATACGTGCAGCTGTATAAGAAGGGGGAAGGAAGGGACAGGGAAGGGAGTGGCAAACATGCCAACCAAAACAACTCACTGTGAACTTCACTTTTTTCCGCATGGGGGCCACTGTGTAGACCAGCTCCCAGAACCAGGCCATCGAACTGATATAATTACGGCTGCCCTAGAGAAGGAAAATGGCCCGCCGCCACCCCAGGCAAGGGTCAGAACGGAATGAGATGGTCCACACAGAAGACCCCACAAGGGGAACCAGTGATTGCAACCTGAAAGAGGGATTTGAGAGGCTACACACAAATATTGAGAGAGGAGGAATAAAATAAGATACATGCAGTCCTAATAATACAGTAACATAACAGCCATAGGCCAAGGGCCCATGGTCCATGGTGAAGACATATGAACAGATAGTGCAACGCCCAGAGCCAGTCACGGCCCTGGGCAAATAATACCTTATGGGTGCGCACAGCGCGCGGGTGGACCAGGATGAGAGTAAGTCAAAAGAACAGGAGCCACTACTACCGGGTGGAAACGGGTGGTAGGTGAAGCTGTGTCCCTAAAAAAGAAGGGAGAACAAAAAAAGGAAAACACGGTCCAAGTGTTCATCAACGAGCATTTAAGGCGTGGGGGGCAGGACCTGAGGCCCTGAAGCGCTTGGGGGAGTCCTTCTGTGGGCTCCTCTGGTCAAGAGCTCTGTTGACAGGGGCTGCCTTGGGAGCCGGGCTCAGTGGAGGACCCGAACGTAGCGATTTCAGAAAACGCGATGCATCATCAGGGTCTTGAAAGGAGAGTTGTTCTCCGTTGGGCGCTTTGATCCGTAGAATTGCCGGAAATGCAAGAGTGAATTTCAACTGCCGTTGGAATAGTTCCGCACAGATATGTTGAAAAGCCTTCCTCTTCTTAGAGACATCCACTGAATAGTCAGCAAAAATCAGGATTTTGACTCCATCAATTTGAAGCGATCTGGACTGACGATACTGCTGCAAAATGGAGGCTTTGTCTGCATAGTTTAGATATTTAGCAATTATCGGGCGTGGGGACTTACGGTCCGAGTTCGGCGCCCCTACACGATGTGCTCGTTCCACGACGAAGGGTCCCCCCAGGCCCAGAGCCTCCGGGATGCGGTTTGCGCACAAGTCTGAAAGGGCAGAATGGTGGAGCGACTCTGGAATACCAACAAAACGCAGGTTGCTCCTCCTGGACCTATTCTCGAGGTCATCAAGTTTTTCCAAAATAAATTTGTTGGTTCTGTCCTGGGCTTGTTCCAGGGACTGTGTTTGGTATAATTCTTCCTCTAATGTAGAGATGCGACTTTCAGCCTCATTAAGTCTGGATGCATGTTCCCCAAGTTGGGCCTGAATTTTATGCATGCCCAGGGTGACAGCTTTTTCAACAGAGGCCGCTATCATAGGGGAGAGAAGAGCAGCCACGGCTTGTGCCAGAAGCTCAGTCTGTGGGTCTTGCAGCTGTGGGGATGGCAAAGCTTGTAGCATGGCCGCAGGTGCTACAGGCCCAGGTATTTGCATGGAGGCAGGTGGATGCATGGGAGGGGGTGTCTTGGGGGCCGTCTGGCCTTGTGCCGGGTCTCCTACCTCCATCGCTGGTGTCTGCTCCTCCGGGTAGGCCGCGCTGGCTGGAGCGGGGGCCGAAGCGGTGTAGGCCGAAGCCGGGGCCTCGATTTGCGGCGCGGCCTGCCGCGCGGTGGCGGCCGCGTACGATCGCGGCCCGGTTTTTTCAACAAACCGGTCCATCGTGGAGCCGGTATCGTGGGGAGGATGGCTGGCCGGTGTAGCGGGCGAAAATGCCTGATTTGGAGCAGATTTGCAGGCCGGTCTGTGGGAGCTGTGTGGCGGGACAGCTACTCCATACGGCGCCGGAACCGGAAGTGACCTCCCCCCCCTCATGTGTTCTGACTAAGAGGCCAGCCACTTCCACCTGGTGGTTTTTATAACCTCTAAGCATGGCTCCACCCCAGGCCCTATCAGGGAACCCTATATTAACCTGTGCACCGCAAGCCAGCGGTGCTGATCAACCATTGTGTATTCATTGTGTGTTTGGCTTCCTGGTTCCTGCTTTCTGTGTGCTCTATGTTTGTCTCTGTTACCGACCTTGGCGTATTCTCAATGATTCCTGTCTGCTTGTGACCCTGACCTTTTGGCATGTCCCCGACCATCCTTGTCTGCCTGTGACCCTGAACCTTTGAAGTGTACTCTGCTGTTCCTGTCTGCTAGTTGCCCTGACCTCGGCCTTATCCCCATACTATCCTTGTCGTTCCAGCCTGCTGCTTCCTTCTCCTATAGTCTACTGTGAGCGTGAGCTGTGAGACCCTAGGGGTCGCGACCTGGAGCCAGACTGCAGTGAAGTCCATCCTCACCACTGGAGGCTCTGGTGAACACCCGCTGGCTCTTAGACTCTGCGCCCTGGGGAATCTATGCTCCAGCTCCCATTGGGATCTGTGTTAGTGATCCTGTAGACCTGTGTCCTGAATCTCCCTGGGTAAAATCCGCAGCAGTCAGTCCTAAGGTCCACTACCTAGCGGTGCACTTCCAATTCCTACATCTGTCGTCTGGTCTCAGGTGACCTGACATGAGTTTAGTGTAGATTTGGATTATTTTGCCCCATAGTACCGCTTTATGTGCAGCCCAGAGCATTACAGTGGAGACCTCACCATTGTCATTGACCCTAAAATACTCTTAAATTTCTTTGTCTAGTATGGTGCATTGGATCGCTATGCAGCGATTCATTTAATCGCCAACAAAAAGTACCATCCGATTCAGACGGATTTGTGAGTTCAAGTAATACAGCCGAGTGGTCAGACAATGGTGAGTCCCTGATGGACGCTCTAGTGGTCTGGGGGATAGAGGATGCATTTACAAAACTGTGGTCAAACGACACTAAGGTTTGGTGGGGTGCTGAGTAGTGGGTATTCATTGAAGGATTAAGTTCTCTCCAAATGTCCACTAAGCCGTGGGTGTGTAGGGTTTTGGCTATCTTTAGGCTTTATTTAGGGGGTCAGAGCATTCTAGAGTGTCCTGTTCCTGACTTATCTAGCATTTTGTCCAAAGCTACATTTGAATCTCCCCCCATGACTATTGTACCTACTAAGTGTGGGGACAGGGTGTCTAGCAAAGAGGCAAAAAACCTGGCCTGATGTCGATTCGGGGTATAATAGGAGATGAATGTGTATATGGTCCCAATCACAGAGCCAGATAATAGGATATTTCTACCCCCGGGATCCCGAATAACCTCCTTGGTAGAGAATGTGACAGTTTTAGACAAGAAGATGCCCAACCGTCTAGTTTTTTCTTCAGTGTTTGCCAGGAAATATTTTGGGAATCTATTGTGGACAAACAAGGGATTATATGACAGGAGGAAGTGAGTTTCCTGAAGTAGGAGTACCTCTGTCTGCTGAGTTGATGTGATTTGGAAATATTTCCGTCATTTCAGTGGGGAGTTCAGGCCTTGTACATTATGGGAAGCTATTCTGATGAATGAAACCTGTTTGTCATGTGGTGTCATGGATCAGAGGGGTTGTAAAAAAGTGTCACTGAACAGAGACCTACCTTCCACCATGTAATTTCAGTCGTGAACCACTGCGGATCAAGTAAAGAGAATACCCCTCTTCTTTTGCCCCAAATTCATGGATCTTCTCTGGTGTCTGTAAAAGTAAAAGTAAGGGTAAGTGGAGAGTGAGAAAGGAAAGGAAAAATAGAGAAAGAAAATTAAGGTAAAATATTGTGGATGAACAAGAAGGTTACGATGTACCAATATCGCAGACCTTCCCTGGACCTGCAGGAGAGAGGGAGTGTCGACCACTCCCTGGAGGATATGGGGTCTGAGATCAACTACTACCTCCACATGGGGAGCTTGCCTACACATGGGGGCTGACGGAGGCACACTACATCCCCCCAGGCTCCATCGACTACCTATATAGGCTATGTAGATGGATGGGGGAATAACATGTTAAAACAGTTTATGTCTTTGCAGAAATGAAATCCCCCCTTCCCCCTCCCAGGGGAAGCTCCACCTTCAGAGGAGCCCACAAGGGAAACCCACCCCCTAAAAAGGGATGACGTCCACCCCCCTGGGCCCCCCAAGTGTGGAGCATCCAAAGAGCAATGGAACAAGTTTGTGCTCAACTAATAAACAGAATAAAACGTGAGCTATAATCTGTCAACAAGAACTATGCATAAAGAATGAGTATAATAAAGATAAGGGACCATAAACTATGAGGAAAATGGTGACCTGGACCTTCCAGAGGGGGACACAGAAGCAGACTCCACCGTCCCGACTCCCCTCTCAACCCCCTGTGACTGGAAAATGCCCAAAATTTCAACAATATGGCTTGTGAAGTGATCACTTCTAAAGGTTGGGCCATCAATGGGTTGGGCCTGCATTGAGAGCTAAATTATTATTTGAGAGGGCCTTGTCCAGGTTTGTTGGAGAATTGACACAGGTTACCACATGGACAGGCAGGCACATGGCAAGGGAGCAGCGTCCCTTAATTGTAGGAGTACAAGTGGTGTGCATGTGCCAGTTGTCCAAGAGGGTAATAGCATAAGTAAATGTAGAAAGTTAGTGAGGATATGAGTCCCCCTTGATCACGATGGGTGGGATTCCCTTGAAGGCTTGGAATGCTGCTTTTTCCAGGCTGGAGTGATCGGGTTCTGTGGCGGTGGTCGTTTAGTCGGGCCAGCATTCTATTTGGCTCACATTAGATGAAGAGTCCAGGGATATAAGACCCAAGTGTACCATCAGTCGTTCCCCTTCATGGAGTGAAGAGAAGCCATAATCCACAATTTATCTTTGAAGGTGAGTGACAGGCGAAAGGGGAATGACCACCAGTATTTGATATCTTTTTGTGTCAAGATCTATAGCAATGGTTTTAGGCCCCTCGGGTGTTGAATGGTGAGAGGGGAGAGGTTTGTGAAAATTTGAACGGGATGACCCTGAATGCAAAGTTGCTCCGCATATCTGGACCAACACATGACCTCTTCCTTGACCCCATAAAAGTGTGGTTTAACCACCACATCTCTGGGCAATCCATCTGAGCGAGGGGGTTGAAGAGCTCTATGAGTGGGATCATTTCATTGATAAAGGATGTGACTGCTCGGTTGGTGTCCTATACTGCTTCCGGGAGTCCTCTAATGCGGAAGTTGTAACGCCTGGAATGGAGTGTCCAGCTGATCCTGTATATCCTGAATGCGGTATGTATTCTGGTTCGCTCTTGATATAGTTTGTTCCACTTTTGGTTCTGTAACCTCGATCCTGGAGCCTAGATTATGCAGGTCTGCCTGTATGGTGGAGGTAATTTGGGAAGCCGTTTGTGCCAGGCCCCTGGACAACATCTTGAAGAAGGAGTCCATCAGTGTATTAATGTCTAGAGGGCCTGCAGATAAGAGGGGGCTGAGCATAGCAGACATGGCTGGGCTGGCTGCCTATCCTCTCACTTGGGTGGGTATGAGTTCATCCAGGGTCCTTTCTAATAGTGATTGCGTGGATGCTGAGAATAGTATGTTACTCCCTTTTGATGACTCAGGGTCCTGCAGAGGATCCATCAGTGCTCCTGTGTCTGTAGCTGCATCCATCTCCTCTCCCCCCTCCTCCCCAGTGTGGAGTGCTTCCGGCGCCATTTTATAAATCTCCTCAGCTGACATGCTGTATCCCGGGTGATGGGAGAGGTCCCTCCTCACCATTCCTTATGACATGGGAATGTTCCCGGGCTGTTCGTAACTTGAAACAGCCCCGGAAGAGGTGCGGGAGCTCTATCTGATGGTTGCTTCATGGTCAGGAAACCAGAGCGGGACGGAGTTCCGAGTCTAAGCGTCCATCTCAGAAGCCCCACACATGCGCACTCTCTGTAAGTGATTTTTTTTTACTTAAATAAATGATGTTTAAAGCCAACCAGAGAGCACTATGTACCTTTCATTGATTTTGCATGATTACCACATTTTCCATCTAGTATTGATGAGTGTGCCATTCCGCTGCTGTTGTGGAAGTGTATGAGTCCAATTCCCAGATTTTTTAAAAGCAACGATCTTTACCTACTTGGGTGGGAATGCTTGAATGACCTGTCTAATTCAGGGGTCCACAATCTGACGTGTGCTGCCTGCATTGTTTGTGGTGGAGGCACTGACACGGATGCATATAGAGGCTTTTTCTTTCTGAGCACTCTGGTCACTATTGAGGAGGACAACCTATGTCTGTCTAGTGTCACATCTCTGTGTGGTATTTAGTGTCCACCTTTTGAATCGGCTTCAAATTTTATGAACTGAAACTTCATATATGGCTTCTCTTGCCATAAATGATCTTAATTATTATTGTAGATTTGGTTTTTAGCACTGTACTGTATTTATATCTTTAGTTCTTTTTATGTATTTATCCAAGGATTGTTATATATTGACCTTGAGTGTCCAGCTGCTTATGTTTGCATTGTAGTGTTCGGTTTTGCGCTGTCTGAACCCTCCCTTTTATTTCTAATCATTTGTTTATGCCAGCGAACCAAAAGTGACGTAATATGTCACTAAACTTTCTGCCCAGCAAATGGCCGAATCGGATCGATTCCAGGTTTACTGATGACTCGGGTAAGCTTAGAAACAACCAGGAAGCAGTGGGAGGGTGATACACCTCTCCTACTGCCTCTAATGCCGCGTACACATGATCAAACAATCGGGTGGAAAAGTCCAGCAAACTCAAGTCCGCCGGACAATCCCCCCGTGTGTAGCTTCCGGCAGACTTTTTTGACCCGAAAGTACGGCGGACTTAGAAAGTAGTTTTGCACTCCAATCTTCCCGCCGGACTCACATTTCGGCGGACAATCCGGCCGCGCGTATGCCAGTCCACAGTACTTTTGAAATGAACAGACTTTTCCCACCCGGAGAAAAGTCCGCTCATTTCGAGCGGGTCTCCAGGTAGGCGGGGCCTGCGAATGAGACGTCGCTGGCCCTGCCAACTGGTATGGACTTAAAGGGGAACCCCAACGCTGAAAAAAATCGGCGTGGGGGTCCCCCCCAGGTCCACATCAGACCCTTGTCCGAGCACGCTACCCGGCCGGCCAGGAAAGGGGGGGATGAGCGAGCACCCCCCCTCCGAGCCGTACCAGGCCACGTGCCCTCAACATGGGGGGTGCCTTGGGGAAGGGGGGGCCGCACTGCCCCCCCTACCCCAAAGCACCTTGTCCCCATGTTGATGAAGACAAGGGCCTCTTCCTGACATCCCTGGCCGTTGATTGGTGGGGTCTGCGGGCGGGGGGCTTAGCGGAAATCGGGAGCCCCCTTTAATAAGGGGGCCCCCGGATACCAGCCCCCCACCCTATGTGAATCAGTATGGGGTACAATGTACCCCTACCCATTCACCTGTAAAATAGTACAAAAAAACACAACACACAAGATAAAATAGTTTATTGCACAGCTCCGGGGGTCTTCCGTCTTCGGGGGTCTTCTCGCCGGACTCCTCCGCTATCTTCTTCTAGCTCTTTTGCTAGCGGAGGAGCCCGGCTTTCTTCCTCGCCACAGCCTCTTCTTCCGACTTTCGGGGGTCTTGTCCCCCTCTTCGGTTCTTCTGCCGGGCCACCGTGCCTTGTTATAGCTCTTTTACAGGCGGTGGTCCGGTCTTCTGTCGCCGCCGCCACTGCCTTCTGTTCTTCTGTTCTTCTCTTCAGATGTTGCCTCGTCGCTCGCTCCGCTCACAATGACGGGGACCGGGCGTGCGGCGACTTATACAAGGACATCACCAGATGATGTCCCCGCCCATTATGGTGTCACAGTCCCAGAGGATGCTGGGACTGTGACATCATAATAGGCGGGGACATCATCCGGTGATGTCCCTATATAAGTCGCCGCACGCCCGGTCCCCGTCATTGTGAGCGGAGCGAGCGACGAGGTAACATCTGAAGAGAAGAACAGAAGAACAGAAGGCGGCGGTGGCGACAGAAGAACCGAAGAGGGGGACAAGACCCCCGAAGTCGGAAGAAGAGGCCGCGGCGAGGAAGAAAGCCGGGCTCCTCCGCTAGCAGCTAGAAGAAGATAGCGGAGGAGTCCGGCGAAAAGACCCCTGAAGACGGAAGACCCCGGAGCTGTGCAATAAACTATTTTATCTTGTGTGTTGTGTTTTTTTGTACTTTATTTTACAGGTGAATGGGTAGGGGTACATTGTACCCCATACTCATTCACATAGGGTGGGGGGCCGGTATCTGGGGGCCCCCTTGTTAAAGGGGGCTCCCGGATTCCGATAAGCCCCCCGCCCGCAGACCCCGACAACCAACGGCCAGGGTTGTCGGGAAGAGGCCCTTGTCCTCATCAACATGGGGACAAGGTGCTTTGGGGTGGGGGGGCCGCACGGCCATCCCTTCCCCAAGGTACCCCCGCCTGGTACAGCTCGGAGGGGGGAGGGCGCTCGCTCGTCCCCCCTTTCCTGGCCGGCCGAGTAGCGTGCTCGGACAAGGGTCTGATGTGGACCTGGGAGGACCCCCACGCCGATTTTTTTCAGCGTTGGGGTTCCCCTTTAAGTCCATACCAGGTGGCCGGGCCAGCGACGTCTCCTTTGCGGGCCCCACCTGCCTGGAGGCAAAATGAGCGGACTTTCCTCTGCGTATGTGGGCGAGTCCGTTCATTTCAAAAGTAGGGGGGATAGTACGGCGGACTTAGTACGTATTAATCCATTGAAAAAGTGCCGTGTGTGGGAAAGTAGCCAGTTCAGAAAGTCCGACGGACAGTCTGGCGGGAAGTCTGCCAGACTAAGTCCGTCGGATAGTCGGCTACGTGTGTACGCGGGATAAAAGTGATTTCACCGTGAATCAACCCATGGGAGCACTTTTATCAGACCCTGAATCACCCATGTTAAAAAAAACAATACCAGGGTTATGGCTTGCTGCTGCCATAACCCCGGACCCCGTAATTCAATGTCAAAGTAATGACGTGTATTTACTATAGCCCAGTTGGCAATCAGTACAAATACTGCAAAGCCTGGACCACTGCTTAATTTCTGTATGCATTTAATGATTTATTTCCTTCTGTGAATGGATTTTAACACCTTTTTTACGTGGTATTTACTGAGCATTTTCAGACGTTTCACTGTAAATACCGCAAAATGGTCTAGTAAATTGACAGTTTTAGGATCACAGGTGTGATGTGATATTTAGGCAGAATATGCACTGTGCGTTCATTCTATGCATGAAGCCAATAATACTGTAGATATAGCAGCAGCTGGTGGGATAGTGATATACAGGATACAACATAATAATTTAATCTTTAGAGACTTGCATTCCCTGTAATTGCACCCTTTGATCCTGCCTGCTAGAGGGTTCCCATGCCACGTCCTGTCATAGGGAAACAAAAGTGCCTAGGTTTTCCCTGGCAGAGGTGGTGACTGGTGAGATGTGCATTCTGCTGGCGATTTAAAGCAAAAAATAAAAGGGAGTGCTTGATATAATGTCCATCTGAGGATCTGTGTAGAACAGGCTGCTGTGTTTTATGACCATGCTTTTATAGATGGTCAAACACATCTGGTAATGTACTGTATACACACATAAGGTGGACACTGGTCTGATGGGATATCTGTTTTTGTTTGATGGAAGACAAATATTTAGGTGTCCTTCATTTGATGTTATGATTCAACAAACACAAGCTCACTGTTCTCTGTTTGGCCAATTGGGAGCATGAACATTTCTTTTGATTACTTTGTATACAGTATGTATATGCTCTTTTCCTCTGTTTTATATATATTATTATGGTGTATGACACACGTATGTTTATACATCTGTTTATTTAGCGCTAACGTTTTTTCATATACACTGCCTACTAGAAAGAGCTATTTTCCCAAAGATCATAATCAGGAAAAACATCTTGTGCCCAAGTAGGGACACATCCAATGTAAGGATGGAATGCACTAACATGGGGACTATCTGGGTGAAAAAAATACTAGGAAATGTCCTTCTAGGTTGTCTAGCATCCATAGGCTAAGGAGGATGGCTAAGTATGGTAGGTAAGTGCTAAAGCTGCTGTGGACATAGGTGGAGAGGAAGAATGACCGCCCAAGAAACCATAAGAAGACAGGCATTTAAAGTGGTTGTAAAGGCAGAAGGTTTTTTCATCTTAATGCATTCTATGTGCAGCAGCCCCCTCAGCCCCCCTAATACTTACCTGAGATCCAGCGATGTTGCATAAGACAATTTGGCTGTCCGGGACTTCCCTGCTCATTGGCTGAGACAGCAGTGCTGCTGCACCATTGGCTATCGCTGCTGTCAATTAAAGTCAGTGAGCCAATGAGGAGAGAAAGGGGACAGGGTCAGGTCATGGCAGAATGGAAAAGTTGATTTCCAGATTTAGTAAATAACCTCCTTGAGTAGAGGGGATTAGGAACCAGTCACCTGAAAAAGGACTACCTCTATGCTGTCTTCAGCAGAATTCACTAAGTAGCAAACAAACATATTATGAAGGGCAATGGATCATGCATAAGAAAACGTCTAATCGAATATAGACAATATGATCAGGATAAAGAGGGTACCTGCAGAGATGTTAGTACCAAGACCATATTATGTAATAAAAAAACAATGTATACATCTTGTAAGTACAGCGTTTGGGAAGTAAAGAAACAAGTTTTATATGACAGAATGCAGGAATTTGAAGTCCTATAACCACAAACTTAAAAAGATCCAACTAATTACACCAGGGGTTGATGAACAATGCTGATAATCTAGCACCCCATGTACATAGTAAACGGAAGCTTCAGGATTAAAAAAATGTTTACAGGGAAAAGTGAACAGGATGTAAATTATCCCACACAATGCCTTCGGTGGAGGGAAAGAATTTCTCTGGAACCAGATTTTTACACAAATGTAAAGGAGTATTTTCATGTCATGGAAGCCCAATTAGCAAAATAATCATACCAATGCATCTTGTGCAATGTGGTATTTAAAGGACAGTCATTTTTATGTAGGGGCTGGTAAGCCCGTAAATCCTTTCCTTAGTACAAAAAGCAAACACCTATTGTAATGATAAGGGAAATAAGGGTAAGGATTTTTTACAAATGAGTAGAAATGGAAAAGGACTAAAGAGGAAAGGAGAGGACTGATATTAAGAATAATTGTGCAGCCCTGGAAAAGGTAACGAGAAAGAAGTTTTTTTGACATCTCTTTTGTAAGTTAGGATAAGTGTCCATAGTCCACCCCAAGAGCTCCATAAGAAAGGGCCACCTACTGGTGCTCTGGTGAGCTTAGAGAGGGAAGGTTTGCCATGACCTGAAGCAAAAGTAAAGACATTCTGGAGATTTGATGAATCAGGTTTGCTATAGCATCCACACTGAATATTAGGGTCAAATATAAAAGTTGCAACTTTGTCTCAGTTGAAAGGACATTGACCCCTACTGAGGAATTCCACACCCAGGATGTAATGTGTATGGGGGGGGGGGAGCCTGATTTCTCCAGCCGACACAAGTGTACAAGCCTATTACAGCTGTCACGGCTGAAGTGCCCTTTTTGTGAGTGTATAAATACATTTTTATAGTGGAAATAAATTTACATCATACGGAGAGCACCAGATGTGTGTTCTGTTTTTATATATCATCATCCCTGTGTACATCCACAATGCTGGGAGCTAACTAAGGAAAATTGAAGGATGGTCACTGGGTGATGTCACACGGTGAACCTGCCCTTTTTGACATCACAGCCCCAGCATGTTTCGGGACTTGACGTCATAAGGGACGGGGTCACCAGGTGACATCACCCAGTGATCACGCCCTATGTCTATATAAGTCGTTGCGCACCTCGTACATAGAATTACAGCAGGAGAGAGCATCATGTCAACATCTGAAGAAGAGAAGAGGGAAGAAGGACAGAGAAGAAGCAATAGAGCTGAAAGAAGATAGCGGAGGAGCCCAGCAGAAGAACCGGAGAGTGGGACAAGAAACAGAGATTCGGAGAAGAGGCCAGAGAGCGGGAGAAGAATCAGAGATTGGGACAAGAGGCCAGAGAGCGAGAAGAAGTTGGAAGAGACCCCCAAAGTCAGAAGAAGACCCGGAGCTGCCTAATAAATTACTTTGAAAACCTGTCTAGTGTGTTTTTTTATTGACACTTTTTTTCCCCAGGTGAATGGGTAGGGGTATGATGTACCCCATACTCATTCATATAGGGTGGGAGCCGAGATCTGGGAGCCCCCCTATTAAAGGGTACACCTGGATTCCGATAAGATCCCCGCCCACAGACCCCGACAACCAACGTCCAGGGTTTATGGGAAGACGCCCTTGTTCTCATCAACATGGGGACAAGGAACTTTGGGGCACCCCCTTCCCCAAAGCACATATCCCCCATGTTGAGGGAATGTGGCCTGGTACAGTTCAGGGGGGGTGCTCGCTCACCCCCTTTCCTGAACGGCCGAGCTGCGTAGTCGGATAAGGGTCTGGTATGGATTTTGGGGGGACCCCCACGTCTTTTTTTGGCGTAGGGGGTTCCCCTTAAAATCTGTACCAGACCTAAGGGCCTGGTATTCTCTTGGAGGGGAACCCATGCCGTTTTTTTATTTAAAATTTGGCGTGGAATTCCCCCTCATGATTCATACCAAACACAGTGCCTGGTATTGGCAGGGATCCAAGTCGGATCCTCGCACCAGTGTTAACCCGGCCTCAATGTCAGCAATGCTTCACAATTTTTCCTATCCCGATGAGTGAGCCAGCTTGGCACTGGCTCCCGCGATGGTGTTCGCAAGGTGTCAATCTCGCCGATAAAAGCTGCGAGATTGACACAAAATGTCACCTACTGTACAGTATGCTGTCGCCAGGAACCAGCGCGATGGGATCGCGCTGGAAAGACATTCTCGCGCTCAGGTACTGTAATGCCGCATACACACGATTGGACTATCCGGTAGACTTAGTCCGGCAGACCAGAGTCCGCTGGACAATTCGATCGTGTGTGTGCTCCAGCGGACTTTTTCTTCCCAAAAGTCCGGCGGACTTAGAAATAAGACTTGCTTCAAAATTGTCCAACGGACTCGGCTTTTAGTGGACAATCCGTTTGTCTGTGTGCTAGTCTAGTGGACTAAAGCAGACGCTAGGGCAGCTATTGGCTACTGGCTATAAACTTCCCTATTCTACGTCCTCACGTTCAAATCCGCCGGACTTTTGGAGTGATCGCGTGTGGCCAAGTCTGTTCGCTTGAGAGTCCGGCGGACCTCAGCTGCAAATTCCGGCGGACAATCCGCCGGACTAAGTCTGCCGGATAGTCCGATCTTGTGTACGCTGCAGTAGTATAGGAAAATAGGAACTTTTCATAAAGTATATCTAAACCCAATTACAACTTTTGCATGTAGCCTTTGGCATGCTTTCAATACAATTCCAAAAATGTCAATATTTTTAATTGTCTAACTTTCAAAAAAATAATACGTGATGATCCTGTCATAAGGGTTCTTTTATAGGTACTTCCTGTCATAGGGTATGCTTGTCTCCAAAATATGCTTTCCTGTCATCCTGTCACACAATGTAAACTGCAAGTAGCTGTTTCAATACACAATCATCCAATCATGCAGACGTAGTGCCAAAGAGGTGATTGTCAGCCCTGAAATGCAACAAAAACAAGTATTTTATTAAAAAGAAGCTTTAGAGCACACATCTGGTGCTCTCCGTATGAAAGCTAAAAATTGTTTAGTTAGGGTTTGCCTATGCTGCAACTTAGGTAAATGTGACAAAATATCCCTCACAGTTATGCGTCAGGATAAATAATAAAAATACAATATGTGAATAGTAATAGAAAAATATGTTGCACCTTTTGTACATTTTTCTCTTATTATGTAGGAAACTTTGCTATATCAAATAAAAAAAAAATTACCTTGAGGTTCTATATTTTGAAAGAAGTTATTTTATTAATTGTTAACTTTGAAAACTTACAACAATTCAGCTCAAGGCTAACTAAACCAGTAATATGACAAAATAATTTTAGATGCAAGCAAAGTAAAAGGTAAATAGACAGTGAATGGTATATTGTACACATCATGCTTAGGCTGAATGACCGAGCATTTTGTATGGTCTTAGCAAATGCACATACTTCAATGTTTTATCTGTGTGACATTGTGTAAGTGCACATCGGCATGAGTACAAGGATGCCTGTTTGTATGTTTTTTCTATCTCTCTCCTCTTTAAGTGCGAAATAAAATAAAAAGTAATAACAGTGAAAAGCCGATGGCCAAAAATTGACTCATAAATGAGAAGGTGGCATTTATTCTCAACCCTCTTATTGGAAACCTAAATCTCAGTAAATTTGTAGCCTTAGGATACAATGGGCTTAAAGGATTTCTGTCTCTGAAGAAAAATTAGAAGGCCATTGAGGTAAGGTAAATGGAAAAGGTTGTTTGGGCAAACGTGGAGCTACAGTACTATTAAATGTTAAGTACCATCAGGGGGTATCTAAGTCATTAAAGAGAGTGGCAAGTGGGAGATTGTTCCAAACACTAGAAGAGTTATGGATAGCCGTGTGAAGGTGGCAGAATGCCACAGGGTGATTCTATCAAAAAAGAAAATGATATTTTTTTTAGATATTGTTTCAAAATAACACAAATGACCTTTATTTCTATACTTTCCAAAAAAAAAGAAGGTGCAGCAGTTCATATTAAAGTTCAGGATCGCTTGCAAGTCCCCATATAGTATACAACAATATTTTATGGCTTCTGTTATTTAGCTAGTTTTAAATGAAGAATAGATTTTATCGCATTCAATTTGCATCATATATGTCTAGTTTTCAATAATTAATTAACCACAGTATGGTATTTAGGGCACTGTTTAAAATGTTGCAGAATAAATTGAATCATGAATATATATATATATATATATATATATATATATATATATATATATATATATATAATTTATTATGCTTAAGGCAAATATAATTTTGAATCTGGAGAAAGTCAAGTTGTCAAACATTTATTACAAATTTGGTATCACAGACACCAGCTTCTGTAACTGTCAAAATTATACAAGATGGATTGAACTTTTATCAGACCTCCATTGCTAGTCACTTGCTCTTTGCTGCTTTTAAAAATCATACCAATTAAGGTAAGACAGATGACTCCCTAACCTGTGTATATTGTAACTTTTTGCGATTTTAATGCAACAATTTCATGGAATACAAATGATATTAATAATGAGCTGAGAATAATATGGTTATGTGTAATGTCTAGGGTGACACCTTTGTTGATTAAATCAGAGCAAAACACCATAATGATTACTCATATCATATCAGCTATAAAGCACAATATAATTGTTATATACTAGTTGTTAGTGATCCATCCTTCTGTAGATGTTCTTGATCTACAGTTCTCTATTTACATAGATGTAAACCATAACTGTGCACATTTTTCCATCCTTTCTTATATTCCATGGCTGCTGATCTATTGGTGCCTCTTTGCAGTTGATTCCTGTCTACAAGCATATCAATGATAGTCACTTGAGATTTTTTATGGTGGGTTTCCTGATAGTGAGACTAGTGGGAAATGTCTGCATAATATGTGTTAAAGTGTAATAGGAAGTTCCAGATCAAAAACCTTAATGGAGTGATCACCAATTATTATTTCAAATAAACCAGCAAATTTGGAAAAATAGAATATGCCTTAAATATTTAATCATATGTTGAAGCCACAAAGTATACTATTAACAGTGTTTCACAGTAGCGCACTTATACACCTTGTGAAAACAAACTAGGTGTCCATGAAAAAAAAATCACCCTCTGTGACGAAGTCAGAAGTGAGGAAATGCGTCGGCCACAGTGATACAGAAACTATATTTTGATGCCGATGGTGACCCTGGGCGTGCGTACAATTGGATGGTGATATTGCATCACGGTGGAACCCAGTAAGATTGAGATTGCTTATTCAAAGGAAAGTCTGATATTTTAATGATGTAAGTGTATTACTTTAAAATAAATGGTTACCGTAAGGTGTTTTACACTATTGGACGAGATTGATGCTATCATTTGGGTGAAGTTTGCAGACTATAGAGGAGTTGCAATTTAACACATAAGCTTTTTTGGCAGACACGAGAGTGAATGGCAACAACATCTTTTGACATTTGGTGTTTCAGCTGCAGCTTTTTACATCTACTTCATCACATTTTGTTGGACTTTTATGCACTATTGCAATATTGTCTTATCATCAAGACAATATTTAGACATTAATGGCTGTGTGTTGAGTTATTTTGAGGGGACAGCAAATTTATACTGATATACAAGCTGTACATTCACTACTTTACATTGTAATAAAGTGTCATTTCTTCAGTGTTGTCACATGAAAAGATATAATAAAATATTTACAAAAATGTGAGGGGTGTACTCACTTTTGTGAGATACTGTATGATTTTCTGCATGCAAAATATGGACAAACACTTTTACTAGGCCTGATGAGGCTCTGGACACTTTGGTCAGGTGTATATACTGTACAATATAGTATAAAGAGTTAAGGTTCCCATATAAAATGCATAAAGGTCAGGGTCAGAAGTATGTAATATGCATAAGGCAGCACTACAAAATGCATATCATGCAGGGGTAAGAATTATGTAAGGTACAGAGTGCAGGGGTCAACAGTATGTAAAGCAAAAAGCACAGGGTTCGGGTGTGGAAATGCCAGGAGTATGTAAGGTACAAACTGTAAGGGGAAGGAGAAAAGGAGTGGTTATGGAGCACTTCCCTCAGATTTGTGCCACAGGTCTAACAGGGGAGTTTATAACATTGGATGTCTAGCTCTAGCTTCTTTCATGGTGTTTTTCTATGTCCTGTGCATCTTGCAGTGTTATTTCAAGCGGTGTAATAAGCCCTATACAATTCTCCTCTGTAGAAAGGTTGTTTTTTGTGGTCCAAATAAGAAAAGATCCCCATGAGGTGATGATGCTGCTCCTTCATAACTTCAATACATTGAGCATCTCAAGATGCAGCATTATGTGTGAACATGTAAAGATTAGAAAATAAAATGCCGTCTTCTGCTCCAAAGCTGTACCTACAGATCGGGCTGCTAGACTGAAGGGAAGCAATCCACACTCAGGATACACTGTGAGAAGGATACACAGCCAAATGGTGCAGTTACAAACATTAACAACTTTATTCCACAAAGCCAAAATGAAAAAATTACAGTTCATGTCAATGGACCTCCCACCCTGACTCATTTTACTCAAGAAGGCTTAGTCAAAGGGATACAAAAATGGGGGGGGGGGGGAGGGGATTGCTGCAGATCTGCTAAGAATGTGCCTCTCATGTACATTAAAATACAGAAATATTTTTGTTGGCATTGGATATTTGTTGACATGGCATGCTCCTTTCTATACATAAAGTAAATATTGTTAGCTCATTGGCAGTGAATCTCAGGGGATCCATGATTGTGAATGTGCCTCTGTAGATGTATTATTGTGTCCTTATGTTTATATGTTTAATTTACATAACAAATGATGGTAATCAGAGACATACTGTAAACATGTATGAATTATTTTACATTTTGGTAAGCAATGCTCATTTACTAAAACAAAGAAAAGGCAATTAGTGAAAAGAAAGCAACACATTTAAAACTAACTAACTAATTAGTGGTTATTCTCATTATCTTTAGATCATTATTGATTAACAATATTGATCTCTATTTTCCCACTACACTGGGATCTTTACCTTGTTTGGGAATAACAGTTATATATGCTAGGTTGGCTGCTAGGTTGGAGTTATAGAGCTGGACCAGAAAAGGATAGAGGACCTTGGAAAATTCTTTGTAGTAATGGGCAGAGAAACCATCAGGACCTGGGGCAGGACCTGTCTTGAGATTTTTAATAACCTCTCGGACTTCCTCCTCCTGGAAGGGCGACTCTAAAATAGAATGATGGGATTCCAAGAGTTTGGGGATAGTGATGCCTTCCAGGAAAGAGTTAATGGAGTCTGATCATTTTTTGGGGGTTCTGGGTTAGGGTGCCTGAAATGAATTTGATTTTGGGGAGGGCAAAAGTTTTTTTTTTTGGGGGGGGGGGGGTTTGGCTGCTAAGTGTGGGCCAATTTTATCTGCCTGCAGATAGAACCTACCACTTGACCAGCTAAGGTGCTTATCTGCTTTGGAGGTCAGGGCTAGATTCAGGGGTACTCCAGTGGATTCTAAATTGGCTAGAGTATCGGGCAAAGGGTTGTTATTATGGGATTTGCTGAGGATTTTTAACTCTTTTTCAAGCTTCTCTATGTCCACTTTCCTTTCCCTTTTAAGTTTGGATGCCAGCTGGATCATTCCTCTTAGAACAGCTTTGTGAGCCCCCAGAGGAAGCTAGGGGTCGTGTCCCCGGTATCATTAAGGAGGAAAAATTCCCAAGTGTTTTTTTCAAGCATGATACAGTGGACTGGGTTGGACAAGAGGGATTCACTCAGGTGCCACTGAGGGGGCCCTGGAGGAGAAAGGGAGTTAGTGGTTCTAAGGGTCACCAAAGAGTGATCTGACCAAGGCACTTCTTGGATAGATGCATGTGTTGCTGTGTGGATCTCTGAGTTGGGGATGAAAATGTGGTCAATTCTGGCGTATGTCTTATGTGGTGCAGAGTAGTGTATAGTCCTTAGCCGTGGGGTTTAATACCCTCCAGGAGTCAATTAGCCCCAGGTCGCAAAGAAGACAAGCTATACGAAGACTGTTTAGGTGTTTGTTTTGAGATGGGGTCTGTCCTGAGTTGCTTTGTCTAGCCTATGATCGAATGTGATTTTGGAATCCCCGCCTATAATTACTCTGTCCTCCAGCTGGGGGGAAAGGGTTGACAGCATGGAGCCCTTTGATTAATAAATATCTGCCTTCTGTGTCTTTGACCATGTGTGTGTGAATGAATGGAATCGACATTTGCCAAATAGAAAGTGGGAAATTTATGGTGCAGGAAGGAGGGGGCATACCTGGTGGGAAAACGGGTCTCCGGCAGAAGGACAACATCAATGCTTAAGGCATGGTAATTTAGAAATGCCATCTGGCATTTGGAGGGTGAGATAAGCCCCTGCGTATTGTGCAAAGCTATCTTGAGAGATATATGGTGGTGATTCAAGTGCGCTATGAGCATAAGGGGCAGGTAGCAAGAATGAATGAAGGGAGCTTACCTTTGTCTTTGTAGGTCCCTTGGAGACCTGTTCACAGGTGGATGCCCTGGGGGTAGATCGAATGATGTTCTCCATGAAGGTTTCTGAAGGATACAATTTAGATAGATAGGGAGTTGGTTGGAGATGAGGCATGAGAGGAGTAGAGGGGTGGAAAGAAGTGGAGAGAAGGGAGAGTGTGAGAACAGAGATAATTAATACACAAAAAATGAAAATAATATATACATAGTCTAGTAATGTAGTTACAGGACTGGTAAGCCAATAAAAAGATACAACCTCAAAAAGGGTTGTTTACCTGGTGTCACCAGAGTGAGACGAGTCCTTCTATGTCCCTCTATGTCACAACAGAAGGGGTGGCATGTTAGGCCGCTCCGGCCATCATGTCCCCCTATGTAGGAAAGTTTCATTGTGGGACCTAAAAGGGTGGGTGTAATGAAAAGCACGAGGGAGCGAGGAAAAAAAAGCAACATTAAAGGAAACCGCTCATTGACTGGGGAATATAGGGTTCTCAGCAGGGGAAGGGAAGGAAATGAGGGGGGTAGACAAAACCTTAGGGGAAAGGCAGTTAAAAGTAGCATAACTTTGTGTATACTGTCATTGTTAGGCACATACCTATCCTGGCAGGGGGAGAGGCTGGAGGGAAGAGGATTCAATGGAGGATGGGGAGAGCCCTTGGGGAGTACAGGTACACACAGGTGTTGCTAGGAAGGGAATTGGCTGCTGGGGTGGAAATCGTGGGTCTGCAATGGAGTCCTGATCCACCATGCCTCCTCGTGCGGGCGCTGCAGCTGCCATCTTGGATGGTGCAGGGGCTGTCAGGTTAAAGCTGGCAGCTAACTTCCCTCTTTTGGGAGGCGCTCTGCATGTGGGTCGGTGCCTGGATCTTTCGGGTGGTGTGGAGGTCAGTTTTAGGCGGGGGGAGCTGAGAAGTGACGGAGCAGTGCGGAGCTCTTGGTTAGAGTGTCTCCCCCACAATTGTGGTTATTCTCAGTGACCGGCATAATTAAATGAAACACTAAGGCCAGCCATAGATGAGCTACAACCTAACATTATGTCAGTCGAAAAACAAAAATGGTGCATACAATTGTGCCATCATTTGTTATATTTTTCTAAAAGGTATCCAGCATGTTAGATCAGGCACTTTCGATGAACATTGCACATCACAGCTGATAAACGAATGATGCGAAAAAACGCATGACCTAACAATTGATGAGAATTTTTATGAGGTTTTCGACTCATCTATGGTCATCTTAACAGAAGAAAAGTAAAATAGTGTAAAATCTTATTGGGTGATGGAAATAAAATGAAATAATATTCACTTGTAAAAAAAGTCTAGCTATCTTTTGAAAATATAAAAAAAGGAATAGCAAACTGAGGAACTCTGCTCCCCCCTATAATCAGTATATTATTTGTCAACACATGAGCATACAGCACACCTAACTGGCTACTATTGCTGCTCCCCCCCATCCCCTCAATCTAAATGTCACTGTATGTAGGATTGCAAGATACTAATACCAAGTCAAATTTGGGTTTTTATACTACCGTATATACTCGAGTATAGGCCGACCCGAATATAAGCCGAGGCCCCCAATTTACCCCCAAAAAAACTGGCAAACTTATTGACTCGTGTATAAGCCGAGGGTGAGACATGCCTGTCCATCCCTGTGTGTGTGTCCGTCCCTGTGTGTCCGTCCATCCCGGTGTGTGTGTGTGTCCATCCATCCATCCATCCCTGTGTGTGTGTGTGTCCATCCATCCATCCATCCCTGTGTGTGTGTGTGTCCATCCATCCATCCATCCCTGTGTGTGTGTGTGTCTCCATCCATCCATCCCTGTGTGTGTGTGTCTCCATCCATCCATCCATCCCTGTTTGTGTGTGTCTCCATCCATCCATCCATCCCTGTGTGTGTGTGTCTCCATCCATCCATCCCTGTGTGTGTGTGTCCATGTGTGTGTGTCCGTGTGTGTGTGTGTGTGTGTGTGTGTGTGTGTGTGTGTGTGTGTGTGTGTGTCCAGCCTACCTGTGTCCCGAGCCTCCGTCCCGTGCCTTGCCTCCTTGCCTCCGTCCCGTGCCGTGCCTTGCCTCCTTGCCTCCGTCCCGTGCCGTGCCTTGCCTCCTTGCCTCCGTCCCGCGTCGTGTCGTGCCTTGCCTTGCCTCCGTCCCGTCCCGTGCCGTGCCTTGCCTTGCCTCCGTCCCGTGCCTTGCCAGGATCGCCTCGGCGGCCATTCTAAAATTCAAAAGCCCCGCCTCCGCCTGTGATAGGCGGAACACTGAATTTCCCAGCAGCCTGTGTTCCGCCTATCACCGATATCGTCTCATCCTCGTACTACGGACGAGGATGAGACGATGTCCGTGATAGGCGGAACACAGGCTGCTGGGAAATTCAGTGTTCCGCCTATCACAGGCGGAGGCGGAGAAGGAGGCGCGGCTTTCAAATTGTAGTATGTCCGCCGTCTGTCTGCTCGATACGCTGATCGAGCAGTCAGACGGCGATGACTCGAGTATAAGCCGAGGGGGGCACTTTCAGCCTCAAAAAAGAGGCTGAAAATCTCGGCTTATACTCGAGTATATACGGTAATTGCATTTAAAATGCATATAATGGCCTTTAATTAAATATGTAATTGCATACAGGTGTTTTTCTTTTTTTTAAATATCTGTCTGGAGTTTAGCATTACTTCAAAAAATAATTCTTATTTTTTGATAAGTGCATTGTGAACATTTTATGCTTTCCGACCTCTTGATACATGAATCTTCTCACCAAGAATTTTGCTAACCAAGACAGCAAATAAAGATATAGAATCATATAAACTATTTATTGTTCAATATATCAAATCCATGCAGTAGATAAAATAACATATCGTGGCTGGACTTCATTTAAAGTCTGAATTGCATGCAATTTTTATTTCATGAGATACACTCAGAACTGTATTGAAGGCCTACACAGCATATTTCTGTCTTAATTATTTGCCGTGGGACATTTTTCTTATGTTTTACTGCATTTAGATGGTTGTTGATGTACAGCAAATGTCAGAAATATACTTCACAGTAGGAAAATGTCCATATTTAGACCTTGGTGCTACTGTAATTATCATCTGGGAGTATGTTCAAGTGCTTTGAACTTTTCACTAAATCTCCATTTAAAATGTTATTTGGCAATATAACTGGAAACAGAGCAAAGCAAACTAAATCATGAAGAACTGCAGATGTTGTGTGATATTTTTATTTCTTTATACACGCCATTAAAAAGCAAGGAAGTTTTCTTAATTAAGTCACTTTCTCGTCATTGCAACAATCATAAAACATACTGAACAACAAGTCTCAGAGCTCTTTTAAACAACAACTTGAGACTGAGGCAGAAATGAAACTTATAATGATTGAATTACTTTTGGATTCATTTTAACCATAGCTAAAGCCAGCTAAATGCTTTTCCTGGAAAAATAATACTTGGCACTGACTATGCAATAACGTTACAAAACAATATTCTGCGCTAAGAGTAGTGCTTAAAATAAGTGATTAGTGAACAGCTGCACTCACTGTATTGCATATCCCAATACTAAACTATATCTATCAAAAAAAGTGTTACGCTGTAAAAGGTTTTCTAATATTCCAAATTTTGCAGTGCTCACACACTAATAAGGAATAAAGTGCAATAACCACTTCAGCCCCGGAAGGTTTGGCTGTTGAATGACGAGGCCATTTTTTGTGATTCGGCACTGCATCACTTTAACGGATAATTGTGCGGTCCTGCGACGTTGTACCCAACAAAATTTACATCTTTTTTTCCCACAAATAGAGCTTTCTTTTGGTGCTATTTTATTATCTCTGCGTTTTGTTTTTTTTGCGCTATAAACAAAAAAGCAGCAATTTTGAAAAAAACACAATATTATGTACTTTTTGCTATAATAGATATCCCAATTTTTTTTTTTTTAACTATTTTTTTCTCAGTTTAGGCTGATATTTATTCTTCTATAAATTTTTGGTAATAAAAATCGTAATAAGCGTATATTGATAGGTTTTCGCAAAAGTTATAGCGTCTACCATTTAGGGGATAGATTTATAGCATTTTTATTATTATTTCTTTTTTACTAGTAATGGTGGTGATCTGCGATTTTTTTCATCACTGTGACATTATGGCGGACACATCGGACACTTTTGACACATTTTTGTAATAAAAGTGACAATTTTTTTTTAAACAGTGTAAAAATAAAAAATAAAAGGTAAAATAAATAATAATAATAATTTTTTTTTAAACGTGATGCATCCCGCCGAGCTAACGCGCAGAAGCGAACACATATGTGAGTAGTGCCCGCATATGAAAATGGTGTTTAAACCACACATGTGAGGTATCAACGCGATTGGTAGAGCGAGAGCAATAATTCTAGCCCTAGACCTTCTCTGTAACTTAAAACATGCAACCTGTAGAATTTTTTAAACATCGCCTATGGAGATTTTTAAGGGTAAAAGTTTGTCACCATTCCACAAGCAGGCACAATTTTGAAGCGTGTCATGTTGGATATCAATTTACTCGGCGTAACATTATCTTCACAATTTAAAAAAAATGGGGTAATTTTACTGTTGTCTTATTTTTTATTCAAAAAATTTTATTTTTTCCCAAAACAAGTGTGCTTGTAAGACCGCTGCGCAAATACGGTATGAAAAACGATTGCAATGACTGCCATTTTATTCTCTGGGGTGTTAAAAAAAAAAAAAAAATATATATATATATATATATATATATATATATATATATATAAAATGTTTGGGGGTTCGAAGTAATTTTCTAGCAAAAAAAGTTTTAAACATGTAAACACCGAAATCTCAAAATGAGGCTAGTCCTTAAGTGGTTAAAAAAGGTATGCTACTCACAAGCACTCCCAGAGAGAATTACATGAGAAGCTGGATGACCTTCAGAATTGCCCAAGGTGAAACAACTTATGCATTGTAGACCTGCCAGAATCCTACATGGTTGCCATGCTCATCAATGTCTGCACAAGCACCATCCTAGAGCAGCTAGTCCCTCACTCATCTTGTGTGGTAGAATGAGCGAATCACATTTGTCAACATTCCGACTCTCACTCTAAACCCTGGCCAGTGATAGTTTGCTACGTCAATTATGCTGACAAACATGCTATCCTACAAAGATTTCGGCTGGTCCATAGCCTCTCTAATGATGACCACCCACTGCTGTTTTTTGTTGACTACTCCAATGAGGTGATGGGTGAGCACAAGGCTTTCTCTTCTATCTGTTCTACTCTCTATTGAAAGCACATCAAGTTCACCTTGGACTATCCTGCTGTGTTGCATAATCAACCTTCTACAGAAGACTGCATATCCTTCACCTGTTCTTCTGAGGTGGGGCACTACCTCAACACCTCAGCCAACATGGACCTTTCCCCTTGCCTTCTTCTCCCCCCTCAAGGATACTGTATACATTTTCATGGAAAGGGTCTGCCTCGTTCACCAGAATGGAGGACCTGAAAACTGTTGATGCCCTCCAGAGGGTGCACAGAAGTATACTTTTGTTAGTTTCTCTTTTATAGGGTCTTTAATCTGTCCATTCTAGGCCCCTGCTATAGTCACTTCACAGTGTCCAGATAATTTCTCCTCAGCTTTTCATATTTCTCATCCTCCTAATGCCGCATATACACCGTCGGAATTTCTGACAACAAATGTTTGATGGGAGCTTGTCGGAAATTCTGACCGTGTGTAAGCTCCATTGGAATTTTTTTGTTGGAATTTCGACAATGAAAATTTGAGAGCTGGTTCTCTAATTTTCCAACAACAAAATCCGTTGTCGTAAATTCTGAGCGTGTGTACACAATTTTGACGCACAAAATTCCACGCATGCTCTGAATCAAGTACGAGACGGAAGCGCTCGGTCTGGGAAAAACAGCGTTTGTAATAGATGTAAAAGATAGCACATTCGTCACACTGTACTTTTTTAATCTTTTAATGCATTCTCTTCTTCATTATAATGCTAGAATTACGAAGTTGTTTTGCTGCTGATATCCACACAGAGTTCTAACAAACTTATTTATTTATTATTTCTTGTGATCTCATGAATAATCTTTTTTATTTTTTCGTCAGATCTCCAGAATAATGTTATCATTTTTTTTAAAGTGATCTCCTTTTTTTTTAAATCCAGATCTCCTATTTTTATTTTTTTTCTAGTGATCTCCCTAATATTTTTTTAGTTTTTTTTGTTTTGTGTGTCAAGTTACCACAACACTATTATTATCTAATATTTATTAACCTTAAGTAGGTTGGTTGGTGTTGGTGTCCCTTGATAATTTGACATTGCATTTTTTAAATGTACCTGCCTACTTCCAAACGACTGCCCTTTTTTAATTATAACACATAGCTAATGATTTAAGAAAAAATAGACATTAATTAAGGGGTCATAGCAAAATAAAGAGCAAGGCAATTCTGGATAAACTGCTTAAATTAGCGAAGCCTATACACCCAAGGGCACACATCAACTATTTGACATGCAAAATTGGGAACCTGGAGAGTCCATTTAATCTGGTCCAGGACTCTGAGAGATTAGGAACAGCAGCAGGTGGCATATATGTCCCCAGGCTGTGGTCTTACAACAGCCTGCATGTTCTGCCAGCCTGAAACCTGGGTCATCACTCTCTTGTCTTCCTTACACGCTTCCTTCCCCGCTTCCTTCCATGCTTGCTTCCAGGCTGTGGCTCTGGTGTTGGAGTTGTGGAGGAAGATGGTCCAACTCACACAGGTGGGTTTTGCTTGTGAGTTCGCTCCTCAACCCCCTATTTAGGGCTATATATATCACTTCCTCACAAAAGAGGCGTTGGCCCATCTCCATTTCCTGCATTTTGTTGGCAGCCATGCAGGCATAGGCCTCAAGAAGACTGGGGGGTTCTGAGGACTGCAGAAGCCTGCCAAATTAACCCAAGTGCTGACTTCTCCATGCTCCTCCCCTTCCTGGCTGTTTTTGTTGAAGGCAGAGGGGAGGGACCTGGAATTCGGTCAGGATACTGGCCCGGCCACCTCCTGGCTGTGGCTTTCCTGTGTATGAAAAAGGGACATAGTTTTAGTTTATTGTTCATAAATCACACACAATTTTGAGAAATATGTTTAACAATGCTATGCCTGACTCAAGCTGGGCTCCTCCACATCTTCTTCCTTGGTGGAAGGCCCAGGTTGGATGTCGGAAGCCTCAGCTGGGGTAGAAGGAAGAGTGGAAAGAATCGTGGAAGGAAGGGTTGAGAGAGATGGCCTGATTTCAGTCTGGTCTCACAGAAACCGCAGTCTGTCATAGCACTAGAGCCTGGGGACATAAATGTCATCTGCTGCTGCTCCTGATCTCATGTAATCCTGGACCTTCTTGCACGCCCTATTATATGTGCTCCTCAGGCCACCAATTTTGCACTTCAAATAGTTGATGTCTGCCATGGGGATCTGCAGCTTCACAAATTCCAGCAATTTATCCAGTTCCTCTTTATTCGATTTGTAAAAAAAGGGTGTTTTGTCTGCCACAGACAGGGCAGCTCTCTGCACAAATCAATGAATTTGGGGAGGAAATCATGATTGTTGAATCAATCCATTTTATCTGCAAGACACAACACAAGACAAACTCTAATGTCAGGCTAAACTCGCATTATATTGTCCCAATATAGGCCTCAATCTATAAGCAGTATAGGCCACTGATGCCCCAAGTTAAAAGTGTACCTTTGTTAAAATGATCGGCGCTTCCGGTATTCCTTCCTCTGATCACAGATCGTACATACGACTCACAAATATCACGCTTTATATACACTGCGCATGCATGAAACTCCGCCCACCCCTGGCCTTCTATATTGTATATTTCCCACCCCTTCTCTTTTGGCGCAGTGGGAGAGTACATGGCAGAGAAAGAACAAATGCATGAAGACAGCAGCAGCAACAACAAAAGTCTGGAATGTCCTGATCCCAGAGGAGATTTAAAGCCTCAAATATGTCCTTTGTAGAAATGGTGGAGATGGTGGACATCTTGAAGAGGGCTGACTATGATGGGAAGCTTGGACTTTGCCCAAACCCAAATGTGAGAAAAGCCAAGATCATGACTAAAGTTGTGAAAAGTCTTCACAGGGATTTTGGCATACGACGATTCAATGATCAACTGAAGACTTTTCACAACTTTAGTCATGATCTTGGCTTTTCTCACATTTGGGTTTGGGTAAAGTCCATGCTTCCCATCATAGTCAGCCCTCTTCAAGATGTCCACCATCTCCACCATTTCTACAAAGGACATATTTGAGGCTTTACATCTCCTCTGGGATCAGGACATTCCAGACTTTTGTTGTTGCTGCTGCTGTCTTCATGCATTTGTTCTTTCTCTGCCATGTACTCTCCCACTGCACCAAAAGAGAAGGGGTGGGAAATATACAATATAGAAGGCCAGGGGTGGGCAGAGTTTCATGCATGTGCAGTGTATATAAAGTGTGATATTTGTGAGTCGTATGTACGATCTGTGATCAGAGGAAGGAATACCGGAAGCGCCGATCATTTTAACAAAGGTACACTTTTAACTTGGGGCATCAGTGGCCTATACTGCTTATAGATTGAGGCCTATATTGGGACAATATAATGCGAGTTTAGCCTGACATTAGAGTTTGTCTTGTGTTGTGTCTTGCAGATAAAATGGATTGATTCAACAATCATGATTTCCTCCCCAAATTCATTGATTTGTGCAGAGAGCTGCCCTGTCTGAGGCAGACAAAACCCCCTTTTTATACAAATCGAATAAAGAGGAAGGCAGCACTGGATAAATTGCTGGAATTTGTGAAGCTGCAGATCCCCATGGCAGACATCAACTATTTGAAGTGCAAAATTGGTGGCCTGAGGAGCACATATAATAGGGCGTGCAAGAAGGTCCAGGATTACATGAGATCAGGAGCAGCAGCAGATGACATTTATGTCCCCAGGCTCTAGTGCTATGACAGACTGCGGTTTCTGTGAGACCAGACTGAAATCAGGCCATCTCTCTCAACCCTTCCTTCCACGATTCCTTCCACTCTTCCTTCTACCCCAGCTGAGGCTTCCGACATCCAACCTGGGCCTTCCACCAAGGAAGAAGATGTGGAGGAGCCCAGCTTGAGTCAGGCATAGCATTGTTAAACATATTTCTCAAAATTGTGTGTGATTTATGAACAATAAACTAAAACTATGTCCCTTTTTCATACACAGGAAAGCCACAGCCAGGAGGTGGCAGGGCCAGTATCCTGACTGAATTCTAGGTCCCTCCCCTCTGCCTTCAACAAAAACAGCCAGGAAGGGGAGGAGCATGGAGAAGTCAGCACTTGGGTTAATTTGGCAGGCTTCTGCAGTCCTCAGAACCCCCCAGTCTTCTTGAGGCCTATGCCTGCATGGCTGCCAACAAAATGCAGGAAATGGAGATGGGCCAACGCCTCTTTTGTGAGGAAGTGATATATATGGCCCTAAATAGGGGGTTGAGGGGCGAACTCACAAGCAAAACCCACCTGTGTGAGTTGGACCATCTTCCTCCACAACTCCAACACCAGAGCCACAGCCTGGAAGCAAGCATGGAAGGAAGCGGGGAAGGAAGCGTGTAAGGAAGACAAGAGAGTGATGACCCAGGTTCAGGCTGGCAGAACATGCAGGCTGTTGTAAGACCACAGCCTGGGGACATATATGCCACCTGCTGCTGTTCCTAATCTCTCAGAGTCCTGGACCAGATTAAATGGACTCTCCAGGTTCCCAATTTTGCATGTCAAATAGTTGATGTGTGCCCTTGGGTGTATAGGCTTCGCTAATTTCAGCAGTTTATCCAGCATTGCCTTGCTGTTAATTTTGCTATGACCCCTTAATTAATGTATATCGCATGAGGTGAACAGATATGTGGATTCCTTCTGTATGTAACCCAACCTCCTCAAAAGGATCATTCCAGCAGCCTCCTAATTAGTTTCCCAGCCCTGCATACTCCAGCCTGGCCTTGCTTGATGCTCTCCACTCTGCATTTGTGGGGTTTAAACATAGGGAAGACTCATTGGATAAAACCTTTACAAAAAGGTTTATTAAAGCTAAAATAATGCACTTACAGCAACTAGGATACATTTAGGCAATAGAGAGTGTAATCCAACCAAGAGATCATCAACAAGTATGGATCATCACATCACAGCTAACATCTTCTTCCAACATGTTTCCCCTTAATAGGAATATCGATTGCTCACAACAATACCTCTAGCGACACTTCAAATTATCACATCTGACATCACCTTTTCTGATTGATCTACTGCCTACATCTTGACTATCAGAAACCTCCTTAGAAGCACCACACTTATGTTTTTCCAGAAATTACAGCATACCTGGCATATCGCATCTAAAGAATTCTTCAAGTACCTCAGAATATGCTCAACTCTTTCAAAGGTGAAATAATCAGAAGACCTAACATTTTGGCATGTGATAACATTCTACAACTGCACTCCCCCTCATTGACGTGGTATTTTCTATATATACAAATTTCTCACTGATAGGGGTCACAACTTAAAGACTGAAACAATGCGAGAATGGGAAAAATTACTACATTGTTCTTACACCCCTCAACAGTGGCAATGCTTGCTCCAAGCACCATTGAAACTAACACACTGTGAAGCTGTTCAGAAACAATATCATAACTGGCATCTTACCCCAACCAAACTTGCCCGCATCTACCCTTCCTCCATCAATCTATGTTGGAGAAATTGTGGTAAGCCAGGGAACTCACATCTGGAGGAATTGTCCAACCCTTACTAACTTTTAGACTATGCTCTCCATGCTGCTTTTCTCCATCTTACAAATCCATGTATCCCTCTCACCTCAGATAATACTATTGGCCATGGACATGGCTACCTGGCCCCGGTCCTCACACACAGTCATCTCCCACGTCTTCATAGCTATCCATACCAGGCCACATGCCTTCAACATGGGGAGGGTGCTTTGGGGTAGCCCCCCCACAGCTCCTTGTCCCCATGTTGATAGGGACAAGGGCCTCAACCCCACAATCCTTGCCCGGTGGTTGTGGGGGTCTGCAGGTGGGGGGCTTATTGTAATCTGGAAGCCCCCTTTAACAAGGGGACCCTCAGATCCTGGCCTTCCGCCCTGTGTGAATTGGTAATGTGGTACAAATGTACCCCTACCATTTCACAAAAAAGTGTCAAAATGAAAAAAAAAGACAAGACACAGCTTGGGACAAGTCCTTTTGTTAAAAAATAAAAAATAAAAATGTCCCGCGAAGTAAGTTCAGGCCACCGACGGACCGAAAAAAAGAGAAAAAAAAAGCTCCTGCCAACTGACGCATCTTTTCTGAGACAGTTCTCATATAACTGAGGGCAAGGCCATCAGGTGATGTAACCGGGTGACTCCGCCCCCTCTGATGCCACAGGGACTTCCCTGGCAGTTGCCCCACCCCCATTATGACATAATTTTATAGCAAAAATAATGATTTTTACTTATAATGCCTAAAGAAACTCCTTGGATGTTGGACCTCTGTATGTGACCAGGCTGTGAAAAAAGTCTCACACATGTGGTATCACCATACCTTACCACCATACCATTTCGGGTGTAGTTGCAAGTATTCCTATGCCGTGTGTGAGAAATAACTTGTTAGTTTGACATTTTTGTGAAAACAAAAATAATTAATTTCTTAACCACTTCAGCCCTGGAAGATTTGGCAGCTGAATGACTGGGCCATTTTTTGCGATTCAACACTGCATCACTTTATCTGACAATTGTGTGGTCATGTGACACTGCACCCAAACAACATTTTTCCCACAAATAGAGCTTTCTTTTGGTGGTAGTTGATCACCTTTGTAGTTTTCATTTTTTGCGCTATAAACAAAAAAAAAGAGCTACAATAAAAAATAAAAAAAACACAATATTTTGTACTTTTTGCTATAATAAATATCCCCATTTTTTTTTTTTAAAAAAGCTATTTTTTCTCAATTTAGGCTGTTATGTATTGTTCTACATATTTTTGGTAAAAAAAAAATAAGCGTATATTGATTGGTTTGCTCAAAAGTTATAGCGTCTACAAAAATAGGGGATAAAGTTATAGCATTTTTATTTTTATTTTTTTAATAGTAATGGTGGTGATCTGTGATTTTATTGGGACTGTGACATTATGGCCGACACATCAGACATTTTTGACACATTTTTTGGGACCAATGGCATTTATACAGCGATCAGTTTTATAAAAATGCACTAATTACTGTAAAAATTTCACTGGCAGGGAAGGGGTTAACACTAGGGGTGATCAAGGGGTTAACTGTGTATGTTTTTAACTGTAGGGGTAGGGGACTGAGCCAGAGGAAATGACAGGTCGTGGTTCCTAGCTATTAGGAACGCACAATCTGTCACTCCTCACAGAACAGAACAAGGATTTGTGTGTTTACACACACATACTCGTCCCTGTTCTGCCTCAAATGCCCCTGGTTAAAAGTTATGAAAAAAATTACTTATTTGTATAATTGTATAATAGAAATTAAGAAAAACACTTTTTTTCCAAAATGTTCCTATTTTTTCAGAAACAAAAAAAGTGGTGATTAAATATCACTAAAAGAAAGCTCTGTTTGTGTGAAAAAATGATATAAATTGAATTTGGGTACAGTGTTGTATGACTGAGTAATTGTCATTCAAAGTGTGATAGTGCTGAAAGCTAAAAATTGGCCTGGGCAGTAAGGGGGGGGGGGTGTCCTGTATTGTGGTGGTTAAAAGAAAAAAAATCCTAGGAGAATGTGATATGCAAAGACCCTTATTTACTAAAGAATTAGAATATGCCCACTTTTAAAGTGAATTCTCCCTTTACAAAGTAAATATTCAGGTATCTAATGAAAGAGTTAAACAATAAAATAAAAATGTACTTTAAAAACAAAAGAAGGAGATATTTACTTGCATTGATTGAATGGTTGAAGTTAATCCAACTACACTTAGATTGGCAATCTAACTGAAAATTCTCTGCACAAAGAGAACATTCACTTAGCTTAGTGACTAAGGTGAGGTTGTGCTGAACTTAATCATCCATTCATGCTCAAGCAAAAATCATGACAATGTATTCTTAGCAAAGTGAATTTTTACTGTTTCACTGCATTCACCAAGATAATCTAAAATTCACTGTGCCCACTGGCATGTTTAAACTGCAGTTCCACTTTAAGGAGTATCTTTAGTACAAACAATCAGTTTTTGAACTGACATGTAGGTTAAGATGGGGTGATCTGTCGCTATACACTACAAGTATAAATTGGAAATTGTGAATCATCAAATTAGCATGAAATTACAAATTCTAATGTGAACAAGATCTTAAGGTACAGTGCCTTGAAAAAGTATTCACACCCCTTGAGATTTTCCAAATTTTTCCATGTTACAAGCGAAAACGTAAATTTATTTTATTGGTATTTTATGTGATAGACCAACACAAAGTGGCACATAATTGTGATGTGAAAGGAAAATGATAAATGTTTTTCAAAATGTTTTACAAATAAATATCTGAAAAGTGTGGTGTGAATTTGTATTCAGCGCCCTTTACCCTGAGACTCCTAACTAAAATCTAATGGAACCAATTGTCATCAGAAGTCATCCAATTAGTAAATCGTGTCCACTTCTGTGTAATTTAATCTCAGTATAAATACAGCTGTTCCGTGAAGCCCTCAAAGGTTTGTTAGAGATCCTTAGTAAACAAACAGCATCACAAAGTCACAAAGTCCAAGGAACACACCAGGCAGGTCAGGGTTAAATTTGAGGAGAAGTTTAAAACAGGGTTAGGTTATAAAAAAATATCCCAAGCTGTGAACATCTCATGGAGCACTGTTTAATCCATCATCCTAAAATAGAAAGATTATGGCACATCTGCAAACCTACCAATACATGGCAATCCACCTAAACTGACAGGCCGAGTAAAAAGAGCATTAATCAGAGAAGCAGCCAAGAGGCCCATGGTAACTCTGGAGGAGCTACAGAGATCCACAGCTCAAGTGGAGGAATCTATCCACAGGACAAATATTAGTCGTGCACTCCATAAATCTGGCCTTTATTGAAGAGTGACAAGAAGAAAACCATTGTAGAAGTGTTGTGTGTAGTTTGTGAGAAGCCATGTGGGGGACACAGCCAACACGTGGAAGAATATACTCTGGTCAGATGAGACCAAAACTGAACTTTTTGGCCTAAAAGCAAATTGCTATGTGTGGCAGAAAACTAACACTGCACATCACCCTGAACACACCATCCCAACCATGTAACATGGCGGTGGCAGCATCATGTTGTGGGGCTGATTATCTTCAGCAAGGAAAAGGAAGCTGGCCAGAGTTGATGGGAAGATGGATGGAGCCACATACAGGGTAATCTTAGAAGAAAACCTGTTAGAGTCTGCAAAAGACTTGAAACGGGGCAGCTGTTCACTTTCCAGCAGGAAAACGCCCTTAAACATACAGCCAGAGCTACAATGGAATGGTTTAGATCAAAGCATATCCATGTGTTAGAATGGTCCAGTCAAAGTCCAGATGTAAATCCAATTGAGAATATGAGACAAGACTTGAAAATTTCTGTTTACAGACACTATTCAATCTGAGAGAACTTGAGCTATTTTGCAAAGTAGAATGGACAAAAATGTCCCTCTTTAAATGTGGGACATACTCAAAAAGACTTGCAGCTGTAATTGAAGTGAAAGGTGGGTCCACAGATTATTGACTGGGCTGAATACAAATGTATGCCACACTTTTCAGATTTTTACTTGTAAAACCATTTATCATTTTCCTTTCACTTCACAGTTATGTGCCACTCTGTGTTGGTCTATCACATACAATCCCAATGAAATACATTTATGTTTTTGTTTGTAACATGACAAAATGTGGAGAATGTCAAGGGGTATGAATACTTTTTCAAGGCACTCTATAGTGCCTTGAAAAAGTATTCATACCCCTTGACATTTACCCCTTGACAAAAGTATTCATACTCCTTGACATTTTCAAATAGTCTTTCACTCATCTCTATAGTGCGGTGAGGTCAGT
This sequence comes from Lithobates pipiens, assembly GCF_037356315.1. Lineage (NCBI taxonomy): Eukaryota > Metazoa > Chordata > Amphibia > Anura > Ranidae > Lithobates > Lithobates pipiens. The sequence goes on from NW_027507748.1 coordinate 509,454,882, forward strand.
GGCTGGTGAAGCACTGGCTAGTATCAGAGCCAGATACACAGAGGTTACATACACCATGGATGTTAGAGCAAGAGCGATAATTCTAGCACTAGACCTCCTCTGTAACTCTCCTCTGTGACATGTTAGGTATATATTTACTTGGTGTAACATCATCTTTCATAGTATACAAATAAAAACGGCTAACTTTGGTGTTTTTGTTTATATTCATGAAAAAGTTGCAACGATCACCATTTCATTTCCTAGGCTGTCTGCTAAATAAATATATATATATATATATATATATATATATATATATATATATATATATATATATATAATGTTTGGGGGTTCTGAGTATATTTCTAGCAAAAAATTATGTTTTTTACATGTAGGAGAGAAGTGTCAGAATTGGCCTGGGTGGCAAGGGGTTAATTACCATAAGTAATATACAAATAATTATTATATATTGTTTTTAAGATAATTTACTATATTTTCAAAAACTGTACTCAAGCAAGTGGCTTACTGGTATTTTCACAGTAAATAGATAAATAATAATTGTTACATATAACATAATAATTTCCTGGACCTCCCCATGTCAGCCTACTAAAGGTCATCTCCGCCCCCTCTGACCCCCCCAGGACCACCTTTTTCCTAGCTCATAAAGGGTGGCTGTCTGCCCATACCAGTGTTCTTTTTTCATCTTTGCTCTGGACGCCTTTTAACGTTTATTTTTATTTATTTTTATATTTATTTTTTTCTTCTCCATCCACGATCCATGTTCAGGTTCAGCCTCTCCCGGATCAGAAGACCCCCATATAGGCTGTAAATCTCCTGAGGAGGTGGGTTCCCGTGGTGCTGGGATTGTATGGTACAGTATAAATGACTTTGTATTATTGGCTAAGGTCACTGGCAGTATAAATGACTGTGTATATACTTTCGTTAGGTAGGTGCTGGCACTCTCTCCTTCCATGTTTTTGTGTGTTCAGGCAGTGATTTGGCTCGCTGGTACTTGTAGCTCACCACATCCACATGTATTCCTTTCAGGAAGCTCAGAGTTGGGCAGGTGAGGTCAGAGGTAGCTTCCACTTGGATTGCCTAGCAAGCACCAGAATGCTCACTGCTGATTTGCAGCAGGCTCTGTCCTCTAGGTTAATCTCAGCCTCCAGCTGATCAATCTGCTACTCTGCTCTGGAAAGCGTCCTTCCAGAACTCTCATTACTTACTGCTGTGTTACTTGTCTGTCAGAGTGTTTTTATTATCCTGTGCCTTTATAGATCTGGGGAGTTTTGCCTGCCTAGCTGCCTTAGCACTGAAGATTTGAATGGAGAAGTTTATTTTATTTATTTATTTTTATTTATTTATTTAAAAGCGAGCACATCCTTTGTTTTACAGAGAGAAGGGCCCAGTGTGAGCTAAATGCCCGCAAAGAGGTTCCTAATCAGCATTCCAGCCTCAAAGGAGTAAAAAGGGGACTAGACATGACAAATTACAGAGTAGCATGCAGCTGGATAGGCGCCTGTTGTCACAGGATTCCAGATCTCCCTCACCCTTACCTCACTTCGGACCCGAGCCAAGAGAGGTCAAGACATCAGAAAGCCTCTAGAAAGAGCAAATCCGGGAGCAGTCAGAGAAGAAGATCCTCTTCTTCCGATAGGTCTTCATCATCAGCCCAGGCAAAAGTATGGATCATGTTGGGCTTGCTCAGCTGAGGTCATCAGAGGAAAGCGGGTATGTGCATCTTGCTTCATGGAGGTGGCTCAGGACAATGCTACAAATGCACGTCAGGTTAAATCCTACATTAAACACACAGTCAAGGAAGGGTTAAACAGTGTTTTAAGGAATCCTGCTAATCCTGCTGTATCTTCAGCATTTGCAGATTCAGATCATGTGTTTTCAGTGCGTTTTAACTCTGATGTCAATAGCGATTCAGATCCATCTGAGGCGAGATGGTCTTGGAATCGCATACATTTGATTTTTGCACTGGTTCCCCCTTTGGCGGAGGCTGTTAAGGATACGATGAAGTGGCAGGAAGAATTGTCCTCCAAAGAAACAGCAGAGATACTACCCATATTTAAAAAAAACCTTTACTTTCCTTCCCATTCATTTCTGAAATGAAAGAAATATTTGACAATGAGTGGGCGGGGCCTGAGAAGAAGCTCAATGTGCATAATAGAGTATCGAAGCTGTAACCCTTGGGACGTGCGGCCCCCCACCCCAAAGCACCTTGTCCCCATGTTGATGAGGACAAGGGCCTCTTCCCGACAACCCTGGCCGTTGGTTGTCCGGGTCTGCGGGCGGGGGGCTTATCGGAATCTGGGAGCCCCCTTTAATAAGGGGGCCCCCGGATACTGGCCCCCACCCTATGTGAATGAGTATGGGGTACAATGAACCCCTACCCATTCACCTGTGAAAAAAATGTAAAAAAAAACACAGCACACAAGGGTTAAAATAGTTTATTGCACAGCTCCTGGGTTCTTCTCGCCGGACTCCTCCTCTATCTTCTGCTCTTTTGCTAGCTCTTTCACTAGTGGAGGAGCCCAGCTTTCTTCTTCTCCGCCGCCCTCTTCTTCCAACTACGGGGGGTCTTGTCCCCCTCTTCGGTTCTTCTTACCGGGCCTCCGCGCCTTCTTCTAGATCTTTTACAAGCGGTGGCCCGGTCTTCTGTTGCCGCTGTTGCCGTCCTCTCTTCTTCTCTCGCAGTATTCTCTCGCAGTCCGGTGGACATATTTTGGTGCAAAACTACTTTCTTAGTCCACCGGACTTTTGGGTTAAGAAAAAGTCAGTCGGAGCCCGCACACGGGCGGATTTTCCACCGGATTGTTTGATCATGTGTACGCGGCATTAGGCTTCAAATAAGTCCTTCTGAAGGTGTCTGCACATAACCCTCTCAAGTAGGAGCAAGACTAGCTTAATTCAGGGGGGTTTGGGCATACAAATTACAGGATGACTAGATTGTAGCCATCATTTGATCATGTTATCATCTCGAGTTCAGAACAAGGCCCCCTCAGACCTTGTTCAAAGAAACTGGGCTTTCTACAGATGTGTGAGAAGATATATAGGGGAGCTGTTGGCAGCAAGGGCCATCCTTCCGGTTCCAAGGCACAAATTGGGTCAAAGAGTATATGTTCCCCTCTGTTTTTGGTCCCAGAGGCTTCAGGGGGTTTTGGACCAGTTTTTGACCTCAAAGTCCTGAATTCTTACATGAAGGTTCCACCATTCAAAATGGAGCCATTGGAAACAATAATTTCAGTCGTGGACTCAGGAGACTAGATGGTTTGCATCGATCTGGCGGATGCATATCTTCTTGCTTCCATAGACGCATCGCCCCATCACTTTCTCAGGTTTTCCATGGAAGGCTCTCATTTTCAATTTTAATGTCTCCCATTCGGTCTCTGCACGGCTCTGAGAAGGTTCTCAAAGCTACTGTCTGCTGTCGTCGTGACTTTCAGGGTCAAGGGAGTGAAAATATTCCATTATCTAGACGACATGCTACTTCTGGGTTCCGTCAAATGAACTCCTTCTACTTCATGTGAATTTCACCTGCAAAACACTAGCTTGTTTCGGTTGGCTGTTTAACTTTCAGAAGAGCCAGATGCATTTGACCCAAATGTTGGAGTATTTAGGAGTACAATTCAACATGGATCAGGGTGGTGTTTCTCTTCCTCAGAGAAAGGTCCAGGAGATCCAGTCTCAGACAAAAGCAGTGATAGCCAGGTCTTCTGTGATGGTGAAGGAATGCACGCAGTATCTGGGGGTTCCATCAGCCACAGTTCCAGTAGTCCCATGGGTCAGGTGGCGCAGAAGGAGGTTTCAATGCAACTTTCTTCTTCAGTTTGATCATCACTCCTTGTTCCAGAAAATCTATCTGCCAATTCTGATAATCTGGTTCCTGGTTTGGTGATGAGTAGCTCACAATCTTTCCTGTGGAGTTCCGTTGAAGGCCTCAGAACCAATAGTGGTGATGAGCAATGCCAGTCTGGCAGGCTGCGGGGCACACTGCCTGGGACAGCAGGTTCAAAGCCAATGGAACTTTTGTGAATTTCCTGGGATTGGATGCTGTCAGACGTGCTCTCTTAGCTTTCCAGCCTATGTTGCGAGGTCAAGCTGTCAAGATTCTTTGGACAACAATGATGGTGGCTTATGTGTCTCATCAAGGGGGCACAAGAAGGTGGCATGTCAATCTTCCTATGTGCAGAGAAGAATCTCGGCTCTCTTACAGCATCTTATCTCCCAGGGCCTGGGAATGTTTCGGCAGATCACTTGAATCGAGGCTTTGAGGATCACAACGAATGGGGCTTGAATCGATAGATCTTATGGCATTGGAGGAGAATTGTCAACTGCCTTGCTTCTTCTCCCAGACCTGACATCCACACTTCCCCTTGGTTTGTGTGTTCCTGCTGCTTTCATTGGCTCTCAAAATCCTGCTGAAGATTCAGCAAGAAAGGATCACAGCAATAGTACTGGCTCAGGGAGCCGTGGTTTCCTCTGGCTTGGAGGAAAAAGTTGGGCTCGCCAATCCCACTGCCTCCTTGTCAAAATCTCCTTCTGCAGAGTGGGGCCTGACACCCAAACTGCAGGAGGATGAAGTCAATAACTTGGAAGTAAGAGGAGGGCTTTAACTTGCTTGGGTATCTCACGCGGTGTAGTGGAGACATTATTACAGGCTTGTAAGAGGTCCACTAATGTAACCTATCACCAGATCTGGAATACTACAGAAAGGGGTTGGGACCTTGGATCTCCTTCAGTATCTAACATTTTGGAGTTTCTGCTGAGTGGTCTCTAAGGGTTAGCTTATAATTCCCTGAAGGGTCAAATCCCCGCTTTGTCGGCTATGTCATGTACAAGATATGCTCTACATCCGTTGGTGATCTGATTTTTAGGGGCAGCCATAGAAATCAGGCATCCATTGAAATCGTTTTTTCCAAAAGAGGACTTAACATTGAATTCCGAGGACATCTACAACATTTGGAGATGCCAACATGCAGATGAAAAAGATTATTCCTACCACTCGGCCAGACACAACTCTTACTCTAGAATGGATCTGATCTTGGTAGACAAATCGCTCCTGCAGGCAGTGTCCTCCTCCACCATTCATAACATTACATGGGCTGACCATGCCCCTGTCTTAGTCACGGTGGTGGAGGGGCACACGCCATGCCCTGCCTACATCTGGAGAGCGAACTCTCGAGTATTTCAAAATCCCTCTCATGTTAAGTAACTGGCAAAAAAGCTTATCTGATTTCTTTGTTGTTAACACTGACTCTGTATCTGACCCCAATATTCTCTGGTGTGCCCATAAGGCTTTTGTTAGAGGTCTGCCCCTACAAATATGCGCAAGGGAGAAGAGGCGGAGGACACAAAAGCTAGACTTACTTATCAAAGAAATTAAAACGTTAGAGACAAATAACAAAACCAATTCTAATGCTCAAATGGCCCAAAAACTATCACAACTGCGTTTTGATCTCAGGCTCCTACTTATACAACAATATGACAAACATATACAATATCTGAAGCTGTCCCATTACTCTTCTGGTAACCGTGCAGGTAAATTCCTAGTGCAAAGGCTTAAATCTGCCAGGACCAAATCCAAAATTGCTCCAGGTCCAGATGCCCTACCCAACGATTACTATAAAACCAATCTATAAAATTCCAATCTAACTTAACTCCAAACCTGCAAAAGGTCTACGCTGCTGCGATATCCTCCGCCTAGTTTCCCCCTGAAATGTTGAAGGCCTTTGTGGTGACCATCCCAAAACTGGGCAAGGAACTCACGACCCCTTACAACTTTAGACCAATATCTCTGCTCAACACTGACATCAAAGTGTATGCAAAAATGATAGCCCATAGGTTGCTTCCTATTCTTCCTTCTCTCATAGGGCCCGACCAATCTGGCTTCATGCAAGGGAGACAGGCCTCTGACGCTACAAGAAGAGTCTTCAATATTATGCAGTAAGCACAGACCTGTCGGATGCCTTCTCTGCTCCTCTCTTTGGACACGGAGAAGGCGTTTGACAGGATACACTGGGGCTATATGAGACAGACCCTGTTGAAGTTTGGCTTTTCTGGACCCATTCTGTCTGCCATCTTGGCCCTGTATTTGTCTCTTTGTGCTCTTTGTGCTTGGCCCTGTATTTGTCTCTTTGTGCTAATGGTACAAGACAGGGGTGCCCCCTCTCCCCCTCTATTTTTAATCCACTGATTGAACCCTTAGCGGAGAGAATCAGATCCTATCCCGATATTCTAGGGTTCTCGGTATAGAGTCCCATGACATAAACCTTTTTGCAGACGATATTATTCTCTTCTTGACATCACCCCAGAACTCCTTACACCATGCCCATAACACACTCCCTGAATTGAGCAGAATCTCCTTTTATAAGGTAAACTTTACAAAATCTACTATCTTAGAGATGGGAATCCCACCCTTGGTTAAATCACATCTACAAAACTCCTTTCCTTATTCATGGAGTAGTAATAGTATCACATACCTAGGTATAAAACTAACCAAGAATCTCCAAAACTTAGCGGAAGCCAACTACATACCCTTAATCGATAAACTCTCCAAAGAAATTAAAAGGCTAGCCAATATTGAACTTTCGTGGACAGGATGCCTGGCCTCATTTAAAATGCTGCTGTTCCCGCAAATCCTATACATTTTCAGAACGCTAACTGTACCAGTACACAAAAAATATAAACGCCCTCATGACCACATACTTATGGAAAGCCAAAACGACCTAGATAGAAACATAGACTGGCGGGAGGGATGGGACTGGTTGACATTGAGGACTTCTTTCGAGCAGCCACTCTTGCGCAGCTCGCAAGATGGTTTGACCCTTCTCCTGATTCCCTATGGTGTAACATTGAATAACCCCTATGTCCTACCAACAATCTGAGCGAACTACTATTTGTCGACACCTGGAGACCGTTGCCCTTGCGGGGTCTTCCTCTCACCATCCGGGCCTCGTTACTGTCGTGGAGGGAGATTGGCAAGATCCCAACCTACACATTCGACCCAATAGATCTCCCTTTCTCACTAACAATCCTAACATATGTCATTCCAAATCTAAGTGTTACAGAGTGGTGTGACAGAGGGATAAAAACACTAGATGATCTATACTTAAATAAGGCGATCTTACCCTTTGCTACCCTTCAATTGCGTTTCAATCTACCGACCGTTGATCACTAGAAATATATGCAAATAGCCCATTTTCTTAGATCCATTAAGACCTGCAGCATCTCCATCCTGAAGGAAATGTGGCGATTCTTTACTGCAAAACCAACCCCCCAAAGGCATTTCACTGTTCTATAATCTTTTCCAAAACAAAATGGCCTTCACAAAAACACACCCCTATAAGAAATGGGAATCCAACCTAGGCACTACCTTCACGAACAAATAATGGCAATACTCACTGTGTTCAATTTATAGAGCCTCAAAATGTGTGAACCACTGGGAGCTGTCCCAAAAAAATTGTGCTCAGATGGTACCTCACTCCCTACAGACTGTCCAAATGTGGTAAACAAAACTCACAACTGTGCTGGAGAAGATGTGGAGCAACAGGCAATTTGCTCCACATGTTCTGGGCCTGCAAGCATCTGAACAGTTACTGGAACTCTGTATTCCGCTCCATCTCAACCATCACAGGCATCCTGACCAAACCTAACCCAGGCCTTGCGATATTGAATCTAGGCATAGAATCCTTCCCTGCTGAATTTAGAACAGTGATTACTCATATACTTCTGGTTGCAGGAACCCTAATCGCCAGCCACTGGAAGGACGATAGAGCCCCAAATGTCTCAAAGGTCCTTACTAAAACCCAAGTTCACTATGCCTATGAATATTGGCAGGTAGAAATGGTAATACTAAACAATTTGACAAACACTGGAAAATATGGGTACTGTGGCTTCACAGTAATTAATGAAGTAAATGTTTATCTGATATTATTGCTTTCTTTCTGTACTAACTAACCCTAAACCATGATGTTAGTCAGACCAAGTCGTCAGAGGGGCGGAGCTGACCCATAGTAGATTGGCATGGGGAGGATCCAGGAAAGGAAACTTACGGTAAGCATGGATAACAATTTTCCTTAATATAGTTTAGCTTGGTTAAAACAGTATCTTTCAGCAGGCAGCAGATTCTCATTCTCCTTCTTAACTGTGAGAAAATATGGGATTATGGGTAAATGTTATACCCATAGATCCATGCTTTTCCTTCTAGTTAAAGGGGAACTGCAGTCTGCTCAAATAATTTGTAATAACCACTTTGGATATTATTTTATTTATACTTTGATTCTGAAAAATTGGCAAATATGCTGCAGAAATCTCCCTCCAATGAGTCTGGCTGCAACCAATTTAACTGTGGGCAGCTGAAGCTGCTGCCTGTTCACTTCCTGGATTTGCACAGACACACAGAGGTACACCTCCAGCTCTGCAACCCTGCAGCTCTCATTGGCCCTCTTATGACTCACTCCTTCCCTCCCTGGCAAACTCACAGGAGTGAGAGAGAGAGCTGTGATTGATATAATAAGCCTAGAAATGGGCAGTATGATGTATACGTTATTTACTGGCAGCTTGTATTTAAACTGGCTGCTCTGTATGTAGCTTTTGACAGGCTGCACAAGAAGCCCCGTATTTCTGGAACCATAGTGGGCAGGAGCCTCACATTTTGACCAGCAGTGGGGTAGGTCTTTAGCTACCTACCCCAAGGTCACCAAGCTATGACCCTTGAAGCTTGCTCTTTATTTTTTTTATTTTTTTACATTCATGGCAGGTGACGCTGCCTCATCTGCCTCCCCTGACTGCATGTCCCTGCTGTATAATCATTGTTTAGACAAAAGTAATTTTTACTTGATAAATTGGCAAAAACTGGGCAGTGATTTTTTTTAAAGAGAATGTCCTGTTATATAACACGAATCTAAAGAGACCTAAACAGCATGTAGAAACAGATATAGTGCTCAGTGCCATTCATTCCCAGCTTTGTTATATTGACAGCCTGTCCTGCAGTTTGTCAATCCTATTTCACTGGAGTTTCTTTACCACTTGCACAGATGCATTGACCTAGCTAAATAATATGTCACACCACCATTGTGATTTGTGCCTTCTGTAGGTTTGGGTTTGCAAGCAGACTTTTTTTTATTAGTGTACGGAAGGAGAAAAATCTAAAGGAATAGCATGTATAAAAGAGCATTTATGCTTTTTTTCTGTTTCATAAAGAACTTGTAAATATTTGCTTTTAACATACACATCTTCTATTAATATATAAAAACCTCAAGGTCATAGAAGAATACCAGAATTGAAGCAATTTAACAAAAGTTATATTCTTGTGGTGAGTGAGAACCCACAGAACATCACTGGCAGATCTCACTTGCTGGCTTTCTTTCAGTGTAAAAAGCTAAGGATGTGGAACAATAGGGTGCATAGAAGTTCCCATGTTGTGAACATAATTTATCTTGATATGAGACTGTGACATCATTGACATTATCATCATTGTCATACAATAAAACAATCTCTCTGACATTATAAAACAAGTATAAAACACAACTTTATTTTAGCTCCAAGTATTTTTTTTTAAATATAACCATTTCAATTCCACACCAATTCACCCCTTTCCTACACAGGCAATTGTTCAGCTTTCAGTGCTGTCACACTTTGAATCACAAGTACTCATGCAACACTGTACCCAAATTACATTTTTATTATTTTTTTGAGACAAATAGAGCCTTCTTCTGGTGGTTTTTAATCATAACTGAGTTTTTTTAATTGTTTTCCATTTAAATGAAAAAATAGCAACATTTACTTTTAGTTTCTGTTAAAATTTAGCAAATAAATAATCTTTGGTAAAAATAAATCAAATTAGTGTATATTATTTGGGCTGTGTGAAAGTTAAGAGTCTACAATCTATGTCCTATATATATATATATATATATATATATATATATATATATATATATATATATATATATATATACATATATTTGAAAATTGATCTTGGTCTTGATGTAAATTGGTAAATTGATCAGTCCTGATGTACCAACTGCTTATTTAAATTCTTAAGGCCCTAAAAGTACAAATAACCCCCGAAATAAAATATTTTTGGAAAGAAGACAGTCCGAGTTATTTAGTAAGAGGCATAGCACGCCATCAGCAACATTGATTCTAGCTACACTCTACACTTTTGATTCTGACGACACTGTAGCTGGTGTGGTGGTGATTGCAGTATTGTGACTGGCTGCACTACCAGGGCTCATTCACATGTGAAATTGGAGGTAGTAAAACCCTTCAATCGATATTGCCTTTAGCTGCAGAGGAAGCAGTCGGGGTGTACACATGCTGTGGCTGCGGTGCTTTGATTTGCAGTTGTGGTATGAATTATACCCCTTGTACTCCCGGCAATCATAATTCTTTCAAGTAAATGAACAGCAAATGAACAGCATAGAAATTCTAATCAAATGAATATTTGGTGTGACCACCCTTTGCCTTCAAAACTGCTTCAAATCTTTTAGGCACATTTTCACAACGTTTTTGAAGGAACTAGACAGGTAAGTTGTTTCAAACATCTTGGGGACCCAGCGATAGATTGCCCATAGATGGAGGCTACCTCAAATACTTCTGCCTCTTCATGTAATCCCAGACAGACATGATGATGTTAAGATTGAGGCTCTGTGGGGGACAAACCGTCACTTCCAGGACTCTTTCTTCTTCTTTACATTGAAGATAGTTCTTAACCATGTAACAACCGGGCTATAGCTGAATGGCGGCTACAGAATGGCTTGATAACTCTGGGAGGGCGTACTATGATGTCCTCCCAGAACCGCACTCCTGTATGCCCCCCGGGGCATGCACACAGAAGTATCCATGACCCCCGGGTCCTCTGGACCGTGGATCACAGTAAATGGCTGCTGATAGCGGCTGTTTACCATCTGATCGCTCTGTCAAATTACAGAGCGATCACTTGTAAACAAACAGGCGTCATGTCCGGTTCATCTCTCAAATCGGTACAGTGTGAGCGGAGAGGGGAGAGATCAGGGGGAAACAGCTCTGTGGGCTGGATCTGTAGTGTCCACATTGCTGCTCTGTGCCCATTGCAGGACTCATCCATCCATCCATGCTCAGCCCCAGCCATATTCACAGACACCCATGTTCAATCATGCAATCCATGCTCAGCCATGCCATCCATACTCAGCCATCCCATCCATACTCAGCCACATCCATCAATATCTAGCCATACTTAGCAATACCCAGCCATACCCAGCAATACCTAGCCATACCCAGCAAAACTTAGCCATACTCAGCAATATGCAGCCATACTCAGCCATACCCAGCCATACTCAGCAATACCCAGTCATACCCAGCAATACCCAACAATACCTAGCCATACTCAGCCATACTCAGCCATACTCATCCATACCCAGCCATACCCAGCAATTCTCAGCAATACCCAGCCATACTCAGCAATACTCAGCCATACCCAGCAATACTCAGCCATAGCCAGTCATACTCAGTAATCCCCATTCATGCTTGTCCATGCCTCATCCATTCCACATTCATGCTACTACAGTGCCCATCAGTGGCACTACAATGCCCATCAGTGTCTCACAAAATTGTAATAGATTTGACATTTATGCCCCTAGAACACCTGATGATTCTCCCTGCATGTTGGGCCTCTGTATGTAGCCAGGTTGTAGAAAAGTCTCCCACATGTGGTATTGCGATACTCAGGAGGAGTAGGAGAATTTATTTTGGTATGTAATTTTTGGTATGTACATGCTATGTGTTAGAAATATTGTATAAATTGACATCTTTGTGTAAAAAAAAGTTTTCACAAAAACTTGTAGAAAAAAATTACATGTTCAAAAGATTTATTATGCCTAATGGATTAGATGTGGGGGGGTTTTCTTTCCAAAATGGGGTCATTTTTGGGGCGTTTCCATTGTCATGGTGCTCCAGGGCCTTTAAAAGTGCAAGAGGTAGTCAAGAAATTATATGTGTAATTTATGCTCCTAGAATGGTGCCTTATGGTGATCTCTGCATGTTGGGCCTCTGTATGTGGTAAGGCTGTGTAAAAGTCTTACACCTGTGGTATCACCATACTCAGGAGGAGTAGTAGAAGGTGTTTTGGAGTGTAATTTGTGGTACGCATGTGCTGTTCGTGAGAAATAACCTGCTAATATGACAATTTTGTGAAAAAAAAGAAAAACAAATCTTGATTTTCCATAGAATTGTGGGAAATAATTACATCTTCAAAAAAACTCACCATGCCTCTTACTAAATGCCTTGGAATAACAATTTTCCAAAAGGGGTAATTTGGGGGGTATTTGTACTTTCCTGGCATGTTAGGGTCTCAAGAATTGAAATAGGCCGTCAGTACTTCAGGTGTGATCAATTTTCAGAGATTGGCACCATAGCTTTTGAACTCTATAACTTTCACACAGACCAAATAATATACACCAATTTGGGTTATTTTTACCAAAGATATGTTGCATAAATTTTGGCCAAAATGTCTGAAGAAAAATGACAAATTTTCAAAATTTTATAACAGGAACAAAGAAAAATCTTTTTTCTTTTTTTTTTTTTTACAGAATTTTCAGGCTTATTTCTTTTATAGCGCCAAAAAAAAGCACAGAGGTGATTAAATACCACCAAAAGAAAGCTTTATTTGTGTGGGAATAAGGGCAAAAATTGCATATGGGTACAGGGTTTCATGACTGAGTAATTGTCATTCAAAATGTGAGAGCGCCGAAAGCTGAAAATTGGTCTGATTAGGAAGGGGGGGGGGGGGTTTAAGTGCCCAGTGGGTAAGTGGTTAATGACATGGGCTGTATGTTTTGGGCCATTGCGCTGCTGTAGAATAAAGTTAGGGCCAATTACACATCTCCCTGATGGCATGGCATAATGGATACGTATCTGCTTGCATTTATCAGCATTGAGGACACTATTGATCCTGACCAAATCTCCAAATCCATTTGCAGAAATGCAGCCCTAAACTTACAAGGAACCTCTACCATGCTTCACTGTTGCCTGCGGAAACTCATTATTGTACCGCTTTCCAGCTCTTTGGTGAACAAACTGCCTCCTGCTACAAACAAATATTTTAAATTTTAATTCATCAGTCCAGAGAACTTTCTCACATTTTTCTGCATGCCAGTTCCTATGCTTTTGTGTATAGTTGAGTTGATTGGTCAGAGGTATAGCTTTTTGGCTGAAATTATTCCACAAAGACTACTTATGGCAAGACTTCTCCAGACAGTAGATGGCTGTATCCCACTGGCTCCCACTGATTTCCACCAGTTCTGTTCTGATGGTAATGCTGGACGTCTTCTGATGTTGAAGGGAAGTAATCATGTTGTGTCTTTCATCTGCTGCATTCAATTTCCTGACCACTATGTGTACTGCTCAGTCTTGCCATGATGTATGACCTGTAACATGAAACTGTCTTCCACAAGCTCACTTTAGTAACTTTTGCACAGTGCTGTATATACAGTATATATATTAAATTGATTGTAAAGTCTCATTTTTTTTTGTTCACTGGAACATGTTATACTTACCTGCTCTGTTGCCTTAGATTTGCACAGAGTAGCCCAGATCCTCCTCTTCTCCAGTCCCTCTTCTGTGCTTCTGGCCCCTCCCTCCTGTTGAGTGCCCCCACTGCAAGCAGCTTGCTATGGGGGCACCTGAGCAGGGTCACAGATCCTTCTTTTCATTTAGACACAGAGCTGCATCCCAGCCCCACCCCCTCTCTCTCCTGATTGGCTGACTGACTTTGATTGACAGCAGCGGGAGCCAGTGGCACCGCTGCTTTGCCTCAGCCAATCAGGAGGGAGAATTGCAGATGTCCAAGACACTCATGGACATCACTGGACTAAGATGGGGCTTGGGTAACTATTAGAATGCATTAAGAAAAAAAAAAACTTCTGACTTTACAACTCCTTTAAGTAAACCAAACAGCCATCCACTGCAAAATATTTTTTTTCTAAAGAATAACATCTGGTTATTATTATTATTATTATTATTATACAGGATTTATATAGTGCTGACAGTTTACTCAGCGCTTTACAACATTAGGGAAGACATTACAATACAATTAAATACAGGGGGAATCAGAGGGCTCTGCTCATAGCTTACAATCTAGGAGGGGGGGGGGGGCAAGTTATACAAAAGGGTAATAGCTGTGAGGGAGGAGGTAATGAAGAAAATAGTGCAGTTGTTATATGGAGGCAGGATAGGCTTCTCTGAAGAGGAAAGTTTTCAGGGATCGCCTAAAAGTGGATACATTTGGAGACAATCTGACAGATTGGGGTAGCAAACTCCAGAGGATGGGCAAGGCTAGGGAGAATTCCTGGAGGCGGATATGGGAGGAGATGATGAGGGAGCTAGAGAGCAGGAGGTCTTGGGAGGAACGAAGAGGGTGATTAGGTTGGTATTTTGAGACTAAGCTAGTGATGTAGCTGGGGGCAGAGTTGTGGATGGCTTTGTAAGTTATTGTTAGTATTTTGAATTTAATTTGTTGGCAAGTGGCAGCCAATGGAGGGATTGGCAGAAAGGGGTAGCAGACACTATGCGGTTTGTAAGGTGGATGAGTCTGGCAGCAGCATTCATGATGGACTGAAGGGGGGATAGTCTATTTAAAGGTAAGCCAATGAGGAGGGAATTGCAGTAGTCAAGGCGAAAGATAACCAGGGAGTGAGTCAGGATCTTTTTGGTTTCATTGGTTAGAAAGGGATGTAGTTGTTGTTGCGGAGGTTGAGGCGGCAAGCTTTGGAAAGTGATTTTATGTGGGGCCGAAAGGAGAGTTCAGAGTCCAGGATAACAACTAGCATGCTGACATGTGGGGATGGGTGGATGGTTGTGCCATTGCTCTTGACAGATAAGTCAGGGGAAGAGGCACGTGGGGGAGGAAATATTATAAGTTCGGTTTTGGACAAGTTGAGTTTGAGGAAGTGGTGTGACATCCACACAGATATGTCTGTTAGTAAGTTAGAGATGCGTGAGGAGACTGATGGAGTGGGTTGAGGGGTGGAGAGATAGATTTGTGTGTCGTCAGCGTAGAAATGATATTGAAAGCCATGAGAGGCTATCAGTTGACCCATGGAAGAGGTGTAGACTGAAAATAAAAGAGGACCAAGAACAGAACCTTGGGGGACCCTGACGGAGAAGGGAAGAGGAGTGGAGGAAGTAGAATTGTAAGTGACACTGAGGGTGCATTGGGATAGGTAGGATGAGAGCCACTGAAGAGCACAGTCACGGAGACCAAGGGAGTAAAGTTTTCTGAGGAGGAAGGGGTGGTTAACCGTGTCAAGGGCAGCTGAAAGGACCAGAAGTAGGAGTACAGAGTAGTGTCCATAGGATTTTGCAGTTATTAGGCCATTTGTGAGTTTTAAAAGAGCAGTTTCTGTAGAGTGTTGAGGGCGAAATCCAAATTGAAGGGGATCAAGAAGGTTATTTTTAATGAGGTGGTCACTCAGTTGGTTGTAAACCAGGCTTTCAAGGAGTTTAGAGGAAAAGGGGAGCAAGGAGATAGGGCTTAGGTTGTTAAGATTGGTAGGGTCTAAAGATGGCTTTTTACGTATGGGGGTGACCAGTGCATGTTTTAGAGCATCGGGAAAAATGCCAGAGGTGAGGGAGAGATTGAAGATGTGAGTTAGAGAGCTTAGGATAGAGTCAGAGGGTGACCATAGTGTTTGAGAGGGAATAGGGTCCAGGGGGCAGGTGGTTAGGTGGATGTTAGAAAGGAGTTTAGCAACTTTGTCTGTAGTAGCAGATTTGAATAAGGGGAGTGTCAATTGTACATGTTGTAATGGGGTCTTAACTGGGGGAGATACCTGTAGAGTGGAGATTTCATCATGGATATCAATCTTGTTTTTGAAGTGATTAGCAATCTCCTGGGCAGTGAGTGAGTCAGTGGGTGGAGGCGGTGGAGGACCAAGTAGAGAGTTGAAGGCAGAGAAAAATGTACGGGGACTGGATGAGAGGGTGTTAATAAGAGTTGTAAAATAGGTCTGCTTGGCAGTGTGGAGGAAAGAATAGAACTTTTGGAGGGCATATTTGTATTGGTTGAAGCCTTTGAGAGACTTGGTCTTGTGCCACAAACACTCAAGAGCGTGACTACGTTTTTTGAGAATTTGAATGTCATCTGTTTGCCAGGGTTGTAGGGGTCTAGGCCTAATTCTGCGTGTAGTGAGGGGAGCGAGCTTGTCCAGGGTGGAGGACAGGGATTTATTGTAGATGAAAGTGGCTTGGTTGGGGCAGGGCAGGGGAGAGATTTTGTCATAGAGGTGGTCAGTAGCAGAATAGAGGAGAGAAGAGTTGAAGTTGCGAACCTTTCTACGGGTGATGGTTAGGCGATTGGAGGGAAAGGTGGGGGAAGACAGGGAGAGAGAGAGAAACGAATAAGGTGATGGTCAGAGAGAAGAAAAGGATTATTTGAGAGGTTGCATGGAGTGCAAAGGTAGGAGAATACAAGGTCAAGGGTGTTGCTATCAGAGTGAGTAGAAGCTTGTACCCATTGTTTCAGGTCAAATGGAGAGGTTAGACTAAGAAGTTTAGAAGTAGCAGGAGTGTTTGTGTTAGCCGGGATGTTGAAATCACCGAGAAGGATTGTGGAAATTTCTGAAGAGAGAAAGTAGGGTAGCCAGGCAGGAAACTCATCAAGGAAATTGGATAAAGGTCCAGGGGGCCAGTAGATCACAGCAATTCTTAGTGAAGTAGGAGAGAATAGACGTATACAGTGAAGTTCAAATGATGAGAGGGAAAGAGAGGGAGGGGAGTGAATAACCTGGAAGGTGCTTTGGGGGGATACGAGGAATCCCACTCCACCTCCCTTGCATCCATTAGGCCTAGGGGAGTGAGTCCAGTGAAGGCCACTCTGGGAGAGGGAAGCAGGAGAAGGGGTGTCAGATTAGTGGAGCCAGGTTTCGGTGAGAGCAAGTAGATTAAAGGAATTAGTGACAAAGAGATCATGAACAGCGGTGAGTTTGTTGCAGACAGAGCGAGCGTTCCGGGGGGCAGTAGAAGGGGAGGCTGGTGTTGGGAAGAAGAGGAACGGAGACTAAATTGCATAGATTGCGACTACTGCCAGGGAGTGTAGGGTGATGGAGATGGGTACAGTTAAATAATTAAGGCCCAGGGTTAGGGGAAATATGTCCAGCAGTTAGGAGGAGCAGAAAAGTAAGGGAGGTAATATGAGAATACCATTTGTATGAGGGGACATGCTTCAGTATCCTGGGGTGTTTTTTAGCAAGTGGGCTTAGAGTTAGAAAGAGGTGATGAGTGCAGTAATAGGGGGAGGGGAGAAGTGAGGGTGATATGTATAGATTGTGGGGTGGAGCAGGGGGGTTAAGAAAAGTGAGTTTGAGGAGGGAGGCTGCAATTGTGCAAAGGAGGAGAGGTAAAGAGTGCATGTTTCGGAGAGGAAGGTGAGATAATTTGGAAATTAGGTCACCGGAAATCTGCTGTGGTTTGCTTTGTGCAAATTGCTGAAGTACAAGAGCAAAAGTGCCACTTATTTAAAGAACCCCACTTCTTTGTAAGAACCCCCTGTATGTGAAGCCCCCTGTATGTGTTCCCCCGTAAAGAAGGCCTTGTTTTTATATTGTGTTGGGTGTGGGTTGAATCTGGCAATTAATCAATCAGGAGGTAATATTAGGCACACAGCTAGCAGAGCAAATATTTTCACATCACATGCAAACTGCAAGAGGACCAAAAGGCCAAAATTGTAAAGGTAAGGGAACCCATAATTTAAGTAAGACGTAATAGCTAAATAAACATTGAAATAATTGGTTACAAGGACATATTCAGTTAATTGTTGAAATAAGACATTGGACATTATGTCATCCTGCATAGGCATTGCCTATGCCTGCTTGCAGTCTGTGTGTTGTAGCTGGAGCTGGTATGGTTTAAAGGTGTTAGACATGTGCATTTAGTTTCATTCCGAATCGAAATTTCGGACGAATTCCCATTTTTCGGACATTCGGATGAATCCGAATTACTGAATTACAATGCTAACGAATTCAACCGAATTTGGACGAAATTCGAATCAAATTAGAAAAATTACATTTTGCAACCCGAATTTGGGGCCACATATCTCGGGGCCACTTGTAGCTAGAAACCCCAAATTAGTTCTACTGTGTTTGCATACCAAATTTGGGGTTCCTAGCTACAAGTGGCCCCGATATACGTGGCCCCAAAGTCGGGTCGCAAAATGCCATTCTCTTCTGCAGAAAAGTACTTGACATTGTCTCTGGGTCATTTGGTGCTAGGAACCAACTTGTGGCAGGTGACGTGGCAAGTGGACAATCCACAACTTGGTCATGTGGCACTCGTGGCAGGTCACGTGGCACTCGTGACCGGTCAATACACAACTTGTGGCAGGTGATGTAGCAAGTGGACAATACACAACTTGTGGCAGGTGACGTGGTAAGTGGACAATGACATACAGCATATGTACTTGCCTTGCGATCGACATCTGTGACTTCTTCAATCAGGCATGCTGGCAACTTCATTGATACCATAAATATAAATGAAATAAGATGTGTGTGTTTTTTTGCACTGGTACACTGCAAGTATGAGAAGTTGATGTGACAGATGTATATAAGTAAGTAACTAACCATCTTCCAAAATTTCTAATTCAAATAGAATAAAATAGAAAGAATATACAACCATCTTCTGAAATTCAAATTTCAAATAGAATAAATTTGAATTTCGAATAGTATGAATTCAAATTTTTTAATTAATTAATTTTAAATTTGGATAGAAAAGGTTATAATAAAATAGAAAATAGACTAGAAAAATGATAGAACAGAATAGAATATATTATATTTTATTCTGTTCTGTTCTATTGTTTTTCTAGTCTATTCTTTTATATTCTATTAAAATCTTTTCTATTAAAATCAAAATCATTATATACTAAATTCAAATTTCGAAAGATGGTGGTTTTATAATATATATATATATATATATATATATATATATATATATATATATATATATATCTTTCCGACATTCGAATTTCGTATAGAATGAATTCAAATTTGAATAGAAAAGATTAGAATGGAAATAGATAATAGACTAGAAAAACAATAGAACAGAATAGAATATAGATACTATCTATTTCATTTTTTATTTATTTTGCAGATTACTATTTGTTTCCATAAGATCTCCTGCAGACTATTAGCATCTATTTAATTTTTTGCAGATCTCCTATAGCCTATTAACAGTCATTTCACTTCTTTTTTTTTTGCAGATCTCCTGCAGACTGTAAGAATCAATTTCTTTTTTTTGCAGATTACTATTTATTTCCATCAGATCTCCTGCAGTATATTAACATCTATTTCATTTTTTTGCAGATCTCCTGCAGACTATTAGCATCTATATCTAAAGGAAATGGCTGTTCTAATGCAAAAAAAAAAGAAAAACGAAATAGATGCTAATAGTCTGCAGGAGATCAGCAAAAAAATGAAATAGATGTTAATATACTGCAGGAGATCTGATGGAAATAAATAGCAATCTGCAAAAAAAGAAAAATGAAATTGATTCTAACAGTCTGCAGAAGATCTGCAAAAAAAGTGAAATGGCTGTTAATAATCTACAGGAGATCTGCTAAAAAAGAAATAGATGCTAATAGTCTGCAGGAGATCTGGTGAGAAAACTCCACTTGCCACGTCACCAGCCACAAGTTGTGTATTGTCCACTTACCACGACACTTGCCACGAGTGCCACGTGACCTGCCACGTGGCCGACCACGAGTGCCACGTGACCTGACATGAGTGCCTTGTGACCTGACATGAGTGCCTTGTGACCGGCCATGAGTGCCACATGACCAAGTTGTTGATTGTCCGCTTGCCATGTCACTTGCCACCAAGTGACCCCAGATATGGGCAATATGCTAAGTACTTTTCTGCAGCAGAGAATTACATTTTGCGACCTGACTTTGGGACCACATATCTCGGGGTCACTTATAGCTAGAAACACCAAATTTGGTATGCAAACACAATGGAACTAGCACCAAATTTGGGGTCTCTAGCACCAAGTGACCCCAAAATGCATGGCCCTAAAGTCCGGTCGCAAAATATTTTCGAATCCGGTTGAAATAGTTTTGAATGCGGTTGAAATAATTTCGAATCATGCTGAAATAATTTTGAATCCGGTAGAAATAATTTCGAATTTGGTTAAAATATTTTCGAATGCGACCGATTTTTCAAATTTGGGATGAAACAAAATCCGAAAACGAATTTAACAAATATAACTAAATTAAATTAATTAATTAACAGATTAAAACAAAACTAAACTAAACAAATGTTTTCCTTTTGCATATGTCTAAAAGGTGTATACAATTTTTACTTTAGTATCTGGGATGGATGGACAGCACTTCTCTATCAGCATTTTTACAAATTTCTATCTTCCTCTCATATGTCAATATCATTTATAAAAAAAAATATTAAAACACCAATTCTAGCTCATGTGTCCACTATTTTCATTTTTGAGACACTTTGTCAAACCTGATAATCTATTTGTATTGCGTTTAAAAACCAAAGACATATAAGCATATACAAGAAAAAAGAAAAGAAAAAAGGAAACATAAAGATCACATGATGTTTTGAACATCGGACACCATAATGTCCTTAAAATTCTCAAAAATTTGCTAAAACTGGAGAGTGGAGAATTTAGTGCAGCTGTGCATGTAGCCAATCAGCTTCTAACTTCTGCTTGTTCAATTAAGCTTTGGCAGAAAAACCTGGAAGATGATTGGTTTTTATGCAGAGCTTGCACTTTCAGGGAAAAACATAACATTGATCCAAGTGGGATTTTTTATGGTATCAATCAAGTGAAAAATCATTGGTAAGGTTCAGATTTGACTAATCAAATGCACTTGGTCTATGTAAGTGTGATGTATGATTGCCTAATATTTATAACAAATGAATGGTTTAATGTTATTGAGCCTTTGTTATTTGCTTTCTACTCGTATTTTCCTGAGATTTAATGGGAACCTGGAACTTGACGGGCAATCATTTGTTTTGGAGAAGAGCGGATCCTGTGGAGTGGTTTCTTTGAGTGAGATAAGACCTTTCTGGTTGATGCCTCTTTTGAGGTATTAGAGTAGATTGTGAAGGATTCACAGGGGTGTATGCACTTTGGAACAAGATTTATTTCTGTGAACATTTTGTACTTTATTGGAAGCACTGGACACACAAATACTTATGTATGAGATTTTTTGTATCACATTTTGATTTATTTTACATATTTTTGAGTGTATTATTTTATTTATTTGGCATTAATTACATTTTTGGAGGGGATATTTATTATTTTTTGAAGTACATATGCATCTGTTGCACTTGTGCACATGAGATACATTAGTGATAGTGCTGTTACATAACAATATCTGTAAAAGTATTTGATGAGGATGATGATGATATGTAAAATATGTGAAATAGAAATGGCTATAGGACTTGGAAAAGAGTATTCTTTGTGCTTACATGAGAAGATATAGGTTGTGACACATATGGAATGAATCTGTTCAGAATAACGATTCTAAGCTTGAACAGCTAGGTTGTTGAAAACTGCTAAAGACCAGCAAGCATTGTTCTACAGTACATTTTCCAGTTCCTCTGGCAAAATGAACAGTTCTTAATATATTTCACCTGGAACCTGTGTACAAAGAACATGGGAACAAAGTGCTCTCATGTACTGCCCTCACAAAGCTATTTGTTGAACACCTACTTTTTAAGCATACAAGATTTCTTATGTTTAAGTTCTACAGCTAGAAGAGCCTGCTGTGCACTCTATACATCATAGCTCAGAAGGAGGTATAACATTAGAATGGATGGTTCAGAAAAATCTACTTTTACTTTTGATACAGTCTACATTTTATTGTATTTTTTTCCTTTGAGCAAAATAATTTTCTTATGATCTCAAGTATTACTGTATTCATGTTATACCGGCTCTTCAATACTAGTTATTGTGATATAGAACACAAGCCAGTCAAACTGAACCATGGATGGCCTTGCAGCTGTCAGGATGCAGTCACTTAGAATAATTAAAGTGTAAGAAAATATCTCTTGTTGATTTTCCCTTTTGAATTGAAGGCAGAGAAAAAATACAGAAAATGAATCAATTAAATTATAAATATATAACTACATATATCATGCAGGCATGCTCATTAATAAAATAAAATGATTGTTTTTTTTTTTTTAACAACTTAGTACAAACACTTATCTACTTACTTCTTATTGAATTATGCGTTTACCACTAGACATGTGCAGAGTAAAATATTTCGTTTCGGAATTTCGTTTTCGTCTGAAAACTTAATTTATTTAGTTACTCCCGAAATTCGTTTTTATTTATTTCGTTTTTCGTTCAAAAATTGCATTCGTCCGAAAATCCACATGAATTACGGTCGAATCTGTCTTGGAAGGCTTATGGTGTCTGTCGAATGTATAAAGAAGATTCGACGGAGCTAACTATATAGCATACTTTAGAACCCTATTAAAGTCTATGGGACTCCAACGTTCAAAATCTAAAGTGCTAATTTTAAAGGCTAATTTGCAAGTTACTGTCCTAAAAAGTGTTTGGGGACCCGGGTCCTGCCCCAGGGGACATGTATCAATGCAAAAAAAAGTTTTAAAAACGGCCGTTTTTTCGGGAGCAGTGATTTTAATAATGATTAAAGTGAAACAATAAAAGTGTAATATTCCTTTAAATTTCGTAGGGGGGGGGGGTTGTCTATAGTATGCCTGTGAAGGGGCGCATGTTTCCCGTGCTTAGAATTGTCCCTGCACAAAGTGTCATTTATGCAGGAAAAAAAGTCCTTTAAAATCACTCGCAGCTATAATGAATTGTTGGCTCCCGTAATACAGAGAACACTCATTGAAAGTCATTGATAAAAAAATAAATAAATAAATAAATAAAAAAAAAAGCGTGGGGGTCCCCCAAATTCAATTACCAGGCCCTTCAGGTCTGGTATGGATATTAAGGAGAACCCTGCCTCAAATTTAAGAAAAAATTTGACGTGGGGTTCCCCCTAAATATCCATAACCAGACCCTTCAGGTCTGGTATGGATATTAAGGGGAACCCCGCGTCAAATTAAAAAAAAAATTGACGTGGGGTTCCCCCTAAAAATCCATACCAGACCCTTTATCCGAGCACGCAACCTGGCAGGCCGCAGGAAAAGAGGGGGGGACGAGAAAGCGGCCCCCCCTCCCTCCTGAACCGTACCAGGCCACATGCCCTCAACATTGGGAGGATGCTTTGGGGGTCCGTGACCCCTCAAAGCACCTTGTCCCCATGTTGATGAGGACAAGGGCCTCATCCCCACAACCCTGGCCGGTGGTTGTGGAGGTCTGCGGGCGGGGGGCTTATCAGAATCTGGAAGCCCCCTTTAACAAGGGGACCCCCAGATCCCGGCCCCCCCCTGTTTGAAATGGTAAGGGGGTACAAAAGTACCCCTACCATTTCACAAAGAAAGTGTAAAAAATGTTTAAATAAAACAAACACACTTTTTAAAAATTCCTTTATTAAAAATAAAAAAAGATTCCAGCGGCGGTAATCCACTCTTGCTATCCAGCGACGGACGGTCAGCTCTCCATCGATGTCTAATGTCATCCAGCGCAGCGCAGCATCCTTCTTCTGTCTCCTCCACGGAGACACTGGAGGCATTCCGGCGCTGACGTTTCTTATATACGGAGGGCGGGGCCACCCGTCACCTGACCCCGCCCCCCTCTGACGCAAGGGGAAACCCGGGGTTCCCCGTGACGTATGGGTGACCCCGCCCCCCTCTGATGTAACGGAAACCTGCCTGTGTTACATCAGAGGGGTGCGGGTCACCCCTACGTCACAGGGAACCCCGGGTTTCCCCTTGCGTCAGAGGGGGGCGGGGTCAGGTGACGGGTGGCCCCGCCCACCCTATATAAGAAACGTCAAGCCGCCGGAATGTCTGTAGTGTCTCCTCCACGGAGACAGAAGAAGGATGCTGCGCTGCGCTGCGCTGGATGACATTAGACATCGATGGAGAGCTGACCGTCCGTCGCTGGATAGCAAGAGTGGATTACCGCCGCTGGAATCTTTTTTTTATTTTTAATAAAGGAATTTTTCAAAAGTGTGTTTGTTTTATTTAACCATTTTTTACACTTTCTTTGTGAAATGGTAGGGGTACTTTTGTACCCCCTTACCATTTCAAACAGGGGGGGGCCGGGATCTGGGGGTCCCCTTGTTAAAGGGGGCTTCCAGATTCTGATAAGCCCCCCGCCCGCAGACCTCCACAACCACCGGCCAGGGTTGTGGGGATGAGGCCCTTGTCCTCATCAACATGGGGACAAGGTGCTTTGAGGGGTCACGGACCCCCAAAGCATCCTCCCAATGTTGAGGGCATGTGGCCTGGTACGGTTCAGGAGGGAGGGGGGGCCGCTCTCTCGTCCCCCCCTCTTTTCCTGCGGCCTGCCAGGTTGCGTGCTCGGATAAAGGGTCTGGTATGGATTTTTAGGGGGAACCCCATGTCAAATTTTTATTAAATTTGATGCGGGGTTCCCCTTAATATCCATACCAGACCTGAAGGGTCTGGTTATGGATATTTAGGGGGAACCCCACGTCAAATTTTTTCTTAAATTTGAGGCAGGGTTCCCCTTAATATCCATACCAGACCTGAAGGGCCTGGAAATTGAATTTGGGGGACCCCCACGCTTTTTTTTAAATTTATTTATTTATTTTTTTATCAATGACTTTCAATGAGTGTTCTCTGTATTACGGGAGCCGACAATTCATTATAGCTGCGAGTGATTTTAAAGGACTTTTTTTCCTGCATAAATGACACTTTGTGCAGGGACAATTCTAAGCACGGGAAACATGCGCCCCTTCACAGGCATACTATAGACAACCCCCCCTACGAAATTTAAAGGAATATTACACTTTTATTGTTTCACTTTAATCATTATTAAAATCACTGCTCCCGAAAAAACGGCCGTTTTTAAAACTTTTTTTTGCATTGATACATGTCCCCTGGGGCAGGACCCGGGTCCCCAAACACTTTTTAGGACAGTAACTTGCAGAATCTTTTCTCTCTGTCAAATCTTTTTTCTCTGTCGAATATTTTCTCTATATAATAATATAATGTATTACGGGAGCCGACAATTCATTATAGCTGCGAGTGATTTTAAAGGACTTTTTTTCCTGCATAAATGACACTTTGTGCAGGGACAATTCTAAGCACGGGAAACATGCGCCCCTTCACAGGCATACTATAGACAACCCCCCCTACGAAATTTAAAGGAATATTACACTTTTATTGTTTCACTTTAATCATTATTAAAATCACTGCTCCCGAAAAAACGGCCGTTTTTAAAACTTTTTTTTGCATTGATACATGTCCCCTGGGGCAGGACCCGGGTCCCCAAACACTTTTTAGGACAGTAACTTGCAGAATCTTTTCTCTCTGTCAAATCTTTTTTCTCTGTCGAATATTTTCTCTATATAATCTTGGACTAATAGAGGTAAGGTTAAGCACATTCGACCACAGGTTCTATAGACAGATTGTTATCGTCAGAGTCATGTCGAATCTCCTATTCTATATCGAACTGTTGTAACAATGAAAACGAAAATAAAGCATTTATTTATGTCGGATCTTTCGTTTTTCGGATTTTGTGCTTTCGTTATCGTTTGTCAAAACGAAAACGAAAATAGCTGAAATTCGGACGAAAATGCATTCGGACGAAAACGAATGCACATGTCTATTTACCACTGTGTTTTCCACAACATTATTAAAGTGGGCTTTTGATGGGTCTGCTTAATGAAGACAGAGTCAGAAATAACATAGTTCTAACCTTGACCACTATTTCCACAGTTATTAAAGTAAACATTTCTCAGGAATTACATTTTAAATAAGCAAATCAGTGTTTAAATGAAGCTCTCTAGGTACAATTGACAAATCTATAATAAAAAGTTTCATGGGTTAAATAAAGAGTCTTACACTTGTGTAAATCTTCATGAATTGAGTATTATGCATATTATTTTAAGAAAAAATAAAGAATACATTTTGTATTAATTTTACTTTCATAGGTGAATAAAGATAATGAAAGGTATACAACATAGTTGGCTTGTATGCTTTGTACATTTTCATACCCAAAGAGGATATGAGGATACGTTTACTTACACAAGCTGTGACCCTTGATTGTCATACACCAAATTATGTATTAATGTGGATATTTTTATATATATGAATCTTCAGTGTAGTGAACACTAAATGCTCATGAGAACTAAGCTTTTCAACGTTGTGCTCCATTGAATATAAGGAATGTGGCCTGTAACATCTGGCTGCCTTTCTCCCTATGTTACTTACAATATAGTTTCCATAACTATACAAATACTACAGGGTGCAGATCATGTTGTTTATGCTTTACTATGATTATATGCGTTGGAGTTGGCTTTATTTCAAATATATTGGCTATTTATCCCTTACATCTTTCCTAAGCACAGCTTATATTTATTAAATAATTTATATTGTATTCTTTAATTTACTGATTGCATGTAAAACACTCAAATATTATATATTTGTATAAATAAAAGGGAATGAAATCATAATAAGTATTTCCTGCCCTCTATATTACCAATCACACTCTGATTAACATAATTAGAGTAGAAATCCACAACATGTATACCCTAATGATCCTAACTAATTTATAAAAGCCCTTAAGCAAGCAAGTTGGCTCCACAAATATGGCACCTAGCCTCCAACTAAAATGCTGGAGGCTCTTTTCAGTACTTCCTGGGATTTTGGGTGTAAGGTGATGAATTCTTAAATACCCAGTTGGAGGTTCTCTCTCTATCAGCCACTTGCAATATATTTAAGCCAACAAAATATTTACACAAATAAGTAAAATAAAGGAAGAACTGAAATGTCATATGCAGTGACTTTTTTTTGTTATATCAGCAATGGGCTTTCTGTACATCTGTTCAAATATTTCAATAAATGGAAATTACTAGACTAATGAGATTGTAGAGTATATTTTATGTTTTATTATTTTAATATAATGGATTAAATATCTTGCCAAAAATATATTTTTAGTATTTTAATAATATACTTTATGTAGTATATACAGTGCATAAGAAATATAATATATATACTGTATATTATATATTTCTAAAGGTAGATGTACCTAACAATATAGACAATATATAATAACAGCTGCTCTTTGAAAAGGAAATAAACTTACCATATTCAAATACTAAAAATGCAATGCCTTCATAAAAAAGTAACACTTATTATTTGAATTCCCTTAATTACAGAGCACATTTTTAAATGTTGCAGTCTTCCAGCAGTGACTTAATTTGAAACTCTCTGCAACTGATCACTTTATTTTGATATTTTTTTATAGGTTTTTATATAACACAATTTACACAGCACCATTGCATATACAATACATATTGTACATTCACATCAGCCCCTGCTCTCAAAAACCTTACAATATAAGGTCCCTAATTTACATTCATGCAATCTAGGGTCAATTTAGACATTTAACCCTACCAGCATATCTTTACAGAGCAGGAGCAAACCTACACAGGCACAGAAAGAGAAGGAAAACTCCATGCTAGTAGTTCCATTGCTGGGGTTTGAACTGACTACACTAGTGCTGTGAGGCACACGTGCTACTACTTAGCCATGTCATATAACATCTCAGATCCACAAATCTGTGATGGAAGTTTTTCCTCTGTCAGGTGCAAAGCTTGCTGGTCTGAGTGGGATACAGATGGCTATATTATAATCAACAGTCCTGCTCTGACTGAGGTTGAATAGAGGAATTTCTTCACTCGAGGTCTCTAGTCCAACGTAATTATTTGTACCTGGCCTGGGGAAGAAAGTTCTCCTCTGCCTCCACAATATTACACTACATAGTACACATTCATAACTTTATTAATAACAGACCATTTAGTTCATTCATATATCAGGACATTCTATACAACATATTACTATACTGCTTGTTCATATGAGATTCTAAAGCTTTGTTAAAAATATTGATTCAGATCAGCAAGTAAAATATACTGTAAAACTTGAGCAAATGTGATTTCTGAAATGTTGCATTCAAGACAGTCTATGTACCTGAACCTCAAGAGAGATATTTAGTATTATTTCAAAGATTCTTGAGAGAAAGTCACTTGGAACAGTCTTAAAGTCACTGTGCCTTATGTCTGTTCAGTCAGCCTTTCTTTGAGAAATGCAAAAGACCAATGTCACTTGCTCTTTCTTAATCCTCCTTGGAGAGCTTCATGTTACTGGAAATGACACTAAACAGTAATTGCATACGTAGGACAATACTAAGGTCAACTAACTCCACTGTGGCTAGTCGTACTGTGATATTAAGCTGTAGACAAATTCCTTGAGATTGTTTTTTAGTAAGTGTTCAATCATACATTTTACTTTATGAAAGCATTTAAATTAAATACAGTATGTTTCTAGATTTCAAGAAAAAAATTACCTATAGAATGATTACAGCCTGGCAAGAAAAAAATGTATTCATGTAAAATACATAATAGATAATGTGTACAGTAGTTGCATCGCAACAATGAATAATCTCTTAGATTATTATTATTATTATTATTATTATTATTATTATTATATAGGATTTATATAGTGCCAACAGTTTGCACAGTGCTTTACAATATTCCTTAAAGTGAGGTTTAATGTAATACAGTTAAATTGATGATGTCCGTCATGAAAACCGGAGCTTAAATGTGTGCTTCCTACAGCTTCTTGAATAATTCCCTACCAGGCATCAGTTATCCAGTTATTGTGTCTGGCAGTTTATAAGCAAAGAAAAGCCCTGCATTTCTACCTCAATGGTTGCCTACTCACAGAGACTTGTTGTGGAGCAAGGCATGATCAGTCAATAAAAGGGGAACCATTAGCTGAAGGGAGACCACAGGCAATACTGTTGACTGCTTTGTGCACTCATTGCTTGCCTTTTGTGGTCTACAATATATGTCCTTTTAAAAGTGACACTATACCCACATTTTTCATAAATTAAAATATCTGAGGTGGAGAGGTATGATGGTGGTGATGTCACCCTCTCCATCTCATTCAATCAGAGAATGTTTTTTTACAGGGAAAATGCAAAGCATTCTACGTATTACGGAGAAATTCTGGAAACAATGCTGCACCCATGGTGAGGGAATATTACAAACAGCTTCTGCACACCTTTCTATAACTCAAAGTTGTAAAGTAGCGGTACTAAAGATTTTTTGCAAAAAAGTGCAGCATTTTGCAATCTATACTACTAATAAATAAATTAATTAATTAATAAATAACCAGCATATTGTTAACTTAACCACTTGCCACCCGCCCATAGGCGGCAAAGTGGTTTCAAAATCCTGACTGGATGTCATAGGACGTCCTCAGGATTTTGAGCCACTGCACGCCCCCTGGGGGCGCGCATCGTGGCAATCATTGTTGCGGTGTGTCAGTCTGACACCTCGCAACTATGATCTCGGTAAATAGTCTACGACGGAGACTCTTTACCACGTGATCAGCCGTGTCCAATCGCAGCTGATCACAGTGTAAATAGGAAGAGCAGGCGATCGGCTTTTCCTCACTCGCATCTGTCAGACGTGAGTAGAGGAGAGCTGATCGGCTGCTCCTCTGACAGGGGGGGGTCTGTGCTGATCAATTATCAGTGCAGCCCCCTGAGGATGCCCACACTGGAGCACCAGGGATGCCATCAGACCACCAGGGATGTCCAGCACTAGGTGTGCCACCATAGACCACCAGAGATGCCAGTCAGTGTTCACAATGGATGCCAATCAGTGCCCACAATTGATGCCAATCAGTGCCCACAATGGGCATCACTGATTGGCATGCATTATTGTTTGGCACTGATTGGCATCCATTAGTGCAACACAATGCCACCTATCAGTGCCCATCCGTGCCACCTATCAGTGCCCATCCGTGACAACTATCAGTGCCCATCCATGATAACTATCAGTGCCCATCCATGCCCATCTGTGCCACCTATGCATGCCCATTCATGTAGCCTATCCATGCCAATCTGTGCCAGCTATCTATGCCAATCCGTGCCAGCTATCAGTGCCAATTTGTGCCACCTATCATTGTCCATCGTTTTGCCCATCAGTGCCACATATCAATGCCACCTTATTAGTGCCACTTCATTGGTGCCACCTCATCAGTGCCGCCTTATCAGTGCCCGTTAGTGCTGCCCCACCAGTGCCCATCAGTGAAGTAGAAAACATACTTATTTACATAGTTTTGAAACTGAAAAAAAAACACAGCCTTTTTTTATTTGTTTAGCAAAAAATAAAAACCATAGAGGTGATCAAATACCACCAAAATAAAGCTCTATTTGTGGGAAAAAAATGATAACAATTTCATTTGGGTACAGTGCTGTATGACCGCGCAATTGTCATTCAAAGTGCGACAGTGCAGAAAGCTAAAAATTGGTCTGGGCAGGAAGGTGTTTAAGTGCCTGGTATTGAGGTGGTTAAAAAAAAAAAAACTTCCAAGGTTCTAAACCTTGTGTAAATGAATAAACTTTATTGAACTTGTATTTATTTTATTGCAGTAATACATTTTTTTCACATAAATATCTAATATTGAAGCACGTATTGTACAGTATATTTAAAATAGACGCATTTATTTATTATTATTATTATTCTTTGATTCATGGCTCCTTGAATGAATAGAAAGGGCTGCAGGGACTGGGACAATGATAATAATAGGGGATTTTAACTACCTGGAAATTGATTGGAGTAATGGCACTGCAGAAATAGTTAAAGGGCAAAAGATTATAAACCCATTACAAGACAATTGTGTGGTCCAGTTTTTTGAGGCCCCGACTAAGAATGATGCTCTGCTGGACCTGGTAATCTCAAACTATGCATAGCTTATTACCAATATTCATATATAAAAAAAATCTGGGTAGCAGTGACCATAACATGATTTAATTTAATGTAAGCTATAAGCAATAAGCACACACTGGACACATAAAAACACTTAACTTTAAGAGAGCACATTTTCCAAGGGTGAGGGCTGCTATCCAAGATTCAGACTGGGAGGGAATATTGGCATCAATGAACACAGAACAGAAATGTGAATTATTCAAAAAACCTGTATGTAAATACACTGCAAAGTATATTCTCATAGGCAATAAGTTTAAAAGGCTAACTATAAAACCTATGTGGCTCAGAGCCAAAGTTAAAAAAGCTATACATAATAAGAAAATAGCTTATAAAAAATATACAAATGAAGGAGCACTAACATGCAAAAGATAGTAGAACAACCCCCCAAACATTCTTCAAATATACAGTATTAATGGTAAAAAATCAGGTTTGAGCATGTCGTTCAGTAGATTGCTTTATACAAGGTCTGGATTCTTTCCTAAATGTACATAATATGACTGGATACTAACATTTATAGGTAAAGATGATCGAGGGAATATCTGATTGCCTCTCAGGGGGGTCAGGAAGCATTTTTTCCCCTGTTGGAGCAAATTGGATCATGCTTTAGATGTTTTGGGGTTTTTGCCTTTCTCTGGATCAATTGTGGGTATAGGATTGTGTATCTGGGATTGTATGATTTTTTTTATTTTTATTGGTTGAACTAGATGGACTTGTGCCTTTTTAAGCCTCACTAACTATGTACAGTAACTATGTAACTTACACAAGGTGTGAGATGTGGAAGTTTTAGGAGGTTTTTTGTTAGTAGTATAAACTGTAAAGTGCTACACCTTTTCCAATATTTTGTTAATTCTCTGAATGGTGCTCTGCCAAGCAGCCAACCTTCTGTGTTCAAAATGCAACAGGGCAGCTGCTCAATAGAGTTGGGAGATCGGATGCTCATGCCAAAGTTTGCCCGTACGATGAACACCCAGATTATCGGGGTGTTCAACCGTTTGCTTTGACCACTGAATGACCACAATGCACTGCGTCACCTCACAGTAGTGTATTTCAGTGCATTATTGCACGTTTAACGCAGTATATTTCAGTGCATTACAGCATGTTTAATGCAGTATATTTCAATGCGTTAGTGCACACTTAACGTAGTATATTTCAGTGCATTAGTGCATGTTGAACACATTATATTTCAGTGCATTACTGCACATTTAACGCAGTATATTTCAGTACATTAGTGCACATGTAACACAGTATATTTCAATGTGTTGCTGCATGTTTAACACAGTATATTTCAGTGCAATATATTTTAGTTTGTTAGTGCACATTTAATGCAGTACATTTCAGTGCGTTACTGCAGTTTAATGCAGTATATTTCAGTGTGCTGGTGCACATTTATAACCTGCCACCATTTGCAGATTGTCACTTGCCATGGCACCTGCCATATCACTTGCCACCATTTGCAGATTGTCACTTGCCACATCACTTGCCATCATTTAATGATTATCACTTGTAATGTGCATTGCCACTGCATTGGTGGCAGGACTGGCAGCACTGGCTCATTTAGTGAGGGCAAGAGAGTGAAGATGCGGGGCAGGCAGTGAGAGAAGATGTCATCTCTCTGCTTCACGCCGCACCTCAGACATTTAAAAGGCCCACGCTGTGAGGGCAGAAGAGTGGTGATGGGTGGGCAGAGAGGGATGATGTCATCTCTGCTTGTCCTCCCGTTTGTCTCTCCTCCACCACGAATGCAACCCACTGCAGCCATGATCCGCCCACTCTTCTCCACCTGCAATGCCGCCAGTGATCCGCCTGCTCTTCTCTCCTCCAATGCCACCCACTGCAGCTGCGACCCGCCCGCTCATCTCTCCTCTGCTGACACTAAGGGCTATGGGCTCCACATTCAGGGCTCCAGTCTCAATAGCCACACCCTTGCGACGCCTATGCCTATGAATGTAGTTCACATATGTGCATTTTATTGAAAGGACCAGAAATTTTTTATGGTTTTTGGATCCATAGACTATAATGGATTAAAAGCATGAATTGAAAAACACAAAATACACCTGCAATATGTTTACAATAGTATATTGCAGTGTGTTAGTGAATGTTTAACACATTATATTTCAGTGTGTAGGTGCACATTTAATGCAGTATATTTCAGTGTGTTACTGCGGATTTAATGCAGTACATGTCAATGTGTTACTGCACGTTTAACACAGTATATTTCTGTATGTTACTGCATGCTTAACGTAGTATATTTCAGTGCATAGGTGCCCGTTTAACACAGTTTATGCATTACTCCAAGGCAGTTTATTTCAGTGCATTGGTGCATGTTTATGGCAGTATATTGCAGTGCGTTAGTGCACGTTTAACACAGTATATTTCATTGCATTGGTGCACATTTACCACAATATATTGCAGTGCATTAGTGTACGTTTAACACAGTATATTTAAGTGTGTTACTGCACATTTAACGCAGTATATTTCAGTGCATTACTGCACATTTAACAAAGTATATTTAATTGCATTACTGAAAGTTTAATGCTGTATATTTCAGTGTGTTAATGCATGTTTAATGCAGTATATTTTAGTGCATTGGTGCATGTGTACCACAGTATATTGTGGTGCATTAGTACAGGTTTAACACAGTATATTTCAGTGTGTTAGTGCATTTTTAATCCAGTATATTTCAGTATGTTACTGCACGTTTAACGCAGTATATTTTAGTGCATTAGTGCATGTTTATGCAGTATATTGCAGTGCGTCAGTACACATTTAATGCAGTATATTTCAGTGCATTACTGCATGTTTAACAACATGTTAGTGCATGCTTAATGCAGTATATTTCATTGCATTAGTGCACATTTAAAGCAATGTATTTCAGTGTGTTACTGCACATTTAACGCAGTGTTCTTTAGTGCATTACTGCACGTTTCACACAGTATATTTTAGTGTGCTTGCACACTTTTAACGCAGTACTGTATATTTCAGTGTGTTACTGCACATTTAATGCAGTATATTTAAGTGCACATTAACCACAGTATATTGTAGTGCGTTAGTACACATTTAATGCAGTATTTTTTAGTGTGTTAGTGCACATTTAAAGTAGTATAATTCAATGCTTTACTGCACGTTTACCACAGTATATTTCAGTGCATTACTGCATATTTAACACCATCTATTTCAATGTGTTAGTGCACGTTTAACGCAGTATATTTAAGTGCATTACTGCATGTTTAATGCAGTATATTTCAGTGTGTTACTGCACATTTAACGCCACATATTTCAGTGCATTGGGGCATGTTTACCGCAATATATTGCAGTGCATTAGTGAATGTTTATCGTATTTTATTTCAGTGTGTTACTGCACATTTTACACTGTATATTTCAGTGTTTAACACAGTATATTTCAGTGCATTGTTGCACGTTTACTGCAGTATATTGCAGTGAATTAGTGAACTGCTCATTTTACACTGTATATTTCAGTGCATTGGTGCACATTTAACAAAGTATATTGTAGTGCATGTATGCATGTTTAATGTAGTATATTTTAGTGGGTTGGTGCATATGTAATGCTGTATACTTCAGTGCAGTTAATTTCAGTGTATTAGTGCACATTTACCATAGTTTATTGCAGTGCGTCAGTATAGTTTTACTGCAGTATATTGTAGTGTGTTTGTGTAGTGAGTGCACCAAACATCACTTTCCATCGATTAACCACTCTCCACCTGGCTTATAGCAAAATGACACCTGGGCGGTAGTTCAGATATCCTGACTGAACATCATATGACGTTTTTCAGGATAACTTCTGACACTTTCCCGTGGGGGTGTGCAACGCGGCGACTGTTGGTGTGGTGTGTCAGTATGACAAACTGTTACACCGATCTCGGTAAAGAGCCTCTGACAGAGGACCTCTGTGAGTTAGGTCACGGGTCCCACAGACTTGATTGCTGTGGGGATACCTGCAACTGTCTCATAGGGAGGAAGAATGGGGAGGTGCTAATGTAAACAAGCATCTCCACATTCTGCCCAGTAACAGTGTCACTGATTTCTGCTCCCTGTGATTGGGAGCAGAGATCAGTGACTTGTCACATGTAGCCACTCCCCCCACAGTTATAAACATACCCCAGGACACACTTAACCCTTTCCCTTCCCACTAGTGGTTAACCCCTTCACTGCCAGTGTCATTTACATAGGAATCAGTGCATTTGTAAAGCACTGTATAAATGACAATGGTCCCAATAATGTGTCAAAAATGTCCTATGTGTCCGCCATAATGTTGCAGTAAAAAATCACTGATCACCGCCATTACTAGTAAAAAAAAATATTAATAAAAATGCCATAAAACTATCCCCTATTTTGTAAACGCTATAACTTTTGCGAAAAGCAATCAATAATCACTTATTGTGATTTTTTTAGCAAAAATATGCAGAAGAATATGCATCGGCCTAAACAGGGAATTTTTTTATATATATATTTTTGGGGGATATTTAGCAAAATGTAAAAAAAATGCATTTTTTTCAAAATTGTCACTCTTTTTTTGTTTATAGCGCAAAAAATAAAAACTGCAGGGGTGATCAAATATCCCCAAAATAAATCTCTATTTGTGGAGAAAAAAAGAACAACAATTTTGTTTGGGAGCCATGCCTCACAGCCGTGAAATTGTCAGTTAAAGCGACGCAGTGCCAAATTGCAAAAAGTGCTCTGGTCAGGAAGGGGCTAAAATCTTCCGGAGCTGAAGAAGTTCATTGTTATTTCTCATTCAAGTTTTTTGCAGACTTTTTTTATTGATACATGTCCCCCAGCGCAGTATCGAGACCATTGTATGCCCAATTACTTGCATATAAGCTTTCAAAATTGGCACTTTTGATTTTTTTAGGTCCCATAGACTTCAATGGGGTTCATTATTCAGCTCTGAACGTTTGCAATGTTCGAAAGTTCTGCTGCAAAGGAACAGGGGGTCATTTGCCCCATCTCTACTGATTGACAATGTTTACTACAGTGATTTCCAGCTTCTAGAGAGATCCCCCTGGTATGGTATTTGCATAGCTACATGCAATGAAACTATGTAAAAATATCCATACCTGGAATTTTTCTTCAATATTAATTTTGACTACTAGAGTGTCCCTTTAATAATAAATAATTTAAAACTGATAAGAATGTGCTGGTTCCTAAAATGTCTATATTTACTGTTCTTTTCAGAATTTAATTTGCTTCATAAGCTATACTGTATATTTGAAAGGATAATAAGATACTTAGATTTGAGACTAATATCTTTAATTCCAAGTCTATAATAATTGCATTCTTTAAATTCTTTTTCTGGC
Organism: Lithobates pipiens; assembly: GCF_037356315.1. NCBI lineage: Eukaryota > Metazoa > Chordata > Amphibia > Anura > Ranidae > Lithobates > Lithobates pipiens. The sequence continues at coordinate 509,491,056 of NW_027507748.1, forward strand.
TACTCAAACTATCTGATTATTTTTCACTTCTATTATATGCTTGACAGCTCTTTCAATTATAGGGTCTGTTTATCAAAGGTCAAAAATATAATGCCAAAAACTCTTGAGTTATTGTTATCTCTAAGTTTGTGTTGGCAACAGTATATTCCCAATTTAAAGTGATACCTGACAGGTAATAATTGTCTTGTACAAATTTAAGTTTTCCCTTCATTAATTAAGAGTCTATTTGGGTTGATCTATCCCATATAAATAGAATTATGAATGTACAATTCTGTGTTATTTTGCATGTAGATACAAACCTAAAGAAAATCAACAGAACTAGCTCAACTAGAGACATGTTTTAGTTCTATTTTTCCCATATTCAGTAGGAAACCTCCAGATTGACAGACAGAGAAAATAAAAATGTAGCATGCTGTGTTGTTCTAGAAAGTCAGAAAAATGAACATGCAATGCCCTGAATGGCAAAATGAGAACTAACTGCATCTTGATACATAATTTGTTTCATTTCCATGTGGATTTCACCAATGTGAAAAAAGGCAAGAAAATTAAAACTACAAAGACAGGTGTCAGAATTTCTAAAATGAGGGATGCAACACAAAATAAGATTGTTTTTCTGTTGAACTCTGCCTATGTGTCAGGACTCAGTTTGTGACATACAGTAACACAAATCACTTATGCAGTTATGAATTGGATCGTTATTATTAAGACATGCTTAGGAGAAAATGAACTGTAATGCATACTGCATTAATGCACTGATGCCAATGTGTGTTTTATTCAGCTAGGGTTCTTGTATGTTATATTGTGGAGGAAAAAAAAATATACCAATTCTATATGTTTTGCATACATACAGGGCAGTTCAGAATCAAATTTAAGAGTGAAATTAGTCCAAGTGCCCAGAATGCCTCAGTTTACCAGGGACATAGTTTGACATTTCAGTTGACAGGAAACTGCAGTGGTGGCTGTGTAGCTCTGAGAGTGTCAAGTAGCAGGAATCTAGCAGTTGCTTGGACAGGTGGGTATAAAATTTTGTGGCGATGCTGGGGAGTTGCTCAGAGGTTAATTGCACATTAGTGCAGTTATCCTTTAAACAAAATACAGGTGAACACACCACTAATTGTTTACTGCAATGGTTCAAATATGGTTTTTGTATACTGCTGACTTGGGAATTAAGGGGGGGGGGGTATGTGACCTAACAGTGCTGTCCATGTGTAAGTTATTTAGTCACGGATTAAGCACTAACTTGCCTCAAGGTGAAAGGACAAGCCATATATTATCTCATTAAAAAGACAACTGATGTCACAATTTTTTTAGATAGTAGAATTTCTATGAAAAGACTTATAGGCCAAATGTATGTAATATAAATATGCTTTGAATATATTGTGTCTATATAGTGCATACATGAATATTTAAATAATTTGCAAAGGTTGGAATCCCTTTTCCAAAATTCTGCATTTGTGATGAGGGTAGAAAACAAATCAATCAATGTATATGTGTCCCTAAAATATGCAACATAAACAGATAAAATGTATTGCAGTAAATGCACCTTTAAACACAAAACTCAAACAACCACCATCTCATCATCCTAGTAAGGCCAGCCATATAATGTGTATTGGGTTTATTTTTACTAAAAGAAGCAATATTTTATAAAGTTGTTGTTGAACTTTTACTTCTATGTGATCCACTAATATGCTGTCAAATGAGTGTGGAAGAGGATAATCAACATAAATCTCAGGACTGCCAGGATTGCACTACTCATTCTGCAGAGAAGTGCAGTGCTATGCTCAGATGAGAATTCTGTGATCTTGTCACATAGAGCATGTATTTTCCATAATATTAGGAAAATTTTTGAATATCACCTGAATGTTATGATACGACAATAATGACATAAAGCTTAATATGCTACAAAAATCTGAAATATGTGCTACATGAAAATATGTTAAAGATATGAATGATGTACTGTACCATGTGAACTTTTACTTAGAATTTACTTAGAATTTAACCCATCTGTAATTGCAACATATTATATATATATATATATATATATATATATATATATATATATATATATATATATATATATATATATATATATGTACATATACACACAGTATCTCACAAACGTGAGTACACCCCTCACATTTTTATAAATAGTTCATTATATCTTTTCATGTGACAACACTGAAGAAATGACACTTAGCTACAATGTAAAGTAGTGAGTGTATAGCTTGTATAACAGTGTCAATTTGCTGTCCCCTCAAAAGAACTGAACACACAGCCATTAATGCATAAAATGCTGGCAACAAAAGTGAGTACACCCCTAAGTGAAAATGTCCAAATTGGGCCGAATTAGCCATTTTCCCTTCCATTTGTCAAGTGACTCATTAGTGTTACAAGGTCTCAGGTGTGAATGGTGAGCAGGTGTATTAAATTTGGTGTTATCGCTCTCACACTCTCATACTGGTCACTGGAAGAACAGCATGGCACCTCATGGCAAAGAACTCTGAAAAAAAGTATTGTTGCTCTACATAAAGATGGCCTAGGCTATAAGAAGATTGCCAAGACCCTGAAACTGAGCTGCAGTATGGTGGCCAAGACCATACATCAGTTTAACAGGACAGGTTCCACTCAGAACAGGCCTTGCCAGGGTCAACCAAAGAAGTTGAGTGCACATGCTCAGCGCCATATCCAGAGGTTGTCTTTGGGAAATAGACATATGAGTGCTGCTACCATTGGTGCAGAAATTGAAGGGGTGGGGGGTCAGCCTGTCTGTGCTCAGACCATACTCCCCACACTGCATCAAATTGGTCTACATGGCTGTCATCCCAGAAGGAAGCCTCTTCTAAAGATGATGCACAAGAAAGCCCGCAAACAGTTTGCTGAAGACAAGCAGACTAAGGACATGGATTACTGGAAGCATGTCCTGTGGTCTGATGAGACCAAGATAAACTTCTTTGGTTCAGATGGTGTCAAGCGTGTGTGGTGGCAACCAGGTGAGGAGTACAAAGACAAGTGTGTCTTGCCTACAGTCAAGCATGGTGGTGGGAGTTGCATGATCTGGGGCTGCATGAGTGCTGCTGGCACTGGGAAGTTACAGTTTATTTAGGGAACCATGAATGCTAACATGTACTGTGACATACTGCAGAAGAGCATGATCCCCTCCATTTGGAGACTGGGCCGCAGGGCAGTATTCCAACAAATAATGACCCCAAACACACCTGCAAGACAACCACTGCCTTGCTAAAGAAGCAGAAGGTAAAGGTGATGGACTGGCCAAGCATGTTTCCAGACCTAAACCCTATTGAGCATCTGTGGGACATCCTCAAATGGAAGGTGGAGGAGCGAAAGGTCTCTAACATTCACTAGCTCTGTGATGTCATCATGGAGGAGGGGAAGAGGACTCCAGGGGCAACCTGTGAAGCCTGGTAAACTCCATGCCCAACAGGGTTAAGACAGTGCTGAAAAATATTGGTGGCCACACAAAATATTTACACTTTGGGCCCATTTTGGACATTTTCACTTAGGGGTGTACTCACTTTTGTTGCCAGCGGTTTAGACATTAATGTTGTGTTATTTTGAGGGGACAGCAAATTTACACTGTTATACACAGTGTACTACTTTACATTACAGCAAAGTGTAATTTCTTCAGTATTGTCACATGAAAAGATATAATAAAATTTTTACAAAAATGTGAGGGGTGTACTCACTTTTGTGAGATAATGTATATATACATATTTAGGAGTGTGTCTATGGAAATGTTTGATCATTCTTCCAGAAGCACATTTGTAAGGTCAGGCACTGATGTTGGAGAAAATTGGCTCACAATCTGTGCTCTAATTCATCTTAAAGGTGTTCTAACATACCCAGACCCTGTGCAGGCCAGTCAAGTTCCTCCACCCCAAACTCACTCATCCATGTCTTTATGTACTTTGCTTTGTGCACTGGTCCAAACCAACTGAATTCCGATGGGATTTTGCTCAAGCTGTCTTGCATTCACATGGTCATACCAAATTCCGACCATCAAGAATGCAGTGACGTACAACGCGTACGATGGGATTAGAAAAGAGAAGTTCAATACCCAGTAGCCAAAAGTTTCCATATCGTAGTTGAATCTGAGCATGCATGAGTTTTTGCGCATTGGAATTGCATACACATGATCAGAATTTCCGATAGAAAGAAATTCAGTCGGAAAAATTGAGAACATACTCTCAAATTTTTGCTGATGGGCCAGCTAAATTCTAATAGCGCATACACTCGCATTTTCTGATGAAAAACTCTCATCTGTCTTTTGCTGGCTGAAGTTCCGATCGTGTGTACGTGGCATTGAGATGTCAGCATACCAAAAATGCAGCAGGCGTGCACACACCCACAATGCCGCGATTTAAAGGGGATGTACCTGTACGCCCATTTGCCCAGCTTTGCCATTGTGCCAACGTATATCGTCATGTGCTGGTTGGCAAGGGTTTAAAGCAGTGCAGTATTAAATAGAAAAAAATGGCCTGGTCATTAAGGTAGTAAAATATTTGGGAGCTGAGGTGGAAAAGTGATCATGAGGAAGCCACTGCCACTGCTGCTCTTCCTATTAGTGATCAGGTGATTGAAAGCACATTGGACATCAGCCAGCCACTATCATAAAATGTGTTGTTTACACATCACTTGTTCATAATGCCACATTTTGGATTTCATCAAGAATGGGGGCAGTAAATTGCTCATAAAACCCTTGTATCAGGGATCTCTGCTGCCTCCAGAGCCCACTTTATAAGGTGCAAAAATGCTACATGCTTTCTTAAAGTGACTGTAAAGTCTCTTTTTTTGTTAAAAAATAACAAACATGTTAAACTTACCTGCTCTGTGCAGTGGTTTTGCACAGAACACCCCAGATCCTCCTTTTTCCTGGTCCCTCTTTGGTGCTTGTGGCCCCTCCCTCCTATTGAGGGAAAAAAGTCCCAGGGGTTGTATGGGTGAATATTGGATACATGATCGAATGAGTATAGAAGTATAGAAAAACAGCAAATTTTATTCAATAATACATAAAAAATACATGATAATAAAACGATCAATAGAACGATTCATACAGTAAATCTCCTGTACGATATGATAAGAGGGGCTCTACAGTAAGAGAACACAATCAGAATACCCAACATATTTTGGAATATTGTTTATACAGTTTCTTCTTCAGGGGTTTTGAAGATATACTGTATCATCTAGCATAAAGATAAATAAATATAAATTAGTCATACAATATCTGAGATAAATACAAAACATTGAGGAACAGAGGCATGAAGACATGGCAAGTATTGCAAGACAAGAAGTGGAAAAACTTACTGGGAATGTTCACATACAGTGATTATATCAGAGGAAAATTCTAGCATCTTGATTAAAACAGATAACACTCCAACACTTCAGTCTCCAGTAGAAAATGTAGGAGTCAAATTCTTGACTAATAGGGAGTTAATCAACTATGCCCAAGCCTGATGTATAGTAAAGGCTAGAAATCCAAAGGGCAAAAAGCCATGTCAGCAACCAAGGGATCGGGCAAGTGCACCAGGCTAGGGTATCCACAAGGAACAGCAGAGATCGGATACGGACCCCTAAATACAAGCAATATATAGTATGGTATAATTATGGTAAAAAGATATATACTGTAAATTAATAATAATTAATGTGCATCATATGCCATTACAATAATAAGCTAGTAGTGTGCAGTAATACATTGGGAAACAAAGTGGCAAGCTATATAGATAGATGGCCAAAAATAATAGTAAAATTATACATGTAAAAATTGGCTGCAACAAACAGACAATAGTATGTGGAAAATGAGAATGAGAATATATATAATTAAATACCTGCTCAATCAAGAGACCAATACATAGCAAGTGAAGCCAGCATAAATCCTCTGGGCATATATATATATATATATATATATATATATATATATATATATATCAAAAAGAAGAACCTAGGAGCACAAATGTCACAAAAGTTCCCAAGGCATAGAGACTCAATGTAGAGGCTATATGCTGATAAAAAATAAACATCATATAAATACATCAAATAATTGCTTACCAGGGTACAAAGATAAAGTGGTTGTGTTGCTCCTGAGTATGGAGCCTTGGCGTGCAGCAAACAAATAATGCTGCTACCTGGTTTAAGTAATGACTAGTGTATGTAAACAACACCCACAAGGGGTGGATATTTAAAAATGGTTGGTCTAGTAAGACGGGGAGTGATCCAAAATAGATGCCGCTCCTTAATCCAGGCGACAAGAGTCTCAGCAAAGAAATAAGCAGCGCTATTGCTGTTCCCCTGGGGGGGGGGGGGGGGGGGCGGCGCTACCGCATCACAGGCACAATGGCGTCAGATGTCTGATTGCCACCGTCATGGAGAGAGCAGCCAAAACACCTCCCACCAATGGACCAGCCAAATTGCGCATGCGTGATCAGCGGCCATGGTAGAAGGAACAGACCAAAGAATGCCCTGAGACAAGGGAAATGCTGCGGGACAATGTAACTGGCATTGTCCATCAAAACGATATTTTCACCCTTATCTGAGGATTTTATAGTAAGATTCAGGTTATTAGGTAATTCCTTAAAAGCGATCCTTTCACTAGTAGATAGATTATCAGAGAAATCTGTTGCTACATTCAACCTTTTAATATTTTGGGTAGTTAACTTTAAAAAAGTTGCTATGCCATGATTGGAACTCCCCAGAGGGGGATATAGATCTGATTTTTTTTCTTTAAAGATGAGGGAACCACATGAGATGTAATGGGGGTTAGTAGATTGTTCTATTAATTCCAAAACGATAATGTCAATTAAGTCTCTAGTGTCGATTTCCTCCAAAAGTGAATTTAAATTATCTAGTGTTTGTCGTCACTAAGAGATTGAGGAGTAGTTGAGTTTGAGCTGCCTTCATCAAACATGGTCTGTAATTGGAGCTTCCTTGTAAACAGGTGTAAATCTTTTATTGTTTTGAATTTATTGACTTTACGGTTGGGACAGAAGGTAAGACCTTTAGACAATACAGAAATCTCATGGACCATGAGAGGGTATGAAGGAAGATTGATAACATTAAATTGTGGCATGGTGGTTTGTTGTCCGAGTGTGGTATTTTCTAGATCAGTGAGGCTGGAGGAGGTCCTGAGTTTTTTGGAAAATATATACTTGGAGTTTTAATATTGGACACTGAACTACCTTCTTTCCCACCAGACCCAGTGCTGCCATGGGCAGCAAAGTCGCCCTGTGGTTGTGAAGTTGAAGAGGCAGACATGGTGGGAGATTTGCATGTATGATTACCGTGATTGCGTTTAGGTCTCCCATCAAAAGTGTCTCCATCTCTATGTCGTTTTGGCTGTCTTGTACATTTGGTCTGTTTAGACGAAGACTGGGATATACTGGAAGAGATGGATGAAGTATCAGAAAAATCTGATTGGGATTGTGTTGATTGGTTTTAACATTGGCATGTTGCTGCCATATATAGGCTCTCCCTTCCTGAAAGGCCTGTTTATCTCGTAAACATTTATTTTACTTTTTTGAAAGAATAGTTTTGTTAAAGGACTCAATATGAGCCCTCAACTTCTCATTAAGTTCAGAGAAGGAAGGACGAGTGTTTAAAGCATTAGTCTGTAAATACAGTCTATCTACATTTCTATCAATACTGACAAGCGGTTTTTTATAGTCTTCACTGAGCAAACTCATCATGTGGCTGGAACATAGTTTCACATTTTCTTCCAAAGCAGTTTTAAAAGTAGAATCAATATTATCAAAAGATGGGAAGATCTGGACTTGGAGACCCAGAGGTTTCAGATCCTCCCTAAGGTACTCCTCAAAAGTATTGATATGCCAGTATAATACCAGTTTATTTTCCAGCCACTTGGTGAGGTTGAAGAACAGAAATGATAACTCTCTGATTCTGTCCATACTCTTTCTGAAGATTGGTTGCAAAAACATCCAAGCTTGGCCTACAAACTCTGCCATGTTTACATTAAACCCCCAAACTAAGTGCAAACAATTGCTAGTAGATTACAGCAGCTTGCTATGGGGGCATCAGAGCCGAGCCACAGCTCCCTGTGTCCATTCAGACATGGAGCCACAGCCCAGCTCCATCCCCTTTCTCTCCTCATTGGCTGCCTGACTTTGACAATGGCACCACACTGCTGTCTTAGCCAATGAGGAGGGGAGTCCCGGGCAGACACTTCTGCAACATTGCTAGATCTAGATGGACCTCAGGTAAGTATTATAAGGGCTGAGGGGGCTGCTGCACACAGAATGCATTTTATCTTAACCACTTGACCACTGGGCACTTAAACACTCTTAATAACCAGACCAATTTTCAGCTTTCGGTGCTCTCACATTTTGAATGACAATTACTCAGTCATGCAACACTGGACCTATATGAAATTTTTGTCCTTTTTTTCACACAAATAGAGCTTTCTTTTGGTGGTATTTAATCACCACTGGGTTTTTTATTTTTTGTGCTATAAAAGAAAAAATACAGACAATTCTGTAAAAAAAAAAAATTTTCTTTGTTTCTGTTATAAAATTTAGCAGATTAGTAATTTTTTCTTCATAAATTTTGGCCAAAATTTATACTACTACATATCTTTGGTAAAAATAAGTACAAATTGGTGGATATTATTTGGTCTTTGTGAAAGTTATAGTCCACAAGCTATGGTGCCAATATCTGAAAATTGATCACACCTGAAGTACGGCCTATTTCAATTCTTGAGACCCTAACATGCCAGAAAAGTACAAATACCCCCCAAATGACCCCTTTTTGGAAAGAAGACATTCCAAGGTATTTAGTAAGAGGCATTATGAGTTTTTTGAAGTTGTCATTTTTTCCCACAATTCTTTGCAAAATCAAGATTTTTTTTACTTTTTTTTCCCCACAAAATTGTCATATTATCAGTTTATTTCTCATACACAGCATATGCATACCACAAATTACACCCCAAAACACATTCTGCTATTACTCCCGAGTACGGCAATACCACATGTGTGAGACTTTTACACAGTGTGGCCACATACAGAGGCCTAACATGCAGGGAGCGCCATCAGGCGTTCTGGAGCACCCAGGACAATTCTGACATTTCTCTCCTACATGTAAAAATCATCATTTATTTGCTAGAAAATTACATAGAATCCCAAAACATTATATATGTTTTTTTAGCAAACACCCTGGAGAATACAATGGTGGTCGTTGCAACTTTTTATCTCGCACGGTATTTGCGCAGCAATTTTTCGAATTCTTTTTTTTGAAAAAAAACAGTTTTGTGCTTAAAAAAAAACACAACGTTCGCAGCGATACCTCAAATGTGTGGTTTGAACACCGTTTTCATGTGTGGGCGGGACTTACGTAAGCGTTCGCTTCTGCATGCGAGCACATGGGGAAAGGGGCGCTTTAAAAAAAAAAAAATTATTGTTCATTTTACTTTATTTATTTTAGTTTGACATTTTTTTCCCCCCCAAAAAATGTTTTGATCACTTTTATTCCTATTACAAGGAATGTAAACATCCCTTGTAATAGGAATATGGCATGACAGGTCCTCTTTACAGTGAGATATAGGGTCAATAAGACCCCAAATCTCACCTCTAAGCTGGGAAGCCTGAAAAAAAAAAGATTATGGCTTTGATCGTATTGGTGAGTCGGTAGAAGCAGCGGAGGGCGGCGGGAGGGGGGATGTCTATGGCTGGGTATTGCAGGGTATCTCAGAGTATGGCTGGGTATCTCAGAGTATGGATGGGTATCTTAGAGTATGGCGTTGCAGAGTATTGCGTTGCAGAGCATTGCAGGGTATTGGCGGGTGTTGCAGAGCATTGCAGAGTGTTGCAGGGTATTAGCGGGTGTTGCAGAGTGTTGCAGGGTATTGGTGGGTGTTGCAGAGCATTGCAGAGTGTTGCAGGGTATTGGCGGGTGTTGCAGAGCATTGCAGAGTGTTGCAGGGCATTGCAGAGTGTTGCAGGGTATTGCAGAGTGTTGCAGGGTATTGGCGGGTGTTGCAGAGCATTGCAGAGTGTTGCAGGGCATTGCAGAGTGTTGCAGGGCATTGCAGAGTGTTGCAGGGCATTGCAGAGTGTTGCAGGGCATTGCAGAGTGTTGCAGGGTATTGCAGAGTGTTGCAGGGTATTGGCGGGTGTTGCAGAGCATTGCAGAGTGTTGCAGGGTATTGGCGGGTGTTGTAGAGCATTGCAGAGTGTTGCAGGGTATTGGCAGGTGTTGCAGAGCATTGCAGAGTGTTGCAGGGTATTGCAGAATGTTGCAGGGTATTGCAGAGTAATGACAGGGTATTGCAAAGTGTTGCAGGGTATTGCAGAGTAATGGCAGGGTATTGCAGAGTAATGGCAGGGTATTGCAGAGTGTTGCAGGGTATTGCAGAGTGTTGCAGGGTATTGCAGAGTAATGGCAGGGTATTGCAGAGTGTTGCAGGGTATTGCAGAGTAATGGCAGGGTATTGCAGAGTGTTGCAGGGTATTGCAGAGTGTTGCAGGGTATTGCAGAGTATTGCAGAGTAATGGCAGGGTATTGCAGAGTGTTGCAGGGTATTGCAGAGTATTGAAGGGTATTGCAAAGTATTGCAGAGTAATGGCCGGGTATTGCAGAGTATTGCAGAGTGTTGCAGGTTATTGCAGAGTATTGAAGGGTATTGCAGAGTATTGCAGAGTAATGGCAAGGTATTGCAGAGTATTGCAGAGTGTTGCAGGGTATTGCAGAGTATTAGCTGGCATTGCAGAGTATTGCAGGGTATTGAAGAGTATTGCAGGGTATTGCAGAGTATTGGCAGGGAATTGAGGGGTTAATTTTCGGTGAGCAGCGATGTGGGCACTGCAGATGCAGCCCACATCGCTGCTGACACCGATCTCTTCCCCCTCCGCTGTACCGATTGGTACAGAGAGGGGGAGGGAGGAACCGGCGTCATAACATGACGCCGGTTTGTTTACAAGTGATCACTCCGTCATTTGACGGAGCGATCACGTGGTAAATGGCGGACCCGGCGGTCACAGATGCTCTCGAGTGCGCGCCCCGGGGCGCGCGAGAGCGGAATTCTGGGAGGACGTCATATGATGGCCTCCCAGAGTTAAACAACCGCCCTGTAGCCGTCATTCGGCTATGGGCCGGTTGTTAAGTGGTTAATGCATAAAATGTATTAAGATAAAAAAAAAACTTCTAACTTTACAATCACTTTAATAATGGAGCATTGATCTGGTCAATAGAACCCTGGCTTCTTCCCTAGCTCTATAAACGTACAAGTACTCATTTATAGCATGCTGTTGTTGATGTAGCCCCTACTGTGCATGGCATCCTCATAGATAAGGTGGGTGTACAGGCATCATATCGGTGCTAAAGTTCTGCTAGGTGAGCCATGGCTACCAATGTGGCCACAAACCCTTTTGGCATTGTAAAGGAACTCCTGGAAGCCAGGGTATGTAGTGATGAACTGATGAATCATCAAATTTAGGAAATGGTACATGTCACATGATACAAGTTGAACCAAGGTACATATGTGATTTTTCCCAGGCAAATGCAGTGTCTTTGCAGGGGTTTAGTGCCTTTGTCAAACATGACCTTACCTAGCTGAAGATGGTATCTAGTCAGACAGGAGGTCTGACCCAGTGTGACTCATGTTCTCTAGACATATGAGCTACAACAATCATTTAGCCTGGCTCAGGGCATATGCCCAGAGATGCCTCAGTGAGCTGCTGGTTTGAAGAAATCAGAGGTTGAAGTCAGTGAGAAGGAGAGAGTACAGGTGTGCTATCAGCATGTAGGTTCCAGTTGCTGAAACATGGTTTCCTCTTCACCAAATCCTCATTACCTGTTCAATTGGCTATGGTGGGAATAGCAGAAAAGGAAAAGGAAGAACAGATCACATTAGCAGCAGTTGCAGACAATCAGCTACTCTATACTTGGGAACAGGAAGGCTTTTTCAGCCACCCAACCACCACTTTGAGATACAAAGTATAGACATTCCCTGCCTCTAGATGGAATTACATGACCACTGCTTTGTCCTGGAGAAACTGCTCACCCCTACTACTTTAGCATGCAGAATCTCTGCTTCTTACCTAAGGCCTGTCTAACATTTTTATGGGGATTGTCTAAATTAAATGGCAAATGTGGCAACAAAGGGAATAAATATGTGGTGGTTTTGGGCAGCAGCTTAAAGCGGGAGTCCACCGGGACTCCGCGTTTTTTTTTTTTTTTTTTAAAAGCCAGCAGCTACAAATACTGCAGCTGCTGACTTTTAAATAGTGACACTTACCTGTCCAGCGTGCCCGCGATGTCGGCACCCGAAGCCGATCGCTCGCTCGTCTATCGGGTCCTGCCGCCGCCATCTTGGGTATGGGAATCAGGAAATGGAGCCTTTTGGCTTCATTTCCCGGTTCCCTACTGCGCATGCGCGAGCCGTGCGGCGCAATCCGGACGGTCCCCGCTGCCTCTGGGAGCTGTGTGTTTCCCAGCAGGCAGCGGGGCACTTGCTGAAGGGGGCGGGCGCTTGCGGAAAGGGGCGTAACGTACGCCCCTTTCCGCAGAGAGCTAGCCCGGAAGTGGGTGCAGTTACCTGGATTATCCAGGTAACTGCACCCCCCTCCCCCCTGAAAGGTGCCGATTGTGGCGCCAGAGGGGGGGGGGATTCCGATGAGCGGAGGTCCATTTTAGGGTGGACCTCCGCTTTAACAGCAGCTACAGTTGTTGCTGACACACATAATACATATTCCTAAAAAGGCTTCACACATCCCATTGATGGTACTTTAAAAAATTATCAAGTTCTTCCTTATTGTAAGAATCCTTCTGTTCCATTCAGAATAAATCCAAAACAAAACACCACATAGTGCCTTATCCTCCATTATTACAAATCCGCTCACTATCAAGTGCTATTCACATAATATAATTTTCCAAAAGTACCTATTTTTCCCTATTTAACTAATCTTCAATATGTGCCACCTTCTGCACATGTGCACGCACCAATCAAAGGCATTATACACTGTTATGGACTCCAAAAACTCCTTTAAACTCTTTTGGATTGTCCTTGATCAATCTCCTCCTTGCTTTATGTGTTTGATGCCATTCCTTTAAAATGTTCTTCCTTTACCTTTTCTATTCGGTGATCATACAGGGGGAAAAAATGGATAGTGCTTTATCCTTGATCACATCTATTTTGCTCACCAAAATTATGAAGCACTTAGTGCCACTACCATGCATCTTAACCATGCAACCCCCACCAGATTGACCCTCACCTGGGTTATATGGTATGTTATGGCTTTTTATATCCACTGTTGTATTACCACAGTTGTCAGCAATCACTACTTTCACCTCTATATAATTTACCACAACAGTTTCTTTAGAGCACTCTCCGGTTCTTCTTGCAACATCCTTGAAATGTCTTCTGGACTGACAGAACTGACTAGTCTACTCCATGGGGGAAGGAGTATAGCACACATCTATCTTTGTATATTCTAAATGCTAATGGATATCAGATGATGCTAGCCACTCTCTTGGTCCTGTACTGGTTTAGGGTTCTTCAGGTGTCAATGAGGCAGACTGAAGTCATCCACAGGTTGTTGTTGAGATGTTGTGAGATGAGAATTTTGTCACTTCCAGTTTCAGTCTAATGTAAATAAACCAGCTTGTGATTATTTATTTTGCAAGGGAATTTTCCCTTAGCTCAGAGAATGTGGAGAAAATTCATTTCACAAAGAATGTGAAATTGTGTGCAGGGAAAATAATAAATATAATTTCTCTTGCACATTTTTTGCTGATAGAAGTGAACAAAGCTTCCCCTCATTCATTAACCACTTTCTTCCCAGGCCAATTCTGACATTTTTCTCCTACATGTAAAAATCATAATTTTGTTGCTAGAAAATTACACAGAACCCCCAAACATTATATATGTTTTTTTTTTAGCAGAGACCCTGGAGAATAAAATGGTGGTCATTGCAACTTTTTATCTCACACAGTATTTGCACAGCAATTTTTCCAATAATTTAAATAAAAGTTTAATGCAATAAAAATAAACGGTAACGTTAGTCCAAATATTGTGTATAATGTGAAAGATTATGTTATGAGTAAATATATACCTAACATATCGCGCTTCAAAATTGCGCGCACTCGTGGAAATGGTGCCAAATTTTGCTACTTGAAATTCCCATAGGAGATGCTTACATTTTTGTTACAGGTTACATGTTTTGAGTTACAGAGGAGTCATAGTGCAAGAATTATTGCTCTCACTCTAACATTCACGGCGATACCTCACATGTGTGGTTTTAACGCCATTTACATATGGGGCGTGACTTACATATGCGTTCGCTTCTGCGAGGGATAGGGGCCCTTTAAAAAATGTTAATTTTACTTTCATTTTTATAGTTTGATGCTTTCTTTTTACATTATTTTGATCACTATTATACCTATTACAAGGAATGTAAACATTCATAGGAATAGTGCATGACAGATCCTCTTTAAAGTGAGATCTGGGGTCAATAGGTCCCCAGATCTCACCTCTAGGTTGGATATCTTGAAATAAAAAATAAACAAGGCGGAGGCATTTTTTCAAATGCAGAGGCGGGGCATGACTTCATACCATTGCACCTGGTCTCTGACTGATCATTCAGACACTGGAGACCATCTGGCCCAATGTGAATCTCTATGATCAACATCTGGTGCCAGCGGATCCCTTCTCTGGCTCACCAATTGCACGGGTGAGTTGGTAGAAGCATCAGAGGGCAGTTGGGGGGCTGGAAGAATGGTGCAGGGAATTGCTGGCTCTAAAAGAAGATATCTAAATGGTGCCTGTAGCTGCAGACCTCATTCAGATATCCCCGCTCAAAGTCTGTGATGTCATATGATGGGCGGCGAGTGGTTAAGCGAAAAAAAACTATTACAAAGTGCAAATTCCCTTGTAAAGTGAACAGCCTATTTGCCTTTATTAAATCAATCAAAATTACATACATTTAGGTTGAATTCATTTAAGATTATTGGAATAAGTTCAAATTGGCTTCTACTTGATACAATAGTGTGTGGTAAATCTTTAAATATTTTGTGTCAGTGTTCTTGTTTCTTACTAATCGTTATTTTTTTTCTTTCTTTGAGTATTCTTCTAAATAATTCAATGATCTATTGCTAATTTTTATGTTTTTTTTTTTTTTTTTCATATTTTTCAAGTAAAACAATAATTGTTTCTTACCAATAATACAAGGTCAAAGGTAGTAAATGTACCTTGCAAAAAGTTTTACCTTATTCTTTATAACTTTATAAATTGTACTTCAGTTTTTCAAATCTAGACCTACTATACCATACCCATGAGAATCATAAGGAAAGTTGGAAGGACATTTTGCAACAAAAGAATGGTTAGCTCAGTGCAGGCATGGGAGTAGGAGATGTTTTTAGTTGCACTTTATATGGTGTATCTTAATAGCCCTTCTGGAACTGTTGCAGCAATTGCTGATCAATTGAGTTTATTTTCTAAGCCATCTAAAAGTGGGCTAGCTAACCCCATGAGTACCATTATTGAAAAAATCCAGTAGAATAAAATATCTTCTTATAAGCTGATTGCATGGAAATTGATATTACTTTCTATAATAAAGAACGGGGGAACGGTGCAATTAGAGAGTTGGTCCCTTTTTCAACCTTTTAATGCTGTTAAGGGTTCTTATCTACTATTGTGCTTCAGTTGCATTGGAATAATGGAAGCATGTTTTTCTAAACATAAAATGGTTGTACAATAACTAGTAAGGGGATGTGTTTGTTCTGCAATAGTAAACCATATCAAGTGTTTTTTTTTTCCAACATTTTTACTCCTTTATATATAAAATGAATAGTTTTAATGGAAATAGAGAAGTCTTGATACCGGTATGTATATTAGGAAGAGCTACTGATATTAAATCTAGAAGCATACAAGTAATGCTATAGCTGGGTTATTATACTCCACAAAATAGTACAAATCATGTGACTTTTGACATATCTAATTCATGTACTAGTACGAGTATTTGACTGCACAAGAATACTAGCATTGCACAAATAAACAGACACAATCGCTATACAGATCATATGTTCATTGGTATGTGGTTTACCTTATATTTTCAGTCTGTATCAAAACATAATTTTTCATTACATTAGGGTACCTTGAACTAAAAAAAATATGTTTTTCAATTCCTCTATTGTGGACAGAGAAGGTGGAAAAGCTGGTCAAATACATTTGGTGGTTAAAACGTTTTAGATATATTTTACAAAGTAAAACAGATGGGCTGATTTTATTAATGTTACTAAATATTAGGGCTGATTTATTCATTGAATTTAGTCATAAGAAGCTGACTGTTGGCTTAATTTTCTGACATCTACCCAGGGGCATTGCTAGGTCTACAAAAGATCTGGGGCTAGAGTGAAGTAAAGAAATTCATACTCTTGGGCGGGCATACACATGTATATAATATACAGAGAGCCCCCCCCTTACATCAGGGTCCCCAGAGAGCTTCCCTATTTACATCAGGTTCCCCAGAAAGCTCTTCCTCACATCAGGGTTCCCAGAGAACCCCCTTACATAAGGATTCCACTCTCCGCTGAATGCTGGGGCGGAGTCACCTAGTTGTTTGCTAGAAGCTAACAATGGACCACCGCTGGGATGTCAGTCAGTGGCAGCTCTAGAAACTATATATGAGGGGCACATAAGATACCACAGTCACAACTGGGGGAGGGCACTTTTCATTTTCACACACTGAAAAAAAAAAAAAAAAAATATATATATATATATATATATATATATATATATTTCTTCTGTATATGGTTAGAGACTGCAGATATGCTGCAGAAGATAGTCAGAGACTGCAGACATAATACAGGAGATGGTCAGAGACTGCAGATATACTACAGGAGATGATCAGAGACTGTGGACATACTACAGGAGAAGATCAGAGATTGTGGACATACTCCAGGAGATGATCAGAGATTGTGGACTTACTACAGGAGATGGTCAGAGACTGCAGATATACTACAGAAGATGGTCAGAGACTGCAGACATACTACAAGAGATGGTCAGAGACTGCGGACATACTACAGGAGATGATCAGATACTGCAGACATGCTACAGGAGATGGTCAGAGACTGTGGACATACTACATGAGATGGTCAGAGACTGCATACATACTTCAGGAGATGGTCAGAGACTGTGGACATACTACAGAAGATGGTCAGAGACTACAGACATAACTACAGGAGATGGTCAGAGACTGCAGACATGATTGATACCGAAGATGGTCAGAGACTGCATTTATGGCTGAACCCAGTGTAAAAGTGTATAGCATTGCAGGGTTGCTCCATTCTATTTAAACCAGCTCTGCAAGATCAAGTCAGTAATCTCCCTTTGAAAGTACACCCATGTGACAGAAAACAGCAGCATATCCAATTTCCAAAATACAAATTGTTTTAAGCCCCATACACAGATTTTCTACTGATTTTTGTCTTCAGATTTAACAAAACCGTGCAGTGCAAGGGCCTGCCTGATTGCATACAAATTGAAACTCCTAAGGTTTGACCTCATATTATATGGTTTTGGTAAATCTGAAGGAAAAAATCAGCAGTAAATCTGACAGTGTGTATGGGGCTTTACAGTGAACAGGTCAGGATTAGTGGAGGACAATAAACAAGTAATGGGTCTGTGAAGCTTCTAGCCTAAACCAGCAGTAAATCCTTCCAAAAAACATCACACAAACTCTGCAGCACACACAGAGCTCTGGCTAAATAACTGAATAGAAGCTGAAATGTGTCACTGGACACAGAATGCAAAGCAGATCTTATCAGTGTGTTCAGGCAGTGTGCAGGATAAGTCTATAAAAAAAGTACAAAACGAGACAAGAGGGACTGGGGGAGAAGGTAACCTGCACACTGCCCAAAGACATTGATTTCTGGAAGACACTAAAGTCAATGTACGTGTAACCTTGCTCTTGAGTCCCCACAATTTTGTTTCCATTCAGCTAGAGCTCTGTGTCCTGCAGGACTGGTTTTGCTGTAGCTGTGGTCATACCTTCTAGTGTCTCATCAGCTTCAGGTACGGTGTGTTTCTCCTTCCTGGCTCCCCCATTCAGCCCTGCTCCAGCACCTGTGTATGGTAAAATGTGGTGGGCTGGAGAGGGGGAGGGTTACACTGCCTGCTGACTGGAGAGTGTGGGAGGAGCATAGCAGGTCCTTCCCTATGCTCTCATAAGCAGCGGAGAGCAGAGAATCAGGGATATAGGCCCCAGATTCAGGGCTATAGTCCCATTAACCACCCCCTAGTGATGCCACTGCATCTACCCACAATCAGGAGTTCAGATTAAAGTGTATATAGCCATTAATATTGATAAATTTGAATTTTCTAAATTTCATAAATTATATGAATTCTACTCTATAAATAAATCAGACCTGTGCACTCAGAAATATTTTTCTTAAGAATCTCTTTGACTGGTGTTTAAAAAAAGAAAAAAGGGTATGTAGAGCACTGATAAATGTTATTTTCTCCTGGAAAGATACAATTCTTTAGGCTCGGTTCATATATGAGCCGCATGCGGGTCACAGCAGGGGGCTGGTGCGTGCTGGTTCACTGTTTCAGGTCCAATTTCATCCCGAATTTTGGGCTGAATTCGGACCTGAAATAGACCAAAAGACACCCAACATTTTTCTGAAAAATGCACCAGACCTGCTGCAGAGTTATGTGAACTGGCTCCATAGGGAGCCGGTCAAAATCTCCTGCTATTGTGAATTGGATGCGGTGATCTCCCATATAATTTGCAATGGTGTGAACCCAGCCTTAAAGTTATAGTAAAATCTCTTTTTTTTCTTTAAAAAATAACAAACATGTCATACTTACCTGCTCTGTGCAGTGGGATTGCACAGAGCAGCACAGATCCTCCTCTTCTCAGTCCCTCTCTGGTGCTACTAGCCCCTCCCTGCTGCCGAGTGCCCCCACAGAACACAGCTTGCTATGGGGGCATCCGACCCCGCTCCCTCTCTCTCTCCTGATTGGCTAACTGACTTTGATTGACCGCAGTGGGAGACAATATGTAAATATCAATGCATACAAATGGTATTGGTATTTATTTTGTCTAATATAAATATGACGCACACAAGTTGTTTTTTTAGGATGATACCCTGACTTCTATAATTTTCTTGTAGCTGCTTGCATTGTAACAATGTTAACAAGTTAAACAAGACCATTAAAAAGAAATCATCAAAAATCATCAAAAATGTCCTGCACTGCAATCAGCATGCCTTGTGTAGATACAAATGCTGATCCACCCATCTATTGTAAAGAAAGAAATGAAGTGTGGTTCAAGTGTTTGCAGAAAAGCAGAAGAAAGCATTGTTAATAATAATCTGATTGTGGCTCCTTTATAGTAGGCTTTGCATATTTTTACTTGCTACCAAGGATAGAACTGTCATATAAAAATAATCACTACATATTGCTTTCTCCAAAACAATAAGACAAACAAAGCTGTATGAAAAAGACATAGAATGGCAGGATTACATTTCTGAAATGCCATTTTGCAAAGCAGATGGTACAATATAATCAAATGCAAATAAAATCAAGAGTGTGAAGGTTAACATGTTGGTAATTCCAAAATGTTACTTCTAAACAATTCATCAGATTAAATGGAAAATTGAAAGAGCATATAGATGGTCTATACATATGTCCCCTTGATCATACTTTCTTTATATACAAAATTAGTGTTAGTTAAAATGTATCTAAATACATTTAAATATCATTAACTAAATGACTGCCAGCCTGTTACCCTGAACATACTATTTTTCCTCTAGGTTAGAGATAATAATAATAATAATAATAATAATAATAATAATAATAATATTACCAAGGATTAGAGTTCATATAAAACAACTGCATATCAGCAATGTAGTGATATAAGAAAGAAGAAGATAGAAAGAGGGAGAGAAATAAAGATCTGCTGTAAAGCTTACAATACAGAGAATAAAGTGCAGAGGCAAGAGGTAAGGCAACCATATATATATATATGCATATGACTGTATATGAACTGCTTGATTTACAAGATTCTGGAGGAGAAGCAGTGAATAAAGAAAGTAACTGTGAGCAGATCTGATGTTTTCCTGAAGAAGCAAGCTTTAAAGCTAAACTCCAATCTTTCTTTCAGTCTTGAACAATCGCTTATGTTGCTCTGCTATATTTAAATTGTTTATTTTGATTTCCTTTCACAGCAGTGTCAGATTCTTGCAGACTAGGCCAGCATAATCTTATGTCTGATAGAAGTTAAGCATCATCTAGCCCTTTTCTTTTGAATCTCTACTGTCCCTAGCCTCGCCTTTTATTCATTGTATTTAAGTTCTTTCAAACATGGATGCTCAGCATTGGTGCTGCCTAGGTTCGTCTGCACGTAACACTCACTCCTCCAGATTGACATTCACCCATCAAGGCATTCTGATATTTGCCTAACCCCTCCCCAGTGACAAATCAGTGCTTCCATCAAGCTATGGAAGCTATGTATAGCACCTTGCAAACCCTTTCCAATTGCAATGATTGGTCTGCATTGCATATAGGATATATAGCATATAATGAAAATAGAAAGGGTATATCTAAAAATGTAATGTTGATGAGGGGAAGGCAAATAGATGCAGTTTATATTTCAGCTTTAATAGTGGACATAAATATTTCAGGGGGAATATTTTATAGAATGGATGCAAGAATCCAAAAAGACTAAAGCCCCATACACACTAGCATTTTTTCTGCTGAGTTTTTTCTTTCAGGTTTACCAAAACCATGTAGTGCAAGGGCCTGCCTGATTGCATACAAATTGAAACATATCATATTATATGATTTTGGTAAATCTGAAGGAAAAACTCAGCAGAAAAACTGATAGTGTGTATGGGGTTTATGAGATGCTCATCATTGCCATGGTAATGTGAAGAACTTGCTAGAATGGGAAATAATATATGATCAGAAAGACTGGAGTTTGTATTTTTTATGGTATATAAAAATTAGCAAGGCCATGTACAATGCAAATTGGATGAGTTTTGAACCACATCTGATTTGCATGACCTGTGAACCGGCAGCCTTTAAAAAGAGCCCTTCTTTTGAGCACTGCAGTGTGGTTCAGATGCAGGCTCATTGGCCTCTATGGGAACGCATCTGAATCACACATCGAATCAGTTTTGAATATGAATTTGGCCAAAAAAAAAACAGCATGGGGATCCCCAATCCATACCCCATCAGCCTCCCTTGACCCCTGAACTAATGATATGAGGCTCCAAAAGATATCCCCTGTGGAGCTTGGACAGTGCAACTAAAACTGACAGCCCCTAAATGTTACCTCTAATATATGCACCTGCAGCAAAGGCTAGGATCAAAATCCAGAAATGTAAAGGATCCATTGACATCACAAGGTCCTAGATGGAGTGGCTCTGCACCTTAAAGCCCAAATAGGTGAATGCAGTGCATCCCACCATGCCAGGTAATCCTTGAAGTCAGCCAAGCTAATGACATGATGTCACACTGACAACAATCCTGGAACAAATGTGATCAAAGTGCCAGTCCCGTCATGATAGGTAATGGTAAGTGCCTGAATTAACTCATTGGAAAGAAGAATGGCAATATGGAAATTCATGTGGCAATAAATCTGCTATGGCAGTGTGTATGGGTGACTGCACCAGAAGCTGATAACTCCACTGATCGCTCCACATCTGTGTATGGTCATGTGATGAAAACAATGGGATGGAATCAATCATGATTCACAGCAGATGAAGGACAGTGTAAACATGAATTGTATCCTATAACTGCATTTGGTCTGGCCGGTACTAGTACTAGGTCCCAACATTCTGGGTACCCATGTATAACTGCTGATGTGGCAAATCTGAAGATAGTAGAGTTACTCACTGCCCCAATTCCATCTTATGACCTCTCTGTTCTGCAGTGGTTGCCAGGCATCCCAAATCTTGGTAACCTCACGGGTAGTACGATCAGGCCCAGGATGGTATGTGTCATACAGCGTACTGGTGCAGGCAAGTGTTCTTTTGCAGGTGCCGGATGGCACTGTATGACCATGCTAAAGCCATGCTCATGCAGTACAAAGACAGCCAGTCCCAAAAAAGAATACCAAGTCATCAACAAGTATCTGAGGCATGCAGAAGCATTAGGGGGTGGGGGGTCCATCCCTGTATTGTGTCTACATGTTTCATTCCGCCCCTGGAACTTTGTCAGGGTCCTGGCAACGTTCCAGGGATGGAAAAAAATATGTAGACATCATATGGGGGTGGGGCCAAGCCACAGCTCTGTGTGTCTTTTGGCCTTACAGAGAGTGGCTCAGGAGTGCATCTACACCAGTGGCTTGCTATTGGGGAGACTGGCTAAAGAGGAGGAGCCAGGAGCTTCCAGCAGGGGACCCAAAAAAAGCAGGATTGGAGCTGTCCTGGGCAAAACCAATGCACAAAGCAGGTACGTATTGCATGTGTGACAATGTACCCAGATACAATTAATGTCCTTTTTTTCCAACAAATAGAGCCTTCTTTTGGTGGTATTTGATCACCCTGCAGTTTTTATTTTTTGTGATATAAACAAAAAAATCTTAAAAATTTGAAAAAACTAAATGTTTTTATTTTCTGCTGTAAACCATATCCAATAACATTTTGAAAAAAATCCTGCTACATATTTTTGGTAATAAAAACCCAATAAGCGTATATTGATTAGTTTGCTCAAAAGCTATAGCATCTACAAACTATGGGATATTTTAATTTATGTATTTATTTTTTACTAGTAATGGTTGTGATCAGTGACTTATAATGGGACTGTGATATTGCATCTGCTGTTTGAACACTGACACTTTTTTTGGGAACCAGTGACACAGTGCTAAAAATATGCACTGTTGCTGTTGCTATTAACACTAGCTGAGAAGGGGTTAAACATAAGGGGCAATCAAAGGGTTAAATGTGTGCCTATCTGGTGTTTTCTTACTGTGGAGGATGTGCTTGTAATAAGGAAAGACATGAACCCATTTCACGGCTTTGCAAGAACATAGGATCCAAGTCTTCCCTCCTGACAGAACGGCAATATGCCTTGTTTACATAGGCAGACTGCCATTCTGCCTGTGTACTGACTAATTATTGGGTTCTGGCAAACATTGAGCCTGCGGTACCTGCCCATCAGCTCTTGCTGTGATTATTTACCTGCAAGTGCAGGATCACATATATACTGTATATGTATTTGATCCTGTACACAGTGGCCACCCTGTAGCAGTAAAACTGGTATAGGGAGGTCTCCAAGTGGCTAATGTCACTTTAATGGCAACACTATAGCAGCTGATTTTCTAGCTCCCTGTATAGAAACCATTCACTTCTTCCTTTCACTTGTAAAAGTTGCCTCTTATGACTGTTTCAGAATGCAGGGTGACTCCAGCATTTTGATTGATATTGATATATTTTTCCCTGAATACTGCCACATGATAAAGAGCATCCAATTGTATTCTGGGTCATAAGTGTGACAGGAGCTGTCAATCAGATAAACCTCCATTAACCCCATTGGATTTATTGAAATTGATTACAATTGTTTTACATAATGAATAAAAGCTTAGCACTTGTGTAAATCCCTTTTCATTAAAAGCTGTTTTTTTTTTTATCAACCAAGGAGACCATGACAGCACTGTGCAGTTAAGGGAAAATAAAGGAAATTATCTTCATTGCAGGTTCCTTGCTTGTTCTGCCCACTGATCTCTCAGTGCAGTATCAAGTAAGTCAAATAATGTGATGTGACCATAGAATATACTGGAGAAAATAAGGTGTTCAGCAACAATATGTTTTGTATTGTCAGCTAAAATCTTCCAAACAAGCCACCAAGTGTTTGGAGATAGAGGAGAGTGCCATGTTTCAAAGCAGCCTTCTCCTTTCTAGCTGAGAAATTGGATGGTCATGGAGAGAGAGCTGGTGCCTTGTCCGACTTCATGACCAACCTTAGACAGCACATGAGAAGATTGGAAAAAGTACTGAATGTACCTTTTTCTATGGGAAACAGACACATTTATGAAAGTGGGACCTTCCCTTTATGGAATTGAAAATGACACCGGGGATTGCTTATCTTGGGTTTGCAAAATCACTGCACCATTCATAAGGTGGTTTAAATATTGTAATTTGATGTTTTTTATTTGAAACATAGCAGTAGCCTCTGGTAACATTACAGAACTCTATAATAGACAAATACTGCAGAAATAACCTGACTGAATATTACTGACTGATTGCATGCAAAAAAATTCTGCTATCATAGCTAACACATTACAACATGTTACTGATATCTAACAAACTATTAAAGACGAGGGGGTAAAACAGACATTTTCCCTATTTTATAGTAACTCTTTGTTTGTGACTCTTCTGGGTAAGCATACTGTTAAAGCCCAAATAGCCAAGACCTGAAAAAAAATATGATAGAATCAAAGCCTGTTACCTAATCTGGCCTTAGTATTTGAGTATGTGTCACTGATATGTATATTAAGTTGTAGCTTCTACTAGGACAGTAAATGCCATGAATAGTTAGGTGTTCTTTGTATAGTGCTCTAATACTAACAACTACAGTTTCACCAAGAAATTCAAATGTTTCAATATAAGTAATATATTCAGCATTATCTAAGTAAATTTGGTTATTTGTATATTAAATAAAGCCCCCTCATGTTCTATTTTTATATCTGGCTGATTATACAATATAGAGTTTGACTGAATTCCATGTCATTATTCAGTACAATATATATTTCCATACATTATTTTACTCAGATGCTTTATTTATACTGTATATGCCACAAAAAGTTATGAAGCACATTATAATTTATATTATTCTTTTCAGACAAATGTTGATACTTTTTTTTCACTCATTCTACTGTCATTGTGTCAAGACGTTAAAATAGAATTTCTAGTTTGTCAAACTTGACAACATTGTTACAGAACATGTGCCTTACTGTTAATTAGAACAGGGAGTGAATAAGAATACGAGCAGTTTTAGGAAAAATATTCTTCACTGTAAAATGTATAAAGTTCCTGCCAATAAAGGAGGTTCCATTAGTTACTAATAATATAAGTTCACACACCATCACAGTATTTTAATGGTTTGTTCATGTACTGATGTGACAAAGAAAATTACTTGTCACTGTTTATTAAATGGGGCTAATTTTATTTAAGATCATGATGGGTGACAATATTAAGATTTAAGGAGCCATTCATGCATAAATCAAGTTGATTCTTAGAGTTTGAGGAAAGTTAAAATCATCCCTTGCAGTAGAGCCCCCTGCCCACTTCAAAGGTTAAATGCCCATTTAGGTCTAGGGGACTTGGAAAAGCATTTGTATGCACCTGATGCTAGCTCTCTTGGCACCTAACACTACCCTACACTCCAGCATTGGACTGTTTTGGCATCCTTTTGTCCAGTGCGGAGCTATAGGATATTAGACTTTGGGGGACCAGTCTATCAGCCTGTTAGAAGCCTGTGGGAGCAGGACACCAGGTAAGTAAAAGTGCTTTTCTGGGTCCCCTATACATAAATAAGCACATTTATCAATATAGTCCATAATTAACATAAATGCTTAGTCCCACAAGTTTACAAAATCCAAAGATTATGATTGGCACATGCTAAATAATGTTTTCTTAACTGCAGTGTTTAAAAATCATTTATAAACGCTTATTTAAACTACAATTATTGCAAGTTTAAAATCTATAAAAAAAAGAGATAGTTACAGATTCCTGAACTTCTGAGATCCTTGTGACTGAGATTGCAGCATATTTATTTGTACCTCATTAAATTCAGTTAGCAGAATCAGTTTTACTTAAAACAAACACAGCAGTGAATAGTGATCACAAAAATAAGCTAATAATGTGTGTCTTATCTTGTCCTGGCCCACTACTGCCTTTTGGTAAATACATTACTGTGATAGCATGTTGCATTTCAAGTGGATACGATCTATGAAACTCTAAAATATACCATAGACATTAAACACCTATACAAAAAAAAAACTGTTTGATCATTTTACATATCTAAACCCCATATGACTTTATCAACCCCCCAACTATAACAAAAGGCACTTTAGGTGATTAAAAGAACAGGACCACAATGGGACTACTGTTGCTCTTTTGAAGTGAGTTTTTTATGTAACCTCTTTAAGCTTTTTTTGTTTCCTGTGTCTTTTTTTTCCATTTGCTTGAGGCTTCTTCATAGTTCCTTTGAGGAAACAAAGGCTCTGATGTTCTTAAACTGCTACTTTATTACAGTGAAAGTTAAAGGACCACTGGGTAAAATATTTTCTACCAATTTTGTTGTGTTCTGTGTTTTTCCTTCAAGGGTTTTAATTTGGATAGACTACTGAGATATTGGCTCTGAAGGCCTTCAAACATCACTCGTGCTGAGCTATTTTTTTGGAGTTTTAAAATCAGACAACACTTTCAGATATTCTTTTTTAGCAGCAACATTGTTAGCTTCTGGCAAGCACTGTTTAAAGGATTGGGGCTTAGATTATAATAAAACATGTTGAATGTTATTATTATTCTTTGTTTGGTTTATTGCACTCATATTTCTTTTAATATTTTTAGACATTTCAGTAAAGTATAAGCTATGGCAATTAATCCCTTACATTTCCTTTCACTTAAAGAAGAGAGGTTTAAAGATTTTGGATTATAATGAAATGTTGCTGTGTTTGTTCTTGTTTTTACAATACAACAGGTTTCAGTTAGATGGGGGTCTGCCATTTTGTCTCCCTGTAGAAAAAAAAATGTCAAAAGAAAAAAAAAGACAAAACATTTAATAACATTTAATTATGATAACAGATATATAACCAAGCACATCTGCTCCTAAAAGATTTATAGATGTATGTAATGTATATTTGGAAAACTCTTTGACACATATTTTTTAAATAAATGCAAGGAAATAATGAAAGTGCTGATAGCGGTTATTGAGATTTAGAAACACTTCCTAGTGCTTTTGTATACATATCAGCACCTGACCTGGTTTATATTAGCAACTCTTTTACATGTCTATGTACTACTTTGTTAGTATATGTTAAATATTATTTTTTGTTTTGATCCTTCTTTTTTCACCTACATTATCCTTATGATCTCTAGTTTCTGCATATTTATCTAAAGATCTATTTAACAAAACTATGCTTTTAAATGTACCTACCAGGAAAATTGGGTTTCACCTCCTTTATTTAATAGCTCCATCCATTTTAACAGGTTACTAAATATTTTACAGCTGCTGTCCATAGTGAGTTAAACCCCAGAGGTGAATGATTTGTCAAGGTATCTACACGTTATATTTTCATCACTTTTAAAAATAACTTAATTATTTAAAGCGGACCTTGAATAAAAATACACGATTTTGCTATTACCTAGCCCCCTATGTAAAAATAATAATAATTTAAGCCTAAAAAAGATGATCCTCATCTAGCCCCCTATTTGAACCTGGCTGAAATGTAAACTGTTGTGTCCTCAGCTTATCTAGGATCTGCAATGGGACTGAGTGATGTAATTTCTCCTTATTCATTTTTAGGTCAACCATCGTGTTTTTACCTAGGGGTAGGAGGTTATGATACAGTGGTACCTTGAATTTTAATGTCAGCTCCACTAAACAAAAGACTCCCAAACTAGGAGGGTTCTATTTTTAAGATGTAACACTAATTATTGATTTGTAATATGCATTTTGTGCAGTGGATGTATAGCTTTCTTGTTAGCTGTTTTTAGTGAAGCTCACTGATGGTGTTTATTGTCCAAGAGCACACAAGTCTCCCACAAAGGCCACCATTTTCACATTTAGTCAACCAATGCTGACATCACTGGAGTCTCAACAAAGAAACTGCAAAAGACTATTCTCAATAAATAGCAAACTTTAAATGTGTAATTTCTTGTTTATGGTTGAATATAGTTTTCAGGAACTCTCCAAAGCATAGTCTTTTTTAGTGTTTTTTCTTTGAGTCTATATATGTAACATGCCTCTTGTGCCTATTACTTATGTCCTTAGAAAAACAAAAACTGCGTAAAGTCTCTTTAATACTGATTGTAAATTGTTCCACTGTGTTCTTTTATTTTGAAAGTTGAACTAAATTTATTTTATTAGACTGTTCATAATTTTCTTTCATTAACATGCATAAAACACAAAAGTGATATTTTTACAGAATGTTAAATAATTAAATGTCTTAAAATGAAATTTTGCACATTTTCCTGCAGTGTATCTGTAGAGATTATAAATCTTCAAAAGTTTTTCATGTATTTTCTTTTTTTATTCTATTTTTCCATTACATTATAGTTATCACTCATGTATACCTTACACGCACTGCAGTGTATAATTTAGAAAGACAATGTAATGAAATAATTGATTACAAAAGCATTGTGCACATGTAAGCTTGAATTCTAATTTATATGCACTGGTAACATTTGCAGTTTGTGTTTTTTTATATTAATTACCCAAATTGCATATCTCACTAGATACATCTTGTATGCACTGTGTGCCTTTTTGAACTGTGACCTTCTTTATCAAAGAGATAACTCCAATTAAATGAAATTGCAGAGTTACATTAATGTGTTCCATGCAAAATGATATAATTAATTTTTCACGACCTTCTATGATTTCAAAATTTTTATGTCTGAAATATGGATTAAAAATACAGTAAAAGCATTAATAAGTATTTAAGAGTATTAAAATGAAAAATACATTTTATTAATATGTATGAGATGCTTTGAAATCTGAGGAACAATGCAATAAATGCTGGCAGTGAGGTCAGTTTCAGTGATGCTATTAGAAAATTATGCCATCATAAACTATTACATTCTGCAGACCTCCAGACTTTTATATAGGCACTAAACGTATCTTACCCTTATCTTGCTCTCATCTTTATAGTACCTCTAGCCTTTTACTTTGCTAATTTTATTTTTTTACTAGTTATTATTTCTATTTTAACTACATGCTATAACATTTTTGCTCTCACTGTTTCCAGTGACACAATGGGGTTTATTTACTAAAGGCAAATCCACTTTGCACTGCAAGTGCATTTGGAAGTGCAATCACTGTAGATCTGAGGGGGACATGCAAGGAAAATAAAAAACATTATTTTTGTTTGTACATGATTGGATGATAAAATCAGCAGAGCTTCCCCTCATTTAAGATCTTCCCCTCAGATCTAAAGCGACTGCACTTCCAAGTGCACATGCAGTGCACTTGTAGTGAAGTGTGGATTTGCCTTTAGTAAATCAACCCCATTGTATCATTCAAAGAATATTGTATTTTTACTGTCATTTTCTCTGTGCCCACATGCCTAGGGACTTACCAAGAGATCTGAGAGTAATATATTTTTGAGTGGAAACTGTTTATCTTAGTCCTTGATCCACTAGAAAAAAAAACAAGATTTATGTATTGGGTGTCGAGTAAAATCTTTTTTAAAGTGAGAGATCTATCTTGCCAACATCCACTTATCATGCCCTAAATCCAACAAAAAAAGAGTTTTATGAGTGCTACAAAAGTCATCATACTTTTGGAAGACACCCAAAATGTTAGATAATATGACAAGGTATGGTTTATTTAATTATTTTCAAATATATGTTACATGTTACTAAGTAAATAAAATAAGTGACTAACCAGCAAATACCCATTCCAGGAGTTGGAGATTTTTGTATTGGCGTCTTATTTGCTTCACTCAACCTGTCTTAAGAATGCAGATATTAACCAAGCATAATGTGAATAAACAAATAATAAATTAATAAACAAAAACTAGAATACAATTATGTAAGGAACTGAATTGAAAGTCAGTCCATAGTGGCCTGTTTAGGCTTGTAAAATATGTAGGCCTATTATCCACTGATAGGGAGGAGCTTCGAGTTCAAGTCGAACTCATGTTTGACTCGAACATTGCCTGTTCGCCTGTTCGCTGAACAGCGAACAATTTGAGGTGTTCACAGCAAATTCGAAAAGCCGCAGAACACTCTGTAAAAGTCTATGGGAGAAATCCAAAGTGCTAATTTTAAAGGCTTATATGCAAGTTAATGTCATAAAAAGTGTTTGGGGACCTGGGTCCTGCCCCAAGGGACATGTATCAATGCAATTTTTTTTTAAACAGACTTTTTTCGGGAGCAGTGATTTTAATAATGCTTAAAGTGAAACAATAAAAGTTAAATATTCCTTTAAATTTCATACCTAGGAGGTGTGTATAGTGTGCCTGTAAAGTAGCACTTGTTTCCTGTGCTTAGAACTGTTCCTGCACAAAGTGTAATTTCTGAAGGAAAAAAAGTCATTTAAAAGCACTAAAGGCTATAATGAATTGTCGGCTTACGGTAATACAGAGAACGGTCATTGAAAGTCATTGATAAAAAAAAAAAACGTGTGGGGGTCCCCCCAAATTCACTTACCAGGCCCTTCAGGTCTGGTATTGATATTAAGGGGAAACCTGTGTCAAATTTTTTTAAAAAATGCTGTGGAGTTCCCCCTAAAAATCCATACCAAACCCTTTATCTGAGCACGCAACCTGGCATCGTTGGACCCTGTACCTGGAGAGGAGAGCTAATCCATCACTGGACCCCGGAGAGGAGATCCCCCATCACAGGATACGGAGAGTGGATTACCACCACTGGAATCTTTCTTTTTTTAATAAAGGACTTATCCCAATGGTATCTGTGTGTTTTTTTACATTTTTTACACTTTCTTTGTGAAATGGTAAGGGTACAGTGTACCCTTACCATTTCAAACAGGGGGGCGGGATCTGGGGGTCCGCTTGTTAAAGGGGGGTTCTAGATTCTGATAACCCCCGTCCACAGACCCCCACAACCACAGGGCAAGGGTTGTGGGGATGAGGCCCTTGTACCCATCAACATGGGGACATGGTGCTTTGAGGGGTCACAGACCCCCAAAGCATCCTCCCCATGTTGAGGGCATGTGGCCTGGTATGGTTCAGGAGGGAGGCACTCTCTCATCCACCCCTCTTTTCCTGTGGTCTGCCAGGTTGCGTGCTTGGATAAAGGGTCTGGTATGGATTTTTAGGGGGAACTCCAAGCCATTTTTTTTTAATTGGCGTGGAGTTCCCCTTACAATTCATACCAGATTTGAAGGGTCTGGCATGGATATTTGGGGGGAACCCCACATCATTTTTTTTTAAATTTGACGTATGGTTCCCCTTAATTTCCATACCAGACCTGGAGGGCCTGGTAATTGAATTTGGGGGGACCCCCAAGCATTTTTTTTATCAATGACTTTCAATGACCATTCTCTGTATTACCGGGAGCCGACAATTCATTATAGCCGCAAGTCCTTTTAAATGACTTTTTTTCCTCAGAAATGACACTTTGTGCAGGAACAGTTCTAAACACGGGAAACGAGCGCTACTTTACAGGCATACTATACACATTCCCTAGGTATGAAATGTAAAGGAATATTTCACTTGTTTTACTTTAAGTATTATTAAAATCACTGCTCCATAAAAAACTTCTATTTTTAAAACTTTTTTTGCATTGATACATGTCCCCTGGGGCAGGACCCGGGTCCCTAAACACTTTTTATGACAATAACTGGCATATAAGCCTTTAAAATTAGCACTTTCCATTTTTCATGTTCGAGTCCCATGAGACTTTAATGGTGTTCGGATGTTCGAATGAATTTATTGCCTGTTCGCATGTTCTGATGCAAACCGAACTGGGGGGTGTTCGGCTCCTCCCTATCCACTGATTTTGGAATGTCTCAGATTATTTTTGAGGTTGGCTTTGAAATGCCACTCCATATTAAAGTAAGCATCAATTGGTAAATTTCCTTCCAGTCTAGTATTATTTTGATAAACCACTTCCACCCTCTAAATACATTTTTGGTGCACATGGACTTGTGAAGTTCTGCATTCCTAATTTCTTTATAAATAAGTTGTTTTATGTCCAGTTTTATCTCAGCCACCATTGGGGTGATATTTGTGATCCAATGTCCACTGTCTCCCTGTGCTGTTAATCACATAAGCCCTGGACCATTTTGCTGGCCAAAGACCAGACCACTTTTTATGATTCGGCACTGCGTCACTTTAACTGACAATTGCACGGTCCCAAACAAAATTGACATCCTTTTGTTCCCACAAATAGAGCTTTCTTTTGGTGGTATTTGATCACTCCTTTTTTTATTTTTTGCGCTATAAACAAAAAAAGTAACAATTTTGAAAAAAACATTTTTTTTTTACTTTTTGCTATAATAAATATCCCCCAGAAATGTATAAAAAAACATTTTTTCCTCAGTTTAGGCCGATACTTATTCTTCTACATATTTTTGGTAAAAAAAAATTAAAGGGACGTACCTGTATGCCCATTTAACTGCCCGTGCCATTCTGCTAACGTACATCGGCGTGCGCCGGTCGGGAAGTGGTTAAAAGGAATACATGAGTCCACTGCAGGGTGGTTTTGTGCTGTTTGGTGAATTGATCTGGGGTTAGTGTCCAAAAGGTAAGTAGGAGAATTAGAAGGGTGTTCTAAATAAATGTATTAATAACAGTTTGAAAAGGGTGGAACAATGGTGTTTACAATTTAGGCAGTGCAAAGCCTCAGGAGAGGAGAAGTTTGCAGTGAAAGGAATATATGCTCTATGAATTATTTTAAAATGAGTTGTTGTAAAGTTTATTTATGACCATCCTTCTTAATGTGTTTTAGCCCTTCATCAATTTGTGCATCAAATCGTCAATGGGGAAATCTGTGTACCAACTATTCAGATTTATGTTTACAACTGACTTGGATAATGCATTTTTCAGAGGCTGGTATAATGGTTATATAGAGCAATTGTAGTCTAGCAGTAACTGATCCAAGAAGTAAGATTTGTAAATATTGAAGAAGAGAAAGTGGAGGAATGATAAGTTCAAGAAAACCCATTTTGAAGGACTTTGGAGCTGCTGTGAAAAACGTGTATGACCTTTGTAAGTCATTTGTGTTGCCATAGAATGCTGCATATTTCCTGTTCTGTGGAGATGAAGGATTGCTGTGAACAATTATTTGTAATTATGTGTGGTATAGTATATTATTTTTCGTTTTTGAAGGCAAACTGCTCAGCTTGCGATGCAGTATGGCTGATAAATGCCAAGGAGGAACATTTCCTAACTCAATGTCCAAATTAGAATATTTTTATTAATGGTATAACCAGTCCATGTCATATTTGATTAAATAAGTTATAGACTCTAATACTGGGGTGTTAAGACACCCCTCACTCCTCAAGAGATAAAGTTTATATGTGGTAGTAGGTAGTCTCCCAATATGCCAACAAAAGTAGTTTAGATCCCCACGTTTTTCTCCCGTGAAGATTTGGACTAGTATTTAAATATACAGTTATACATGATTATGATGCAGCCCACACTTAATCTGGGCACCCATGTATTGAACAGTGTCCAGTTCAGCAGTAACCAGCTGCATTTTTATCTCTGTATAGTCCTCTCTGTTCAAAAGAAGCAGATCATTAGGCCAGCTTCTGTCGAACAGTCCTGCTGGAATACCAGCACTTGAGCAGCCACTGATCAGTGTATTCTGACAGAGAAGAAAGAAAGAAAGAACGAGGGTTGGGGGGCACATTTTAGGGAATGGGAGTGAGATGAGGAAGAGAAGGAGAAGGGAGGAGGGAACCATGTCAGGGGAGGTGGAGCTGTTAGGTCAGCAGACTATGGTACCAGACCTGAACCTGCAAGTAGTCATTAGAAAAATGGAACATGTGCCAGTGGAACCAACGGGCATTGTGTTCCTCTGTTTTGTCTATGAGGACAAATGTTCCATTCTTTGAATATCATCTACTCTGGCAATCCAGTTGGGTACAGTGGGTGGGGGGTGTTGCTTCCACATGCACAGATGCAGTCCTGGTTGCTTTCAACAGGTTTTTCAGTAGATATTTTGCAATATCTTTTACTGGACATTGGCATCAAGTTTTATAGAACTGCTGGTGGATTGTCAAAGATGAAAAAATTTGCAAACTGGTAGATAAGATGAAGAGCCTGTTGCTGGAAAGAAAGTGCAAATGACAGGGCATTTCTAAAAATGTGAATTGGCATACCAGTTTGGGTCCCGCATCTTCAGATCATTATATAAGTCTACCATATTATATATATATATATATATATATATATATATATATACAAGAAATAGTATTGCTTAAAGTAGAGAATAGTATTGCTTACAGGAGAGCCTCAATATTTTTAAAAATGTAATTAGTGTTACCTGTTGGAAAAGAGAATTCACAAAGGGACATGATGTGTATGCTATATTAGTCGTCAGTTAGTTGCTACATATGCCAATTTATTAAATACTATTAGAGGGCTCCCAGCGATTTGACTTTAAGTGCATGCTACACAAAAGTCAGCTTTCATAAGTATTAATAATTTCACTGCCTTTTTTATTCTCAAAGAGCAGTGCAATGCTGCAGCAAGATCTCAAGAGACAGCTTACTGATGATCATTACTGCAAAGTAACTCTAGAACCACAAAGGTCCAGCAGGATTAAGCTGATCCTGTTAAGGCAAAAAATATGCAGTTTTCCTATAATGTTTGTAAATAATTGAAAACATAATGGAAAGATAAAGGGTGTACAACAATCATATAATTTTAGAAGTAACTAAGACAGAAGATTGTAGCTTTAATGCACAAGGTTACAGGACATGAATGCTTATATGTACACATGCATGCAAGCGGTGGGTGAAAATATTCATGAGGGTTCCCTATGGATAATGAACATTGAATGGTTATATTATTATTCTTGATTCAGATCTCAGATATCATCCCCAAATTGGTAGTTTGAAAGTCACTAATGAAATAAAAACAATAAACAAAATCATTAGGACATTTTCATGACCTGCAGTGATCTTGAGCAAGATCAGTGACACGGAATTAATCTTTAATCACTCCTAATGTGCTCTTACATATTTAATGCACACTCTAGTTACTGGTCTTCCCAAAGGGAGTCCTCTATTCCTTTTATTGTTGCTCTTTAAGGCAAAGATATAACTTGTGCTTATGAGAAAACCAAATTATTTAATACATTGAACTTTCTTTTATACAGCACAATTAATGTAAGCATTTATCCGCTTTTGATTGTGCTTTTGGAATCACATAACATAAAATAAGCATGAAGGCTTTCATAAGTGCAAGATTTTGATTACAGAGCAGATGTTTCAGGTTCCTTGTCTTTTATGGAAAATGTAGCTACTGAAATAATATGATCCTGTTCTAATTACTAATTATTTCTGCTTTAGAAATGTCTAATACCCTTTCTAAGACTTTTCAAAATTATATATTTTTTTTCTTGGAAGTATAATACATTTAGTAAGACAGTGTAAAATGAGGTTTATTTTACTGTACATAAAAAGTAATATTTTGATTAACAGATACCAAAAAGTAATAACCTTGACATTTAATTGTTGTGGAATACTTTGTAAAAATCAGTATCCTAAAATGCTAAACTTATATTTGCTGTAAAGTTATTTTTACCAAAAGGTTATAATTGTATTTACCACTGATGTGCATAGCACAGCAATCTTTTACAAGTGTAGTGTCTAACTCTAGGTTCCCTTGATGTTGAATATTTTCCATTATGGGATATGAATGTACAAGCATGATCACAACTGTGAGTCCTTCCCTTTCTTTCCTGGTGAGCACCTAGCTCTCCAAAATCCTAGAAACCTTTTTGTTCCAAGGATGTCGCAGAGCTGCGTGCATACCAGAAAAGATAGCTGTATCCAACAAAAGTACTGTTTCTATGTTCCTGTTTCATAATGGAAAGAATCAAACATCATGTACCAGAATAATCTACTGTATATCAATTTCACCTTCATGAGGAATCTTCAATGGAAATCACCTTAGGCCAAAAGTTTAAGGCAGTTTCCTCAGTCTGGATACCACATTCCAAGTTTGCCTTACTTAATATTGCATGCCTTCTTTAGTAAAAATAAAAACATGTAAATTATAAAGAATAGTTTACCTTGTATCCTAGACATGTTGACAATCCATATTTGCAGAAAAGCACAACTTGAAACCACTAACTTCATTGGTATCCTGTAATATTGTTACTTTACAGTGGTGGGTGGACTATTTTGAATGCATTATATTCTCTAGTCTACTCCTATTTTTAGGTATGTTCATTATAGCAGCAGGATTAAAAGTAGTTGGAATTGATGTCTACTATTCGAACAGTTACCCATAAAATACATTCTTCCAAAATCA
The DNA here is from genome assembly GCF_037356315.1 of Lithobates pipiens. NCBI lineage: Eukaryota > Metazoa > Chordata > Amphibia > Anura > Ranidae > Lithobates > Lithobates pipiens. The sequence continues at coordinate 509,527,199 of NW_027507748.1, forward strand.
CACTAATAAAAAGTAAAACATTTAATGCACAGTTTTATAGCAAAAGTCACTCAGGTTTTTGTATTCATAAGCTCCATGCATGAGCATTTCATATGAAATATCACTCATTTCTATTTGTACGTTCAGCTTGAAAGCTTCTGCTCATTACTGCTCTATCCAAAATATTCTAGCAATTTGTAGAACAACGGGAACCATCAGATGTTATACGCACCTTTCTATAGCTATCACAGTCTGCTTAAACTAACAATGCAAATTGTTAAGAATCCTGCTGACATGTCTACCGTTATATTTGGGGAAAATCTGTCAGAACACTTACTTTTCAAAGACAAAAGATTGAAAATAAGAAGTGTGTTATCCTTTGATCTGATATTCCTGTTCAAATATATGTTATTTTAAAACACAACAAGTTTATTTTAAGTGGCAGATCAGGAAAACATATGCATTTTTTTTTTTCGTTTTGCCACTTTATGTATTTGCAATCCTTTATTTCTTTGAAGAGGATGTAAAAAAGAAAGAAGGGCAAAGTGAGCAAGCTAATTTAATGAAAACAGCCATAGAACATTGGCATTGTCTGTTCACTTGTCATTATGATGGAAAACTTTAAGTGCACCTTTCTCCCTTACGATCCAAAGGGGGACTCTAATGAGTATGAGTAACAAATTCATTTCCATGCCTGTCTTTGTAAAGAGCATTTGTGATACAGCACTGACACTAGAAAGAAAATATACATAGCTTTCTGCAACGCATTTCCTATACAAAGTACTAAAATATAACAGAGAATACATGTTATCCAAAGTAACTGCTTTAAACCAAACAAGATTTCTTACTGACTTCATGCAAACAATACACCTTCAGTATTTGCTATAAACATATGTGTAGATAAGGTAGCCCATGCAAGAATTTGCTGAAAGGTATAAGCTTCATGCCTACATTGTAAACCTTCATTTTGCTCATATAGATTAGTGAGTTACACTACCACAGGATAGTGCTGTGGTTGTATGAGTGGTGGTACAGGCTGCCACATCCTAGTACTTAGAATATATACATTTGAGAAGAATTATGGACTTTACAGGCACCAGTAATAAAAACAAAACTTTTATTAATAAAAAATTACATGTATTGCCATACAAATTCATAAGATTAATACAGACATTTTTATCAGTTATAAAATTAGAGTTAACAAACATATTTCTTGATTTCTTGATGCGAAGAGAGTCAACATTTTTTTAAACAGTGTTAAATACAGACATCTATTCTTTGTTTCCAATACTTCACACATACACTGTAAAAGTCAGTGGGTACTTTAAATTAAAGTGAGCATAATCTTGTAATAAAATATCTAAATAAATAAATGCTTATGCATGCTGATGTCTGTAGAGCAGAACTCTGTTTTTTTTTTTAAATCCAAGCTTTATGAAGGATGTTCAGTATTCATTAGTTTTGTAAGTATCAGATTCTGGCAACTACCATCACACTCTGTTTTCCCCAGTCAACACCTCTATCATTGCAGGGTGGGAATCAGAGAGTGTAATGGGGAACCAAACATCCAGCACATTCAGAGATGTGCCAGATGCTTAAGATCTTTCAGCAAGTTTAGAGTCTGGCAGTACAAGCACATGGGTATCCTTCCTTGCAGGGAGCTGCTTATTTGATTTCTTTAAATATTAACACAGCCATCTTAAAATAGGTATACATGCCACTCTTGTTTGTGCATTCTGTTTTACAATTCTATGATAATAATTATATATAATAAATTGGGCAAAGGGAATGCAGAAAACAAAAAAAAACATGTTGTTTAAATGTGTAGGCCATTTTTGTTTATTTAGCAAAAAAAAAAAAAAAAAACACAGTGGATAACCTGCCTGGTGGTATTCCTGAGTCTGGCTCGGGGTGGAATTTTAGTACCACGAGCGGTAACCCAGAGCCAGACTCGGAATTGCATTGCAGGATACAGGGAGAGTTACCTTGTCCACTGGATCCTGCAATGTCCTCCCCGCTGTGTGTGCGAGCCGTCCTCCGCTCGATTCACACAGTGCCCGAGTGCCGCCGAGCTCTGTTCCCTGTGACGTTATGACTCACGGGATTGGAGATCGGCGCCAAATTCAAAAAAGTAAAAACACACAATACATATACAGTACTGTAATCTTACAGATTACAGTACTGTATAAAAAAAATACACACCCCCTTTGTCTCTAGTGATCTGTCCAGTGCCCTGCATGCACTTTTATATTATAAATACTTTTTTTTTCTGCGTGGAATTTGGAGATTGTCCATAGCAACCAAAAAGTGTCCCTTTATGTCAAAAGTGATTTTAGACCAGCTTGAAAACAGCAATAATAAATTTGAATCACTTGCAGAATTGAGCAATAGTGATTTCTGGGGAGATTCGTCATCAAACACTAAATCTAATGACAGCGACAATTCTGCAAATGAGCAAATTTCAGTGTTTTTGGATTTGATTACATTATTGAATAATTTTTATTATCATTTGTTATCATTATGTATAGTTATTTATTATATTATAAACTTTATCATACCCGGGATGTCTACTAGACTCTGGTTTGAACAGATTTAAGAGAGTTATTACTAAGAATTGCAGGCCTACAATATAAAACACCAAATTTCCATGCAAAATAATTGTACCGCTTTCAGCACCTAAAATCAGAAATAATCGTACCGCCAGGGAGGTTAATAAATACCACCAAAAGAAAGCTCTGTCTGCCTCTAAAAAAAAGATAAACATTTCATTTGGGGACAGTGTTTCATGACTGAGTATTTGTCATTCAAAGTGTGACCTGTGGACTGGGCAGGAAGATGGTGAAAGCATCCGCCGGTATTGAGGTGGTGAAATAGGGGTTGTTCTGTTCAGTGTCCTGCATGCTGTTTTACATTATAAAAACTGCTCTTTATGCCTGGAAACTGGAGATTGTCCACAGCAACCAAAACTGTCCCTTTACATCAAAAATGGTTTTAGACCAGCTAGAAAACAGTGATAATAGATTAGAATCACTCGCAGAATTGAGCGATAGTGATTTGTGGGGAGATCCATCATCAAATACTGAAAAGTAATGACAGCGACAATTCTGCAACTGAGCAAATTTCAGTGTTTTTGATTTGATTACATTATTGAATATTTTTTATTATTGTTATATTATTATTTGGTATAATTATTTATAGTTATTTATTATATTATAATTTATGATTTAATTTTTCAAACTTTATCATACCCGGGATGTCTGCTAGACTCTGGTTTGGACAGATTTAAGTGAGTTATTCCTAAGAATTACAGGCCTACAATATAAAATGCCAATTTTCCATGCAAAATAATTGTACCACTTTCAGCACTTAAAATCTGAAATAATCCTATCACCAGGGAGGTTAAAAGTGTAAACTTTCCCATTAAAATACCGTATACAGTATAATATTTTTCTGGCCAACAAGAAACATAAAACTTTCATTTCTTGTAGGCCTCACTAAGAGCAGCTTATCAAGAGCTACTGGCAGGCAGGAGCATCTTTGTTGCCAAAAGTTGGAAGTGAAAGTGTTACTGCCATATTTCATGTATAAATAAAATAATAGTAAGCATTATTTAAAATTTGGTAGCTCATGAAAATTTGCATATTTATGTTGTCATTTTTTTTTTCTTCTAACTAAAAAGTAATTTGGACTTTGTCCAAGCTGTCTGACTTTTCATATGTCATTACATTCATAAATTAAGGGAAGAAAAATTATCATTAAGTATCCTTGGTTGTACATGATGAGTTCTATCCTACTCATTAGGAAAAGCACACATAGGCAGGTTTCAGTGGGATATTTCTACTGATTAATTTCAATAAAATCAACTCACTGACACATTGATTTTTATTATGTTTTGTTTGCTTTTCTGTGCTTTCCAATATTATGTGTGTTTAATTTCAATTATCTGACCTTTTCAAATTCCAATATAATTATATGTCTTATAATCCATTATCTCCTCTCTTAATCTTTTGTGTGGTATAATAACAATGCCAAAGATTACCTTTAATTAATATATTTTAAAGTGGCATTTTGGAGCATGTATGATTTTAAAATCAGAAAAAAAAAACTGAAATAACATTTGTTTAGATAAAAGACTTTTACTACCAGATGGCATTAAGAAATACAAAGACTTCTGTAGGCAGAACACACATTTTCTTTATATTTCCGTCACTCACGACAAAGTACACACAGGTAGATGATGATCTGTGTAGATTTGGTTGCTTGTTCTTTGCTACTTGCACACTTTTACTGAATAAGCCCGATGGTCTTTAAATACAGTATTTCTGCTACAAAATAACACTGCATTGCACCTGCTATATATCACTATCACTGATAGGCAGGGATGAGCTTTGAGTCCAGGTCTATTATAGCTTTAAGGCAAGCTATGCATGAACACAGTTTGTGGACCCACCAAACTTAATTGGAAGCATTATCCATAATGCCTGGCCTTTTAAATTAGGTCCATTGATTTTAAAGGGCCAATAAACGGGCTTTGGGATAATCCAGTCCTCTCACTATGAAAAGGGTGGGTTCCCTGCATATTGACATTTTACTTTAGCTGTGATAGGGAAAGCATGGGAAAAGCTGCAGAGAATTATAAAATGCATAGGGAGAGATTAGTGTGTTTGCTTGTAGGCACTAGTTGGTCCATTAAAGTAGATCTAAACCCTTACTAAATGTTCTGTAGGCAGCCAAAAGCAGCATATCTTGCAGAATTTGAGGGTTGAGAGAGGTAAGGGTTTTTACCATGTTTCATCATTTGTTACATCTTAAAGCTGCTGATGCTCATTACAGTCTGTCTGCCCCTGTCTACATGCACTGCAATGATAACACGCTGCATGTGTTTTTCCACATAGAAGCTCAGTGTTTCTGGCTGCTATTGTTTTATTGCACAGACATGTTTTTCACATTGTGACAACAATGAAACCTGTCTGAGCAAAGTGCATAAAGCTTATGGTTTCCTTTAAGAGAGCCAGTGATATAGTGATTTACAGAGAGGAAATTATGGGAGACAGGGGCACAGTTTCATCACTCAGTACCACAACATGTCCAAACAAGGACCTTTCTATGATTATAACCAGCAGTTTTTTTCATAATGTAAAAATCTGTAATGAATAAAAAGACTTTCCAAGTGATATTATTATTTTAACGTTTATATGAAATTTTTGTGATTCCGTTTACATCTATTTTGACATGTTCTTTGAACTGCAGTGCTGGAGTACATTCTTTTATGTGCTCTGCCTGTATTCGCAGGTCTTTATGCCAATAATCATTTTAAGGACCAATATTAGTCTGCAAACTGATTGATAGCTAACTGTCCATGAGGGTATGATGGGGTACCTAGGCATCTTCCAGAGGCCTAGGAGCTGAAATGGGAGCAAATGTAAAGTCAACAGTGCTACCAGGCTTCCATAAAGATGTTGGACAAGGAGGTGATTTGGAGATTCTTTTCTTTCACTCCAAAGGCCCACACTACAAAGATCTATGGAGTAGCCCTAAGGATAGCAATGACCTGTAATTCTGCAAAAACTCCTTATAAACAATTTTCATTGCTATGGTGGGATTAGTGGAAGATGATTAGAGGAAGCACATTAGCACTAGAAGCACTTGTGGGAAGATGGCTGCTCTGCACCTGGAGGAATGGATGAGGAAATAGCCTGAATCCCGAGTCATGGCCACCAGTGTGGAGATGGAGTGTGCTTAGGATGGATGGGAGCTGCTATCACTAGTATGCAGTTCTCTATTGATCACTAATTGACTCATGTCACATGAATTGATCTACTTAATTAACTGCTAAAGAGCTTCTTTGCACAATTTACCCATTTACTTCCTTGTTGAGGAGCATGAATTGGGTCCCACTTCCAGAGTGCTGAGCAGCACATCACGGTAGAGGTGAAAAGTGTGTATTGTATGCATTGTGGCATTTTCATGAAGATACCCTTATTTGCACTTTATTACCTCTCCCAAAGGGGTCTACAAATAAAGTGTGAGAATAAAGGGCAAGACTGCTACAACATACAATAGCATCTTAGCTTTCAAATCACAGTATCTTGTGAAATATGTTATGCAGGCAAGTGTAACTAACACATTGGGGTTGATTTACTAAAGGCAAATCCACTTTGCACTACAAGTGCACTGTGAGGGGAATTGGAAGTGCACTTGGAAGTGCAGTCGCTGTAGATCGCTGTAGATCTGAGGGGAAGCTCTGAAATGAGGTGAAGCTTTGCTGATTTTATCATCCAATCATGTGGAAGCTAAAATGCTGTTTTATTTTTCCTTGCATGTCCTTGTCAGATCTACAGTGACTTTACTTCCAAGTGCACTTTCCGTGCACTTTCAAGTGCACTTGCAGTGCAAAGTGGATTTGCCTTTAGTAAATAACCCCCATTGTATTTGCTTCCCAAAAACTTTTGAATTCATCTTCTTCAGTTTCTCTTTAATTTAAATAGCACTGAAAATTACAATATCTAAATAATTTTAAATTAAAAAATAAGAACATGTCAATGACATTATCCTAGAAATATTAAATACAAACTCCCAGATGGTCATTTCACCCAGCAGAATATAGTAATTAAGGAATAATACTGTCAAGTGCTACAACCTTCCAAAGTTAATTTCTCATACAAGATAAGTTGGACAAACACAACTAAATTAGATTATCATATTTAATTATTTATCCGATGTTAGAATTTAAATAATTTGATTTTATTTCCCATTATGGGCTATCAATTAAGTAGTTGGGAAGCATGCAGTTTTAGTTGAAATGTTACTGTGTTACTGTGTTATGTACTGTACATAGAATATTGTAAACAATAAAATAAATGCCTTTAATATTTGGTAATATTGAAATAAATAAATAAATTTTAAAACTTTAGGGATTTGTTCAAATAATTGTGATTTGAGTATTTTATTTTAAACCATGGATAACAATGTTTATGGAAACAGGAAAATGTATAACCAAAGCAGGACTCTGGCCTTTATGGTAAATTTTGGACCTTGTTAACTGCAAGAGATTGGCAGATCTGAAAGTGTGTACTGAGCTTTACAGTTAAGATTTAACCACTTCATTACTGGGTAGTTTTACCCCCTTCCTATCCAGGCAAAGTTTCAGCTTTCAGCATTGTCGCATCTTGAATGACAATTGCACAGTCATTATAGTGTATTATAAAATTTAGCAAACAGGTAATTTTTCTCCTTTCTCCGTCATCACAGATTTGGTCCAGGTGTTGCATCATCACGACCACGGATTCGGGATCTGCCTAGATCCCTGGACCTATACCCAGCTCAGGCTTTCAGCGAGCCACTGAGATCCTGAGTCAGCTGCTCCTGCCCCCCTCCACAGCTCATCACTCCAGGTAGTGAGAAGAGGGCACAGCAGAGAGCTGTGACTGACAGACAGCAGCTTTCTGTTTGGAGATCCCTGAGAATCAAGTGATTGACTGTGTTTGATCACTTGGTTCTCAGTGTAGAGGCTTCCGAGAGACAGATGCAGCATCAGGGCGATTCTGCATCCACCTAGGTAAGTATGCTGTAAATATGCAATAACCCTGATTCCCATACTTCTCTTCTAAGTAATGCATCCTTATTCAACCCTCCAGGGGCATTCCCCCTTCTATCAGCATATTTCACGATTTGCTTTTGAAAGATTTGGATAGATTGCCCATCATTAAACCTAAGCTGGATCATAGACTTGAGAATAGTGTCAAACGATTGTGTGAAAACAGAAATTTGGTAATGCACCCTGATGATAAGATGGAGATGAACATGATTCTGTTGGATTCAGACACATATACCCTTTAAGAAGAAATCTTACATCTAAATATAAAAAAAATGACTACTGATTACTAAGGCCTACAGTGCCTTGCAAAAGTATTTATCCCCTTGGCTTTTTATCTATTTTGTTACATTACAGATAATACGCATGTGCATATGTTTTCACGCCCTTTGTTATAAAGCCCATAAAAAGCTCTGGTGCAACCAATTACCTGCAGAAGTCACATAATTAGTGAAATGATGTCCACCTGTGTGCAATCTAAGGGTCACATGATCTGTCATTACATATACACACCTTTTGAAAGGCCCCAGAGGCTGCAACACCTAAGCAAGAGGCATCACTAACCAAACACTGTCATGAAGACCAAGGAACTCTCCAAACAAGTAAGGGACAATGCTTTTGAAAAGTACAAGTCAGGGTTAGGTTATAAAAGAAATATCCAGATCTTTGACGATCCCTAGGAGTACCATAAAATCTATCATAACCAAATGGAAAGGACATGACACAACAGCAAGCCTGCCAAGAGATGGCCACACACCAAAACTCACGGACCAGGCAAGGAGGGCATTTATCAGACAGGCAGCACAGAGACCTAAGGTAACCATGGAGGAGATGCAGAGTTCCACAACAGTGACTGGAGTATCTGTATATAGGACTGAAATAAGCCTTACTCTCCATAGAGTTTGGCTTTATGGCAGAGAAAGCCAATACTTTCAGCAAAAAATAAAATGGCACATTCTGAGATTGCGAAAAGGCATGTGGGAGACTCCCAAAATGTATGGAGGAAGGTGCTCTGGTCTGATGAGATTAAAAATGATCTATCTACTGGCCTGTAGAAGGAGCTGCATGTTTTGAACATGTAGCCTAGTTTCCTATCCATCCTACACCAAGGTCCACCCACCAGGTGATGTAATTTCCCTCTGTGCGGTCCACGGCAGGCAGCCAGTATCCCCTTCACTTCCTGCTTTGGAATCAGCATCCTGTACAGGCACAAACATGGCTGAATGCTGGGAAACCAAATTGCTGGCACCCTTCGAGGAAGACCTCCAATATGAATGATATGCATTTGATGTCTTCTCTTTTCTAAGTACATTACATTTGCACCAAAAAAAAATATTAAAAGAATAATTATGTACATTGATTTTTTGATTTTTAATAAATTTGCAAACTCCAAACTCCATTCACATTGTCATTATGGGGTATAGTTTGTAGATGGTTCATGGTTCCATGGACAACAGTTCATTTAATGTATTCATTATATTCCAAATATTTATGATCTTCAGTCTCTTCCAAAAGCTTTTGATTAATTACTTTCACATACTTCTCCATCCTAATGTGGCATTTCAAGTATGCTCAATCCTTTCCTTGATGGCCTACCCAGGTTTTTTGTTTTTTTAGTCAATAAAATATTTTTATTGTAAAGTTGAAAATATGGCAAGTGTACAATCATAATAACATTTGCACATAGTAGCATCAGTGCATATGGTTTAGACATAGTAAATAGTAATTATAACAGTAGATGAGTATATTACATCGGTGGAACTCTTTCTATTGTCAATTCCCCCAGCCAGGGGTGAACTCTCATCTGATCTAGACTGTAAAAACCATGTGTAAATTTCCATTTTTAACTAAAGAATTGCTTTAACATGATCAGGCGATCATGTTCCTGTATCTGTCATTAACATGTGTTCTCAGTACGTGAGAATCGTATGTAAAATTCAGTTAATGAGTAAGAAAATAAAGACCCAAGAGAGGGTAGTATAGGAGAGAAAAAGTCAGGAAAAATTCAGTATGAAAGAATGTAGCTTGTCAAGGTCCAAGGTTACCTATATTTATTTCTATTTCTCTGTCGGGGACTCATGTGTTTCGGAATATTTGAATATGATCCAAGTTTGCCAAGTTTTGTTAAAGATTTTGATAATTGTGTGAGCTGTTGCCCTTATCTCTTACATTTTATAGAGAATGTAAGCTTCTTCCAACCATTCCCTAATTGTGGGAGTGGTGGCATTTCTCCAATGTCTGGGGATCACTGCCTTTGTGGCTGTGAGTAAACATCTGGTGAGTGATCACTTTTATTTTTTCAGGGAACAATTGGTGGTGTGCAATAGGCAGCATGTGGCGTGAATCTTCATTTCTATTATGAGTTTTATCGCGTCGCAGATCTGTCTCCAAAATGGCTGTATTAGGTTACATTCCGACCATGTGTGTTGTAAGGTGCCTTTTTCTTACTGTAGCAAATCATTTCACATCACTTTTGCCTGGAAACTTGAGATTGTCCATGGCAACCAAAAAGTGTCCCTTAAGTCAAAAGTGATTTCACTGATAGTAAAATATAACATTTGCAGAATTGAGCTATAGTGAATCGTGGGGAAAATCATTTTATTATTATTATATTATTATTTTTTAGAATTATTTATAGTTATTTATTATATTATAATTGATGATTTTGTGTTTCAAACTTTATCATACCCAGGATGTCTACTAGATTCTTGTTTGGACAGATTTAAGTGAGTTATTTCTAAGAATTATAGGCCTACAATATAAAACAGCAAATTGCTATGCAAAACAATGTACCACTTTGAGATTCAAAAATCTGACATAATCTTACTCCTGGGGTGGTTACTAGCCACTATGTTTGTTGGTAACAGTGTTTCTTTAAGTGCTTTCGCAAAGGGGTTTTCCAGTTTTGTCCCCATGTTCATGTTTTCGAAAGGAGGATCTTCTGTGCCTTAAAATTTTGTGTAAATTGAAATTTCTTTTGCAGTTCGAGAAAAGCCGTGGCGTAAGTTCTTTCTCTGTCTTTCTCTTCCTTGCAGCCCCCATCCTAATGAATTTCCCGCGTATCATGCATTTATGAGCTGCCTAAACTGTTAGTGGAGACAGCTCATTTTTGTGTCATTTTCGGTAAATTATCTTTTTATATCTCCCATTATTTTGTCTATGTCTGATGTAACTGTGAGTAGGGATGGATTTAATCTCCAATTGGTGGCCCTGTTCTGTTTGTTAGGTGTTTATAGTGTCAGCGAAATGGGGGCATGGTCCGAAAAGGTTTTAATGCCTATTCTAGCTGCTTGTAAGAGAGGTAAATCCCTTTGAGAGAGGAAAATGTAGTTGTGCAAGTACATTTGTTGTGCAAGGCTGAGAAATATGTGAAATATCTGCCTGAAGGGTTCACCAGGTGCCACGTGTCCACCAATGTAAGGGAGGTTAAAAGCAATTTAATTTTGCACAATTTGTTATATGGTAAACTAGATTTGCAGTCTGATGTGTCTTGTAGAGGGTTCAATGCCATGTTAAAGTCTCCACCCAATACAATGCATTCAGTGGCAAAGCTCTTCAGCTCGTCAACTACATGTTGGCATAATGGGGAAAGTATACGTTCGCCAGCGTAATTGGAATCCCCGCCCAGTGTCCCTTAAGGAATATGTATCTCCCTTCTGTGTCTGCCTGTTGTTGAGAAACAACAATGTCTTTATGGAGTAGGATGGAGACTCCTTTTGACTTAGATGTAGAGTTTGTGGCATGATAAGCGTGTGGGTAGTGTTTATCTTGCAATTTTGGCACAGTATCTGTTTTGAAGTGTGTCTCTTGGAGAAATACCACGGCTGGTTTTGTTTTGTGCAGTTCTCTGAGTATCGAGATTTGTTTCTCTGGTGTGTTTAGGCCCCTGACATTATGAGAAATCACAAAAGGGTATTTATCAATCAACAAATAGGACATGGTAAAATCAGCTATAAATCTATTTTACTAGGGTGTGCAGAGTAAACAAGGAGAAAAAAAAGATATACTAGTTTCTCTCAGAGAGAGTGTCACGCAGAGTGTATGGAATACATCTCCTGATGTCATACTAAAGGAGAAAAAAGCCTGAGTTTGTTTTTGGCTACTCACCAATCAAAAACCACTATTGGGAGCAGTGGGAGGTTGTTACCACAGGGATGGCTATAGTGTAACTAGCAAGACCTGTCGGCTTGTGTGAAGCTGTAATAATTGAAATTGTTCATGCACCCCTTCCAGCCATTGAGGTGGTTGCTTGAGTACAGCATAGAGGTATATTTATAACAATCAACAGTAGGGCGCTATGTGCCCTGATCCACCAGGTGCCCGGCAGATCCAGGAGGGCCAGGGCACACACCATCCTGGTAAAACTTTTGTGTAACTTAAGAAACCTTAAACTGTATAATATAACTGTAAACTTGTTTGAACTTAGTATCTACCAGCTGCATCAGTTTAGATGAGCCGGGGATATAGTCGCCCCAAAGGCATATCTGTTGGCCTTGCACCCGGTATCACCCAGTGTGGTCTAGTGGTGTCGCCCCCCGAGCCAGATGAGGAACTCCCCCATCCAACCCAGGCATAACAAACCATGCAATTGAACATTAAACATTAAATGTTCCCCCTTGGGTCAAACATCAAGCATCTCGGCATATAAAAGAGAGATGTAAATATATTGACATGCTCATGTGCAACCACATTTGGAATGGAAACCTGGTTACACAGTGAGGGTGCTCCTAGCCCAATGGCCAGTAACCCCTTTCCCCCACATTCAACCATCATTCAAGATACTGTATGTTACCAATATCAAGGTACCGCGTGTTCAAAGTTTGACCAACTTGCGAAATTAGAGTCCTCTTCGGAGTGGTACATGTCATTTTTAATGTGACCCCTAGATGGTGTCCCAGGATGAGCGTTTCTGTGAGGAAAAAATAATTATCACATGTATATGACACATCTGTAATTAGCATGGTATCTCAAGAGGATAATATGGCCATGTAGACTTTAGGAGAAACATTGGTGATGGGGTAGAGGGATCTGCTGTCAAGCTCAAAGAAAAGTCAGTGGCTATGTGTCCTTCCCAGCATGGGGTAGCTCTGGAGAGCAGAGAATAATGTAGGCCATATCACTAGCAATGTGTATTTTGTCTTAGTGGCCTTTAGGGGAGCATAAATGGATATGGATCAATAGACAATCCTGATTCCTGCTTCTGTTGTGGGGAACAGCTTGGTGACAGGAATGCTGTAAGTCCAGGACCCTTGTCCACATAAAGGATGGATGTCTTCATTATGGTGGAGGATTGCATGTGTTGGTCTCCTGTGAATGAAACAAAGTTCCTCAGTCTGATGTTCCAGACTTTGTCACTAGAATGCAGCCAAGTATAGCCAAACCTTATACAAGCTGCATTGAGGCATATAAAAATGGAGTTCTGTGAAAGATCTGCTGCCAAGAATGTAGAATTAAGTGACATAAGCCCAGAACAGGCAAGGGAGAAGGGAATGAGGGGGGGGGGGAGTCAGGCATCAGTTTCTTGTGGAATAAAAAGGTGCGATGGAAATATTGGGAACCATACTTCATGGTGAGGGCAGGATCGTATGAGCTGAGATGTGATATTCAGTTGTCTGTCTTACGATCCACAAAAAGTGATATCATACATTAAAGAGAAGCTGTGTGCAGCAGTAAGGTGCTGTTCTGAGGTCTGGAACCTTTAGAGGAGTAGGGTGATTTGACAAATCCAGTGCCTGGGTATTTATTAAGCATTGATTTATTGGTGGAGGGAGGTTTGGAGGGTGATGATAGTGGGGTGTGTGGGGGAGATACCCCCTGCGGTGGGACTCGGAATTGCAATTGTTCATAAAAAGCTGGGATGTCTTCTGTCATCCTAAGGTAATGTTGTTTGGCCATGAATGTGGCATTTAAGTCAAAAGGAGAATGCCAGCAGTTAGGGATGCCTTTTTCTCTCAGGGTGGCTAACATAGGCCACATGGCTTGCCTGTTCTGTAGGGTAATGTGAGAGAGATCCTGAAACAGGGAAATATTATGCTCATTAAAGAGGATCTGGTCATTCTTCCTGGCTTTGTTCAGGATGTCCTCTTTCAATGGGAAGCTCTGTATGCAACATATAGTATCCCTGGGGGAAGCCGTGTCTATGGGACAAGGATTGAGCGCCCTATGAGCCCTCACAAAATCAATATCAGTGTCCTTGGGGTGTTCAAGCAATTCATTAAATACTGCCTGGATGGACTGTTTGATTTGATTGGGTTCTATCTTCTCTGGTATCCCTTTCGTCCTAATATTCTGTCTCCTTCCCCTGTTGTACAGATCCTCCAGGTGTCTGTGTTAATGGTGAGGAGACTGTGCTTTCCAGTCTTTCAACAGCCCTGTCACATTTGGCTTCTGCCCTCTCTGTATGTGTGAGTTGGTCAGATAGGGCTAAAAGGTCCGCTTTTGGGTTGGTGATGGCTGATGAGAAAGTATTTTTAATGTCAGCTGTGATTTTAGTCATCTCTGACAGCTGAAATGGGTGGTCTGTGCACTTCGGATCCCTTATTGTGTCTTTGAAGGCCAACAGGGAGTCTTCACTCTGTCCTGCCTCATGTTCCTGCAGCCCCATCTGTATGCTGCGGGATTCGGGAGTGGAGTGTGAGCGATGCTGCTGTTGAGGGCCAGATTTCCGTTTCTCTAGCTATTCGTCATTTGCGTTTCCCCCAAGTAAATGTTATACATTTTTGTTGTATTATTCTAAGGAAATAGGCCAGGGTGTGTGGAAGAACTCTAAAAAGGTACAGGAAGTATGGCCATCTTTATTATATTTATTTTCTCAACCCATGAAGTCGGTATAGATGACCATTTTAAAAGCAAGTTTGGAGTTCATTTTAGTAAAGAAGGATAGGTGGCGGAAAACAAATCCCAGTGGCTGGCAGTGAGCTGGATATCCAAATAAGAAATGCAATGTGTAGCCCATTTAAAGGGTAATGATTCTTGTACAATACATTTTTCTGCAGTGATTAACAAGATGTTCAGTGTTGTAGATTTTTTAGTATTAACCGTAAGGCCTGAGATGATAAAATAGTTTTTTAGTATATTCATAATGTTAGGAGCTGAAATTTGAGGTGAAGATAAAAATAGAAGAATGTCAACCACAAATAAACATATCTTGTGGTGACAACCTCCCATTTCTATGCCTGTTATAGAAGGTTCAATTCTTTGTGCTAAAGGCTCAATAAACAAAGCAAATAACAAAGGTGAGAGCCAGCATCCTTGACGTTTGCCCCTTTCTATGTTGAATGTTTCAGATTTGTAACCTTCTCACCTGCTGCTAATGTATGCTTTAAGTGTTGAGATCCATTGTAAGAAATGGGGGGGGCAAATCCCCATTTACTAAGAGTATAGTGCATATAGGACCATGAAATTTAATTAAATGCCTTTTTTATATTTAATGAGAGGAAACAGGCTGGGATACGTAATATTGCAGCATGTGATAGAAGGGTGGCACATCTAATATTATCGCTTGCTTGTCAGATAGGGATAAATCTTGCTTGGTCTTTTTGTATAATTTTACCATTGAATGTATTAGGTCTAGTAGCAAGGATTTTGGCTAATATTTTAATATGTACATTTAGTAAAGAGATAGGACGATAGTTTGAACAGATGCTATTGTTCGATTTTGGGAAGCATACACATAATTGCTGTTAATGTTTCCTGTCTAAATGATTGACCTGATAGTATAGAGTTGAAGACATTATTTAAGGTAGGTGATAATGTTTCAATATATGGACGATAATATAGTACAGAGAATCCATCAGGGCCATGTCTTTTGTTTATTTTCAGTGTTTTGATAGCGCTGGACATCTCTTCAATCGATACAAGTTTCTATAATAGCTCTAACTGTGTTGTGGATAAGTGGGGGGGGGGGGGGGGAATGTGGGAAAATAACTCATCTGCTTTGGATGTATCCAGCTCAGTACCAGAAGAATATAAAGTGTTTAAATGTGCTTTAAACTTTTGAAGTATTTTCCTTGGGTTATTGGAGTATACATCTTCAGATATTTTGAGGCAAATGAGTTTAGTGGGAGAGTTGTGAGATTTTAGCGTGCAAGCTAATAGAGTTTCTGGTTTATTAGCTTTCATATAAAAATTGTGGCTTGATCGATTGATAGTTGTATCTGCTGATTCTGTGAGAAACAGGTCAAATTCAAGTTTAGCCTTATCCAACTGCAATTTTAACAAAAGGGAAGGATTGAATTGAAATGCTATGTAGCAAGTGTTAAAGTTTGTTTCTAATTTGTTATATAAAGCTCTATGTTCTCAATTAAATAGAGCTGCTTGTCTCATGCATATACCACAAAGATTGTATACTTTTTATGACCTTCACAATCCCATTGGCCTAATCTAATAATTTGTTTGTTTTGAACCCAAAATTTACAAGATGATTAAAGAACAAGAAGCCCATTTTACATACTGATAGATCTGTTTATTACAGAATGATATCTTGGGTGTTTATCATTATTGTGTGACCTTGACAATGATGATAATACTGCACTTAGCTGCATCTTTTCTGTTTGATTTAATCCAATGTATTCAGCCCTCCCAAAAAATATAGAAATCAGACTGCAAATAATACTGCACTTAGCTCTACCTTCCCTGTTTCTTTTTTCTTTATTATTTTCTTGGAGACATCACTTATCTCTAGAGGAGCAGCAGCAAGCAGCAGATTCAAGATTGAGAGCCATCCCTGCATGCGCCTGACTATTGATTATCTAATAGTCCATAGAAACACTCTATAGTTTGAACACTTGTAACCTGTTGTCTGTGCACTGATGATGGCTGTGTGTGATCTCATACATACATTTTTTTTCCTGTTTTGAATACAATGGTGGTTTCAAACCATTCACTTTTATGTTTTAAAAATTAACTTTTTAATAAGATATAAAGATTGTATTTTGATTTAGTTGATACCATGAAAGTCCCATCAACCACTTGCTGTCTGCCCACTGTGCATTTACTGCGAGTGGCCAGCACGGGCAGGCTGGATCATGTACATGTACAGAATGTAATCCAGCCTGTTCTGAGTTAGGGCGGGCACAGCGGGTTGTGGATCCCCGTACTCAGCTTCTGAAGGATGTCAACAAACATTTTCTCATGTACCTGAGAGAAGGTGGAATGGTAAAGTGAGTAAAATGGTAACAATAAAGGGAACCCCGGTGTGTTTACTTTTACAGTGGCAATTAAAACTATAGCCCATATGAGCAAATACCATGGATGTAGGAAGGAAATAATAGGGGAGAAGAGAAAAAGAACAAAGGCTATGAAAAGGTAAATGAGGATATTCTCGCCATCTTTCTCACTGTCTTGCAAGTTCTTTAGGTATGTCAGTAATTGTTCTCCAGAAATGTAACATATCCAAGGGCCCCGTGTGTTTTTTTTTCAAATAGGGGAATCTTATCTTGTAAAGTGGCCAACATTTTCTTATGTATCATTATCCATCATAACCTTGTATGTATCATTGGAAATGGGATGGACAGGGACCTCAATGACTGCAGCTATCTCTACCCAGGCAGCCAAAAATATAAAGAAGATTTGTTTATTGGAGTGTTTTGGGACATCTGCCAATGGTTGGCCTAGTAGGGCTTGACATGGGGACTTTTTCAGGTTAGTCTGGGTCAGAGAATATAAAATTATAAACTTGAATACAAAATCTCTTGACCTGTGGGCATGTTTACCAAATATGGGGTCTGTGCAATCCTGTCCACATCCCTTAAAGCACTTGGTGGAGAAGCAGATGGCATTATTCTAACCATCTACCAATGTAACAGCACTTTATAGTTTGCTTCAATTGTGGAGATATTTATAAAAGATTTGGAGACCTTTTGATCTGGGTTGTGCTATTCTACTGATTGTGTCAAATCTAGGTCCTCATCCAAATTCCCCTCCCACTTCACCATATAGGGTAGTTTGTCTACATCAGCCTGTTTTCATCTTACATTTACTCTTATTCAAAAACTATAGGCAAAGGAGATATTTTGCGATTTGGCACTGTGTCACTTTAACTGACATGGCTCCCAAACAAAATTGATGTCTGTTTTTTCCCACAAGGAGAGTTTTCTTTTGGTGGTATTTGATCACCTCTGCTGTGTTTATTTTTTGTGCTATAAACAAAAAAATAGGGACAATTTTGAAAAAAATAATTATTTTCCTCAGTTTAGGCCAATACGTATTCTTATACATAATTTTGGTAAAAAAAATAAATCACAATAAGTTATTGATTAGTTGGTGCAAAAGTTATTGCGTCTACAAAATAGGGGATAGTTTTATTGCTTTTTTATTGATAATTTTTTTTTACCAGTAATGGCGGTGATCAGCAATTTTTATCATGACTGCGACATTATGGCGGACAATTTTGACACATTTTTGGGACCATTGGCGTTAAAACAGCTAAAAAATTACATTGATTACTGTAAAAATGTCACTGGCAGTGAAGGGGTTAACCACTAGGGGGCAGGGAGGGGTTAAGTGTGTCCTGGGGGAGTGTTTATAACTGTCTGGGGGATGGGCTAGCAGTGACACAACATTCATTGCTTTAACCGATGACAGGGAGCAGACGATCAGTGTCCTATCACTAGGCAGAACATGGAGATGCTGTTTACATTGGAATGTCCCTGTTCTTCAGCTCCATGACACAATTGCAGGCATCCCCGCGGCTATTGAGTCCATGGGTCCCACGGCATGGTCACGGAGCTTGCGGCAGGTGCGCGCGTGCACAGTGGGAAATTCAAATTAATGTACAGGTACGTTACTTTGCCCAGCCGTGCCATTCTGTCAACGTATATTTGCTGACAGCGGTCGACAAGTGGTTAAAGCATTTGTTACCCTAACATTTCATATTCCAAAAATGTGCGTGCTGTACCATGCACTTGTATCAGCAAGTATCCTGTCCTCTTTGTATTGCTTCCTTTATGTGAAATCCATGGTGTTCCTGCTAGTCCCCTTGCTTTCCTATTAAAAACTGACCACACTAAGCAGGGGATCACAACGTGGTCAGTCTTCTAGCTATGATGAAAAGTCAGTGTACTCTCCTGTAATGATCAGACTTGTCCTGACATGCTCCTGACTATAGGGAGAGCTGATCAGTGACAGTGTCACTAGGCAGAACAAGGTCATGTAGCTGCCAGCGGACATGTGTGCATGCCGCTGCCAGTGCGTGCGTGCCCGCGAGGCGCTTCTTAAAGGGCAACGTACAGGTACGGTAATCTCTGTACGTGCCCTTCTGCCGCAGCATATCTGCGTGAAGCAGTCGTGAATCGGTTAAACTGTGCTTTAAGGTAGGGATTGGGATTGTGGAATAGGTAGTTTCCAATACATAAGATTCAGTACAATATTTCATAGTTTTCTTTGGTAGAGCATCATCCATATGTCTATAGATCCTAGAGCAGCCAGACCTGCTTCAGCTGGGCTCATTGACTCTTCAGTCAGCCCAGCAATCTCAGCTCCATCACATGTAACACACACCCTAAAGAGACACTGGGGAATTTGGTCATATTCCCCATTTTGGGTACACACAGGAAGATTCTCCTGATAATCTGCAACTGAACATTTTAAAATTAAGCTCTTTCCCCATACTGGCTGGGGTGCCTGGAAGTGATGTCAAACATGTTGCTTCTGGGTCAACAAGAAGAAGGAGAGGAGAGCGGACATATGTCTGCTCAGCTCCCCCCCCCCCTACTCAATAGCACCTGCTATTCTAGTCCCAGGCCTGCAGATGGGCAAGAGTAGTTTGGAATACATGGTGTGGGCATGTGCTGGGAGGCGCCTGTTACTGGGGAATGTGAAAGCAATCTGTCACTACTGGAGGCGTCGGACTGCTTTCATCTGAGAGGTGGCAATCTGCTTTTCAGATTTACACACAACTTTGGTGGCTGCCACCACCGGGAGTGTGTATAAAACCCCACTCTGTCAGGTCCATACGTAATTTTGCTATAGGCCAGGCATGCAGTGGTTAAATAGTCTCAGATCAGCTATTTCAATTTCAGGAGAAGCTTTAATGAAGGACCACCTGACAAATTCTTAACAGAATTATACCTCTTGATGACTATAGTGGTAAAATAACTGCACGCTTGCTGTGCCATAATGAAAGGTTTCCACTTTTCCATTTGGGATTTGGCTGAATGAAAACAAAATACTCAGCCTAAAGCCCCATACACACTATCAGTTTTTCTGCTGAGTTTTTCCTTCAGATTTACCAAAACCTTATAATATGAGGTCAAACCTTAGGAGTTTCAATTTGTATGCAATCAGGCAGGCCCTTGCACTACATGGTTTTGGTCAGGGCTTTTTTCTTAGAGAATAGGTGCAGGAACTCCCCCTTTCTGAGTCACCTCTTTTCCCCACCCCTACCCAGCTATGAGCACCATTCCTTGGTTTCACCTCCTACCCATCTCCCAGTACTGCCTTTTGTAGAGAATACAAAACCAAATATCATTTTGCAATTTTTTCGGAATTTTTAAGGAATTTGGTCATGATAACAAGAAAAGCACTAAAATAGATCCCCTGCAGCCAGTAATAATAGAGGCCCACTCAGCAACAATAGATTCTCCCATTAACAATGGACCACCCGCAACAAAATCCCCCCCAAGCAACAATAGGCTCTTGACATCAACAACAGATCTCTCACAGCTAGCATCAATAGACTTTATGGCAGCTAAAAACAATAGACCCCTCCCTCAACAGTAAATCTCTCCCAGCAACAACTGACCCCCAGCAATATAAGACCACCCCAAGCAACAATAGACCCCCCACCAGAAATAGTAGACCTCCTCAGCAACAATAGACCCCTAGTGCTGGAGGTGGCAGAACTGCGTTCCCCCGCGTTCCCACTGAAAATAGCCCTGGTTTTGGTAAACCTGAAGGAAAAAATCAGCAGAAAATCTGGTGCGTATGGGGCAGCAGTCTAACTAGTATTAAAAATGTTCCCATGCCCCTCCTCCTGCCTAACCTGTTTTAAAAATATCTTAAAATGTAACTATTATTTTTAACCCACTCCAGTACAGTCACATGATCCTGTAGATCCAGCACAGGGAGTGCTTGACCATGACTGGGAATGTGGGAAGCCTTGGTATCATACATTGGTTCCCATGGCCCAGCCATTGTCAGCGTACCCTCTTCTCCCCTACAGTAGCCGTTCCCTAACACAAGGCTGCAGGCTCACATGCCTGGACCAGAGCAGATTAATTGCTTGCTGGTCACACTATAGCAGTTTTCCTGCTACAGGGTGGCAGCTCTGCGAAGAATCACGTATATAAATGTGATCTTGCACTTCCGCCTGCAGGGGGTGCACATGCCACTGTCAGGCCGCTTCTGCTGTCATAATTCACAGCAGAAGCCGATCTGTGGGCACTCAATGTCCCCTGGCCTATCTTTAATAAACTACACAGAATGGGGATTTTCCAATGTAAACAAGTCAGATCGCTGTTCTGATGGGAGGAAGGGATGAATTATGTGTTCCTGCAAAGCAGGGACTCAAATATATCTCTTCCCCTAGTAAAAGCAGCACAAGTAACCATTTGATCCCCCTAGATGTTTAACCCCTTCCCAGCGAGAGTCATTAGTACACTGACAGTGCAGATTTTCTAGCATTGATTACTGTATTAGTGTCTTTGGTTCCCGCAAAGTGTCAAAAGTGTCAGTATCCAATTGTCTGCCGCAATATCACATTCCCACTTTAAGTCACTGATTGCCGCCATTACTAGTTTATTTAGATACAGTGTCACATGACCGAGCAATCATGAATTAAAATAACGCAGTGTTGTATCACAAAAAATGGCTTGGTCATGAAGGGGGGGTAAATCTTCTGGAGGTCAAGTGGTTAAATATAGGTAACTACACACATCTTTTTTTTATACAGGTTAGGCAGGATAAGTTGAGGGGAACAGGAAAATTTTTAAGATTAAATAATGTTAAGCCTTTCTTCCTTTTTAACTTTAGAAGGGGATGACTCTTTAGCTTTTTTCTATCATTGGTATTGCATATTATTTTTATTCCCAGTAATAATGGTTATTAAACTGCAATTGTATATGAAGGGAATAAAGATACAATTTAATGACCAAAATTAAATACATGTACTCAGAAAGACGTGTATGTCATTTTATTTGCATGTTCCGGATAGTAACGTATCTTATACTTTCTAATAAGTCAAAAGAAATAAGTAAGCTATTTTAAATTTCACAGTCAGTTTAAGGTCAAATCTTCCTGAACTATAAAAAAATCAGGATTGTAGGTTTTTCCACGACTGTAGAATATAATCTTTAGAAAATTTTCAAGAGACGAGAGCTAATGATGTGAGTTAGAGGACCTTTGGGGCCTATTTATCAAGAGTAGCAAATTGACAAGTTGCATCATTTTTAATTTTGCTCGACTTTGCTTTAATTTATCAACTCACAATGCCATATTTCACAAGGATGTAGTGCCCTCCACAGGCTTTAGAGATCAAAAGTTTGCAATAATTGCTTTCCCTTGTAAATTCCTTTTTAATCTCACATACAGTTGATGTGAGTTTTCTTTATTTTTTCTTTAACTTATTACTGAATTTTTACTAGTGAAACGTATGCAGGGTGGTGCTAAAACATTTCAGTTTAACAAATCACGTGTGCACAACAAATTCATTATTAAAAGGTTTATCTTTTTTTTTTTTTTTCTTTTTTTTTTTTTTATGGAAAGTTCATTAAAGTGAACTTTGACCTATAATAGGTTTGATAAAAATGAATGTCCTATAACAGAAGAAAATACATTCCTTATTAAAAAAAACCCTATCGAGGGGTCGTCTCCCTCTCCCAGACACAGTAAGCACCCAGATGGGGTGTCTGGGGTTGACAGACGGCACTCTTTACCCTATCCGTAGCAGCCATAATGTGCTTCACTGTTGAACTTGATCACAAATGTTTGTATTCTACTAACTCGTACATATCTGTATAGCGAACTTCGCAATACTGAATTTAGATGCATGACAATGTTCATTACTTATTGTTATTCTGCAAAACTACAATAAAAACTATTGGACAAAAAAAAAAAAAAAAACCCTATCCTTGGTCTCAAAAACCGTGTGTCACTTTCTTCAATTAAAATATACTGTATACATTTTCAGCCTTGATTGTATGCCTTGGCAAAGTTAGAGAGGAAGGCTGACAGAAAATAGCCCTGGTTTTGGTAAACCTGAAGGAAAAGTGCTATAGTTTACAAGCTGCTGATGAGGGAGAATGGAGAGAATATCAGGGAGATAAGATAAGACGCTATCCTTGTAAGTTTAAAGTGATACTAAGTCTTGTTTTTTTTTGTGATTTGACTCCGCTTCCACCCCTTTCTTTCCTGATAGGCTAACTGACTTTTATTGACAGCAACAGGAGCCAATAGCACTTCTTCTGTTTCTCAGGCAATCAGGAGAGTGAGTCCCAAATGGCCGAGACATTAATGCCCATCGCTGGATAGAGCTGGGGCTTGGGTAAGTATTAGGGGCAGAGGGGGGAGCTACACATAGAGAGTTTTTTTATCTTAATTTATAGAATGCATTAAGATAAAAAAAACTTCTGCCTTTACAACCAATTTAACTCTTTTGTGTCTCCCTGGTAGCAGACTTTTCCAGTGACCTCACCTGCTTTTCTTTTCTCTCTCCCCAACCTCTGCAACCTCAACACAGTCTGTGCCCTTCCTGTTGCTTTCTTCCACCTTCAGCAAAAGTAAATATTAAAGCTGTCAGGCCACTGATCACTAGTTACTCTAAATTTATGCACAGAGCCAAGAATATAGAAATATTGAGCATGTTCAAAGCAGGGTGAGACTGGATTTTAAACAGTTTAGGCACTTATTTTTAATGGGTTACATAGCTTTACCTGCAAAAAGAGCAAGCCTGGAATGATCTCTCAAGCTTAATTTTCTGACTAACGTTCTACTTTAAGTGTTTATGTATACAGCTCATGAAACAAAATGAACACAATAAGTGTAAGTGTTATTACAAAATTGAGTTTATTAGTAAGTGACTTACAAGTGAATTACATCCATTGCTTTATTAACAGTCGTAGTAATTTCACTATACAGTAGGTCAATTAAGAGTGAACATAACAACATCACTTTATTGGATATTTACATTGTGTCATCAATAGAGACATATGGTAGCAACCTAATGGTGACATTTTCTGTGGAAATTATATTGTACAATATGGCAATTATGAACATTTTGACTTAAGCACTGATGTACATATTTACTATGGAACAAATGTGTCCCGTTATAAGACAAGCAGGTTGTAGGAGTCATTAGCTATTCCCTTGGGGTAGTGGCACTTATTGTGAAGAATAAGTGGAATCCTGGTAATGATGAATCGTACACCTCTATGTGTTATATTCCTGCTTTAAAGATAAAGGTTTTAATAACTGTATAAGTGTTACTGACTATTTCATAATAGTATTGTATAAACCATAGATGCATGACACAGTACTACTGAGATTTACATTTGTTTTTATTTTCTACAATTCCTTGGTTCATAATCTTTGATAAAATGTTTGTCAGTGGAGTCTAGTAAAGATACCAAATTACCTTTATTCAGTTTGAACCCACCTATGTCAGCAGTGATACCAGCTGTACATGGCAGCTACTAGTTGAAAAGGTATCATATATCTAGCTTGAACAGCTGTAATTGTCCCACCATCTTCTGCTATTATCTGCCTAAGATTACAATTATGGTGGCTAAAACTTCAATATATCCACCTTTTCAAACTTCTCCTTTTTCTTGTTTGCAAAGATTTCTGTATCCCTTCCTTTCTAAATAATCATTCAAATTCTAGTTCAAGCCTTCATCATATTTCAAATTGACTGCTGTAATGCACATATCTATGTTCTACTGACAAACCTGGTACCATTCCAGTCTATCATTAACTCCTAATTATGCAGCAGTACGGTCTAGTAATACAAGTAATATGAATACAGTGGAAGATGGAATTAGCACTAAGTATGTGGCAAACTCTAATGGTTTAAATTCTGTAGTAGAAATTCCTGTTCCCCCCAGCATTTCTTGAGCTATTTAAGCAGTTTCTGAAGCATGTATGAAAGAAGTGCTACCGTGTAAGATCTCACCACTGGGATATCCTCTTTCCAAGCAAATAAAATAAAAAATCTGGAAGAGTGAGTTTATAGACATGTTGTCACTATTGCCATCTTCCAAAGATTTTATTACAAAATCTGAGAGAAAACTTGAACAAAAAAGTGAAGATGACAGGCAGAGACCAGTGACAAGATCATTTCATAACTGGCTTCAGTCATTCGCAATTTATGCAAGCGTTCTGGGTGAAAAACACTCAGAATTCTGTTGTGGGCTTTTTCAGCACCTGGGACATGTATTGGAGGCATACAAGAATTTTGTAGGATTAATATGGTATAATTATGATGAATCATTCGGACAGAAGCCACATTTTTGGAATGGGTGGTATCATTTGAGTCTGGATATGAAGGAATCCTACATTATGTGGATGACTTCCTGCAGACTCACCAATCTGTTATTTCATGCTTCAGCTTTTTGGTAAGATTGCTGAATACTTTGGTATTCCTTTAGCAGCTGAAAATACAGTGCTACCCACATCTCCAATACATTTTTAGGAATTAATATTGGCACAGTACATTTAGAACTTAGATTACCTTTGGACAAAATAGATAAATTAAAATGTATAATATCTGGGTTTGTAAAAAAAAAAGAAGTTAATTAAAGGAACTACAGTTGTTACTAGGTTTGTTAGCCTTTGCATGTCGCATAATGCCAGTAGATAGGGCAGTGATGGCAAACCTTGGCACCCCAGATGTTTTGGAAATACATTTCCCATGATACTCCACTACACTGTAGAGTACCAGAGCATCATGGGAAATGTAGTTCCAAAACATCTGGGGTGCCAAGGTTCGCCATCACTGAGATAGGGCCTTTTTGCATCAACCTTATCTGGCCATCTCAGGCATCAAATCCCCGTTTTCACATGTTAGGCTAACTTCTGAGCTAAAAGAAGATGTAGTAATATGGTAACGTTTTTGGCAGCTAAAATGGTCGCTCTTTTTCCCAAGATAATTTCATATATTTTGGTGCTGCAGTAAATGGCCTCCTGGATGGGTAAAATTAAAACGCTACAAAGAACATAGTTCTTTTATAGTTATTTCCGTTAGTAGTGGCCCTTGAAACTTGGGGTAAGCAATGTGCCAATTTGCCAATAAAAGGAATCTAATACAAACTGATAATAAAGGTGTAGTGTACGCAGTGAATTGCTTATGATCAAAATCTCTATTAGTGATCAAATTACTTAGACATTAGACATTACATAGACATTTGATATTCCTATCACATTATATGGTTAAAAGCAAAACATCTGCTGGGAATGGAGAATCAAATAGCACATGGGCAGAATACTCTGCTGCATGGAACAAATGGGTCAATTTTGCTAGAGATTGTAATTTCTGTTTTAATTTGCCTTCAGAAGACTTCATTTTAGCAATTGTATGTTCCTTAATGCATAAAGAAGTGTCTTACAGCCATACTGCTAAAACTCTGGCAGGAGTATCATTTTTTCTAAAACTGCGCGTTTTGCCTAGTTGTACATGTTTTTTCTCTGTACAACAAGTTCTGAAAGGTTACAGGAAGAGCCATTATGCTGCTCATAATAGTAGACCCATTTCAATTAAATTATTGAGAAATAAATGATTACTTCACAAGTTTGTTTCTCAGAATTAAAATCTGAGCTATTTAAGGATAACATTTGTTTTAGCGTTTTTTGGTGCATTACAAATCTCAGAACTGCTTCCAAATAATAAATTAGCTCATGCTGGTCTTTTACTACAGCATGTGGAAGTTCTTGGATGCAGGTTTATCCCATTGTCTAAGACAGATAGGATCGGTAGAGGTAAGTGGATTAATCTACATACATGTGGCAATAAAATGATATGCCTATTAGTCCTGGTAAGGAATTACATTTGCATTAGGCTTCAGACGCGTGTTCAACCAGGTAACAGCTTAATTTTGGTTTGAAAGGTTGCATGAAATGGTTAGGATTACAACAGTTGAGAATTATGTCCCATTCTTTTCGCATCAGGGCAGCTATGGAGGCTGCAAAAATAGGACTTGACGATTCCATCATATAAAGGTTGGGCAGATGGGAATCTCAATGTTACAAAATGTATGTGAGACCTGACCTTTCTTTTTAAATTCCAGGTGATAGAAGAATTGTTTGGATGCTAGGACACTCATTTATTTACTGGACATTTAAAAGAGCTGCACTAAGTTGCTACACATCTAATCTGTCCTTGGATTGTGCTCATTTTTGTTATTCATTGAACATTTTATTTAAAACCAATAAATGTGTTGCGGCCATAATTTTGCCACTCAATGGTGTCTGCATTATTTATTTGGTAAATTTAGGTTAGACTATAAATAAAGGAGAAAGTGCAATCTGCATTCCCATGAGATGGAGGGCCCAAGCATATGGGAAGACAATATGGGCATGCGTTTGCTCCTCCCTTTCTTAATATTACAACTTGAGGTGATAAAACTTTTGTGAATCAGTACTGGTTGGACCTTGAAGAAAGGGACACACCCCGAAAGTTTGTCCATGAAAAATGATATGTTAGTGCAAATAAAAAAAAGTATCACTGACACTGGACAGTACTCAATTTTCTCTTAATATAAAAAATATATATATTTTCACATATTATAGGGTAATACCACTTTAAATATGCAAAATAGAAACAGGTGGAAAATGGGAACAAGTAGACTGGGATATGCATCACATGACCCTCTGGGAAATTCCCAGAAGATCATGCGATATAGTTGGAAAATTCTAGAAGTGGGGCTTATTATAAATAGGACCCCACTCTGAGGTAAACCACCAGTGGGTCTGTCACAGCTGAAGGAGCTCCCCAAACCCCCCTCCCTTGTCGCAAGGCACATTTATGTGGTTCGTCACCCTTTTATGGAAAGGGGGACTGGTATTTATGATTTATGAGATTTGTGCTCTAGTCATTTTATGGCTGAGAAAAGTTATATTTTGCAGATTAATAAAGTTCAAGGAAATTTATTAATAAATAATATATTTATATAAAGTTGTTATTCATTAAACATTTTATTAAAAACCAATAAAAGTGCCACTGCCATAATTTTGCCACTCAATGGTGTTTGTGTTATTTATTTGTTAAATTAAGACTATAAATAAAGGAGAACGTGCAATCTGCATTCCCATTATCTTCAGTTACCAATCAAGCACTGGTTGCACTGCTTCCTCCTTCACCTTCTGTTAAGTCACTTAATGTCACCTCTTTTTATGTAGCTTTCTCATTTCCCTTACTCATTTTGTTTCCTTTCTTTATTTTTTCTGATTAGAAACACGCTGTCTCCTCTTTTTTTCACCATTGCAAAAAAAACTGTTTTAAGAAGTCTTTGTACAATGCATTATTTATTTCTGCTGCATCACAAGAGGTTATAGTAGGTGTAAAAAAAAAAAAAAAAAACCCTGCTTGTTGTGTTTTTTTGTGTGTTTGTCTTAAAAAAGGACAAAAAATATATAAATTTAAGTATAATTGTTAAAACAAGCATACTGAAAAAGAAACTAGAATGCACTATATTTTTCATACAGAGGTGAAAATATAGGCTTACAATTTTCCAATCTTTTTTATTATTCTTGCACTTTAGTTAATATCAAGCTGGGGAGAACCCAAGCTGTTGAGGACAAAAGCCACCACCCTGGCCCAAAAGTTTTGCTGGTCTGCAGGAGGGTGGCTGAAAACTTGAAGCCCCCTTTAAAAGGGTCTGGTAAAGAACTTAAGGTGACCTCATGCCTTTATTTTTTGTGTGACGCCCCCTTAAAATGAATACCATGCCTGAATAGAACTGGCGAGAATTAGGGAGGAATCCAGTGCCTTTTTTTGTATGTGAGGGTCCCCTATTGAGATCTCTACCAGACCTTCATAAGGGTCTGGTATAGATAAATTGAATCCTCAGTTACTGTGTTTACAAACAGAACTAAGAGTTCAGAAACTGTTATTTTGCCAGAAATTTAAGCACACATTGTTATTTGCAAATATCAATTTTGCTGTACAATTCTATACATCATACAGATTTACTACATCATGGTAATGGAATCTCCCAGGCATGCTATGTATTGCAATATGTAATTTTTAATGTTCACTTTCAGCATCACTATAATAACTGTTTCCCAAAAACAGATTTTTTAAAAACAAATTTTGCTTTGGTATAAGTGTCTGAAGGCAGTGACCTCAACCCCCCCCCCCCCCCCACACACACACACACACACACACACACTCACTTCCCTCTGCATTTTCTGACAATTCATACAATATTAGCCTAAAGACTGTACAAAGCTAAGTCTCATACACTTCAATGGGGTTTGGATTTAACATCTTAACTTTAATCACGGTTTTCAAAATTGCCCCAAACATATCCCAGGCACATTCAATTCATCAATACTCTCTAAGTACATAAGCACCATGAAATACAAGAAAGTAACATGTCCTAATAATAATTACCTTGCGGCCAAAGTGTTTTTGGTACATAAACAAATGCCATGGTAATTCTGCAAGCACTATTATTGTAGTGATCATTTTATTATAACTGCTCTTCAAAAAAAAAAATCTTAATTTTAGTGCGCTATTTCTTGCATACATGCAGCATCATGCTTAATGACCCAGAGTTGTTTGTAAAATAAAACAAACTAAATACAACTATTATTTTAGGTTGAATATTCTCATTCAAGCATTCCTGTGTGAATTATTACAACAGAGTGCATAGAAATGGCTTTTTTATTCAAAATAGCACTGTAAAAGAGTGAATATAACAATAATAATGTTTTTTTATGATTATATATACCAATCAATCACTTGTTTTCTAAAAGATTAACCATATATTAGGAAGAATGCACAAGAGATGTTATTACTTGGAATCATCTTTCATTTTGAAAGGGTTATAATAATATGTTTAAAATATTTAGCTATTTGAACTTAACTCATTAAATTGATCAGTTAGTGGCAAAATGAGCCATTTTAAGTGTGTTGTTCACAGCAGGACAGTGTAGTGATGAGCATGAGACTGTGAAATACCTTTAAAGATGAGGACAATCTCCTACAGATGAATGAAAAAGCACAGGCAATGTCATTGCTAACCATAGTTTGACAATTAAAAAAATATGGGGTATATCTGTAACTTCCAGAGTTGAAGATATTTATGAAGATATGATCAGCTGCATGCCATTAATTAAATTGCACAGTGCAGCATGCGAAAGTATGTCTAAACTACTAATAGTTTTTGATTTCACATTTTTTTAACTAAAAAAAAATACAACAAAATAGAAATCCATATACAATTATAATTGGAATAAGAAGGGAGGCTATCCTTTTCTGAAATAACACCTGTGATCAGACGATAACTAAGTTGCCTATGGCAACCTACAAACCTCAATGACCATTGTTATGGTAAAAAAAAAACTATCATAATATTTTGTCTGTTGATCCAGTAATTATCATCCTTGAACCATCTGCTAGTTTACAATCAGAAATATAGTCTAGGCATCTGCTATGCACACGACCCTCTTAAACTACATTTAAATGGAACTGTTTTTAACTACTGCTATGCCTTGAATTTCCCTGTAAACTGTTGCATTACCATCCACTTATTACCCACTATTGGTGGTCTGTGCTCAGTCTGCTTGCCCATAACCTGTATGCTATTTGTTTGCACGTCTCCTGCCACCTAGACTGCTGATTTTGCTATCTGTATGTTATTAAGTGGTTATAATTGAGCACTTAACCACTTCAGCCCTGGAAGGATTTACCTCCTTCCTGACCAGAGCACTTTTTGCGATTTGGCACTGTGTCGCTTTAACTGACAATTGCGCGGTCGTGCGACGTGGCGCCCAAACAAAATTGACATCCTTTTTTTCCCACAAGTATAGCTTTCTTTTGGTGGTATTTGATCACCTCAGTGGTTTTTACTTTTTGCTCTATAAACAAAAAAATGCGTACATTTTTAAAAAAAACGCATTATTTTTTACTTTTTGCTATAATAAATACCCCCCAAAAATATATAAAAAACTTTTTTTTCCTCACTTTAGGCTAATTTTATACGTATTTTTCTACATATTTTTGGTAAAAAAATTGCAATAAGCATTTATTAATTGGTTTGCGCAAAAGTTATAGCATCTACAAACTAGGGGATAGTTTTATGGCATTTTTATTAATATTTTTTTTTTACTAGTAATGGTGGCAATCAGTGATTTTTATCATGACCACAACATTTTTTCGGACACATCGGACAATTTTGACACATTTTTGGGACCATTGGCATTAATAGAGCGATCAAAGCTATACACTTGCATTGATTACTGTAAAAATGTCACTGGCAGTGAAGGGGTTGACCACTAGGGGGTAGGGAGCGGTTAAGTGTGTCCTGGGGGATTGTTTATAACTGTCTGGGGGTTGGGCTAGCAGTGACACAACATTGATTGCTTTCCTGAAGACAGGGAGCAGACAATCAGTGTCCTATCACTAGGCAGAACATGGAGATGCTATTTACATCGGAATGTCCCTGTTCTTCAGCTCCATGACACGATTGCGGGAATCCCCGCGGCGATTGAGTCCACGGGTCCCACGGGTCCCACGGGCATGGCCATGGAGCTCTCGGCAGGCGTGCGTGTGCACCGCGGGAAACGTACGGGTACGTTACTTTGCCCAGCTGTGACATTCTGTCGACCATATGTTTGCTGACAGCGGTCAACAAGTGGTTAAAGCATTTGTTACCCTAACACTTCATATTCCAAATATGTGCGTGCTGTACCATGCACTTGTATATGCAAGTATCCTGTCCTCTTTGTATTGCTTCCTTTATGTGAAATCCATGGTGTTCCTGCTAGTCCCCTTGCTTTCCTATTAAAAACTGACCACGCTAAGCAGGGGATCACAATGTGGTCAGTCCTCTAGCTATGATGAAAAGTCATTGTACTCTCCTCCAATGAATGATCAGACTTGTCCTGACATGCTCCCATTATACAGTCATTCACAGGGAAGCTCAGTGTGTTTCTGCTTCTCTTCCCCCCAGCTCGTATGCAGCTGAAAGCAGAAGATATGTGATCACTTATAAAAAGGGGTATTTATAATGTTATTTTATATCTGTACACATTTTTTGTCTTTTATTTCTATTTTAAATGGAATGGGTTGTGTTACAAGGTGATTGCTTACAATCACTTTAAGACAGCCATAGATGGAGTTATTTTCTGTGGTTGCAAGAAAGACCATTTCTAGATTCCCCCATCAACACTGACCATTGTGTTCTCCTGGCAGGGAGAGCCATCCCCATCAGGAGAACACAGTGATTACTGTTAGACACTATAATAGCTGTTAGCAATAATCACATGTAAAATCTATCAGTTAATCGATCGATCAGCTTGGGTACATTTACCCTGTGGCCAGTTTCACACTGATTCAGTTTTTGTATCAACTGTTGTCTTTGCAAGCAATGTGTTCTGTGACAGATACTCCAAGATAAGTGTACCATGTTAGGCCCCAGAATTGCATACAAGCGCACATGATTAAGTATATAAGGAAGCTTGCTTGGGTGAAATATATTTTGAGTTACAGATTACTTTCTACAATTTAACCACAGTTTAATGTTAAGAAATTGCTGAAGAGCAACAGTAAAGGTGAAAATAAGTGAATGATTACCTGGAAGGATACACACAATGTTTAAAAGAAACCAAATACCACAGATGATGGATGTTCATTCAAAATCAACTAGGTTGGATGTAAACACCGAGTTTGTAAGGTGGGCATTTGATGTTTTTAGAAAGGTTGGTATCACATTCTGTCTTTGCACAACCTGGAAACTTGGCAATTGTACCGCACATCTAGCTGTTAATGGTTAGGCCAAGAAAACTGCTTATGTCCTGTCTATCAGAAATGAGATCAGCCGGCATCTAGACATGTGCAGAGTGAAATA
The DNA here is from genome assembly GCF_037356315.1 of Lithobates pipiens. Classification (NCBI taxonomy): domain Eukaryota; kingdom Metazoa; phylum Chordata; class Amphibia; order Anura; family Ranidae; genus Lithobates; species Lithobates pipiens. The sequence continues at coordinate 509,559,776 of NW_027507748.1, forward strand.
TTTTGTTTTGGAATTTCGTTTTCGTCTGAAAAATAAATGTATTTAGTTACTCCCGAAATTTGTTTTCATTTATTTAGTTTTTCGTTCAAAAATTGCATTTGTCCGAAAATCCACATGAATTATGGTAAAATCTGTCTTTGAAGGCTTATGGTGTCTGTCGAATGTATAAAGAAGATTACACGGAGCTGCTAAACTCTATATAGCCTATAGGTGGAGCACTTGACTCCGGAAATGTACAATTGCAGCATTGTACAGTTTTGATGCTCTGTCCAATATTATTATAAATTTGTGTGTTTTTCGTTGCTTTGTCGAATCTCCTTCGTTCATGTTGAGTGAATCTGCTAAGTCTCACAGTGTCAGGTGTCAGATAGTGAGTGACTGATAATAATGAATAGGGCAGCAACCCATTGTGAGAGCGACATGGAAGGGTTGGAGGATGTTCCTGGGCCTTCTCCAAGTGTTTCTGTATATATATTATATGCTCGTTCAAACAGAAACTGGTGGACTGGTGATAGCGATCACTGATCAGACAGGTAACAAGATTCTATAATAATAAATCCCCCCCACAACACAGGCAGCCTCTGAGGCTATCACAACAACACTAGCAGCAACATTAGTACCACTATAAGGTTCCCACAGTAACACAATAGCAGCAGATTATTAGGAAAAAGCTAAGTTGAACTGTAGCTTGCTTCACTATTGTTCTGCCGCTGTGCTTATGCTTAATAATAATTTGGGTTCTCTGACAAGTGATAATTCAAATGGACTAGCTAAGATTGACTGTCTTCTGAAATGATTCAGTGTGTGTGTCTCTCTCTGCTAGCAATCGTAAGTGAAAGTAAGTTGGCTGTACGTGTGTACTTAGTTCTAGTTATTTTACTGCTCCTCCTCTTTGGTTACAATCAGCCAATAACATTCATCATCATCATTATTATTATTTTACTTTCCCCACCCAATTCCAGAATCTTTTCTCTCTGTCGAATATTTTCTCTATATAATCTTGGACTAATAGAGGTAAGGTTAGGCACATTCGACCACAGGTTCAATAGACACAGATTGTTATTGTCAGAGTCTCCTTTTCTATAGTTAACTGTTGTAACAACAAAAACGAAAATAAAGCATTTATTTATGTCGGACCTTTCGTTTTTTTTGATTCTGTGCTTTCGTTATTGCTTGTCAAAACGAAAACGAAAATACCTGAAATTCAGATGAAAATGCATTCGGACGAAAACGAATGCACATGTCTACTGGCATCTGAACATCAGAAATGGACCAAGTGTGCTCTCCTAATAGTAAAAGTCATAGATCAACATACAGTAGCTACATTTAGGAACAGACTCAATTACATATTGTCAGGAAAACTATAAAGCAATACTTGTAACAATGGGATAACACAGGGCCAATGTCAAATTTGCATATTGTAAATTGAAAAGTGATAATTAAGGTTTGCATTACCCTGCTTTTATAGTTATAAACATTCCTTTCTGTACCATTATTTTCTTTTTACCTTTTAAAAAATTCTTCCTTGGGCAAATGTTGTAGTCCTAATTTACAATATTTAAAACTCTTTCTAACATACCAACTGTCCCTTTCTACTACTACTCACATGTCTGTTGTAATACAGTATTACAAAATTAATGTCAATAATTTAATAATAATGCACGTTAGTGCTCACATCACCCTAGAATCCATATCACATATCATTTGATTCAGCACATACATTTTAAAAACTATGGGTAACTATACTGTACCATTATGCTTCCAATTGATTGGATAAATGGTTAAATACTAACCTTAAAGTGAAAAAAATGATCATTTGGTGCCCCAATTTGAATCTCATGATCAGGTTGCTACTTGAAACAAAAATAGAAAATAAGAGAGGGCGCACCAGCCTTTTGCATTATCCCTTGGATGATATTTATTAAAAAGGGTACAAAAGATAACTACTTACAAATAGAACAGCAAAATCTTGCGAAATGAATAGTCATCAGAATAGCAGCATCTAGTCACAGATGAAGTTCTCCAGGTACGTGATGTCACACAGGGGGGCTTCCCTGCCACAGTATATCTGCGTGGGGCGGTCCATAACAGGTTAATGTGCACAAGCAGGGAGTTAATCTGGTATGGCAGATTTTGTTAAAAATTATAGCCTTGTTACCAGAGTGTTCCAATGGTACTCATGCTAGGTGTTTTGAGTACTTGGGGTAACCATGATTCTCAGTGTATTTCGAGCACTGGGAACATTGCATTGTGTTGTACTTCCATATCTCTAGCATGCTTATGTAACTATTACCCAGCCATCTGTCTGATTTCAGGGAATTGTTTGAGTTTTATGGGGGGGGGGAGGGGGGTTTCTGTATCTTTTTTGACACAGGACATACATTTGGATTCATGTTATGACATGTGCACACTACATTTTTGTTTACATGTAATTAAGTTCATATTTGTTAAGACAGACACATCATACATACATCGTGCTGGAACCCATCTTTAAACTACAATGTATATGATGAGCTGACATGGATATAGATTTTTTTTTACCTCTTACTTGCACAAAGGGCTGCCTAAGCTCCTAATACCAATAATGTTAGCTACATGGAATATTTTTCATTAGGGGACACCTCCTAAATTCCAGGTAAAAGGTATTTGTGTTCCAGGCAGGATGATGATGGTTATATATATAGATAGATATATATATATAGATATATATATATATATATATATATATATATATATATATATATATATATATATATATATATATATTTATATATATATATATATATATATATATAGATATATAGATATACATATATATAATATGCATATGCAATATGCATATAATATGCATACACGGAGCGAGAGAGAGGGAAATAAATGTTTAAATAGATTATTATATTCTCTAAAACATCCATGTGTGAAAACCTTCTGCATATAGAAGCAATTACACAGTTCTTTAATAAACTATTTTCATGTTTAACTAGATTTCAAATCACACAAGGTAACAGTTATGTTCGTTCTAAATCATGCAGTCTTAACTGGCAATTAGAATTTAATTTTAAGAAGCGGATGCATTAATCAAATGCACCCAAAAGTTAACTTTGCCTTTAACATTATGATCAGCTCATTAATTATGGGGGGGGGGGGGGAGAAAAAGCTCACAGTCAGCCAAAAGTATGTACAATTTTTTAGTCACCTCAGCGTCATTTCAGGATTCAGTTATCAAGGTGATGCGGGTGATGCTGTGTGGCTTCATTGACTCGGCAGTCATTAAAGTTATTGCAGGACAGACGGGTACACTTAGAATTTTTCATTTTGCTTAAGCAAGGAAAAATGTCTGGAGAAATGATGCATTTCAGGTACTCTCAAACCTGTCAGCATTTGAGAGGTTATTAACTTCAGCTGCTTTTCTGCCTTTTAGACTCCGATGCAGATTTGTCACACATTTCCCAAAGGTTCCTGTGTGCAATTAGCCATTGGATTTCCTGAATAATTACTTAATTTGTCATGTGTAATGTTCTTCCATTTTGTGTATCTGAAATTATACCAGATAGACAGGTCAGCAGCAGTTTATGGAAAGGAGCAAATGTACCAGTCTCCTCCCTAAAAATTATAGAGTCCCCCTGGGACCAATCAGTGTTCATTTTCTTTCTTACAAATGTTACCTTTCAAGTAATAGGTTATTCTCTGACCCTGTTGATACATTGTGTCAAGTGAGCTAGTTTGTTTTAAATCTGGAGAGAATATGTGTAAAGCAGGAAGCACTGAAAAGAATAAATGTGTCTGTTAAATGTTTGATATGTTTAAATGTACTAATGTTGAGTGAAACATTTTTAAAAATAAAATAATTGCAGTTTACCTGCCTAGAGGTAGAGATATATTTTGCTAACCTACACAAAATTCAAATGTGTTTTTGTTTCTTTTTTTTTTTTTTTAATCTTTAGTTTTTATTAAGGATGCACGCAGAATAAAGGTAACAAACATGGTAATTACAGAGCTTGTACAATACTAAAACATTTCAGCATCATGGTACATGTGCAAAGAGACATTAAGGGGTACAGGAGAGGGGAACCTGTGAGTGGTGCTATTAACAACATGATAATTTCCAGACGACAAGAACTTTGGATGAAGAAGAAAGGTCTTTACAGGATACCTAGGATAGGCTGTATCCTGCCTTAAAAAAGGCCAGGGTAATCTATACTATTAACCACTTAAGGCCCAGACCATTTTGCTGGCCAAAGATCAGAGCACTTTTTGCGATTCGGCACTGCATCTCTTTAACTGACAATTGCGCGGTCGTGCCACGTAGCTCCCAAAAAAATAGATTTTTTTTCCCCACAAATAGAGCTTTCTTTTGGTGGTATTTTATCACCTCTGCGGTTTTTATTTTTTGCGCTATAAAAAAAAAAAGAGTGTCAATTTTGAAAAAAAAAACATTATTTTTTACTTTTTACTATAATAAATATTTCCCAAAAATATACAAAAAAACATATTTCTTCCTCAGTTTATGCCGATATGCATTCTTCTACATATTTTTGGTAAAAAAATCACAATAAGCATTTATTTATTGCTTTGCGCAAAAGTTATAGCATCTACAAAATAGGGGATAGATTTGTAGCATTTTTATTATAATTTTTTTTTACTAGTAATGGCGGTGATCTCCACTTTTATCATGACTGCGACATTATGGTGGACACATCGGTCAATTTTGTTAAATTTTTCAGACTATTGACATTAATACAGTGATTATTGCTATAAAATTGCATTGATTACTGTCAAAATGTCACTGGCAGTGAAGGGGTTAACACTAGGGGCGCTTGATGCAATAAAATTGCATTGATTACTGTAAAAATGTCACTGACAGTGAAAGGGTTAACTCTAGTGGGTGCTTGAGGGGTTAACTGTGTTCACTGGGAGGTGATTCTAACTGAAGGGGGAGGGGATTGGCTGGAGGAAGTGACGGATCATGGTTCCTTGCTAATAGGAACACACAATCTGTCACTCCTGTCAGAACAGAACAGGGAAGTGTGTGTTTACACGCACTTGTCCCTATTGTGTCTTTCCTGCTCACGATTACTCGTGGCTGTCGGTCATTGTATAGCTAAGACGGCTCGCACAGGGGGGGGCAACCTTCTGTAGTATAACTGCGGCGGTTGGTCAGGAAGCTGTTAAAGCAGTCTCTTGTTTCAGCACTTGAATCTGTTCCTCGACAATACTGCAGCACTATTGGGTGGTGTTATCTCCTGTCTAGCAAAAGCCACATAGTCCTGGCAATGATGCTATTTGTTAACTAGTTTATGTGTATATGTGCCTACACTTCAATCATTGTAGGCATATGTATTTACATATACACAGCTAAATCTGAGAGCTCTTACACAAAAGAGGTAGTTCCATTCGCTATACACATTTATTGATAGGGTTGCATAATATATACCGATTACACACTAGACAGTATTTACAACACAATGTACAGTATAAGTCCTCAGGCCTATATGATATTTAAAGATAACTCACAAAAGTAAGTATAACATTAGTTTAACTCTCAACTTTAGGTCTGGTCATGGTGACTGCTGTGTGCCCCAACACAAAGAGAGCCCTCAGCTTGATGATAAAGCATTTCCCCCCCCCTCCTGTCTGCACAGTGGCTAATATAATGCTCCCTAATTGGTCACTGTACCTTGTAAATGTATATTGGGCACAGCCTCATTGGAGGATTTGAAGAAGGCTGCTGTTTACCACCCATGTGATAAGGGAAAACAAAAGGCCAACCTTTGAAGTGGAACTAATTACAGTAACACCAACAAGACACTTTAAATATATTTCCATATAACTGAATTATTTTTCTAATTATCATATTATTAACCTCAATTGATAAAGATTTCACATAAACTCATTATCTAACACATTACACAGCCACTTGGAACACTGTTTTCTATTTCAGGTAAGTGATTCATATTCAATAACTATGTTGATGAGTGTGTTTGATGTTGCATGCTGGAACAGCATGGCATGTGCCCTTGCAGACTGTGTGTGTGAAGATCAGCTAAATGTCTTACAAAAACTTAGAGCAGATGTAATCTGTCCTTAGTAACTTAAACTGTGCTGTCTTTAATGCCCTGTACACATGATCGGACTTTCCGAATGTACAATCCAATAGTGTGGGGATCCATCTGACTTTTTCTGTCAGGATTTCCGACACACAAAGTTTGAGAGCAGGATCTAAAATTTTCCCGACAACAAAATCTGATTGTTTAAATTCCGATCGCGTGTAGACAATTCCGACTGACAAAGTGCCACCCATGCTCAGAATAAATACGAGAAGAAAGCTATTGGTTTACTGCCCTCTTTATAGTCCCGTCGTACGTGGTTTACATCACCTCATTCTGAATGATCGGATTTTCTGACAACTTTATGAGACCATGTGTATGCAAGACAAGTTTGGGCCAAAATCCGTCGGAAAAAATCTGACGGATTTTGTTGTCAGAATGTCCGACCGTGTGTATGGGGCATAACACATTCATGATTAGCTCATGTAGCTACTACCTTTGCATTCAACGTTATAAGGGATCTGCAGCTGTAAACAAAGTTACAGCACTGTGTCAGAGGTGAAAGCAAATCTTTCATGAGAAAGGGTGAGGTAAACAAAAAAAATAAAACTTTTGCAGCAACCACATCTACGGACTGGTAAGATAGAATGTCTAATTTTAGTTTTTTGGATTCAGATAGGTAGTTAAAATAATATGATATAATCTGGTGTTTTCAGTTGAATTAGACATGGTTAGAATTTTTGTAGCGTATAATGTGTTGTAGGTATTTGAAATCTGAGTCACTAACCCAAGTCAAGAATTCAGTCATATCTTGTACTTGTTTCTGGTCAGAGACTTTAAATATTAATGCCAACTACAGCCAGGTAACTAACAGTCTGTAACAGCTACAGGCATCAAAGCATGGCAACTCAAGGGGAACTCTGCTACAAAAACCTCTTTAGATAAGCTAGATACATTGCATGGACTTTTGCAAATGTCATTGCAGATTCTTTTTTTTCCCATAATCTTTTTATTGAAGCAAACACAACAGTATACATAAGAAATGCATAATTGGGGCTTATATAAAAAAAATGTGTTCCCAGAAAGAAAATGAAACAGGAAAGAGCACTCATGTAGCTCACAAAACCATAGTGAGTAACAAAGTTAAAGTACAGTGTGGACCAACAGTAGACCCATATCAGTTAAGTGCTATAAAGCAAGGGACATTGACATATAAGTGTACAAGCTGCTGGGAATCTCTTTATACATTAGGAGCTAACTATGAGGTAAATCCCATCTCACCAAGGTTGGATTAATAGGGCTAAAGTAGTATCCCAAATGGAATCCTATAGGGGAAGACTCCTGGTATACAGATGTTTACTTTATAGAAAAAAGAGGGGATGGGGAATGGGGGAATGGTGGGACTTTATATGAAGCACAACAGCAGAACCAAATGAATCAATTAGTAGATACTATTTAATGGTGCATGAATGCACGTGGGACAGTGAATAACATGTAATACATAACATAATAAATACATATAAATGTATACACGCACATAAGTGTTCCTACACAGTAAATGAATATATATATATATGTGTATACATATATATATATATATATATATATATATGTGTGTGTGTATATATATATATATATATATATACATATTAAATTAAATGTAGCCCAAACTTGCATATAGACATGATTGATTGCGCACATGATAATAAAAATGTTATTCAAATCTCGTCAAAGTAGTCTTATAGTAGACACATGGGTAGCTGTGACAATACATTGATATATATATATATTTACCTGTTCATCTCCTCCCCTGAACATCTAATCTCCATCCTGTTTCTGGTGAGCTGTATAGGAACTCCACGCCTTTCTTATCCTGTAGATCTTAACATTACCCCTTCATTTCCATCCTCTCAGTTTATCTGACATGTCCATTAACCCCTTCACCTTCAACTCTCTCCATGTATGACCTATACGGCTGCTGTATCTAGTGCACCATTACAAAGCTCCATGTTTTAACCACCAAAATTCCATCATGTTTCTCCATTTCCAAAAAAGTGGTAAAACAATTATGGGGTCTACCTTTAAAAAAAAGGCCTTCTTGGTGTGTTTATACTGTCCTGGCATTTTTATTTTTATTTATTTTTTCCAAATGTCCTGTCTTTTTTTCTTTATATAGTAAAAAATAGAAACACCCAATAAAGTGACAATCATATACACTGTAAATGAGTACATTGTTGCTGTAAACCTCCAGATGTTGAACATTCTCTTTTGCTTTATGAAATGATGCCCTATGCACTGGTAAGAAAAAGTTCAAATGAAATATATGTGTGTATATATATATATATACATATTAAATTAAATGTAGCCCAAACTTGCATATAGACATGATTGATTGCGCACATGATAATAAAAATGTTATTCAAATCTCGTCAAAGTAGTCTTATAGTAGACACATGGGTAGCTGTGACAATACATTGATATATAGCTCTACGCATGTTACGTTGATAACTTACACTCATCAGGAGCAAAGGTATGTCTGTAATAAAATATAAATATCAAATACTATAGTAACTAAAATAACAGGAAGAGGGGGAACCACAACTTAATCCCAACACTCTTACCTATAAGTAAACTACAGTATTAAACAACATGGGTAGTATTAGTAGCTGGAGGCACTATGGAAACATCATCCCCGGAAACTGAGGTGACAGTGACTGAGCAGAGCACAGCAGTGAACAGAAAAAGTGAACAGAAAAAAAGAAGTGAGCATCAATAGAGATGTTTCCCCTCTTTTTTCTTTATGATTCAGGGATGGAGACATATGAACTCTGCAGCAGTCATTGTCTCATATAAAGTCCCAACTATTTTATTTCATGAAAACAGATTCTTACCTCTGGACACATGACATGTAATTTAACTAACCATCTTTAATATTAACAACATAATCAGTCCAAGTATTGCAAACTAGAAAAGCCTGCATCTTGATCTCCCTCCAGATGTGCACTACATTTCCAAAATGTCTCATCAAATATACAATCTCCCCTTATCAAACCTTAGGCCAGGGCTACATTTACATTGTAATTATTATAATAGTACTGGTGGGCAAATGCCCGGACAGAAAACTAATAATGGCAGCACTAAGCCTGGGATTTACAGACTGCACCCTTCCATTAGATTTTTTGCTTTTACCACCTCAGCATTTAGCAAAATAACTGTAGAATATAAATCAATATCCAAATGGGGTTAGTTTTATTATTGATAAACCACTTGACCTCCAGAAGATTTAGCCCCCTTCCTGACCAGGCCATTTTTTGTCAAATGGCACTGCGTTACTTTAAATGACTTTTGCTTGTAACATTGTCAATTGTTTCCCATAAGTAGAGAAATGTTTGGTGGTATTTGATCACCACTGCGGTTTTTCTGCTTTATGCGCTATAAAGAAACAATTTTTGAAAAAAAAAAAAATATATATATATATATATATATATATATATATATATATATATATATATATATATATATATATATATATATATATATATATATATATATATATATATATATATTTTTTTTTTTTTTTTTTTTACTTTCTGCTATAAAACATATCCAATAAAAAAATAAAAAATAAAAAAAATGTCTTCATAAATGTAGGCCAATAACATGTTTTGGTAAAAATATCCCAATAAGTATATATTGATTGGTTTATGTAAATTTTATAGTGCCTACAAACTATTGGATATATTTATGGAATTGTTTTTTTTTTAATACTAGTAATGGCAGTGATCAGCGGGACTGTGGTAGTGTGATGGACACTTTGCGGGAACCAATGACACTAATACAGTGATCAGTGCTATGTGCTAAATATGCACTGTCACTGCACTAATGACACTGGCTGGGAAGAGGTTAAATGTCTAGGGTAATCAAAGGGTTAACAGTATGCCTAGCTAGTGTTTTTGTGTACACTGCTTTCACTAGGGTAAGAGATTGAATCTAGTCCCTGCTTTGCAGGAACACAGGGTCGATCCCTTCCCCAATCAGGACTGAGATATGCCTTTTTTACATAGGCATATCACTGTCCATTGTGTGTTGATGATGATCTGTGGGTGCCAGAAGACATTGAGTGTCCAGCACCCACATATCAGCTTCTGCTGTAAATTATCACAGCAGAAGCAGTCCACTAGTGCTCCCTAGGCAGAAGTGCAGTATAACGTATATAAATATATGTGTCAGTGCTGGGCTCAGCTCTCCCTTTTCAGTGCTCAGGTTGCTTAGCTGTCAGTTAATTGCCAGCACTCAACATTCCACACTGGCTCCCCTGGTGTTAAATTCTTGCTCTTCAGTCCAGCCCACAGCCAGCCCCTTCTGGCTATTTAAACTGCCTGGCTCATTCATTCAGTGCCTTCGCCTTGGTTAACATGTCTAGAGACTCTCTACTGTGTTCCTGTTGAAGACTTGCCTGGCTGAGGTTCCTTCTGGTTCCTGATCCTGTCTGCTTGCTTTTGACCATGCTGATCTCTGACTTCCTGATTTCCTGGCTTGTTCTGACTACCCAATTTGGCTATGTTTTGACTGTGTTTATTATTTGTACTATTTTTACAACTTTATTAAAAGGTGTGAATTTTTACTGCATTTTCTGTTTCCGTCTGTTTTATGGACAGTAGGTGAAGGCCATGAATTCAGAAGATGCAGACCACCTTGTGGTAATATTTTTTTTCCAAGTTAAATGAGCAGAATCCCCACATGGATCAGTTTGCCATAATGTTACCGACGCTCCTGATTTTCACTGCTCACCTGGATTCTCCCACTGTGGCTGTTATGGTACAACCTGTGTTGCAGGCCATCCCTGCTGCTGCTCCAGTCTCTGTGCAGGCACCTGCCTCAAACATTACCTCTATAAGTGGTATGTCTGGTTCCACTCTGCTTTCCCAGTGATTTGGGGGTAATCCAGTTCAATGCAGAAGTTTTGTCAACCAGGTTGGGATATACTTTGAGATGCTGCCCCAGGTGTTCCCCATGGACAGAAGCAAAGTAGGCTTCATTATTTCTTTGTTTTCTGATAGAGCCTTGGCCTGGGAAAACCCTCTATGGGAGATGCAAAAACCATAACAGAGTACGAGAACTGTTGCCGCTTAGGGCATTGAATTCTTTACTCTGGCAGCAGAGGTGAGATAGCAGCCTGAGACATACCTATGGATCTTGAGAAGTTGATCACGTTTGCCATTCTCATTGACTCCAGACTCCGAGAGAGACCTTCCTTTAAGGAGCGCTTGTGGAAGCCTCCTGTGCATATGGCTCTGAGCTTTCCAGTCCCACCCTTGCCTCCCGGTAACAAGTCCTTCAGTGAAGAAAAAAAAAAGAAGAAAAAGTTGAGAACCATGAGGAGTATAAGATACAATAGATTATTGACTTCTGTAGGTTCAGTGGGCGCATACAGTACCTGGTTCATTGGAAAGGATTTGGTCCGGAGGAATGCTCTTGTGTCTCATCCTTGGACGTACATGCTCCTGTCTTGATCTCTGTTTTCCATAGATGTTTTCCCCCCAAACCTGGTGGCCCTCTGAGGGGGAGGGGTCATTGAGAAGGAGGTACTGTCAGGGCTGGGCTCAGCTCTCCCTTTTCAGTGCTCAGGTTGCTCAACTGTCGGTTAATTGCCAGCACTCATCATTCCACAGTGGCTCACCTGGTGTTAATTTCCTGCTCTTCAGTTCAGCCCACAGCCAGCCCCTTCTGGCTTTTTAAACTGCCTGCCTCAATTACGCAGTGTGTTCTATCTGCTGCCTTCAATTACACTGATCTCTGACTTCTTGATTTTCTGGCTTGTTCTGACTACCCAATTTGGCTACCGAAACCTGCCTATGTTCTGATTATGTGTACTATTTGTACTATTTTTACCACTTTATTAAAATATGTGATTTTTAACTGCATTTTCTGTTTATGTCTGTTTCATGGTTCCTGATAATATGTGATCCTACGCACAGCTGCTGCCCTGTAGCAGTAAAAGTGGTATAGGGTGGTCAGCAAGCGGTTAATAAACATTATACATTTTTTCAATTAGTAATCTGGGCATGTTGCACATATTTGGGTCTTTACAACTGCACCCCGAGTGTACATGTTCTCACTGCCATATCCATAACATGTACAGTGTATGTCGTAATGTGCAATCACTTCACATATTATCAGTGCGGTCTACACTGGGTACCACCACTTACAGAATGCCCTAGTGCAATATACAGAGTGTCAGCATAGCTTACTGGAATGCTTTCTGTACTCCAGTACCTTTCCCTGAAAAAAGGCCCTGTCCAGCTTCCAATCAGATGCTGGCAGAGGAAAGCTGATGCAGGCAGCTCTGTGCTTCAAGGCATCCTATTGGACACCTCACAGCTTAATCATCAGAGCTGATGCAGTCTCCACCTTACACCCAGTGGGGGATGTCATATATCAGAGGGAGAAAAGCACTGGCTCCACGCTGTCCTCTTAAGCACTCCTTTAGAGATGGCATGTCCTGATGCTATGTGAAAAAAAAAGAACTATGGAAAACTGCAGGACGTGTAAGTGGTATTATTTTTCCAGCTAGTCATTGACAACCAATTCTGTTTTTTTTTTTTTTTTCATTTTACAGCCAACCACTAACTACCAATGATGGTTGGGTTATTTTTACATCTGGCTACTGACCACCAATGCTGAGGGAGGGGGGTTGTGGCCAGCCACTGACAAACAATTGCTAAGTAGTTACTGACTATTTAATAATGTTCTTCTTTAAGGTACATTGAAAATGTAATGGAAAATGTTATGCTGTGTTTTTGTATCTATGATACTCAGGGTTTATTAAAGAGGAAGTAAACCCTGATGGGTTTACTTCCTCTTTCATTCCCTGCAAAGGCAAAGCATAATGGACTACTATGAATCACATAGTAGTCCATTATGTGTCACTTACCTCACACAGGAGCCAGCGAAGTCACCGCTGTCCCCTGTAGTCCGGCGCATCTTCTCGGTGGGGTCTCACAGCTCCGCCGCTGTCATTCGGCGAAGCAGCGATGACGTCACTCCTGCGCATGCACACGGGAGCCGACACGCGCGGCATCTTCATCGTTGACGATGCTGCGCTCAGTGCGCCACAGTGGTGCCTGTCTTCGGGCAAATATCTCCTAAACCGTATAGGTTTAGGAGGATTTTTCTTGGACCTACAGGTAAGCCTTAATCTAAGCTTACCTGTAGGTCAAAGTGTGTTGTAAGAGTTTACAACCACTTTAAACCATACCACTTTAGGATCCTTTCTCTGCTGACACTCACAATTCAACACTCCACTTTATTACTGAAAATATTTTTTATACGGAGGGTGTTGAAAAACTGTACACATGTAGGTTACTGCAGTGTGGCATGTCTCTCCCTTGTTGCAAGAGGCCCAACCTATGATCTTACATACAGACCTAAAGCATTCAGAAATAGTTATATGTAGTATATTTTCAGCTACCTCAATTTATGCTACTTCTTGGCTGAAATACACAAATCATATGCAAATATAGGGATTTTCACTTTCTGTTTAGAAAAGGGGTGGGAAATATGTGCTCAGTAGCGTTTATTACGGTGTGGGATTTAAAGACAGACTGTAATAGTATAAACATATTCAGGTCAACAATGTACCCAAATTGCTAGCACTTGTTATTATCATTTTTCTTAAAGCCAAATTCCAAGCATGAATATTTTAGTATAATTGCATTGGTTCAGCTTGGTCCAATGTACAGTAAGAGGTTGAGTTACTTGAGTGCAAAATCTGGTGCAGCTCTGCATAGAAACCAGTCAGTTTCCAGTTTTTTTTTTGTCAAAGCGTAATTAAACAAACTGAAATTAGAAGCTGATTGGCTACCATGCACAGTTGCACCAGATTTTGCACTCTCCAGTTTTAGCAAATTAGCTTTAAGTGTTCATGGTCTATGCCTGGCCAATCCCTGTGAAAGCTGTATTTTCAAAATGGTGCAGGAAACACTTTTCTGCATGAAAAACAGGCACAGCAGCTCAAATGAATGAACAAACGTGGACCAACATTGTGAACCAGACTTTAAACTAATCTCTACAATTCCATCACTGGTAGTCTTCTATGTCCACTCCTACTTGTGGTTTGGGCATTCCTGCTGTGGCTCACATTAAAAAAGATGGCACCTTACCTGACATTATGTAAGTATACTATATAGTATAAAGTGACTGTAGGTTTGGTTTAGTAATACATTTAATTTTGATTTGCAGAAAAACGACCTGCATACTATCAGGCATATGCAATTAAACATGACTTTTCCTATGCTCTATGTTTTTCCATGTTCTGAAGAAATAAAATGATGCAACACTACTGGGAAAAGATCAGAATCATAGTTTTGAAGAAGTGATTGAAAGTGTATAGCTTGCTATCAACTGTTCAAAAGAAATACTACTTTTTAACTAAAGCTTTGGTTTATACATGTTTAATCTGAGAAACGTAATGTACTTAGAAATAAAAGCAGAGTTATTATGCCCTACACACCACATTTTCATTATGGTGTAAAAGCACATTATTGTTGATTTTCCACTATATAATTCAGCTACAGAAATAAGAAAATTTACCAAGTTTAAGGTTTGAGCTGAATCAGGTAGATTTGCCACACATGGAAAATTGTGGATATCAACACAGGTAGCAGCATCTTATACTTCTGGATTTTTCTTTTAAATATGGCTTAAGGGAGTTGAAAAAAAGCAGCTTGTATGGTGTCTATAAATCTGGGTTTAACAGACATCAAGCTTTTCTATGAAAAGTGACAGCACATCAGGGAATGGGTTTTTTGGGGGTCTCCTTTTCTGGCAAGCTTAAAAGTCCAAAAGCAATGTTCCCTATTTTTTTTTTTCAATCCAGGATTTCCAGCTGCAGTCTGACCCCATCTGACTGAAATTCATGGAAATATCCACAATCTATTTATCATGAACTCAGTGGGGGGACTTTATTAAAGCTGTCTGCTTCTAACTTGAGCTTGTTCAATTAAGCTTTGACAATAAAACATGGTAGCTGGGGGGCGTGGCTTGACCTCGGAGGTAGATGGCAGCATAGCTGGATAGCTCCCGCTGACGAGAGGAAAACCGAACCGTTAACCGAGGATAACTCACCCTAAAACTACCCAACAACATGGGCACCTCGTCCCGCGACTCATCTGCATCCAGATCGAGATCCCCGAGAGACGAGGCGAACAGGATCTCGCAGAATATCCCGGAGATGTTCCGCACCCAGCACAGCAATATGGCGGCCTCACGAGGCCAGTCACAAAGATCGGGCTCTATCCCAGTCTCATCGCCGCAAGGCCCATCATCGGAGGGCATCACACTCACTCCTCACCTCCAACCCAGCCTGAATGACTTGCGCTCCGTTGCAGCGGACATAAAAGAAACACTCACCTCAGCTCTCACATCCGCCATTTCTGACCTGCGGTTGGACTTACAAGCAATGGCGGGAAGAGTTCAGGACGTGGAGAAGACCACCGCTACACACTCCACTATCCTCAGGAAAGCGTGCCATGTGATCGATACTCACACGCTCCAGCTTCGGGACCAGAATCGCCATCTGGAAGACCTTGACAATAGGGGGAGAAGGCATAACCTTCGCCTCCGAGGTCTTCCAGAATCCATAGAACCGGAGCATCTAGCCAGAGAAGTGTCCTCCCTATTTAACGCCATCTTGGAACAGCCGCCAGACTCTCCCGTCGGAATGGAGCGCATTCATCGTGCCCTACGTCCGAGATACAGAGAATCGGATCCTCCTCGAGACGTGATCTGTTGTTTGATCGACTACAGGCAGAAGGAAGACATTCTTCACAGGGTAAGAGCGTTGACCTCCCCAGTGACTTATAAAGATGCTGTGATAAACATTTTCCCTGACCTGTCTACTATTACTCTGCAACGGCGGAGGGAACTCCGGCCTATCTTGGAAGTTTTACGTACGAAGGGAATCCCGTACCGCTGGAAGTTTCCCTTCGCTTTGTCAGCAACGGCGGGAGGACGAACGGCTGTTCTCCGAGTCCCGGAAGATATCAGGTATTTCTGCGAAACCATTGATATCCCCTTCACTGACGCACCAGACTGGTACGCCGAATACCGCCCACAAGCAGCGAAAACCGGACAAGCCCAAACCGAACGGATGGAGTTCCAGGAACAAAGATCCAGGCGACGTCGCTCACCTTCGGATCCTAGGAACCCTGACGTGAGAAACGAAGCAACTGTTCGAGAGAGCCCATCGAAAGCCCCGCACTCTAGAAGAGCCCGAAGGGATCGTTGACGGATAATTCTTTCGCTTTGATCCTCAAGTTGCTTTTTGTCTTTGTGGCTGTTCAAGCAACCTTGCCATATGAAGACCTTCTGGAGTTTCTGTTTATTTTAGTCGTTTGTTCTTTCGTTTTTATAGACGAAGGGTACACTCTTCGGTTCTGAAGGTGTCTCGTAAACGATGGTTTTTTTTTTTTTTTTTTTTTTGCAAGACCTACACTTCCTTGAAACGTTCCTCCTCTTACTCCAGTGTGATCTCTAGGACGTGACTGTGAAACTGCATCACCTACATGGGTCTCTCCCATCTTCTTTCCTTTTTTAGAATTAGAAAGATCCTAATGGCTAAGGGAAAGAATCTGAAACCTCTGCGATTTTTCACAAGCTTATCTCTCTGGAACTTTTCTTTTGTACACAACTCTTGAGTTCCAGTAGGTTTACACGGTCCTTCGGGGGGTGATACCCTCTTAACCATCGCTTTACGGTCATATGACCCCAGTTAAATGTTTTTTCTGAATTAACAGTATACATTTTCTTGAAATGTTCATTTGATTTTAATGTGTTTACAGTCTGGCTCAACATTCTATATTTTACTTTGTTTTGGTTGAATGAATGACTAGGCTTCAGATTAACGATAAGTTCCATAACAGTTCATTTCATCCTCTGTGGCACGTATTGCTCTATTCGTGGGGTCAAAATACCCTACAGGTTTCACCTCTCAATTTTGCCACCCTTTACGCACTAAGAATTTTTCAGACTTAACCTCTCTTCCCATCCAACTGCCTCTTCATATCCACACAGGGATCCGTCTCTCCTCTTTTCTTCTGTCCTTTATTATTATGTTTATTGAATTGTTACACCTCGCATAAGTTGCTTTTCTTTGCAGTCACTTGGTTTTCCCTCGTTTGGCGGGTAATCTTTGAACCACACCCTTCACCCATCCTTTCGACTAGAGCCTATACCCCACACACAGTGGTTCCCAGTGAGCTCGCCTTAATTGATAATATCACATTTGTTACCCTGTGTAGAATCCGGATACAGTGCTTTGCACCGACCACCACTGGTGGATAGGATCGGCAAGCTGGTACTTGCTGTTCTCCGGAATCCTGTCCAGAGTGAGACTATCTCACTCTCTTCTGACTGAATATTTCTCTCAACACTTTCAGTTCACCAGACCCAATCCTCTACTGTGTCTGGTGAAACCCCTTTTTTTTGCTTGTTCGGCCCTGAACATATTTACAGGCTATAGTGCAGTATAGCTATACATTAACTCAGTAATTAACCCAAACAGATAGAGTTTTTCTTTCCCTTCTCCATTCATTTTCTTTCAATAGAGATTGTAACTTGCCCACATATTCAGAATGACAAGACCTCGCAAATCCAACCCCCAAAATTGGACTAAAATTGTTTCCTTAAATACTCAAGGGTTGAACATACCCGAAAAAAGATCCCAATTATTGTTCTCTCTAAAACAAAACAAGGCTAAAATAGTGTTTCTACAGGAAACCCATTTCAAATCTTCCTCCATCCCGAAAATAACAGATAGGTATTTCTCCACAGCACTACACTCCACAAATCCAAACGGTAAATCGAAAGGGGTTTCCATCCTGTTCGCGAAGCATTGCTCCTTCCACGTCGAGGACATCCTCCGTGACCCAGAAGCTCGTTATCTTTTCGTGAAAGGCACATTGTTGGGCAAGCGTGTTACGCTGGTTAACCTATATGCCCCTAATATTGGCCAGGCATCCTTCTTTACATCGATTATGACTAAGTTGTCAGACTTTCAGGAGGGAATCCTCATTGTGGGAGGAGATTTCAATGTACCGCTTAATCCTATACAGGATTCATCGAACAGAACTTCCTCACTCCCTCACAAGACATTGCGCATTATCAAAATGAAATTACAAGAACTAAATCTTCATGACTCCTGGCGGACACTCAATCCGCATGAATTAGATTACACCTTTTTTTCGTTCCCACACAAGAGACACTCCAGATTAGACTACCTATTCCTGTCGCAGAGAGATCTTCCTTATCTGATTGACGCTACCATTGATCCTAAATTTATCTCGGACCATCACCCTATATCCATGACCATAGAGCTTTCAGATAATCCCCCCAACACCCCAATTTGGCGATTAGACCCTTCCCTTCTCACTGATCCCATTATAGCTGTGACAACGAAAGAACGTCTGGCGACCTATTTTGAAGAGAATGCCTCTCCTGATATTTCTCCCATGCTGTTATGGGAAGCACATAAATGCACCATACGGGGAACTCTCATGGCGGCGGCGGCTAAACGTAAAAAAGATAGATCCGCTCACCTATTGTACCTCACCAACAAAATTAAAACTTTGGAAAAAGCACATAAATTGTCCCAGGTAGAGAATTCTATTACAGAACTTATAGAGGCCAGACAAGAGTTACTAAACTACATAACCACTCGAACTAAAAGAAACTACATACTTTCACGCAAAACCTTCTATGAGTTTAGTAATAAATCGGGTAAACTTTTAGCCAGAGCGCTCCGTAAACAGAAAGCCACAAACACTATCCACCATTTGATAGACAAAGCAGGAAACACGATCTCCTCCAATCCTCAAATTGCTGAGCAATTTGTTCAATTCTACAAAAACTTATACAACCTGAATGACTCCCACCATCTGTCACAGAACGCACAACGTACACAACTGATTAGAGAATTCTTACACCAATATGGCCCCAATCCTATAACTCCCGAAACGGCCGCTAGTCTTGAAGCACCAATATCCTCATTGGAATTGGATATTGTCCTCAAAAGCCTAAAACCAGGCAAAAGCCCAGGTCCTGATGGATTAACATCTGGATACTACAAATCATTTATTGACATCTTGAAACCCCACTTTCTAGCGGCTTTTAATTCTTTTTCCACCGAAAATCCGCCCCCTCGAGATCTGCTTACAGCACACATCACGGTCATTCCCAAACCGAATAAAGATGCTTCCCTAGTTTCGAACTATAGACCCATTTCCCTACTAAATGTAGACCTAAAAATTTACGCTAAAATTTTATCGAATCGTCTCTTGCCTCTCTTGCCGGGACTGATCTCCCTGGATCAGGTGGGCTTCGTCCCGGGGAGGGAGGCCAGAGACAATACAATTAAAGCAATTAATATACATAATTGGCTTTCCTCTTCCAATACACACGGATTCCTCCTCTCCTTGGATGCGGAGAAGGCGTTTGACAGAGTGGCCTGGGATTATATGCAAGAAACTTTACAGAGTATAGGACTACCTCACAAATTTATTTCACATGTTATGGCACTATACGCCTCGCCGAAAGCTCAGGTAAGAGTGAATGGCCACCTGTCGAGCGCCTTCTCCGTATCCAACGGGACACGTCAGGGTTGCCCGCTCTCGCCCATTCTCTTTGTTCTCACGTTAGAGCCCTTACTCAATCGTATTCGAGCAAATAGTGACATCAGAGGTGTGTCAATGGCTGGTTCAGTACAAAAGATAGCTGCTTTCGCGGACGATGTCCTATTGTTCCTTACAGAACCACATGTTACTCTACCCAATCTCCTGAAAGATCTAGATTCATTCAAACACATCTCCAATTTACAGATAAACTTTAGCAAATCAGAAGCGCTGAATATATCCCTTAGAGAGCCTACAGTAGAGCAATGTCAAAGAAATTTCCCCTTTAAATGGAACAGCTCAGCTATCACTTACCTGGGCATTAAACTACCTTCCGACCTTAAGAATCTTTATACGCTCAATTACCTGCCATTGCTCCAAACTATTCAATCCGATTTTAAAAAATGGTCTTCGGGAATCTTTTCTTGGTTTGGCAGAGCCTCGATCGTCAAGATGAATATATTACCCAGATTGCTTTATTTACTTCAAACAATATCCATTAGGATCCCAATGGCCTTTTTCAATTCATACAAATCGATTTGCACCCATTTCCTGTGGAACGGAAAGAGGCCCAGATTGAGCCACGACAGACTAACAATTCCTAAAACAAAAGGTGGTATAGGTTTACCAGATGTGAGGAAATATTATTGGGCTTGCCATCTTTCCAGAGTAGTAGACTGGAAAGTACATAACGCTACTAAAGCTTGGGTGCAGCTGGAAAATATGCTTGCACCCATTCCGACGAGACATTTACCCTGGTTAGACCAGAGACACATCCCCACGATCTGCAAACAGCACCCGTTAATTGCTCCTACCTTACAGGTGTTTCGGTTGATGTGCCTCACACAGCGTATCTCGTCACACCACGGCCCACTAACATCTATTAGACATAATCCAGACTTTCCGATTGGTCAATCTGAGTCCTTTCTCCGTTCCATATGGCCACATTCAGAGATGCTAGCACAGCACTTTTTCACCAATGGGAATCTTTTACCACGTATATCTGTACCGTGTTTAGACACCAGAAGTCCTATTCCTCAATGGGTATACTTTCAAATTAGACATTTCCTAACATCACACCAGCGTCAATCAGACTTTGCTAGATCACTCACTCCTTTTGAATCTCTCTGCGACACGATAGAACCTCAAAGACACCTCATATCTAAAATCTACACCCTCTTCTTCACGGAATGTAATCCCAAATCTCTTAAATCCTCCAGCAGTTGGGAATCAGACCTGAACCAGCAATGGTCAGAAGAAGAGTGGGAAACTATATTTTCTCATATACACAAGGGATCTGTCAATGTGTCAGTTCAAGAAAATGGTTTCAAAATTGCTGCTAAATGGTATAAGACTCCTTCCCAGTTACACAAATTTTTCCCCCAAGTACCCTCTACATGTTGGAGATGCTCACGGGAAGAGGGAACTCTCCTCCACCTTTGGTGGTCATGTCCCAATATCCAACCCTTCTGGACGGAGGTACACCGTCTCCTCTGTAAAATTACTACCCTATCTGTTGATTTTACTCCTGCACAATTCCTTTTTCACCATTCCCCGATCTCGAGGTCAAAATACCGAGGATCACTGACGCAGCACCTCATTAATGCCGCGAGAATGTGCATCCCGGTCCTATGGAAATCCAGCACTCCTCCTTCCATCTCGGATTGGTTCCACCGCATTTCTAAGGTGGCCGAGATGGAAGAATTAATACACCAATCAAAAGATTCCCCATTGAGTTTTTGGAAAGTTTGGGCTTGCTGGCAGCATTTCCGAGATTCATCGGAATATTCCTCATTAACCTCATAGGGTCTTACACTTTTACTTTTGTTTTAGCTTTTGTCATTTTTTAGGACTTATCCCTACTTCTTTGTCCACTGTCTAACAACTGGTCTACTGGTGTTTTCTTTTTTTTTTCTTTTTCTTTTCTTATTTTATTTTTATGTTGAGATATTTGTTCAGAATATGAACACTCTTTGTCTCCATTAATGGATTAAGATGCTGTTCCATTACTTGAGGCCTATATTTTTGTAGATCATTTACAGAATTTAAAGCTTTTCAAGCGGTTCTAGTTAGATTACTGTTTTGTACCATCTTAGGGTATTTACCCTCCACACTGATGTGATATGTTTAAATGACTTGCTAAGTACCTGCGGTACTATATGTCGACTTTGCATGATTGTATATGTTCATACCTTTTCTCAATAAATCTGTTGTTAAAAAAAAAAAAAAAAAAAACATGGTAGCTGATTGGTTTCTATGCATAACTGCACTAGGTTTTGCATTAGGTCATCGGTGGTCCTTCATCCATTTGGCCACATTGGAGCCTGCCAGTGTTTTGGGAAACATGAGTATCAAAGGTGGTTAAAGATCTAAAATGAATGTGGAAGATCTTCATAAAAGAGCATTCAAATGGTTAATTTTCATATATATATATATATATATGTGTGTATATGTGTATATATATATATATATATATATATATATATATATATATATATATATATATATATATATATATATATATGACTTCCAATAGCTGGAGAAATGAAGATAGTGGAGGAGGTTACTAGCAAGGAGATTGAACTAGACGGAGAGCATGGTCTCAAAAGGATACAGCATGATACCTGCTTGATAGCTTTTGAAGCGAAGAGCAAGTAAACAACAGGTGAGCCACGCAAAAATAAATGTGAGGGGGATCATGTTAAAACAGAAAACTAGGCTTAAAAGATATGGTTGAGTAGTTTACTGGGCACCGTAGATGATAGTGTGGAGTGGATCAGTTGAACGACCTAGTTTCTTCAATTACAGAGGGGTCCTGGTAGGCAGATGTTTGTTTTTATCTGCCATCTTGGGGGTGCACTGATGTGGGCATCCTCAGAGGATGCTAAGCAGGCATAATAGGCTTTGGCTTCTGCAGGATCCTAAAAATGATTGAAAACATAGAGTAGTGGGGTAGGCTTGTGTAAATGTGATCGTCTGGGGAGATAGACTAGAACAGATCTCATTGAATGACTTGTGTATGTGGGCCACCTCTGCTGCATAATCCATGTTTAAGATAAGCTTATTGCTGTCTAAAATTATGGAGTTTACTGAACACTGACAATGAAGAATAGAGGTTTTGTCCGCATAGTTGAGATATCAAGGTATATTTTCTACCTACAACAGATGACCCAAGTCTGTGAGCTCTTTTTGTTATACATGGACCAGAGAGTTCCAATAACTCAGGAATGTTAGTGGGACATATTTCAGCTAAGAACAAGGGCCTAAAGCTTTCAGGCAGGCCAAACATTCTAAGCTTGTTTCTGAATGGCTGATCTTCCAAATCATATAATTTTGCTAGCCCAGTGAGATTAAGCTTGGTCATTTCAGAGAATTCTGCATGTTTTCTCAAATGCATCTTCTGCAAATGAAGTCCTGTGTTCAACCTTGGGCATTTTGCATGTCTGAGCCTGCAGTTCCTGTTTCAGTTGTTAGATACCCAGATAGATTGCCTCATCCACTGCATACTTGATTGTGGGTGATAACAATTTAGCCACTTCTGCAGCAAGCATGGCATAGTCTCTTTGCATGTCCCCCTCAGAGCTCTATAAGTGGTCCATAGAGGTCCATGGAGTTCCCAGATGGGAAAGAAAGTAGCTTGGCAGAGAAGAGGAGGAACATCTGCAACCTGTTGCTCCTACATGGGTACCAGGACTGGAAGTCCTCATTACATTTTGTCTTTTTTTTCATAAAGATATAAATGCATGTGTGTTTTAAAATGTTCTGTACTGAGGTGAATGAATCCAATGAACTCTTTCATCAGTTACCTGGGAGAAGTAACAACTCAATATCTGTATTTAGGGCATACAAGCTCCCTTTCCCCAGTCCAACACTGTTACATGAGACACCCCATCTAATTTTGAAAATTAATTAATTAAGAGGAATGTTGGTGGCACACTCAGTCCTAAAACTATGAAGCGGTCATCTCTTAATGCCCAGTGTTCTTTATAGAAATTGTTCAGAGAGGACCACATATAATTTGTTTTTTAAAAGACTAATGCCACACACCTGTCTCTAGCTCTTCACCCTCTCCCAGTAGGTATTTTATATATATTTTTTATACTTGTCTTTTTTAGAAGATTTTAAGGCAAGTCAGGTGGTGCATGCTCTCTCCAGCTCTTTTTTTAGCACTGAGCAGTCATTCATACACAGTGCTGCACAGATCTAATTATAATCAATCCATTCTCTGCACTGATGCACTGTAAGTTCAGGGTGCCATTGTGACAGTTCTCCTCTCCTAGGGGTGGGTCTACAATTACCTAATCTCACAGGAAGTGGGTAGAATCACACTAGGCACCATTTAATCTGAAAATAAAAGTAAAGGCTAAAAATTGGAGAAGCTGCACTAAATAGTACCAATTGATGTATGTAAATCATTGATTATACAGTATAGATTATGTAGTTCCATATATGAGGATGATATGAGGATGATATGAGGATATGATATAAGAAGATCCTTCTCTCAGTGTCACCACATTGATTCACATCAATTAAGTGCACCGCCACTTTAAGAAAAACTTGCTTACCAGATAGCAAGCAAAACACGCATGTGGCTATAGCCCAGCCAAGGCCTTGTACTTGCACAGATGCTCCTATGGAGTGTCAGCCACAGGATGGATCGCTGCACTAAGTCTCACACACTTAGCAAACACAGCAATCATTAGACAGCCAGGAGAATGGGCATTGCTGCACTTTGTATAGTCAGATTCAATGATCCTGTGTACTGCTGCATTTAATATGGAACAAGCACTGAACTAAAAAAGCAGATGAGTCTGTGTGAGCAGCGCCAGACAGAAGGTGAGTATTGCAGGGAAAACTGTATTTTTTTCTGTTTCTTGTTTTTGTTTCAATATATTTTATTGAATATATCAAATATGAATGTTACGAATAAGACAAGACACTTTGATATACACAGTACACATCTGTATAAGAATTATTGATAGATTGATAATAACAAACATTAAAGAGGAAGTAAACCCTGATGAGTTTACTTCCTCTTTCATTCCCTGCAAAGGCAAAGCATAATGGACTACTATGCATCGCATAGTAGCCCATTATGTGTCACTTACCTGACACAGGAGCCAGCGAAGTCGCCGCTGTCCCCTGTAGTCCGCCGCATCCATCTTGTTGGTGGGGTCTCGCAGCTGTCGAAGCCGCGATGACGTCACTCCCGCGCATGCGCACGGGAGCCGACACGCGTGGCAGCTCCGTCGCTGAGAATGCCGCGCTCAGTGCGCATGCGCGCCGCTGTCTACGGCGCATGCGCCGTAGACAGCGGTGCCCGTTTTCGGCCAAATATCTCCTAAACCATATAGGTTTAGGAGATATTTCTTGGACCTACAGGTAAGCCTTAATCTAGGCTTACCTGTAGGTCAAAGTGGTTTGTAAGGGTTTACAACCACTTTAAGTAATTAGTAGGGATGAGCCCGATGTTCGAGTGAAACGTGAGTTCCACTCGAACATTGAGTGTTCGCCAAATAGGGAACAATATGCGGTGTTCGTGGCTAATTCGAAAGCTGCTGGAACACCGTTAAAGTTTCCGGGACACTAACATGTAAAATCAAAAGTGCTCATTTTAAAGGCTTATATGCAAGTTATTATCATAAAAAGTGTTTGGGGACCCGGGTCCTGTACCGGGGGACATGTTTCAGTGCAATTTTCTTTTTTTTTTTAAATTGACGTTTTTTCAGGAGCAGTGACTTTTTAATGCTTAAAGTGAAACAATAAAAATGAAATACTCCTTTAAATATTTTTCCTGGGGGTGTCTATAGTATGCCTGTAAATTGGCACATTTTTCCCATGTTTGTAACAGTACCACAGCAAAATGAAATTTCTAAAGGAAAATTTTCATTTAAAACTGATCGTGGCTGTAACGAATTGTAAGGTCTTGGCAATATAGATACAGATAATTGAAAAAAAGAGCATGGGATAACCCCCCCCCCCCCCATCCATTACCGGGCCCTATGGATTTTAAGGGGAGCCATGTGCCAAAATAAAAAAAAATGGTGTAGGGGTCCCCCAAAAATCCATACCAGATCCTTATCCGAGCATGCAACCTGGCAGGCTGCAGGAAAAGAGGGGGATGAGAGAGCGCCCCCCCCTCCAGGCCACATGACCTCAACATGGGAAGGGTGCTTTGGGGTAGTCCCCAAAGCACCTTGTCCCTATGTTGATGGGGCAAGGGCCTCATCCCCACAACCCTTGCCTGGTGGTTGTGGGGGTCTGTAGGCAGAGGGCTTATCAGAATCTGGAAGCCCCCTTTAACAAGCGGACCCCCAGATCCAGGCCTCCCCCATGTGAATTGGTAATGGGGTACAAATGTACCCCTACCATTTCACAAAAAAGTGTAAACATGGTAAAAAAACAAGAGACAGCTTGGGACAAGTCCTTTATAAAATAAAAAAAAAAACTAATAAAAATGTCCCGCGGTGAAGTTCACGCCGCCCGATGGACCGAAAAAAAGAAAAAGAAATCCGCAACTGACCCGCCTCTATGGGAGGTTCCCGCTGTCTAACGCATCTTCACTGTGACAGCTCTTATATAACTGAGGGCAGGGCCACTCGGTGAGATAAATGGGTTACCCCACCCCCCCTCTGATGCATGGGGGCTTCCCCATGGCTTCCTAGTTACATCAGAGGGGGGCATATAATTAGAGATTTTGTGAAGTTAACTTTATAGTATGAGATATCGCCAAAGTACGTTGGATGACATTGTCCACAAATAAATTAATAGTATGTGTGCTTGTAATGAACTGGAAACCTGTGATCAAGGGTTGTGTCCTAATTGAAGTGGTTGTATGGTCGATACGGGGCACCCCTGTTGGGTTCCATTTGTTATGTTGAAGGGTGTGGATAGGAAGCCCACTCAGTATACCTGTGCGGAGGGGCATGAGTATAGAGCCAAGATGGTTGTTAACATGGGTCACTTGAAGCCAATTTATGATCGTCTGGTTGCATCTGAGGTTTGTCTCTCATTCACAAATCCCATCTGGTCACTTTGAATAAGTGTGGTAGTAATATCCTCTAATCTTTTAGCCAGTAGTTTTGCATATACTTTGATGTCTGAATTGAGAAGGAATATCGGTCTGAAGTTAGCTGGTGTGTTGGGTTCTTTTCCCTGTTTGGGTAGGGTAACTATATGTGCTCTCAGCATCTCATGGGGAAAGGTGGCAGAATCTGTGGCTTTGTTGAAGACTGTACGTAGGTATGGAGATAGTAAAGTTTTAGATGTCTTGAAGTATTCATTGGAGAAGCCATCTAGTTCTATTTCTTGGATTATAATCAGGGCATTTAGGTTTCCAGTTGATGTTCTGAGAGAGATTGTTAGTTGGGAGATGGGAGGTTCAATCCCTGTAAGAATGTGAGTATTTTTTCTGCAGTTGTTTGAGGTGTATTGGGATCTTTGTGTAGGTTATATAATGACCCATAGTAATCAGCAAATCGATTTGCTATCTCCTGTGGGTTTATTATTTTGTGATGTAGGGTAGGGTGTGTTACGTATGCTACTCTAGATTTAGTGTGTGTTGCTTTCAATCTGTTTTCCAAGTATTTGTCAGCTGTAGGCATCTAAGGTAATTGTCGTATTGTTGGAAGAGGTGTTCTCTCAAGTTCTCCCTGAGTGTGGTCAGTTTGTTTGTGTTGCTGTAGGTGACTTTGTATTTTGTGTTTCTGTGGGATGAATTTGCAATAGCAATGTATTGAGTTTGGATGTGTGATGTTTTTTTTCTTTGGCCCCTAGCTGGATGAGTAAGCCGCTCATAAAAGCCTTATGTGTGTTCCAGAGGATATATGGGTCAGTTACCGACTCAGAGTTGTCTAGGATTTTTTTTTGGAGATGCTGAGATATTTTAGTGTGGGTTTGGGTATCTTGTTGCAGTCTTACTTTACAGCCCTAGATGGGTGTTGAAGAGGAGACTCCCTGTTCTTTAATAGATATAGATATAGCAGCATGGTCCAACCATGTAATGTTGTGCACTTTAGTGGTTTCTACTTGTTGTAATAGCCACTTATCTGTCAGGAACATGTCAATACGTGAATATGAGCAATGTCTATGTGAAAAAAGTGTAGTCATTTTCATTGGCGTGAAGTCAACGTGTCGAACAGTTCCTCAGATTGGAGTAGTGCCTGTAGGGATGCTGTACCTTTAGATTTACATGCAGTAGTATCAATTGATGGATCTGAAATCAAGTTAAAGTCCCTGCATACTATGAGGTTTCCATATTTCATAGTGTTGGCCTTTTTGATTACCTTCCTTATGTATTGAAGTTGGTGGAAGTTTGGGGAATATAGTGCGACTAACGTGTATGGTTTGGAGTTGATATCTCCAGTTACTATTGTGTATCTTCCCCCTTCATCCAGGAATGTCTCTTTAGGTTGGAAAGAGAGGGAATTCTTTATGGCTAGCAGGACTCCTCCTTTCTTGCGGTCAAGTGTACCAGCTATAATTATATGCAGATAGACTGTGTGAACAGCTCAGAATTGTGTGTAGTTGGTAGTGAGTTTCCTGTACACAGAGGATATCTGCCTTTTGCTTACATGACTCTTTCCATAGGGAAAATATTTTTGTGGGATGATATAGATCCTGTGCATTAATTGAGAGACATGTGATCGGCATTACAGTGGTGCAACCTGTGGTATGATTGTGTGGTGCAGGTATTCACTTTTTTCATGGGGTTTGTTCTGATGAAGTTTGGTACGATGAGGAGGAGGTATCTGAGGCTCAGGTTCTTCAGTAGTTGAAAGTAATTTGCTTTGGATATGGCTGTGTATATTGAATAGATAACAAAAAGAATAAAGAACATAAAAGTTTATCATGTGAAACATAAGAAATGGATCATGTAATGGATCCACATGCATATGTAACTGCTATTAGTGCCTTAGGAGGGGAGAGGAGAAGGTAAACTGTAATTTCCTGTCCCTGAAGATATTTGTGAGTAATTGTGTGTTAGCTTTAAGATTTTCCACCAGCATTTTCCTTTTGGTAACGCTTATGAGATACAACTTGCCACTCATTTTGTATTGCTTGTGGTCCTGTTGGAGGTTAATCCCTCCCTCCAATGTGGGTGATAGAGAGTGTGGCTGGGTATATCCACTTATGGAGGTTTTTATATAATTCCTCAGTGCTTTAGTGATTGTCATAAGGTTGTGGCATCATTGTAGTGTGTGCCTGAAGAGATCAGAGAGTAATCTCAAAGTGGTATACTGCTGAGGGATATTTTCTGGTTTGCGTGATGCTTGCAGTATTCATTCCTTTATGTGATAGTAATAAACTCTCAACAGGACATCTCGTGGGGTCTCTTCAGGGAGAAAGGATGGTTTGGGGATCCTGTGCTGTCAGCTCTGGCACTAGTCTAGAGAACAGGGTGTGGGCATATTGCAGGTATTGGTTAGGGGGAACAGACTCTGGGATGCCCCTCGGTTTGAGGTTATTCCTTCTGGATCTGTCCTAGATCTACTATTTTATCTTTCATCCATGTTATGTCTTCTCCCTGTTCTGTGTGGGCTTGAGCTTGTATGAGGAAGTGTTTTCCTCCATTTTGCATTCAACATGATCCACCCTGCTGCTTATGGCTTGGACCTCTCTTTGGCATTTGTTAATCCCTCTGACCATGTCAGCTTGGAGTGAGGACTGTAAAGACAGCAGCATGTCTTTCAACATTGTGTCAGAGAGGGGCTTGTCTGATATGGTGAAGTCAGCTATGGAGTCTCCTTCGCACACAACCTGGGCAGTGGACTCATGCTGTGGCTCTTGTAGAGGGGCTGAATGTCACGGAGGATGATTTGCTGTGTGGGATGTTGCAGAGGGCATCCCGCTGCTGCCGTTATGTGTTCCAGCCCGGTAGTCAGGCCGTTTGTCCCAAGCGTCACCACCATTTTTTGTAGCCCATGCGGTGCTTAGGTGAAATAGTCCAACAGTTTTTGAGGCTGTAATGGATTCTTTCTGAGCCTTGGCATCCTTGCGCCATGCAGCGGGTTGTAGGCTATCTGATGCTCATTTTCAGGGCCTTCAATCATGCTGGTGGACTCAGATGTCACTGGATTATCTCAGGTGGACTAACGGAGCTCCTTTGTTAAACATGCATCTTGGAGCTCGGTTGCCACTCCCCTTGTTTCATTTTTTTAAAAGGATTTTTAGGCATACATAACAGCAAGAACAATTCCCGTCAAAGAGGTTAGATACACAAGAGCATTGCATGAAACAATGATAATTTGGTGTTAGGAAACCCTCTGCTGTAATACACATGTTTTGGTACCCTACAGTCGAGAGCCAGTTGAAACGCTGTAGCTGTGTTGTAGTACCAACAAGGTAAATGGAGAGTAAAAAGAAAGAAATAAAAGAGTTCAGGAGGGACTAGGGGACAAGGTAGGTTGGGGGTTGAAAGGGAATGTCTGGAGGGGGTGGGTATGATTCACTCTTTAACCAAGGGTAGCCCAGCTATACAGATAGTATGGTCAGTAGCTAACAATGAAAGTCACTGGGTAAATAATGTTCAATTCAAGGGATTCAGACCCATTCAAACTAAACTTTCATACTTTGCCATAAATAATTTCAGACATTTTTTCATTAAGGATAAGTTGCTCCTCACCTATGTCTCCCAGAGCTTGAAGACCACTATGCTTTGACTAGGACTTATTCTATTAATTGTAAAAAGGAAAATAAGGAGGCAAACCTGGGTATGTGTGCAGTACACAAGTTTAAAATTTAGTAAGGCTTCCTTAGAATTTTTCAGAATACCTGTTCACAGAAGAGTGTAGGCCATCCGGTACACCATGCTCCAAAATCCCCTAATGTGAGGACAGATCTAACATATGTGGAAAATGGTACCTAGGGTGTGGCAGCCCCTAAAGCATGATCTGACATTGAAGAAGTGCATTTTACCAGTCATTGTGGGATCCTATACCAGAAAATAAGTCATTTTTTCCTAGTGCTCCACATATTGTAGAGGCTAGCGAGTCTGTCTTTCAAAATGGAGAGTTTTAGAATGGTATTATATTTCTAGCAATCATATCCTTAAGACATATACATTCAAATTGTGTCAGGGTCTGTAGTGAGGATGATCCCTTGATTGTAGATGTCAAAAATTTTAATTTGTAAGTACCAAAGGATCTCCGAGGCTGGTGTTTCATGGGAACTGCATTTTTAATTTGCTGGAAAGTGTTTTTGTATTTCAAAGTGAAATTGTGCTTCAAAGTGGTTATAAATCTCAGACATGAAATACGAACAAAGCACGCCCTTCTATATTGTATATTTGCCTCTCTCCAAAGCTCTGAATGCCATTTTTCTCTGCTATTTGTTTATTTTTTTAAATTTTTTTAGCAAGACTCATGTCTGACAACTTTTCCATGACCCCAGGAGAAAAGGGGAAATGGGAGGAGAACTCCAGCACACAGCCTGTGATTGAAAGCTGTGCTTGTTTTTGTATAGAGTGAGGGAGGGGGTATGTCTTCTCCCTTAGCTGTGCAATGTCCCCCCCCCCTTCTGCTGCTGAGAGATCCTGGGAGATTATGTGTTTTTCTCTGTGCTGTAGAAGGTTGTACTCATTGTATTTATGTAGGAAAATGTATTTCTTCTCTATGTATTACCTGAGGCTAGTCACTTCACTGGGTATATGTAAAGGTTTACAACCATTTTAATCCATTATATTTAAAAAAAATAAACACATATATTGGTAGCTAGATCCAAATCCAGTGGATTGGATTAGAAATATATTAAAAATCACCATAGCAAGTATTACCACTTAATAAAATGAACACAGGCATTTGTTTGTCAATTTGCATGAAAATTTATTTTATAAAATCATGTGAACAATTTGTAAGGCCGCGTACACACGCGGGGACTGTTCGCTCAACTTTGTCCGCTGAACAGTGTTTCGGCGGACAGTCCGCTCGTGTGTGGGCTTTCAGCGGACAGTTTCAGCGGACAGTCTGACGAACAAAGTTTTTCGGAAATTCCGAAAAACTGTCCGCTGAAACTTGGTTTGAGCGGACAGTCCGCCCGTGTGTAGGCTTGTTTGTCAAACTAAGTCTCGCGCATGCTCAGAAAGAATTTACACGCCGAAGGTTGCATTGCAGTGTATAGGACGTCGTTTTCTAGTCCCGTCGTACGTGCCGTTCACGTCATCGCACACGGTTTCAGCGGACTGTTCGTTCGTCGTGTGTGGGCAAGTCCGTCCATGCTAATTTTGAGTGGACTGTCCGCTGAAACTGTTTGACGGACAAAGTTGAGCGAACAGTCCCCGCGTGTGTACGCGGCCTAACTCACAAAATTGTTTTAGAGGTATACAATTCAAAAGCTGTCATACACTGCCTCCTAAACCTAATAATTCCAGAAATGTATAGCTGAACTTTTCTGTCAAACAACTTGTATGTGGCTAAAACGTAAAAATGTTTCAAAGAAATTGAGTGTACTGACTTTATAACAAAAAAAAAATTCAACTTTACACTCTCAATCACAAAAAGGATTTTTTATAAAGTAAATGCTGTAAACTACTTTAGTAGTTAGAAATTAACATCCTGCAATCTCATGCCTCAGATCAGCCTCAATTCCTGCAACTCCACACTTCAAATCAGTCCCAATTCATGCACGGCCACACCTCAGATCACTGTCCCCCCTGCAAATCTGTCCCACCAAACATTTTCCCCATCACTGTACCCCTTGTTCATCTGTCCCACCACTGTAACCCCCTACTCATCTGCACCACCACTGTAACCCTCTGCTCATCTGCCCCACCACTGTAACCCCCTACTCATCTGCCCCATCACTGTACCACCATGTTAATCTGCCCCACCACTGTGCCACCTGTTCATCTGCCCTACCAATGTGTACCCCTTTTCTCATCTGCCCC
The DNA here is from genome assembly GCF_037356315.1 of Lithobates pipiens. Taxonomy (NCBI): domain Eukaryota; kingdom Metazoa; phylum Chordata; class Amphibia; order Anura; family Ranidae; genus Lithobates; species Lithobates pipiens. Next base: position 509,592,373 of record NW_027507748.1, read on the forward strand.
ACCACTGTAACCCCCTGCACACCTGCCCCACCACTGTAACCCCCTGTACATCTGCCCCACCTCTGTACCCCCTGCTCATTTGTCCCATCACTATACCACCTTGCTCTTCTGTCCCACCACTGTAACCCCCTGCTCATCTGCACCACCAATGTTCCCTCTTTCTCACCTGCCCCACCACTGTACCTCCCTGCACATCTGCTCCACTGCCGCACCCCCATGCTCTTCTGTCTCACCGCTGAACCATCTTCTCATCTGTCCTAACACTGAACTCATCTGCTTATCTGCCCCACCACTGTAATCACCTTTCTCATCTGCTCCACCCCTGTACTTGTTGCACATCTGTCCCACCACTGTACCCCCTTTCTCATCTGCCCCACCACTGTAATACCTACTTTTCTGCCTCACCACTGTAACCTTCTGCTCATGTGTTCCATTGATGTACCTCCTTTCCCCTCTGCAATAAAAAACACATGACTACATTCTCTGTTATTAAAAGCTAAGATGGCATTAATAGGTTTATTATAGGATTATAATATTTACAATAAGTAGAAAATAAAGACAAATTGAAGAAAAATAACACTAGGTGTTAATTCTCAGGTATGGTAGCCCATATCAACCAATCTTAATATATCTTATATTCATCTGTCTTCAGCAGGGTGAATTCTTATTAGTCGTTTTGGGTCACTGAACTTACTATAAGAATTCGGTTTAAAAAGTAAGATTTTTATTAAACAAGACCATTAAAAATCAATTCCCTACAAGTATAAATCATATAACTAAGCAATGTTTCCTAAATATAATACAGTGTCAGTTCCTTAAATAGTATTAAGTGAAAAAATAAAAACTGTACAATATCACATTTTATTATGGATGGACACAGTTCTGTTCAGCTTAAATATTTGGAAATAGAAAATAGAAAATGTCATTTTGAGAAGCATAGAAGATATATGCGGCACACAATGATTTCACAAAGGGGGATTTTCAACTATGAGTTATGGGAAGTATATTGATGATATTTAGTTTTTAAAATTGTTACATAACTCAAGTTGAAGGGTGATTTTGTTGTAAAAATATGTTTCTTAAAAAAAAAATATATATATATTAAGACCAGCCATACTGAAGGCTCCTATATTTTTAGGAGTACTTTCCGTACGCATACTGACTTAATATTTGGCCATCATACTGCACTACTATATACTCAGCCTTCAATTATTCTAATATGCATATAACTAGTTTTGCTTAGACACATAACAATCATATACAGTACCTCAAACCTTATCCATCAATACTTTATCCAAGTAAAAATGTAAATGTCCTCCATGTCAGGTTCATTTTAAAACGCACCCACATATTTTGAAACACCTACAATTTAGAACTTTTGACTTTTTTGATCTGCAGGTCAGTGCCTCAGACTACAGTATTTTGAAACATGAGGGTCAGCTTAGCCACTTAAGCCTCGGTCCATTTTTCTGGCCAAAGACCAGAGCAAGTTTTGCGATTCGGCACTGCATCGCTTTAACTGACAATTGCGCGGTCGTGCGATGTGGCTCCCAAAAAATTTGACGTCCTTTTTTTTCCCACAAATAGAGCTTTCTTTTGGAGGTATTTGATCACCTCTGTGGTTTTTATTTATTACGCTATAAACAAAAAAAGAGCATACATTTTGAAAAAAAACGCATTAATAAATATCCCCCCAAAAAAAAAAATATATATATATATATATATAAAAAATGTCATCAGTTTAGGCCAATACATATTTTTCGACATATTTTTGGTAAAAAAAATTGCAATAAGTGTTTATTGATTGGTTTGCGCAAAAGTTATAGCGTTTACAAAATAGGGGATAGTTTTATGGCATTTTTATTAATATTTTTTTTTACTAGTAATGGCAGCGGTCAGCGATTTTTATCATGACTATGACTATATGATGGACACATCGGACATTTTTGACAAATGTTTGGGACCATTGTCATTTATACAGCAATCAGTGCTATACAAATGCACTGATTCCTTTGTAAATGACACTGGCAGTAAAGGGGTTAACCACTAGGGGTCAGTGTAGGGGTTAAGTATGTCCTGGAGAGTGATTCTAACTGTGGGGGACGTGGCTACACATGACATGTCATTGATCTCTGCTCCCGTTTACAGGGAGCAGAGATCAGTGACACTGTCACTAGGCAGAACAGAGAGATGCTTGTTTACATTAGCATCTCCCCGTTCCTCCTCTCCGTGAAATGATTGCAGGTATCCCCATGGACATCAAGTCTGCAGGACCCGTGATCCAACTCACACAGCTTGCTGAGCGCACCCACAGGCCGCCTCTTACAGGGCAACTTACAGGCATGTTAGTTTGCCTGTACAAGCCCTTCTGCCGGTGTGTATTGGCGTGAGGCAGTCGGCAAGTGGTTAAGCATGCAACGAGTATTTTTTTAGAAAAAGTTAGCAGCTCCTATACTTCTCTGGTGACAAGGTTATCTTAAAGTAGGCTGCCGCTGTGGAACTCTTTCTATACATTACTGTCTTATGTAACATGTAACAGGTGAAGTCAGAGCAATGTCAGTACTCTTGTTACTCATATTTGGTCTGGGTCAGTGATTCAGAACATATTTAAACATTGTGATAAAATAGAAGCCAGAAAACTAGAATTTTTAGGGGCAGAGGTTAGCAATGATGTCATACAAATTTCCTTACAAAACTCTATTCAACTACTATGTTTGCTTTAGATTCTACCTGATTCCAACTACAGTAATGCATGCATTCAGTTTGCCAACAATGTTTGTATTTTCTGCTTTTTCTATTTCACCACACTGAACACATAATGTTTTTGGATAAGAGTTAAACTTCGGATTTTAGTTGTTTGTCTGACCAATCGAATTGTTAACACAAATAAGTGCTAGATGATCTATGACTAATAATATTCCTGCTAAACTTCGCTATTATCCCAAAAAAAAAAACTGAGACATACAGTATGTTTTACACAATTTGACTTTTACTCACATGCCAACATAAAGCTATGTTAAAATGTATGTATAGTTTACCTTTTTCTATTTGTAATAAATAGAGGAGGGCAGTGTTAATACCCTGACAGTTGTTGCTTGTGTCTTGTTGGGGAGATTTCTTTTCACTTCCTATCCTAGTTACACAACAGGAAGTGAAATTTAATTTCTTTAAGTTAAGTTAAGTAAGGGGAACACTCCCTCTAGACAAGTGTCACTAGAATAATTTTCTTACTTTAATGCTTTACTTTCATCTTTTCTTCTGTCGAAATATCGAACATTTTTACTTTTCCCTTTGTTTTCTATCCCACGGACACAAACAGCAATGAAAACTTCACAGCTCTCTACAAAGACTATCAACAAAAAATTGGTTATACATACAATTTAATGATTGTTCACCTTTCAGATCATGGTACATGTTACACTCATAATTGGCAGGTAACGTAACATGTTCCAGACCTACCCCCTGTACCCCCCTCCCCGTGACAGCTGGTGGGGGTTCTTCTCTCAGCACCCACTGTCACACTTTAAAAATAATGTGGCCATGCGGAGGTCTACCTACATGGCTGTGCCATTCATTCACAACAATCTGTAAATGAGAGAAATACAAGTACTGTCATTCATTGTGTCTGACAGCTTGTAGTTCCCAATGGACTGCAAGAGAGCTGATGAGAGCTCTCGTAGTTCATTCACAAGTCTTGCAGCTTGTAAACAGTCATTCTGTATTGGAGGTATGGGCTAAAGTCTGCAGGTCTGCCGAACCCGATGTCTGACAAGACCGCCGATCATTTCTGAGGCAGAGAGAGCAGTGGTCTGCCTATGTAAACAAGGCAGATCGCTGTTCTGTGACAGGAGAAGACAGAGATCTTGTGTTTCTGTTAACATGTCTTCTTATAGTAAGAGCACCCTCCGCACAGTTAGAAAGCCCTCCCTAGGGGCATATTTAACCCTTTGATTGCCCCATGATGTTAAGCCCTTCCTTGTCAGTGTCTGGGTCAGTGATTCATAACATATTTAAACATTAGTACAGTTACAGTGCATAATATTTAGCATTGATCACTATATTGGTGTCACTGTTCCCAAAAAAGGAGACCAGTGACACCAATACAGTGATCAGTGGACATGTTTTAAAGCAGACAGTAAAAAATATAGTTTTTTTTTAAATTGTTCTTTATTTTGTTTATAGCACCAAAAAATAAAAACCACAGATGTCATAAAATACCATCAAAATAAATCTCTATTTGTGGGAGAAGCAGGACATATTTTTTATCTGTGAACAGCGTAGCACGACTGCACAATTGTCAGTTAAAATAATGTAATCCCGCATCACAAAAAAATAAAAATTGCCTGTTCGTGAAGGGGTGGTAAACCTTCGGGGGCGGAAGTGGTTAAATATGTCTGCTTCCTGGAGAAAACTTTTTTCCGTTGTATTTTTTCTTCTGGCCTCTCAAAATGCAAACCTGTACTTTAGCCATGCAAGGCAAAAAATAGGTTTGCTGCACAGCAAGAACCTTAAGCTGCCTGTAATAACTAATCTACTTCACTTCCCTGCAGCCCTGATCTTTCTACAAAAGGGAGAGAACCAAAGTACTTTTGGGTATGGACGAATATATGTCACTCCCTCCAGCCTCCCAGAATTCAGTGTTTAGCACTGTAATATAGAATATTCAATTTTTGGGATTCCCGTGGTTCTCCGATAGTGGATTGGCACAGCAGAGGAGCACAGGAAATATAAGCACATATACTTACTGTTGCTGCTGTGGGATCTGTTGATTTATAATTTTATTATTATAGGGAAACTACAAGTTTATTTTAAAAATGAGTACTTAAAGACTAGTAATATCCTTATTAAAAAGGTGATTAGCTTTTCATTTCCTTGAATCTGATGGAGGTCAAACCTCATTTTATTAAATTTAAAGAGCAATTTTTGGGTAATAGGTAAATGTCAAACAACTTAATAAAGATATGCAGATGTACAATAACCCTGTAATTACGGATTTCCTTTTACTATCATGATTAATTTCTGTGATTAAGGAGCACGTTTTTTAAACGGAAAAGTGAAGAGGAATCAAGCAGTAATTTGAAAGTAATAGGGCTTTTGGCTGTGTGTAGGGCTAGGTAAAAAAGCATGAGAATAGTAGCTTATCCCAATGCAGTGTTTATCCTAGGCACAATATATCTAAAACTGTATTTAAAATATCTACATATATGGGCATAGTTCTACTGAATAATATAAAATAAAAGTAATAGAACACAAGTAAATATTATATAAATCTTTCCATGACATTGTTAAAGTTTAGACGTATAGTTTAATGATTTTGTGCAGTTTAACCTTCGATCCAGAACTCTGACATTCAGTGTTCTTTTGTAATAATGCATATGAAACTAATCCATTGTACGCAAAACCAGTTCTATGCATATTCATGACCAAATTCCATTTCACATCAGTGTAAAGGATCAACAATTTAGTTTGTATTCACAGTAGTGTGTGCTGGTTAGAAGAAACAAAAACAATAATCCTTTGCTTACACAGAAGGATTAAAAGGTAAAAATGTTAAGCCAGATATATAGCATGGAGAACACAATTCACAAAGTCAGTCACTGCAACTTCCAAGTATGCATTTAAAATTGTTAAATACCACACACATAGACAAACGCACAAAAAAGACAAAGAAAGAGAGAGAGATAGAGAGAAATTAGAAGTAGATAGAGACAAATGGGTTGATTTATAAAAAGCAGATAAACTGTTCACTTAGTAAGGGAATTTTTCCTTAGCTTGGTGAATGAGATGATGCTCTGCTAACTTTTATTATTCAATCATTTGCAATCAAAAATACTTTTTTTTCCTTTTCATTGCATTTGAACATTCACTAAGCCAAGGAAAAAAATCCCTGGCAAAGCAAGAAAATTCTCTTCCAAAGTGTACAGCCTATTTACATTGGTGGCAATGCTTTCTTTGAAACGGGCAGGCAATATCTGAAAATATATCCAATAATAATAATAATAATAATAATATGCAGAAGTACAAAACCTCCCTTGCACCTTAGCAAAACACAACCAGAAATTTAGCTGGATTAGTATTTTCATGTTAAAGGGGTTCTGCACTCATAATACAACATTTGCCCATTCTGTTGCCTCTAGTTAATATATCTCATAATGCCACCTGTTTTTTTTTTTTGATTCACCTACCTTTTGTAATCTTCAGTAGTTTATTTTAAACCCCTGCGGCGATGGGCGGTCTCTTGCGGGGATCAGCGTCATTTCCTGTTGAAGCCCGCACTGTCTCCTGGGATCTCGTTCGTGTAATCCCAGGAGACATTGCGGCTAATGCACCCGACATCTCGCGAGATTTCGGGTGCTACAGCCGACATCTCGCGTGATTTTGGTAATTACAGCCGAGATCTCGCGAGATCTCGGCTGTAATTACCGAAATCACGCGAGATGTCGGCTGTAGCACCCGAAATCTCGCGAGATGTCGGCTGTAGCACCCGAAATCTCGCGAGATGTCGGGTGCATTAGCCGCAATGTCTCCTGGGATTACACGAACGAGATCCCAGGAGACAGTGCGGGCTTCAACAGGAAATGACGCTGATCCCCGCAAGAGACCGCCCATCGCCGCAGGGGTTTAAAATAAACTACTGAAGATTACAAAAGGTAGGTGAATCAAAAAAAAAAAACAGGTGGCATTATGAGATATATTAACTAGAGGCAACAGAATGGGCAAATGTATTATGAGTGCAGAACCCCTTTAATTGTTTAACATTTACTGGATACTTTTTTTTCAAAGCTTGTTTAATACCATGTTGCCTGGCTGTAACACCATAATACAGGCACTAGTCTAAAGGAGGGGTGCAGGAAAACAAACCAACCTTGGTCTGCATATTTAAAGCTGATCTCCAGTGAGGCTTACATAGTTTGTGTGGAACAAATGAATACAAAGCTTCCTTGATTGGCCAAGGTGAAGAAGCAGGCCAATAACATTATGGCTCCACCTGAGCAAATCAAAGGAAGTGATGTATTAATTTAGAAAATGTAAAGCTTTCTGTGAATGGCTGATTAGCCTTTAGCCTAACTCAATTATGTTCTGGAGAGGGATGGGAAGTTTCCATCCCACTAACAGAACACTGTCAGAACCCCTGTTTCTCATAGGAAGTAAATAGTTTGTCTGGACCAAATTCAGTAAAGCTAGAGACCATCTTTAACTTCTTCAGCCCTGGGAGAGATTTTACCTCCTTCCTGACCGGAGGACTTTTGGTGATTTGGCACAGCGTCATTTTTTGCGCTATAAACAAAAAAAGAGCGACAAGTTTTAAAAAAATGCAATATTTTATACTTTTTTGCTATAATAAATATTCCCGAAAAATATATAAAAAAAACATTTTTTTCCTCAGTTTAGGCTGATATGTATTCTTCTACATATTTTTGGTAAAAAAAATTGTAATAAGCCTATATTGATTAGTTTTCCCAAAAGTTATACCGTCTACAAAATAGGGTATGTTTTTATGGAATTTTTATTAGTATTTTTTTTTATTAGTAATGGCAGTGATCTGTGATTTTTATCATGACTGCAACATTGTGGCGGACACATTGGGCACTTTTACAACATTTTTGGGACCATTGTCATTTATACAGCGATCAGTGCTATAAAAATGCACTGATTACTGTGAAAACTACACTGTCAGGGACGGGGTTAACCACTAGGGGGCGATGAAGGGCTTAAGTTTGTCCTAGGGAGTGAGTCTAACTGTGGGGGGATGGGCTACAGCTCACACAACTGCGATCACTGTTCCCAATGACAGGGAGCAGTGATCTCTGTCATGACACAAGGCAGAACAGGGAAATGCCTTGTTTACATAGGCACTCCTCCTTTCTGTGGCTCCGTGACACGATCATCGGTGGAGCGTGCGTACCCGCTAAGCCTGCCAATTAAAGGGGACATACAGGTATGCCCATTTGCCCAACGCTGCCATTGTGCCAACATATATTGGCATGCAGTAGTCGGAAAATGTTTAAACTAGCCATATGCCAAGCTAAACAAAGGCAAACATAGAGTCTGTCACCCACACTAAACAAAATGAATGGACTAATCGCCCACTCCTGACACCATTCAGCCAATTTTTTTCTGCCTAGCTCCTTTGATTTCTCAGTCAAAGTTTGTTGATGTTAATGATGTTGGCATGGTGGCTTGAGTTTCAATCAATTCACAGGAATCAGATAAAGTTTGAGACATGCATGGCCAATTTTAGTAACACCTGCCACATGATCTGTAAGTGTTGCTTTGGATGAGTGATGGGGCTTGTTAATGGCTATACGCAAATGGATTTCAGTATACAGTGACCACAGACACAGCTCTACTGCTCTGAATTGTCTGTCAATAGTCTGTCAATTGTCTGTCAAAGCCAGCCTTGGCATTCACTGGTATTAATTCCATTTCACCACATACCTGCGCATCAGAAACCTAAATATATTCCAGCTTTTGACTAAGCTAAACTGCCACCCAACATTGCTGAATATAACATACAATGTTTCATCAGCAACACTAGTGTCTACTCATGGCTCTTAGTACAGTTGCATTATTTTTATAACACTGTAACACTGTTTACTAGAACACACACACAATATTTGTAGGCAATATTTGACATCATAGGCCACATTAGTACTACAATTCTAGACACTGAATGGATCATCATATGGCAGTTGTTTTGGTGCCAATAGCAACCAGTCAGATTTCACATTTCACTGTATTTGAAATAAAATAAAAATAAAAAATCGGATTTGTTGATATAAGCAAAAGCTCTGCTTTTATTCTCCAGAAAGCAGGATATGTACACAGGGCATGACAGAAGATGCAGATGAGAACTATTCCAATAAAACAATGGTATTGCTCTCTGCCTGGGAAATGCAGACAACGCTGGTCTGTGAAGAGCAAAATATCTTTTATGCGATCGTGCATCTCCGCGGAGACAGTGCTGGATTTCTTGGGCTGGAATGTCTGATGCTTCTACATCGGTACAGTGTGCAAAATGCCCTAGGGCTTTCTACAAACGTATATTTACCTCATTGCAGATGATACCTGAGCTCCTCATTCTCGTCTGATGGTTGAATATTCCCTGATGATTACTATTGACGAATATGGTTTGAAGTCTTTCGGGGTACGATACATAGGATTTCTTATCATTGGGTTCTTGACAACCAACAGGCCTGTTTGACTTGAGAGGCATAAGCCCCTGTAAGTCAACATCATCTGGTAAGCCTCCTTCTCTTACTACGGTGGTGGTGTCATTCTTCCAAACTTCTAAACGTCACATCAGAAGCCGCACTTCACTTTTTATTTACATTTCGTGTTTGGACTTCTGAGTCACACTGCACACTTTGGAGAGTGTGTAGAGTACTCACCATATAGACTCTATTCATTTTAGTTGATTTACTTTTTTTGTTTATAATATTTGTGTTTGCACTGTCACTTTATTGCTCTGTTGAGATCCATTTTCACTGGTACTTAAGGTATTCATGTGATTTTATTTGATTTTAGTTGATTTATTTGTGTTTTTTTGCATTTGCACAGTTATTTTATTGATCTGCTGAGATCCATTTTCACTAGTACTTAAGGTATTCATGTGATTTAGGTGTTTGCAACCTAAGCACCACACTTTTTGGTTTCAATAAAACAATGATATAAAACCATACATGCACTATGCATCTACCATGTTCACAGTTCCTTTTGTGGCAAAGTGTATGTTGTAATGTTTTAGGCCTCACGCACACTGGAAAAAAATTTTTGCTACTCCCCTGCATGTTAGCCTATGTGTTTGGAGGTAAGGGCATTTAGAGGCATAAAAAAAAGCCAGTGCATCCAGGAGCAGCACAGTTTAGATAGAATAAAATGCTTAAGACACCTAACAGTGTGTAAATGCATCTACATGTGTCTACGTGCACCTAAAAACTAGGAATGTTTAGAGCTTGATCATTAAATCATAAGTTATTATTCTGGCCAATTAAATAATTAATGCCCAGATGCTTGACTTGCCTAAACATGTTACACACGTTTACGAGTGTCAAGAGTTTTTTATGCTAAAACTCTGCTGCCAGGAGGAAAGGAGTCTAGGAGAGTTAGCAAAGCATCCATTGTGGATGAGGCCTTAAGAAATTTTTCTAAATAATTACCAAAAGTTATTTTGCAACAAATTTCTCAGAGCTGATGTTCATATAAAGGTTAGGAACACTTTACGCAAGGGATTTTTTTTTTTTTTAAGTAATAAACTAATAATTAAACCTTGACCCACCATTTTAAGCTCCTGAGACACAAAAACAATTATGAATGATTTATTATTTAGGTACAACATGATCTCTCACCCATTCGGTATGTCTGGTCAAACTCTGAGATGTTGCAATGCATATCGTTAAAGAAAATAAATATTTTACATGGTAAGTAGACATACACTCCAGTAAAGCTCAGATTGTCCTTGAAAAATTCTGTCAGTTATTAGTCATTCTGTAAAGGAATTTTGGATGAAGTCCACAAAATGAAAAGCGATATTACCCATTAATCTTTGATTGATGAACATCCTATGCGAATAGAAATTATAAAATAGAAAAGCATAGGCACAAAAAAGTTTGCTTGAACATAAATTATGGTGCTGGAATGATGGCTAGAAATCTTGATGGTGTGACATCAGCTTTTTTAATGATACACTGATTGCATGTTAAGAAATTATAAAGAAAGTATGAGACATTTAAGAAGTTTTCTGTTCTGTGACGTATTCAGTTAGGTAGGACAAAGTGTATATATAAATACAGGAAGTTTTAGTAAGCAATCAAATTTTAATATTGAAAGTCACCATAAAAACTTAAAATACATGTGGTGGACAGGGATCAAAAAAGTGTCTGAGTTTAAAGGGGAAGTGTGGGATTGTAAAAAAAATAAACAATACTCGCGTTCAAATGGTGGCTAGACAAAGGCCTGTACAGAATTGGTCATTTCCTAAATACCATAGGCCCCCTTACTGTCAGATACTGTGTGAGCAAGTTTGAAATGCCCGCCACCGAAAGACACAGACTATTTCAAATAACTCACTTCCAGCATTCGAAATGGTCCGACAGTCTGACACTGACTGCATATGAAACATGGTGCACCAACATAAAGGATCAGAAGGGGGTATCTCCATTATCTACAAGTCTCTTGCCAGAATTTCAACCAAACCGTTTTATGCCCGACTTTGGGAACAAGATCTGGCAGTGGTGTGGGACTTGAATAATGGTATTTATGCTTCCACAGATCCTTCAAAGGCATCATGAATATCTCTCTTGTGGAAGCTAGCATCAAAATCATGACTCTGTGGTATCGTGTCCCTGCCACCCTAGCCAAAATTTTCCCAGATTCCTCCCCTCTGTGCTTCAGGGGATGTGGTCACATCGGCTCTCTACTCCATATGGGGTGGACATGCCCTCGGCTTAGAAACTTTTGGAACAGCTTTTTTCCACATATTGAGGAAGATTACAGGCGTAGCAGTTCTACAGGTTCCAGAAATAGCACTCCTTAATTTCTAAGTAGAGAAAATCTCCAAACACACCCAATCTTTGATATTCTATATGCTCTTAGAAGCCAGAATCACTATTGCCAAGAACTAGAAGAGACACACAGTTCCACTAGCTGGAATGAAACGTAAAAACTCCTAGTTCATGGCCCATGAGAAGATTGTCTGCAAGCTACATAACAAAATCCACAAATTCAAATTAATTTGGGAACCCTGGGCCAACTACATAGGTATCGTAATAGTTCCAGGTGCATAGTTAACCCTGATCACCCCCTCTCCCCCTAGGTGACCTTTCTTCCCTCTTTTCTTCTTGTCCTCTTTCTTTCTTGCTGACTTTTCTTTCCCTAGCTTTACTAGATCTTCTTTTCATTCTGCTCCTCCCTATCTTTTCTCTCTTCACATGGAGTCAGAACATCTCTCTTGTCTGATTCCCTTACAAGCGGATCCCGGCTGTTAGCATTAATCTATCTTTGTATCTGGTACAGCCTAGGCCACACTGTAAGGCATCCAGGATCGGCGACAGAATAACACACAGCTCTATATGCTTGAGCTTCAGACCACTATACTCAATATATCACTAACAAAGTAACATTAATGGTAGACCAGTGTAGTCATGCTTCTTCCCTCCGATCGGCCACGTCATTTTTCCAGTAGGGATTGTCTCGGTTCGTCTTCTCCACAGTGTGTTCCCCTTGGGGTGGAGAAATGGCCCAACTCGAGCAATCTATCTCTCAGTCTATAGCAGGTTGTAATATGGGCCGAGGGAATGCTGCTGACCTCATTACACACTAAGTTACTCTAAATGTATGTATTTGCCTGGCTGGTCTCATTTTAACCCCAAATTTAACCCTCCCTCAGGCAGGGTTACTTTACAATAGCCTTAACTAGGGGTCTGCAATAGTTGTTCCTGTTACTGTACACTCATGTTACCTTTGTTCTGTCAACTGTAATTTCTCACGGAATTGGATATTTTCTTGTATTCTTGTTTGATATAAATTCAATAAAATATTGAAAAGAAAAAATAAACATTCATAATCACATCTATGGATGCGGCATCACAGTGATGCTGCAGCTGTCTGCCTCCCCCTCCTCTCTAAAAATGAGAACTGAGTAATCATATGTCTGCTGATCATTGCGTTCTTAGTCCTCTCTGAGCAAAAGAGTGGTGACTGTCAGACACCACTTTCTGATCTGCCCCTCCAGTGCTCACTAAAGCACAGCCTGTTGGCTGTTTGGAAGTATGGACAAAAAAGGTTTGGCTGTACTTGTCTTTTAAATATATGAGCCACCAGAAAGGTACATTTAGGGCATTTCATACAGTCTGTGCTTAGTTCACAAGAACTCGATCACTTGAAGCCAGATCATATAAAGAGATGGGTACTGTGTAACAGTTTTCAGAATGATTTTTTGCTATATGGAAAAAGCCCACTTACTGTATTTCTATAGTTCAATAATTTTTATTCAAGACATTTTCATAGCATAACAACATAGGGTTACAAAGTGATTGTCATATGTTACAAAAAAAAACAAAGGAGCAGATAATAACATTGATGGCAAGAGAGCAATGCCAATCGTAGATGCAAAGTTATGTGCATATCAAGATCATATACTGTATTAGTTTCTACTGTCGCCAAATGTATGACCTTGTTTACAAGCACTCTAGACTCTCCTGCCCCATGGGTGCCCCAACTGGGAACTAGCTGCACCTCGGGAGGCCAGAAAGCCTGTTCCCAGGCCAACCATTAAATCATAAGGCCAGACTGGGCTTCATCTAGATATAAGCTGCATAGCAGGACCATAACTTCTACATAGTTTAGTTTCTACTATCAGAAACGAGAACCATTCAGTAATTTAGTAACCCAAACTAAAAACATATATAAGTAACGGGGGAACCGGAAAGGATGGGAATTTGGAGCCTTGAAGGGGCTCGGGGAGGAGAGGAGTCTGTCCTGTAAGAGAGACCTTTTAGAAAATAAATACATAGACTGTCCTTACAACAATTTGTGAGCATTGTACCAATCTACCCAAGGTTGTCAATCATTCAAGAAAGCTGCCCTTTTCCCTGAATTGGATGCCAAAGCTAGCTCATATGTGAAGTGAATAGAGAGGGTTCACAGAATCTCTCGCAGATCCGGTGGTTCCGGCGATTTCCAAGCTCTAAGAATAGTTAATTTGGCCGCTAAAAACAAATGAGTAGTGAATTGCCTGAGTTGTGGTGGAATGTTCTCAATGCCTACATTCAATAACCCAAGGGAAGGGGAGAGCGGCAGTGTTATGCCAGTTACCTGACGAAATATCCTGAGAACCTCTGTCCAATACCTAGCCAATTTACTACATTCCCACAGAACATGGATCAAATTTCCAGTTTGGGAGCACTTTCTCCAACAGAGAGGGGATACAGAGGGCTAAACTTAGCAATGCGATGTGGAGTTAGGTACCATCTGTGTATGATTTTGTGTGAAAGTTCCCACAGGGAGGTGCATTTCGGAGCTGAATACGCATATTGGATAGCTTTACTCCATTGTGTACTAGAAATGGGGATACCCAAGTCTCTTTCCCATGCTAGCATAGAGTTGGTTTTTTGAAATACCGTCTTATCCTGTAAGCTATTGTAAAATAAAGAAATGCCGCCTCTACACCTTTCATTAGTTGTTAGATATATCTTGATTTTCCAATGTAGTTCATAAGGTGAGACGGTGGTACTATTGAGGAACGATTTAACTTACGAGAGGAATTCCATCTGAGGCAATCCGTACTACTCCTGCATAGCTACAAAGGATTTGATTATGTTGCCGCTATATAAGTCCCGTATCCACAGGATTCCCGATTTGGACCATTTGTCCAAGGATAAATCCGAAGTTAAAAGTGTTAGAACCTGGAGAGGGATATGAATGACCGAGGTTGGACCCTCTGTTGGATTGTCCATCACTAAGTGTTTCCAAGCCTGTAAGGAGGCAACCACAGGAAGTGGTACATCCCTAGAAGCTTGTGATAGATAAAGGTAGGCCATAACGTAGTTATAAAGATTCCCACCCGGTATAGTTGTCTGCTCTAGTTCACCCCACAGTGAGGAGGGTTGGTCAGCCATCCATTCTTTGAGTTGCACGAGAACAGCCGACCTGTAGTAGTCTGCTATCAAAGGTAGGCTCATACCTCCCACTTTCCTAGACCTAGTCAAGTTGCCGAATGCGCACCTTGCCTTTCTACCTTCCCAGAGAAATTTCAATAATAGTGATTGTAGTTTCGTAAAGAAGGATTTGTTGACTGTGATTGGGACAGTGCGAAATATGTAAATTAGTTGCAGCAAAATTTGCATTTTAAACGACCCGACCATGAGAGAAAGTGCCTTTTTAAGGTTTGTAGCCCTAACAGTAGCTTGTTTTCTAGTGGTAGATAGTTGGCTTTAAAGAGATGGTCAGGGCAGGAGGTAAGTGTTATCCCTAGATATGAGATCCCTGAGTCCTGCCAAATAAAAGGATAGGTGTTTTGTATATGTTGTTTCTCTTGTATAGATGTGCCTAAGTCTAGGATATAGGATTTAGTGTCATTGACTTTGTAATATGAGATCCTGCTATATTGAGTCGAAAGAGCCGTTGCATGGAGTAGGGAGTTCTTTGGGTGTGTAAGCATAAGTATCACGTCGTCAGCAAACAAACTGATAACATGTTTATGGCCTTTCACATTAAATCCCTGTATATTGGGGTCCTGTCCGAATCTCGCGGCCAAGGGTTCCATAAGCATATTAAAAATTAAAGGAGACATTGGGCACCCTTCCCGGGTGCCGTTCGTAATATTAAAAGGCTTTGATAACATTCCTGAGGTGTATACTCTAGCTGAAGGTGAGGTGTAGAGTGCAAGTATAGATGTGAGGATGTGGCCTCTAAAGCTAAATTTCTCTAATACCTTGGCCAAGTAAACCCAGTGGACCCTATCGAACGCCTTCTCTGCATCCAGCGCTAGGAGCAGAGAAGGCGTTCGCTGTCTTCTTGCTAGACTGATAATGTCAATGACTCGCCTTGTGGTGTCTGAGGTCTGTCTGCCCTTTGTAAACCCCGACTGATCTGGATCTATTAACGTAGGCAATATTGACATCAACCGAAATGCTAATATTTTGGCATACAATTTCAGGTCATTAGATAATATTGATATAGGCCTAAAGTTCTGAGGCACATCAGGAGTTTTACCAGGCTTAGGCAGAGTTACTATAATTGCCTCCAGCATTTCTGAAGGGAAGAGGGTCGAGGCAGCGGCACCTTGGAAAACTGCAAGCAGATGGGGTAATATTCCCCAGTTAGTCCATCAGGACCAGGGGATTTGTTATTCGGTAAGGAGTTGATAGCTTTAAATATTTCGTCCACTGTAAAGGGCAGGTTTAGCTCATCCAGCTGAGTAGGACTTAATTTAGGGATGTTCACTGTCGCCAAAAAATTATCAATATCAACCCCAGAAGGTTGCGGAGTAGACACGTTGTCGGCCAGATTGTACAAGGACACATAATAATCGCTAAAAGAGTCTGCAATTTTCTGCAGATCCTGTTCTTTAGCGTTAGATTTTGGATCAATCAAGTAGGGAATTTTGGATTTGAAGTGCTGTCCCCGTATTCTACGAGCCAGGGCCTTACCCGCCTTGTTACCAGTAGAGTAGAAGGACAACTTTAGTCTTTTTTCCTTTTGTTCAAATTTGTGTAATAGGAGAAGTCTAAGATCGTGACGTAAGTTGGCTAGTTTAAAATGAAGTTCAGGGGAAGGTTGTGCTTTGTGCAAGCCCTGTAGAGTTTCGATATTTTTCAAAAGCTCGTCCAATTGTCGCTGCCTCTGCCTCCTCACTCTGGCCCCTAGTTGAATTAAAATGCCACGAATAAATGCTTTATGTGTGTTCCACACAGTAGACGGTGGGACGTCAGGGGTGGCGTTGAAGCGGAAAAATTCGGATAGGTGGCTTTCCAGCATAGTCTTAGTACCAGGGTCCTGAATTATGTGGGCATTCGCTCTCCACAGGTAAGTGGTGGAAGCGAGGTTGTTATCTGCGATCTGGACCAGAACTGAAGCATGATCTGACCATGATATCACATTAATTTTGGTCTTGGAGATTTTTTGCAGAAGCCACCTGTCCGACAGAAACAAGTCAATCCTACTGTAGGAGCGATGCCTGTGAGAGTAGAAGGAATAGTCCCTCTCACAGGCATGTCTACAACGCCAAACATCATAAAGTTCATTAGATCTTAAGAAATTGGCTAAAGATAACATTCTTTTGGAGGGGGTAGCAGTAGAATCTATCCCTGGGTAAGGGGTAATATTAAAGTCCCCACATAACATCAATGCTCCTTCCTTCACTGTATGTACTTTCTTCATAAGATTATTTAGGAAATGTATCTAGCAAGCATTGGGAACATAAACATTAATCAATGTGTAGCGATGATTATTAATGTCACAAATCAATATGATAAATCGGCCATTAGGATCTATAATTTGTTGACGCAGCTGAAAGGAAATCGAGTCCTTGATTGCAATCATGACCCCCCCTCTTCTTCTCCTGTGCATTAGCATAATAATAGTGTTGGAATCCTTTGGCCATACATTTGGGGGTGCGTCTTTGTGAAAATGTGTCTCTTGTACACATAGAATGTCGCAATGTGACGACTGGGCTTCAGACCAAAGAGAGAATCTCTTAGCTGGATGATTGAGCCCGTGGGCGTTAACCGATAAAATGGTGACTGGCATGATCCTTAGAAATGATAAATCTCAGCAGTAGGATTCGTATGTACTCACAGTTACCAGTGTTCTGAAGTTTTCTCAATGAAGAATAGAGACGGGGACCATCCCAGTAGCAACGTTCTTCCGGCGATCTCTTGGCCAGGGAGAGGACTGGATTTAGGACAATGAGGTCCCTTGAAGGCAATAAGAATATTGACAGCTCCTGAAAAAGTAAAGGGAAGGGAAGGGAAAACAAAACCAACAGTGTTGAACAAATAGTTAAAAGGAGGGTCGTCATAACCCATGTGCAGAATGTATCCGCTCAAGATAATGGGGTAATTGGACCAGCAAGTGGCTTCGGTTTGCGGTGCCTACAGGTCAGGCCGCTCCTTGCGGCGTCCAGGTCACAGGTAAGAAATAGGTAACTGTTGCCAGCAGTGCATTATTCATGAGTTAAATTCTTTGGAAGGTCAGCTTGGGTGAGTCTAACGAATCCTCCAGAAGGATATTCCATGACTTGAGAAGTTGAAGGCCTTTGGTAGGCGAAGAAATTATATAATTAGTCCCCTCCTTGTGCACAATCAGTTTAGTGGGGAACCCCCATTTATAGCTGATGCGGTGGTTTCGCAGTACTTTTTGTGATGTTGTTTACATTTTTACAGAGCTGCAGAGTATGTTGCGAAAGATCCGCATAAAACTGGAGACCTGAAAATTCCATATTATGGTGTTCCCCCTTTCTCGTCATCTGCATTAAACGATCTTTAGTTTGATTAAAATTAATGCGAAACAAAACGCCTCTGGGCACATGAGCTGGTATAAAAGTAAGCTTTGGGATGCGGTGTATCCGATCAATAGATATCTCAATGGGTGTTAGATCTGGCATGAGAGTGGATAACAGTTTTGTGACATAGGGACACAGATCAGCTTCAGCTATTGACTCAGGAATGCCCCTTAGTTTAACATTGTTCCTTCTGGCCCTGTCTTCTAAATCTGCCAGTTTTGCTTTAACCCAGCCTTGCTCTTCCTCTACTGTGTCAGTGCATCGATTAAATCGTTGATTGTGGAAGCATATTTCCCCATTTTAGTCTCTATATGGTCCACCCTGTGTCCCATTTCTTTTAGATCAGTGCCAAAACTTCTCATGCAGGCCATCATATCGTTATGTAAAGAGCTACGCAGAGATATGAGCATATCTTTGAGTGTTGTGTCAAGGACAGGCTGATTAGTGGTTGGGAAAGTCATAATGGAGTCAAGGAGGTCCCTTGTATCTTCCTGTGAATCAGTGGGAGAGCTCACCTCAGCTTGTCGCACTGTCTCCAGGCCTTCCCTTCTGCTCCTTGTCTTGGTCGGGCTTCCGCTCGATGGGGTGGATGCCTGAGAGTCTGGGTACTGCCGGTCGGGGCAGTGCATCTGCCCTCCGCTCCGCTCCGGGGAGGCGGAGTGGTGGCACGGAGTGGAGGAAGCGCCAGCGCCATCTTGGGCCCGCCGGCCTGTCGGCTGTGAAAAGTAAGCCGTCAGTTTCCTGGGCTTTTGGTCCGCTCTTTTCCGCCTGGACATGGCTAGTGGGCTTCTCCGACCTAGAACGCCGCTCAAGGGATAATTAATACCGCCTCTGAGCTCCGTGAGCCGCTCCGTTGTCCCGCTGTGTGTCGGAGCTCCTGAGCTACACGTCCATCTTGGCTGAGATCAAGCCACGCCCCCCACTTACTGTATTTCTAATTGTTTGAAATAATATAATTTGTATATCTAATATTCTGTGAAATGCCTCCTATGTATAACTTAGCTGATTCTTCTGAATTGATTGTGAGAGA
This sequence comes from Lithobates pipiens, assembly GCF_037356315.1. NCBI lineage: Eukaryota > Metazoa > Chordata > Amphibia > Anura > Ranidae > Lithobates > Lithobates pipiens. The sequence continues at coordinate 509,611,407 of NW_027507748.1, forward strand.
GAGAGAGAGAGAGAGAGAGAGAGAGGAGGAGTGCCACTTTGAGTGCAGAATGTCAGTTAAAATTCAATGTTTAATAAACGTAAGATCAACTCAAGTTTTAGTGAGATAGAATGTGCATTGCATAAGTAGCTTGGGCTCCTGAAGTCCAGCTGGGCAGCGGTGGTGGTCAGCAGTTCCCAGTGGCTCCGGTGATTCCAAAAGCTCTAAGGCTGAAGATGGTCACCCAACAAGCATGTCACCGGTGCTGCATGGGAGGCGTGCTCGAGCTCAAGCATGCCTCCTGTCCATCACCACTGACATGCTTGTTGTGTGACTGTCTTCAGCCTCAGAGTCTCGGAAACCACCGGAGCCACCAGGAACTGCTGACCACCACCACTGCCCAACTGGACTCCAGGAGCCCAAGCTACTTATGCCATGCAAATTATATCTCACCAAATTTGAGTTGATCTTACTTTTATTAAACATTGAATTTTAACTGGCATACTGCACTCAGAGTGGCGCCACTCCTCTCTCTCTATCTAACCAATATTCACAGAGTTGCTTACAGTATGCTCTCTACAGCTGGCTGTCCACATTGATACAGACCAGAACTCCTAAACCCTGGTCTGGTCTCAGCAGTGAATGAACTTTGCCTACTGGCACACCTGGACCTTGGAACTATTTCCATATGACAATAGCTGCATTTCTAGTGCTCCATCTTTTTTCATTTTAATTTCTGATCTGGTTGTCTCTGCTTAAGATTCAGTCAGTGTCTGAAAGTGGTGTGGCTTGTAAGCTAATTGTTGAAAATATACACTTGTAATTCTAATCATATCTATAATATGTTTGTTCAATCTCCTTTACATTTACCAACAACTACAGTGAGAAAAGCAATAAGCTGGTTGATTTCACATTAAATGAATGGATAGTTAAGGTTGGTTATAGTTTTGGTAAATCGAAATAAGTTTGTTCAAAGATTATAAAATCAGATTGTATAATGTATGACCAGCTTAATATCTATTAAACTGTGCAAATGAGAAGAGAGTATAACTAACTTTTTTTAACAACTATATTATTACACAGCAGGTATTAATGGACACAATATGTATAGACATATGATAAAAGATTCTACGGTATATCCCTTAATCATGGTAGGATTTGTGAACAAACAGTCAGATCAGTCAGCTGATTTGATGCAAAGCCTGGCAAGTCGATACAGATCTACAAAAATGATATTCGCTTTTACTGTGACCTGAATTTCATATGCATTACAACTTGAATGTATTGGGTAGCAAGCTTTCTATAAAGTAAATAAATGTGTAACCATACTCTCAGGTGATATTAAATGTATACTTCAAGTACTACTCCAATATATAACTCTTCCTTATAAAATGTGCTCATAGTTTTTTTCAGTCTGCTCAGACTGAAAAACAGCAATATAGTCTTGATTCATGTAGGTGCAATGGCACTTAAAGTGAAAGTAAACTCTGCAATATCTATCTGTGCACCAACAGTCTGACACCTGTAAAGTCCCTTTTGGGTGCTGGCATCTTCTCTACAGCTTCTTCTTGGTGTCAGCTTCCAGCCATCTTGGTTGTCCTGGTGCAGGATAATATAACTCCCATGCGGAGCTGTGCATGTGAACATACATGTAGGTTTACTTTACTGCAGAAGACACATTGCGCATCTATTCTGCAATAAAGAGCCCTCCTGCTCACATTTTTTATCTAGATTTTCAGACTTCTGCATACACGGCAGGTTCAGCAGGAACCAGCTGTGATTCGAGCCCTGTATGGGCAGGCTGAATGTACCAAGTTGATCGATCAATCAACTTGAGTACAACCAGCCTGCTGGACTTACTTGTGATTATCACTAGCAGCTTCCGTAGCCGCTAGCGATAATTACTGTCTTCTCCAGGCGGGGATGGCGTCCCCCCGTCCCCCTATCGGGAGAAGACATTGGCCCAGCTGGAAAGATTCCTACATCAACACTGTCTGTGTTAATGGGGGAATCAAGTGAATTTCTTTCCAGCAACCCGTGGTTGCTAGAAATACGTTTGCTCCGTGTCTAAGCTAGACTATGTAGACTTTAGACTTTATCTAGACTATCTTGATTTTAGTTCCACTTTAAGTCATTCTAAATAGTATGTAGTAAAGTGTTTGTAAATCCAAATATCAGTCAAATATACACTGAGAAAAAATTATAAACGCAATACTTTTGTGTTTGCCCTTATTTATTATGAGCTGAACGCAATGATCTATGACTTTTGCTATGTACGCAAAAGGCCTATTTCTCTCAAATATTATTCACAAATCTGTGTTAGTGAGCACTTCTCCTTTGCCAAGATAATCCATCCACCTCACTCACAGGTGTGGCATATCAAGATGCCAATTAGACAGCATGATTATTGCACAAGTGTACCTTAGGTTGGCCGCAATAAAAGGCCACTCTAAAATGTGCAATTTTACTGTATTGGGAGGTCGGAAAACCAGTCAGTATCTGGTGTGACCATTTGCCTCACGCAGTGCAGCACATCTCCTTCCTATAGAGTTGATCAGGTTGTTGATTGTGGCCTCTGGAATGTTGGTCCATTCCTCTTCAATGGCTGTGTGAAGTTGCTGGATATTGGCAGGAACTGGAACACGCTGCCGTATATGATCCAGAGCATCCCCAACATGCTCAATGGGTGACATGTCTGATGAGTATGCTGGCCATGCAAGAACTGGGATGTTTTCAGATTCCAGGAATTGTGTACAGATCCTTGCAACATAGGGCAGTGCATTATCATGCTGCAACATGAGGTGATGGTCATGGATGAATGGTACAACAATGGGCCTCAGGATCTCGTCACAGTATCTATGCACATTCAATTCAAAATGCCATCAATAAAATGCAAATGTGTAAGGCAATCAGCGCATACCACTAAGAAATTATCAAGAACAATTTGCAAGCTGAACACTATAAGGCAAATCACAAATCCTTAGTACAAGTATATAAAAAGAAAATAAGTGCAGCGCAAAGAAATATAATTAAACAAGAGTTCATATACAAAATTAATTTATAAAATGATGTGGATGAGAACACCCAGTGGTTGTTGTAATCCTGATCGATATCTCATTGAAAAATCATCCAACGGAGGCGCATGCGCAGCGGCTCCATGGACGGTCGCATGTCCTGAGAGCTCCGCTCCGCTCCGACCCGCTTAACCCGCCACAGCCAACACTAGCGGAAAATCTTCACCGCCATTCAACCCGCAGCACCCCGTGGATCTGATCGACCCTCCCGCATGGACGGGATAACGGCCCGGCGCAGCCTAACGAAACAACTGGCTACAGACCTGCCGCCTGGGGCCTGCTCCAAGATGGCGACCGCCCGAGCAGCGCGAGGCCTACCTCAGGATCCAGACGAATCCATCGCTGATCCAACCCCTAATGTGATGCAGCGCGAGGATGGTCATCCTACCACTGTGAGTAACCTACAACTGCCTTTATTGTCTCCCTCCTCAACGGAATCTTTGCTGGGCAGAACTCTTAATGGCTCCCCTCTCACTCCCATGGAGGATTTCTCTGCCACCCCTGATCCCCTGAGGGCTCATCCCATGCCTCATCCAGCTGTCCCTCCAGACTTTTCATCCCTGATGGAGACCTTTTCTTCCATGCTCTCCAGAGGCCTGGCCCAAAACGCATCTCAGATCACGTCCATAATACAGGCTGATCTGCAGCACCTGGGCACCAGAATAGAAGCGATCGAATTAAAAACTGACCAGACGATCGCCATGGCCCAACAATACACTGACAGGATTCGGGACTTACATGACCAGCTTGACACTGCATACTCTAAACTCGATGACCTTGAAAACAGGAATCGAAGATACAATTTCAGGCTCAGAGGAATTCCTGAAACGTTTAAAGATACAGACTCGATCGTCCGGTCCTTTATCAAAAGTCTGCTCCCTGATATACCAGACCACAGACTGGAACTGAGCCCTGCAACCTCCCAGACAAGATGGCCTCCCCAGAGACATTGTTGTCAAGCCGCACTTTTTCAAAGTAAAAGAGGATATAATGCGTAAGGCCAGGGAGTCCGATAACTTATCATTCCAGGGTCACTCAGTACAGCTGTTCGCAGATCTTTCCCCTTACACAATACAGAAAAGGAGATCTCTGAAGCCTCTCCTGCAGGTCCTGTCACAAAAATCGATCCCATACAAATGGGCATTCCCTAACTTTCTCCTATCTGAACAAATCCTACAGCTTTGCCAATTTTGCGGATGGTGAACGCATCTTACTTCATCTGGGCCTCATCTCTACATCTCCCTTCCCTCCGCTGGATCCGAAACTCTCCCTTTCAACTAAGAGACCTCCCCCGGCGAGCCCTCCCAAACCCCTTTGGCAGAAGCAACAAGCAAAACGATCGAAGGATGGCCACCCAACCTGAGAATGACTATTCACTCCTTCTTTCTCTCTTCGCCCACCTCCTTTTTCAGTGTGCCTATTTTTCTTCTCTTTATTGGGGTTGGCGCCACAGTCTGGACTGCAACCTGGGTCCAGCCTGGAGTTTCCTGGTCGGTTCACCTCTTACTTAACCGACATCATTACTGGCTTTAATTTTTCCCGTTAATGTATAACCTGACTTTTGGGGCCCCTCACGTCCCCCCCCTACTCGGGGGGGCGGGGTGGGACCTCCAAGCTTTTGCACTGTGTGTAACAGATATTCCTCTTTTAAGGGGTTCTGTCCCTCTTTCAAAATTATGCTTAATTGTCCACCTCCCTTTTTGATTTTCTTAACTTTTACCCCCACCCCCTCTTTTTTTTTTTCTCTATCTTCTCTCCCCTTCCCATTTTTTATCCCCCCAATTTTTCCTCCTAGCTCTATCATTTACAATGGCGGATGGGTCGGAGCGGCTGCTCTGCGCCTCCCCTCTCTCAGAGTGGTATTTTTTCCCCACTCTGAGAATTTGGAAAATACCCCTTTTTGGGGCTTTCACTCCTCCTTCTTTTTTACTGTTATGTATTGGGTAAATGGCATGGGCGGGGGTGAAGCCTCCCCACCCATTAGGAAGACTTCGGTCTTGGTTAGACCGCATTTAAAAGTTAAGCACTATATTGTGTTGCACTGGTTCATTAACATGTTGTGTTTGTCCTCCTCAGGTGCCTCACTCTCTTCCGTCACTGCTCTTTCTCCTCATTCCCCTCCATCTGAGTCCTCCGGAAGCCTAGCTCTTCTTCTTCCACAGAATCCTCGGAACCCAGTAGACGCGTTGTTCATCTGCAACTCTTCATCCCAGGAGACGAGGGTAAGCTCTTCCTCCACACAGCACATCTCCCTACCTCTGGTCCATGGCCTCTGATTCCAAGCTCCCCAACAATCTTAGGATTGTTACACATAAGGTACAGGGTTTAAACTCTCCAGTCAAAAGACGTAAAATCGTTCACCTTTATCATTCCCAGCGCCTTGATGTCCTGTTATTGCAGGAAACTCATTTCCCTAAAACCTATATGCCTTCATTCCTCTCTGGCCATTATCCCCAATTCTTCCTCTCCAATGCTGTCAACAAGACTAAGGGCGTTGCTAAATGCTTTGCCAAAAACGTGGGCTTCTTTCACTCATTCACATTTAGTGATCGAGAAGGTAGATTTATCTTGGTCAAGAGTTCTATTGAGGGTACTGTATATTCCTTCATATCCTACTATGCACCAAACAAGAATCAGGCAAGCTTCTTTTCCTCCATGCTGTCCACCCTTAGCCCGCTGCTGGAGGAGAAAATTGTAATGGGAGGGGATACTAACCTCCCCTTTGATCAATCCCTTGACAAATCGTCCAAGGGGACTCCTCAATCTAGGAAACCCCCGAGACAGAGCACTAAAATCGCCTCCTCGTTATACTCGCTGGGTCTGGTGGACATCTGGAGAGAATTGAACCCTAGATCAAGATTACACCCATTTTTCTGCCCCTCACCAACTCCACACCAGAATCGACCACATCTTCATCCAATCCCACAACATCCCTTCCATGACTAAAGCCTTAAGTAGGAGCTTCCCCATTTCTGACCATTCGATGGTCATAGTTTATATAAAACGATCTTATGAGACAGGACACAGGTCCACCTGGCGTCTGAATGAAGCACTTTTAAGTGACCTGGCCCATTGCACATCCATACTGCGCGATATTCAGGAATACTTCCTACTGAATAACACTGACTCAATATCCCTAGAATCCCTGTGGGCTGCCCACAAGGCGGTAGTCAGGGGTAAGATTATACAACTAGCTTCTCAGCTCAAGAAGGGAAGGAGGGCTGAGATAGATAAACTCACCAGGGAGTTTCAATCCCTCAGTAAAGCTCATAAACGCGACCCAACTAGTGCATCACTATTATCTCTTGAATCGGCCCGAACCTCCTTAAACTTAGCGCTTACTACTGTGGCAGAAAAACACCTTAGATGGTCATGGGCCCGATTCTACTCTCAAAAAGACAAAATTGGAACCAAGCTGGCAGCAAAATTATCCCCCAGACCATGCGCCCATGCTTTCCCCAAAATTCGTACCCTCTCGGGTGACCTGTCTCACAACCCACTCAGAATTATGGAAACGTTTCATAAGTTCTACCGTTCCTTATATAAGGACGACCACCCAGTTCCCCAATCCCAATTAGACGACTTTCTTGACGCTGTCCCTCTACCGAAAAACTCTCTTCTGAGCATTTAGACCTTTTGGAAGACCCAATTTCTGAAGCGGAAGTTCTGGGAGTCATAAAACACCTAAAACAGAACTCAGCCCCAGGCCCGGATGGCTTTTCAGTTGGATACTATATATATTTGCGTTGACGCTTGCCCCCTTCATGGCTAAATTTTATAACTCGCTCAGGTCTGGCTCTCCCTTGGACAAAGCCCTTAATCTGGCATACATCTCAGTGATACCAAAACCGGGCAAAGATTCTACTTTAGTCTCTAATTTCCGACCAATCTCTTTTATCAATAATGACCTTAAAATCTTTACGAAAATACTATCTAACAGGCTTTCATCCTTTATTGCCCATTATATCCATAAAGACCAGGTGGGCTTTGTCCCGGGGAGACAAGGACCTGACCAGATTAGGAGAACAGTAGATATAGTTTCTCTCCTCAATTCCAGATGGGATGGCGGACCCCGTCAAGAAGGTTTCCTATTGTCGATAGATTTACAAAAAGCTTTTGACTCCATCTCCTGGCCTTACCTATTTAATGTCTTACAGAGATGGGGTTTTGGTCCACACTTTTTACAATCACTACGATCCTTATACTCGACCCCTTCTGCGCAATTTAGACTCCAAGGATGCTTCTCTGATCCCCTCATCATAGAAAAAGGCACCAGACAAGGTTGCCCCCTTTCCCCCCTCCTTTTCGCCATAGCAATTGAGACCCTGGCAATAACCATTAGAGAGCACCCTGATATCAAGGAAGTTAGGTGCAGAGGTCGGGAACACAAATGTGCGTTGTTTGCGGACGACTTACTGCTATATGTCACTTCCCCCCTGATCTCCACTCCTAACATTTTCTCTCTGCTTGATACCTTTGACAAGGTCTCTGGCCTCCGTGTGAATCCCTCGAAGTCCCTGGCCCTCAACATCACGGTCTCTCCAGAACGCCTTGATAGCCTACAGACCCACTTCCCTTTTTCTTGGTGCCAGTCATCCCTTCCATACCTCGGGGTTAACATTTCCCCTAAAATAGACACCTTATATGCCTCTAACTACCCTCCAGCCTTTCGGAAGCTCACAACTGACCTCTTGAGCTGGGATAAACAGAACATTTCCTGGTTAGGACGCATCAATGCAATCAAGATGACCCTGCTTCCCCGTCTTCTGTACCTATTTAGATCTCTCCCGATCCCGATTAGGAAATCCCAACTACAAGCCCTGCAAACCAAAATTCTCCAATTCATTTGGAACCCCAAAGGTAGGCGTTGTTCGCAACATATCTTATATAGATTAAAATCCCAAGGAGGCCTAGCCTTGCCGAACCTCTGGTGGTATTACCAAGCAGCGCAACTTGCTCAAATATATACTGTCTACTCTAAGGGTCCAAAACCTGACTGGGTCTCAATTGAAAGACAAGCCATTCCACGTCATATGATTGATTACATCTTATGGTCCCCTGCCAAACTTAGGCCCCCAATCTTTGCTCCCACTCTCTCCCACTCAATAGCGATGTGCGATCAACTACAGAAGCAAACATCCCTTGTTTCTGCCCTCCGTCCCCTTACACATTTGTTTCACAATCCCTCCTTTCCCCCGGGAATGAATATCCTAGCTTTTAGTTGGTGGCTTAACAAAGGCCTACTTAGAATTGGGAATTTCTTCACGCCTACGGGCCCCATATCAGAGGCGTACTGTACCAGTAAACTCCAAATGCCTTCTTCTGAACGATACAGATTCTCTCAATTATTACACTTTCTCCACTCAATTTGGCCCCATAAGACTGCTCCCCTTAAGGCCACCCCTTATGAATCTTGGTGTGCGGAGGCCATGGACCAGAGGGGCGGGATTTCCATCATATACGCCTCCCTAGCTACCGCAACCTCAAAGCCATCTTACGCTGTCGCCTGGGAGAGAGACCTAGACATTTCCTGGGATCAAGAAACATGGTTTGCATGCTTCCAGCGCTCTTTTAAACGTATCTTAAATATCTCACTTATCGAAGCGAACCTTAAGGTATTTACCAGGTGGTATAGAGTCCCCTCTCTCTTGGCCAAGTTCTACCCCAATGCTTCACCGCTATGCTTTAGGAACTGCAACCATCTGGGCTCCATGCTACACATTTGGTGGTCCTGCCCGAAAATTCGGTGTTTGTGGAATAAGGTCTTCCACTTGATACGTAAGGTAACTACGATCCAGGTCCCCCAAACTCCGTAGATAGCCCTCCTCAACCTCAAAATAGATAGGATAGACAAGCAATCCCAGGCTCTAATCTTCTTTATACTACTGGGGACCAAAATCACTATTGCGGCCCACTGGAAGAAGCCTTCTGTCCCAATTGCAGCGGTGAAGCATAAAATCTCCTGGATCATGGCACAAGAAAAACTAGTCAGTATTACCCTGGACAAAACCCGTATCTTTGAATGCATCTGGGAACCATGGGCGAAGTATTGCCACAGCTCCCTAATCCCAGGAGTACCCCCTGCTTGAATGCTTGCTCTGGAAGACTTGGATGGAATTACCCTCTACCTACCTTATCTACACTCTATCTGGACTCTAATCCCCCCTCCCCTGCCCTTCTTCCCTCCCCCCTCCTCTCCTGCGCTTTCTTTCTGTAGTTCTCCTCTTCTTATACTGTATTGAGGCACCTGAATCTGACCGTTTATGTTTTGGTTTTGATGTACCTCTCTCCCCGGTCTATGTCCTCCTCCTCCCGTAGACGAGAGAAGGAGGATCACTCCTCGATGCTAAAGAACCCCTTTGATCAATATAATGTTTCTCTTTTTTTTCTCGTTTATATGTTCTTTATACACTAGCACTAGTTACCTTGCAAATTTTTGTTTTCTTTTATTTTTTACTGCAGCCAGCAGTGAGAGGGGGTGCTGGGAGACGAGACCCTCCCTTCCGCAGCGAGAGCCCGTTGGGGGCGGCGGGGGGGGGATCAATCCTGAAATATTGTAGCTCACAAGAGTTAGCATTACAGTGCTCATTCTCTTATATGCGACTGGTTATCCTAGTGGTTATATCCATCAGCTTCTAGGAATGTTTTGACAGACACAATTCTCCTTGCTCGCTCCGATGTTTACTGTTCTTATTATTCCGCTTTTGGAGTATTGTAAAAGTGACTTACTGGAATTTTATATGCTTCTTCTGCCTGTTGTTATTTTCAAACACTTAATAAAAATGATTGAAAGAAAAATCCTCCACCATACGAATAGGGTACTCTTACCAAATGTGTAGGACCATACCATGGTCAAAAGCGCATGGACCCAATAATGGGGTAAAGAAGAAAATCCGATCCAAACAGAGGATAGCCAAAGGACATCCCACTGATCCTCCCACTGTCTATGTCCTCTGGCTATCCTCTGGTGGGATCGGATTTTCCTCTTCACCCCATTATTGGGTCCAAGTGCTTTTGAACATGGTATGGTCATACACATTTGGTAAGAGTACCCTATTCGTATGGTGGAGGATTTGTCACTGAGATATGGATCAGGATTACAACAACCACTGGGTGTTCTCATCCACATCGTTTTATAAATTCAATTTTGTATACGATCGCATATTTCATTTTAATTCTTTGTGCTGCACTTATTTTCTTTTTACATCAATAAAATGCACCTGTGTTCGTTGTCCATAGCATACACTGTCCATACCATAACCCCACCATGGTTGATTGGCAAGGACTTGGCAAATGCTGAAAGTCCAGAAGCCTACAGAGATGTCAAGTGAAGTGTCTAGCTATTGCTAATTCAGAAGCCTGACCCTGCAGAAACAAGACGAGTCATGCAGCATTCACATAACTGTAGAAAAATAGTGTTTAAAAGCTTATTTTTCATATGTTATTTAACCACTTCCCGCCCTATAGGCAAATGACGGCTGCAAATTGGTTTCAAAATCCTGACTCTGCGTCATATGATGTCCTCAGGATTTTGAGCCACTGCGCGCCCCGGGGGCATGCATCACAGCGATCGTTGTTGCAGTGTGTCAGTCTGACACCCCGCAACTACTATCTCGGTAAAGAGTCTCTGACGGAGACTCTTTACCATGTGATCAGCCCTGTCCAATCACGGCTGATCCCAGTGTAAATAGGAAGAGCCATTGATTGGCTTTTCCTCACTCGCGTCTGACAGACCGAGGGAGGGCTTGTGCTCTCGTGCACATTGCTTGTTTAGGATCAGGCTCAGGTGAGTATAAGGGGGGAGGGCTGAGTTTTTTTTTTATGCATAACAGCTTCCAGCCTTTAGAACTACTTTAAGCTACTACTTTAAGCAAGTCAAATCACTTAAAATGTAAGTACCAATTTTAATAAGTTATGCTAGGTTAATGGGGACATGTGACAAATATAAAGGGGGTGTTATCCCAATTTAGGTACAAACGTGGAAATATACTTTAATATATCATTTGATATAGAGATGGCCAACAGATGAGAAATCTACTGATATTATATAATCTTATAAATGCAGAGCACATAACACTATAAGCAGTGTATGAAAAATCCCCTTAAAGCGGAGTTCTGCTTAAAAAGAAATAAATAAAAGGCTACAAATACTGCAGCTGCTGACTTTTAATAATTGGACACTTACCTATCCCAGGGTCCAGTGATGTGGGGGAATGAAGCCCCACTCATCTCCCCCTCCTCTCTGCAGTGCTGGCATTGTGACTGTGGGCACTGTGTGAAGCCACAACTGGGCGCCCACTGCACATGCGCCAGCTACGTCAAGCACCGCGGCTGGCCAATCATCTGGGACCTGTGATGTGTCCCAAATAATTGCAGAGAGGGAGGGGGAGAGGTGATCTCCCTTCCAGTGAATCTGGGAGGAAGTGGGAGCTGGGACCCTCTAAAAAGAGGTTACCGGCTCCCCCCCCAGAAAAATGACATTCCAAATGTGGCATGTCAGGGGGTCACCTCCCTTAAAGCGGAAGTTCCCTTTTTGGGTGGAACTCCACATTAAGGTGAATGTTACAGTAAGGACTTACTAAAAATAAAAATACACAAAATTATTTCTTTGAGTAAATAACAAAAAAGCCATTATGTAGCATGTCTGGGTTGGTAAATAGTAGCTTGAAACACATTTGGTTTTCATAAATATCTAATACAAATGCATCTATATACATATATTTGTATCATTTACCTTTTATTCAAGTATTTCTGGTACTGTTAAATATATCTATTCCTTTACTTATGTATGGGGATATGTTGGTGTTTCAAAATGTGGTAATATTGTATTTTAACAACCTTATTGAAAGGATAAGGTAAGATATAATCTATTATTTGTGAAAATTCCCCTCTTGGCAAGATCGTCTCATCATTTGTATGCTGACATCCCTTCTATTGTTTTCAATAAATGGAACAGCATGAGGGACTATGAGAAATTTTACACCTGATAAGAATTTTAAGGCTGACCTCAACTTGAGTGAGATGATTTATGAAATCAAGGTTTTCATTACAGGGCCTAGTGCTGACTGCATTGTCTTTGACTGATAAGCTTGTAGCCTTGTCGTATAAAAAAAAAAATGAAGGAATTTGTTTATGATCTAGTGGATTAATCCACACAATAGGAAAGGTAGAAATGAAGCATTAAGAAGTCAAGAACTGATTATAGAGCTATGTTCTTTTACTGCAATGCGGGATTTTGGCCTAGGGAGCATTCCGTGTTGTTTGGTTTCCCTCTGCAATGACTTTCATTACATACTGAGCAGTAACCCGTGCTTACACGTTCTACATTGTTTTCAGCTATATCAATTCACCCTAAAATCCCAGGAATCACCCTAATTTTTACCTTTGCGAACCCCCCATCCCCCTCTAACATACACAATTCACCAGACACCCTAGCTACCAGGTGACCCGTATTTTTTAACACTGTGCTGAGATGGTAATATTTGTACAATGCAATCCATGTGTAATGCTCTGTTTTGGTTACAGTTTCCAATATAGTGACATTTACATATGAAAGTGGTTATAAAGGCTGGACATTTTTTTACCTTAATTTATTCTATGCATTAAGGTAAAAAATGTCCCATTATTTGTATTGCCACCTCACCCCCCTGTATACTTACCTGAACCTGATCTCGATCCAGCTCTGTGCCTATCTCTAGTGGCTCTCTCCGTACTCTCTGCTGACAGAGGCAGAAGCAAGAGCCATTGGCTCATGCTGCTGTCAATCAAATCCTGTGAGCAGGGTGCTGGGGCAGGACTTAGTCAGTAGTGAGACCGCAGGTGCACCCCCATAAACCGTGGGTTCCTATGGTGGTGCACTTAGAAGAGGAGGAGCACAGGGTGCCTGTGGGGGACCTGAGAAGAGGAAGTTCAGGGCCCCCTATGTGCTATAGCATCTCACGCAGCAGGTAAGCATAACATTATTATTATTTTACTTAAAATTTTTTTTTACAAAGACTTGAACTTGCTGCACTTACCATATGTAATGCACACTACTACTTCTCTTGTTATATATAAAGAATATCATTTTCTATTTTTGCTCTCCGTGTAACTGTGACACAGTATTATTTCATATATTTTGAATGTTTGGTGTAACCGTCAGTATCTGTTCTCATTCAATATGTATGGACTCAGCACAGTTGTTTTGTATGCTAGATGTATTTTTTGGTATTATACTATCTGTCCTTATTCTGTATTAATGGACTCTGCTCAGTACCACTTCTCTTGTCCTGTATGGTAGATATAATACTCAGCATATGCACTTATTATATGTATAGACTCTGTAAAATAACACTTTTCTTCTTCTGTATGCTTGGTGTAATTTTCAGTATCTGTTCTTTTTCTACATTAATGTACTCTGCTCAGTACCAATGCGCTTGTTTTCTATGATGGATGTAATACACATTTAGATGTGGGCAAGGCCTCTCACCCTGTATGTGGGGGCACTTTTCACTTGTACAAGCTTATCACTGTCCAGGACCAGACAAGGACTGAATTTGTGTGAGAATCAAAAATTCTGATGGTTCCTGTGTCCTAGAGATGAGCTATAGACTGTATACTTCAGTAAAACTACAGTCCTACTGTAAAGTGCTGTCCCATGTTACTATACACATTTCTCTTGCTGCACTTAGGAGGGATACCTCTGAGCTGTGTCTTCTCCACCAGTCCAGCGCACCTCTGTATCTTCACTCCCAGTGACAGAATGGGGTCTCACTGTGCATCTATAAGGTTGAGGTCAGGACAGACAAGTACCTCTACCCCAAACTTACTAATCCATGTCTTTACAGACCTTGCTTTGTGCACTGGTGTTGGAGCAGGAAGGGGCCATCCCTAAACTGTTCCCACAAAGTTGGGAGCATGAAATTGTCCACAATGTCTTGGTATGCTGACGCCTTAAGAGTTTCCTTCACTGGAACTAAGGGGCCAGGGTCAATCCCTGAAAAACAACCCCACACCATAATCCCCCTCCACCAAATGATTTGGACCAGTCCACAAAGCAAGGTCCGTAAAGACATGGATGAGCCAGTTTGGGGTGGAGGAACATGACTGGCCTGCACAGAGTCCTGACCTCAACCCAATAGAACACCTTTGTGATGAATAAGAGCAGAGAATGTTTGCCAGGCCTTCTCATCCAACATTAGTGCATGACCTCACAAATGCCCTTCTGGAGAAATGGTCAAACATTCCCATAGACACACTACTAAATCTTGTGGACAGTCTTGCCAGAAGAGGTGAAGCTGGTATAGCTGCAAAGGGTGGGCCAACTCAATATTGAACCCTACAGAGTAAGACTGGGATGCCATTAAAGTTCATTTGCGTGTAAAGGCAGATGTCCCAATGCTTTTGGCAATATGGTATCTATATACTGTTAGAAATGTGCAAAGTAAAATATTTCGTTTCAGAATTTCATTTTCGTCCGAAAAATTAATTTATTTAGTTACTCCCGAAATTCGTTTTTATTTATTTGTTTTTTTCGATCAAAAATTGCATTTGTCCGAAAATCCACATGAATTACGGTTGAATCTGTCTTTGAAGGCTTATGGTGTCTGTCGAATGTATAAAGAAGATTCGACGGAGCTAGTATATAGCATACTTCGTGTGAACTGTAGAACCCTATTAAAGTCTATGGGACTCCAACGTTCAAAATCTAAAGTGCTAATTTTAAAGGCTAATATGCAAATTAGTGTCGTAAAAAGTGTTTGGGGACCCGGGTCCTGCTCCAGGGGACATGTATCAATGCAAAAAAAGTTTTAAAAACTGCAGTTTTTTCGGGAGCAGTGATTTTAATAATGATTAAAGTGAAACAATAAAAGTGTAATATTCCTTTACATTTCGTAGCTGGGGGGGTGTGTATAGTATGCCTGTGAAGGGGCACATGTTTATGGTGCTTAGAACTGTCCCTGCACAAAGTGTCATTAAAAAAGTCCTTTAAAATCACTCGCAGCTATTATAAATTGTCGGCTCCGTAATACAGAGAACACTCATTGAAAGTCATTGATAAAATAAATAAATAAATAAATAAAAGTGTGGGGGTCCCCCAAATTCAATTACCAGGTCCTTCAGGTCTGGTATGGATATTAAGGGGAACCCTGCGTCAAATTTAAAAAAAAATTGACGTGGGGTTCCCCCTAAAAATCCACACCAGACCCTTTATCCGAGCACGCAACCTGACAGGCCGCAGGAAAAGAGGTGGGACGATAGAGCGGCCCCCCTCCCTCCTGAACTGTACCAGACCACATGCCCTCAACATTGGGAGGATGCTTTGGGGGTCTGTGAACCCTCAAAGCACCTTGTCCCCATGTTGATGTGGAGAAGGGCCTCATCCCCACAACCCTGGCCGGTATTTGTGGGGGTCTGCGGGCGGGGGGCTTATCAGAATCTGGAAGCCCCCTTTAACAAGGGGACCCCCAGATCCCCCCCTTTTGAAATGGTAAGGGGGTACAACAGTACCCCTACCATTTCACAAAGAAAGTGTTAAAAAATTGTTAAATAAGACAAACACACTTTTGAAAAATTCCTTTATTAAAAATAAAAAAAAGATTCCAGCGGTGGTAATCCACTCTTGCTATGCCCTCCGCATATAACAAACGTCAGGCCACCGGGATCCCTGCAGTGTCTCCTCCGTGGAGACAGAAGATGGATAGATTTGCTGCGCTGGATCAGATCAACCATCACTGGAGAGATATCATCCGTCGCTGGATAGCAAGAGTGAATTATCACCGCTGGAATCTTTTTGTTATTTTTTTTTATTTTTAATAAAGTAATTTTTCAAAAGTGTGTTTGTCTTATTTAACTATTTTTTTACACTTTCTTTGTGAAATGGTAGTACCCCCTTACCATTTCAAACGGGGAGTGGGATCTGGGGGTCCCCTTGTCAAAGAGGGCTTCCAGATTCTGATAAGCCCCCCGCCTGCAGACCCCCACAACCACCGGCCAGGGTTGTGGGGATGAGGCCCTTCTCCACATCAACATGGGGACAAGGTGCTTTGAGGGGTCACAGACCCCCAAAGCATCCTCCCAATGTTGAGGGCATGTGGCCTGGTACAGTTCAGGAGGGAGGGGGGCCTCTCTCTTGTCCCCCCCTCTTTTCCTGCGGCCTGCCAGGTTGCGTGCTCGGATAAAGGGTTTTAGTGGGACCCCCACGTCAAATTTTTTTTATTTGACGTGGGGTTCCCCTTAATATCCATACCAGACCTGAACGACCTGGTAATTGAATTTGGGGGACTCCAACACTTTTTTATTTATTTATTTATTTATTTATTTTATCAATGACTTTCAATGAGTGTTCTCTGTATTACGGAGCCGACAATTCATAATAGCTGTGAGTGATTTTAAAGGACTTTTTCCCTGCATAAATTACACTTTGTGCGGGACAGTTCTAAGCACCAGAAACATGCGCCCCTTTCACAGGCATACTATAGACAACCCCCAGCTATGAAATTTAAAGGAATATTACACTTTTATTGTTTCACTTTAATCATTATTAAAATCAATGCTCCCAAAAAAACTGCCTTTTTTAAAACTTTTTTTTGCATTGATCCATGTCCCCTGGGGCAGGACTTAGGTCCCCAAACACTTTTTGGGACAGTAACTTGCAGAATCTTTTCTCTCTGTCAAATCTTTTTTCTCTGTCGAATATTTTCTCTATATAATCTTGGACTAATAGAGGTAAGGTTAGACACATTCGACCACAGGTTCTATAGACAAAGATTGTTATTGTCAGAGTCACATCGAATCTCCTATTCTATATCGAACTGTTGTAACAAGGAAAATGAAAATAAAGCATTTATTTATGTCGGATCTTTAGTTTTTCGGATTCTGTGCTTTCGTTATCGTTTGTCAAAACGAAAACGAAAATACCTGAAATTCGGACAAAAATGCATTCGGACGAAAACGAATGCACATGTCTATATACTGTACATATAAGTATATACAAATACATATATACATATATATATATATATACAATCCTATATATACAATCCTACGCTCACACTTGATCCAGAAGTAGGTAAAAAAAAATAAAAAGAAAGCATGATCCAATTTGTTCCAGCAGGGGAAAAAAAAACCTTCTTGATCCCCCAAGAGGCAATTGGGTATTCCCTGGATCATACATCCTTATATCATAGAAACTAAGAAAAAACATATAATATAGTATTTATTCTGTATCTATAGAATCTGAACAGTAAAATGTTTCTTGTTTTGCATGCTGGATATAAAACTTAGTAACTGAACCTATTCTGCCTGTCTTGTTATGTAAGCTTGGTATAAATCTCAGTATCTGCACACATTCTGTATGTATGAACTCTGCACAGTACCACTTATCTAGTTCTGTATGCTGGACTTAATTCTCAGTATATGTTATTCTGTCTGCATAGACATTGCATGGTGACAATTCTTTTGCATTCGTGGAGTGATCTTTGGCATCTTATGCATAAAGTTTTAGTGATTTTTTTGTGTGTGTGTGTCAGTGTGTGTAAATCTGTAGATTATAAATGTTGTGGTGTGTTATTGTTGTAGAAGCCTAAAAATATTCATGTCAAACTCCAGACAGATATAGAACCATGCAGGCTAAAGCAGGACTCCAGCATCATCTATTATTTCCCTTCCCAGTCTTAGCCCTTGTACACACGGTCGGAGAATCTGTCGGAATGAG
Organism: Lithobates pipiens; assembly: GCF_037356315.1. NCBI lineage: Eukaryota > Metazoa > Chordata > Amphibia > Anura > Ranidae > Lithobates > Lithobates pipiens. Next base: position 509,629,155 of record NW_027507748.1, read on the forward strand.
TCTTATCGGACCGAGTCGTCAGATAATCCGACTGTGTGTGGTATGCATCGGACTGATTCCATCCGAATCTCCGTCCGACCCAATTTTCCAACATGTTGGAAATATTTCCTGACCAACTGGGCTGGACGGACCTAATCCGATCATGTGTAGAGCATTTTCATCGGACCAAGTGCCACGCATGCTCAGATCAAATTCCTACATCAAAGCTATTGGCTACTAGCCTGAATGTAGTCCCATTATAACGAAATTACGTCATCACGTTCTGAAAGATCGGATTTTTCGCCAACTTGGCCCGACCGTGTGTATGCAACAGTTTCGGACACAATCCGTCGGACTAAATCCGACGGGCAAAATCCGACGGATTTGGTTGGCAAAATCTCAGACCGTGTGTACGTGGGCTTATTGTCACTTGCTCTTCCTTTTCACTCATTGGACTTCAGCTATTTCAATCACATAGGCTCAGTATCAGATGTAATGCCGGGTACGCATGACTGCACTTTCCAGCAGACTAGGTCCAAAGGGATTAGTCCATCGGACAATCCGATTGTGTGTGGGCTAGTCTGATTGTTTAAAAAAAAAAAATAAATCAGATGGACCTAGAAATAGAACGTGTTTCAAAGCTATGCAATGGACTCAATTCAGATGGACTAAAAATCCGGAAAACCGTTCGTCTGTGTGCTGGTCTGATGGACCAAATACAACACAAGGGAAGCTATTGGCTACTGGCTATTGAACTTCCTTGTTTAGTCCTATTTACGCCATCACGTTCAAAATGAACGGACTTTCGAAGGACTTAGTCCGTTCATGTGTGGCCAAGTCCGTTCATTCGCAGAGTCCTTCAGAACTCCGCCGTAATTCTATCAGGAAGACCGTCTGACCTAGTCTGCCGGAAAGTCCAGTCGCGTGAACGTGACATAAGTGTAGGCCAGTTTGCATACAAATGCTGTCCACAACGACTGCCCATTCTTAAAGACTTATGCCCACCCATCAATGCTATTGGCATAACTCCTCAAAAGAGCAAACCCATTGTTTGCATGAGGGCTGAAGGCTCTTGAGAAGACTACTATGATGTCCTCAGGAAATTATCTACAGCAGATTGCCAGCCCCTTCTATGAGCCACGATATGCCTGCATTGCATACAGAAGCACAAAAATAAAGTATATACACTATATTGAAAGCAGAAAGGGTTCATTTAAACATTTTATTATCATGTTGATGAGGAGGTCAAAAGGAACTGGGGAAAGCAAAATATATGCAGCTTAAATTTCTACATTCAGTAAATAAGTATGTGTACGTAATTTTTAAACACAATGAGTGTAGGTATCTTAAAATGTCTTTTTATGAGAGTTATATGATGCTTTGTGAAGTAGCAAGCCCTGGGAGAGAAAGGGGCAGAACGCACAACCACTCAGCAGTGTACATGTGCTGGTAGAGAAACATATTGACAGATGCAGAGGGCATAATAAGGAAAGAGAGATAACCAGGTCTTTTACATGGCATCATACAGTAGTTACACATTCGTCAGGTCCAACCAGAAAGTGTGCTGGTCCATTTTCATCACCTTTTCAGAAGTCAAGAGAAGGCAGAGGGTTTCTCAGGTCATGCTGCTATGTTGTAGCTACAGGGGCAGATCCATTCATGGCTGTACTTATTGGCAGGGGTGGCTGGATCACAAATTACACATCCTCTGGTAAGTAAAATATCTATGTATTTAAACTGCTTACTCAACTTTTTTGCCTAGAATTCAGCTTTAAAGCAGATTTAAACTGCTGAGTGTTTTCATTTTTTTTTTTAACCTGTAAGGTAAAGGCATACTGTGCTAATTGCATCACATACTAGCACATTATATTAAACTGATCTGAAAATGAAGCCCCCCAGTGATGCAATGTCATAACTGGAGGCAGTGTCCATCTTCACTCATCTTCCTTCCAGGTCAGCAGATTCCGGCTGTGTGACTGGCCAGAGCTACGATGATGTCACTCCCACCCCTTCACGGGGGAGCCATCATTTACGGCACAGGTATCTGACGGAACAACACGGGTGAACGTTGCTCAGAGTGCATGCCCCGATGATGTCATCAGCTGCATGTAAATAAAATATCTCTTAAATGGTACATGTTTTGGAGATAATTACAGTACTTATAGGTAAGCCTTATTATAAGCTTACCTATAGGTACAACTTATGCCCTTGAGTTTTCTTCCACTTTAAGCCTTGCTAAAACTTGATAAAACAGCATGCACACTACTTGCAAAAAAACACAATTATATTTATTCACATAAACTCCTTTATATGAACCAAGCAGGCATAATAGATTGTCACTTCAATGTTCTAGTTCACTAAACAGTCATAGGGTGAACAAACATGTTCAGTGATTACATTATTTTTTCAAAGAACATCTGTTACTTTTTTTCTTTTTTGACTATTGTTAAGGTCAAAAAATACCCTTGAAAGGTAGAAGAAGAGTTGCACATGGCGTATATTGATTTACTCTGTAGCCACGGACACTAATCAAATTGTAAGATTTGCCTGTTTTTTTTTCTTTTCTATGTTAGGTCAAAGAATAGTTTCCTTCACCTCCCTCGTAGTATCCACAAGCTGTCTGGCAACTTTTATGGTTAAATAAAGTTTGACAGGAAATCAATAACAAATCTGAGAAGGCAATTGTATGGTTCTTATTTAGTACTAGATTTTCTATAGTTTATAATCAGGTGTGATAGAATTAGGCATTATCACTTTCTAAACAAATAAACAGAAATGTGCAGTAATCAAATGCATCATACCATGCCAAAATAATTTGATTTAAATGAAAGCTATTATTGTAATTATATTATTTAGATAGCTTTATGATATCCTATGGTGCCTTATAGTACAATAAACCAGCACAGTGTAAACATGGGAAAAAAATATCTTTTCTATTCTGCAAGAATACTATTGTGCTCAAATAGACTATACATTTGTGAAAACGAAAAAAAGGAAGAAATGGAAATCAAATAAATAAAAATAGAAAAAAGTGGCAGTTGTTGTTTTCTGGCTTGGTAGTAGATAGAGAAGTTAAAGATGTCAGCTATTCCTGACTGCTTGTTACTTTTAATTCTCGTCTATCATTTCTAATTGATAAGTCAATTTTAGATCAATGGGCCTGCATCATGTGCATCAGGGACTGTTAGGCACAAGTGCACTTCTGAAAGTAAAATAAGTATCCTGCAAGCATGCAAAAAAAGATTTGACAAGTATTGACAGCTGATTTTTTTTTACTATTACTGTATATCAAAGACACTTGCATGCAATAATGTACTGATATTACAGTGTATCAAAATATGTGTGCTAACAAAAAAAATATACAATCAATATAATAAAACCACTTGCCCACTGGGCACTTAAACTCCCTTCCTAACCAGGTCAATTTTTAGCTTTCAGCACTCTCACATTTTGAATGACAATTACATGCCACACTGTGCCGTTTTTTCATACAAATAGAGTTTTCTTTTGGTGGTATTTAATCACCACTGGATTTTTCATTTTTTGTGCTACAAATGAAAAAAGATGGAAAATTTGGCCAAAAAAATGGTGGAAAATAACCCAAAATAACTATATATTATTTGGTCTTTGTGAAAGTTAGAAAGAGTCTGCAAGCTATGGTGGCGATCACAGAAAATTGATCACACCTGATGTACTGATGGCATATGTCATTTCTTGAAACACTAACAAGCCAGGAAAGTATAAATACCCCCAAATGACCCCTTTTTAGAAAATAGACATTACAAGGTATTTAGTAAGAGGCATTGTAAGTTTTTTGAAGTTGTCATTTTTTCCCACAATTCTTTGCAAAATGAATATTTTTTTTTGTCAAAATAGTCATGTTACAAAGTTATTTCTCACACACTGTATAGGCATACTTGTAACTACACTCCAAAACACATTCTGCTACTCCTCCTAAGTATGGCAATACCACATGGAAAATTTTTACACAGAATATAACAAAATAATCTTAGGCGCACAAATGAACGTTTCTTGCTTTTTAAAATTAGTTGTTTATGTGACAAACTACTAATTGTTTATGTTGATGTCCATTATTCTGTGTCCATGTGCAGCTGTTTGACCACTTTGGACTCAGTGGGATAAAATGCAAAAACAACCAGCAGGAGACAGCGCACTAATGAAACCTTGATATAATAAAACATAAAAGTAATTTATTGAGAGATATATACAAAAGACGTGACAAAGACATCCGATCCTTCCTGGGATCTAAACAAGTCAGTCTGTTGTAACAAAAAATCACAGTGTGGATAGACAGACTTTTAGCAATCAATCCTCGCCTGTAGTATATGTTTGTGAAGCAACACATCAGCACTGCCGCCAACCTACTGAGGGTCAGGAAGTTGATAATCACATAGTGTCCTCATTTTGAGAGGGAGGTTTAGCGGAGCTTGGTGGAAAAACAACTCATAAAATGCAGTTGAAAGGAATTCTGTTCCTAGAAACACTCACTGTCAGCGAAGAGGGGAAAGAGACAGATCGCTGCCACTCTGTAGCCTGTGGGGGTGTCCTGCTCGTGCGTGTCTATGTGGCTATTTGGCATTTATCAGCGCTTTTGAGCTATAAGCTTTTGTGAGAATATAGTTTTGTAAAACGTTTAAAAAACGCTGAAAAACGCTACTGCATGAATGCTACAAAACTCATTTTAGATAAACCTTTCTACAGCTAATGCTAATACTGCCATTTTTATAACATCCAGTGTGCATGAGGCCTAAAAGTCAGGCATTTTCTCAGAATGTCTTTTAACCACTTGAGGACCGCCGTATTGCCATTGTACGTCAGCACAATGGCACAGGCAGGCATAATCACGTACATCTACGTGATTGCCTTCCAGCGGGTGGGGGGTCCGATCGGACCCCCTCCCGCTGGTTACGGCGGTCCGATTCGGTCCAGGAGCGCTCCGTGATGAGGGGATGGCCGTTGGTTTTCGGCCACCCCCTCTGGATCGCTCCTGGCCAATGAGAAGCTTCCTCCCCTGTGTATTGTTTACACAGGAAGGAGGAAGTGATGTCATTCTCCTCGGGGCGGTCTTTTTGACCGGACTACGAGGAGAACAGTAAAAGTAAGTGTGCACCAACACTACACTGACATGTAGGTACACACAGGCACACAAACCCCCCCCGATCCCGGTCCAGGGTAGCCCCCTATCACCCCCCAATAAAGATTTAACCCCCTGATTGCCCCTAGAGTTAACCCTTTCACCCCCTTTTGCCAGTGTCACTAAGCGATCATTTTTCTGATCGCTGCATGTGTCGCTAGTGTCGCTAGGTAGCTAGTTATTTTTTTAGGTTCACCGCCAGGTTTTTATATCGCTAGGTACCCCGATATACTACCCAATAATGTTTTTAACCCCCTGATTGCCGCTAGTTAACCCTTTCACCCCCTTTTGCCAGTGTCACTAAGCGATCGTTTTTCTGATCGCTGCATTAGTGTCGCTACAGTCGCTAGGTAGCTAGTTATTTTTTTAGGTTCACCGCCAGGTTTTTATAGCGCTAGGTACCCCGATATACTACCCAATAATGTTTTTAACCCCCTGATTGCCGCTAGTTAACCCTTTCACCCCCTTTTGCCAGTGTCACTAAGCGATCATTTTTCTGATCGCTGCATGTGTCGCTAGGTAGCTAGTTATTTTTTTAGGTTCACCGCCAGGTTTTTATATCGCTAGGTACCCCGATATACTACCCAATAATGTTTTTAACCCCCTGATTGCCGCTAGTTAACCCTTTCACCCCCTTTTGCCAGTGTCACTAAGCGATCGTTTTTCTGATCGCTGCATTAGTGTCGCTACAGTCGCTAGGTAGCTAGTTATTTTTTTAGGTTCACCGCCAGGTTTTTATAGCGCTAGGTACCCCGATATACTACCCAATAATGGTTTTAACCCCCTGATTTCCGCTAGTTAACCCTTTCACCCCCTTTTGCCAGTGTCACTAAGCGATAATTTTTCTGAACGCTGCATCAGTGTCGCTAGTGTCGCTAGGTAGCTAGTTATTTTTTTAGGTTCACCGCCAGGTTTTTATAGCGCTAGGTACCCCGATATACTACCCAATAATGGTTTTAACCCCCTGATTGCTGCTAGTTAACCCTTTCACCCCCTTTCACCAGCGATCACAGTATAAGTGTCACTGGTGACGCTGGTTAGCCAGTTAGTTATTTAGGTTCCCCGTCAGGTTTTTATATAGCGCCAGGGACCCCCATATACTACCTAATAAAAATTTGAACCACCTGATTGCCCCTAGTTAACCCTTTCACCACTGATCACCGTATAAGTGTTACGGGTGACTCTGGTTAGTTTGTTTTTTATAGCATTTTATATTCAAATCCGGAAGGCAGTGCTTGGTTTTCGGGGTCCCGTACGTGGCTAGGCTCCCAAAAAGTCCCCCACATGTGGTATCCCCGTACTCAGGAGAAGCAGCAGAATTTATTTTGGGGTGTAATTTGACTTATGCCTATAGCATGTGTGAGCAATATATCATTTAGTGACAACTTTGTGCAAAAAAAAAAAAGTTTGTAATATTCCCGCAACTTTTGGCAAAATATAAAATATTCCATGGACTCAACATGCCTCTCAGTAAATAGCTTGGGGTGTCTACTTTCCAAAATGGGGTCATTTGGGGGGGTTTTGTGCTATTTTGGCATTTTATGGCCTTCGAAACTGTGATAGGTAGTGAGGAGTTAAATCAAAAATTTGCACCCTTAGAAATCCTGAAGGTGGTGATTGGTTTTCGGGGTGCCGTGCGCGACTAGACTCCCAAAAAGTCCCACACATGTGGTATCCCCGTACTCGGGAGAAGCAGCAGAATGTATTTTGGGGTGCAATTCCACATATAACCATGGCATGTGTGAGCAATATATCATTTAGTGACAACTTTTTGTAAAAAAATTTTTTTTTTTTTTTTTTTTGTCATTATTTAATCCCTTAGGACAAAAAAAATAAATATTCAATGGGCTCAACATACCCATCAGCAATTTCCTTGGGGTGTCTACTTTCCAAAATGGGGTCATTTGGGGGGGATTTGTACTGCCCTGCCATTTTAGCACCTCAAGAAATGAGATCGGCAGTCATAAATTAAAAGCTGTGTAAATTCCAGAAAATGTACTCTAGTTTGTAGACGCTATAACTTTTGCGCAAACCAAAAAATATTCGCTTATTGACATTTTTTTTACTAAAGACATGTGGCTGAATAAATTTTGCCCTCAATGTATGACTAAAATTTAGTTTATTCGATTTTTCTTATAACAAAAAGAAGAAAATATCTTTTTTTTTCAAAATTTTCGCTCTTTTTCCATTTATATCGCAAAAAAAAAAAATCGCAGAGGCAATCAAATACCATCAAAAGAAAGCTCTATTTGTGGGAAGAAAAGGACGCAAATTTCGTTTGGGTGCAATATTGCATGACCGCGCAATTACCAGTTAAAGCAGCGCAGTGCGAAATTGCAAAAAGACCTCTGGTCCTTAAGGTATTTATTGGTCCGAGGCTGAAGTGGTTAAGGGACTTGCTACAGAGTTCTTCAATCAATCATTGACTGCATCTGAGTAGCTCACAGGACCTCATAACACACTTATAAATATTCTCTGACACATCCTCCCACATGAAATATGCCAAAACTAACATATTACTAGTCTAATCCTGTATATGAACCAACTATTGCTAATTTTCAGGTGAGGTTGTCAAATGTGTCTAATTTACAAGGAACTTTCTTAATCCTTTAATCCTTGCCTTTTATTTCTAATTGACAGCTCCATACATTATGTTTCTCAGAGATTCCAGTGGTGAGATGTCCCTACTATAGTTTCTGCCTCCACACTTTTCTACAAATCCATAATCAAGATTTCACCTGTCACTAGTATTTCTATTTACAGAGAAAATAATTCCCTCTCCCTTCTCCCGACAGAGAACTTTTCCAGTGAGAAACACAGCAGCTGCCACTGCTGACTTGTCAGTCCTCAAATCCTGGTTGTCTGGCTGTCCTCTGGCCTCAATATTTTAAATCACTAACCCAGAGCAATTATGATACTAAAGACTTCTGACTAACCATCTTTCCTGATATTTGGCCCAGTTCATTGAATCCAAAGTATTAAAACTTGTAGTCAGCATAACAGCTAGGCAATTTACATTTTTGAAAGTGAGTCTGTAATGGTATCATGGTATTTCTTTATGCTAGATTTACTTTATTAGGTAGGACAGTACAGTATAGATAAATCTGGGAAGCGTTTTTGCTACTGTAGGCTTGGATAGATGTAATAAGCCAGTATGTTGCTTAGAGGATATCTAAATCCAATTATTTTTTAACCCCTACACATTAACTGGGTTATTATACCCAGGGTTGGGAAGGTCTGCCTAATCATGTGACTGCTGTGCTTGGTTGTCACAATGGTCACATTACTGGGAGGTGATCCTGCCAGTCCCTAATCATTATCATTGACCATTGGCTATCTTTCACAGCTTGGTCTTTGCTATAAGTATGCATCTGAGTAGTTCTAAATCTAAATTTGAGGGGGTAGATCTGAAATGAGGGGAAGCTCTGCTGATAATATCATCCAATCATCTGCAAGCTAAAATTGTGTTTTTTATTTTCCATGCATGTCCCCCTTGGATTTACAGCGACTGCACTTCCAAATGGGCTTGAAGTGCACTTGTAGTGCAAAGTGGATTTCCTTTCGTAAATAACCCCCAATGTTTCACTTCACTTCAGTACAGGAAGTGAAGGTAACTATATCCAAAGGTACAATGACAGTCAAAAATAACTTCACAGATGTATCAACTAGTGTCTATACTTTCAAAACTAAAAATAACAATTTGGTATTGCATACACTGTATTTTACAACACAAAACTGAAACATACCAGTGGGACTGACCTTTAGAAAGTGTGGCATTATTAAAATAGTCCCTACCTTCTAGTAACTGATTTCTGCTTCTGGGCTCAGATTGGACAATATGTTTTTTTTGCTTTCTTTTTGGTTGTACCTTTTTTATTTTAAGTGGTTAACCTCTTATCTGAGCTCAACCCATTAGCCATACAGGCTGGTTGGTATCTTTATAGCTCGAGTCCAGCAAGTGTGCAGCTTCCTGTTATTTTGACATCAACCTGTATGCCAACCAACATAATGCCAATATTTTAAGAGGATAAGACTAGAAAAGTAACCTGGCCCAAGATAACCACAGACTTATATTAAACAGCAATGTATTGGCATGAAAAGCCTGAATGATTTTAGCATTATGAGAAAAATTGAGGCTAAGCCTTCCCTTTTATATTTGCTATCGTCTTCCTGATTCCTGAGACCCGATTGGCCAGGGAGTCTAAGGACTCATCTCCTGTTTGGCCAGGAGGAGAAGCAATGGGAGCCATCCAGTGGCAATAGCACAGAATTCAACATCCGGGTGAGATTTCGGCATTTTCGGGACTGATTGCATAGGCTGCGGCAGTGTCATATGTGGACAGTGAGTACTCATTTCTACAGATTGCCTGTGATGTCACACGTCCATCTCCTGCAGGTAGGAGGGGGGATCGCCACCTTCCTGATCGTCTCCCATGGGTGGAGAATTGCTGCCTTCCCAACCGTTTCCTGTGCGAGTGAGTGGCTTTAGTTTGCCACCCCCCCAATATATTGAGCACAATCTGCCACTGCATACAGCTACCATTGATATAACAGAGGAACACAAACTCACTGGCTATTTTTCTATAGCAATACCTGCCTGTCTGCCTGTGGAACCAGGTTTGTATTTGGAGTACATGTACTTAAATTACACAACCTAAATTATAAGGCAGGATTGGTTAGTTAATGGTATCTGTGAATTCAGAGTTGGATCTTGATTCACAAAAATGTTTGCAATTGCCTACTGTAAAAGTGTCTATAAAATGACATGATAATAATGAGGTTAGTAACACTAACTGGAGCTGTACTTGCACATGATTTAAATCTACATTTGCTAAAATAATCTCAACTGGAACTATATTTAGCAATCCACAGGTCAGGTAATCAATGTAACTTAGCAGGTGACAGCATATGCAATGAGGTTTAGAAACTGATTGAAAAAAAAAAAACACATCAAATCAGGAAAAAAAACACAAATATAGTTAAAACACCTGTCATTTTTCATTTTCTATAATTTCAATACATCAGCGACATGTAAAACCTCAATGGCTTAAATCAATTGAGACGACTCGTTGTCAATAGAAATCAGAACGCTGATTGATTTACAGAGTGTAAAACTGCATAAAATGTTCCTGCTGACTTCAATAACAGTGATATAATTGATTGCAAACTGTCAAATATCAGATATCAAATTATATTTGATGGTAGGAGTTAAGATAAATACACATGCTAATTTTAGTGGTGCTGTGCATTTCTGCCAATCACTTCACATTTTTTTTTAAACAATCTTTGAGAAAAGCAAAGTCAAGAAGATACTTGTTTTGTTTTGATGATGTTATATGATATTGCTGATTTAGTTTAGCAACTGGGACCAAGCAGTGCACCAATCTATTAGATTGTCTTGCTTGTTTGTAATATCAATGTTCATTTTTAAAGTCAACTTTTCCATGTGCCATTTATCAACATTCCTTCTTTTTCCTTAAAGGGTAACTCCACTATTGTGTAATAAAAAATGAGCAAATAAAAAAAATATATATATAGCATAGACAGTTGTGACACAAGTCATATTGTATTTGAATGTTATTGAATTTTCTGTAAAATGCAATCCAATTTGGCTATTTGGAGGTGTTCTGTACACTAATGATGTACAGAACATCCCCCAGATATGTAATTTTCTGTTGGTGTGATTGGCTTAATATTTATCCCAGAAGTCTGCAAGATACAAATCTGATTTTGAGCATCTCCTGCAACAAAAATTGCATTTTTTGGTGAGATATTCCCAAAGGGAAAACAAGTCTAAAGGGATGTAGACCCTGCAGTTTTTCTCATTAGAGCCCTGCAGGTGCAGCATCTGACTGATAATAATAAAACCACTCCCATACAGATTCATTTTGCACATGGACACAGACAAACGAACAACAATTTATTCAGAATAACAAAAGATAGGAGTCTGCAACAAAGTTTGCTAAAATCCCTGCAATATACATAGATCACCCAGAGGGGAATGATTTTTTCTCAACAAAAGTGGAGTTACTCTTAACCAATTGCCAACTGCGCTTTAGCCGCATTACAGCTACAATACGGTCGTCTTTTTCTGGGATCATATGACAGAGTCCGGTGATTGTGTCCTCTGCAGGGCATGGGCATTATGCTCTATGATCGCAATGGGCACTGCTGATTACATATTGAGGTAAAAAGCCAATCAGTGTCTCTTTACTATATGATCAGCTGTGTCCAATCACAGCTGATCATGGATGTCAACAGAAGCCAGTTATCAGCACTTCTTTCCTAGTGATGACAGTCTTAGGAGAGTATAAAAGTGCCGATAGCCATCTTTTCTAAAAGGGACATATACACTGATAATCAGGGCATTGATTACCAGTGTCCTGATTATCAGTGCAGTCCCAACAGTGCCCACCAGTGCTGCCAGTCTGTGCCCACAAGTGCTGTCAATCAGTGCCCACCAATGCTGCCAATCAGTGCCAATCAGTGCCTACATCAGTGTCACCTATCAGTGTCACCTATCAGTGCCGCCTACCAGTGTCCTTCAGTGCTGCCTATCAGTGCCCATCAGTGCGACCTATCAGTGCCCACCAGTGCCACCTATCGGTGTCACCTATCAGTGCAGCCTCATCAGTTCCTCTTTATCAATGCCCACTAGTGCTGTCTCATCAGTGCCTATCAGTGCTCCCTTTAACTGTCCGTCAATGTCCCATCAGCGCACATCAGTGAAGGAAAACAATTACCTGTTTACAACAAACTATGAGAAAGTTTTTAGTTTTTTTCAAAATGTTCGGTCTTTATTCATTTATTTAGCAAAAAATAGAAAACCCAGTGGTGATTAAATACCACCAAAAGAAAACTCAATTTATGTGAAAAAAATATAAAAAATTTAGTTTGGGTACAATGTTGTATCAGGTTGGGTACACAATTGTCATTTGACATGTGACAGCGATGGAAGCTGAAAATTGGCCTGGGAGGAAGGGGTAAAAATGCCCAGTAGGTAAGTGATTCATTAACCACTTCCCACCCATAGGATTCCATATAACATCCTGAACTTTCAGTGGTTGTACCGGGATGATGCTTGCAGTTAGAGGCATCATAGCAGTATCTTCTTTTTCAGGCAGTGATTTGGTGAAATGTAAAAACCATCCTAGTGGCTAATTAGCTTCTGGATTGCTTTTACAGGCAACAAGAGGGCACTGCCCCTCCAAAAAATAATGGTCCCCCAAATCTATACCTGATCCTTATCCAGACATGCAGCTTGGCTGGTCAGGAAAGAGGGGGACGAGTGAGCGCCCCCCTTTCACATGCCCTCAACATGAAAGGGGTGGATGCTTTGGGGCAGGGGGACAATGTGCTTTGCCCCACCATGCCAAAGCACCTTGTCCCCATGTTGATGGGCACAAGAGCCTCCTCCCAACAACACTGGGCTGTGGTTGTCCGGGTCTGCAGGCGGGGGGCCTATTGGAATCTGGAAGCCCCCTTTAACAAGGAGCCCCAGATCCTGCCCCCCACCCCCCTATGTGAATGGGTATTGGGTACATAGTAACCCTACACATTCATCAAATAAGTGTACAAAAGTAATAACCACAGAAGACAGTTTTTGACAAATCCTTTTTTTTTAAAATAAGAAAATAGTGCCCCTCGATATCGACCAAAAAAATTGATAACATTTTAAATGCTCCACCTCACGTCGTATGCCCGATCCAAACTTTCACATTTCTTATATAGGTAAGGGGCAGGGCCAACTGACCACATCACCCAGTGGCACCTCCTCTTTCTGATGTCACATGATGAAGGGCCTGGTATGGACTGGAATGGGACCCAAGCCATTTTTTTCTTTATTTTTTCAATAGCCGAGTGCCAGCAATTAACCGTGAGACATTTTAAAATAGGATTTAACAAATTTTTTTCTTTAGAAATGTCTTTTTTGCTGTAGCCTGTTATATTCATGCTACAGATGTGTCAATTTGAAGGCACATTAGGGGACCCCCAGACACTATATTTAAAGGAATTTTTCATTTTTATTGTATTTTTTATAAGCATAATTAAAAATGCTTCTCCTGAAAAAACATATTTTTTTTTAATTGAGTACCCAGACCTCAATACACCTTTTGTGGCCAATTGCTCATTTACTACTCTCTGGAGCAACTGCTCTTCCAGAGTGCAACTGCATTTTTTAAAGTGCACAGTCTATTTGTCTTTAGTAAATCAACCCAATGTGGTAAAGAATATACCAACACACTTTGCAGCAAGTGCAATATCCACTTCTGCTTCTCAGAGGACAAGAACGGTCTTTGAGACTATCATAACTAAGCATTGCTATAAATGTAGCTAAACATAATAAATGTCATCATTTTCATTCAATGCAGTAGGTTTTGTAAAAACAGTTTTAACATAGTTTTATAATGTCACAGTGGTGTTGGGTGGCACAGTGGTGTAGTGGGTAGCACTCTCACCTAGCAGTAACAAGGGTCACTGGTTCAAATCCCAACCATGACACGGCCTGCCTGGAGTTTGCATGTTCTCTCTGTGCCTGCATGGGTTTCCTCTGGGTACTCCAGTTTCCTCCCACGCTCCAAAGACATGCAGGTAGATTAATTGGCCCTAGTATATGAATACCTTGGATTGTGGGCTCCTTGAGGGTAGGGACCAATGTGAGTGTGCAATGTACAGGGATAGGGACAATTGTAGGCACTCACACTGGATGGACTGGTGTCTTTATTCAACCTTGGTTAAATGGTTATTAATAAAAAAAATATGAATTGCACCATTATTATTTTGTGATAATTAGTATATAGATATATAGGCTACTTTTGAAGGACTTAAGTAGAAAGCCCTTCAAATAAACCTTTTGTTGGTCTCTACATTTTTTCTGACAGTATGAGTAAGATTACTGAAATTCTGCTACCAAACAGGCCCAATGTTGCAAAATTACAACATTCTCCTAAACGTGATTCAAAAATGTTAAAACCCAGTGATTTCTGCATTAGAGGCCTCCTTCAACAATATCTAAAAGGTGCAATTTTTTGCAGTTTTCTTCTATATTTAGGTATTTTGGGGTTAAGCAGTTCCTGTAAATAATAGAAAAGGAAAGAGGTAATTTTCCTGTCCGTATTCCTGAGTGTGTGTGTAGGGGGTTAAATTTCAGTACCATTAGCGGTAACCCCAAGCCACACTCTGGATTGCATCTCAGGATCCTGGTCTGAGTTACTTACTTGGTCCCCAGAATCCTGCGATATCCCCCCGCTGTGTCTGTGGGCTGTGTCCTCCACCTGATGCTCTGTGGGCCAGGCTCTGTTCTCTGCGAGCGTCGCGACACGTGGGGGCGGAGCACAGTGGCAAATTTAAAAATGACAAAATACATAACACATGCAGTACACATTACTGTATCAAATCATTTCACATCCCTTTTGTCCCTAGTGCTTTGTCTAGTGTCCTGCATGCAGTTTTATATTATATATACTGTTCATTCTGCCTGGAAACTTGAGATTGTCCATGGCAACCAAAAAGTGTCCCTTTATGTCAAAGCAGTTTTAGACCAGCTAGAAAACAGTGATAGTAAATTAGAACACTTGCAGAATTGAGCAATAGTGAATCGTGGGAAAATTAATTTTATTATTATTCAATTATTTTTTTTTATAATTATGTATAGTTATTTATTACATTATAATTTATTATTTTGTGTTTAAAACGTCATCATACCCGGGATGTCTACTAGACTCTTGTTCAGACAGATTTATGTGTGTTATTACAGGCATACCCCACTTTTAAGTGCACAATGGGGTTTATTTACTAAAGCTGGAAAGTGCAAACTAAGGCCCACTTCTGCATAAAAACCAATGAGCTTCTAACCCCAGCTTGTTCAACTAAGCTTTGGTTATAAAATCTGTAAGCTCGTTGGTTTCTATGCAGAAGTGAGCCTGATTTTGCCCTTGCTTTAGTAAATAAACCCCATTACATACTTAAAAGTGGGGTATGCCTGTACTAAGAATTACAGGCCTATAATATAAACTGCCAAATTTCTATGCAAAACAATGTACCGCTTTGAGATTAACAAATCTGACATAATCATACCACCAGGGAGGCTACACAAAGTTTTCAATCAGTCAATAAATACTTGATGTCAAAAGAGGGAGACGGTTTTAAAAAAAAACAGTCAGCACTGTGAATTAGTAGCTACTACAGTATAATAATATTGGAAAAATACATTATTTTCATTGCATAGTATATGTGCTTTTGTTAGAGCTTGGATGTACTAATGATTATTAATTAACCCTTTAAGACAATACAATTGAGTTATTGAGTTAATCTAAAATAACTTATCTTTCCAAAGTGTCAGTGGGGAACAGAGCCACTGTCTGTATAGGGTGGCACAGAGTGACAGCAAGAAGCAAGTGAGCCCTTCTTCCTACCCAGTTTCCCCTGCTGCCAAGTGGAAGTGACAGTGGGGAGTAGGTGAGTCCACTATCCTGCCCTGTTAGCATGGAGTGGCCCAAGGGCACTGCAGCAAATTCAGCTAAGAACTTGAGGGGTCAGGGTACAATATTATCCCTTTTGCTGCCACCAACATAAATGGTGCAGTGGAAAAACATTGATTGAAGCTGGCCAGCTCAGTATCCCTTACCTCATCTGTATGCTACACTCTGCTATAAGCTCATGTTTGTTTCAGTGGCCAAGATCTTATAGTAGAATGATCCCCCTGACCTTTGTGAAAAGTAACTGAGCATAGCTATTTAATTAAAAATGTGCTCCCCTTACTGCCTTTACATCCAGTACCCACCACCACCTGCAGTGGATCCTCGCTGCTGGGTGCATTCAAAAAGTTCCATTACGTGTCCTCTGCACAGTCTGTTGTCTCCACTGTGGCCTTCAGTCCACCTGTTACTCTTCCCCACCTGCAGCATTAGGCTGTGCAGTGGGAGAAGGAGCACATTTTACAACATCTGTTCTTTGTGCTGCATGACTGATTTTGAAGCTATTCTCTCACACTGGCTAGTAGATTACATATTTCTAAGCCCTTGTACAGATGGTCGGAAATTCCGACCACAAAATCCATTGGATTTTTTCTGACAGATTTTGTCCAAAACTGGTGTTGCATACACATGGTCGGACAAAGTTGTTGGATAATCCGATCGTTCGTTCATTCCGACGGGACTACGTACAGCCTAGTTCAGCCTAGTAGCCAATAGCTTTGCTCTTGTACTTTGATCTGAGTATGTGTGGCACTTTGTCTGATCAGAATTCTCTACAAACGATCGGAAAAAGTCAGATCAGATTTTGTTGTTGGAAAATTTGAGATCCTACTCTCAAATTTTTCCCGTCTGAATTATTGACGAAAGAAGTCCGATAGAGCCCACACACAATCAGATTTTCTGACAGTATAATCCGATTGGACCGTTTCCATCAGAATTTCCAACCGTGTGTACAAGGGCTAACAACTGCACTCTACATACTATGTTGTTTGTTACATACTCCTGAATAATGCATTTTGTATACTATATCATATGGTATATACCCCTGACTGACAGCTGAATTCTACAGTTAATGCTAGGTTTCATATTTAATAGCCTTGACCCCTTAGTTTTGAACAAAGTACAAAAGGGTAAGAAACCCTGTAAAAATGTTACTGCTATCTGGGGCTCCATTAGCGAGATTTACTCTCACTTACTGGCCTGCTGACAATTATTTACCAGACAGGAAGTAAGGCACATTATTTTGTTTAGGCACCCCTATCGTGCAGTACAGAATTTCAACTTATGGGGCCCTCATCAATTTTATTAGGGCCCCATTTTGTCTAAAACTGACGCTGCCTATACCTTAGAAAATGTTCACTAATTTTAGTTCAGATCATTTAAGGCAAACCCAGCTGACAGATCACTCTGTCTGTCTATCTATCTATCTATCTATCTATCTATCTATCTATCTATCTATCTATCTATCTATCTATCTATCTTTGAGACTGCAATACACAGTACATGTCTTCATAGGGAAAGGGAGTTTGATACATGGCACACTTAGTTGCACCTACTTTTTCTTTCTATTTTTCTTAGTTGTGATTTGTGAACAACAATCATTTTGTGCTTTGGTCAAAATTAGATCCATTTGTTTTTAATTTTCTCCTTGGTACATGCCATTTTTATTTTTCATTCAATTGGTAGTGGCTATTGCATATGATCACTTACAATCTACATTTTTTTTTCAACATTTTACTAACTTCATCAATAAAAAATGAGCCATATATCTGAGAGAGAAAAAACAATAACCACTATGCAAACTTATAGAACCATGTATCTTCATAGAATTATTTATAAACTCCCTCCCCAATGATATTTTTGTTTGTTTAGAAAAGTGGTTGGAAATGTTCAAAACAATTAAATAATAATTATGCTCACTTGCTGTGTTCTGCAAGAAAATGACATACATAAAATGTTAATTTCACAATTAGAACTACTGTGCTTCTTTTGTTTTCATAAATTTATACATAATAAGTATCCATGCATGTTCAATTTAAAATCTCTAGAAAAGCTCATTAGTGAATAACATAAAACATTGTGATCACCAAGAAAAGACGAGATGTTGTTGGATGGCATAATAAAACAGATAACATGCAGATTACGCACATTAACCCAATGGGAGTACAGCATGAAATACAAGTTCTGAAAAATAGCTGTTTGATATTCTTTGCAGAAAATCAGAGAATAATGCAACAGACCACAGGGACTAGTATATAACTCACTACTAATGCTAAGAATTCTAATTAGACCATTGTCCAGTTTGCATCTGCAGCTGTCTTTAGTTGTTAGCAATCTTACATTAGACATGGAGTGAGAGTATTTCTTCCAGACAAGCAGCCTAGTAAAGGTATTTTAAAACATTAAAACAAGTACAACTTAAGTATGATGTAAAGTTATATAGATGAGCTATTCTTGATAACTTTCACAAATATTTATCAGTGCCTAGGTTGAGTTGGCTTGCACTTGACTTGTTGCAAACTATTCTATGTCATAAGCCATTTGAGGTTAATAAAGGCTAGTGTTGACAGTTGATAGCTATACTGACTTCTATGGAACTGTTGGACAGGAAGACAGACATTTTCAGCAAAATAGCACAATACTTTCTTCTCTATAATATTGTTCATTAGTCTGTAAGGGGTTACCTGTGGATTGTGAATGGAACTAAATATTTGTTTTACTGGAAGAATCGGCTCCCTAAAATAAAATTGGAACATCTGCAACATCCCAAAGATGACAATGTTCTTGCTTTGTCAAGTCTGTTGCTATATTACTTGACCTCGCAACTGCAACACCTATACTATGTCCATGAATAATAAGCAAGGGACAATGGGAAATTGCTCTTCTGTAACTGCAAAGCTCCACACAGAGGGGGTAAAGCTCTATTCCAATGGCCCTTGAAGCACAGGGTTTTGGAAAGCCACATACAATTTTCCTAATGTATAATTTAAACCAGAAGATATGGAATAAAGTCAAGTATCTTCAGGGAGTGACAGGTATTACAGAGTTTAGCCCCATTTGGTCAAATACTACCTACTTTGAGTTAGACAAACTACAGCATGGTGCTATATGGAGGAAACATGGCATCGTATATCTAAAACAAATCTTTCATAGTGGCAGACTGCTCACCTTTGATGCTTTACAGGAGGAATTTGATCTTCCACCCTCTATGTACTTCTACTGCATGCAATTATGGCATGCAATAGTAGCCCAGAGTAGAAACTCTGAATGGTCTGTGTCCTCAGTATCCCTATTCACCCTGGTTAAGGAGGTAGCAACATCCAAGGGGTTTATATCCCAAGATTATGCTATGTTGCTTTAGTTATTTCTGAAGAAACATCCCCTAAGTGTAAGGACTAAGTGGGAAGTTGAGGTTGGTCAACTAGATGGGGATCAATGCGGGCTGTGAGCACTGACTCCTTGAATGTGATCCAGAGATTGACACAATGCTACAGTCTATTGAGGGTGTACTATAGCCCCATAGATTACACACTATGGGTTTGCTGCCTACACCAATGTGCACTAGGTGTAGGCTTGACCACAGTGATCTGATTCATCAATTATGGAGCTTCCCCAACTGCGCTTATATTGGAGAGGTTTGGTGGGCACCCTGAACGGGGTATTTCAAGTGTTGCTTCCTTTGAACTCTAAACCTTGTTTGCTTAATCTATTAGATGAACTTGAATGGGGAAATCATACTATAGAGGGTATTACTAGGACCTTTTTTCATGCTTGCAAAATGATAATGCTACACTGGAAATCAGAGACTCCTCCTACGATTAAAAAGTGGATGGCTGCTATGGGAAACACCATTTGAATGGAAAAGCTTATTTATCAGCATAGGGGGTGTTCATGCAAATATGAGAGGCTTTGGGATCCATGGTTCGATATGCCTGGGCTTGCCCCAGCAGCTCTGACCAATGGATAGACTTTTTGGCCTAAATGTGGGCTGATTGTATGATTTGAACTCCATGTGGGCGTGGTGTTAACAAGGCCCTATATTTTCTCTATGTCACTTGTCTTGTGTTTGTGTTGACTGCTTTTTGAAGTACACATTTGGTTGGCACTGTTGGCACAAATCAGGGTTATTTTTGTAGATGTCCAGTTTATGTGGCTGGCTTTGTTCTTTTGAGCTATATGTAACCAAAAAAGTGTTTTTGTTTTTGGAAAAAAAATATATAAATTAGTTTTACAATATGCAGATACAATGCTTGCATTGCAACCTTTACATTGCTTTGTTAATTAAATATGTTTATTTGCTTTATATTGGAAATGATAAAGCTTACGTTGGAAGTATATGACATAACTAGGTAAAATTAGTGTTGGTTCCAAACATAACATGTCTGATTACTATCCCTGCTTTGTGATCTGTGTCTGCAATCTTTGCAATTAGTATTCCTAATGAGATACCAAGAACAACTAATTGAATGTCCTACATGTGACCTAAGAGTAGATGACCTTCTTGTTTAACATGTATGTTCAAAGTTTTAAGCAGATAATTAAGAAAACAAATAACATTCACTTGCAAGTGACATCAGAGATTAGCCAACCTCTTAAATTTACTATATTTGTGATCTGCCTGATGCACATATTTTATGACATATGTGATGACATCAGTGCTGCTCTCTTTAAAAATAAACTCTAAGTGTAGATCAATGGACCCACAACACCTTGCACTCACAGTATGTCCTCAGGCCACATGGTTGAATGACACAGGGGGTTGATTTACTAATGGCAAATAGTGCACTTTGTAAAGTGCATTTGCACTTTGCAAGTGCAGTTGCTCCAGAGCTTAGTAAATGAGGTAAAGTTTCAAAGAATACCAAATCACGTGCAAGGAAAATTAAAAAAAAACAGCATTTTTGCTTGCACATAAAAGGATAATGGAAGTCAGCTGAGGTTCTGCTCATTTACTAAGCTCTGGAGCAACTGCACTTGCAGAGGACAAATGCACTTTGCAAAATGCCCTGTCTATTTGTCTTTAGTAAATCAACCCCTGCGTGTCATTCAATCTGGAAGACTGAGAGCATCTTGTGACAGGGAAGAGAAACCCATGATGACAACTCTTAGTAAACATAGTGTGCGGCAAACTGTATAAAACAAATCATTATATATCATCATACATTACTTAGCGATGAAAGGATGAGTTATTGTGTTGCATGGTCCCATACTTACATAAAAGTTTAACTTATTAAGATAATATATTTATTTTATAATGTTGTGTCCTGATTGTTTATCTTCATAAGTCTATGCAGTGTTACACAATTCCAGACCTAAATGCTGATAAAGTTATAAGCCACGCCACCCAATGCACAGATTCAGTGTGAACAACCTTAATCAAATGTGATTGTACACAGAATGGACTGACTGATTCATATATCTGCCATGTTGTAAAAATTCAGTTTCTAATTTTTCCTACAATGTATATACATAATATCTCAAACATGAACATAACATTTATAATGAACAATATATAGTTTAAAGTTGAGTCAAGGCAAAGCGTTTAAAACATGGGTGAAATATATAAATATTTACTGGTTTGCCCAATAAAGGTTTTGTGAATTTAACCAGTGATTTGTGTGGTACACTTTGGTTAGCCAGTATGATCATTCTTCTACTTTTTGGATTGCCATTATTTTTTCCTTGGTCAACAGTATGCTTACTGGGGGGGGGGGGGTGATTAGTGACAAACCGTTTCATGCCAAACCTAGGTTTGAATAAAACTTTGCTTGTTTGGGCATTCAGAAGAATGCCCAAGCTTTAGGTCTTTCAGCCCCCTGTTTGGCAGGAGTCATGTATTATATATAGAAGTGGTATTTCAACCACTATATATGAAGCTTCTCACTGTCACTTCTTTCTAACGAAGCTACTGGTGCTTGTACCTGTAGTATTCCTAGGAACCGCTGACATCATGGGATTCCGCACCCTTTTGATTAGAAGCAAATCTCACTGCTGTAATAAAGCCACTAGGCATTAATAAATGGGGCTTTCAGATTCCCATAACCTCCTGTCTTCAGACCCTCACAACCACCAAGCAATGGCTGTTGGCAAGAGGCCCTTGCCTTCATCAACATACTACAATTTTCTTTGCTAGGTGGGTCTCCCTCTGGCAAAGCACCCTCCCTTGTTGAGGGTATGAGGCCTGGTATGGTCTTTTCTAGTTAGTCAGGCTGCAAACATGGATTAAGGGTCTGTGTGGATTTTTAGGGAACACACACGTTTTTTTGCATTAACCTCCCTGGCGGTACGATTATTTTCGGATTTTAGGTGCTAAAAGCGGTACAATTATTTTGCATGAAAATTTGGCATTTTAGCAATAACTCACTTAAATATGTCCAAACCAGAGTCTAGCAGACACCCCGGGTATGATAAAGTTTGAAAAATTAAATCATAAATTATAATATAATAAATAATTATAAATAATTGTACCAAATAATAATATAACAATAATAAAAATTATTCAATAATGTAATCAAATCAAAAACACTGAAATTTGCGCAGTTGCAGAATTCTCATTGTCATTACTTTTCAATATTTGATGACGGATCTCCCCACAAATCGCTATCCCTCAATTCTACAAGTGATTACAATTTATTATCGCTGTTTTCTAGCTGGTCTAAAACCATTTTTCATGTAAAGGGACAGTTTTGGTTGCTATGGACAATCTCCAGTTTCCAGGCATAAAGAACAGTTTTTATAAGATAAAACTGCACGCAGGGCACTGGGCAGACCACTAGGGACAAAGGGGATGTGAAATTATTACATACAGCAATGTAATCTGTAAGATTACATTATACTGTATGTATAGTGAGTGTTTCACTTTTTGAATTTGGCGCCGATCTCCATCCCCATGCGTCGCAACGCTCGCAGGGAACGGAGATCGGCTCTGTGATAGATCAAGCGAGACGTGGCTCGCTCGTACAGTGTGGAAACATCGCTGGATCCAAGGGACAAGGTAAGTAAGCATCCTCCTGGATCCAGCGATGCGGTCCGAGTCTGGCTTGGGGTTACCGCTTTTGGTATAAAAATTCCACCCCGAGCCAGACTCGGGAATACCGTCAGAGGGGTTAAGTCATTCCTAAAATCCATACAAGAACTGCCTACTATATATTTTGGGGGGGGGGGTCTGCACTTTTTTTTTTCATTCTTGCTGTAGGATTGAAAATCACACCATTTAAATTGCTGGCAAATTACATTAATTGAAAGCGTCTTCAAAAAACATGCACACAAACCTCTCCAAAGGTCCTCCAAGACACAAAGCAACCATTGGAGGGGTCTGTGTACTGTTTTTTTTTAAACAAAGTGGCTTTTGATGACAGCAATAAAAGCCAGTTGTCAGCAGTTTTAAAACTTTTTTCTTTCGTAAATGTCAGTGCTGCTGCGGCACTTTCTATACATGACAGAGATGTGCCTCTTCTTAGACTGAGTTTGCCATGTTATTTAAAGAAATTGAACATTTTTATTGTTTAATTTTAAGAATTAAAGTGACCACTCCTTATGCTATTTTTTTTTTTACATCCCCCTGCCCATTAGCCCAGAAAACTGTAATGTTCACTTTACATTGATTGATTTATTTCAATAGGGTTTTGGTTCAGAACTCAAACTTTGAAGTTCCTAAATGCTGCTCAAACCAAACCCAGGGCAATTTGACTCATCACTAGTGATGATGCTGACTCAATGTAGGTTATTTACGAAGGCAAATCCACATTGCGCTACAAGTGCAAACTACAAGTGCAAAATGCACTTAAAATTTCACTGAAAGTGCACTTGGAAGTGCAGTCGCTTTAAATCTGAGGGGTAGATCTGAAATGAGGGGACGCTCTGCTGATTTTATAATCCAATCATGTGAAAGCTAAAAAGCTGTTTTTTATTTTCCTTGCATGTCCCCCTCAGATCTACAGCTACTTCACTTCATAGTGCACTTTCAGTGCAATTTCAAGTGCACTTTGTAGTTTGCACTTGTAGTGAAAAGTGGATTTTCCTTTCGTAAATAACCCCCAATGTCCAATGAGAAGGCTAGAAGTGAAAAGATGACATTGGAACTAACCTTTGATGAACAAAATGATGGAATTAGTTTATCTGGAACAAAGAATGCATTCTATCTGGCTGTACAGTGTGAAAAAAATGAATGCAAACCACAAGATTGTTTGCTGATGCAAAATCATTTGAAAAATGAAACATTGAATTTTGCTTTATTCATGCTGTAAAATCGATGTTTAATATTATGTTATAAGGCTTTCATTTTGAACAACTTCTAGAAAATGTGAAAGAACTATAAGTTATACAGTAACTTAAACGTTCTTTGGTGCTTGGTCTATATTTTTGGTCAACAACCTCAGATGAACACTTATGAGATGAATAATCCGAGGAGGTCATACATAATTTTTACTACACTTTGTGATACAATAACAAATTAAATAAAAGGCATTAGGTACAGTAATTTCTATTTTTAATGATTCAGGTGTGCTCAATCATCTTACTACAACAGAGATAACACTGAATGAATTTTATCTTACGCAAGTCCTCGCCAAACATGGGTGCACACAGTTCACTTTATAGTACCAAACTTTTAAGCACATGAGCACAGCCTGATTTTGCACTTTCCAACTTTAGTAAATAAAGCCCATTGTGTACTTAAAAGTGGGGTATGCCTGTACACTGTTACAGATGCAATGGGGTTGATTTACTAAAATTGGAGCATGCACAATCTGGTGCAGCTGTGCATAATAGCCAATCAGCTTCTAACTTTAGCTTGTTCAATTAGGCTGTGACAAAAAAAAAACTGGATGCTGATTGGTTTCTCTGCAGAACTGCACTGGTTTTTGCACTCTCCAGTTTTAGTAAATCAACGCCAGTACATCTATAATTTTACATTGTATGCATTGGGCTAACTTATGTTGTTGTAATCTCTAGCACATTTCCTGTATATGGATAGAAATACCAAGTTCAGCAGTTGATCAAGCTCAATAAAGGTATACAAGCTAAAAAATATATTATAAACTAATAAAGTTAAACACATAAAATTAAAATGTGACTTTAGAAAAATAAAATATTGACATAACTGTGCCACAATGTGACAGTTAGCACAGTGTTTCATTTTAAAGACATTATACATGTTAATTTACATTAGCTGCTTACATTGGCTTTTGTAGATGCTATTGTGGCCAATTGGAAAAAAAATACTGTATATTTCCTAACAAAATAAACTTTATAGTTGCATATTAGCTTTTGTAAGAAGGCTCTATTTATCAAAATCCAAAGAGAATTCACTGTTGCATTCAGGCAAAAAAACTTAGTACTAGGTGTTATTCATCAAACTGTTCTTGGTAAATCAAGCAAGACGTAAAGCTGGACCTACAGACTTTCAGCATCTCGGATGCTTGCACACAAAAAACAGCTTATGTGTATGAATAAGTAAATTATTTATATATGTTGAAATAGATTTACTACAAAACGCTATGTTACAGGGAATGTACTTAATTGTTTTAAAAAATAATTTTCACACATATAATCACAGTAATGTGCACAAAATAAATGAATATTAAAGTACACCTGTCATGAAAGAAACATGAAGGTTGACATTGTGGACTTATGCCTTCCTGGCTGCATTGCCGATCCTCTTTTAACTTTACTTTTAGATACTGGCATGTAACAATTATGTCAGTTCTGACCTAACTGCATCTTCCCTGATTTGCATAAATGTTACAGGTCAGTGAATTAAAAAATACTGAAGCCAAAGTCATCATAACAGCTAGGACTCTTTCATTTTTACATGAGACAAGCAATAGTAGCCTTTAGAAATGTTATCCAATTGTTGCTGCCTGGGGTAATGAAGGTTATGGTTCCAAGCATCATACACAGAAGCCTTAGGTTGGCCATACATGGATGGTCTTTGCGAGCAGTGCTTCTTAAAATGCAACATTCAGAAAAGCATAGGGCTGTGTAAATCTTTCCTAGGAGCAATAACATGTAATTCTGACAAAGTGATAGTTATTGTACACATTGGGGTTGATATGCTAAAGGAAAACTTTGAGAAGAGGATAATTTTCTGATGTCCATTATCCAATCATGTTTTTTTTTTTTTTCCCTCGCATGTAATTGGATATTTTTTTCTCAGTGAATTTTCAACATATTCACTATTTCTGTGAAAAATCCCTTGAAAAATGAAAATTCCCTGGCAAAGTGAACAGCCTAGCTGTCTATAGTAAATCATCCACCTATATTTTGCTGCTTGCAAACACATTGCAGTGGCTCAGGATCCTTCTCAAACATGGTGTTTGGAGACATTCCCATTAGGATAAGAGATCCTGGAGATCAGGAACCAGCACTGTGACCCTCTAGACATCCTGAGCCACTGCCTGAATGGCTTTTGATGCACTACTAGACCCATCTGGGGTCTTTTTGTGAGGTAAGGGGCTGGCACCACCGGTGGAGGATTTTATCAAGATATATGTGTTTTTTCTACATTCTAAAGTGGACTGCTGAATTTGCTTTTTGATGGACTCCTATACTTGCCCCCCCCCCCCTTTTTATTTGTCTTCATAGGAAAAGAGTGATATTATTGCAGGACTATTTGGAGACAGAACTCTGTTTTCTTTCAATTTGAACCATATGATTCCCTTTGTTGGACTTCCACACCAGCTCTTTTCCCCTCAACTCCCATTTGTCTTTATAGAAACAGAGTGATATTGTTGCAAGACTATTTCGAGTCAGTACTCTGGTTTCTATTTATTTTTTCTATTTGATTTTTATGATCCTCGTTTTTGGATGATATGCCAATTTTTGCATATCAGGCACTGCACTTTACTTATAGTGCATTTTTAGAGCATTTGTTCACTATTTATTGTTGCTTTGTTGTTGGATAGGGATGAGCCGAACACCCCCCGGTTCGGTTCGCACCAGAACTTTCGAACGGACCCCAAATTCGTACGAACGTTGGAACCCCATTGAAGTCTATGGGACTCGAACGTTCGAAATTAAAAGTGTTAATTTTAACGGCTAATATGCAAGATACTGTCCTAAAAAGGGTTTGGGGACCTGGCTCCTGCCCCAGGGGACATGGGTCACTGCAAAAAAAACTTTTAAAAACGGCCGTTTTGGCGGGAGCACTGATTTTAATGACGATTAAAATGAAAAAAAAAGTGAAATATTCCTTTAAATATGGTGCCTGGGGGGTGTCTGTAGTATGCCTGTGAAGTGCCACGTGTTTCCGGTGTTTAGAACAGTCCCTGCACAAAATGACATTTAACAGAAATAACGTCATTTAAAGCTGCTTGCGGTTTTAATGTTATATCTGGTTCCTGCAATATGGTTGAAAATCATTGAGAAAAATGGCATGGGTAGCCCTCCCTGCCCATTACCAGCCCCTTTGGGTCTTGTACGCATATTAAGGGGAACCCCGTACCCATATTAAAAAAAGGAAATACGTGTGGCCGACAGGCCCTATATACTCAGAACAGCAGTATACAGGCGGTGCAAACAAGACAGGGACTGTGTAGGTTTGTTGTGTTAAGTTGAATCGGTTTGTAATTTTCAACTGGTACATTTTTAAAGTGTAGCTCCAGTCAAAAAAACTATTTTTAAACTTTTTGGAAAACATAGGGGTTATCACCCCTGTATAATTTGTTTTGCCGTCCGTCTTTTTCAGAGCACGCAGACAGCACGCACAATCTCCTAACACTGACTGAGAGCTCTATTTAAAACGAGCAAGATATTTAGCTATATAGGTGGATATAGCGGTGTATAGTGCGTTCAGAGCACGCAGACAGCATGCACAATCTCCTAACACTGACTGAGAGCTCTATTTAAAATTAGCAAGATATTTAGCTATATAGGTGGATATAGCGGTGTATACTGCGTTCAGAGCACGCAGACAGCACGCACAATCTCCTAACACTGACTGAAAGCTCTATTTAAAATGAGCAAGATATTTAGCTATATAGGTGGATATAGCGGTGTATACTGCATTCAGAGCGTGCAGACAACACGCACAATCTCCTAACACTGACTGAGAGCTCTATTTAAAACGAGCAAGATATTTAGCTAGATAGGTGGATATAGCGGTGTATACTGCGTTCAGAGCACGCAGACAGCATGCATAATCTCCTAACACTGACTGAGAGCTCTATTTAAAACGAGCAAGATATTTAGCTAGATAGGTGGATATAGCACTCAGACAACAACCACTACAGAAGAGCAAGAACGAAAAATCGGCCGATAACGATCGGTGTATACTGTGTTGAAGGTACACAGAACACCCATTAACTGCTACAGATGCCAACACACTACACAAGGCCGCCGCGCTGGCGGCCTTATATAGTGTGGGGCGTGTACTACACAGCCTGAGCTATGATTGGCCACAGGTATCCTGCCTGTGGCCAATCATGGCTCTCCCCGCTGCCGGCGCTGTGATTGGCCAAGCATACTGGGTCACAGTGCATGCTTGGCCAATCATGAGCCAGCAATGCACTTCGCCATCGCAGTGCATTGTGGGCCGTGAGCACCACACGAATTTGGTGCGAACGGCCCATAACGTTCGGAATTCGCCGAATGGGCGAACAGCCGATGTTCGAGTCGAACGTATGTTCGTCTCGAACATGAAGCTCATCCCTATTGTTGGACTATTCATTCATTCATATATACATATATATACATTTTTTTTTCCCGTGGATTGCTCATATTCTTTGGACTATATTTTCCAATATTGCACTTTATATTTCATCAATATTGCACTTTATTCCAATTAAAAAAAAATTTTTCTGTTACACCAGGATTTTTTGCATTTTTATTTATATTGATTTAGATCACGTGTTGTAGGATTATTATTAATATTTCTTTGAACTTGCTTATCACTGTTTTTGGATACATATATCTCTTGTTGATAATTGGTCAGATATTTATTCACCTGTTTACTAGATTGGTTTAACTAGAGCTTCTTCACTTTTTATACACAATTACTTCAGGTAGAAACATCCCCTTTTACTAAATAATTGCCTACAGTGGTGCAAAGAACAATAAACTGCAAAGTTTAGGGATCTGCAGCAGTTATTCAGATTACTACTTTTCAATCTTCAGTTACTCCGATTACTACTTTTTGCTTTTCAGCTGCTAGTGGGGCACTTTTAACCCCAAAGGTGCTTTGAAAGCACTGCCCGTTCAATTCAATAGGCAGGGCGTTTTGGGATCGCTAAATACAGTACTCCCGCTGTACAAGCGCACCGCCCCAGTGTGAAAAGCTAAGCGTGAATGAATGGGAGGCGGTTTTCAGGTGCTTGGCAGAGGCTATTTGTAATGCTAAAGTGCCTGAAACCCTCCCCAGTGTGAAAGGTGTCTAACTGATGAGAAAAGTAAAAAAACGATTCTTTATTGATAGAAATGTGCAAAATGCCTTAAACATTTCCACTTGTTTTATTAAGAAAGTATGTGTGTGTGGTCAAAACAGCTGTTCAGAGTTTTCGGTCCTTCTTAATGCATATCTAATTTGCATTACCGTTTAATTACTATTTAAAGGAAAGCAATTATACAATGTTTAATTATTTCATTTTGGTTAATGGCATTCTCAGTGACATTGATTTACACTTTACAGAAGCTTTAGTGTCTCTTGACCATTAAACCTGATTGCAAGGTCATAATCATTTCTATTTCTGCAGTATATGCAGGTGTTAAACATTTCTATACAATACTGCATCTTTAGTCATAACAAATGCTAACAGATTAATATTACACACTACACAATAGACCATCAAAGTGTCTTCCTCTAAATAAACTATCCTCGTCAGTGCCAGAGGAATATAACTACCTGTTTTGAATATTTATGATTTCTTCTTTGGTAGTGAATAGGCTTTATTTTTCAGCACTAAAGATGAAATAACTTCTGTTGCAACTTAAACACATTTTGCCTTAAGGAGATTTCTACAGTTTGAACCTGAAAAACAGTCCTTGAATAAATATTTAATTTCATTTCTTTTAAAAGATAAGTCAAATAACTGTGTCTACAATGAGGTGGCAGGTTTATGTTTCCACTGAAGCATACAATTAAAAGGAAATATTATACTGGCAATACAAAAAAAAAGTACATTTTTCAATGACACCCTAAGGTTGTCGTCTGGACATTTTGATCAAGATGTTCAAAGTTTTTATACCAGATCATTAGTAAATGCCTAATGAGGATGCTTGTGTATTTATGAATTGTGTAGTGTAAGCATTAAAAATAATTAAATAAATATAAAAAATAAAATTATAAAATGTTGTCCAGAATTAAAAATGGGGCAATATAGCAAAGGGCATACACGCACAGTGTGATTACACACACACACACACACACAGACTTATATATGTAGTGTTTAACTTTGCCGATGACATGTAATTTCTGTAACATTTTGATCCAGAGCATTCTCCTCTATGCAGAATGCCCTATGTTTTACACTCAGTGTCTTCGTTGAACTACAAGGTCAACAGTCAAGTAAGCTTGTAAGCAAAGAAAGATGATACTTATGTGTTACTAAAGCTTCAAATAGTCTCTTGAATTTCTGAAGCACTCTCATGTCTGCTTCCTCTGCTCCCTTTTGCTGATAGGTTTACCCACAAATGTACAGTAGTAGCCCAAAGCTTTAGTGTATCTAAACAAACAAATTTATAAAACCCACAACCTTTTCCTTGGGTGGTTCCATGTACTCCTCCACTGTATCTATGGAGGTATCTATAGTTACCACCCACATGGAGCTTTAAATATGTCTGCCTTTGTTAATTTCCATTTAATGGGGGGTGGTTGATTAGCGGTTTACAGAAGGAACCTAACACTTCTATTTCAACTTACAGGAAAAAAAATGCATTTCCCGCAAGGTCAATAAGTATTCCTTGTGCTTTATGAAAATGTTCTTATTTTGAAAAAAAAAAAAGAAAAACAAATGAAGCCACCACATCTAAAGACTGGTAAACTGAAATGTAATAAATTTTTGTTCTCTTAGTTATTAGTATTTGTTGCCACTAGAGATGAGGTTTAAGTTTGCTGCAATGCAGGGCTTATAGCAAACATTACCTGTTTGCAGGCCAATAAATGGGTAAACTAAATGGTATAATGGCATTTCCATGCAAATCTCTGGCTTCTATTGCAGCTGGAAGTCATTCATTTAGTGGTGGCATTACTACCACTACTTAATGACAACATCAAGCAGTGCGGGCCACAAGAATCTTTGGTTACTAGGATGCAAGTGGCTGCACAGCATGTTTGGTTGCTAGAAAAGTGGAAGCCAATTGCATTCTCAAAATCTACGTACATTGTATAGGCCAAATAAAAATGTACATTGGATCTCTATAAATTCTATACCAGACTCTTATCCTAAATGGGGTGTGGTATGGATTTTAAGGGGGGAATCCATGCCACAAAATATCCAACTATGCATCCTGGCAGGCTTGGAGTGAGCATGCAGCTCTCTTACTGAACCACACAAGGCCACACGAGGAGGTTACCTTGCCAGGGGTGCCTGTTAGATAACAGGGTCTACAGGGGGAACTTAATAAGTAAGAGGTACATAATACCCCCTGGTTACTCCTTCACAAAAAAAGTAAATAAATTAACAACAAATTTCACAAAATCCTTGCTAGGATAAAAAGCTCCCTTGGTGTATCATTCCCTTATTCACATTGCCTAATAATGTCAATCCACATCAATTTACTCTTACTGCAAATTGCGTTTCCCATCCTGGCAGCTGAATGTAAACAAAAAGATTGGCATCTTTGATGATGTCACTGAGGGCATGTTGGCTGGAATGGTTTTTGAGCATAGGGGCTGCATTTCTGGACAGCCGGACTGCATGCTCAGTAAAGGGCATTGTACAAAATATTTGTGGGATCCCACACAATTTCTTTTAGAGTGGGCTCCCCCCACCTTCAAATCCTTATCATGACACTATTTAGTCAATCTTGTCACCTGGGATCTTGCACCCCTTTGTTTTCATTCAGCTGCTGGGGATGGCAATGTTATTAATAGCAAGAGTCTACTGGGAGCGCACACTGCCTCTGCGGCCAGTTTATTTTGCTTCAATGAGCATTGTTCATAATGATTCACGTGGAACTACATACCTAGACAATGTGATTGATAATGTACAGTATTTACACTGTGTGACTCTTTTTTGTTTTTATCCATTGGAGCAGGCCATCACGGAGCAAAGGTATGGCCACGATCATGACTTGTCTCCTTGTTCACATTCATTGTTTACATTCTTGTTAAATCTGCCAGACCTGGAAATATATTTTGCTGCAAGAGTCTTTCAGAAGTACCTCATCTCTAGTGGTCAACATGTTTTGCTTTGGTGGGACTGTGAGCGTCATTCATTGTTATTGATGTGTAAGTACTTTACAAGGTGGTGTGATTGATTGTGTTTAATCACTATTTACTATTAATTATTTTATGAATGAATAACTGTCACTCATTCACATAGGTGGGTGGATATCTTGGGGATACCTTATTTTAAAGGTGGTTTCCAGATTCCCCGGGGATATCGCAGTCGGTCATTAACCACTTCAATACAGGGCATTTATACACCCTTCCTTCCCAGATTTTTTAGCTTTCAGCGCTCTCACACTTTGAATGCCAATTACTCAGTCATGCAACACTGTACCCAAAAAATTTTTTATCATTTTTTTCATACAAATAGAGCTTTCTTTTGGTGGTAGACTCTTTACCGAGATCGTAGTTGCAGGGTGTCAGGCTGACACCCAGCAACAGTGATTACTGCGATGCGCGCCCCCGGGGGGCGTGCAGCGGCTCAAAATCCCGAGGATGTCTTATGACGTCCGGTCAGGATTTTGAAACCACTTTGCAGCCGTCCTTTGCCTATAGGGCGGGTGGCAAGTGGTTAATTTAAAAAAGTATATTTTTTCCCAAAAAAGTGTGCTTGTAAGACCTCTGCACAAATATGGTGTGACAAGAAGTATTGCAACAACCACCATTTTATTCTCTAGGGCAGGGATATGCAAATAGTGGACCTCCAGCTGTTGCAAAACTACAAGTCCCATCATGCCTCTGCCTCTGGGTGTCATGCTTGTGGCTTTCAGAGTCTTGCTATGCCTCATGGGATTTGTAGTTCTGCAACAGCTGGAGGTCTGCTAATTGCATATCCCTGCTCTAGGGTGTTATAAAAAAATATAATGTTTGGGTGTTCTAAGTAATTTTCTAGCAAAAAACCTTATGTGGTTAATGCTTGACATGTTGGGCATCTGTCACCAGGAGCACTGATCTCTGTCATGTTGTAGTGAGCCCACCCCCCCATAGTTAGAATCACTGTCTAGGACACACTGAACCCCTTGATCTCCCCCTAGTGTTTAACCCCTTCCCTGCCAGTGTCATTTACACAGTAATTAGTGCATTTTTATAGCACTGATCGCTGTATAAATGACAATGGTCCAAAAATAGTGTCAAAAGTGTCTGATGTGTCTGCTGCAATGTCGCAGTCATGATAGAAAATGCAGATCATCGCAATTGCTAATAAAAATAATTAATAATAAAAATGCCATAAATCTGTCCCCTATTTTGTAGACACTATAACTTTTGCAGAAACCAATCAATGTACACTTATTTTGATTTTTTTTTTTACAAAAAATTTGTAGAAGTATACATATCGGCCTAAACAGGAAAAAAATATGTTTTTAAATATTTTTTGGGGGATATTTATTAGTTATTAGATATTAAGTAAAAAATATTGCTTTTTTTCAAAATGGTCACTCTTTTTTTGTTTAAGCGCAAAAAATAAAGACCACAGAGGTGATCAAATACCACCAAAATAAATATCTATTTGTGGGAAAAATAAGGACGTCAATTTTGTTTTGGTGTAACGTCGCACGACTGCACAATTGTCAGTTAAAGTGACGCAGTGCCGAACTGCAAAAAGTGCTCGGGTCAGGAAGGGGGTAAATCCTTTCGGGCTAAAGTGGTTAAAAATCCCTTGCCTTTTATGTGTATAGTATTTTTTCTTGTCAAAAAAGATTTATTAGGCACACGTAGTGAGAAAACAACATGAGTACAGGGATAACCATCACACTTACATACATGTGTTAACATATGAGCGAACATTCTTGTATTTTCTTGAAATATTGGAGACATGTTTAAACAGAAAG
The DNA here is from genome assembly GCF_037356315.1 of Lithobates pipiens. Lineage (NCBI taxonomy): Eukaryota > Metazoa > Chordata > Amphibia > Anura > Ranidae > Lithobates > Lithobates pipiens. The sequence goes on from NW_027507748.1 coordinate 509,662,917, forward strand.
GCAATGATCAGGGGTAACTTCAGCTATAAAAGTCAAACATCATCAGAGAAGCATTTCATCTCTGTTGTCACCAGCGATAAATAAGTGCAAAAAAACTTACATTTAGGGAAGGTAAAACCTAATGAGGTTTCAATTAAGGCAGTGACTTGAAAGATAGTAAAGGAAGAGGAAAAGAAGAAAGAAGAAAAAAAGGGAAGGGGGGTGAGAAGTATAAATGAGACAGAAGAGCGGGTGAGTCTGTAATATGTGTAAAATAGACAATAGAACTATCTCAGGCTCACTTACCCTCAAGAGGGACGCTGGGAGGAAGAGACAGAAGGGTTACAGAAGGTGGAAAGGTTTCCCCATGGACGGTAGCGCGGTTCAGGTTCAGGAGTTAATACGGTCGATCAAAATGGGGAGGGGGGGGATACATTTACCAAGGTAATAGAAGAGTTTTGTCAAAATCTAGGGGTAAACAATGCTCCACCAATTGTTGCCATATTTTTTCAAACTTACGTATCTTGTCATTTTCAATGCCTGTCATCTTAGCATAGACAAGGGCCCTATTCATTCTATGTTTGGTCTCAGCCACAACCAGAGTCTGGGATTTCCAAGCCCTAGCAATAGTTGGCTTGGCCACTGTGGACAGTTGTAGAAGTAATTGGAGTTGGAAATGGGTCCACTCTGCTGGTTTTAGGTTTAATAGAGTTGTTGTGGGATCCGGTTGGAGATTGGTTTTCAAAGTCCTGGAGGCCATTGCAAAAATGGCTTTCCAGAACTCTTGAGCTATTGGGCATTGCCACCAAACATGTAGATGTATGTCTGGATCTGAGCAGCCTCAGAAACATGACTCTGGGACAAATTTTGCGATCCTAGCTGATACCAATATGGGAGGACCTTATAGTTTGTTTATAAAGCTAAGCTATTAGGTGAGGAGGATTTAGTGGCCAATCAGATATTAGACCATTCTGGGATCTCAAATGTGTGTTCCAGATCTTTTGTCCATTTATTAGAATATGATGGTAGTGAAATGTCTAGGTTGGCATTTATTTGTTGGTAGAGCATAGATATTAGTCCCCTAATAGGGGGGTCACTTTTGAAAATATTCTTAAATTGTGTCATGTGTGTTAGCAGGGATCCTGATTAAGGAAATGGCAAGTAAAAGTTTTTAATTTCTAGGTAGAGAGTCCATAGGTTTCGCATAGGGTGGGGAATGTGTGTATAGCATTGTTGGCGACCAGTTTGTGTAGTCTGAAAAGATTGGTAGCAGACCAGGAAGAAAATGCACCAGGGGATTCCCATGCTGAATAAAATGCAGGATTTCTGAGAAAGGAGAGGAGGGTGTTATGGGTAGATTGTAGATTACATGTGGCTCTGAATTTGTCCCAATTACTTAAAGATTGTTTGGTTATGCAGTTTACTATGGAAATTATATCAGCAGGATGTAGCCATAGCATGTTTGCTACAGAGATGGGATCACACTCAATAGATTCTACTGCCACCCACATTAGTACTTTTTTTGTTGCATGATACTTGGGTAAATGTGTAAGCTGTGCTGCGTAATAGTATGTTGAAAGATTTGGAACCCCCAGTCCTCTGCTTACTTTGGGAAGATAACGTGTGGATATGGGGATGTGTGGCTTGATATCTCTCCAGATGTAGGACATTACTCTGTGTTGCGTAAGGCAGAAAAATTACTTGGGATTGGAAATACTCTGGAAAGGTATAGGAATTTGGGTAATACCGTCATTTTGATGACACTGACTCTGCCCTTCCAGGATAGGAAGAGAGAGGACCATTGGGACATGAGATTGCTAACCTGTTTCAGCAGGGGTAAGAAATTAGCAGCAAAGAGATCTGTAATAGAAGCCGTGAGTTGCATGCCCAAGTAGCAGAGCTCGAGCCATGGGCATGTCAAGTTTATTTGCCTTGACATAAGATATATGTTTTCATTTATGTAAGAGTTTATCTGCTGAGTGGGTAAGAAACAGATCAACTTTAAGCTGAGCCTTATCGAGACAGGAGTTAGTGATGGGATTAGTGGTGGATTGGAAATCAGCATGACATGCATTAAAATTTTCCTCCAGTTTTAGAAATAGGTTTTTCCATTCTCGCTTAAGGGATGCAGCCTGTTGGATTTGCCCCGAATTACTGATTTATGAGCAGCTTCACATAATGTCAGTGCTGAAACATCATTGGTAGCATTGTGAGAAAGGTACTCTTTAAGAGTCATTTCTACATCTAACTGGTATGAGGAATGGGTGATGATGGAGTCATTTAGACACAAGGATGTATCATGCGTCCTAGAAATCGGAGAGGCGACAGTAGTACAAACTGCCCAATAGACAGTCATGAAAACGGGGTAATCACTGAGCAGATTATTTCTGGGACCATACCTGTGGTAAAAAAATGTGATCAATGGGAGAAAAAGATTTATGAGGGTGTGAGTAATGTTTAAATTGTTTGCCAACAGGGTTAGCTTCATGTCATGTATCTACCGAGTTGCACTTGGTAAGAACATGTTGGAAAGTCTGTTTGACTGGACTTGTAGAAGGTGCAGGAGGGGGCTTATCTAGGAATGTGAAAAACACCTGATTAGAGTCACTGCAGAGAACAACTGTTCCAAATTTATGCATTTCTACTACCTGGAAAAGATGCGAAAGAAAGGCAGTCGGGCATTTATTTGGAGCGTAATAAGATAAAATTGTGATCGCAGTGTCTGATATATGGCCTCTGGATTCTTGACTTGTGATGTGAGGGTGAAAGGCATGGATCGATGGAAACCAATAAGAGTCCCAAGCTGTTTGGTTGTGGCTGAGGCTGTATAGAATTGGGGATAGAAGGCACTGAGGTACTTAGGGGTGTATTTCTCTTGAAAATTAGTTTCCTGTAAAAATGATGTGAGCTTTTGCAGCTGCAAAAGAGCATAGGGTTTTGGTATGCTTATGTGGGGTGTTGAAGCCTTTAACATTCAAGGAAAGGATGTTTAAGGGGGCCAAAAGTGAAGTAGGGTTTGTATAGTAGTGATGTTGATAAATCCCAATTAAAGAATCATGGCTACCAGAGAGAAATAGAGAGGGAAGGGGGGCAGATAGTGTTAAGAAAAGCACAGAGAAGTTGTACAGCCCTTATAAATGCAATGTTGTTAAATAACAGCACAACATTAGGGTATAGGAGCATACTAGAGGAGCATACTAGGGCAGCTGCTAGCAGTCCCAAAGAGGTTCTGGGACAACATCAGGTTCCTGCCTAATAGGAGCAGGGAGCCGAAGGCAGTAAATGGGCAGCAATTAGTTCCAAAGGGAGAACATCACCGGAAAAAAAGAAAAAGAAAAGAGTAAAATGACATATATACTAATAGCATGGCATTGTAACTATAAGAAGGCTACAGGGACCTGCCACCAGATATCAAACGATGAGTGAAGCTGAGATTCAGTCATTGCAAAATGGTAATAGTAGTAAACACAGTTAATGGAGCAGGAGGTGCCATGGAAAGGGTGGTGGCTTCCCATGGAGAGGGAAGGCCCAGATCTTGCAGGGCTGTCTGTAATTCCTCCGCTGTGTGACAGACATATTTTGGTCTCCAAGTGAATAAAGTGAACTGAGAATGGAAATCCCCAACGGTATGGGATCTGGTATCACTGAAGGATCTAGAGAAGTCGTTTCAGGGTGCTTCTTTTCGCCACCATGAGAAAGGAAGGGTCAGCGAAAAACTGGTATGTGTGTCCCTGAAAGGATAGTACATCAATCCCTTGCCTTTTAGCATTGATCATGGAGAGAATTGATGTTCAAGACTCACCTCCCATTGATGTCAATGAGGTTTCCATTAAAGTTTCACATTTTGGGATTTTTGGATGTGTTCACTGAACGCATCTGCAAATTGAACCCAAGAAGATTTTTTCTGAAGCTCTGGGATACAGGGATGTTTGCTTCCTAAAACTATTGAATGAACTGGACAAAATAGGAAAGATATAAAGCTTTGCATTCATTGTAGCGTTGCATACTTCCACTTCACCAGCTGTGTTAATGGGACATAGCCGATGACTGATTAGAGTACTGTCGGTACCATGTGACTGACATGACGAATCACAGCAGGTCACATAACAGTTGTACACAATGGATGGCTTCCTTTCATGCCATCCTTTGTGTACAATTATAATCTACCGTAGTTTGTAGATGTGACAATGTTTGTGTATACTAATCAATATACAATGATTGGGATATGTTTTAATGCAGAAAGTGAAAGAATAGTTTTTTTTTAATTGTTGGTCTTTTTTGTTTATAGCGCAAAATAAAATTCCAGTGGTGATCAAATACCACCAAAAGAAATTTCATTTTTTGGGAAAATATGACATATATTTTATTTAGGTACAGCATTGCATGACTGCACAATTGTCAGTTAACCGATTGCTGCCTGCCCACCATCAAATGACGGAGGGACTGTGCAGCTCTCGTTCTGGGTGGATGTCATATGACGGTGCTCAAAACTGCCACTCTTGGCATGCAAAGCCATTGCTAGGAAAAGGCATGAACCTGATCTCTGTAAAGAGCCAATCATGTGGCTCTTTAACCATGTGATCAGTTGTGTGCAATCACAACCGGTCACATGTAAACACGCAAGTGCCGGTGATCGGCTGTCATTCCCTCACACTGACAGAGTGTTTGGTGAGCAGAGTTGATCAGTGGTATCTCCTTGCAGAGAACAATCGGACATGTAATCAGGGCACTGATCATCTGTGGCCCCCAGTGCCACCAATCAGTGTCCATCAGTGACACCAATTAGTGCCCATCAGTGCCACCATTTAGTGCACATCAGTGCCCATTAGTGATGCCAGTCACTGGTACCTTTCAGTGTCCATCAATGCCTGCTCATCAGTGCTGCCTATCAATGTCCATCCGTACCCCCTCATCAGTGCAGCCCGTCAGTGCCGCCCATCATTGTCCATCAGTGCAGCCTATCCGTGCCCATAAAGTGGTTGTAAACCCTTACATACCACTTTTTGCTACAGGTAAGCCTATAATAAGGCTTACCTGTAGCTGCCTTGGATATCCCCTAAACCTGCACAGCTTAGGAGATATGTTGGATTGCCAAATATAACTACAGGCATACCCCACTTTTAAGTACGCAATGGGGTTTATTTATGAAAGCTGGAAAGTGCAAAATCAGGCTCACATCTGCATAAAAACCAATGAGCTTCCGGGTTTTATTACCAAAGCTTAATTGAACAAGCTGGGGTTAGAAGCTCATTGGTTTCTATGCAGAAGAGAGCCTGATTTTTTACTTTCCAGCTTTAGTAAATAAACCCCATTGCGTACTTTAACGTGGGGTATGCCTGTATTGTTTGTATTACATTTACAATGCTGATGTTATAAAATGAAAGTGTAGGCTATAACCATAGATTTATTTTAGGTTCAACTTTTTTCCTACAGTAGAGCTTCTTTGTGCACCAATATAGCAGTAATGCACCTCAATTTAGCCACCAGTTTCCCGAACAGAAAACCCCTCTGTATTTTTCTATAATCTGTTTCAAGCAAAGTGAATGATGCTACAGCCGTTAGTGGAGCGAGGAAGTGTTTAAGCCCCTGACATCATTGAACACACCCTCATGTCCCCAGAAAAAGCTACCAAGTAAACCATCTGATTCCTCCCACCAACATCTCCAATATTCACCCACAAATGCTTTGACCAGCGCTGTCAGGCCATGTGCCACTTCATCACACATTGTTAGTGTCCGCCTCTCCTCCTAAACATGCAGACATGTCATATCGCTTATGTCTCTTCCCCTAATGTATCTCTCCTATTGATTCTTCTCCTTGAATTGAGTAGTCATGTGTGGGGCTGCATGCTTCAGCTAGAGAAGAGGGAGAGGGGGCGTGAGATAAGAGCAATCAGAGAACAGACCTCTCTGCAGTACAATTGGCTGTATTAGTGAAATAAACACTATAAGTGGGTACTGCCAAGGGAGTGGTGCTGTAAATAAAGAAATTCTAAAGAGGGAGGTAGGAGTGTAGGAGAAAAATTGGGAGAATATAGAGAGACAGACCGAGAGAATAAAGAGAGAGAGAGAGAGAGAGAGAGAGAGAAAGTGTACAGAGAGATAATACCGAGAGAGAGAGAGAGAGAGAGAGAGAGAGAGACCAATAAGTGCACAGAGAGAGAGAGAGAGAGAGGGACAGCAACAAGTGCACAGAGAGAGAGGGAGAGAGAGAGAAAGAGAGAGAACGAGAGAGACAGCAATGTGTACAGAGAGAGAGAGGGAGACAGCAATGAGTATAAAGAGAGAGAGAGAGCAATGAGTGCAGAGAGAGAGAGAGAGAGAGAGAGAGAGAGAGAGAGAGAGAAAGAGAGAGTGAGAGAGACAGCAATGAATACAGAGAAAGAGAGAGAAAGCAATAAGTACAGAGAGAGAGAGACAGCAATGAGTGTGGAGATAGAAAGAGAGAGACAACAATGAGTGCAGAGAGAGAGAGAAAGAGAGAGAGCAATGAGTGCACAGAGAGAGAGAGAGAGAAAGAGAGAGCGAGAGAGACAGCAATGAGTACAGCGAGAGAGAGAGCAATAAGTGCAGAGAGAGAGAGAGAGAGAAAGAGAGAGACAGCAATGAGTACAGAGAGAGAGAGAGAGAGAAGCAGCAATGAGTACAGAGAGAGAGAGAGAGAGAAAGAGAGAGACAGCAATGAGTGCACAGATAGAGAGAGAAAGAGAGATCAAGAGAGACAGCAATGAGTACAGAGAGAGAGAGAGCAATGAGTGCACAGAGAGAGAGAAAGAGAGAGCGAGAGAGAGCAATGAGTACAGAGAGAGAGAGAGCAATGAGTGCAGAGAGAGAGAGAGAGAGAGAGAGAGCGAGAGAGACAGCAATGGGTACAGAGAGAGAGAGAGAGCAATGAGTGCACAGTGAGAGAGAGAGGGAAAGAGAAAACGAGAGAGACAGCAATGAGTACAGAGAGAGAGAGAGAGAGACAGTAATTAGTACAGGGTGAGAGAGAGATATACAGAGAGTATACACAGAGAAAGATAGGGAGAATATAGAAAGAGAGACAGGCTGAGAGAATACAGAGAGAGAGGGACACCAAAGGGAGAGAAAGGCAGAGAGAGAGAGGGAGAGAGAGAGAGAGAGAGGGAGAGGGAGAGGGAGAGGGAGAGAGAGAGAGAGAGAGAGAGAGAGAGAGAGAGAGAGAGAGAGAGAAAAGAGTACAGAGAGAGAAAGACAGGGATAATACACAGAGATAGAGAGAGAGAGAGAGAGAGAGAGAGAGAGAGAGAGAGAGAGAGAGAGAGAGAAAAGAGTACAGAGAGAGAGAAAGACAAAGATAATATAGAGAGAGAGAGAGAGAGAGAGAGAGAGAAGAGTACAGAGAGAGAAAGACAGATAATACAGAGAGAGAGAGAGACAGCAACGAGTGCAGAGAGAGAAAGAGAGAAAGAGCAAAGCGTATAGAGAGAGTAAAACAGAGAGAATATGGAGAGAGAGACAGCAAAAAGTACAGAAATGGAAAGACAAAGAGAATACAGAGAAAAAGAGAAACAGCAAAGAGTACAGAGAGAGAAAGAAAGAGAGAATACACATAGACAGAGCTAGACAGAGAGATAGAAAGAGAGAGAAAGAATGAAACAGCGAGAGATTTCATGAGTGTACTGATCACGTTCCTGGATTCTGATGTTCCGTATTTACCATTCCTGCTGCAATAAGCTTTAGGTCCCTTTCAAGCATCTATTCATCTCATTTGCATCAAATAGCAGATGTAGGGCTCATGCAGATGGACACTGAGGGGGAGATTTACTAAAACTGGTGCACACAGAACCTGATGCAGCTGTGCATAGTAACCAATCAGCTTCTAAGTTCCGCTTGTTCAATTAAGCTTTGTCAATAAATCCTGGAAGCTGCTTGATTACTATGAACAGCTGCACCAGATTCTGTATGCACCAGTTTTAGTAAATCTCCCCCTGAGACTCATCTTCCATACTGGCCTGTTTTTTCTACATATGCATCAACCTTGGAGCTGTGCACAGGCAGCCTATAGAAGCGGATGTGGACTCAGTGGCTGCATGGACACAGTCTTGTGTCAAAATATGACATGTAGGTGGGGGGGGGGGGGGGTTGAAAGATCTGAAAGCACAGGCTCTGCATTCAGATCTGTGCACCCACTCCTGCCCATATCTCAAACTTTGGCATGCGACTGTGTTTATGCAGCTACTGCATCTGTACCCACTTATACTGTACTTATACTGTATACACAGTAAAAAAACAGCTCAGAACAGAACGGGGCTCATCATCCGACTGAATAAGCCTAAGTGATCAGCCAGGTGGTTCCAACACAGGAATCCAAGCGGGTGCATAGGCTCAGCACTTCTGGAAAGTGTACAGGTACAATCTGACAGTAGTATTCAAACAGCTATAGAGAAAACATATTTTCCTAAACACACTAGTGTAAAACAAGCCTTAGGGCTCATTCAGACAAGCAATGATCTCTGAAAATTGATTCAAGACCTTTAAAATAAAAGTGGTGAGGAGGTATTGTATAGACTAAAATGCTCTATGAAGGGTGATCCAAACACAGGTTGCTCTTCAAAGAGTATGGCAAGACTTAACAAACCCCAAGGGCTATTTTACACTAGTTTTGCTGTCTGAAAAGCAATCCACAATCTAGCTTGCTCTTCAGAAAGCATTTGACAAATATATATATATTTTTTATTTATTTTTTTCTTTCTAGTTCTATTTTTCTATTTTTTCTATATTTTTTAAAATGTCAGCAGAATGTCACCACCCACTCACTCCATTTGCTTGAATACATGAGGAAGTGGGAAAGAAGATTAATAAGAGAAATAAAAAAAGGTGATCCAGTATCGAGGGAGGCGTGGTCTAGAGAGGTTAAACATGCCCTATTTTGTGATGCAGTAAGGCAATACATGATGGTGTATGAAGTTTCCTGGATACGTGAAGGCTCAGATGCACTTTTTTTTTTTTTTAAAAGAGGTGCAGATTCAAAACTGCCATGGACTAGGTAAGTGAGAGATAAGCAAATTGGGATGGCTTGGGCAGAAAAATACATTAGAAAAGGCTTTTTTTTTATTACGAAAAGTGAAATTCTGCCTGAAAAGGTGAACTTAGCCTCTAAGTCCAATTAAAAGTTGTTTCAGAAGACAGGGGATGTGGTTTCAGCGGTTCTGCTCGTCTCTGATCCACTTGCATGTCTTCACTGTTGAAAATAGTTACAATCATTATAAATAGCTGGGTTCATTAAAAATAGCTGAAATTATTGAGTGGTGGAACTGATTCCACTGAAAAGGTGGGGAGTATAAATGAGGTGTAAAATGTGTTCAAAGCGCATAAATCTTTTTTTAGATATGTGAGATATATAAAGCAAACATCAATTGAGAATATCCTACAACTAACATAGACTAACATGAAATGAAAAATAACTTATATATCATTAGGATAATTACCTTATTGTTTAAAAATAATTTTAACCGCTTCCTGCCCGCCCTATAGCCGAATGCCGGCCTTAGGGCGGGCGGCTTCCCGTGCCTGGCCGTCCCTGGACGGCCTGGTGTTTACTTCCGCAATGCGCGCCGCCGCGGGCGCGCATCGCGGAAGTTCTGTGTTTGCCGTGTCCCCCGGGGACAGGCAAACACAGATCGCTGTAAACGGCCAATCACAGCGGCCGTTTACAGCGTGATCGGCGTGTCCAATGGGAGATGATCTCATATGTAAACATATGAGATCATCTCTCAGCGCCGCTCTCCCTCCTCACACAGACAGCGTGTGAGAGGGGAGAGAAGAACGGCTGCAGCAGCCGTCAGTGTAAAAAAGAAAAAAAAAAAAAAAAAAGTAAAAAAAAAGTTTAATAAAAAGTGCCATCCTCCCCCAGAGCCATCCTCCCCCAGTGCCACCCCCCCCCCCAGTGCCATGCCCCCCCCCCCAGTGCCATCCTGCCCCAGTGCCATCCTGCCCCAGTGCCATCCACCCCAGTGCCATCCGCCCCAGTGCCATCCTGCCCCAGTGCCATCCGCCCCAGTGCCATCCGCCCCAGTGCCATCCACCCCAGTGCAATCCACCCCACCCCAGTGCCACCTGCCCGCAGTGCTATCTGTCCCCAGTGCCACCTGTTGTCAGTGCCATTTGTCCCCAGTGCCATCTGTCATCAGTGCCACGTATAAGTGGCATCTGTCATCAGTGCCACGTGTTATTAGTGCCACATAGTGCCATCTGTCATCAGTGCCACGTATTAGTGCCATCTGTCATCAGTGCCACGTATCAGTGCCATTTGTCATCAGTGCCACCTGTCAGTGTCACGTGCCATCTGTTGTCAGTGTCACGTGTCATCAATGCCACTTATCAGTGCCATCTGTCATCAGTGTCACGTGTCATTGGTGCCACGTATTAGTGCCATCTGTCACCGGTGGCACGTATTAGTGCCACGTATTAGTGCCACATGTCATCAGTGCCACGTATTAGTGCCACGTGTCATCAGTGCCACATATTAGTGCCACGTGTCATCAGTGCCACGTATTAGTGCCACGTGTCATCAGTGCCACGTATTAGTGCCACGTGTCATCAGTGCCACATATTAGTGTCATCTGTCATCAGTGCCACGTGTCATCAGTGCCACGTATAAGTGTCATCATTGCCACGTATCAGTGCCATCTGTCATCAGTGTCACGTGTCATTGTCCTGGTATTTCAAAAGTGTAATAAGTAGTCAACAAGTTAGATGTGTAATTTATGCTCCTAGAACACGTGATGGCGCTCCCTGCATGTTGGGCCTCTCTATGTGGCCAGGCTGCGAAAAAGTCCCACACATGTGGTATTGTAATACTCAGGAGGAGTAGCAGAATTTTTTGGGGGGTGTCATTTGTGGTATACACATGCCACGTGAGAGAAATAACCTATTACAATGACAATTTTGTGGAGAAAAATAAAGAAAATGAAAAATCTTCATTTTGCAAAGAATTGTGGGAAAAAAATGACAACATCAAAAAGCTCACCATGCCTCTTACTAAATACCTTGGAATGTCTACTTTCCAAAAAGGGGTCATTTGGGGGGTATTTGTACTTTCCTGACTTGTTTGGGTCACAAGAAGCGAGATAGGCCACCAGTACATCAGATGTGATCAATTTTGTGCGATTCGCACCACAGCTTGTAGACTCTCTAACTTTCACAAAGACCAAATAATATCCACTAATTTGGGTTATTTTTACCAAAGATATGTAGCAGTATAAATTGTGGCCAAAATTTATGAAGAAAAATTAATAATTTGCATAATTCTGTCACAGAAACAAAGAAATATGCGTTTTTTTTCAAAATTTTCGGTCTTTTTTCATTTATAGCGCAAAAAATAAAAACCCCAGAGGTGATCAAATACCACCAAAAGAAAGCTCTATTTGTGGGAAAAAAAGGACACAAAATTCATTTGGGTACAGTGTTGCATGACTGAGTAATTGTCATTCAAAGTGTGAGAGCACCGAAAGCTGAAAATTGGTCTGGGCAGGAAGGGTGTTTAAGTGCCCAGTAAGCAAGTGGTTAAACATGTTTGCCTTCTCTAATAACAATCATAATATTATCGAGTATCAAGGGGTTAGGAAGTGATGTTTATTAATTCCCTGATTTATTTTATAATTATGAAGAGTTTACATTTATTTTAAAAGAATAATAGAATTAGCTGTCTTCAACACCAGGTAAATAGTTCTTTTTTTTCTAAAAATCTTCATCTCTTTTCAAGTTAAAAATGCTTAGATTGTGGAAGAATTAATTGTCTGTCTGATGTTTTTTCTCCTTGCTGCAGTACCATAAAAGACTTGTCTCATCAATTACTTGGCAGCAGCACCTTCATATATCTGTATCAAAAAGAATTAAGGCTGGAACACATCAGGGACATGCAATCAGAGGAGGCAGGTGAGGCAGAGCCTCATCTGCCATGATCATAAAAAAGATCAAGCTGCGAGGGTCATAGCTTGGTGACCTAGGGTCACAGAAACCCCTAATTTGCAGAATAGGTAGCTGAAGCCCTACCCCACCACTGGTCAAATGGGGCTCCTATCATCTATGGTTCTGGAGATACAGCCTATTAGAAGCAACATACAAAGCAGCCAGTTTAACACAAGCTGGCCCAATCTGTTTGCAGCAGACTGGGAGGATGAGCTCACGGTGCCTCTCACTTCTTGTAAGAGGCACTGAGCTCAATAGACAGCTTGGAGCCTTGGACCAATGGTAAAGCACCATTGGAACGAGCTGTCCGATAAAAATGCTGCAGTGGAGGCACGCCTCTCACTGCAGTGTCATAGAAGGAGGCATGTGTCTAAAAGACACATGCTCCCTTCCAGCCCAGCCCTCTTATCTACAAGGATAACATATTATTATGCTATATGTTATAAGATATATAGAAAATATAGTAAATTACCTTAAAAACAATATATAATAATTATTTATATATTACTTACTTGTGGTAATGAACCACTTGCCACCCAGGCCAATTCTGACATTTCTCTCCTACATGTAAAAATCATATCTTTTTTGCTAGACAATTACTCAGAACCCCCAAACATTATATATATTGTTTTAGCAGACATCGATGGAAATAAAATGTCATTGCAACTTTTTATGTCACATGGCATTGACGCAGCAATTTTTCAAGCGCATTTCATGAATAAAAAAACCCTGAAGTTATCCCTTTTTTTTGTATAATGTGAAAAAAGATGTTACTCCAAGTAAATAGATACCTAACATGTTGTGCTTTAAAATTGCGCACACTTGTAGGATTGGCATAAAACTTCAGTACTTTAAAATCTCCTGTTTAGAGTTACAGAGGAGGTCTAGTGCTAAAATTATTGCTCTCGCTCTAACGTTCGCGGCCTATGTAACCTTTGTGTATCTGGCTCGGATACTATCCAGTGCCTCACCAGCCATTGACCTCACCGCACTTCTCTGGAACAAATATGTCTGATTTCTATTGGAAGCCATGAATAAGTCCTTGGGCAAGTTCCTAAAATGCAAATCAAGCAGTGCTAAAAGATTTCTTGCACCTTACAAGGGTTAATACATTTTCTAATATGGTAATGACAGCTCACTGGTCATGGATAAATAAAAGTAAAAGTAACCTGATAATAGAAGAGTATTCTAAAGTCAATGCCTTGTTTTAGAAGGTGCATGAAATCTTTATCCTTTCTTTTTTTTTTTTTTTACTTTTTCAAGATGTGTTCATTCTTTTGGGTAAAGGTATGCCTGCATCATTCAACTGGCTTCCTCTTACCTAGGCCATTATGGACTTGATTCCAACCAGTGGACATACAGTGAACTAATTGGTTCCCTGTGCTGCTTTTGATTTTCCCATTCTAAGCTTTGCTGTACAGGACTACAAGAGACTGGTACCATATTACAATCAAGTGCATACATGATTGCAATAAAACTACATTTTTGTATGTGGTAATGAACATAAAGCTGCAGTATTATGTTTAATTTATCTTTGCCTGAAGTTCAGCTTTAAATAACATTATAACTGGAAATACAGTATTACATTTTATAGATCCATCGAGAAAAAAAAGTCTCCTAGTAATAAAATTAGGATAAACACTCTGTGTGTGTTATACCTGTTTTTTTTTTTTTTTTTGTTTGTTTTTTTCGGTTTTCATAACTTTGTTATTTTGTATTTTTCACAATAATGTAACTTTCTCTGAATGTCATGAAAAACATTTCAAGCTTTTATGTTTGTTAAATATGCAGGGGAATGCCGCAACATACTCAGAAGGAAAATATGTTCAGCATTGTTAAAAATGCTGTACACTGCAACAATTACCTTTTCTGATTTAGAACACCTACAATATGAATTCATAAATTTTCTTTATGGGTATAATTCCCATAGAAATCAGACATTATTGTCAGATAAATAATCTTTTGCCTCTGCTGGTGAAAATTACGTTGTACAATGACTCAGTTGAAATGTCACGACTAGTTGTTTCACACAGTTAGTTTAACTTTAAATGTTAACTTTCTCTTCTTTAGGGGGAAAAACAGCCAGATAAGGGAAAAAATACTTTTTGACATAGTTTTGCATCTATCCTCCTTACGGGAAAGTAATGCCACCCCACTGAACTTCGTTGGATCACCAAAATTATCACCTGTTATTCTGATAATCACCAGCACTTTATTCAAATTTAGAGTTTAGTCAGATTTTATGCGATTCTTAGACATAATTGCTACACGGTTTCTTAGCACGTTATGCGATTTTGTATAATCGCCACCTTATTGCACTTTTATATGGACATCTGAAATTGATATTTATCTGCTTGCTTAGACGTACTGCTTGTATGGATATGTAAAATTGTTATTTTTACCAGGATTCGGCTCATAGCACTATTGCACTTGTTTTCTACTTTTTACACAATTTTATATTTTCTCACACGATACTATTGCTACATTTTGTACTTATATTTATGACCAAAAATACTGCTATTCTTTTATTATTTTTATATTTTTGTTTATGCTGGTTTCTGTTGTATTGACATAAGAGACCATATGATAACTATCACAATATACTTACCTTGTCATATAGATGTACCAGTAGCTTATATCTACTTATCTACAAACACTTTGACTATATATTCCATTTCTCCTGGCCATCATTGCTGGCCTTGCTGTAATCTAATTTTACACTTTGTTAAGTTACACCACTATTGTGAATCTACATATTTCTCTGTACAGCGCACCACTATTCTTATACCAGGTACTTGTGCTTGCATGCTTCATAACCTCTCTGTTCATAAATCAAAAATACATTTTTTATCACCTCCACCACTTGGGAAGTGTCAGAGGATAAGCATGAAAGAGAAATTGAATACCGTTGACTATCTTTTTTCAAAAATAAGGCCAGACATTATTTCCCTACCCTCTCTCACTCTGTTGCCCTATGCTCCAAGATTTACTCACAACGCTCCCTGATATCAACCTTCAAATTATTCAGATTCTCCCACATCTTCCATTTCCTACATTCCATCTGGACCAACAAAACGGAACCCCCCACAATGACCCCTTATGAACATTGGTGCTCAAACACTATGGATCAGAGGGGCTGGATCTCTTTGATCTATACAGCTCTGGCAACAAACTCGAACAAGCCAACCTATGCTCGGGCCTGGGTGGAAGACACGGGCAGCACTTGGACTACCCTGGATTGGTTTTGTGCTTCAAAGCGAGTCTACAAAGGTATTCTTAATATTTCCCTCATTTAAGCTAGTCTAAAAGTTTTGACTAGATGGTACTATGTCCTTGCTCGACTGGCAGTGATCTATCTGGGGTCCTCTCCATTATGCTTTAGGGGATGTGAGTTGGAGGGCATGATGATCCACATTTGGTGGACATGTCCTCGCATTAGATCCTTCTGGCAGAAAGTCTTCCGTACCATTAGCGCCAGAATAAAAGTAATGGTAACCCCTGACCTCAGCATTGCACTACTAAATCACAATATCCTGGTTCTAACTAAATACTCACAAGCACTGTCCTCCTTCATTTTATTAGGTGCCAAAGTTACAGTCACCAAGGCCTGGAAAAAAAACATTGTTTCCTTCCAGGGGTTCAAGAGAAAAGTCTCTTGGATTATGGCATAAGAACAAATAGCATTAAAACTTAATGACAAATTTTAAAAGTTTAATGCCACCTGGGAACCTTGGGCCATGTACTGTAATATTTCTATCCTTCCTGGAATGTCGCTGGGACCCACGAATTCTTGTATCCCACATTAACTCTATCCCTTCACTCCTCTCTCCCCCTCTCACACCTTTCTCCTCTTTCCTGTATGGGACAATCAAGTCCTGCCCACCTTTCACGTTAAGCTAGATCCATTGCTAACCCAGTTGAGGAGTTAGTAATAGTTATTTGTTAGGATGTCAGGGCCTGGTCTACCTTACAGGCGACAACCAGCCAATTCAAATTCATCCTTGATCTGATGGGCTTCCTTTCAATAGGGTTCATCAGAGGGTCAGAGGCTACACATACTGAGGAGGTCGCACGCGGGCTCCCCGGGGGTACTATGCACCTACATGGTGAGATCCCAAAGGGGTGCATGGAGCTTCGGGGAATGGCCAGCAGTAACCCTCAGGTTGTTTTTTTTGTTTCCCTCTGTCAGCTATCTTTAGACAGTGAGGCTGGCTTTGGAACTGACACCTATAGTGGAAGAGGTAATCCCCTGAAACATGGCTCCGCTATAGAGCTCCCTGACAGTCCGGTCCTTTTCACTTGAGTTCACTAATAGTGATTCTACGATCTGAAACTGTTCATATGCCTTTCTCATTTTATCTTCCTTTACTGGAACTTTTCACTACTTGACAAAACATGCACTGTTATGCACAATTGTTACTGTTATGTCTGAAAAATTTGCCAATAAAAATAATTTTAATAAATGTCAACTCCACCTTTCTGACCATGTTTCAAATTAGATCCATATAACCTAACATGGCTGATAATATGGTAAAGATCTGCCAAGATTGGCTCTTTACACCGATCTGTGATCAGCTGCATTTGAAGGACACAGTAATCACTAATCACTGTCGATGTGCACCGCAGGGGGGTGCGCAGGCAGCGCAAGCACAGGGGAACATCGTATGATGGTCTCTCGGCAAAGTGCTGCCACACTGTAGCCATCATTTGGCTATAGCGTTGTCGTGAAGGGTTAAACTGTATAATTGTCTTGAGATCAAAAAGATCTGCATGCATGTTTAGTCAAATCAAATAATTGAGATTCCCTGATTTTCACCATCAAACAGGTATTAAAAAAAAAAATAACATATTGTTTTCTGTGCCCAGATTGGGAACATTCCAGTGGGGATACACACAGCAATAAACATCCAACAGAGGTCCAACATTAACCCCACTTTAATCAAAATGTAAGCCTTATGCCCCGTACACACGAGCGGACTTTTCAACATCCAAAGTCCGAAGGACCGAGTCCGTCAGACTATCCGATCGTGTGTGGGCTGCAACGGACTTTTGATTCGCCAAAGTCTGACGGACTTTAGAAATGAAGCATGCTTCAAATTTTCCCGAAGGAACTCCGCCGGACCCGGTCCCCTTCGAAAACTCCGCTCGTGTGTGTGCTACTCCGACGGACTAAAACCGACGCTAGGGCAGCTATTGGCTACTGGCTATGAACTTCCTTATTCGAGTCGGGTCGTACGTCATCACGTTCGAATCCGTCTGAGTTTAGTGTGATCGTGTGTGGCCAAGTCCGTTCGGCCGAAAAGTCTGTCAGAACTCCGGCGGAACTCCGGCGGAACTCCTTTCGAAGTCTGTCGGACATAAGTCCTCTCGTGTGTACGGGGCATTAGTTTTGACTTGTACAACTGTTTAAAGTAGCATAATATATATTTAATGAAGATATTGGCTAGAAAATATCCCAAAAAGAAAGCCTTGTTTGTCCTTAAAATACAATGTATGGATTGTTTTGTTAATATAACTAATGACAAATGAATTGCAGAAATAAACAGGTACAGGCAGGTAAAATTGCTCTTGTCCATAGAGGGAGTAGAGCTGTGGGAATTGAAATGGCTACAGTAGGCTTTGTTCATAAAAGGATATGTAATAAAAGTATTTTGTTTTCTCAATGTTTATACTGTGCTTTGTACTTGTTAAACCCTTTCTTGTGGAGCAGTAAGAAAAGCATATATTTTTTTAAGTAGTGTTTATGGAATATGTGTGGAGTACACAGTGAGTCAACTCAGATTTATTTAATAAATGTTCTTTAAGCCACTCCCACTATTAGCACAATTTGGCCACACCTCCTACTGGACATGGCATGCTACATGCACCTCCTAGCAACAACCCTGTCTATGTCTTAGACACTTGCCAAAATTATTTCTGAGAAGAATGCCTGTAAAATCCCTATACTTATTTACTGTGGGTTTGATTTACCAAAACTAGTTGATTTACAAAATCTGGTGCAGCTGTGCATGGTAGCCAATCAGCTTCTAACACCAGTTTGTTCAATTAAGCTTTGGAAGCTGATTGGTTTCTATGAAAAGCTGCACCTGATTTTGCAATCTCCAGTTTTAGTAAATCAACCCCACTGTGTTTTGTAAAGTAATCATTTCATTGTATAATTAAAATTGTATTTGTGTGTTTTTTTATTTGCTTTTTTTGGATTACTTCATTCTACCTTGTACTATGTTTGTGTGGGTGATATATTTTATTCATGTTGGGTTTTAACTGCCTTGTGCATTATTTATGTGTAAATGAGCACAGATTTTGGTTCAGAAATGTCACTACTCACATTAACTTAAGCATTCCAATTGCACAATCAATACAGCAAACACTCTTCTGTATTGAAACAAAGTGAAAGAGCATGCACTTAGGCTGTGAATGAAATGGCTATTGTATACAGAAATATAATATTTGTTTATTTTATTACACTTATTTACCAAATTACTTGCTTTAAGTTTGCATGTTCTCCCTGTGCCTGTGTGGGTTACCTCCAGGTACTCCAGTTTCCTCCCACACTCCAAAGACATGATGGTAGGTTAACTGACTCCTGTCCAAATTGGGCCCAGTATGTGTATGTATGAATGTGAGTTAGGGACCTTAGATTGTAAGCTCCTTGAAGGCAGGAACTGATGTGAATGTACCATATATTAAATATGTAAAGTGCTGCAAAAATTGACAGCACTATATAAGTACTAGTAATAAATAAAAAATAAAAATTTCAACTTTGGAGTAAACAGTTAGAAAGGTTTTTTTTTTGCATTCTTACTCTACTACAATTCAAGTTGTGTTGTTAATAATTTTTATTGGCAAACATACAATTTTGCAGTGGACTCCTCAAATCAGTTCCTTGTACATAACTAAACATAAATAATGCTGCCATAACAAGAAATTACATTTTAAAATAGTTAGTATAGTAAATAAGTATATTTACCATAAATATTACAGACTTGCTACTTTATGTCATGTACTTTTTAGTTTTATAGTTCCAGTTATATTTTACACTGTTTAATTTATTATCAAGCAACAAAAATAGTTTTTTTTCTGATTCCCAATTTGTAGTTTTATTTATTTTATTTTGATTTCTTTAAAAGAAGGAGATACTGTTTTAATATTAGAGCTTAATGCATTGACAAGCTTGACTCTTTTTTTTTTTTTTTTATTCCACAGCAGCATCAGAAAAAAAAGAGCTCTCTTTGTAATACTCTACTCTTTTCCTATACAGCCCTGTCCTCTGCAGTAATTTATTTTTGCATTCACAGCATACTGATGCAAAGAGACCACTGAAACCATTGGTTTCACAAACAGAAAATAAAGGACATTGAGCCCCTATTTTGCACTGTACTCCAAAATATGAAGATATTTCTTGAAGAAAAAAAATTAAATTTCTTAAAGTGCTTTTTTTTTTCTGTCCAAAGTTCAGCTTCAAATGCATGAGGGTTAAAGGGAAGTGCAATGGTAAGTGTTATTAACTTTTTTAAAGAGATTGTGGTAATCCCCCTTAGCTTGCTTTATTTTCAGAAGGCTGGCACCATCTTTGTTGATGGCTCACATTTAGTCCTTAGACCTAGTCAATGGTAAATAGATCCTATAACAATGCAGATCCTGATGTTTCTGTAGCAGCAACTATGTTCCAGATTGTGTATACGTGTTTTTTTTATGTTTTATAACTTAGCCCCATGCTGCTGTCTTTTAACCTTTGGAAACTGCCAGAAAGTTACATTATTACAACACACCAAGTGTTCAGGGAGGGAATTATGAGAAATGATTTATTTTTTTGCCATCAGCAGATTTTCTACATCACTCTTTACTCATGACTTGGTAAAATGCCTTCTTTGAAACTAAGCGTTGATTTTTAGTGATAAAATGTGCATCTTGCAAATTATAAATGTGCTGTTTTTGTAATATGTTCCAATGTCTTGCAGATGTCATGCAGATGTGTACATTTACTAAAATGTACATTATAGATATTAATATTTTTTTTTACAAAAACCTCTCTAACAGAAAAAAACACACTTTTTGTGTTTTTTTTCTGATTTATTAGGGTGGTATCCTATAACCATTCTGGGCTGCAAAAGGATTTAACCTGTAATGCTTTAGTAACAAGCAGCACATTGATCACTATCAGTCAAAATCACAAGCAGAACGATGCTTCAAACCACAGTGCTATAGGTTAAGCTAAATTGGCAGACCACCCAGATGCCCTTCAGTTGGCAAATTATGGCATGTGCTAGACCTGAACTTGGAGTAATGATGAAAAAAATAAATCCAAGAAATCACAAAATCATCTTTTAAGGGAGCTCTAAATGTGTAAAGAAATGTAGCCAGTGCTATTTCAACGCATCCATAACGGAATGGCTGGTCTGAAGAATCTGATTGATGAGATGTCACAACTAGTTATCATTGTTTACTGTCTCACTGGTCAAGATGTCAAAGAAAGTGTAAGATTAGCTGCCAGAAAGAAGGCATGCTTTGTGTTACCACTTTGTGACCTCATATGTAATAATTTCAATTTATAGAGAAGTGATATATTTCACGCACATATGTCTTACTAATATCAACTAAACGCTAATGCAAAAAAATTATGTCCTATATGTGTTTTCGTTTTGCATTTAGAACTATTTTTTTTTTAAGTGCTGCTTGATTACATGTGCAGCCTTGCAATTGAGACCATTACAATTTGTTATTGCTCAATATAGTTCTAATATCATTATCCTAATGGCTAGAGAATTTATAAAACATAAAAGATTGATAATTTGCATAGCTGTCAAAGAATAAATGTATGTCTATCTTCCTCATGGAAAAAATGATGTTTAAATCCAAGAAGTGATATCTGTAAACATTCAAAGCAAACATTCTGATCTCCATTGACTTCCTAATTCACGGCAAGTTATTGGAAAGTAAATGTGCTTTCAGCTGGAAATGTAATAATCCTGTCATTTAGAGGAATAGTGTGGTTCAGAAAATACACAAACTGTTATCACCAACATCAACATTCTTAGTTAAAACAATCCGTATCCATTCAGTGGTTGATTTCTTCATGTTGGCTTTAAAGTGTGTTGGATGTATGTGATATATCTATATCTATTTATAATACCATTTCAGTTGGTGTGCTAAAAAATAAATTTCTACAAATTAAATAAGTAACTAAAAAACTAAACACATATCAAGTTTAAAAATATTGGACAGTAAAACAACCTATAGCTGAACTAAAGGTTACATTTAAACTTTGTGAAATGGGATTTTTTTTTTTTTTGCATCATGGGATTAATTTATTAAAGACTTATGCCGTGTACACACAACCAAACTTTCTGTCAGAAAAGGTCAGACGGAATCATTCCGTCATATATTACGATCGTGTGTGGGCTTCATCTGACTTTTTTTTTCCAAAAACTCCAATGGACCTAGAAATAGAACATGTTTCAAATCTGTCCAATGGAATCAATTTCTATCGAGAAAAACGTTCATCTGTATGCTGGTCCAATGGATCAGATACAACGCTAGGGTAGCTATTGGCTACTCAAATTAATATTGAACTTCCTTTTCTAGTCCTGTCATACATTATCACGTTCAAAAAACAAGGAGACTTTAGTCCGTTCATGTGTGGGCAAGTCCGTTCGGTTCAAAGTCCATCATAACTCCATCGAAAGTCCATCAGAACTCGTCGAAAGTCTGTCAGAACTCCGTCGGGAAGACCATCAGGCCTTTTCTGCTAGAAATTCCAGTCATGTGTACACTGCATTAGACAACTGTGCACTTTGAAAGCAAATTTTCCTTTTGCAGAGGAATTTTCCCTTAGCTTAATGAAGGTGGTGAAAATTCACTTTGCAAAGTATACTCAAACATGTACAAGGATAATAAAAAAATAAATATTTCTTTGCACATGAATGTATGATGAAAGTCATCTGAACGTCAACTCATTCCCTTGAAAAATAAACAGTCTATATGCTATAAACTTGTGCCTCACTACATGACAAAGATATTGTATGGTAGCTTGTGTTTTTAAATTAAATATGAATATTTGCAAGCCTGATTGCATGCATTTTGAGGTTTTAAATGTTAATATATTCTTAAATGTGTATTTCGGTATAATGAGCAATTCACATTGCTTAGGAAGTTCATTAGTGTTTCTGCAAGTCATGTTATCTCAATCAAATGAAATGCACATGTTTTTATATAGCACTTATGCTAACTAGAGTTGACAGCATCATTCTTTCAATATATAGGAGGAAATTGCAATAAATGACTACATCATAAAACCCAGGGATGAGCTAACTTTGCATTATTAGGCTTGCTGTAAGTTCCAATTTATAATAAAGCTAAAGCTATAATAAAGATATAAATAAGCTACACGGAATTCCCTCCAATTACTCCCATATTGAAGTTTTGCCAGTTTGGGGTAAACTGCATCATTCCAAATGGGATTGTGTTTGGTAAAGCCTGAAACTTACTGCAACTGCCTAGTCTTATTCCAAATCTTCTACGTTAGGGTATAGTGGGATAGGTTTTATTAAGTTTGCTAAAGGCCTGGGCTTCCAGCTGATGAGAGGTCTTGGGATTTAGCAATGTGTTGCAACAGTAGTGTTATGGAGTGTGAAGTAGGAATCATCTGTTGTCTGCCAATGGAAGAACTAGGGCATATGCTGCAGTTGTGCAGCTAGGTAATAAAACAACAGGTTTGTAAGGGCCAGACCTCCATAGTTTTCGTGTCTCTGTAAGTGTTCTAGGCTACCCTGGGCCTGAAGGTGCCCCAAAAAGACTTAAAGATGGAGGTAACTATATGGAACATTTTAATCATAATGACCACAGGGGAGTTATGCAGGATGTATAATGCCGCGTACACACGAGCGGACTTTTCAACATCCAAAGTCCGAAGGACTGAGTCCGTCAGACTATCCGATCGTGTGTGGGCTGCAACGGACTTTTGACTCGCCAAAGTCCGAAGGACTTTAGAATATGGAACATGCTTCAAATTTTCCCGAAGGAACTCCGCCGGACCCGGTCCCCTTCGAAAACTCCGCTCGTGTGTATGCTACTCCGACGGACTAAAACCGACGCTAGGGCAGCTATTGGATACTGGCTATGAACTTCCTTATTCGAGTCGGGTCGTACGTCATCACGTTCGAATCCGTCGGAGTTTAGTGTGATTGTGTGTGGCCAAGTCCGTTCGGCCGAAAAGTCTGTCAGAACTCCGTCGGAATTCCAGCAGAACTCCGACGGAACTCCTTTGGAAGTCTGTCGGACATAAGTCCGCTCGTGTGTACGGGGCTTAAGAGTTGGGGCATAACTATCGTTTTGATTTGATAAATTTTGCCCACAAAGGACAGCCACATCCTACTCCAATATTTAATTTTATTCTTGAATGCATTTGCAGGGGGGAGGGGGGGGTCAACATAAAGCATGACTTTTCATGAAGTTCGCCATATCTAAAGCCAGTGGTAGCAGGTCCCATATAGCAGCCACACTTGGCTCTATACCTATTGCAAATAACAAGGGTGCCAACAGGCACCCCTTTCTAGTACCCCTTCTTAAATTCTTCCTGCCTCCCTTGTGGCTCATAGGTCTACTATTAGTCTTGTATAGTGATATAATCAATGAATGACCAGTGGGTATATCCTAAGTAGGCAAAATTTCTGCTGATAGGTGTTTCTCTGGGGACAGCTGTCTTTATATTTGTCCTGGTGACCACTTTCACTGGAATAGAAAGTTCTGGGATATCCAAAAATGTTTGGATGTCATTAAACAGCAGATGAGGAGAGATTGCCCAATGAAGATTCTGTTCTAGTGACAACAGTATAAGAGGGGATTTACTCTCATAGCAAACAGCAGAAAAAAAACTGACAAGAGTTTTAACTCTTCCCTAGTAATTTAAACCTTAAAAAATGACAAGACATTGCCTTTTTATTTCTGGCTATAGATAGGCACTTTAAAGAAGTTGTAAACCTCTGGGGGAAAAAAGACAAGGCATATTGAGCTAGTATGCATGCACCTTAGAATGATGCCCTGGATCGGCATCGCCCCCCCCCCCCCCGAGTATAGCGTGGATATCTTCCACCAGAGTTAGTTCCGGGTTCGCAGCTCCGGCGCTGTGATTGGCTGGAGCCACAATGATGTCACTCCGTGTGGCCACTGGTCACAGCATGAATCTTGAAGAAATGGCACCAGTGGCCCGTTTCTTCAGTGCGAATGTGCAGATGATATCAGAAGAAGCGCATATACTGAATATATCCTAACCTGTGCAAGTTTAGGAGATATTCAAGGTACCTACAGGTAAGCCTTGTTATAGGCTTACCTGTCGGTAAAAGTGGTGTAACAGGGTTTACAACCACTTTAAGAATAATAATTTATATTTACATGCTTTAGGTTCATGATCCAGCACATACAATATATACAAGCTTAGTTTTACAGAAAATAATCTCAGTTATAATAAAGTAGTAAAATGTAACTTATATGACCTTGGCAGACATCTGCATAATATTTTCAGTATTATAATTTATTTCTTAACTACAACCTCAACCTTTAAATAAGTATTTTATTTGGCTAACTTGTTTTTACTGAAATCTCTTTGAAGCAAAACTTTGCCATTCCTCTGATCGATGAGATGAAACAAATATGTTCAGTCTGCTGCACAATCTAGATGATGCATGCAACAAAAAACTATATACCTGCAGAGCAAACACCAAGACAAATACAAAGAGATTAATTCAGTGTGTGCTTTTAGCCTAAGAGTTCACAATTAAACAGGTCAGAATAAGTAATTTTCCAGACGCCTTTGTAACAGCATGAGCATTTATTATGACAGTAAATTTTACAGGAGAAAAAGCATAAATAAAGTGTGTCTTACATTAAGTTTCCCTTCAAAAATTAAAACAGGTTGCAGGTCCCTAACTAATGTATCATATATGTCTGTCTATCTATCTATCTATCTATCTATCTATCTATCTATCTATCTATCTATCTATCTATCCATCGATAGCTAGATACACTCCAAAGGCAAAGCCGTGTATGCAAGGATCATGAAGTTTTCCATTGGTGAATACTATAGAAAAAAACTATAGTATAGAAATAAAGAGGTCAGACAGTTTTCTTTTTTTTTTAAACCAATCCATAGATTTTTATTGTTTTCAAAGTCTGAAAAACAAGAGAACAAGAAAAGGGAACACACAATTGTGAATGCATGCTTGTCATTATACATAGGATAGTACATATGATTAGTGTCAGAAGAACAAATCTTTAGAGCTGAGGACCTGTGCAGTATCCAATCCAAATTTTCCAGTCTCTATCAAAGGATGAGCATGACAGGGAGTTGGTATCTAGTAGGCATTCAAAGGTGTAGTTTTGTGAACTAGTTTCTTTACCTCTGATATGTTAACAGTCTTATTACCCTTCCAATTTTGGAGCACTACCGTACGAGCGCCCAATAGCACATGATAATTAATAAGTCTGAAATTTGGGGGGAATTTCTCAATACCAATATGGAGTATTGCAAGTTCAGGGTTGGTCTGTGTTTTACATCCTGTGGTTGAGGAAATTAGTTCAAAAACTTGGCTCCAAAAGCTTTTTAGGTTTTGGCATCCCCAAAAGGCATGTAGAAGGTGCCCTGGGCTGGCCACAGTTACACCAACATAGAGGAGATATGTCAGGAAATATTTTTACTAGTTTATGGGGAGTGTACTGCCATCTGTTGTATAGCCTAGGCATTATTTCCCAGTGGCTGGTACAATGGGATGCTTTGGAGACACCCCTAAAAGCCGACTTCCACTGGTCTGCTGTAAGCGTGAATTTTAAATCTAATTCCCATTTAGTGAGAGCAGCAGCTTTACGGAATGCTTGCTTCTCTTGAATACGATTATAAAAGAGTGATATAGCTTTGATGATGGGTTTTGGGGAGGAGTAAAATTGCCATACTTTGGGAGGAAGTTACATCTCTGGGATGGGTTGTTTGCCCAGGAAGTGTAATATGCATGCACAAGAGAAGTGGAAGCTTCTTGACAGACCATAATCAGGTATTAGCCGCTTAACACTCTTTGCAGTAGAGCTGAAGAGGAAGTCCTGTATTGTGGTGATACTTTAGCATTGGAATGGTTTAGTAGATAGCATAGGAATTTTTGCTACTAGTATATATAGTAGGAGTTGACAGCCCACTATAGAGGATTTGGTACCACCTTTGCTGTTTAGAAGCCTCCAAGCTTGTATAGAGACTTGTATAGAGATCCTGAGTATCCCATGGTCTCCAAAGGTTTCCTACTAGAAATGATGTCGTTCATTGGGGTAAGGGACCTCTCCAGCTCCACCCATAATGGTTTGCTGTCTGCATTGAACCACCATCTGAGTTATCAGACACTTTTCTGACACTCATTTTAATCATGCTTGTTCTGGTTCTCTGCTTCAAAAGTATTTATTCAGACAAGATCAGATGATGGGCATTTTCAGAAGGTCATTATAAATGGCAGCCCATATAGGGGGTTATTTTCTGCCTTAAAGAGGAAGTAAACTCTCCCACTCTGATGCTTCTTTTCATTTAGTCAATTATAATAAGTCATTATCAGACTATAGCCACTGTAATTCAGCCCAAATCGCATATTACTTACTGTTTAAAGAAATTAAAAAAACTTTTTTCCAGGGGTTAGGCAGCACCATCTTAACCACTTAAGCCCCGGAACAATTGTCAGCCTAAGGACCAGAGGTCTTTTTACAATTTCGCACTGCACTGATTTAACTGGTAATTGCGCCGCCATGCAATGTTGTACCCAAACAAAATTTGCGTTCTTTTCTTCCCACAAATAGAGCTTTCTTTTGATGGCATTTGATTGCCTCTGCGATTTTTATTTTTTACGATATACAAGGAAAAAATCTGAAAATTAAAAAAAAAAGATATTTTATACTTTTTGTTATAAGAAAAATCGAATAAACTAAATTTTAGTCATACATTTAGGCCAAAATGTATTCAGCCACATGTCTTTAGTAAAAAAAATGTCAATAAGCGTATATTTATTGGTTTGCGCAAAAGTTATAGCGTCTACAAACTAGAGTACATTTTCTGTAATTTACACAGCTTTTAATTTATGACTGCCTATGACTGCCTATCTCATTTCTTGAGGTGCTAAAATGGCAGGGCAGTACACCCCCCCCCCCACATGACCCCAATTTGGAAAGCAGACACCCCAAGAAAATTGCTGAGTGGCATGTTGAGCCCATTGAATATTTTTTTTTTGTCCCAAGTGATTGAATAATGACACAAAAAAAAAAAAAAGTTTACAAAAAGTTGTCACTAAATGATATATTGCTCGCACATGCCATAGTTTTATGTAGAATTGCACCCCAAAATATATTCTGCTTCTCCTGAGTACGGGGATACCACATATGTGGGACTTTTTGGGAGGCACCCCGAAAACTAATCACTGCCTTCAGGATTTCTAAGGGTGCAAATTTTTGATTTCACTCCTCACTATCACTATCACTCCTATCACAGTTTTGAAGGCCATAAAATGACAAAATAGCACAAAACCCAGCAGATGACCCCATTTTGGAAAGTAGACACCCCAAGCTATTTACTGAAAAGGCATGTTGAGTCCATGAAACATTTTATATTTTGCCACAAGTTGCAGGAATATTACAAACTTTTTTTTTTTGCACAAAGTTGTCACTAAATGATATATTGCTCACACATGCTACGGGCATAAGTGAAATTACACCCCAAAATAAATTCTGCTGCTTTTCCTGAGTATGGAGATACCACATGTGGGGGACTTTTTGGGAGCCTAGCCATGTACAGGACCCCGAAAACCAAGCACCGCCTTCGGGATTTAAATATAAAACGCTACCAAAAAAAACTGTTAGCGATTGCAAGGATCAGGCCTGACTCTGCAAACGCTGCAGTTATGTGTTTAGTGTTTTGTAAGTGACAGTGATCGATCGATACTGCACTTGTGTGGGCTTGGCGGAAGGGCAAAACGCAGGTATCTGGGCTGATCCCGCTAACAATGCGTTTTTTTGGAACCCTAAACTGCTGGCGACGCTAGTATAGATCTGATCAGATCAGATATTGATCTGTTCAGATACTATACCACTATGGGAGGTGTATGCTTTGCGCGTGGGTGTTAGCGGTACTGGCACTAACCTACCGCTGCCTGGGGCAACGCAGACCCTGACCCTAAAACCTAATTGATATCACCCGCCGGGTGATCAGGGGGTTAAACCTTTATTGGGTAATAAATGGTGGGTGCTCTGATGCTATAAAAAGCACTAACCAGAGTCACCCGTAACACTTATACGGTGATCACTGGTGAAAGGGTTAACTAGGGGCAATCAGGGGGTTAAAATATTTATTAGGTAGTATATGGGGGTACCTAACGCTATAAAAACCTGGTGGTGAACATAAAAAATAACTAGCTACCTAGCGGCACCAGTGACACTAATGCAGCGATGAGAAAAACGATCGCTTAGTGACACTGGCAAAAGGGGGTGAAAGGGTTAACTCTAGGGGCAATCAGGGGGTTAAACCTTTATTAGGGGGGGTAGGGGGCTACCCTGGACCTAACACTAACTGCCCTGACACTTTTTACTGTCACAACTGACACTAAATGCAGTGATCAGTAAATAAATGATCACTGCAATCAGTGACACTGTGTCTGGGAGGGGGGGGGCTGGGGGGGATCGGGGGGCGATCGGGGGGTGATTTGTGTGCCTATGTGTACCTACATGTCAGTGTAGTGATTGGTGCACGTACTATGTGTTCTCCTCGCAGTCCGGTCAAAAAGTCCGCCCCGAGGAGAGTGACATCACTTCCTCCCTGCCTGTGTTTACACTACAAAGGCAGGGGAAGCTTCTCATTCGCCAGGAGCGATTGAGAGGGGATGGCCAGAAACCAACAGCCATCCCCTCATCCCGGATCGCTCCTGAAGCGAAACGGACCGCCGCAGCCAGCGGGAGGGGGTCCGATCGGACCCCCCACCCGCTGGAAGGCAAGCACGTACCAGTACGTGCCTGTCGGTGTCATTGTGCCGACGTAGATTTACATGCGGCGGTCCTTAAGTGGTTAAGTATTGTTTTCTGAGTGCACAGTGGAGTGTATTTCCGCCCTTACATTGAGCACTTCCTGTACTGTCAACCAAGTCTCCTTCTCAATCAAAAGTTTCTATGGCAACCCTGCTTCCCTGTTCATGGCCTACTTATTTATTTCATAGTATTTACTTGTGCCTATGTCTAATGTTTCCCTTTGTCAGACTTATCAGCTTCAGCTGATAAGACTGCAGTGATGGCCAATATTTAGACTATGTGAGGTCACATGATCACATGGTGTGTAGGAGGAAGCTCTGAGTGATTAGCAGAGTTCAGTGTTGTGCTGTAGGAAGTCCTGATAACAGATAGATAAGACATAGAGAGTGTGCCTTAAATCAGGGGAGCTCTGGGCATGCTCAGTGACTTCATTCTACAGAACAACAAGGATTACAACAATACTAAGCAAGTAAGGAGATATCTACAAGCAGTGTTCATTAGGGTTTTCTTATGCTGATTTACATGGGACAAAGTTGTGGGGGAGGGTTTACAACCACTTTAACAAACTACATGCCTTTAACTATAAAACTGAAATAAATGGCTATATATATATATATATATATATATATATATATATATATATATATATATGCAATTGTACGTTTTTAAATTGAACCCAAAACAGCATGTTTTGTCTGGAAGTCAAGAGGCAAGAAATAAATGTAAATATGTAATCGTGAAATACAAACTTTTAGTGGGAGGCCTAAAAATGATTTGAGATTTTTCTTAAATCCTATGGTTTTTATTTTACCATGTGTGAAGAGAAATGTAGATTTTATCTGTTACCGTTGAAATGCTGGGTTGTTTCTATAAACCACCAGCAAGGGATAAATCTGTGTGTATTTTGAGTTATAACAAGCTGTAACATCAATGCAGTATCATGCTGGAAATGGAATGAGAACACCCCAGGCAAGCATTGTAATATCATCACTGAGGCATTGTCACAGTACATCATAAACTACATATCACTTGTGTTTTGGATTTTGAACTTATCAGTTTTATGTCATCGATCTTAGACCCCATGGATTTGCAGCTGCTGCTAAAACAAAAATCACCTGCTTAACAAAAATGACTAAGCTACGGAGGATTGGAATTTCAGTCTATGAGGGGTTTTCAAGCTGATAGTGTTGAAAAAGAGCATACTTAAGTAAAACAAGCTTTATGTCAAAATCCTGTCAAAATTTGAATCTAAGACCCATTCCTTCAGTGTTAGTAGGTACCTAATGACCTCGAAAATGTGAAAGATTGTTATTTTCCCTTGTTCAGTGATATGATGTTGATGTTTTAGACAGAATTTGAAAGATGGATTCTCTATATAATGAATAAGTAGCAAGCCTAGTGCACATCTTAGACTATTGCCAAGTTGACATCCAAATCCTGTGTCCATGCTTCACTGCTAGTCATTATCGTTATTCAGTGAAAATTAAACCAGTAAGCCAATGTGGACATGAATGCGTGTTTGATGATTGATTAAAGATTAAAGTACTCCTTTCAGAGAATTTCTCTTATATCCTTATTTGGTATATATATATATATATATATATATATATATATATATATATATATATATATATATATATATATATATATATATATATATATATATATATATATATACATGAATGTGTGTTTGATGATTGATTAAAAAATATAGAAAAATAGAAATAGAAAAATATAGAAAAAAATAGAAATATATATATATATATATATACAGTGCCTTGCGAAAGTATTCGGCCCCCTTGAACTTTTCAATCTTTTGCCACATTTCAGGCTTCAAACATAAAGATATAAAATTTTAATATTTTGTGAAGAATCACCAACAAGTGGGACACAATTGTGAAGTGGAACGAAATATATTGGATGTTTTAAACTTTTTTAGCAAATAAAAAACTGAAAAGTGGTGCGTGCAAAATGATTCGGCCCCTTTACTTTCAGTGCAGCAAACTCACTCCAGAAGTTCAGCAAGGATCTCTGAATGATCCAATGTTGTCCTAAATGACTGATGGTGATAAATAGAATCCACCTGTGTGTAATCAAGTCTCTGTATAAATGCACCTGCTCTGTGATAGTCTCAGGGTTCTGTTGAAAGCGCAGCGAGCATCATGAAGACCAAGGAGCACACCAGGCAGGTCCGTAATACTGTTATGGAGAAGTTTAAAGCCGGATTTGGATACAAAAAGATTTCCCAAGCTTTAAACATCCCAAGGAGCACTGTGCAAGCGATCATTTTGAAATGGAAGGAGTATCAGACCACTGCAAATCTACCAAGACCTGGCCGTCCCTCTAAACTTTCAGCTCAGACAAGGAGAAGACTGATCAGATGCAGCCAAGAGGCCCATGATCACTCTGAATGAACTGCAGAGAACTACAGCTGAGGTGGGAGAGTCTGTCCATAGGACAACAATCAGTCGTACACTGCACACATCTGGCCTTTATGGAAGAGTGGCAAGAAGAAAGCCATTTCTCAAAGATATCCATAAAAACTCTCGTCTAAAGTTTGCCACAAGCCACCTGGGAGACACACCAAACATGTGGAAGAAGGTGCTCTGGTCAGATGAAACCAAAATCCAACTTTTTGCCCACAATACAAAACGATATGTTTGGCGTAAAAGCAACACAGCTCATCACCCTCAACACACCATCCCCACTGTCAAACATGGTGGTGGCAGCATCATGGTTTGGGCCTGCTTTTCTTCAGCAGGGACAGGGAAGATGGTTAAAATTGAGGGGAAGATGGATGCAGCCAAATACAGGACCATTCTGGATGAAAACCTGTTGGAGTCTGCAAAAGACCTGAAACTGGGACGGAGATTTATCTTCCAACAAGACAATGATCCCAAACATACAGCAAAATCTACAAAGGAATGGTTCACAAATAAACGTATCCAGGTGTTAGAATGGCCAAGTCAAAGTCCAGACCTGAATCCAATCGAGAATCTGTGGAAAGAGCTGAAAACTGCTGTTCACAAACGCTCTCCATCCAACCTCACTGAGCTCGAGCTGTTTTGCAAGGAAGAATGGGCAAGAATTTCAGTCTCTCGATGTGCAAAACTGATAGAGACATACCCCAAGCGACTTGCAGCTGTAATCGCAGCAAAAGGTAGCTCTACAAAGTATTAACGCAAGGGGGCCGAATAATTTTGCACGCCCCACTTTTCATATTTTTATTAGTTAAAAAAGTTTCAAAAATCCAATAGATTTCATTCCACTTCACAATTGTGTCCCACTTGTTGGTGATTCTTCACAAAAAATAAAAATGTTATATGTTTATGTTTGAAGCCTGAAATGTGGCAAAAGGTTGAAAAGTTCAAGGGGGCCGAATACTTTCGCAAGGCACTGTATATATATATATATATATATATATATATATATATATATATATATATATACACATACACATACACATACACATACACACATATATGTATGGGGCTTTCACACTGCAGTGGTGCGCTGGCAGGACGTTAGGAAAAGTCTTGCCAGCAGCTTCTTTGGAGCGGTGAAGGAGCGGTGTGTTTACTGGTCCTCCCCCGCTGCTCCCCATTGAAATCAATGGGGCAGCGCTGTAATACCGCCGGCAAAACGCCGCTATAGCGGCATATTTACGGCAGTTTTAACCCTTTCTCGGCCGCTAGCGGGGGTAAAAGCACCCCGCTAGTGGCCGAAATGCACCGCAAATCCGAAGGTAAAACGCCCCTAAAAATAGCGGCATTTTACCGCTAACGCTAACGCTGGTGTGAAAGGGGTCTTAAGCAGCACATTTTTAAATGGTGTTTTTCATGACAGAATTCATTTCATTATATTTTTGATTTGGAGAGAGATTTTGATTTTCTATCTCACCATCATTCACTATATGCTATATACATTATATTGTCAAAAGTATTGGGACACCTGCCTTTACACACACATGAACTTTGTCATCCCAGTCTCAGTCCATAGAGGTTTGATATTGAGTTGGACTACCCTTTGCAGCAATAATAGCTTCAACTTTTCTGGGAAGGCTCAGGAGTGTGTCTATGGGAATGTTGGACCATTCTTCCAGACGCACATTTGTGAGGTCAGGCACTGACGTTTGACAAGAAGGCCTGGCTCGTAGCCTCTGCTCTAATTTATCCCAAAGATGTTTTATTGAGTTGAGATCAGGACTCTGTGCAGGCCAGTAAAGTTCTTCCACACCAAACTCGCTCATCCATGTCTTGATGGACCTTGTGCTGTGCACTGATCCAAATCATTTGGTGAAGGGCGGATTATGGTGTGGGGTTGTTTTTTAGGGGTTGGGCTTGACCCCTTAGTTCTAGTGAAGGGAGCTCTTAAGTTGTTGAAATACCAAGACATTTAGGACAATTTCATGCTCCCAACTTTGTGGGAACAGTTTTGGGATGGTCCCTTTCTGTTCCAACATGACTGTGCACAAAACAAGCTCCTTAAAGACATGGATGAGTGAGTTTGGTGTGGAAGAACTGCTGCTTTGCACATATATTTGCAGACACATATCAGAAATATGAAATTCTGGGGTAACAAACACTTTAACCATAACAAAAAAGGAGGCCCATAGTTCATAAAAATTATAGTTTTTTTTTTATATGATACTGTTATCTACTCAAAGGAGCTGGAACAGTGAGCATTCAATCAAGTAGTTAACAGGATAACCAGTTGTAGGGGCCAACTCTAAGCTCATGGATTACTTCCAGATGAAATAAATTGAATGAGGGAGAAATCAATCTTTTATTAATACAGTTGCAGAATTATAGTAATTTAACAATGAATAATTAACCATTTCACACCCTTAGGGCCTACGTGTACATGCCCAGGCTGAAGTAGTTATACTGGAATTATGGCTGCTACTGTAGTCATGAACACATTATCAAACTTTGTACCCAGAGATGGCTCAACAGCTATTCTATCACGTCTACAAGATGCAGAAGGGAGCTTTTCCTCCTGCCACCACCCTTCTCTATTTCCGGGCACTCCAGTCTGATTGGGGAGCCTGGGACCACTGGGACCTGTTGGTTCCGCTGAACACAGAGGAATGGACCTGAAACTGGAGGCGATGATCTTTCAGTAAAGAGTACCTGTCATTATCCATGCTTTCACAAGGGTTCATCCCTTGTGACAAATAAGTTGTCCTGAAAAAATAAAATAAGTAATTTTGTTTAAATCACCCCCACTTCCCCATGGTCATGAAAACACATACAAAGGTCCCCCATGCATATGTAAATGGTGATCACACCACATGTGTGAGGTTTCATTACAAATGTCAGAATGAGAGCAATAATTCTAGCACCATACATCTTATTTAACTCTAAACTGATAACCTGTAAAGACTTTTAATTTGTTGCCTATGGATAACTGAATGTACCATAGTTGGTTGCCATTCAACAGGCATGCATACGTTTAAAGTGATTGCAAAGGTAATCAAAAGAATAAAACAATACCTGCTCTGGGTGGCCACAAACCTCCTCTTTTCAGATCCCCCAACAGAGCTCCTGGCACCTCGTCTCTGTCCAGTGGCCCCATGGGAAACAAACTTTTTTTATTCTCTATTGCCTCTGCTTTTAAAACTATATATAATATTTGTGGGTTCTAAGTAAAAAGCAAAATAAAAATAAAAAATCTGATTTTAACATGTGTGTGAGAAATGTCAGAATTGGCCAGAGTGACAAGTGGTTAACTTCTTTGTAATGGTACATGACAAAGCACACATAACTTGAAAACATAAGGGATGATTTAGTATAGTAATATAAACTGTTCATATAGTATATATAGAGGTGAAACTTTATTTACTTTGAGTACCCATTTATGCATGAGAGACATTGACTAAAAATGTTCCTTGTAAAGCCTGGTACACACAATCAGAATTTCCAATGGGAAATGTGTGATAACTGGCTGTTGGCAGAAAATCCAACCATGTGTATGCTCCATTGGTCAATTGTTGTCGGATTTTCCGTGGACAAATGTTGGATTGCAAGTTTCAAAATTTTCCACAGACAAATGTCTGTTGTCAGATTTTCTGAGCGTGTGTACACAAGTCCGTCGGAAAAAAGTCCAAAGTACAAACACGCATGCTCAGAAGCAAGGACAAGACAGAAGCGGTTGGTCTTGTAAACTAGCGTTCGTAATGGAGAATTAACAATTGTGATGTGGCAAATTATGAAATCTAGAAATGCAGTGCACATTCTCTTCTTCTTTAATGGGATAATGATGAAGCTGCTTTGCTGGTGATACTGATGGAGTTATTGCAAATACATTTTCAAAGGCTTTTTTTTCTAGTGATATCAAGAATAATATTATTATGCTTTTTTTTTATTTGGGCAAGTTACGACAACACCATTATCCCGTAGTCCTTGTCAATTTTACACTTTATTTTTTTTAAATGTAACTGCCTACTCCCAAACTGTCATTTGACGTAAAACACATAGCCAAGTATTATTCTCCACAATTTTTTTATTGTGCATTAAAAAAAGAAAACAAATACAATTAGACATGCTATCTGCCAATAGAGCTTAACCAAAAAGTACATTCTATGCATCCAAAAATATAGAAAATATACCAAATCAAATCATTATTCAACCAAAAAAATAATGTCAAAGCAATAACTCCAAGGCCAATAATAAAACACACATTGGGGGTTATTTACTAAAGGCAAATTCACTTTGCACTGCAAGTACACCTGAAAGTGCACGGAAAGTGCATTTGGAAGTAAAGTCACTGTTAATCCCCTCATTTCAGATCTACCCCTTAGATTTAGAACGACTTCACTTCCAAGTGCACTTGCAGTGCAAAGTAGATTTGCCTTTCGTAAATAACCCCCTTCATCTCCTTCGAGTCCGCAACATGGCTGGTTGATGAGCAGCTGTTCAAAAATAAAAGACTCAAAATGAAAAGTGAGAAATGAAAAGTGTGAAATGAAAAGTGTGAAATAAAAAGCACGAATCAACACTCACTAAACTTCTAATAACACAAAATTAGCAGAAGAAGCCCAAAGGGTGGCTCTAAAGAGCTGAAAAACAAAGTAGTATGTCACTACATTCATATCTGTTGGCCAATTCTTTGCCGTTTGTATGCAAAACAAGTTTGGGCCAACGCTCTTCAGACAAAAAAATAGTTCATGGTTTTGTTGTCCAACAATCCGATCGTGTGTACGAGGCTTAAAGTGGTTGTAAACCCTTACAACACACTTTAACCTACAGGTAAGCCTAGATTAAGGCTTACCTGTAGGTGCTGCTAATATCTCCTATATAGTAGCCCATTATGCTTTGCCCTTGCAGGGAAACAAAGAAGAAGTAAACCCATCAGAGTTTACTTCCTCTTTAAGTCTTTAGATGATTGAAATTAAAACACATTCTCCCCATTCAGCAATCTCCAGATAATCATTCACTTTGGTATACGAATATTAACTATTCCTTTAGTAAATCAATCTCATTATGATTCAGTTGCCTATTGCTACTACACTGAAAATTATAATTTCAGCTAATGGTGAGATTTTGATATCCATTTTGATATTCCTTCTACAGATAGCTTGATGTTGCTATACAGAACATTACTTCAGACTCAATATATATCACTCATACATACTGTATTTAGGTCTGTGTTAAATTGAGATGTCCTTAGACTTTTTTTTTTTTTTTAAAAGCCCATGTTTGAGAAATTAGGATGAAAAAATTCTTTATTCTTAGGAACAGACACCAGAAGAGCTGGGTTATTAAGTTCATCTATTGTAAGCTGTGATACATTGTGAAGTAACTTTTAATGTTGAATTACAAAAATGCTATTTATTATTTTGTGTCTGATTTCCAAAAAATGAATTTCTTGAGAACAAGTGTTTCCTCTCTCATGTCTCCTCTGGTAAAACTTCCATTATAGTATCTGTCTGACTAGTCTGAGTTCTTTGTATCAAACATTTGTGACATCTGTTTGAGATTGTAAAGCTAATAGTGGCTAAAAAGACTTCAAATAGTGTGAAAAAGATTAGAAAGAACGACTCTGGTGCATTGTTATGGATATTTTTTAAAAGAAGCGAAAAAAAAAAGACTTCATAAATGGAATTTTATGAAACAGCATAATTTCTAATACTCTTGATATGCATGCTTCAAATGAACAACTGTGTTCATGTTTAGAATTAGCATAATCAATGGCATTTTATGTACCAGTAATATTATAAATGCTGTAATCTGTGTGCAGTAATCAGTGATTGGGTACTGAGGCTCATATTGTGTTTAGGTTTGTGGCATATATACTATTTCCAGCCAATGCAATGAATATTCCCCAGCAATGCTTCTGATTTTAGTAGTAGATCAGGCTAACAAAATGACTAATTTTAAGTGTTTTATAAAGAAAACAAATTGTGGGTTTCGGTAAAAAGATCATGATTCACTTGATATAAAATTACAATACATTCACCAACATTTAAATAGACTGCCTACAGGGTGTAAATGGGATAGTAAATATGGTGAGTCACACGACTGATATTCTGCCAACTCTAATGTATCACTGGGCATCATAAAAAAAGTGCAAGGTATCTAATAGAAAATCAGGTAATATAGTCACTGAAGAAGATTGCCAAATAATAGCAATACATACAGCATATAACAATAAACATTTCAAGCGGCAAAATGTACAAAATGAAACAAAAGAGTGCCAAGCTTTATAGTTCCCTCTTACTGTACTTAAAGCGGGAGTCCGCCGGGAGTGCGCGTTTTTTTTTTTTTAAAAGCCAGCAGCTACAAATACTGCAGCTGCTGACTTTTAAAATAGTGACACTTACCTGTCCAGCGCGCCCGCGATGTCGGCACCCGAAGTCGATCTCTCGATCGTCTCTCGGGTGCTGCCGCCGCCATCTTGGGTATGGGAATCAGGAAGTGGAGCCTTTCGGCTTCATTTCCCGGTTCCCTACTGCGCATGCGCGAGTCGCGCTGCGCAATGAGGATGGACCAGCTGCCTCTGGGATCTGTGTGTTTCCCAGCAGGCAGCGGGGGACTTTCGGAAAGGGGTGTAATCTACGCCCCTTTCCGCAGAGAGCTATCCAGGAAGTGGATGCAGATACCTGTACTGTACAGGTACCTGCACCCCCCTCCCCCCTGAAAGGTGCCAATTGTGGCGCCGGAGGGGGGGATGATTCCAATGAGCGGAAGGTCCACTTTAGGGTGGACCTCCGCTTTAAAAGTGGGGTATGCCTGTATTTAGCTTCTTGTCTATGCTTGACGTTTGCACTCAGAAAGAGAAGATGAAAGATTGCAAAATTGTTGCCCTGCCAATTACTGCACTGCTTTTCAGCTTCTGAGCATGTTGTCTGTGAGGTTAGGAAGTGGACAATTATAATACTTCAGGTGATATCTCACCCCTGATGTACACCAATTCAGACACAGTGCAAGTAAATAAAGCTTAGAAACAAGAGATATTAGAAAGCCTGCACAATTTCAAGCTGAAAACCTGTACATTGTTTCTTTTTTTTTTTTTTTTTTACCTAGATGTAACGTTTTCTTGAAAGAAGTAAGTGGGATATAAAATATTTCACTTTATTAGGGTGCTAAGCCTACTAAATCTTGCATAAGAATATGAAATGTAAATACTCATTCAAAGAAGGGGACATTGGTTCTTACAGAGGCCATATTTATTAAAACTTACAGTGTAGTGTTATGCCTTGTACACATGGTCGGACATTCCGACGACAAAATCCATTGGATTTTTTCAGATGGATTTTGCCTCAAACTTGCATACACATGGTCGCACAAAGTTGTCGGAAAATCCAATCGTTCAGAACGAGGTGACGTAAACCACCTACGACGGGACTATAAAGAGGGCAGTAGCCAATAGCTTTCGTCTCGTAATGTATTCTGAGCATGCATGGCACTTTGTCCATCAGAATTGTCTACACGCGATCAGAATTTAAACGATCAGATTTTGTTGTCGGAAAATTTTAGATCCAGCTCTCAAACTTTGTGTGTTGGAAATTCTGATGGAAAAAGTCAGATGGAGCCCACACAAGATCGGATTTTCCGACAACACGATCCGATCGCACATTTTCTGTCAGAAAGTCTGACAGTGTGTACAGGGCATAATAATTTACTCCAATAGCAGCAGTAGTCAGGTAATATTCATGAAGTGCTTTTTGATATGTTATTGGTTAATAGTGCAGGTTAAAGTAATTTTAAATGTAATAAAAAAAATAAAAATAAAAGATAAAAGTAACAAACAGGTTTATACTTACTTGCTCTGTGCAATCCTGAACCTTCTCTTCTTAGGTTCCCCACCACAACTTCTGTCTTCTACCCACCGCGAGTGCCCCTATAGGAAACTGAAGGGATTTTGGGGGGGACCCCCACGCCATTTTTTTACATTTTGTCATGGGGTTCCCCTTAAAATCCATATCAGATCTGAAGGGCCTGGTATGGAATTTGGGGGGACCTCCACACTTTTTCTTTTTTATTAAATTATTAATTAATTAATTATTAAAATCACTGCTCCCGAAAAAAAGTCAGTTTTTAAAACTTTTTTTTGCATTGATACATGTCCCCTGGGGCAGGACCCAGGTCCCCAAACACTTTTTATGATAATAACTTGCATATAAACTCTTAAAATTAGCACTTTTGATTTTTCACATTCGTGTCCCTTAGACTTTAACGTTGTTTGCGTGTTCAAACTATTTTTTTCCTGTTTGCGTGTTCTGTTGCAAACCAAACTGAGGGGGTGTTTGGCTCATTGCTCCACCCTTCTGCTCTCTCCCCATTGGCTTTGATTGACAGCACCAGGAACCAATGGCTCCCACTTCCTCAGCAAAGCCTGAGAGGCCAGGAAGTGAAGGGAGAGAACATCATACTTTTTGATATGTCATTGGTTAATAGTGCAGGTTAAAGTAATTTTAAATGTAATAAAAAAATAAAAAATAAAAGCTAAAAGTAACAAACAGGTTTATACTTACTTGCTCTGTGCAATCCTGAACCTTCTCTTCTTGGGTTCCCCACTACAACTTCTGTCTTCTACCTACCGCGAGTGCCCCTATAGGAAAGTGAAGGGATTTTTGGAGGGACCCCCACACCATTTTTTTTTACATTTTGGCATGGGGTTCCCCTTAAAATCCATATCAGATCTGAAGGGCCTGGTATGGAATTTGGGGGGACCTCCACATTTTTCTTTTTTAAATGTTGGTTCGATTTCCCCTTAATATTCATACCAGACCCAAGGGTCTTGGTAATGGACTCTGGGGGATCCCATGCCGTTTTTTTCAATGACGTTTATCTGTATTTTCCCGAGAGCCGACAATTCATTATAGCCGCGAGTAGTTTTAAATTACTTTTTTTCCTTTAGAAATGTAATTTTGTGCAGGGACTGTACTAAACACGGGAAACATGTGCCACTTTACAGGCATACTATAGACACCCCCAGGTATGAAATTTAAAGGAATATTTCACTATTATTGTTTCACTTTAACTGCTTCGCGCCCGCCCTATAGCCGAAAGACGGCTACAAAGTGGACGCTATCTGCCGGGAGGCCGTCCCTGGATGTCCTCCTGTTTACTTCCGCAATGCATGCTCCCGGGAGCGCGCATCGGGGAAGTTCTGTGCTGGCCGTGTCCCTCGGACACAGCCAGTCACAGATCGCTGTAAATACCCGCTGTGATTGGCCTATCCAATGAGAGATGATCTCATATGTAAACAGTGCCGCTCTCCCTCCTCACACAGACAGCGTGTAAGAAGGGAGAGATGAACGGGTGCAGCGGCCGTAAGTAGAAAAATAAAACAGTAAAAAAGTGCCATCCGCCCCAGTGCAATCCTCCCCTAGTGCCATCCTCCCCCAGTGCCATCCTCCCCCAGTGCCATCCGCCCCAGTACCATCCTCCCCAGTGCCATCCTTACCCAGTGCCATCCACCCCAGTGCCATATATTAGTGCCATCTGTCATCAGTGCCACATATTAGTGCCATCTGTCATCAGTGCCACCTATCAGTGCCATTTGTCATCAGTGCCACCTGTCAGTGTCACACGCCATCTGTTGTCAGTGTCACGTGTCATCAATGCCACTTATCAGTGCCATCTGTCATCAGTGTCACGGGTCATCGGTGCCACGTATTAGTGTCATCTGTCATCAGTGCCACGTATTAGTGCCACGTATTAGTGCCATCTGTCATCAGTGCCACATATTAGTGCCATCTGTCATCAGTGCCACCTATCAGTGCCATTTGTCATCAGTGCCACCTGTCAGTGTCACACGCCATCTGTTGTCAGTGTCACGTGTCATCAATGCCACTTATCAGTGCCATCTGTCATCAGTGTCACGGGTCATCGGTGCCACGTATTAGTGTCATCTGTCATCAGTGCCACGTATTAGTGCCACGTATTAGTGCCATCTGTCATCAGTGCCACGTATTAGTGCCACGTGTCATCAGTGCCACGTATAAGTGCCATCTGTCATCAGTGCCACGTATAAGTGGCATCTGTCATCAGTGCCACGTGTCATCAGTGCCACGTATACGTGTCATCATTGCCACGTATCAGTGCCATATGTCATCAGTGTCACGTGTCATTGTCCTGGTGCTCCAGGGCCTTCAAAAGTGTAATAGGTAGTCAACAAGTTAGATGTGTAATTTATGCTCCTAGAACACATGATGGCGCTCCCTGCATGTTGGGCCTCTCTATGTGGCTAGGCTGTGAAAAAGTCCCACACATGTGGTATTGTAATACTCAGGAGGAGTAGCAGAATTGTTTTGGGGTTGTCATTTGTGGTATACACATGCCATGTGAGAGAAATAACCTATTACAATGACAATTTTGTGGAAAAAAATAAAAATCTTAATTTTGCAAAGAATTGTGGTAAAATATTACAACATCAAAAAGCTCACCATGCATCTTACTAAATACCTTGGAATGTCTA
Source organism: Lithobates pipiens (assembly GCF_037356315.1). Lineage (NCBI taxonomy): Eukaryota > Metazoa > Chordata > Amphibia > Anura > Ranidae > Lithobates > Lithobates pipiens. Next base: position 509,704,790 of record NW_027507748.1, read on the forward strand.
CTTTCCAAAAAGGGGTCATTTGGGGGGTATTGGTACTTTCCTGACTTGTTCGGGTCGCAAGAAATGAGATAGGCCACCAGTACATCAGATGTGATCAATTTTGTGTTATTCGCACCACAGCTTGTAGACTCTCTAAATTTCACAAAGACCAAATAATATCCACTAATTTGGGTTATTTTTACCAAAGATATGTAGCAGTATAAATTGTGACCAAAATATTCGGTCTTTTTTCATTTATAGTGCAAAAAATAAAAACCCCAGAGGTGATCAAATACCACCAAAAGAAAGCTCTATTTGTGGGAAAAAAAGGACAAAAAATTCATTTGGGTACAGTGTTGCTTGGCTGAGTAATTGTCATTCAAAGTGTGAGAGCACCGAAAGCTGAAAATTGGTCTGGGCAGGAAGGGTGTTTAAGTGCCCAGTAAGCAAGTGGTTAAGCATTATTAAAATCACTGCTCCCGAAAAAAAGTCAGTTTTTTAAAACTTTTTTTTGCATTGATACATGTCCCCTGGGGCAGGACCCAGGTCCCCAAACACTTTTTATGATAATAACTTGCATATAAACTCTTAAAATTAGCACTTTTGATTTTTCACATTCGTGTCCCTTAGACTTTAACGTTGTTTGCGTGTTCAAACTATTTTTTTCCTGTTTGCGTGTTCTGTTGCGAACCAAACTGGGGGGGATGATTGGCTCATTGCTCCACCCTTCTGCTCTCTCCCCATTGGCTTTGATTGACAGCACCAGGAACCAATGGCTCCCACTTCCTCAGCAAAGCCTGAGAGACCAGGAAGTGAGGGGAGAGAACATCATTAAAGGCTAAGTTCACCTTTTTTTTCTACAGCAGAGCTTCCCTATATACCAGTATAGCAGTAATGTTCCTCTCTTGCATCAATGATAAAGCTGTCCCCATGTTCAGGACCAGGCCTCACCCCAGTGAGGAGTTTCCTGGACTCAAAACTCCTCCATGTCTTCCTGGAATCCATGCTAAGCAAACTTCAGGATGGCATCGCCGTTATTGGAATAAGAGGCAGTACTGTAACCCCTGATGTCATTCTCCCCTCATGTCCTCAGGAAAATTCACCCACTAGACCAGGAGATTCCTCCCAACTGCCTCACCGGTCACCCACAAATTCTTTGCTAAACCTGCCCAGTACTGTCTGCTAATGTGCCGCTTCATCACTCATTGTCCATGTCAGTTGATCATCCTAAATCTACAGACAAGGAATACTGCTGTAGCCTTTTTCACTGGTTTATCTATCCATAATATAATAATATATTTGGTGAGTGATGTTGTGAGATTTCAAAGAGAGCAGGAGGAAAGAGTACAGAGGGGAGAGAGGCAGCAGAGAGGCGGGACAGCAGAGATGACAGCCGAGAATAGGGACATCAGAGAAGAGGGACAGCAGAGATGAAAGCAGAGAAGAGGGACAGCAGAGATGACAGCAGGGAGGAAAGCAGAGAGGAGAGACAGCAGGGAGGAGAGCAGAGAGGGGGGGCAGCAGAGATGACAGCAGGGAGGACAGCAGATAAGAGAGACAGCAGGGAGGACAGCAGAGAGGAGAGACAGCAGGGAAGACAACAGAGAAGAGGAGCCAGCAGGGAGGACAGCAGAGAGGAGGGATATCAGAGAAGAGGGACAGCAGAGATGAAAGCAGAGAAGAGGGACATCAGAGAAGAGGGACAGCAGAGATGAAAGCAGAGAGGATGGACAGCAGAGATGACAACAGGGAGGAAAGCAGAGAGGAGAGACAGCAGGGAGGAGAGCAGAGAGGGGAGACAGCAGAGATGACAGCAGGGAGGAAAGCAGAGAGGAGAGACAGCAGGGAGGAGAGCAGAGAGGGGAGACAGCAGAGATGACAGCAGGGAGGAAAGCAGAGAGAAGAGACAGCAGGGAGGAGAGCAGAGAGGGGAGACAGCAGAGATGACAGCAGGGAGGATAGTAAAGAAGAGAGACAGAAGGGAGGAGAGCAGAGAGGGGGGGCAGCAGAGATGACAGCAGGGAGGACAGCAGATAAGAGAAACAGCAGGGAGGACAGCAGAGAGGAGAGACAGCAGAGAAGACAGCAGAGAAGAGGAGCCAGTAGGGAGGACATCAGAGAGGAGAGACAGCAGGGAGGACAGCAGAAAGGAGAGCCAGCAGGGAGAACAGCAGAGAGGAAAGACAGCAGCAGCAGGGAGGGCAGCAGAGAGGAGAGACAGCAGGGAGGACAGCAGAAAGGAGAGGCATTAGAGAGGACAGCAGAGAGGAGAGACAGCAGGGAGGACAGCATAGAGGGGAGACAACAGCAGCAGGGAGGACAGCAGAGATGAGAGACAGCAGGGAGGACAGCAGAGACAGCAGAGAGGAGAGATAGCAGGGAGGACAGTGGAGAGGAGAGACAAAAGGCAGGACAGCAGACAGGAGAGACAGGATGGAGGACAGCAGAGAGGAGAGACAGAATATCAGTTAGTGTACAACCCTCCCCACCCCTAGATTGATGTCTGTGATTGAATAAATTAGAAAATAAAAAAGAGGGGGTATAAAAATAAGGGAGGCACAGTCTAGAGCAGTAAAACACACCCTACTTTGTGATGGTGCATGATGAGATATGACGTTTTACTTCTTTCCTGTACATAGTGCACACTGTCATACTCTCCATATTCCTCTCCTTTGCATATTGTCCATTATCATACCCTCCCCACTCCTCTCCTGTACATACTGCCCACTGTCATATGCTCCACACTGCTCTGCTGTACAAACTGCCCACTTTCATAAACACCTCTACAGTGCATAGTGCCGACCTGTCATACCCTCCACACGCCTCTCCTGTGCATATGTATATATATATATTTTTTATGAACAGTAAGCTGCTGTTTGGCATGTTTATCAGGCTGTAAGGCACTGACCACTGCTCACAATATTAACCCGCTTTACACCCTGAAGAAATAGCCGTACATCCTCGGGTTGAAGTGGTTCTACTGTGATAATGAATGCAGCTGCAGCCATAATCCCATATAAAAATCTGTGGCCGGGTGTGGGCTTTCCTGTAGAAGTGATCTGAGTGGCTCTACAACCTCCTGATCACTTTTACAGGGCATAGAAGGAGACACCCCTCCCGCCACCACACATCACCCCAAGGCTCTCCAGTGTCATCTAGGAGCCAGTGACTGTTGTGACTAGCTTGTCTGACTGCTAGGAAAAGGTAAGTATGAAGAAAAAAACCTTCTCCTCTATGACGTCAGAAACTGGAGGTGACGAGGATCAGCTGCTTGTAAAACAACTGATGCATTTGTCTAATAGACCCCAGATCTCTCTGTAAAGACTACCTTATACCTGCCAATGCTATTTTGGCCATCCCTTGTAATAGCAATAAAGTTGATCCACATTTTTTCTTAAATAAAATAAATGAATAAAGCCTCCCTCCCATTCACATGCAAATGCAAACAAATGTCCTGTAAGCATATATAAAAGGTGATCGCAACACACATGTGAGGTATCATCATGAACCTCATAGTGAGAACAATAATTCTAGTGCCAGACCTCCTGTTTAATTTTAAACTGTTTAGCTGTAAAGACTTATAAAGTGTCACCTATGGATAATGTACCATAGATTGTCACTAGTCCATGGGTGTGTGCCAGTGGCAGCTGGTGCTCTAAAATTTTGGGGGGCGCAAACAAACTGAAAAATACTGAAACACCCCCATCAATTGCAGCCTCATTGTGCCCATCAAATGCAGTCATTGTGCCCATCAAACTCAGCAACTTTTGCCCATCATATGCAGCCATTGTTCCCATCAAACGCAGCCACTTGAGCCCATCATATGCAGCCAAGTGTGCCCATCATATGCAGCTATTGTGTTCATAAAATGCAGCCATTGAGCCCATCAAACACAGCCACTTGTGCCCATCTAATGCAGCCATTGTACACATCAAATGCATCCATTGTGCCCATAAAAAAGCAGCCACTTGTGCCCATTAAACACAGACACTTATGCCCATCATATTCAGCCACTTGTGCCCATCATATGCAGCCAACTTTGACCATGAAATGCAGCTACCTGTGCCCATCATATGCAGTCATCTGTGCCCATCAAATACAGCCACTTGTGCCCATCGAACACAGCCACTGTGCCCATCAAATGCAGTGACTTGTGCCCATAAAATGTTGCCACTTGTGCCCATCAAATGCAGCCACTTGTGCTCATCAAATGCAGCCACTGTGCCCACAATATGCAGCCACTTGCCCATCAAATGCAACCACTTGTGCCCATCAAATGCAGCCACTTGTGTCCATCAAATGCCACAACATGTGCCCATCAAATGCAGCCAGTTTCCCATCAAATTCAGCCACCTGTGCCCATCAAATGCAGCCACTTGTGTACATCAAATGCAGCCACATGTGCCCATCAAATGCAGCCACTTGTGCCCTTAAAATGCAGCCACTGTGCCCCCCGCCCTCCCACGCACTTGCGAGGTTTGCAGCTCTAGTTGCACCTCCCCACACTCACACATCACAGCTCTGGCACCCCCCCATGTCTGAGGGGAGGGGTGTGCCAGAGCCGTGATCCTCATGCAGGGGTGAAGGCAGCCAAGGGGACTTACCCTTCAGAGCAGTGGTGACCTCCGCTCCAGCGCAAGTCTCCTCACTCCTCTTCCTAAGCACCATGGATCCAATAGGGTGGTCTGGAGCTTGGGCCAATCAGGAAGCAGGTCTGACATCCTGCTTCCTGATTGGCTAGGTTAGTGTGAAAATAATGAAAATGTATTTGCTATTGTCACAAAATTGGGTGGGATCAGGGTGCACTCTAAGCCCCCCCCCCCCGAGCCCATCCTATTTTGAAGCCTATTAGAGCCTCAGGCTCTAATCAGATGCTTCAAAATCTACCACCCCCTCCCACCTCAGCCATAGGAATCCATGCATCCAGCGTCCTTGGGGGACATGCACATGGGTAGGGGGCATCACCCGTGCACCCACAGTGCACAGGCCACCACTGGTGTGTGCAGTTTTAAGCATGACATGTTAGGTATCAATTCGCTGTGTGCAACATTAACTTTTTATATTTTACCAACAATTTGTGTATTGTATTATGTGATGTACACATTACAACAACCATCATTTTATTTCTAGCAAAAAATACTGATTTTAACAACAAGTGTCAAAAATAGGCTTGGACCTTAAGTGCCATGTAGCCTCCATGGCAGTATGATTATGTAAAAATTTTTTATCTCAAAGCAGTACATTGTTTTGCATAGAAATTTGGCATTTTACATTGTAGGCCTATAATTCTTAATAATAACACACTTAAATCTGTCCAAACAAGAGTCTAGTAGACATCCCGGGTATGATAAAAATGAGAAGCACAAAATCATAAATTATAATATAATAAATAACTATAAATCATTTAAAAAAAATAAAATAAAATAATAATAATAATAAAAATAATTTCCCCACGAATCACTATCGCTCAATTCTAATTTAGTATCTCTGTTTTCTAGCTGGTCTAAAACCACTTTTGATGCAAAGGGATGCTTATTGGTTACCATGGAAAATCTCAAGTTTCCAGGCAGAAAGAACAGTATATACAGTGGGGATCGAAAGTTTGGGCACCCCAGGTAAAAATGTGTATTAATGTGTGTAACGAAGCCAAGGAAAGATGGAAAAATCTCCAAATGGCATCAAATTAGACATTCTTATAATATCTCAAAAAAAGTTAGATTTTATTTCCATCATTTACACTTTCAAAATTACAGAAAACAAAAAAAATGGCGTCTGCAAAAGTTTGGGCACCCTGCAGAGTTAATATCGTGTACTGCCCCCTATGGCAAGTATCACAGCTTGTAAACGCTTTTTGTAGCCAGCCAAGAGTCTTTCAATTCTTGTTTGAGGTATCTTTGCCCATTCTTCCTTACAAAAGTGTTCCAGTTCTTTGAGATTTCTGGGCTGTCTGTCACGCACTGCTCTTTTAAGGTCTATCCATAGATTTTCAATAATGTTGAGGCCAGGAGATTGTGAAGGCCATGGCAAAAAAAAAACTTCAGTTTACGCCTCTTGATGTAATCCCCCGTGGATTTTGAGGTGTGTTTAGGAACATTATCCATTTGTAGAAGCCATCCTCTCTTTAACTTCAGCTTTTTCACAGATGGCATCAAGTTATCATCCAAAATTTGCTGAAATTTTATTGAATCCATTTTTCCTTCTAATCGTGAAATGTTCCCTGTGCCACTGGCTGCAATACAACCCCAAAGCATGATTGATCCACCCCCATGCTTAACAGTTGGACAGAGGTTTTTTTCATTAAATTCTGTGCCTTTTCTTCTCCAAACGTACCTTTGCTCATTCCGGCCAAAAAGTTTTATTTTAACCTCATCGGTCCACAGAACTTGTTTCCAAAATGCCTCAGGTTTGTTTATATGTTCATTTGCAAAGTTCAAACGCTGATTTTTGTGGTGAGGACGTAGAAGAGGTTTTCTTCTGATGACTCTTCCATAAAGACCATATTTGTACAAGTGTCTCTTTATAGTGGAATAGTGTACCACAACTCCAGTATCTGCCAGATCTTTCTGGAGGGATCGTGCAGTCAAACGTGGGTTTTGAAATGCTTTTCTCACAATCCTGCGAGCTGTTCTGTCTGATATTTTTCTTGGTCTTCCAGATCTTGCTTTAACTTCCACTGTTCCTGATGACTGCCATTTCTTAATTACATTCCGAACAGAGGATATTGACATCTAAAAACGCTTTGCTATCTTCTTATAGCCTTCTCCAGCTTTGTGAGAGTCAACTATTTTCAGTTTCAGTTTTCTAGACAACTGCTTAGAAGAACCCATGGTGCTGATTGTTGGGGCAAGGTCAGATGAGTCTGGCCATTTAAAACCTTTGAGATTGACATCATTTGGTCTTTCCAGACGATGATTGAGAACAATCCATGACACTGGCAGGTCTCAGCTTTGCAAAGGGGGCAGTGCATGCTATACATTCTGCAGGGTGCCCAAACTTTTGCAGACACCATTTTTTTGTTTTCTGTAATTTTTAAAGTGTAAATGATGGAAATAAAATCTAACTTCTTTTGAGATATTATAAGAATGTCTAATCTGTAATTTGATGCCATTTGGAGATTTTTCCATCTTTCCTTGGCTTGGTTATGCACATTTATACACATTTTTACCTGGGGTGCCCAAACTTTCGATCCCCACTGTATAATATAAAAGTGCATGCAGGGCACTGGACAAAACACTAGGGACAAAAGTGTGGTGAAATAATTTGATACAATAGTGTAATCTGTAAGATTATAGTGTACTATAGTGTACTGTATGCGTTACGTTATCTGTATGCGTTATGTTATTTGTACATTTTGAATTTGCCGCTGGGCTCTGCCCCCCATGCTATGTGATGCTCGCATGGAACAGAGCCCGGCACACAGTACATTGGGCAGAGGATCAGGTGGGGGACACAACGGGGGGACATTGCAGGATCCTGATGACAAGATAAGTTACCTGGACAAGGATTCTGCAATGCAATTCCGAGTGTGGCTCGGGGTTACTGCTAATGGTACTGAAATTTAGCCAGGAGGGTTAAAGGTTTCAATAATGTGTCTTCTTTGCCTCTTTTGCTCAAGTCTGTAAATATTAAGTTCCTGAATAGTGATGGCCGAACGGTTCGCCCGGCGGTCGTTTCGCGGCGAATTTCCGACTTTCGCCGTCCGCGGGTTCGAACGCCTTTTTCCGTCGTTCGCCCCGGCGGACTTACGTGTTTAATGTATACAAGAACTTTAACCTTTCGTGACACGTTTATCATGTGTTACAGGACAACCAATTGAGACATGACAGCTCATGGACACTTGGACATTCCCCCTAACCTATAAATACACCCGATCCGGTGGCCATTTTACATTCTTTCTTCTGTCACTGTAGGGAAAGGATCCTGTGTGGAGTAGGGACAGAGAAAACGCTAGCTATTTGGTACACAAAAGTTCTTTTCAGGACTGGTATAGGTGTTAGGTCAGCAGCCTGAGTTTCTTTTGTCAGTTTAGATAAAGGGACAGAGCGCTGTATGCTGCTATTTTAGGGACAGCTCAGCCAGATTAGTCTTTCTTCATCATCATCATCATCATCATCATTAGCTGTTACTATCAGGTCCACAAAAGAGCTGTTCCAGCTAATCGTTCCAGCCTACTCTTTTTTGCCAATTTGTATAGGGACAGGCAGGAAGCAGTGTGTCAGGCAGTGAGGATAATTTTAAAGACTTGCTGTTACTATTAGTTCCACAAAGGTTCTTTTCAGGACTGGTATCAGTGGTACGGTAATAGGCTTGTACACGTATAATATTCTTTCTTCCAAATATAGAAAGAATATTATACTTGACTGCTGCCCTTCTGCTGCAGTCTGCTAATCATTCACAACTCACTTGTTCCACAAAGCTCTTTATCAGGACTGGTAACTTGGTCTGTCTAGGGTGCTACGGTACATAGGCTTGGGTGCGGTACAGTCTGCTGTTCTGTAAGGACCGCTATCGGTCCACAATACATAGGGTTGCCGTGCACTACTGCTGACCGCTGCCCTATACTGCAGCAGTCCTTCAGCGGTATAGGGACTGACGCACAGTCTGCTAAACACTAATACACAACCTGCTTGGTCCACAAAAGTTCTTATAAGGACTGGTAACTTGGTATAGGGTGCTACGGTACATAGGCCTGAGTGCAGTACAGTCTGCTGTTCTGTAAGGACCGCTATCGGTCCACAATACATAGGGTTGCCGTGCACTACTGCTGACCGCTGCCCTATACTGCAGCAGTCCTTCATTGGTATAGGGACTGACGTACAGTCTGCTAATCACTAACACACAACCTGCTTGGTCCACAAAAGTTCTTATAAGGACTGGTAACTTGGTATAGGGTGCTACGGTACATAGGCCTGAGTGCAGTACAGTCTGCTGTTCTGTAAGGACCGCTATCGGTCCACAATACATAGGGTTGCCGTGCACTACTGCTGACCGCTGCCCTATACTGCAGCAGTCCTTCATTGGTATAGGGACTGACGTACAGTCTGCTAATCACTAACACACAACCTGCTTGGTCCACAAAAGTTCTTATAAGGACTGGTAACTTGGTATAGGGTGCTACGGTACATAGGCCTGAGTGCGTTACAGTCTGCTGTTCTGTAAGGACCGCTATCGGTCCACAATACATAGGGTTGCCGTGCACTACTGCTGACCGCTGCCCTATACTGCAGCAGTCCTTCATTGGTATAGGGACTGACGTACAGTCTGCTAATCACTAACACACAACCTGCTTGGTCCACAAAAGTTCTTATAAGGACTGGTAACTTGGTATAGGGTGCTACGGTACATAGGCCTGAGTGCGTTACAGTCTGCTGTTCTGTAAGGACCGCTATCGGTCCACAATACATAGGGTTGCCGTGCACTACTGCTGACCGCTGCCCTATACTGCAGCAGTCCTTCAGCGGTATAGGGACTGACGTACAGTCTGCTAAACACTAATACACAACCTGCTTGGTCCACAAAAGTTCTTATAAGGACTGGTAACTTGGTATAGGGTGCTACGGTACATAGGCTTGAGTGCGGTACAGTCTGCTGTTCTGTAAGGACCGCTATCGGTCCACAATAGATAGGGTTGACGTGCACCACTGCTGACCGCTCACCTATACTGCAGCAGTCCTTCAGCGGTATAGGGACTGACGTACAGTCTGCTAATCACTAACACACAACCTGCTTGTTCCACAAAAGTTCTTATAAGGACTGGTAACTTGGTATAGGGTGCTACGGTACATAGGCCTGAGTGCGTTACAGTCTGCTGTTCTGTAAGGACCGCTATCGGTCCACAATACATAGGGTTGCCGTGCACTACTGCTGACCGCTGCCCTATACTGCAGCAGTCCTTCATTGGTATAGGGACTGACGTACAGTCTGCTAATCACTAACACACAACCTGCTTGGTCCACAAAAGTTCTTATAAGGACTGGTAACTTGGTATAGGGTGCTACGGTACATAGGCCTGAGTGCGTTACAGTCTGCTGTTCTGTAAGGACCGCTATCGGTCCACAATACATAGGGTTGCCGTGCACTACTGCTGACCGCTGCCCTATACTGCAGCAGTCCTTCATTGGTATAGGGACTGACGTACAGTCTGCTAATCACTAACACACAACCTGCTTGGTCCACAAAAGTTCTTATAAGGACTGGTAACTTGGTATAGGGTGCTACGGTACATAGGCCTGAGTGCGTTACAGTCTGCTGTTCTGTAAGGACCGCTATCGGTCCACAATACATAGGGTTGCCGTGCACTACTGCTGACCGCTGCCCTATACTGCAGCAGTCCTTCAGCGGTATAGGGACTGACGTACAGTCTGCTAAACACTAATACACAACCTGCTTGGTCCACAAAAGTTCTTATAAGGACTGGTAACTTGGTATAGGGTGCTACGGTACATAGGCCTGAGTGCGGTACAGTCTGCTGTTCTGTAAGGACCGCTATCGGTCCACAATACATAGGGTTGCCGTGCACTACTGCTGACCGCTGCCCTATACTGCAGCAGTCCTTCATTGGTATAGGGACTGACGTACAGTCTGCTAATCACTAACACACAACCTGCTTGGTCCACAAAAGTTCTTATAAGGACTGGTAACTTGGTATAGGGTGCTACGGTACATAGGCCTGAGTGCGTTACAGTCTGCTGTTCTGTAAGGACCGCTATCGGTCCACAATACATAGGGTTGCCGTGCACTACTGCTGACCGCTGCCCTATACTGCAGCAGTCCTTCATTGGTATAGGGACTGACGTACAGTCTGCTAATCACTAACACACAACCTGCTTGGTCCACAAAAGTTCTTATAAGGACTGGTAACTTGGTATAGGGTGCTACGGTACATAGGCCTGAGTGCGTTACAGTCTGCTGTTCTGTAAGGACCGCTATCGGTCCACAATACATAGGGTTGCCGTGCACTACTGCTGACCGCTGCCCTATACTGCAGCAGTCCTTCATTGGTATAGGGACTGACGTACAGTCTGCTAATCACTAACACACAACCTGCTTGGTCCACAAAAGTTCTTATAAGGACTGGTAACTTGGTATAGGGTGCTACGGTACATAGGCCTGAGTGCGTTACAGTCTGCTGTTCTGTAAGGACCGCTATCGGTCCACAATACATAGGGTTGCCGTGCACTACTGCTGACCGCTGCCCTATACTGCAGCAGTCCTTCAGCGGTATAGGGACTGACGTACAGTCTGCTAAACACTAATACACAACCTGCTTGGTCCACAAAAGTTCTTATAAGGACTGGTAACTTGGTATAGGGTGCTACGGTACATAGGCTTGAGTGCGGTACAGTCTGCTGTTCTGTAAGGACCGCTATCGGTCCACAATAGATAGGGTTGACGTGCACCACTGCTGACCGCTCACCTATACTGCAGCAGTCCTTCAGCGGTATAGGGACTGACGTACAGTCTGCTAATCACTAACACACAACCTGCTTGTTCCACAAAAGTTCTTATAAGGACTGGTAACTTGGTATAGGGTGCTACGGTACATAGGCTTGAGTGCGGTACAGTCTGCTGTTCTGTAAGGACCGCTATAGGTCCACAATAGATAGGGTTGACGTGCACCACTGCTGACCGCTCACCTATACTGCAGCAGTCCTTCAGCGGTATAGGGACTAAGAGTTTTGTCACAGGGTCATTTAAAAAATGACATGCAGAGGAAGAGGCAGGCCCTTCCGCAGGGGTGGTAGGGGTAGGGCAGGAGCAACAGGCTTGAGCCAAAGTGGGAAGTTGCAGAAGGTGCGTTCAATTACTTTAAAGAATGCACCAGACTTGGTTGAGTGGCTCGCTCAGCCTTACTCTTCTGCACCCTCCTCATCCTCTCGATCTGCACCCTCTTCTTCACTCTCTGCTATGTGCACCCCCAAAGACACTACCACCAACAACACGACCACCACCACCACCACCACATACCTTCCGCTTGAGTCACTGGAATTATTTTCCGATCCATATCAAGAGGACATTTCTGATGCGCAGCCACTCTTGGTATTGGATCAGGAAGAGGAGGTAGCAACAAGCGCTACTCAGCAGTCTGACGCCAGTACCCAGATCAGCCCAAGGAGGAGGTTGGTCCCCGGTGTTGCTGCCTACTCTACTTATAGCGGTGGGGAAGGTGACGTTGATGATGACGTGTCTAGTGATGTCACGTGGGTGCCCACAAGAGAGGAAGAGGAGGGGAGTTCAGAGGGAGATATGGACCAGCAGATAGGGAGGAGAAGCAGCAATGACTTACATTGCACAGCAGGGACAAAGCAGACTGCAAATGTATCAGGAGCGAGTCATCGACCATGTACGGTCACATCTGGCGCTCCCAGGACACCGGCACATGGCTCCGCAGTGTGGGCTTTTTTTAACGTGTCCGCTGCTGACAATAGCGTTGCCATCTGCAATCTTTGCAGTCAACGCGTTAGTCGCGGTAAGCCCAATACTCACCTAGGGACGACCGCCTTAAGAAGGCACATGAGCAGCCATCACCGAGCCCAGTGGGAGCAACGGAACACACAAAGCCACACTGCAGGCTCTCACCGTCCAGCCTCGTCTTCTACTTCTCCTTCTCCTCTCTCCTCACAATTGTCCTCCACTCCACCTTCCATCACGCCAAGCTCACATTTTTCTGCAAAAAGGCAGGCTTCCGTGGGCCTAATGTTTGAGCGTAAAAAAATGATGACGCCGGATAACCCTCTTGCCCAACGGTTGGCGGCTGGCTTGTCAGAACTCATAGCCCGCCAACTACTGCCATATAAACTGGTGGACTCGGAGGCCTTTCGCAAATTTGTGGCCATTGGAACACCACAATGGAAGGTCCCAGGAAGGAAGTATTTCTCAGAGAAGGGCATCCCAGAGCTATATGGCCATGTTCAGCGGCAAGTGAATGTATCTCTGGCACACAGTGTCGGTGCCAAGATACATCTGACCACAGACACGTGGTCTAGCAAACACGGGCAGGGAAGGTATATCAGTTTTACTGCCCACTGGGTGAACCTTCTGACGGCCGTCAAGCATGTAACCCGTGGCACCCGTGTAGATTTGGTTTTACCGCCACGGATTGCATGCAGGCCTGACTCTTCTTCTCCTCCTCCTACTCCATCCTCCTCCCTCTCCTCCTCAGCTGCCTCCTCCTTTTCCGCTGCTAGCGTCTCTTCCACTGCACCGCCCAAGCTCCCCAGAACCTATTCCACATGCCAGGTGAGACGTTGCCATGCCGTGCTGCGTCTGTTGTGCCTGGAAGCAAAGAGCCACACTGGCCCGGCACTCCTTTCAGCTTTGCGTTCACAGGCAGATGAGTGGCTAACACCGCTCAATTTGACAGTTGGTAAAGTGGTGTGTGACAACGGTGCCAATCTGCTTAGCGCATTGAAACAGGGCAAAATCACGCACGTGCCGTGCATGGCACACGTCTTAAACTTGGTCGTGCAGCGATTCCTTGTCAAATACCCTGGGGTCCAGGACATCTTGCGGCAGGCAAGGAAAATCTCGGCCCATTTCAGAAGATCTTACACGGCCATGGCTCGCCTTGCTGACATTCAGCGGCGACACCATCTGCCGGTCAGACGTCTTATTTGCGATTGCCCGACGCGATGGAACTCAACCTTCTATATGCTTGATAGGCTGCTCCAGCAGAAACGTGCAGTTAACGTCTACCTGTATGAACTCTGCGAAAGAAACGGTTCTGGGGAGCTGGGTTTTTTTTCACCGCGCCAGTGGCTGCTCATGCGCGACACATGCAGACTTCTGCGGCCATTTGAGGAGATCACCAAACTGGTCAGTCGCAGCCATGGCGCCATCAGTGACATGGTACCTTATGCCTTCTTTCTGGAGCGTGCATTGCGTCGTGTCATTGATCAGGCTGTGGAGGAGCAGGAGCGGGAAGATGAGGAAGTCGCAATGCTGGATGAATTCCCAGGGGGGGCTACTCTATCTGAGACAAGTCAACAACAGGAGTCTGATGAGGAGTCAGAGGAGGATGGTGCCGGGGCGGATGAGCAGGAGCAAGAAGAGCATGCTTTAAACCTTTCTGGGATCCCTGTTGTGCGAGGATGGGGAGAGGAGAATGAAGAGGACGACATTATCCTGGATGATGAGCAGGAGCCAGGCCACCACACCGCTTCCACTTTAGTGCAAATGGGGGCCTTCATGCTCCAGTGTTTTAATAGGGACCCCCGTATAAAAAGCATGAGGGTCAAGGACCAGTACTGGGTGGCAACGTACTTAGACCCCCGGTACAAACACAAAATGGCGGAAATGTTACCGCCGTCGCAGAGGGCTGTCAGAATGCAGCACTTCCAGGCCTTGCTTCGAGAAATGCTGCATTCTGCTTTTGCGTGCGCTGGCAGAGGAGCAATTCCCACTCCCAGAGAAGGATTTGCGGGTACCAATCCAACAGCGCCTGCAAGAAGAGGCCGGTTTGAAGATGTGTTGGTGACTTCGGATATGAGGTCATTCTTTCAGCCGACCCATCGACAGGTGTCATCCGGATCCAGCATCAGGGAACGCCTAGACCGTCAGGTGTCCGACTACATTGGGTTAACGGCCGATGTGGACGCTCTGAGGAGTGATGAACCCCTAGACTACTGGGTGGGCAGGCTTGACCTCTGGCCAGAGCTTGCCCAATTTGCAATCGAACTGTTGGCTTGCCCCTCATCCAGTGTCCTGTCCGAAAGGACGTTCAGCGCAGCAGGGGGGGTTGTGACCGATAAGCGTACTCGCCTAGCTCACCACAGTGTTAACTACCTCACATTTCTAAAAATGAATGAGGCATGGATCTCGGAGGAATTCAACACATGTGATCAGTAGACCATGTATATGTCTATAAACAATTTTTGGAATCAAGCACACAGACCTTCTTAATTCATTTGGCTCACTTCCCTGACCCAAAAAAGCACACCGTACTATATGCCCCTACCCTCCTCTTTGAAGAGGTTGAGCGGTGTCATATTTCTACTGGGGCTGCTTATTATGAGGGGTTCCCACCATCCCTGTGCTGTGCTGACTTCCTCCTGGGTGTTCTTATTATGAGGGGCTCCCACCATCCCTGTGCTGTGCTGACTTCCTCCTGGGGGTTCTTATTATGAGGGGATCACACCATCCCTGTGCTGTGCTGACTTCCTCCTGGGGCTGCTTACGGTGCTGCTGTCAGCGCTGTATGTCACGGAGCTGCTGTCAGCGCTGTATGTCACGGAGCTGCTGTCAGCGCTGTATGTCACGGAGCTGCTGTCAGCGCTGTATGTCACGGAGCTGCTGTCAGCGCTGTATGTCACGGAGCTGCTGTCAGCGCTGTATGTCACGGAGCTGCTGTCAGCGCTGTATGTCACGGAGCTGCTGTCAGCGCTGTATGTCACGGAGCTGCTGTCAGCGCTGTATGTCACGGAGCTGCTGTCAGCGCTGTATGTCACGGAGCTGCTGTCAGCGCTGTATGTCACGGAGCTGCTGTCAGCGCTGTATGTCACGGAGCTGCTGTCAGCGCTGTATGTCACGGAGCTGCTGTCAGCGCTGTATGTCACGGTGCTGCTGTCAGCGCTGTATGTCACGGAGCTGCTGTCAGCGCTGTATGTCACGGAGCTGCTGTCAGCGCTGTATGTCACGGAGCTGCTGTCAGCGCTGTATGTCACGGAGCTGCTGTCAGCGCTGTATGTCACGGAGCTGCTGTCAGCGCTGTATGTCACGGTGCTGCTGTCAGCGCTGTATGTCACGGAGCTGCTGTCAGCGCTGTATGTCACGGAGCTGCTGTCAGCGCTGTATGTCACGGAGCTGCTGTCAGCGCTGTATGTCACGGAGCTGCTGTCAGCGCTGTATGTCACGGAGCTGCTGTCAGCGCTGTATGTCACGGTGCTGATGTCAGTGCTCTGTATTACGGTGCTGCTGTCAGTGCTCTGTATCTCCTGCACCCTCTTGTTTGCCTACCCTGGTCCCTGACCTTCCCTCTCCTCCATTGCCTTCATTAGCTCCATAGTCCTGAATTGTCAGAACAATTTCCCAAATAAAAAAAAAATGCTTGTAGTTATCGATCCCAAATTCACCTCATACATGTATTATGCTATTGTCCAGGTGGTGGGACTACGTGCTACCCCCTAATAATTACCCCGTGGCCGCAAATTCGACCTAAAGGTTTGCGAAATTCGCCTCCCATTGAAGTCAATGGAGCCCGCGGCGAACGGTCGTTTTCGCGAACGTTTGTGTCCGTTCGCGTTTCGCGTTCGCGAAACGTCCCGTCGGAAGTTCGTCCATCACTATTCCTGAAATCTCTCTTGATATGGTTTATCCCCCATATCTGTCGCTATTTTTATTGTAGTGCTTTTTAAGAATAAAGATGGAACAGTAGATTACATATAACCAGATAACAAAGCAAATGTGACACTGATTAAGTGTTTCTGTTACCATATCAATTTTATACTGAAATGTTGATTTGAAAAAAAAAAAGAAACACAATTAAAACAAATTTTTGGCACTGCCAAAAGTGAGCAAGTATGTTTACTTTTACTTGTTTATGAATCTCAACAAATACTGGATATACAACATCAATTTATATTAGAAAAACAAAGCTAGTAAAAACTACTATGACTGATTACTTTCAGTAAATTGTACTCCCCTGCTTCCAACAGAAATATATAAAATTGTGCAAACAAAATGGATAGTCACTGTCATAGCACACAAGGACAAATCACAAAGCTGTTTTTCTTTTGTTCGGATTGTTTCCCCAATACTGTGCCTTATACAACTTATATTTATGAAAGCCCAACACACAATGAACCATAACAAATTTTGTTTAGCTTGCTAAGAAAATAGAGTTAATTTACCAGAACTAGGGATGAGGTTCAAGTTTGTTTCTACCACGGGTTCAAGGTGAACCCTGTCTGTTTGTGATTCGGGGACTCTCCAAACCAATGTGGGAATTTGCTCTTGCCCAAATTCAAAGCAATGATAATGCACTACAAGGGCATTTAAACGTAGGCCAGCTGGCTTAGAAGTGCCAATAATGAGAGCTTTGTTAGGTGCCAGCTCCTTGACTTTAAAAGTGTTGGCACAGAGCAGCCAGAGTGTCAGTATGTTAAATCTTTTGGAGTGAAAGAATAGGAAGAGTTGGCAACCCACATGAAAATTAGGGTCATTTAGGAAGCTGTACTTTAATTATGATTGCTAGCTCTTTTTACAATCAAATGCCTTTTTTGCTGCTATTATTTTTGTGGGATTTTTTTATCTTCAATTTCATTTTTTGGTTTGAAGGTATTTCTTAAGAAAGGCAGGCAATTGTTTCAGGGGGATATTATTTTTTTATTTTTTATTTTTTTGGGATATTTTGGATTTTATTGTACGTTAATAGGTACATTTTAGGGGGTGGCATTTTGGGGTGTGCAATTTAATTTGGTGTTTTATTGATAGTTATTTTATGCTGATAGGTTTTCATGATTGTTACATTATGTTGATGAGGCCCTTTTTTATGTTTAAGGTACACAAACCACTGTATCATTTTATTGCCCAGCTGAATGGTCTTTTACTGCATACTGCACCTATGCATATTTGGAAAGAAAAAAAAAAGCTGAAAAATCAGTGTGCACCAAATCACCTCACGCTATCACTTATAATCACTAACACACATACACCTCTTATCTCCAATAAAAGTTAGGAATACACTTGTTAGGCCTAATAGCTCTGATTAAAACAGCCTGGCTGCTGGCCAATTTAACAATGCTGTATTCTCTGCAGTATCATAATTCTTGTAGTAAAACCCCATATTCTGTTTTTTGTCTCTGATAAGTTTGGACCTAGCCGTGCTATTTTGAATTGTCCTAATGCTTACCAGTTTTAATATTGCTGTGTCATCTGCAGTCTCCTAATTCTTGTAGATAAGCACCTGCCTGTACTCTTTTTTTGCTAGTACATTTCAGCCAATTCTACCTTATTAAAACTGTTTTCTTGTAGCTATTCTACATAAACTTGTCCTGTTGATGGTTCTTTTACACTGCAATGTCACCTGCATTATGTTAATTATTGTGGTAAAACATTTTACTGTATTTTTTTCTCTAGTATATTTTAGCCAATTCTCCCTGAATAAAAATGTATTTTCTATTTGCTGGCCAAAGTAGGTCTTTCTCATCAGAGTAGTCCCTATAGCAGTGACAATATACATCATTGACAGATCCTAGACCTCTGTAGTAATATATGAAATGGTGTAGAAATATGCATAATGTTTAGTCTAAGAGTCAGATAATATTCACAAATTCAAAAAGTGATAGTACACATTTATATAAAATAGGGTGAAATTGGCCTGAGGTTCCTCTTAAAATTCTAACCAGACCCTCATCCAGGCATGCAGCCTGAGTGGCCAGAAATAGGAAGACATGAAGTGCGCAGTGCTATTTCCTGTAGACCAAGTCACATGATTTTCAACATTGAGGGGTTCCATGCAAGGAGAAGCAGCAAAGCCTGCCCTCTTTGTGATGTACACTTTTTCCAATGTATAAGGACAAGTGACCCTTCCCCACCTCTGATGCCTTAAGAAGGAAATGTGGGTAATATGGGAGGGACTTATTGTGGAATATAGAAGCCCCCTTTATAATAAAGGAACACTCGCATTGTGATTGACAAGTATTATGTCACTGACTACCAAGATTGACACAGATTTGCTTCTTTGGGACAAGAAGGCTTTACAAGGGGAGTCCTTTACCCCCCCAAAAAACAATATCCCACCAATGTTGAAAGGCATATTGAGTGGTAGGGGGATGCATGTTTGCTACCCTCCCTTACTTGACTTACCAGGCTATATTCCTTTATAAGTGTCTGATCAAAATTAAGGGAAACCTCATGCTATTCTTTATATTTATTTTTAATTACTACATTAAAACTGAATCATATTGGGGAGCTAATGGTGCGGTATGTAATCCAAGCTAAATTTGTAAGAGAAAAAATAAATTCAACATCCAAATATGCACTGTCAAAGTATGCTGTCGCTGAGACTGTCTGTGAAAAAAATTACTATTTGAAAACATCACTTGAAGCTTTAGAACATGCCTCAAGTAGTTTTGAACCTTCAATGTTTCCCCTCCAAGTCACATGAAAAGATCCTTTTTTTTGTATTGGTACACATATCCCCATGCCAGTGTCCAGCTCCTTATGCCCCTTTTGAGGAAATATATTTTCTACCACCGGAAAAATGACTAAAATTAAGTACAAAGAGTCACCTACCATAGACAATAGAGTTTCACCATAAGTTCAGGGTTTGCAAATGTCATGTTAGGTTCAACTATTCTCCCGTGAACTGAACCTGGGCATATACAGTATTCTCACCCCTATCCAGTAATGGCACTATTATATTACTGTTTCTTAAAGTGTTTAGGATAAAATAAAAATATTCAAAGATTACCACACAGCCTATAACTCCTTAAAATAACACAAGCTTTAATTTGGCAATAATTGTGAAATGCAATTCTATTCTTCTATTAAGGAAATTGGGAACAGGGGCCATTCAAGGTAATTATAAAATATACCTTTGTGAGATAAAAATAACAAATGAGAAGCTACTGGTGCCCAAATGCCAATTTCCTGAGAAAAATAAGGACTACAGACTTAATTGACAATTATTCTCGTGAATGTTAAAAAAAAAAAAAAAAATCACATCAGTGAATTGAGCCTATTGTCTTCTACTGGATTTAAAACAGAGCAGGCATAGACACCAAAATATTGTAGTTTGCTTTAGGAAGAAAGATCATCTGTATATTCACAGCCTTCTGAGATTTAGAAGCTAAGACAATATTACAGGGTGTAGACTCTAAAAAGCCCTGCCAATGGAAAAAAAAATGTTTGAACTAGAGTTTTTTCTTTTAATAACATTTATATATTGACAGGTAGAATCTGGATGTTTTGGTCCACTTTCTTTGTTGTTATCTTCCAATGTTTATAGATATTCCATAGCATTTTTGAATGAGAAATCTGGTTGTTGTGGTATACTTAGACCTTTTTGTCTTTCAGATCTAACATATATTTTATAATTTTACTGAATGAGAAATCACATAATGGATTGGCAACCATAGAAGCAATTGCTTTGAAAAGGGTAAACCTGTAAAACGCAATGTTGAAACATGAAGCTTTTAGATTTGATAAGGGTGTCAGACTCATTGACAGAGGTGAAAAAGGAGAGACAATCTGAAGAGCAGATTTTGTAGCAGAGCAATCAATATGGAGGATGTCCATAGAATAACAAGTGAGTGTGTGTAATAAGAATAAGGGTATTGAACAAGATAATGGTCAGAAAGTGGAAACACAGGTTGTGACCTGAGAATGGGGATTCAGCACATATATTAAATAAGATTTAAAAGAAGACCAAGGACTATAAATACAGCTTTCAGTCTATTATTAAACCAGGATTTAACATTTTTATAATGAGGCGTTACGTTATATAATTTTTTAAACCGGTTAATGAATGTATCATGACAACGCATAGCCAGTTCTATATCAGATGGTTCCAAGTCAGTATGATTAAGTGTAAGTGGGTGCTTCAAATCACTTTGGTGGATTATTTTACCATTTAAAGGGCAAGAATAGTGTGTTCTGAGTGAGTAAATATTTTGCACCATTTATGCTTTATTTATTTCAGACATTAAAATAAGGCCATATATCATAAATCCATACATTGCTTAACAATTGATGCAATATTATATCAGCAACACTATTAGTACATTTTTGCCAGCTTGCTAGTACAATTGCATTGCAAGAATTAGTAGAGCACAACCATTGTGTTACACTCCAAAGCAGGAAGCTTTGTGCGAGTGTTATTCAAATCTGACACCAGCACACTGAGGATCTCCAGAACCGGTCCAAAGCTTTATTTTGTGATCACATCCTAGTTACAATAGCAAAGATTTGGAGCCACGCAGGACCTGTTCAATGGACAATGTGACGTTGCATTGGTCGTAATGCTTGATGAAGGGGTCTTGCTTGGCTCCAAAATGTCTCTATTGTAACTAGGATGTGATTGCTAAATAAAGCTTTGGACCGGTTCTGGAAATCCTCGGTGTGCTGGTGACATACTCATCTCATCTTGTTCCTTCCAATACCAAAGAGACTCCCCTCCCTCATTTCCCTTTGCACTGGATATACACTTGTATATATAAGAAAGCCAAGCACACATTTCCGCCCTTCTTTTTGATTTGACAAAAGAGCAGAATGGCTCCAAAACATGTTACCACCCACATGGTGATGTCACTTCCACACAAGCATCCCTCCAGTTATTAGCTTTCATGGCAGCTTGTGTTCCAGTTTGGTTATAGGCTGTGCCTGCAGTGGTCTCTGCTCATCCATCCATCAAGCTCCTGCCAAGTTTCATCCACTATGCTTGCCATCTTTCCACACGTAGGAATCACAGACACCTCTTCACTCAGTGAGAGCTATGGACTCTCCACCAAGCCTCCATTGGATTTCACCCAGATGACATTGGCAAGCCGGCTGGGACTGATGACGACGTGCCTGTTAACTCCTCTTACCCCGTGAGTGTAATCCTCTTTATTTGTCTCTACCCTTTATTAACCCCCCTAGCGGTAATCCCGAGTCTGGCTCAGGTTAGGAATTTACTGATAGAAGCGGTAACCCAGAGCCAGACTCGGGATCGCTTCGCTGGATGCAGGGGAGGACACAGGGAGACTTACTTACCTTGTCCCCTGGATCCAGTGATGTCCCCTGCGCTGTGTGATTGAGTTGTCCTTCACTCGATTCACAGTGCGTTGCGGCACACAGGAGCGGAGAAGGGTGGCAAATTGAACAAAGTAAAAAGACACAAAACACACACAGCACTGTAATCTTACAGATTACAGTGCTGTATTACAAAATACACACCCCCTTTGTCCCTAGTGGTCTGTGCAGTGCCCTGCTTGCACTTTTATATTATAAATACTGTTTTTTCTGCCTGGAATTTGGAGATTGTCCATAGCAACCAAAACGTGTCCCTTTTTCAGTGTTTTAGGATTTAATTACATTATTGAATAATTTTTATTATTCTTTATTATATTATAAACTTTATCATACCCGGGATGTCTGTTAGACTCTGGTTTGAAGAGATTTAAGAGCGTTATTCCTAAGAATTACAGGACTACAAAATAAAACGCCAGATTTCCATGCAAAATAATTGTACCGCTTTCAGCACCTAATTCCAGACTGAATCATACTGCCAGGGAGGTTAAACAGATACACTTAGATGGCAGCGACTTCTCCCTTTTTTTATCTCCTTGAATGCCATTGGTTCCCAGCTGGCGGTCGTTGCAGCACTGGCTTACATTTACAGACAGTTTCTGGAATGTGTGCGATGATAATACTATGCTTGATATTCAAATATGACCAAACCTTATATTTACACATATTAATAAGATTATTTCCCTCTAACTGATGACTTTAAACCTATTTAGCCTTATGGTTATTAAAGAGGAGGTCCAGCCCCCCACAAAAAATTAAAAGTCAGCAACTACAAATATTGCAGCTGCTGACTTTTAATATATGGACACTTACCTGTCCAGGGAGCCCGCAATGTTGACACCGCAGTCCATCTTTGGATAGGCTGTCAGCTGCAGCCGCCACCATTCCTGGTAAGGGAACTCAGCAGTGAAGGCTTTTGGCATCACATCCGGTTTCCTTCTGCGAATTAAACTGTGCTTTCTAATGGGTCTGGTGGCAGAGGAAGGAGGACATGGCCCAGAAGTGGGGAGCGGTACCTGTCAAAAACAGGTACTTAGCCTACCCCCTGAAATGTGCCAAATGTGGTCACGGAGGGGGGGGAGGTGATGGATAAGTGGAAGTTCCACTTTTGAGTGGAACTCCGCTTTAATAAATGACAGTTGTAGTCAGAGTCTTCATGCAGAAATACGATGACCCTAACTACCAAAGCCTGAGGTGTGCCTTGGCCTGGCTGGACAGTATGCCTAAAAGAGGGCATACCCTGAATGAATGTATGAAATGTAAACGAAATGATGAAAGCAATGGGGGAACGGGTGGGTGGGAACCCAGAAATGAGCCGACGAAGGCTCTGATGGAGGAGGAGGGATTTAAAGCCCTCAGACTCCTCCTACAAATTCAGGCTAGCCTGCGGCCAGCCTTCCAACTTGTAGTCAGAGTCTTCATGCAGAAATACGATGACCCTAACTACCAAAGCCTGAGGTGTGCCTTGGCCTGGCTGGACAGTATGCCTAAAAGAGGGCAAAAAGATACAAAGTAGGTGTGATGTGAAAGCTACAAAGAAGGCCCGTAACAATCGTTTAGTCCGGAAAATGCAAATGCCCAGCTGACTACAGAAAAAGGGGGGTCACGTGTGTAGCTGCTAACATGGAGGATCTCCAGCACCCCATGAACCTGATGTAAAGAAAGGACCCCCTGCGAGACCTACAAAAATTGCCCAGGAACCAGATGAATAACAGAAGAGGAATTAGGATTCCAGCCTGGTTTGGCAAGTAACCTGGACGTGAGAACAACTGTTAGTAGTGAGAGGACGGAGAAAGCGCAGACCCACGGAATGATACAGAAATATGACCACAAACCCCTAAGCTTGCCCATCTATACCAATGATGGGGAAGCTGTAAGTAGTAAGAGAGAACCTGCCTAGAGCACTAACTGGGAACTGCCAAGGGAAGGAGACAGGAAGTCTGAGACACCACGAAAACCTGGCCGGTGACAGGTAGGCGTGCCAAAGAGAAACATCCCCCATTCCCCTCCCTTGACGGTTAGAGAGGGTGAGCCGCAAAAATGAACAGCTTGACAGGAGTTTGTAGGTCCTGAAAACTGGTCCCCTGATGAAAACTACATGGAATTGGCAGATGAGGCCAAATTGCTGATGTAATACCCAGCGAAAGCCATAAACATGAACCTATGAGACCATCCCGCCTTGTGAGAAGGCCACTGCAAAATCTGGATAAGAACCCTTGGCCAGATTGATTACCTAAGATGACACTGCCCCCAGTTCTACAAGACACTGAAAGAAATTCCAACATCACCTGAAGGTGCACTGAGAAGAACAGGAGCCGCAGCTGAAACCTCAGTGCAAGCCTAACGTGCTATGAACCCCACCATCCAGACTAACAAATAAGAGAGCATACAGAAACTGCATGAACTGGGTTGAAGAATCCTGCACGAAACATGCGCTGCACTGGTGGATGGAAGAGGTTGAACAGAGTTGGGAATAACCCCCTGAATACTGCCCCCCCCCAGCTGAGGCTGGGAAAGGGGTACCCTGGCGACAACTAAGCTAAGAGTTTGGTCCCACCCCTAAAAATGGGGTGCTACCAAGCACTGAACCCCCATACGACAGAGGAGGAATGAATGTGTACCGGCCTCCTCCGCAACCCACCCCAAACCCTGAACCAAGAAAACACAACAAGCGAAAAGAGAACAGACAACCAACACACAAAACAATACCCCTACGTACCTGACAAGTAAGAGGATGTAAGTGCAGAAATGACAAGACCAACAGCGCGTGAATGTGAACCTAATGCTGACACAACCCTAGTGTATGTAGCGAGTGAGCCCGAGCAACCTGCAGCGCCAAAACAGGTAATTAAAAACGAACACTCAGGGCTGAGGTACCCACAGACCGTGGTGGGTAGTAGTAAAGGTATGGTGAACGTGCACGTATGACGTATGGTATACGGGCGAGAAGATTGTGGGACGACAATCAATTAAAAACGATACCTCAGCCCGTATGGGTCCGTAGACGTGACGGACCCTGGATGTGTGCCCTAGCTAACAGACATACTACGAACATCAAGCTGACATGAAAGTTACAAACAAAAGCTATGACAGAACAACAGAGACAGATAGCAAACAAAACCCCCGGGCTAGTGTACCCACAGACCGTGGTGGGTGGACAAACAAGAGTGAAGAAACAAGCGTGCAACGTATGACGTACAGTATACGGGCGAGAAGATTGTGGGACGACAATCAATTAATAACGAAACCTCAGCCCGTATGGGTCCGTAGACGTGACAGACCCTGGATGAGAGCCCCAGCTAACCTACACTACGAATGACCATAATGCTACGAATGGAAAAGCTATGACAGAACAACAGAGACAGATAGCAAACAACCTTCAGGGCTAGTGTACCCACAGACCGTGGTGGGTAGATGTACAAGTGAAATGAAAAAGCATGCAACATATAACGTATGGTATGCGGGCGAGAAGATTGCGGAACGGCAAACAATTGAAACCTCAGCCTGTATGGTCCGTAGATGTGACAGACCAGGAAATGAGCCCTGGCTAACAGAAAAGCTACGTACAAAACGCCATGACAGAAGCAGACAGGTAGCAACAACCCTCCGGCCTAGTATACCCACAAACCGTGGTGGGTAGATGTGTAAAGAAATGAGCGTGCACCGTACGATGTGTGTTATACGGGAGAGAAAATAAAGGGACGACAAACAAAACGAAACAAACCTCAGCCCATGCGGATCTGACAGAAATGCCTGGACAGCAAACGCTATGACGGGAATGCAGGATAGCAAACGCTATGACGGGAATGCAGGACAGCAAAACGCTATGACGGGAATGCAGGACAGCAAAACGCTATGACGGGAATGCAGGACAGCAAAACGCTATGACGGGAATGCAGGACAGCAAAACGCTATGACGGGAATGCAGGACAGCAAAACGCTATGACGGGAATGCAGGACAGCAAACGCTATGACGGGAATGCAGGACAACAAAACGCTATGACGGAAATGCAGGACAACAAAACACTATGACGGAAATGCAGGACAACAAAACGCTATGACGGAAATGCAGGACGGAAACGCTAAGACGGAAATGCAGGACGAAAATGCTAAGACGGAAATGCAGGACGGAAACACTATGCCGTTAAAAAGCTGGACCGAATGATAAGACAGAAAACCTGGACCAAACGAAAAGCTGGACCGAACGATATGAAAGAAACACTGGACCGAACAACTGACAGAAAGCTGGACCGAACGCTGAGACGGAAACCCCTGGACAGAACGTGATGACAGAACGAAGAGACAGAAACCTGGGGCTGAGTGCCGTGATAAACCCCGTGACTGAAATGGGTGCCTGGACGTGCAGGGGGGGGCGAGAGTTCCGGGAGGTGAACAGGTGGGTGAGTGCCCCCCCCATGAAAACTGGGAAGCGTGTGGGCATCCCCTTCATGGAGCATGGCGAGAGTTTCTGGGAGGTGAACTGGCTGGCAAGCGACAAGTGGACAGAAAAAACGCTGAGACAGAAAACGCTGGACAGAAAATGCTGGACAGAACACTGTGACAGAAAATACTGACAGAACTGTTGAACAGAACATGCAGTGACCGAAAATGCTGGACAAAAAACACTTACGACCGAAACCTGGACAGAACGCAGGCTGTGATCGACACATAGACCAAATAAGCAAATTCACAAGAGACAGCAGCAACCCTGGCAGACCTGCTGTAATGGTGATTGCCCACCCACGGACTGACCTCCTCTGTTACAGCAGCAGAGACGATAAGACAGAAATGCTGGACCGAACGATAAGACAGAAATGCTGGACCGAACGATATGACGGAGGAACACAGAGACAGAAACCTGGGGCCGAACGCCGTGATGAAACCTCTGAGACTGAAATGGGTACCTGGACGTGCGGGGGGGGGGGGGGGGTGAGAGTGCCCCCATGAAAAACCAGGAAGCGTGAGGGCATCGCCTCCCTGGAGCATGGCGAGAGCTCCCGGGAGGTGAACTGGCTAGCAAGCGGAGCGTGTGGGGTGACGCTATGACTGAAAGCTGGACAGAAACGCAATGACAAAAAACGCTATGACAGAAAAACGCTGGACAGAAAACACAACCGAAACCTGGGCAGAACGCAGGCTGCGATTGACACATAGACCAAAGAAGCAAGATGCACAAGACAGCAGCAACCCTGGCAGACCTGCCATAGCAAATGATAGCTGTGGGTGATCTGACATCCTCTGGCACCGCAGTAGAGGTGTCAGTGACCTACACCCCCAGAGCATCGACCCCCCCCCCCTCCTGGTGGAGCCAGAGGAGAGGAGCAGGAGGGGACAGAACACTGACCCCCCACCAGGTGTGCTGCATGGATGTGGGGACAGATGCCGAACCCCCCTCCCACCCAGAATCGGCCGGAGCCCCCCAGAGGCAGGCAAAGTGCATGGGGAGAGAGGAGCTGTCGGGCGGCCAATCCCCCCCACACTGGGAGAAACGGCGGGAGCACAGCACATGCAAGGGGAGAGGGGGAGCCGGCGCCAGCCGATCACCTCCCCCTCCCCCCCTCGAGGAAAATCGCAGATTTAAATATATATGAAATTTGCGGAGAAAGACGGACCCCCGTGCCCCCCCCCCCCCATGAGCAGCGGGAGAGAGGGGCGGCTGCGCGCTGGCCAGGAGTGGTTGTGGGGAGACTGTGAGGTGGAGGCTAGAAGGACAGACGCCCCCCCACCCCCATGAGTGCCGGGAGAAATGGGCAAGCCGCACGCTGGCCAGAACGAGCTAAGTGAAGAAGTGGAGGATGGAATGGATGGCCCCCCACCCCCTCCCCCATGAGTGCCGGGAGAAGCGGGCGGGCCGCACGGAACTGCACGAGGAGGTGGAGGAAGGAGCGATGGATGGCGCCCCGCTCCCCCCCGCCCCCCCCCCCCCGCATGAGCGCCGGGAGAAGTGGGCGGGCCGTACGGAACTGCACGAGGAGGTGGAGGAAGGAGCGATGGATGGCGCCCCGCTCCCCCCCCCCCCCGCATGAGCGCCGGGAGAAGTGGGCGGGCCGTACGGAACTGCACGAGGAGGTAGAGGAAGGAGTGATGGATGGCCCCCGCTCCCCCCCGCACCAGCGCCGGGAGAAGCGGGCGGGCCGCACAGCAGTGCATAAGGAGGTGGAGGGAGGAACGAAAGACGGCCCCCCCGCTCCCCCCCGGCACGAGCGCTGGGAGAAGCGGGCGGGCAGCCCGGAACGTCATGAGCAGGTGGAGGGAGGAATGATGGACGGCCCCCCGCTCCCCCCGGCACGAGCGCCGGGAGAAGCGGGCGGGCCGCACGGAAGTGCATGGAGGTGAAAAGATGGACGGCCCCCCCGCATGGATGGGATGTCGGGAGAAGCAGCTGACCTCCCCCCAGGCCGGTAGAACCCCGGGGCTGACAGGGGGGACAAGCGAATGGGCTCTCGATGGTGCCCGGGAGAGGACTAGACACCAAGCTGCGGCCGGAAGTGACGTGCATCAACCCAGAAATGAGCCGACGAAGGCTCTGATGGAGGAGGAGGGATTTAAAGCCCTCAGACTCCTCCTACAAATTCAGGCTAGCCTGCGGCCAGCCTTCCAACTTTTCAGAGTGTTAAAGCATTGTTATTTTATTAAGCTTTTCATTATCCATTTCCTTCATTGAATTTTAGTCCTTATAATCATGGAAGCTCAGCATTAAAATGGATGTTACCTAGAATGGTCTTCATGCAATTGTAGCTTGCTTAGAAACACCCACTTTACCAGACCAACCTCTACCCAGCAAAGCATTTTGATATTTGCATTGCTCCTCCCAATGGGATTGATGCCTCTTAAAGTGATATTAAAGTCTTGTTTTTTTTTTGTTTAAAATAACAAACATGTCATACTTACTTGCTCTGTGCAGTGGTTTAGCACAGAGCAGCCCAGATCCTCTTCTCCTTTGTCACTCAACATCGCTCCCAGCCCCTCCCTCCTGCCTAGTGCACCTACAGCAAGCAGCTTACTATGGGGACACCCGAGCCAAGCTGCAGCTCTGTGCTTCCATTCAGTCATGGAGCTGTCATTCGGTCTCACTCCCAACTGACTTTGATTGACAATCATGGGAGCCAATGTCACCGCTGATGTATCTCAGCCATAGAATGCCTTAACATAAAAAATCTTCACCTTTACATCCACTTTAAGAGGAATTTTGAGGCATTGTGCTGTGATGTTTTCAACTATGTACAGAACCCTTTTGGCCCCTCCCACTAGCCATGATGTGGCTGCACTGCATAGAGATGCACATATGCCCAGTGATGACATCAATGGGTCTAAAATAAAATATGTAATAAAAATGGAAAATGTGTATTTAAAAATGTCATTAGTATATTAATGAGGGGGGAAGGAAGAACAAGGGAAGGCAAAATATAAAAGATTGCATTTCAGCTTTAAAGAAGTTCTAAAGGCAGAAGATTGTTTATCTTAATGCATGCTATGTATAGCCATATCTCTGTTCAGTGATGTCCACGAGTCCCTCTGCTGTCCCTGGCTCTCCCTCCTGATTGGCTGAGACACAGATGCTGCGCCATTGACTCTCGCGACTGTCAACCAAAGTCAGTTAGCCAATTAGGAGTGAGAGGGGCAGGGCCAAATGGCATCTCCGTTTCTGAATAGACACATGGAGCTGAAACTTGGTTCAGGTACCCCCATAGCAAGCGGCATGAGGGAGAGGCCAGGAGCCCTGTGCAAACCCCCTGCACATAGGAGGTAAGTATAACATGTTTGTTCATTTTTAACTTTACAATCACTTTAGTGACTAGAACTGCTCATCAGAATTTCTGCCAAATAGTGTGATATCTTAAAGCAATTTGTACTGGGTTAGGGAAGCACACATGACCAGTAAAGAGCAAGCAGATTCAGAAAGCTATTACCAAAAACAAAGATCCAGATAAACAGTGCAGTAACAGAGGACAAAACACCAAATTCAGAAAGCCACGAACATGAAAAGTCCAGATAAAAATATGGAGTCCTTACAGTATAAGTCCTCAACAATTATTCATACTGGGGACGAGTGAGGAGAAGACAGAGAAACAGACCAAGGGAGAGAAAAAAAACTAACTGATAGTAGGGTAAAAGTCAAGGAAAGGCAGATCAATAAGGCATAGTTGTAAATATTAAGATAGCAGAACCAGGTGTGCAATTGATTATCTGACTCAAATTTTGTCCCTACTCCTTCAAATGACAGTTCTAAATGTTCAATCTAATAACTCTCCCCTTATGTTTAGCTCAGCCTGCTGGATGCACTCTGTGAGAAATTTCTCTGACACATAAGTAAGTAAATTGGCTGAAGCATAGCTGGACTAAGAACAGCTCAACACATAATAGTATGCCTGTGGGATACATGGTAATTTTACCCCCACCCCACCATTGTCACTTTTCATCCTCTATGTCCATTTTCTTTAAAAAAAATATTTTATAGTGTGAATCTCTTGCAATATCTCTTTTTACATAATTCACCAAATGCTTTACCAAAGATGAATATTTACTGAATTCAATGACATAATAGTTATGTAGCAATATACTTATTACAAAAATAGAATGTAGTCACCAATACTGTTCATGTTATCAGTGAAGCACAGGATGTCATCAGATATCCCACAAATGATTCATTGAAGGCTTTCCAATATCCGAATTATCTTTGTGTCAGTTTTTCACCAACAGAGTATTATGAATGGAAACTATTTCATACTAATCTTCTTACTTTGGAACGTTATAGGATTAGTCGGGCTTTGGTAGAAATCATATACTGTATCTGAGAATGTGAGAAAAGAGGAAAAAAAAAAACTTGTTCTCTCTGGAAAACAATTCTGTGACAAATTGTGGTCACAGAAGATTACAGGATCACCCTTGAACCTCAAAGGAATTGAGCTACACACTAGATGAAGTTTATGGATAAAAATACATTATTAATAGATGACATTACAAAATGACCTACTTCAAGGAGAGTCAAATTCCTATTGGAACAAATATCACAATTTTCTATTTTTTGAAGACCCTCTATGCTCTAGGGGCAAGCTGCCTTTGATTTGCAGGTTTCTCAGTCAATGGATGCATTTTTATCAGTGCAGCAATATTTTCACTTTGGGATTCATAGTAATCAACATTTAGAGGTCAAGGTGAATTCAAATAACTGCATAGAATTTCTGTCATTCAATCTTTTTATCAGTAACAGAAGATGCAAAAACATATTACAAAGTTACCAAAATGTAAAGGATCATGTCAAATTTTTGTTTTAAGTCAAACAATTTTGTGAATTTTTACATGCTTCATTTCCATATTTTATATACTGCCCGGTTTATTTTGTAAAAAAAAAAAAAATCTCTTTATTGTCCTTGTTTTTAAACAATCCTGAAACTTAAGATGCCATGCACAAACATGCTTAATGATATATTCAAATGGTTGGTCTCTTATAATATAATTTCTTCATCCAAAGCTGTAATTGTGATGGAAGGTAAGAGTGCTAGTCAGTTAGGCCCATTCACACCAGCCTAGTCCACTTGATTGTGTTAATATGCATTCTGTTAAGGCAGCCCATTTGAATGCACCACAATGGATGAAAAACTGCTTATGTCGATTGCTATTGTATGGTACTGCATTTTGTTGTTCTGCAATGGAGGTTCCATTGGAAGATGTGTCGGGGTGCTATTGAAAATGAATAGCCCCTCATAGCACCAACACACATATGGTGTGTGAACAGGTCCTATAGTGCTATATAATGCTATTGTTTAGTGTAAAGCACTGTCCTACCTTTGTTCCAACACTAGAGAAAAAATTATGAATTTGATAAAAATGTATACCGTAAATATATATATATTATATCCTTAAAGTGAGATTTATTTACAGTGAAACAAGAGACAATAACACACCAGCAACTTAACAGAGCCCTAACAACTGTATATATATATATATATATATATATATATATATATATATATATATATATATATATATATATATATATATATATATATATATATATATATATATATATATATATATATATATACAAAGTGAGGTACATTGGCAACTGGGAATACCAGAGGTGCAAGGATGGGGGAATCAAGACCAAGACTGGGTACAGGAACGGGGAGCAGGTGTAAGCAGCAGGGTACACATGCATAAGGATCTGGCAGAAAGGATGGCAATCAAAACGCTGACACAAGGAGCATTAGCAAAGGTGAAACTAAAGTACCCCCCCAGCAGGTGGGACCAGATGGAACTGATCGCTGGAAGCTGCTGGGGGCTAGGAAATACCTACTGGTGGACACTAAAACTGCAGATTTCTGCCCAGAGCACCACAGTGCCACCAGCAGGCAAACCCAGTCCTAACACCATTGGCAGCTGGTGTTTTGTTTTTTAGGGGCGGTGAACAACCACCCCCTCGAGCGGCCAGTTACTTCCCCCTGTCTGCTGGTCAGTCTGGCACTTACCCCATCTAGGCAGGTAGTGGGTGGCAGGCAGTGCAGCAGCTCTGTATCCTGTCCTCCATCGGCAACTTCCAGCATGCAGCACCTCCCCTCCACCTAGGCATCCAATAGGATTGTCTGTCCTTTCAGCCAATCAGATGATGGGTCTCAGAACCTGCTTCCTGATTGGCCAGGAGGAGGATTAGTGTTAAAATAGCGAATATTCATTTGCTGTTGTAACACACATGGGTGGGCTCCATTCGCATTCTCTGCGCCCCGAGCCCATCCTATTTTGATGCCTATTAGAGCCGTTGGTCCTAATAAGGTGCTTCAAAAAAACACCCCGCCATTTTATTTCATGCATCTGGTGTCCTGTAAGGGTCCAGATGCATGGATAGGGGAGGCGGCGATGGATGGGGTGGCGGCGCCCATATGTCCTTAATGGACAGGTTGCCCATTCCTAACACTATGCCATTATAAAAAGCTACACCTCTACATTGAAAAAAATCCCTAAAGCTCCAATCAAGTAATGTGTATACACTGACATGGTGTCATCAGTCTTGCTGCAGGCAGGAGGAAGCATTTTCTCAGTTTGCTCTCCCCCATTCTTCACTGAGACTGCAACATTGTCATGTTGTGCCATTCCATAAGATGAGAAGCTGCAGCAGAAGTATAATCTGTGTCAGGCAATTGTGATTACAGTGTACACAGGCATCAGGATTTACAATATTGTCTGAAAAAGCATTGAAAGTGTAACATACATGTTTATTACTTTAAACTGATGATAGACCACTTTAAAGGAAAAGTATATGTATACAGTGTTCTGTAATTATACTGCCAAAAAAGTACTTAACAGAATACATGTGTGCCATTTACATTATTCCTATTGCTGGTACAGTTTACCACCTAATGGTCCTACAATAGTCTTATAAGTAGTGTTACAGACTTATAGATCAAACCAATTTGAATCTGTCAATCAGGCTGGGTTTACACTGGTATGACACGATTGTTTTACGACTGTCATCCTACTTTGCCCTGCGACATTGGTCCTACATTGGTCCTACTTCCATCCAACTTGAACAAACAAGATACGATTTTGCTCTGACTTTCAGATAGTACGACCTGTCCTTTGACCAATTAAAACAATGTGACATACTTTCCATTTACTGCTGCTGCAATCACCATGTTGGATGTCACAAGTCTGATGGTTAGGACAAGGATTCTATTTTGATCCAACTTCCATGATATTTAATGAGCTGAAGTAGGACCAAAGCCGGAACCAAATTAGTGCAGGAACCTTTTTCAAAGTTGACCAACTTGTGGCGGACCAGTTAAGATGGCTCTCATAAGGAATCACTGATTTACACACATCATGCGACATGTGCTCCCAAAGTCAGAGCGCATGTTGTACCAGTGTAAACCCAGCCTAAGGCTTCAAGATTCCGATTAGCCCCCTCCCGCAGACCCCAACAACCAATGGCCAGGGTTGTTGGGAAGAAGCCCTTGTCCTCATCAACATGGGGACAAGGTGCTTTGGGGTGGGGGGAGCAGGACCCCCATGTTGAGGGCTTGCGCCCCGGTATGGTACGGGTGGCTTTCGCTTGTCCCCACCCCCTTTCCTGACCTGCCTAGCTGTGTGCTCAGATAAGGGCCTGGTATGGATTTGGGGGGACCCCCACACCATTTTTTTTTCAGCGTGGGGGTTCCCCTTAGAATCCATACCAGACTGATGGACCTGGAAGGCTCTTTGAGGGGGAACTCCTGCCATTTTTTCTTTTTACATTTTGCGGACTTGTCAGACTTCAACTTTTTATTTTATTCAAAGCCGCGCTTAGGTCACACAGAGTCGGTTGCAGTCTCCCCTAAAAATAAAGTCTTTACAAAAGATTGTTTAATGTATATATACATAAGGGATATTTTACTGACAGTATAGGGGTCCAGAGTCTATTTTATAACTTGTATGCACACCTCTAGATTTCCAAAGACGTACCGGAAATTTAATTCCCAAGAGGTTACACTTGAACCTACTGTGGGTACACTAAGGCTACTGTGGGTACCAGATTGTCCGCCCTAGCCGGGGACTATAGATCCTATACTATATATTCAATATTGTATGATATGGTACCTTTATATGCACATACTGGGTCATACAACACCAGCTCTGTATCTCCAATAGTGTATGGTGTAATAACTGTTTGTATGTAAAAGTGTGTGGTACCCAGTTATATATAATTAATACTCCACAATAAAGTGCAAAGACTGCTTGAAAAAAATGATATACCATATACGTGCTGATATATAGTGCAGTAACCAATAATTAAATAAAACCCAGCCAGAAGGTTATATGTGTATATACCATGTGTACGACAATTGAAAAATATATATAAAAATAGAAATTATGTATAAAAATAATGTATAAAAACAAATATATGTTGTCAGACTTCAAGTCGCAGGGCAAAGTCAGGTCCAAAGTAGTACAAATGTTGTGTCGTACCAGTGTAAACCTGGCCTAAGGGTTGATTTACTAAAACTGAAGAATGCAAAATCTGGTGCAGCTG
Organism: Lithobates pipiens; assembly: GCF_037356315.1. Taxonomy (NCBI): domain Eukaryota; kingdom Metazoa; phylum Chordata; class Amphibia; order Anura; family Ranidae; genus Lithobates; species Lithobates pipiens. The sequence goes on from NW_027507748.1 coordinate 509,739,501, forward strand.
TGAATGGTAGCCAATCAGCTTCTAACTTCAGATTATTCAAATAAGCTTTGAGAAAAAAAATGTAAATGTAATGCTTTCTATGCAGAGCTGCACCAGATTTTGCACTCTTCAGTTTTAGTAAATCAAGCCAAATGTCTTTAATTGTTGAAAAATATATTATAGAGTAAAATCCTGTAGAGGAGGATATACCCCCCCAATACTGATTGGATATATGGTGCAAGATATCAATAATAACCTTTCAGCCACAATACTTCACTGTTTATTTTTAAGATGTGGATTTTACTCCTCTGCTGATAAAGCTTTTATTCTCCTGTCTATAAGAATATGCACTTTAAATGTGTATGAGACCTGTCATAATTGATTTTGATAATCAGATAAATTATGTAGCAAACTCTGCAGTACTTTAACTGAAAATATGTTAAATGTGCTTTGAAGTATACAATGGTCAGACAAGGTATATTTACTCTAAATGCTAATCAAGGGGGTATGCAACAGAAAGGCGTGTGCTAATAAATCATAGCTCAAGGTAAATAGTCAAGAGCCTAAACTGGATTGATTATCTAATAGATTTTACAAAGGCCTTATCAAGGGCATTTGGATGTTCTTGACATTGAGCAGTAAATGATGACAAAGTGGTTGGTCTAAAATGTCTTTATTATATTTGTGTTAACATTCCTTTAAGGTGTGACATTCTGTATTTATTTTTTAGGGCTTTGCATATCTTGTTCTATCATCCATTAAATGTCTTACTGTTTAACTTTACTGTGCTCACCAACTGTCACTGGACAGAATTGCAGATTCACATTCTATTAATTTCAGAAAAAGTGTAGATATGTTGAACCCCAACATATCTACACTTTTTTCTGAAATGAAAAGACTGTGAATCTTCAATTCTGTCCAGTGGCAGTTAGTGCAGGGTGGCCAATCAGCTTCTAACTTCAGCTTGTTCAATTAAGCTTTAGAAATAAAACCTGGAAGCTGATTGGTTCCTATGTAGAGCTACACCAAATTTTGCAACCTCCAGTTTTACTAAATCAACCCTATTAGACTCCTTTCACACTGGGTCATTTTGCAGGCGCTACAGCGCTAAAAATAGCACCTGCAAACCGACCTGAAACAGCCGCTGCTGTCTCTCCAATGTAAAAGCCCGAGGGCTTTCACACTGGAGCGGTGCACTAGCAGGACGGTAAAAAAAGTTCTGCTAGCAGTATCTTTGGAGTGGTGAAGGAGCAGTGTATACACCGCTCCTTCACCGCTCCTGCCCATTGAAATCAATGGGGAAGCGCGGTTATACCAATCAATGGGGCAGCGGCCGCTAGCGGGGGGATAAAACCACCCCCTGCTAGTGATCAAAAAGTGCCACAAATCCAACATAAAAATAGCGGTGCTTTACCTCTGACGCTCCTCCCATCCCAGCAAAAGATTAATGAAATGAACAGGACATATGAAAAAACAAATTTAGCCAATCCTCTAAATCAGTCCAATTATTGTTCATATATACTTTGGTTTCAATAAAAGTCAAACAAAAACCTAAGGGCTGTATTTATAAAACAAAAAAAAATTGCATAGCAATTCACCCAATAAAAGTGCATGCACATTAGATCTGTTTGAGTGGTTACAGAAACATTGTATATTATTAGACTTTTAAGCTGTGCTGGATGAATGTCATTCACTGATTTAAAACAAGAAATACTGCATTTGGCCACTAGATGGCAGTAAGCAGAATATTGTAAATAATTGGCAGTAAGTATCTAGTGTGAATAAATAGTCTCTGAAGAAATAAGAAACACATACGTGCATACTGTATGTAGCACATACCAAAAATTGAAATACAATTTTTGATGGACACAGTCTCATCACTTGGTGTTGTCTTCCATAGGATAACAATCAGATGACAGGCAGAAAAAGGGTACACCAATATGTATAATCCTTAGATGTCATAAATTTAAACTTCAGCAACATATAAAACATTGGAAGTTTTTTTTTTTTTTTTTTTTCATGGTCTAGGTGGCTTTTACAATGCACCTTTCTAACTTGTGATGTGCCCAGCATATCTGCTTGTGCCATAATTATTTAGTAACAGTTAAAATAATAAATTGCTTTGCATAGGTTTGTAGGTAGTCTAAAATATTACAGCATCCAATCAAACTTTAAAAGTGTTCAAAAGCAAAGGCTTTGGAAAGTGATGTGAGTCATTCAAACAGAAATCTGCCTTGTGTATAGCCTTAAACCCCAAACACACACACACACACACTACTATTGTGGTATAGTAGTAGTACACATTGTAATAACATATTTAATAACAATATATGGTAATACAATGATAATTATAAATAGTTTTTTATTGGTTAAGCTTTTAACAACACTTAAAAATTAACTGTTTTTATAGTTTACTGTACACTATTGTTTCTTAGGCTAGTTTATTTACTGTTCCCCGTCTGGCCTATTGTAATATGATGGCCAAGCAGGATCCATTTTATCCTGGGAGAATGTCATATGATGTCCTCCCAGGATTATGCTTCACGCGTTCCCCATGAGCCACACTCCGACACGATCTGTCACTCATTGTGTCCGCCGGACACAGCCGATGACAGATCATTGTACTGGCCCACTGCAGGTACAATGTGATTGCTGTGACCAATCACAGTAGATCACATGACAATTGTAAATAATTAATGGCTCTGATGCATGCCATTTGCTGTTTACTATTATGATGAGCTCTGTGATTGGTCAAAGTGATCACATGGTACAGACAGGGCTAATTACAGCCATCTGTAGCATGTGATTAGCCAATCATAGCTAATCACAATAGCAAACAATGAATGACGTTTTCATTTAGAAAAAAAAAAAAAAAGATTGCTTATAACTGTAAAAATCATAGTTATAAGCAATCATAGTGTGTAAAAAAAATCCTGATCACCTCTCCAGAGTTATACAGTATTACTATCAATTATATGATCACACTGTACTGCACTGGTGACAGTATGTAAAACATTCTTTTTTGTAGATTAGATTAAATCCACACAATGTGTGTAGCAATACACTGATCAATAGCATATCATTGGAAATCACCATCAGTTCCATTAAGAAACCTGAAAACCAGGATTAATAATATCAATCTTCTGGAAAAAAAATACTCCACATAATACAGAATACTAATCATTTTTATAACAAAAATTGGGGACCATAGCAAAATTATTCCAATCTCTTTTTCAACGCTGAATAACAATGTTATGAACATATATCAGAAAAGCATCAATAGAGTTATATATTTACAAAATGCATAATATACAATAATATAAACTTTAAATACTATAACAAACTATGTCATATATCAAAAAGTTTTTCCTGCTTTATCTTGTATGTAAAATACCTGTATTATATCTTTCTATGGCATATCTCAAATCTTTCTATACCACCCTTTGTACCAAATAAAATAGTTTGTAAACAAAAAAAATAAAACCTTTTTTTTTTAAATTGCAAATTTGCAATTTCCCAAAAATTGTGAAAAAAAAGCAAATTCAAAAACCTTGTCATGCCCCTTACTAAATACCTTGGACTGTCTACTTTACAAAAAAGGATAATTTGGGGGATATTTGTACTGTCCTTGCATTTTTTTTAAATGATGTCAGTACATCAGGATTGATCAATTTTCATATATACACTGATCAGCCATAACATTATGACCACACACCTAATATTGAGTATGGCCCCCTTTTGCTAAAACAGCCCTGATCCATTGAGGTATGGACACCAACATCCACATGAATGGCAGGATGCAAGGTTTCCCAGTAGAACATTGCCCAAATCACACTGCCTCTGCTAACTTGTCTTCTTATACCACATCCTTGTGCCATCTCTTCCCCAGGTAAGTGATGCACACACCCAGCCACCCATGTGATGTAAAATAAAATTTGATTCATCAGACCAGGCCACCTTCTCCCATTGCACCGTAGGCCAGTTCTAACGTGACCATTATAGATGCTTTTGTCTGTGGACATGGGTCACCATGAGCTTCACAGCCCCATACACAACAAACTGTGATGCCCATTTTTTTCTGCGTTCACCACATCAACTTTATGGACAACATTAGTTGCTGCCTAAAATTTCCCAACCAATTTCAGATGCCATTGTAACGAGATATTCCCTTTACCTGTCAGTGGTCACAATATTATGGCTGATCGGTGTACATACCATAGTTTGTGGACCCTATAACTTTCCTACAGACAAAATCATATACACTGATTTTGGCAATTTCAATTAAAAGAAATGTAGAGGTATACATGTTGGCCTAAGTTTATGAAGAAAGATTATTTATTTCAAAATGTTATAACAGAAACAAAGAAAAACCATAAAAAAAATCAGTTTCAGTCTTTTCTGGTCTTTTCCCCGTTCATTCTCACAGAGTGTGGCCCCCCGTTCACTCTCACAGAGTGTGGCCCCCCGTTCACTCTCACAGAGTGTGGTCCCCCGTTCACTCTCACAGAGTGTGTTCCCCGTTCGCTCTCACAGAGTGCGGTCCCCCGTTCACTCTCACAGAGTGTGGCCCCCCGTTCACTCTCACAGAGTGTGGTCCCCCGTTCACTCTCACAGAGTGTGTTCCCCGTTCGCTCTCACAGAGTGCGGTCCCCCGTTCACTCTCACAGAGTGTGGGTTGTGGGGTGTGGTGCTGATGCATAGTAATATGGTACATTTTACACCCTAAATACTATTGTAACTTGTTACATGCTACTAAAGGTGAACTTAGCATTTAAGCTGAATAAACCTCTTCAGTAAGGATGGGTTCACACCTATGCAAATTGGATGGGGCTTACATTGGATCTAATTCGCAGGAAATTTTAAAATCTGTAATTTGAATGAGGCTGGTTCACAAATGTGCGTTGCATTTGCACTCTGCATTGCCCACAAAATGTGTGCATTTTCTGGGCATTGCGGTGAGAATTGCAGGCACATATTCTTCTATAGAAAGCATCTGATTTGCAGATGCATTCCATTGTGAGCAAGAATTCTCTCCTCCTCCTCACTACATCTCCCCCTCTCCCTGCTCAGCTGATCCACAGATACAATGGGGAGGTATACATGTTGGCCTAAGTTTATGAAGAAATATTATTTATTTTAAAATGTTATAACAGAAACAAAGAAAAACGAAAAAAAAAAAATCAGTTTCAGTCTTTTCTGGTCTTTTCCCTGTTCACTCTCACAGAGTGCGGTCCCCGGTTCACTCTCACAGAGTGTGTTCCCCCGTTCACTCTCACAGAGTGCGGTCCCCCGTTCGCTCTCACAGAGTGCGGTCCCCCGTTCGCTCTCACAGAGTGTGGGTTGTGGGTTGTGGGGTGTGGGGCTGATGCATAGTAATATGGTACATTTTACACCCTAAATACTATTGTTACATGTTACTAAAGGTGAACTTAGCATTTGAGCAGAATAAACCTCTACAGTAAGGATGGGTTCACACCTATGCAAATTGGATGGGGCTTACATTGCATCTAATTTGCAGGACATTTTAAAATCTGTCATTTGAATGAGGCTGGTTCACAAATGTGTGTTGCATTCGCACTCTGCATTGCCCACAAAATGTGTGTATTTTCTAGGCATTGCGGTGAGAATTGCAGGCACATATTCTTCTATGGAAAGCATCTGATTTGCAGATGCATTCCATTGTGAGCAAGAATTCTCTCCTCCTCCTCACTACATCTCCCCCTCTCCCTGCTCAGCTGATCTGCAGATACAATGGGGAGGAATCGCTGAATAGCTGATTTTTCTCTTTGTAGAGAAAACAGAGCTTGAATTTGCACTGCACATGTGTGAATCAAGTACGACAATATCAATAATTGGTAAGCGGGAGTGGGGCTGTGCTGCAAGTGATTCTTCTGGATGGGAGAATAAGATTGTTAAAAAATTTTTATAGGCACTGGTCCTTCTACCTAGCAAGAGTTTATTAGGGATAGCCAAAGGGGACACTGTTACATAGTACAAAGGCCACGATGAGAGCTGTCTTTATCAGGTACCCAAGTGGGTGACCTGCTAGCCTATTGTGATGCTGTCACCATGCAGCTACTTAAACTGCTAAAATCTGCAACATTAAGCAAGGTTAATAAACACAAAGCCCTTACTTAAATTGACTAATATAATCCTGTGAGCCATTTTACGTGGCTCCTTGTTAATTACTGCATTGTTTATCCAGGACGTTATCAGCTCAAAAGATTTTTGGCAGAAGCAACACATATTTTTATAATGCAGACAGGCATAACAAAACACTTTCAATAGTATAATATAAAGATCAAAATGATGTAAATTAGAGAAGTTGATTGTTAGGCTTTACATATACTTTAAGAAAAAAAAAAAACAGGCCTATCCAATCACACATACAGACAGAGGAGATAAAGTGCTGCAACAGAATTATATTTATCTAAAAAAAACTTATTTGAAACAAGCATTGCTGTACTTTCCTAGAAGAAACACCTCTAGGCTCATCCATCATGTTTTGAGAAAGTCCCAGTAGCTTTCTGCGAGCATTCTTGAGCACCATCATAGCAAGGCCTGTTAAATTGCAATATTGTATTGTTAGTATTTGCTGGTGCCAGAACCTGATTCCTTGGAGACAATGCCTGTAAATAAGCATCTCTTTAATACTACCAAACATGACTACAATGCAGGTAGCTGCACTATTCTCAGTTGCCACATTGTTTCCCTTTAATAATGTGTAGAATTATCTGTCATTTAGGAATACACCTGATTATTATATGATTATGGCAAACCAAATGTGGATTTGCTTTTTTCATATTGCTTTGTTTACCTCCCCAGTAACAGCATGCAGGTGAAATTAAAACTATGTTCTTTGATTTATAATGTGATTATTTAATTCATTTAATTTATGTTTGCATAAAGCAGGAACAGAAGGCTTCTAGTAACTTTATACCACAACAGACAACAGTAATCCTAGAGAGAGTAAGGCCAGCAAAACACAAATATATCTCTCATACATTCTGATAAAACATGAAAGACCTTCCAGTCTTCTTAACAACTGTTGAGTGAAGATTAGCAAAATGATCCATGTGGATTAAGCTGTAAACCAGATTGGTACAACTCAAAGATAATTGGTTTCCATAACTAGGTCTTGGTTTTGTTTTACATTTTTATTATATATATATATATATATATATATATATATATATATATATATATATATTCTTTTTCATTTTTAAGTATGTTTTCTCCCTCCCAAAATATTTTCTGGGTTGGTGTGGTGTGCCCATAACAAGATCAAAACATAATGCCCCATGTCTTTTATTTCCCCAGTCCATAAGCTTCAAAGAGTCCATCCCATTAAAACTACAAATAAGTTATAAGTGTCAGCTACATTTCTTTGGGACTGACTTATTAAAGGAGTGTAGTGTGTTTACCTAATTTAGGAATAAAGGTAAAACAATGCTCACTTTTAACGCCCAATCATATCTAAGGAAAGTGAAAAAATGAAGTGAATATAACTTCATCTTATTCACTAAGCTGAGTGAACATTCACTTTGGATAGTAAATTGTCACTTTGCTAAGTGAACAGTCTGCACTCTATTAGTACATCAACACCAATAAGTGCAAATACTTACAGGAAAGCCTAGCAGATTTGCCTTACAGAAGGCAAAGGCAGATCTTACCATGAAATTGCAGATGCTTCATGTGGAAAACACATCTTGACATGAAATTACAGACTCTGATGGTATAGAAGTATACATGCAGTGCTTGAAGAAGCCAATCCTGCTCATAAGATGCAACTCTACAGGTATTATAGCCATATTTGAACATTAAATATGTTTTTTAAACATTCAGTCATTCAGATTTTGCTAGGGTTTTTTGCCTTCCTCTGGATCAACTGTGGGTATAGAATTGGGTATATGGGATTGTATGATATTATTATTATTATTATTATTATTATTATTTTGTGGTTAAACTGGATGGACTTGTGTCTTTTTTCAACCTGACTAACTATGTAACTATGTTCTCATATTTTCCTGTGGCACCACCTTTTTCTCTGAACGTGTTTGTTTGGTCACCTGGTCAATCACAGACGAACTTGACCTTACAGATTGCGCACAATTAGAAAGAGTAGAACAGACACATTTTTGCTAACCATGAACTGTTCCAGCTTCAGCCGGTCTTTTTTTTGCATTTTGTAGTTTTTTTGTGAATTAGTTGTATATTTTTTCTTTTGGTATACTATTCACTTTTTTTTACAAGTTTGATGTGAAAAAAGTGTAACAAAGTATGGAAAAGTAGAAATGTTGTCAGTAGCTACCAGACCCTTTGTCGAATCAAATTTTGGAACCCTGACTGACTTCTCTGGTCAATAACTTAAATTGTTTTAATTGGGTCTAGTGCTACTGCTCATATTAACCATGGCATGTCCGGCAGTGTCTGTAGCCTTGGCAGCAATAATGCTATAAATTGTTTTTACAGTTTAAAAAAAAAAGTTTCCTTGTTTTATGTGGGGTTCAGTTTTGAACTTACCATATTTAAAGTGACACCAATATAACAAAGGGATACAACATGAAGCTGCAAAGTGCCTACTTTTTTTAACTCCTTTCCAAATAAATTTTAAAATAGATAACACAGACTGCCCGAGGAAACAAAAGCTTGTGAAAAACTGTGGAATTTAATTATTCTTATAAGCAATCTTAAAACCCAATTGTCGCAACAAAAAAATCACTAGCATGACAATAGAAACAAATGAAAATACCTCCAGTTTAAAACATGCTGCGATAGATTGACAGAAACTAACATCAGATCCGGCGGGAGGAACATAGCAAGCGTTTTAGAATTCTATTGTTATGGCAACTGCCATAAATCAAGTTTCTTTGCTTTTCACTTTTCAGTAAGCCATATTGATTAGCTAAATAACAAATACTGTTGGTACATTTTTTCTTAATTTGTTACTGTTGTTTTAGACAAATTGAAAACAAATATACACATATCATTAACAAAAAAAAAATATTCTACTGTCTAATAGAAAGCAAAAGGTTTGTATATAAAGGTGTTGACCCTTGATGAATAAAACTGCACACTCATATTAGATTTTTGAGTTGATGAGCACCTAATTATATTAAAAAGCAGATCAATGTAACAGCTTTAGTTAAAAACTCATGAATAATAAATACATTGAGCCTCCTAGGGGCATAAAAAGGGGCATTTCTATTTACAAACCCTAACAATAAAAATGGTCTTGTTTCATTATGTGTCATATTCCAATGGAAATATCCATGATAAAGATTCTGAATGTTTCAATAATCAGTATTATCTAACATAGAAATTGTTTTAGCCACAGAGATATATAGGACCTTTCCCTTTTCAGCAATCATAGAAATTGTTTCTTTGTGCATGTCATTTGGAAGCATTTTAGTAGGTTGAGATGGAAGACCTGAAAATGTGTATCTCAGAATTACTCATTATTACATGTACCAATTAATGCTGTACTGATTCTCTATCATTACATTGGTAGTCATCATTCCTGAACAGGAACATCTGGCGTTATTGACTCAGTGATAGCTAAACAATGCAAACTGAAGCAGATCTGGCAAATGTTTTCATTAAGAATGGTCTTTTAGGGGTTTTCTTCAGCACTTGTGGGAGTATCTCTAATTATTAATTACTGATGCATTTTTATGTCTCTTCGTTCAATATGTTATGATTACAGAAAGACACTTAGATCTAACTGTCTCTAAACAATGTATTTTGTCACAATGTTTTAAATGGTATTCCAATTATCCGTACATGTTTTAAGTTTTGATATAAAACTATTGCAGAGTTTGTGTGGCTTTATGACATGATTATTCAGGGAAAATCCAAGGAAATTAACATTTTCATTAGTTCTTTTTTTTTAATATACAGTTCATTATAGAACACCCAAGATAAAGCTTTATCGTGATTTCCCGGGTGTGCTGAATTTAGCCAGCCATCTGTTCGCATAAAGAAGTGTCTCTGTTCTGTTGCTCTTATGTATTTATTTCATTTAACTGTCTGAGTGCCTTATAGGTAACTCTGTAAATACAGTATGTAAACTTATAAGGATAGACACAGAACATAAGTGGAACAGATTATCTAAAGCACATGAGCATACAATGTCACAAAGTCAATGATTCCATCAACCAGCCAACAGTATTTTCACAGTTTTTACTTGAGAGGCAAGGCATGCTTACCAGAAACAGTGTACTGCACACTCACTAATTGGAATTTCATGCAGGGACGATAGTGCATGAAGTGTGTACTATTATCACTGAATGTTAATAGAAAATAGGTCTCTGAAAGTAAAAAAAAAAAAAGTGGACTTTGCCTCATGGAGGAAACTAGAGTGAGCATGCTCAAAGTGTACACTTTAGTCATGGTAACTGTGTGTGCATGGATTCATGAACTCCAGGTTGTGAATACATGTATTAATGACAAATACACTTTCATATACTGCCTTATTTGCTCCAAAAGTGCTATAGACAGGCCACGTTGCCTGCCTCTTTGTTGGTTCTGGCTCCTTTAATACATTCATGAGCAGCCATGGTGTTTGTCACATTATACTTTTAATATTTCTTTATTTTGATAAAGAATAAAATCTTTAGGCCATAGGGGAAGAGAATTGGATTCCTTGGCATGAAATGGAATAGGGTTTCAAGATAATTCATAAAATTAGGTTAAGGGCATGTTGCAGGAAGGATGGCTGATCCAAGGGTGCCAGTGTGTCAGGAACTTGTCTAAAAGGAGATGTACTTTAGCCAACATAAGTTCAAATAGTTCAAATAGAGCATGGTCATTTAGAATATGTATAGTGTTTGAGATCTCAGGAGGTGTTGCTTGCTTTCAATTTCTTGCTAGCATGAGTTTAGCAGCTATGAAAAGGTGAGTTAGTACAGTGTGAAATTTGGAAGGCCAGCAATCCATGCCAATTCCCAATAGTGACAGTTTTGCCAGTCAGGTCAGATAGAAGTGAGGACTTGGTGATGGAGGAAGCTAAAGAAAAATAAGAGGCTTATAAATTGGTAATATGTGAGCAGAAAGAGTTAAGAGTTTTAGTAAATGATATATGCCCTGCTCAGGAGGTTACTCAAGATTGAAGCTTGGTACATAGTTTTGTTAGAGCAGTAATAACTGCTGAAACATTTGGAGCTTAATCCTAGAGCTTGGATTGGTGAGTTTTATGCCTAGGTAAGATTAGTTATTAAGAAGAGCCCATGAAAAGAGAGCGATGCATGCAATTTGGGATTCAGAGTTGGATATAAGCCTATGGACAGTGTGAAGGATTTAGAGGGATTTAGTTTAAATAAAGAGATCTCCCCAAAGTGGCCTAACAATTGGCAAAGAGATAGAGATTGCAATGGATTGGTTAGAAAGATAAGGATATTGTCAGCATAAAGGTCAATTTTATGCTCTGTGGATTTTATTGTTTAACCTGAAATCAGAGAATGGAATCTACTGTTGTTCAGTATGTGGCTCCATTATCAATGAAAAAATGACTGGGGACAGTGGGCAACCTTGCCTGGTGCCATTTGTGATGGGGAAGGAGGATGATATGAATCCCGAGGTCCAGACCTTGGGGGTTGGATGAGCGTATAGCATGGATATGGCTGGGAGTATTTGGCCAGAGAAGCCAAATTTGGTAATTTGGTTTTGTATATATGTCCAATAAACCCAAGCAAAGACTTTTTTCTGCATACAATGATATTACCAATGAAGGTGTCTCATGATATTTTGCCCATTGTATTAGGTTAACAAATCAACTAGTGCTATCAGAGTTTTAACAACTGTATATAAAACTGATCTGATTAGAGTGGACCAACGTTAGAGTTAGCTTAGCTAGGCGGTTAGCAATGAGCTTAGCGTTTAATTTTGTATCTGTGTTTAGCAAGGAAATTGGACAGAAGTTGGCTGGGAAGTACATTGATTTCCCTGGTTTGGAGATGGTTATTATAATTGATTCTAGAAATACAGTGGATTGGATATCAGCAAGGTTTGGGGGTTGGGGTGTAAGTGGACATTTTCAAGTTGTATAGAGCAGAGTATTAGTTGCAGAACTGCTCTGCTATGTCTGAGGGGTTGACAAGTTTACGGCCTGAACAGTCCACAAGAAAGGGCATTTTAGATGCTGCTGCACATCTCTTAAACTGTTTGGCTAGGAAAGCTACTGGTTTATTGTCTAGGGTGTTGGAACATAACCGAAGATGTTTAATATAGAAATCATATATTGTTTGCATTAAAGAACTGAGCTGAGGTACAAAGGGAGAAAATCTCATCTGCAAGATGGGCTTCGTTCTGCCTCATTATTCTCCATGTCTTTCTATAGTTGTCCATTTCAAGTATACAAACACAAACTTTTGAGCTAAAAAAGACACTTAGATAGATAAAATAGACACTGAGGCACATTTAAATATAGTGCATATATGTGTGATATTTGTTAATAACATCTAATGTTTTAAATTCAAGATTTTAGTAATGATATGTGTATTTATGTACATTCAATTATGTATGAAATATTGTAAGAATTTTATATTTTATATATATATATATATATATATATATATATATATATATATATATATATATATATATATCCATACTCATTTTTAGAAATATTTTTACTCATTCAGTTTTCATATTTCTATATAGGCTGCAGACACAGGACAACTTTTTGAATGCATTTGCATCATTTGTTTAATACATGTCTCTGTAGATGTGTGGTCATTGGCATTTTCATGCTCTTATATTTTCATATTTTCTTATTTTCATATGTAGTTTTTGTTATATATTCACGTACATCTATGTCTATGCTCACATTCTGATTGTTCCTTACCTGGAGATATGCATCTTTATATGGACACGGATGTTTGTTTACCATTATATCATTCTACTTCACATTTTTCACTCTTTTATCATATTATTTTTCACATGCTACACTATATAAATGTCTATATGGATGTGTTTTATATCTAATATTTTTATTCCAACACATATACACTTTGGTTTAATATCCAACATTAAGTATTTTTTATTGTTGTATTATATTCAATGGATGTTTCATTAACCACTACAATACAGGGCACTTTCGCCCCCTTCCTTCCCAGCCCAATTTTCAGCTTTCAGCGCTCTCGCATTTTCAATGACAATTGCACGGTCATGCTACACTGTACCCAAATTACATTTTTATAATTTTGTTCACACAAATAGAGGTTTATTTTGGTGGTATTTATTCATGACTCTGCTTTTTTTTTATGCTATAAGCGAAAAAATTGAGGAAATTTGGAAAAAAAAAACAATATTTTCTTCTTTCTATTTTAAAAGAAATCCAATAAAATTGAATGTTGTCATAAATTTAAGCCAACATGTATTCTGCTACATGTTTTTGGTAAAAAAAAAATCCGTATAATAATTGGTTTGTGTGATCACGGACATATGTACGCAAATGATCATGTACAGATGTGTGCAGGTGATCGCGGACATATGTGTGCAGATAATCATTGGGACGTGTGATTTTAGCTTGTTCAATTAAGCTGTGGTAATAAAAACAGGAAGCTCATTGGTTTCTATGCAGAAGTGAACCTGATTTTGCACTTTTCAACTTTAGTAAATAAACCTCATTGTGTACTTAAAAATGGGGTATGCCTGTATTTTGTTATGTTAGGGCAGCCCATTCATTTAAATAGGCTTTCTATTACATTTACCATTTTTTTAATTGAAGTGCACTGCAACATATGGTAATAAGTTACCATGTTTTCTGGAGCACATATGTTAACCACTACAGCCCCGGACCAATAAACACCTTAAGGACCAGAGGTCTTTTTCCAATTTCGCACTGTGCTGCTTTAACTGGTAATTGCGTGGTCATGCAATATTGCACCCAAACGAAATTTGCGTCCTTTTCTTCCCACAAATAGAGCTTTCTTTTGATGGTATTTGATTGCCTCTGCGATTTTTTTTTTTTTGCGATATAAATAGAAAAAGAGCGAAAATTTTGAAAAAAAAAGATATTTTCTTCTTTTTGTTATAAGAAAAATCGAATAAACTAAATTTTAGTCATACATTGAGGGCAAAATTTATTCAGCCACATGTCTTTAGTAAAAAAAATGTCAATAAGCGTATATTTTTTGGTTTGCGCAAAAGTTATAGCGTCTACAAACTAGAGTACATTTTCTGGAATTTACACAGCTTTTAATTTATGACTGCCTATCTCATTTCTTGAGGTGCTAAAATGGCAGGGCAGTACAAACCCCCCCCAAATGACCCCATTTTGGAAAGTAGACACCCCAAGGACATTGCTGATGGGTATGTTGAGCCCATTGAATATTTATTTTTTTTGTCCTAAGGGATTGAATAATGACAAAAAAAAAAAAAATTTACAAAAAGTTGTCACTAAATGATATATTGCTCACACATGCCATGGTTATATGTGGAATTGCACCCCAAAATATATTCCGCTACTTCTCCCGAGTATGGGGATACCACATGTGTGGGACTTTTTGGGAGTCTAGTCGCGCACGGCACCCCGAAAACCAATCACCACCTTCAGGATTTCTAAGGGTGCAAATTTTTGATTTAACTCCTCACTACCTATCACAGTTTCGAAGGCCATAAAATGCCAAAATAGCACAAAACCCCCCAAAATGACCCCATTTTGGAAAGTAGACACCCCAAGCTATTTACTGAGAGGCATGTTGAGTCCATGGAATATTTTATATTTTGCCAAAAGTTGCGGGAATATTACAAACTTTTTTTTTTTTGCACAAAGTTGTCACTAAATGATATATTGCTCACACATGCTATGGGCAGAAGTCAAATTACACCCCAAAATAAATTCTGCTGCTTCTCCCGAGTACGAGGATACCACATGTGGGGGACTTTTTGGGAGCCTAGCCACGTACGGGACCCCGAAAACCAAGCACTGCCTTCCGGATTTAAATATAAAATGCTACCAAAAAAACTGTTAGCGATCGCAGGGATCAGGCCTGACTCTGCGATCGCTGCAGTTATGTGTTTAGTGTTTTGTAAGTGACAGTGATCGATCGATACTTCACTTGGGTGGGCTGGGCAGAGGGGCAAAACGCAGGTGCTAGCAGGTATCTGGGCTGATCCCGCTAACAATGCGTTTTTTTGGAACCCTGAACTGCTGGGGACGCTAGTATAGATCTGATCAGATCAGATATTGATCTGTTCAGATTCTATACCACTACGGGAGGTGTATGCTTTGCACGTGGGTGTTAGCGGTACTGGCACTAACCTAGCGCTGCCTGGGGCGATGCAGACCCTGACCCTAAAACCTAATTGATATCACCCGCCGGGTGATCAGGGGGTTAAAGTGGAAGTAAACTCCCCTATCGTTTTCAGCCAAGGAAGCTGCCATCTTTGCCTCTGTTTAATCTTCAACTGCTATGGTGCTGCACATGTGATTCGTTATGACACCAGCCATTGGATGGTTTGATAGTTTGGCTGAGAGCACAGCCAATATGCAGTTAGCATTCCCGGCATGCCTTTTTTTTTTAACTGTTTAAATCCATGGGTTTACTTCCACTTTAAACCTTTATTGGGTAATAAATGGTGGGTGCCCTGATGCTATAAAAAGCTAACCAGAGTCACCCGTAACACTTATACGGTGATCAGTGGTGAAAGGGTTAACTAGGGGCAATCAGGGGGTTCAAATTTTTATTAGGTAGTATATGGGGGTCCCTGGCGCTATATAAAAACCTGACGGGGAACCTAAATAACTAACTGGCTAACCAGCGTCACCAGTGACACTTATACTGTGATCGCTGGTGAAAGGGTTAACTAGGGGCAATCAGGGGGTTAAAACCATTATTGGGTAGTATATCGGGGTACCTAGCGCTATAAAAACCTGGCGGTGAACCTAAAAAAATAACTAGCTACCTAGCGACAGTAGCGACACTGATGCAGTGATCAGAAAAATTATCGCTTAGTGACACTGGCAAAAGGGGGTGAAAGGGTTAATTAGGGGCAATCAGGATGTTAAAACCATTATTGGGTAGTATATCGGGGTACCTAGCGATATAAAAACCTGGCGGTGAACCTAAAAAAATAACTAGCTACCTAGCGACAGTAGCGACACTAATGCAGCGATCAGAAAAATGATCGCTTAGTGACACTGGCAAAAGGGGGTGAAAGGGTTAATTAGGGGCAATCAGGGGGTTAAAACCATTATTGGGTAGTATATCGGGGTACCTAGCGCTATAAAAACCTGGCGGTGAACCTAAAAAAATAACTAGCTACCTAGCGACAGTAGCGACACTAATGCAGCGATCAGAAAAATTATTGCTTAGTGACAGTGGCAAAGGGGGTGAAAGGGTTAACTAGGGGCAATCAGGATGTTAAAACCATTATTGGGTAGTATATCGGGGTACCTAGCGCTATAAAAACCTGGCGGTGAACCTAAAAAAATAACTAGCTACCTAGCGACAGTAGCGACACTGATGCAGCGATCAGAAAAATTATCGCTTAGTGACACTGGCAAAAGGGGGTGAAAGGGTTAACTCTAGGGGCAATCAGGGGGTTAAATCTTTATTGGGGGGTGATAGGGGGCTACCCTGGACCTAACACTAACTGCCCTGACAGTTTTTACTTTTACAACTGACACTGAATGCATTGATCAGTAAAGAAATGATCAATGCAATCAGTGACACTGTGACTGGGGGGGGAGGGGGCGGGGCGATCGGGGGGGGGGGGGTTTGTGGACCTATGTGTATCTATGTGTCAGTGTAGTGTTTTGGTGCACTTACTTTTATTCTTCTCCTCGTAGTCCGGTCAAAAAGACCGCCCCGAGGAGAATGACATCACTTCCTCCTTCCTGTGTAAACAATACACAGTGGGAGGAAGTTCGTCATTGGCCAGGAGCGATCGAGAGGGGGTGGCCAGAAACCAACGGCCATCCCCTCATCACGGATCACTCCTGGAGGGAAACGGACCGCCGTATCCAGCGGGAGGGGGTCCGATCGGACCCCCCACCCGCTGGAAGGCAGGCACGTACATGTACGTGCTTGTGCCTGCCTGTGCCATTGTAATGACGTACATTGGCAATACGGCGGTCCTTAAGTGGTTAATATGATGCACTAGGATGTCATTAAGAGTGAATTGCATGACAACACATCTATAAGAAAAACAGGCATTTTCATGTCCTGTGGGAACACTTGCAAAAAGCATGTGCATTCTTGTAGAGCACAGACATAAACTGGGCCTTAAGGTTGATGATTATATGAGAGTTTAGAGATTGGGTTTAGATATACTTTAAAGTGGTTGTAAACCTCAGTCATGAAATCTGAACAAAGCACCTCTATCTGTAGTGTTTACTTGTCTATCTCCAAATCTCTAACTGTCATTAGTGCTTTGTCAGCATAAGTCACTTCTGCCCCCCTTCTCTGTGATACTAACAGGTCCAGGATGAATTTATCTAAATTCAGACCTTTCGAACAGGTGTAAAGATGAAAAGACTGGAAGACTGCAGATAGACAAGAAAGTATGTAGGATGATTTGTTTAATCTCTGTGTATGATGTGAGGCTATTTACTTCACTGAGTAGAGTTTACAACCACTTTAAATATTAAATGTTCAAATAAAAATAAGCATTAGGCTTCATTTCAAGGGGAGGTATAAAGTTAAAGCTGACCTCCAGGAAAAAGGTTAAAGTGAGTGTATACTGTATAGTCAAATGTATTCTTGGTTTTGGATGGAGTGGGGAAAGATCCAAAGCTCATCAGGTTTTGTTGCTATCTGGCACTCCATTAGAAAGATTTTCCCTCACTTCCTGTTCTGGTGAAATCATTTTAGCAAACAGGAAAGGGGGGAAGCTCTCGAACAACAACACACATAGAAATTTTTTTGGTTTAAGATAAGTAAAGGAATACTGGAATTCCCATCTGCTTTTTTATTGTTGTCTGTTCCCTGTTGTAAATTTGCCCCTCCCTCCCTGTCACCAGGATCCAGATAGCAGTAAAATCTTACAGGAATTTCAACCTTTCCTGCACTATCCCAAACTAAAAAAGATTCTAGTTATATATGTCTGGTTATAGGTGTTTAAAAAAAAATTGAGAAAATACACACATGAGAGCTATTTTACCTGCCAAAGATTTTGTTTATTTCTGCGTATAGAATTATGCAGAAATATACAGCCCTGTGCAGAAGACCTGATTTATTCTACTCTGGTTAAGCAATACTTACAGGTCTTATCTTCATGTTGCTCCTTGTTTTCCCAACCTGAGCTGGGACCCATATTATGTCAAAATAAAGAAAAATGTACACAGATTACCTTATGTTTTACTCCAAAAGACGTACCTGACCATAAGACGCACCTAGGTTTTAGAGGAGGAAAACAAGAAAAAAAAATATTCCACACCAAATGGTGTACTAAAATATTTACCAGTGACCATGAAATGCAGCCTGACCTGTGTCAAAGAAATGCAGCCTGACCATTGCCATAAATGCAGCCTGACCATTGCCATAAATGCAGCCTGACCATTGCACATAAATTTAACCTGACCATTGCACATAAATGTAGCCTGACCATTGACATAAATGCAGCCTGACCATTGACATAAATGCAGCCTGACCATTGCACATAAATGTAGCCTGACTATTGCCATAAATGCAGCATGACTATTGCCATTATTGCAGCCTGCAGTGGGGAGGCACTGTGGTGTAGTGTTTAGCACTCTCACCTAGCAGTAAAAAGGGTCACTGGTTCAAATCCCAACCACAACAGTACCTGCCTGGAGTTTGCATGTTCTCCCTGTGCCTGCGTGGATTTCCTCCGGGTACTCTGGTTTCCTCCCACACTCCAAAGACATGCTGGTAGGTTAATTGGCTTCTGTCTAAATTGACCAATGTGAGTGTGCAATATACAGGGATAGGGACAATTGTAGACACTCACTCAGGTTGGACTGGTGTCTTTATTCAACCTTACTAACTATGTAACATTTCCAGTAATGCAGCCTGACCTGTGCCATTGCTCAGACTGCTCTGTCTTCTATCTCAGGAGGTGGCAGGCCCAGCCAGGAGATCGCCTGGCACTCGCAGGGCCCTGGGATGTCTGTCTTTGGTACTATCATGGCAACAGCAGTGGTGGGGGGTGGTGCCTGTCGTATATTCGCACCATAATACACAGAGACATTTTCCCCCATATTTTGGGGAAAAAGTGTATCTTGTGGTTCAAAAAATACAGAACATTTAAGTGTATAACTATAGATAAAACTTTAATTTTTAGTTTTGGAAAGAGTGGAGAGGGATTAGAACACTTGTCAGGTTGTGTTTTTTTTTTTTTTTTTTTGCTGTTTGTGTCTCCAGGTGGAGATTCACCCTCTACTTTTCCAGTTTGAAATGATCACTAAAAGTGAATGTGAAAAAAAGTTCTAAATTTTGGGACAGCAACAGGAATATGGGGAAATCCTCCAATGGTGACATTACTTCTGGTGACAACTAGGGATTCCTCCACTTTAGGGGCATTTCCTTTAAATTCCTGCTTTGGCTATGGGACAGGAAATGAATAGAAATATCCCCAATGGGAAAGAGATGGAAAGAAATGGCAAGTGTTATAGCCCTCCTTTACTTATAATCAAAATTAAATAACTTCTGCTTTTAGTTCTATTTTAATAAAATACTTTTAATGTTGTAATAAATAAATAGCTGCATTAATGTGTATCATTTATATTAGCCATGTTTAAATTTAAGAGTAAGGATATGTTTTAAATTTTTTTGATAATTTGGGAGACATAAGTGATTTAGTTCATTGATCCCAAATGCACAAATGCCCATTGCTGGGATTGAAAACTGAACATAAATGTACTGGTATTTTAAAGTCATAGTAATTAAATAAAGTTGTATTATCGTTTATTTCAAGCGATAGTAATTACTTGCAGAAGGGACTACATTTGTAAATGACTGATTAGGACATTTAACTTGTTTTTAGAGATGAAAGCATGCACAAAACAAATTTTCTGTGAAAATCAAACAGTTCTGCCTGTTATGTGTGGCAATACCTAAAGAGGTATTCCTAAGATCAGATCATGTGTAAAACACAGGCACATTCATTTCAAAGATGCTAAAGAGCGCTCAAGTAATTGATTTTTGTCTTTGTCCTTGAGTACCACTACATTCACTGGTTAAAATGCATTATAAAAAATATATTTATATGTAAATAAAATGGTTTGGCAGATTTCTTAGTGTGTGTATTAAATTGAAATTGCACATGTGAAATTTCATTTTGTGTACAGGACTTTCCAATCTATAAGTTATCAGTTTTACTCCTTTTTCTCAGTTTTTTTTAAATATTTGGCTTTTTGAAAAAAATCTTCTCAAAGTCTTTTATTAATTTATTATCTGTCAGTATTTGTCGTTATTTACTGTCAGGTTTCACTGAGGTAAATCCAATATTAAAAAAGAGCAAATCCCCAAGTGTTCCTTAAAGCAGTATTAAACCTTAAAACTAAAATGTAATATATTTCAAAGTACCAATCCTTAAATGTGGTGACTACCTTTGTTTCTTTTTTTAGTATTTTTTTACCTGTGATATCTGGATAGTCACACCCTTGCTACCTTAGTGTCTCCAGGCTGGATGGAGGAGCAATGGAGATACATTTGAACAGCATCATTGTCATGTACTTGACTAAAAAATTAAAGCCTAACTCCAGCTACCACTTTTTAATCAACTGCAACGACAGTTTTTTTTTTCTTTTTCCATAAAGATTTTACATACATGGAAAAAACTGACCATTTTAAGCACCCCTGTCAGAGTTAAATCAGTTTGTCTCAGCCTTTTAGCTGGACAGCCTGCTTTGTTATAGAAATTGAAAAGTAACAGACTAAACATAGACTGGGAACAACAGACTTAACATAAATAATTAATTGAGACTAGATGGCTTACACCCAAAGGTCCTTAAGAAACATAGACAGGTGATAGCCAGACCATTGTTCCTAATTTTTGTGGACAATTTACCAAATGGAACGGTGCCAGCTGACTGAAGAAAAGCCAACGTAGCACCAATATTTAAAAAAGGTCCAAGATATATCCCTGGGAACTACAGGCCAGTTAGCCTAACATCTATAGTCTGCAAGCTATTGGAGGAGATGATAAGGGATTATAGACAAGATTTTAGTAATAAAAATGGTTTAATTAGTGGTAATCCGCATGGATGCATGAAAAATCATTCTTGCCAGACAAATCGATTAACCTTCTAAGAAGAAGTGAGCAGCCATTTAGATAAAGGAAGGCCTGTGGATATGAAGTTTCTGGATTTTGCAAAGGCATTCAATACAGTTCCTAAGGTCTTAAAAATGTTAGGTAATGCATTTGAGTGGCAAAAATATGAATGCAAGTCACTCGCTAGAAGGAGAACCTCTGGGGAAAACTAGGATGAAAAAGGACCTAGGGGTCCTAGTAGATGATAGACTCAGCAATGTCAGGCTGCTGCAAGCAAAGCCAACAGAATATTGGCATGCATTAAAAAGGAGATTCACTCCAGAGATAAAATTAGAATTCCCCCACTCTATGAGACCCTGATCCAGCCACATCTTGAGTATGACATCCAGTTCTGGGCACCAGTCCTCAGGAAGGATGTGCTGGAGTTGGAGAGAGTCCAGAGAAGAGCTACAAAGCTAATAGAGGGACTGCAGGACCTTAGCTATGGGGAAAAGCTGCAAGCACTGAACGTATTCTCTGGAGAGGAGACACTTGAGAGGGATTAGATATCAATGTACAAATACCGTACTGGTGACCCTAGTATAGGAAAAAAACATTTTAGTGAAAGGAAATTTTACCATTGGGCACTTAAACCCCCTTTCTAACCAGACCAATTTTCATCTTTCAGTTCTCTCACATTTTGAAGGACATTTACTCAGTCAGGCAACATGCTACCCATATGAATTTTTTGTCCTTTTTTCTTTTTTTTCACACAAATGAAGCTTTCTTTTGGTGGTATTTGATCACCACATTTTTTTTGTGTGCTATAAATGAAAAAAGACGGAAACATTTTTAAAAAAAAAACATTTTTCTTTGTTTCTGTTATAAAAGTTTGCAAACTAGTCATTTTTCTTCATAAATTTTGGCCAAAATGTATACTGCTACATATCTTTGGTAAAAATAACCAAAATCAGTGTATATTATATGGTCTGTGTGAGTCTACAAGCTATGGTGCCAATCACTGACAACACTGACAGCCTCATGAGACTCTAACAAGTCAGGAAAGTAAAAATACCCCACCGACTCTCTTACTAAATCCCTTGGAATGTTTACTTTCCAAGAAGGGGCCATTACCCCTTCTTGGAAAATAGACAATCCGGGGTATTTAGTAAGAGACATTGGGGGTTATTTACAAAAGGCAAATCCACTTTGCACTGAAAGTGCACTTGGAAGTGCAGTCACTCTAAATCTAAGGGGTAAATCTGAAATGAGTGGAAGCTCTGCTGATTTTATCATCCATTCATGTGCAAGCCAAAATGCTGTTTTTTTATTTTCCTTGCATTTTCCCCCTCGGGTCTACAGCAACTTCACTTCCAAGTGCACTTGCAGTGCAAAGTGGATTTTCCTTTAGTAAATAACCCCCATTGTGAGTTGACATTTTTTCCCACAATTCTTTGAAAATTAAAGATTTTTTTCCACAGAATTGTCGTATTAACAAGTTATTTCTCTCACACAGCATATGCATACCACAAATTACACCCTGAAACACATTCTACTACTCCTTCTGATTATGGTGATACCATACGTGTGAGACTTTTACACAGCCTGGCCGCATACTGAGGCCTAACATGCAGGGAGCACTGTCAGGCGTTCTAGTGACATAAGTTACACATTTCATTTTTTGTTTTTTGTTTTTCTTACACTTTTGAAGGCCCTGGAGTACCAGAGCAATGGAAACATCCACAAAATGACCCAATTTTGGAAAGTAAACACCCCAACATATATTCTATAAGGCATATCGAGTCTTTTGAACATGTAATTTTATTCCACACGTTTTTGGAAAATATGGAAAGAAAATGAAAACGCATTTTTTTTTACAGAAAGTTGTCCATTTATAAGATATTTCTAACATATAGCATGTATATAGCAAAAATTACACCCCCAAAATATATTCTGCTACTCCTCCTGAGTATGGCGATACCACATCTGGGAGACTTTTCCACAGCCTGGCCACATACAGAGGCCCAACATGCAGGGAGCACCATCAGGGACATACATTTAAAATCTATTTTGTCTACCTATTACACTTTTGTGAGACACTGATGGGCACTGTAGTGGCAAGGATGGAGCATGGATGAGAACTGATGTGGCATGGGTGAGCACTGATGTGACATGGATGAGAACTGATATGGCATTTATGTGGCAAGGATGAGCACTAATGAGGCATGGATGAGCATGGGTGAGGCATGGATGAGCCAGGGATAGATGGAGCATGGATGAGCACAGATGGAGCATAGATGAGCATGGATTGAACATGGATGAGCAAGGATTGAGCATGGATGAGCACAGATGGAGCATGGATGAGCTAGGGATGAGTGGAGCATGGATAAGCACAGATGGAGCATGGATGAGCAAAGATGGAGCACAGATGAGCTAGGGATGGATCAAGTATAGATGGGCACATATGGAGCATGGATGGGCACATATGAGGCACGGATGAGCACATATGGAGCATGGATGGGCACATATGAGACATGTATGAGCACATATGGAGCATGGATGGGCACATATGGAGCATGGATGAGCCAGGGATGGATGAATGGATGTAGCAGGGATGGGCACAGATCAGCACTGTGGGCACTCCAGAGACAGCCCACAGTGCTGCTGCACCCGGCTCCCTCCTCTCCTCACACACTGTACCGATCAGTGCCATGAGAGTGGAGTTGCTGCACCAGACAAGCTCTGGTTTGTTGACAAGTGATCACTTGGTAAAGGGCAATCTGGTAAAGGACCACTGGCATTGCCCCTTTACCCCATTCCGTGGCATGCTGGGTCCGGTTGACTAGACAGTCACAGACATTCCCGGGGGGGGGGAGTGGGAGCGTAATTCTGTGAGGATGTCCATGGATGTCCTCCCAGAATAAGCTGACTACACTGCAGCCATCTTTCCTCGATGGCCTGGTCGGCATGTGGTTAAAAAGGCACGTGGCCATTCACTAAAATTAGAAGAGAATCGGTTTAAGCCCTAAACTGCATAGAGGGTTCTATACTGTCAGAGTGGTGAGGATGTGGAATTCTCTTCCACAAGCAGTGGTGTCAGCAGGGAGCATTGATCATTTCCAAAAACTATTAGATGAGCACCTTAATGACCACAACATACAGGGATATACAATGTACGATTAACATAACCACACACGCACAGGTTTAACTGGATGGACTTGTGTCTTTTTTTTGAACCTCACCAACTGTGTAACTATGTAACAGGACACAGGGAAGAGCTGAAAGACCAGTCAGCACTGGAGCATGAGCAGGAGCCCCCTTAAATAGTCTGTCAACATGCATTAAGTGCATACCTGTGCTCGTGCACACACTGCACATGCGTGTGACTTCTGGTAGTTATTCTCTGACACATGTACTTAAAAATTGTTTTTTATATACTTTTCAAATTTAAGTTCACTGTACTGTATGTAATGTTTAGCGTCTTCCTTGAATTGATGTATATGTTATCACTAATGCTTTTTAATGTATTATTCAATTTATTCTTGATCTTGAACAGAGGTTTCTTATGAATATCAGTGTCAAGTATAATAGTATATTCCACACAGCTATCTTACCTATCAGTGCATCCCAACTAGGACTTCATTGTTGCAGTAACTGTATAGTTAGTGCATTTTTTACTTGGGGAATTAGGCTCTGTGGGGAGGATTTACTAAAACTGGTGCACATAGAATCTAGTGTAGCTGTGTATAGTAACAAATCAGCTTCTAGGTTTGATTGCCAAAGCTTAATTGAACAAGCAGAAGTTAGAATCTATGTCCATTGTGTAGATACCACAGTCCAATATTGCAGTGTAGAACTCAACAAACTAAAACCGGTGTGGAAACTAATTGTACTTTAGCTATTTTAGCTAAATTTTTATCCCAATATTTATTAATAACGTTTTGTATGATATTATCAGACTCTAGCATTGCCTTTTGCTGCCTTAGTAGCATTATTCTCTGGGATTTACCCCTCTGAGGGTTCTCCCAATCTTTTCTTTTTGGTCTAGTATGCTTGGCTACGGCAGCAACACTCTCTATGGGTGAATGGCACCAGGTCTGTACTAATTTACTTTCATGGTAGAGGTGCCATTAGTGGACTCATCTCCTTTTTTTGGTTTTGTGAAGTTAGAACCTGACTGGTATCAACCACTATGGTCCTTTGTGTTTAGACCCAAGCTGCTAGCAGAATAAGGCAGTAGGAACTGTTCCTGTCATCAGTTTTAGTCTTAGTTTTGCAGAGTTGGTGGTCTGCCTTTTTTAGTGTCTCTGTGGCTATGGTGTATGATTTTTTTTTGTGTGTTACTAAGAATAACCAGTTGCCTAGGTTAAGAGATAAGCCAGGCTTATTTGGGCAAGAAGTAGAGCTCTAGTCATGAACATACATGAAACAATGCCTTAAACCTTCATATACATTATAAGAGTAATACAAACACTTGCCTGTTTATGTAGCATAGTGAATTTTCACCTAGATATGCAAATAAAGTTAAGCTGTGTTCACTCATCATAGAATCACACGCCAGACAAAAATCCTCTCGCATATGACTGAGTATTTAAAATTAACTAAGCTTCATTGTGTTTCATAAGCTATATGGCCATCCACTCTGCTAAGTTTACATCTACTTTGCTAAGTGAAGTCTCCACTTGTTTAGTAAATCAAAAAAATCATATTTGATTAACACTACATTTCCTAATAGTCGTTTCTTATTTATGAAGTAGATCTAGAAATGTGACAACTGCCTAGGGCTGTTCAAATGCTAGCTCTTTTTATTTATTTCAGAACAAACTCACCTTTGAGCTGTTTAAAAATCATTAAAACAAGGCTAAACTTGTAATGTCCTTTGGTTTATCTAAAAAAGTGAGACTACTCAGGAAAACACAGTCGAGTTGCCAATGAAAAAAAAGCTAACATTTACAAATAGACCTCATGGTTTCCCCCTCATTGCATTACCCCAGTATAAATTTCGGTAAGCTGAGAAAATTGTAATATTGTCCATATATCTACTCTGATGTAGACAAGTACTTTTGGTTATAAAGCTCTTCAGCTTATTATATAATGTTGCCTTTTTTTTTTTTTTTTTTTTTTTTTTACAAAAGGAACCATACTGGAAACATGTATGGCCACATATGTCATTTAGTTAGGCCTTTAAAGGGCAGTTGAGAGTTTGTCCATAAAAATGTACAGAAATGTAAAAAAAAATACCATACAGCTGTAAAATAGGTGGTTTTAAATACCCAACCTGCTCTAACCCCAACTATTGTGCAAAAATAAAATAGATACCTTCATTAATAAACATAAATATACATACAGTGTGTATATATATATATATATATATATATATATATATATATATATATATATATATATATATATATATATATATATATATATATATATATATATATATATATATATATATATACATACAGTATTTCCCAATTTCCCAATTTATCCAGTATTCACACAGTGCAAAAAATCCACATAAACTAAGAAAAACACTCCTTCTTCATATTCCATTCCATAAAAAAAAACTTTATCCGCAATGTGCCAAATTTTGTACAATCTCCTTCAAAATATCCTCTACCGCCATGCCAGACAGTGCTTTAAATATAGGTCACTCACCAGATCCACATGACCCACATGATTAGTTCATGAATTGTTTATATTGTTTATGTCTCTACTAAGCACCACGTAAAACCTTTGCCTCCTCTTTGGCTCTCCTCTCCAGTTCACCATCACAAGCCATGTATTAAAGACAGGAATATTCTCATAGCATAACATATAAAATGCTTTACTGAAGTATAAAAGTAAATGACTCACATTTAAAAACCTTGGCAAATTAATCTTTAAAATAGTCATATTCACTTCTATAAACAATACTGGTCAGTCAGATCCGGGTTGGTGGGAAGTGTCTCACACTTAGTCAAGCCCCTGCTGTGTTTCATCCAATGGACTTCCTCCTGAGAGTTAACCATGAATGATGGCCCTGTAATTATTGCTATCATTCTGGTATGCATGAACATTTATAATAGGTGTAATGCAATTGTCCTTTTCATACATAGGTGCACCTGATGGGCACATTTATGTACTGTATTTATGTGCATGTATGGGGGGGTTCTGGGAAAGCCCTGCTTTTTTTCCCTCTGTTATCTGCCACTACATTTTTTATACTTTTTTGATAACCCCCTATGTAATAGCTTATTAGATATGGCAGATCTCCTTCAAGATCTCTATTAGACCCATAATGTCACCTACAGTGCCAAGTGAAGCTCCTTTTCCAGGAACAAAGGCCAAGGAATAGCAGCTGTGAACCAGGATGTGACTAAATGTTTATTGATTTCTGGTTCATTCACCAAAGGGGTGATCAGTAAGTGGATGTTCACTGATTGCTCGCTGTTTCACAATCTGGGTCCACAGGATCCAAGAATACATGCAGGAAAGATAGGAGGTGGAGGAGTATCTGCAGTGTGTGTGGAAGTGATTGGGTAGCTCTATAGCCACGAATCATTTCTAACAGAAAGCCAACAGTCGGCTTACCTGTATTAAGCACGAGTCTGGCTAGATGGCTTAGCATCTAGGAGTGTTTTTAGAAGCCTGTGCTACCAGTATTTATAAATAGTGCTGGTAGACAAGTGACAATAGAAATACAAACAGTGTCCTTAAGGCTGGGTTCACACCGCTGCGGCAGCGAGAACCAGATGTGATTCGCACCGCACTGCAGTGCAAATCACATCCGATCTCTGTGCGATGCGAGTTCAGCCATACAGATATTATGGCTGAATTCGCATCGCACCCACCGCAGACTCGCACGGGACCCTTTTTTTGGTCCGCAGCAGAATCGGATCGCATGGGTGTTCACACCATGCGATCCGATTCCTGTCCGAGTTTGCAGATACCACTGTGATATGCGAACTGATCTGGGGGTGTCATTAAGGTTTCACTGACACTCCCAGCAGTCCGCATAGGGCAGTGTGAACTGCCGGTGGGAGGCATGCGATGCGGGAAAACGCAGCGGATTCGCGCCATTCCCGCATCGCTCCAGTGTGAACCCAGCCTAAAGTAGAACTTTTTTTTAACAACCCCTAAACTCTATCAATTTTAGAGATTTTTCTTCACTTCCTATTCAATACCCAATCTCCATTGTAATATTTCCCCTCTATTCCTGTTCTATGGACAACCTAAAATTTGGGATTTTCATTTTTTGTGATATTGGGAAACAGGACAACTAAAGAGAATGAATCTCCCTAAAGGGGTTACAGTCACCAAGAAAAATCAGACGGGTGTTGTAATCTCTCTCCACTTCGAAATTAAATAAAGTTTTGCCTTTAGTTTTACTTTAACGACTTCACCCCTAGAAGGATTTACCCCCTTCCTGACCAGGCCATTTTTTGTGATACAGCTCTGCATCGCTTTAACCGAAAATTGTGTGGTCGTGCGACGTTGTACACAAACAAAATTGATGTCCTTTTTTCCCACAAATAGAGATTTCTTTTGGTGGTATTTGATCACCACTGTGTTTTTTATTATTTGCGATATAAACAAAACAAGAGCGACAATTTAAAAAAAATAAAAATACTATATTTTTTACTTCCTGCTATAATACATATCCCAAAAAAAAAAAAAGTTTTTTTTTTTTTTTATCAATTTAGGCCAATATGTATTCTTCTACATATTTTTGGTAAAAAAAATCACATATTGATTGGTTTGCGCAAAATTTATAGTGCCTACAAAATAGGGGAAAGATTTGGGGACTTTTTATTTTTTTTGTTTTTACCAATAATGGCAGCAATCTGCAATTTTTAGTGTGACTGCAACATTGCGGCAAACAAATCTGACCCTAAGTGACACTTTTTGGGGGACCAGTGACACCAATACAGTGATCAATTCTATAAAAATGCACTGATTACTGTATACATGTCACTGGCAGGGTATGGGTTAACACTAGGGGTGATCAAGGGGTTAACTGTGTTCCCTAGGAGGTGTTTCTAATTGTATGGGGGATGGGCTGCCTGGGAGAAGAGAGAGGTCACTGTTCCTGATCACTAGGAACAGCTGATCTCTCTCTTCTTCCCTTGTCAGAACAGGGATCTGTTTGTTTACATTGACAGATCCCCGTTATGGCTCTCTTTCCCATGGCTGGGGTCGTCGGCAGGCATCGAGTCCGCTGTACCTGTGGGTGAGCTCCTGTGACGCGCCCGCAATAGCAATTGCATGCACTGACATACCAGTATGCAGATTTGTGCAGTAAAGCCAACTTGCCGCAGTATAACAATGACGGCTGGTCTGCAACTGGTTAATGAATTCCCTTATTCCTTTCTTCTCTGTGAGGTTCATTATATAATGTACAAAATCAGGTTTCATTTTTGAGTTGGTTAAAAGTAAAATATGATTATGGCTGCTTGTCATGAACAATAGTCCTACCTTTATATGTATTAATATAGCCATGTATTTGAAGAATAGCTTTCATGACTCACAACATACCCCTTCAAATGTATATTTCTGCACTGGCCATGCAGTGGTTATGTCAATAAAAACAGTTATGTAAATAAAACATGATTCACTGCAGGTAAAAAAAAAAAAAAACCTGTCTTTTTTTATTTTTATAATGTCATATTAATCCTGATTCTTTGAAACAAATGATCACTTTTCTATATTTGACAGATATTTTCTATGAGTATCTTAAAACTAACCCTCTCTCTCTCTATATATCCTTACCTGATTTACAACTTTCATGGTATAAGCTAATATGAACAAGTATTAGGAAATAGAAAATGAACATGTCAATCAATTCTATTTTAGTTGAAATTACACTTCCAAAAGTTTATGCAATTTATTTTCATTGACTGACAGCTTTTCCTGACAGTTGATATAAAAGGTATATCATCTTCAATAAATAGCATTGTCATCCTATTTTCAGGCACTTGTAGCCTTCGTTTTTTTTTTGTTATTATGGTAGTACCTAATAAACATAATTCAATTCATTCGCTCTTAAGAATATAGTAAAAGGCAAAATCATATGAAGTATTAAACTTAATTGTTGTTCTTTAAAATGCATACGCAATTAAATAAGCAATACATCCCTCACCTGTTCACCAAGACCTCTACTATGGTCAAACAAGATATGCCCTCAGTGGATCTGTGGGCCCTTCTATGGGGTTATGGTGCCCTCTACCGCTCTTTTACCAATCTCTCTCCACTGACTATGGCTACACTTGACTTATGGTATTTTTGCAGAGGCTGTTACTCTTTATCTTCTGAACCAAGCCCACTTACTCTGCTCTTTGACAACCCTCTTCTACCTGATATTAGACAAGATACGGTACATATGATAGGATGGACTGACCCATTGTGCATTATTTTGTTCACTCCATCACAGGCTCATTTATTTTTTGTTCTTTGTTACCTTTGAACTGGTTTAGAAAATTCCAATTAATGATTAGTGAGACACTGCATGTTTCAGGTTTGATAGACTTTGAGCAGCTATGTCTTCTCTCGGAGGTTCCCCCCAGTACATAAATCAATTCTAACTCATACCCCTGGTACCCTACCTACCTTTACTACAGCAAGGTAAAGGACATTTGGTCATGAGATCACCACCTGTGAAGGACTTTCACACTGCATTTCTGCTCACCCATAAATCATCGGTTTCCAGTTACGCTGAAGAGAAAATTGATAAATCGCTCTCCAGGTTGTACAGGGATCCAGTCTCCTTCTACTGTATTTTCCTATGTCCTCAGATCTCTGTTGGCGTTGTCATAAAGCTGAAGGTATAAAAGAAAATATAGGAACCAATAGGTTCCAAATCCCTGCGAGTAAATGACCAAAAAACAAATAAACCACAATAAAGAGTTGCGTGTTATAAAGTGTAAAAACACCTATTATGTGAAAAGAAACAAAGGAACCATGCTCTTATATCATAAATTACATATCACCATAGTGAAAAAACAAAAAACAAAACAAATACATCTTCAATTGAATTATAAAAAATACATAAAAATGTGACATCCATGTATAGATCCCACACATGAATAACATGTGTGGTGCATGTTCCAGACACTGCCTGGATATATGATTATATCTGTCACAGAAGACAGCATTTACTGACCATCGGTGACGCAAGACGCTAGAGCTGCAGTGTTGCTGAATTGGGATTGAAGAAACAGAAACAGCACAGCACAGTCACTGTGTAACCCCACTAAGTAAGAGGCGTACCATGCCTGATCAGCAAATATGGTTGTGTTCATGTTTACACATAAGCTACAAACAGCAGCGATTTGAGTTCATCCCAGTGGGGGAATCACGCACAGAGGACTGTAGCCACTCATGCATCTCCATGGTGCCATTTACCCTGACACAGGGGAGGATATTCCAGTGATCCCGATCTCTGGCTTAATTTTTTCAACAAAGCATATCTGACCGCTCTTATTAGGGGGTCACACTTCCTATGGTAAGCACAGTGTGAAATCACTGGCAGGTGACACCTCTGCTATCTTATTTTCTCATCACTTTAACAGCATGTTGGACTTCTCATCTTGATTGATTTTGAAGTACCTCTGTGTGACTGTGTTTATATGGACTTTATTAGGTTTAAACAACACTTTCTGTTTATCATTTAGTGCTGCACTATTTGTTTTTAGATATGTACAGATACCTAAACTCAAATACTGTTTAATAGTCCATGATACAAATTCAGAGCTACCCTATACAAAGTACATTTTTGAAAACTCCACAGGCTGTCCTAAACATATATATACTTTGTACTCAGTCATGAGTAACCGCTTAGCAAACCCCCCTTCCAGTAAGGAACTTTGATAAAAAGATGCTAAACCCTTAAAGCGGAGGTCCGCCAAATTATTATTTTTTAAATCAGCAGCTACAAATACTGCAGCTTCTGCTACTTTTAAAATATGCACACTTACCTGTCCAGGGTGCCCGCAATGTCAGCACCTGAAGCCGATCTGTTGCCTGGCTCTCAGGTGCTGCCACCACCATCTTCGGTAAGGGAATCAGGAAATGAAGCCTTGCAGCTTCACTTCCTGGTCCCCTACTGTACAATCCAGATGGTCCCTGCTGTCCCTGGGTCTCATGTGTTTCCCAGCAGACAGTGGGGGGGAGGGGGGAAGAGGTGTAGTCTTCTACGAGTCTATGCCCGGAAGTGGGTGCAAATACCTGTGTTATACAGGTGTCTGCACCCCCCACCCCCCCCCCCCCAAAAGGTGCCAAATGTGACACCAGGGGAAGGGGAGGGCTCCGAAAAGCGGAGGTTACATTTTTGTGTGAACCTCCACTTTAATACCTCTTGAAAATTCTCCTTTAACACCACTTTACTTAAATCCACATACAACGTTTCCAGTACTAGTAAGAATAGTGAAAGCCCTCTCATCCTATGATGTGGCTGTGACCAGAAAAGGGATGTTCTCCAAATTTGGTGGACTTGCCTGAAATTTTTCTTCTCTTGGTCATGAGTTCTTGGCCTTGCCACTCTCTTTCACATATGAATTCCAAAATGCCCTAGTATGGTGCTGTAAGTTCCAAGTTATGAGTCTTACAGCCATTTAATAGAAGATCCCTACCTTCTTTTTATCATGGCAAACCTAATGCTAGCCAAAGCATGGAAGAACTTCAGAGTTTATTTAGCAGAAGTTAAGATTTGTGAGAAAGTACCACCCCTGGATCCAGATATAGCCAGAACATTAAGCCCAAAAGAGAACTATCCTCCCTCCTTTTCCTTGCTTTCCCTTTTGCGCTCTATTTATTTCCATGTTTTCAGTTATCTTTCCTATTTTACTTCCCTCAGCCCTCATTTCCTTCTTTTTATTCCTAACCTATAAGAAAAACCAAGAGCCTAAACCTAGTACATATTAATAGTTTATTTTGTTCAACCCAGCAGGGCTGAATGAAAAAAAAAACTGCACTAACCACGTAATGTTAGTACAGAGATCTCCCTTGCTGTGCTATTGTGTTCTGACAAGGGAACACCCGCTCCCACCAAAACATTTTGGTCAGCGCTTTCATATATTGGCTGAGACCTCTGATCGGGAACGCATCGGCAGACCTTTTTTTGGTCGTGCCCCATCTACAGAAGCCAACCGAATGACTAGCTTCTGTTGGATAAACTG
The DNA here is from genome assembly GCF_037356315.1 of Lithobates pipiens. Taxonomy (NCBI): domain Eukaryota; kingdom Metazoa; phylum Chordata; class Amphibia; order Anura; family Ranidae; genus Lithobates; species Lithobates pipiens. Next base: position 509,772,800 of record NW_027507748.1, read on the forward strand.
CTGTACACACAGGCCTAAATATAGCATTTAAACTGATCTTTGAGCAGATAGAAGATAATAAAAACATTCAGTTAAGCTTGGTATATGACGAATCCTCTTCAAAACATCTCTGTCCTCTCAAATTTACTTTCACTGTTCTTAAAAGTTGCATTTACTGGGTTCTAGTAGTCTAACTTTCTATTGAGGAGATTGGTAACCCCAACAATGTCTTGTAGTCCTGCAGCACTGATGAGGGATCCTGCTGACTAGTATGTACCAGTGATGACAAAGGCGTTCTCTGCTCTTTGTGTATTTCCCTGTAATTCACCCCTTGCTCTTGATTGCTAGCCATCACATACTACTACTGCTACTGGGCTTTCTTAGTAAAAAAATAAAATAAAATAAATGCTTTGCTCTGCAAATCTCTTTTCCTGGATGCTTCTATACAATAATTTTGTGAAGTTAAGTGATGACATCTAAGGGCATGAGAAGTGGAATATAATTATGCAGAAAAGTGGAAAGTTGAACATTTCTGCTGGGTTACAAGGAATTCTCCATCTAAAATACCTCCCTGGGGCTCTTAAAATACATTTCTTCTGCACATTTGTACTGACTAGGAGAGTAGGACATGGTCCTGTCGACAGTCTGATGATACTCATAGATATTCCCAAGTGATGAAAAATGCATTTGACTAGAACTCATTTTACTAGAGGCTGATCTAACACAAAATAATACTAAGGGCCCTTTTACATTGATCTGTTTTTGATGCCATTTTGTGTTTAAGTAGTGGAACAAAAATAGATGAAAAATGTATCCCTTGAAATCATGTGGAACTCTTCACATTAATGCTCTGCATTTTTAAAAGTCTTGCATGTTGTATTTTTGGTGCATGTTTAAAAACACACCTCTCTATTGAAAAAAAAAGAAAACATCAAAAACATACAAAAAAAGGCATATATAGTGCATTTTGGTACATTTTTTAAGTCAAATGTCCAAGTTTCACAGGTGCATACTGGGAGTCAGGAATCTACAAAACGTGCTAAAAATGCACTGACATTGATTTAAAAAAGGTTAAAATGCATATACTGTATGTTTTTATTGTGTTTTTTTTTCAGCAGAGCAGTGTAAAGGACCCTTAATTTATCCCATAATCCATAATCTGCAGTCTTTCTGAAGACATTCTTCTCACCAGCCTCCAACTATTTTTTCACTCATCTTAGTGACACTAATAACTTCATGTGATGTCATAGCAGTGCCCACCTACATTCTGGTTCTGGAGAATGGAGGAAAGGACTGTACCCTGTTATGAGACCATGGGGGGGGGGGGGGTTCATTCATCTTATTAAAACTTGCAGTTTTATTTTACATTTTTTAAATGAATATGTATTAGTTTCTAAATTGCTATTGCTAAATACTTTGCACCACCAAATTTACTTTGGTATTTGATAATGGTTTTCCAAGAGTTTGAATACCATGGTGCAGACTGAGCCAACTTAGCTTGAAAAACGGTCTTTCTGTAAACAAAAAAAAAAATCCTCATAGAAAACTACAATGTGTAGAAAAAATGCATCAATTATTTATATTGTATGATTTTTTTTTCTGTTAAGTGTTTGTAGATAGAGAATGTACAATACATTTACAATTTACAATCAAACTTAAGAAAATTCTAAAAAAAAACACAAAAGAGCTGGACAGGGATCTTAACTTGTAGTGACACTTTTAGTTTATTATCGAGTGTAATATGTATGTTTCACAGCCTGGTGTGGCTTGCAATTACTTCTCCACATGGATTCTAATTGCTTTGATATCTTTTAGACTAATTATATTGAAATAGTCAGCAATTCTTGAAGCATTCAAGAAGTGAAGTGCTTGAAGCATCTCCACTCATTTTTCTGTGTGATTTTCTGTTTTCCATAGCTTTTAAAGGGTCAAAGAACATTTCTTAATATATTATTGATTAAAGGAGTAAGAGGCTCAATTTTAAAAATGTACTTAGAAACAGAGATAGCATTCACAGGGTTCAAAATGTTCTTTTGACTGCTGAATTTGGCAAGTTCTACTGTACTGAGACCTAGCAGACAGCAATTAAATTATAGGAAACACATAAGTTACGTTCTTATTTTAGACAGCAATATTTCTCATTTGGTAACACTTTGCATAATTTGAAGTATGAAAAGTAGTACTTCATTTATTATGACCTTTAGCTGTTCAAAGAGTATGATCTATGTTTTATTCCAGTGTTTTTGGTTTGTCCTGTATTTTATGCATTGCTTAGCAAAATTATCATTGGAACCTAGCCTGTTTATTTAGCAGGTTGGCAGAAACAGAACAAGGAGATTGGTATGTATTCAAATAATTAACATCTACATAAAAATTCCCTTTTGTAGTATGGAAGCTTGTCAAACTGACAGTGATAGAACTGGTACATTTATTCTGATCTGTTCAGTGGTAGAAATGCCTTATTTGTTTAAAATATGGTTATACACTTCTCTAAATCTAAGTGCATTTATTAATTTTTAATTAATTTTCTGCATTGTTAATTAGTTTCAATATCAGTGATTTTTTAAACAAATTTTTATATCAAAAGTCATCAACATTCAAATTTTAATAGTAATTAAAGACATGTGTAACTGCTTATACTTACAGGCTGAGAATTAATTTTCATGAAAACATAGGGCTCATATTAAGTTTATATTTTCTTCATTATAATTACTACTGACATTTGAATAGATATCTTACCATGACTGAAATCTACTCAATTAAAACACATTATTCATAATTGCCAAACTCAACTTGTGAAGTGACAGATGTCAACTATCAAATGCCATATATTGATAAAAAGATGTGGTATTTTAAAACCACGACCTAGTAATTATAATAAAAATGAATATTTATTTATTGTTCTAGCAACTTATTCACAAAGCAAAGTATACACCTCTTTTTAATTGCTTCATGCAAATTACTGAGCTTTTCACACTTTGTTGTGTTGTCAAGTTATGAAACAACAAGATCCATTGAGCACTGAACAAACACATTTAGGATTAATGTGTGTGTCTACATTCAATAACAGCAATTTATATATCATATACCATATATTGTAGTTTACCAGTCCTTAGATGTGGTGACTGTATTATTTATCTTTTTTCCAGGCTTTATTTTTCCTTTTTTTCACTTGGGTACCCTGCCGACACTCAAATCTCTTTACTGTATCTATGGAAAAGCAGCTTTGTTACTTGAGACGGCTATCCTGATTTGAACTACAAAGACCTCTCCTTCCCCTCACCTTAATCCAGTTAGGATTGAGATGCACTGTAGTCCACAGAAGAGAACTAGGAAAACTGATAACAGTATTTGATATTTCAGTTTAGTGCACAGGAGGGTACAAACACACTACATTATTGGCAGCATCAACCAGAGTTTTTGTGTGTACATGCACATAGCCTAAATAAAAAATCAAATGCATCCATAACATACAAGGGCTTGTAAGTTGCAATATATACACTTTTATTCTGGGTTTAGAGTGCATTCACACTTGCAAAAGCTATGGACACTGATTACATTATATTAGCCCAGCAAGGGCTCCTGGTGATTAACTGCAGGAGGCAGCGATACTGAAGACAGTGGAAAGCTGACGACTCCCGCAGCTAATCATGGCCACTCCCATGTAATAAATAATGCAGCACTCATATGCCAGTGATCGCTCATGGACACAGGCAGTCTGCATCCAGGACCGATTACTCACATGATTGCTACACGAGCAGCTGTGATTAACTGCAGGAGCCAGAAGCCTCCCATCATGTTTAAAGGAGCTGCCTCCTGTAGCTAATTGCCCAGAAATCCCACTGGGGTCTTGCATGTAATCAGTGTCCTATGCTGTCTCAGGTGTTAATGCACCCTTAGCCCTTGTACACACGATCGGAGATTCCGACGGAATGTGTCCGATCGGAGCGTTTTGCTGGATATATTCCGACTGTGTGTGGTATGCATTGGACTGTTTCCATCGGAATATCCGTCGGACCAAATTTTCCAACTTGCCGGAAATATTTTCTGACAAAATGCTCCGATCGGACATACTCCGATCATGTGTAGAGAATTCCGATCGGACAAAGTATTGGCTACTAGCCTGAACGTAGTCCCGTCGTAACGAAATAACGTCATCACGTGTACAAGGGCTTAGACATATATTAATACAAAGGGTATCTAGTGTAAGTTATATTTTGTTTGGGCGTAAGCCTAAAGGCTGAATACAGTATTTTGAACACCTGTTCAACTCACCCTTTATCTTGTAGATGCCAAAGACAATAGGTTTCACTGATGAAATATATCACTTCATGTGCATCGTCGTGTGTAGGTGACCAGAGACAGGAAAGATTAATTAAAAGTCATATTGATATCCAATGTCTATGAACATCTTTAAGTTAGGTCAGCAGGGAAGAGTATTAACCTAAAAGATTTTTAACCATTTCTGGACTGCCCTACGCATATATAATGTGGCAGGGTGGCCCTTCAGCACAAAATCACATACCCATACGTGATTTTGTTTCCTTGGTCAGGGGTGTGCTTACACACTGCTGGCGATCAGCTCCCACTGTTATTGGACACAGCAGAAGCCAACCAGTGGGTCTGGTGGACCCGATGTCTGCCGGGACCCACTGATCGTTCCCAAGGCAGACAGAATAATGGTCTGCCTATGTAAACAAGACAGATCAATGTTCTGTGACAGGAGAAGACAGGGAACTTGTGTTTATGCTAAGTAGGAACATGGATCTCTGTCTTCTTACAGTACAAACACCCCCCCCCCCCCCCCCACAGTTAGAAAGCATTGATTGCCCCTGATGTTAACCCCTTCCCTGCCAGTGTCATTATGTCATTATTACAGTTACAGTGCATATTATTTAGCACTGATCAGTGTATAAGTCTCACTGGTCCCCAAAAAAAGTGTCAAACGTGTCACTTAGTGTCTTCTGCAGTCGCACTATAAGTCGCTGACCGCAGCCATTACTAGTAAAGAAAATAGATAAATAAAAATTCCATAAAAATATCCCATAATTTGTGGACATTATTACTTTTGCGCAAACCGATCAATATACACTTATTGGGATTTGTTTACCAAAAATATGTAGCAGAATACATATTGGCCTAAATTAAAGAAAAAAATTAGATTTTTTTTTTACTTTTTTTATTGGATGTGTTTTGTAGCAGAAAGGTTTTTTTTCAAAATTGGCAGGTTTTTTTTTATATAGTGCAAAAACTAAAATCTGGAAAGGTGATCAAATACCACCAAAAGAAAGCTCTATTTTTGGGAAAAAAGGACACCAATTTTATTTGTGTACTGCATTGCATGACTGTGCAATTGTCATTTAACCACTTGCCGACCAGCGCACGACGATGTACGTCGACAGAATGGCACGGGCAGGCAAATGGGCGTACATGTACGTCCCTTTAAATTTGCCGCCCTACCATCGGGAGTGCGCCGCCGGCGGCGCGCTCCCGCGCTGGTCGGGACCCCCGTGAGTCCGGTCGCGGGACCCGCGGACTCGATCGCCGCGGGCATCCCCGCGATCGTCTCACGGAGTGGCCGAATGGAGAAGTGCCGTTGTAAACAACATTTCTCCATTCTGCCTAGCAACTAGTGACGCTGATCTCTGCTCCATGTGATTGGAGCAGAGATCAGTGTTCACTAAATGAAAGCCCAACCCCCCCCACAGTTAGTAACACACCCCTAGGGACACTTAACCCCTACACTGCCACCCACTGGTTAACCCCTTCACTGCCAGTGTCATTTACACAGGAATCACTGCATTTATATAGCAGTGATTACTGTATAAATGACAATGGTCCCAAAAATGTGTCAAAAATGTCCGATGGGTCCCCCACAATGTCGCAGTCACAATAAAAATCACTGATCGCCGCCATTACTAGTAAAAAAAAATAATAAAAAATTATTAATAAAAATGCTATAAAACTATCCCTATTTTGTAAACGCTATAACTTTTGCGCAAACCAATCAATAATCGCTTATTGCGATTTTTTTTACCAAAAATATGTAGAAAAATATGTATCGGCCTAAACTGAGGAAAAAAAATGTTTTTTTATATATTTTTGGGGGATATTTATTATAACAAAAAGTAAAAAATTAATTGTCGCTCTATTTTTGTTTATAGCGCAAAAAATAAAAACCGCAGGGGTGATCAAATACCACCAAAAGAAAGCTCTATTTGTGGGAAAAAAAGGACGTCAATTTTGTTTGGGAGCCACGTCGCACGACCGCGCAATTGTCAGTTAAAGCGACGCAGTGCCGAATCGCAAAAAGTGGTCTGGTCTTTGACCAGCAAATTGGTCCGGTCTGAAAGTGGTTAAAGTAATGCAGTGCTGTATCGCAAAAAATGGCCTGGTTATAAAGGGGTATAAACCTTCCAGAGCTGAAGAAATTAAAAATGTCCTAACTAAAGACATCAGCGAGGTGAAACACTGTGTTGGGGCAGGCCAACGGGAAGTGACGTCACCCCGCTGTCATTATCCAGAAGGCGAGATATACCTGTATTGGAAGTGAAACTTGCACTGCAGACCAGCAGTAGCGGCAGACCCAATTCTTTATGTGGCTAAGCACATTAATAAAGTGCAGATTTTACACCATTATAGGATCTTCTTCCATTTTGGTGATATCTAGTCATGAGAGGATTTCTTTTGGAGGAGAGATCTACTGGTCTGGGTCCTGATGCAACTGTATACAGGTGGGTAAGGTGAGCGCTAACTCTTACACTGTATATTTCACCATCAGATTGTTCATAAACAAGGGAGAAGTAGGAGGGGGAAGGGAAAAGGACAAATTATAATAGCATATAAACAGTCACAAGAGGAATAATGACAAGAAAACAAGTCATGGCTTATGAAAGTCCATAATATGTAGTTAAAAAAACAGCACATGTTGAAGGCAGCCCCGTTTGACTAAGAAGCAGCAAAGCATTCTTTTAGGAACACTGGAAATGGAAAAAGAGGCGCCACTCTAAGTGCAGTATTAAAAGAGTGCTTTAATAAAAACTTAAAATTTGGTACTCAAAAGTAATCTAGCAATAGGCGTGTAAACAAGAAACTGCCAAACATCCATGGAGTGGAATCATTCTGTGAACTGGAGGATGGTGGTATTCAGTAGAGCAAGCTGGAACATACACTGCTGACACTTCCGGTCAGTGGAACACACGCCGACAACCAGAGGAATTACATCACTTCCAGGTGCTGGAGCGGATGGATGAATACATGACGCGTTTGAAGAAGCTACACTCCTTCCTCAGGCCTAATGTGGGAAGTGATTGAACCGGAGTTATATGGCCAGGAAAAGGCCAGGGCATATGAACAAGCAAAGGAAGAGGTGCCTCTGTGTGTAGAGCTAACATACACTTTAATTATAAAAACATATTTAATACAGGCAACTCACATTTTGGATGTGATCTATGAGCATTCAGTCACTTTAAAAGCTGAGCATGGATGTAGTCATGTGATTGTCCATTAAGCTGAGGCGCTGTAGCCGCTAGCGACCAGGAAGTGGCACAGACGCTTGCCGTAGAGCGCAGTTCAAAGCAGAGCGAAGTCTGGAGATGACATCATGAGGTGGGTGTGACCGGTTTTATGAGCGTACAGGCTGAGGTTGTTTGACAGCCTGTACGTTTCATCAAGCAAAGTTCGCTTGCTGTGCCATTTCCTGGCCGCTAGCGGCTACAGCGCCTCAGCTTGACAGACTATCAGATGACTTCATCCATGCTCAGCTTTTAAAGTGACTGAATGGTACTCACAAAAGTACACAAGCAATAGGCGTGTAAACAAGAAACTGCCAAACATCCATGGAGTGGAATCATCCTGTGAACTGGATATATATAGATAGATAGATAGATACATACATACATACATACATACATACATATATATATACTATATATATATATATATATATATATATATATATATATATATATATATATATATATATATATATATATATATATATATATATATATATATATATATATATATATAGATATATATATATATATATATATATATATATATATATATATATATATATATATATATATATAGATATAGATATAGATATAGATATATATATATATATATATATATATATATATAGATATATATATATATATATATATATATATATATAGATATATATATCTCTATATATATATATATATATATATATATCTATATATATATATATATATATATATCTATATATATATATATATATATCTATATATATATATATATATATATATATATATATATATATATATATATATATATATATATATATATATATATAGAGAGATATGCATATACAGTATCTTACAAAAGTGAGTACACCCCTCATATTTTTGTAATTTTTTTTATCTCTTTTCATGTGACAAAATTACACTTTGCTGCACTGTAAAGTAGTGAGCGCACAGTTTGTATAACAGTGTAAATTTGCTGTCCTCTCAAAATAACTCAACACACAGCCATTAATGTCTAAAGCGCTGGCAACATCTAAGTGTAAACGTCCAAATTAGGCCCAATTAGCCATTTACCTCCCCGGTTACATGTGGCTCTTTAGTGTTACAGAGTCTCAGATGTAAATGGGGAGCTGATGTGTTAAATTTTTTGTTATCACTCTCACTTGGCAGAGAACTCTCTGAGGATCTGAAAAAAAGAATTTTTGCTCTACATAAAGATGGCCCAAGCTATAAGAAGATTACCAAGACCCTTAAACTGAGCTGCAGCATAGTGGCCAAGGCCATACAGTGGCTTAATGGGAAAGGTTCCACTCAGAACAGGCCTCGCCATGGTCAATCAAAGAAGTTGAGTGGACATGCTCTGCATCATATCCAGAGGTTGTGTTTGGAAAATAGACGTATGAGTGCTACAGAGTTTGAAGGGGTGGGGGGGTCAGCCTGTCAGTGCTCAGACCATAGGCCGCACTGCATCACATTGGTCTGGATGGCTGTCCTCCCAGAAGAAAGCCTGCAAACAGTTTGCTGAAGACAAGCAAACTAAGGAAATGGATTACTGGAACTGTGGTCCGATGAGACCAAGATAAACGTATTTGACTCAGATGATGTCAAGCGTGTGTGGCGGCAACCAGGTAAGGAATACAAAGACAAGTGTGTCTTGCCTACAGTCAAGTATGGTGGTGGGAGTGTCATGGTCTGGGGCTGCATGAGTGCTGCTGGCACTGGGGAGCTACAGTTCATTGAGGGAACCATGAATGCCAACATGTACTGTGACACTGTGACATAATGAAATCAGAGCATGATCCCCTCCATTGGAGACTGGGCTGCAGGGTAGTATTTCAACATGATAATGACCCCAAACACACCTCTAAGATGACCACTCACTACCTTGCTAAAGAAGCTGAAGGTAAAGGCGATGGACTGGCCAATTATGTGTCCAGACCTAAACTCTATTGAGCATCTGTGGGGCATCCTTAAATGGAAGGTGGAGGAGAGGAAAGTCTCTAACATCCACCAGCTCCAGTGGCAACCTCTGAAGCTCTGATGAACTCCATGTCCAAGAGGGTTAAGGCAGTGCTGTAAAATAATGGTGGCCACACAAAATATTGACACGTTGGGCCCAATTTGGACCTTTTCACTTAGGGGTGTACTAACTTTTGTTTCCAGCGGTTTTGACATTAATGGTTGAGTGTTGAGTTATTTTAAGGGGAAAGCAAATTTGCACTGTTATACAAACTGTACACTCACTACTTTACATTGTAGCAAAGTGTCATTTCTTCAGTGTTGTCACATGAAAAGATATAATAAAATATTTACAAAAATGTGAGGGGTGAGATACTGTATATGCATATCTATATATCTATATATCTATCTATATATCTATATATCTATCTATATATCTATGTATCTATATATATATATATATATATATATATAGATATATATATAGATATAGATATATAGATATAGATATATATAATGTCAAGCTTCCACCAAACAAATAAATGTTCAGGCATTCATCTGAATGCCCTAATAGCCAAAGATATATATAATTATAGTCATGTATATATATTACTCATGTTATCACGCATGACAGCTTCCCCCTCTCAATGGTTGTTGAGGACTCTGGCAGGTACAGTAAGCAAAGGGGCAAGGATAGTCTAATAAATAAATAAATAAATAAATAAACAACAACTCTGTGGTTTCCATTTTTTTGTACCAGACTCTTTGAGTCTAGTATGGATGAGGCCTCCAGGAAATGTATAGTGGACCCTTTGCATATAATAAAGATTTTAGTGGCATCTCAAGGAAAAAAAAACTTGTTTGGGGTCCCCTAAAATCTCATACCAGATCTTTAATCTGAGCATACAGCCTGACTGACCGGGAGAGGGAAAGACACACATGTGCCCCCCCCCCCTCCTGAACCCTACCAGGCCACATGCCCTCAACATGGGATAGTATCTTGACAGCACATTGTCCCCACATTGGTAAGGTTAAAGCATCTTCCTTACAATCCTGACACTTTCGTGGTGGGAGTTTTATTTAAAAGATCTCTTAAAAGCCCCCTTATTGTAATTCCATTGTCAATTGTTTTTTCCAGCAATGCAGATCCATTCAGTCAGAATGTCCAATGACAACCAACCCCCCAAAGAAAAAGAAACATCATTATCGAGACACATCCCATGCATTTGCTTGTCATTCACCAAAGATCAAGACCAGTGAATGATAGCAGTTATATTCAATGGACATGGTCTCCTGAGTGACATCATTGATCATATATTAAAATCACTGGTATGCATTTTTGGGGCACTGTATGCTATTTCATTCTTGCTGTATCATGTAGTGTATCATGTCAGCTTCTACTTGTGGTAGCTCTCAGGTTAACATGCTGCTAAAGCCTAGCTTGCAGAATTTTCAGCATAACCTTGCTAGCGTGTGAGATGAGTGCAATCATACTGTAGTTTGGACATTCTTTGGTGCTGCCCTTACTTGGTATCAAAATGTAAACATACCTCTTCCAGTCCTGTGGCCATTGTTGAGTTTTCCAAATTTGTTGGCATATTGAGTGTAGCATTTTAACAGTAGGGATGAGCCGAACACCCCCCCCCCCCCATTCGGTTTGCACCAGAACATGCGAACAGGCAAAAAATGTGTTTAAACATGCGAACACCATTAAAGTCTATGGGACACGAACATGAATAATCAAAAGTGCTAATTTTAAAGGCTTATATGCATGGTATTGTCATAAAAAGTGTTTGGGGACCTGGGTCCTGTCCCAGGGGACATGTATCAATGCAAAAAAAGTTTTACAAACTGCAGTTTTTTTGGGAGCAGTGATTTTAATAATGCTTAAAGTGAAACAATAAAAGTGTAATATTCCTTTAAATTTCATACCTGGGGGGTGTCTATAGTATGCCTTTAAGCGGTTGCATGTTTCCCATGTTTAGAGCAGTCTGACAGCAAAATGACATTTCTAAAGGAAAAAAAGTCATTTAAAACTACTCGTGGCTACAATGAATTGTCGGTTCGCAATACACATAAAAGTTCATTGATAAAAATGCCATGGGGATTTCCCCACAGGGGAACCCCAAAACAAAAAAAATGTGTGGGGGTCCCCCTAAATTCCATACCAGGCCCTTCAGGTCTGGTATGAATACTAAGGGGAACCCTATGCCAAAATTAAAACAAATGGCATGGGGGTCCCCCTCAAAATCTATACTAGAACCAGATCTGAGCACGCAAACCTGGCAGGCCACAGGAAAAGAGGGGGGACGAGAGCGTGCCCCCCCTCCTGAACCATACCAGGCCACATGCCCTCAACATTGGGAGGGTGCTTTGGGGTAGCCCCAAAGCACCTTGTCCCCATGATGATGGGGAGAAGGGCCTCATCCCCACTGCCCTTGCCCGGTGATTGTGGGGGTCTGCGGGCAGGGGTCTTATCGGAATCTGGAAGCCCCATTTAACAAGGGGACCCCCAGATCCTGCCCCCCCTGTGTGAATTGGTAATGGGGTAAAAATGTACCCCTACTATTTCACAAAAAAAGTGACAAAAAGGTTAAAAAACACAAGAGATGGTTCTTTATTAATTTCTTCTTCTTTCCACTTCTTCTTTCATCTTCTAGTCTTACTTCGGTGTTCTTCCTATTCCTACAACTTCTTCTCCATCTTCTTCATCTTCTTCTTCCTTTGCTCTTCTCGTCCCGCATTTTGCTCTGGCTTCTTCTCTGCTCCACTCGCATGATCCGCCTCAGTGGGAGTCTTCTGCCATGTGACGCTTTGATTCTTCTGGCACTTCTTAAATAATGGAGGACAGGGCCACCAGGTGACCCCGCCCTCCTCTGTGTGAATTGGCCAGGATCTGGGGGTCCCCTTGTTAAAGGGGGCTTCCAGATTCCAATAAGCCCCCCGGCCCCAGAACCCCACAACCACCAGGCAAGTGTTGTGGGGATGAGGCCGTTTTCCCCATGAACATGGGGACTAGGTGCTTTGGGGCTACCTCAAAGCACCCTCCCAATGTTGAGGGCATATGGCCTGGTATGGTTCAGGAGGGCGTCTCTCATCCCCCCTCTTTTCCTGCGGCCTGCCAGGTTGCGTGCTCAGATAAAGGTCTGGTATGGATTTTTAGGGGGATCCCCACGCCATTCTTTTTTAAATTTTGAAGTTTCCCTTAATATCCATACCAAACCTGAAGGGCCTGGTATTGAATTTAGGGGGACCCCCACGCATTTTTTTTATTTTTGGTTTGGGGTTCCCCTGTGGGGAAATCCTCATGTCGTTTTTATCAATTAACTTTTTTGTGTATTGGAGACCGACAATTCATTGTAGCTGTGAGTAGTTTTAAATTACTTTTTTTCCTTTAGAAATTTCATTTTGCTGTCAGACTGTTCTAAACATGACAAACATGTGCCCGTTTACAGGCATACTATAGACACCCCCCAGATACGAAATTTAAAGGAATATTACACTTTTATGCCGCATACACACGACCAGACTTTTCAACATCAAAAGTCCAACGGAACAATTCCGGCAGACCATTCGATCGTGTGTGGGCTGCAGCGGACTTTTGATTTGAAAAAGTCTGACAGACTTTAGAAATGGAACATGTTTCAAATGTTTCCGCCAGAACTCCGCCGGACCCAGTTCCTACCGAGAAATCCGCTCGTGTGTATGCTAGTCCGACGGACAAAAACGGACGCGAGGGCAGCTATTGGCTACTGGCTATGAACTTCCTTATTCTAGTCCAGTCGTACGTCATCACGTTCAGATCCGTCGGACTTTGGTGTGATTGTGTGTGGCCAAGTCCATTCATTCGGAAAGTCCGTCAGAACTCTGTCAGAACTCCGTCAGAACTCAGTCGAAAGTCTGTCGGACTTTGTCCCTCGAAAAGTCCGGTCGTGTGTACGTGGCATAAAAGTTTCACTTTAAGCATTATTAAAATCACTGCTCCTGAAAAAATTTCAATTTTTAAAACTTTTTTTGCATTGATACATGTCCCCTGGGGCAGGACCCAGGTCCCCAAACACTTTTTATGACAATACCATGCATATAAGCCTTTAAAATTATCACTTTTGATTTCTCCCATAGACTTTTAAAGGGTGTTCCGCGGCTTTCACATTTGCCGCGATCACCTAATATTGTCCGCTGTTCGTGAACTGGCAAACATGAGTTTGACTCAAACATAAAGCTCATCCCTGTTTAACAGCATCGTTATTTAGGTTTTTAAATAATTCCGCTGGGATACGATCATTTCCACTAGCTTTGTTATTAGGAAAGCTTTCTAAGGCCCTCTTGACTTCACTCTCCAGGATATCTGGTTCAAGGTCAGTGACTGCATCATCGTGGTTATATGGGAAATTCTGATCTTTTTGTATACTTCTTCTGTGAAGTTTGAACTGTAGTTCACTTTATTAAAACATTAAAACCATTATTCTGAGTACATAAAGTGTGCATGAGATAAGAAAAAAACACACACAATGGGAGATACGCATGGCTCATCACTATAAGGGAATCTCCCACTGACAGCTCTGAGAGCTGATGGACATTCTGTAGCTGCTATGACTGGGGAACCACCGCCATGGAGGGACACACAAAAAGACTCATCACTCACTATGAGATACGTTTGTGTCCCCTAGAGTCATCAAAAAACTGATGTTCTTATCTACAGGCTGTTACCTGTTGGCTGCCAGTGGTAAATATCCCATATTCAAATCATAATTTTCCTTAAACATAATAAAATAAAAGGGCCAAAAAACACCATAAGTTTACTTTAACAACCAAACTACAGAGTTATACAACTGCTCAGATCTGACATGTTGTGCCGTGTTAAAAGAGGATACATTAATCTCTAACAAAATAAAGAATGTATAATATAAGAGGAAACAAGAACAAAACTCTGAGTGGACACAATTCTGGTGGGATTTGAACTAGCGCAGCATAATACAATAAAAGATCAAAAATGTATAATGGTTTGTCAAATTAATATTTTAATTAGAAGTTTGCCTTAGGCCGCGTACACACGGGCGGACTGTCTGCCCAACTTAGTCCGCTGAACCGTGTTTCAGCGGACAATCCGCTCGTGTGTGGGCTTCAGCGGACTTTTTCAGCGGACAGTCTGACGGACTTAGTCTTTCGGAATTTCCGTAATTTTGTCCGTCCAAACTTGGTTTTGTCCGTCCAAACTTGGTTTCAGCGGACAGTCCGCTCGTGTGTAGGCAAGTTGGACGGACTAGGTATGGCGCATGCTCAGAAAGGATTTACACGGCCGAAGGTTGCATTGCAGTGTATTGGACGTAGTTTTTCTAGTCCCGTCGTATGTGCTGTACACGTCATCGTGCAAGTTTTCAGCGGACTGTCTGTTCATCGTGTGTGGTCAAGTCCGTTCATTCAAAAGTTGAACGGACTGTCTGTCGGATTGTCTGACGAACTTAGTTGGGCAGACAATCCGCCCGTGTGTACGCGGCCTTAGTCTGAATTTTCTCCAGTACACAACTACCTGTACATGTATGCAAGCATACACAGGGGCTTTTGCATGCGTGAAATAGAAAGTGTCTGAATGTAAATGTACATATTAGGTAAAACAAGTTCTGTTTATATAGAATAAAAGCTCACCAAATGTAAATCTAATAAAGATCACAGAAAGTAAAAGTGTTTTATGTATTGTCTAAAACTCCTGAAATGTTGACTAAAGGTTATTGTTCCTCGTTCAAGTAGATGTAATATGTCTTCCTCTTATATGTACTGGGCTGGCATCTTAAATCCAAACAGTGACAGGTGCCTAATTAGATACAACTAAAAACAGTGAAATGTTTATTTAGAGTAACAAAATATTGTCCAAGAGATTTCCTCTGAGAAGAATTAAAAAAAAATCCTTACAACATAAACAAATGACTCTGGACCTTGCTGATAAAAGTAAGCAAATTGTATTTGTGTTTTGTCAAGGCAAATAATGAATGTGCAGACTGATTAATCAGCCTTTGACAGCTCATTTACATGTTGACTTGGTAGTTCTGCAACTTATTCTACAAACTTGCACTGTGTTCTACTGCATTTATCAGATCCACATACCAAAGTACTTTATAATGTACAGTAAAACAGCAAAAATAAACAAACACACAATACAACCTATCATTTACCATTTTATTTCATTATACCTATAATGTGAAAAATATCTTGAACACAATTGCAGAAGAAAATTAAAGTACTATCTTTTGCTGTTTATATGCAAAAGATATCCAGCTGGTGGTCTTTTGTGCCATCTTTGAGGCATACATTATAAATACTATACTTTTTTTATAGTAGTACTATACAACGCTTGAGGTCCTAGCGCCACTCTGCAATCGATTGACGGTGTTCCATGTAAGTGCAAGCCTATTACTTACACATATTTTTTTTGTGCTTGAGGTCCTTGCTGCCATTTTCCCTTCCTGGGTTGGTGGCTTTTTATGTAAGTGCTCTTTGTCCATGTGGTTTTATGTTTGTTTTTATGTGCTAGTTCACCAATAAATACTGCACCATGAAATTTTCTCTTTTTTTGTCATTGGTGACTTATTGCTTTGGATGGGACATGCTATTTTTTTTTTATTATAAAGAAGGGGTGCTTCCTGGACATGATCCACATACCCTGATACATTCTGAAAGAAAGTCCTTTAATGTGGATAAGAGGGGAATGGGGGATCTGATGTTAACTACATACCTCTGAGGCCCTGGATCTTATCATATACAATTTTTGCTGTACTCCATCTGGTGAGTGTGTTTTTCTGGCATTGGTGGAAGTCGCACTGGGTGTTTGTCACATTGAAGGAGAGAGATTACTTGAAATATATCACCTGATATTTCTTCATGAGTACACTTTATGTGTTCTGAGTATATTTTGATACTATTAATATAATATATTATTATTATTATTATTATTATTATTATTATTATTATTATTATTATTATTATTGTTATTATTATTATTATTATTATTATTATTATTATTATTTAGCATATTTTGATATTATTATTTAGTGCTGCAATTTATTTATTTTTTTGCAATTACGGCCTGCCATTTGTTCTTCTATTTCCACCCAATTTGAATATGTTGTTTTACAAGGTGCGGGTTCACATACAGTATACTTTAGGTAATTAAAACAAAAGAGGAGTGGTAGTTGGTTGATACACAAATACAATGTTATGTATTTTAGTTTCTTTGTGGCACCAGTAAGTACATTTACATAATATTATCAAATATTTTAATTTCCAGCCTATTCTCAATTAAATATGTTTATATAGTTAGAATCTCCCATGCTCACAATGATAGTGAAAAATTAGAACCAATGCTGTTACTTAATAAACATAAATATCAAAACCAGTGAAAATAAAATATATATACCAAAGTCCATATATAAGAGAATTCATAGTATCACAACAATAACACCTAATTCATTCAGTGCTTAATATATATATATATATATATATATATATATATATATATATATATATATATATATATATATATATATATATATATATATATATATAGTGAAAAAGAATATATATATATATTCTATGTGAAAAAAAAATTATAAAAATAAAATTAGAATGGAAATAAAAAAAACTGAAAAATGTCCAATGACATTCCTCTTTGACCAATAAAGAAAATATAATAATTGTTCCCAGTGATATCCTAATTAGGAAAAACACTGTAGATATCCACCACCGTGTGTGTCACATCAGACCCACTCCCATCAGGTGGAAACTCACCAAATATACAGTAATTGCCTACCATTCTCATGGTTAGGCTAGTAAGTCATAAGAATCAGTAGTTCAAAGTCAATCCACTGCTCCACAGTTCTTACAGTAAAGGTACGCATCCATGGGTACATAAAAAATAAAGGCTCTACTAGTGTAATATTGTCAAAGCACAATCTTTAATCTAAAATCAATCCCCAGTCAACTCACATGTATAACATCTTGTATCAAACATTGTATAGCCAATGACATAATCAAGTGATGCCCTCTAATCTCACCACCTCCACATTGGCTGATGATTATCTAGGGAGACGCAAATCACTTTCACAATGTTAATGCAATCATTTCGGGTTGCCGAACAGTCACGCCCCAATGTACGACTGTTTATAGATATTACTGTTAACTTGAAATTGAATATATGAGACGCAGGCTGGATAAGCTGAACCAACAAGTGCTTAAAGTAGATCTTCTTTTACCAAGTGAAAACTTGTTGTAGGGAACATTTAAGAATTTAAAAATGTGTCTAATCAGTACTGTACTCTGAAAATCTACCTTGTTTCTTGAATACCTTTTAAAAATAACAGTGCACTTCCTGGTATGTGTCTGCAGTCTAATATCTGTATCTATGCAGCATGAAATCTAGGGCACTGTTGTTTCTGACTGCTAGTCTTAGCATATTTGGAGTAAGATTTGGTGATGTCACCACTGTCCTGCCCACTGTTCTATTTGCTGGAGGCTCTGTCATGATGAAGTAAAACCATTTCTCTTCAAATATGGAAACTTCCTGATGGGGGGCGTGGCGACCGAGCTCCAAGATGGATGCCTGAGCTAAGAGCTCCGTTCGGCCACCGGAGAGAACAACCCTATCGCAACTCCATCGGTGACATATTTCTGCATAAACCTATCTACGACGCAGTGCAGACACCTTCGCTTCCACCGAAGATGCCAAAAAATAAAAAGAATCAGCAGACGCCGCGGAAACTTCCGAACTTCTTCGGAGCGCGCGGGATCACACAAAATGGCGCCGGATCGTGCGAGACTGAGCATCAGGAGCAGGCCTCGCAACAACATCACCTCCGAACGACTTCCCTCAGCGGATCCTCCTCGGGGACGAATAGCCCAACGACTAGAAGCCCAGCCAAACAAAGGCAGCGGATCTCTTCTCCAGACGCAAACCGAGCGGACCGTGACATGGAGGTAAGCGGATCCGCTCCTGTAGGCCATGCTCTACATCCACCGGCCTCCGACCTGATTGCGGCCTACCCCACATCCGATCGACCGGTCTCAGATACGGTCCTTAAGGAGATGCTGATGTCACTCAAAGTCTCCATACAAGCTGACCTCACTGTAGAGGTCACTAACTGCCATAGAGAAGTATTGGCCCCAGGCAATAGAGTGGATCAAGTGGAACGCAGCATGGGGGAATGCACTACCTCCTTCAATGCTTCAGTAGAGGCTCACAAATCCCAAGATGAAGAGATAGCATGGCTAAAGAGTAAAGTAGCAGACCTCGAGGACCGCTCTAGGAGGTGCAATATTAAAATCAGAGGTGTTCCTGAAGCTATACCTCCAAACCAATTACTGCAGTATGTACGCACGCTATTCTCCACCATTATCCCTACATTATCTCCTCAAGAACTGACCATTGACAGGATTCATAGAATCCCCAAGCCAGCATTCCTCCCTAAAGGTACCCCTCGGGATGTTTTGCTCAAGATGCATTACTATCATATCAAGGAACAAATTATGACTGCGTTTCGTATTTGTGGCAGCAACCTCTCTCAATATGCAGAATTGATCCTCCTCCCTGACCTGTCAAGGCATACTCTGCAACTGCGCCGAAACTTAGCGACCATCACGAAGGCCTTGCGCAACCACAATATACCGCACAAGTGGCGTTACCCAGGAAAGTTGTCCATCTCACATGATGGTACCACGCACACAATTGCCACTTTAGCTGAAGGTATCGCACTCTTGCGCCAATGGGGCATACTTCCACAACAAAGCCCTCTGGAACCACCCGCTACACAACTACGCTCCATTCCGGATGAGTGGCATGTAGTTTCGCGCAGACGGGCCCCCAGAAATGTCACTGATGGTAGTATATGATCATACACCGCTAACAAATCTGTTCTCTCCCTGGACACAAGGATTTCTTCATCTTTCCTTGTTCTTACCCCTGACATTTGTCCTTTATGCAGCTTTGTTTGCATATGGATCGCTTCTATGATTCTATTTTTATTATTCTATACGTTATTGTTTATTTTTGTGGTTACACCCTTTGTTTCAATAGCACTGGACCTACACACTATGGACCTTCATCTCCTGCCCTACTACATTTCCAACTACCATGGCAGCACCTCTTATGTCGACCTCATGGAGTTCAGCTGACCCTGATAACTCTCGGAGGACACTGTAAGTACGCCTACACATTTTCTCCCACCTGAAATATGAATATTACTCTTGTTTCCATTAATGCCAGAGGCCTCAACCACCCCGTTAAACGCCACTCGCTGTGGACCGAAGCCCATAAACTAAAGGCGGATATTCTATGTGTGCAGGAAACTCATTTCCAACAGGACAACCATCCCAAATGCGCACACAAGAATTACCCACATGTATTCCTGGCAAATAATCCAAATAAAAAAAGCGGAGGTGTTCTCCTTGCCGTCCGTGACACGGTCTCCTTCCACCTCAAGAACTCCATCGCAGCCGACAACGGTCGCTATATTATTGTCCAGGGTGATATTAACTCTAAACCGTACACCATTGTATCCATATACACCCCAAACACCCGACAGATTAGGTTTTTGAATAGACTAATCCGTAAAATACACTCTATCCAATACGGTAGTCTCATTATTGGTGGCGATTTCAACCTCATTGTCGATCCACAACTTGACACTTCTAATGTCACCCGTAGCAGCAACACCTACCTGAATAAGGTCCTACATTCAGAGAAACTGTACGACGTGTGGAGATGCATGCATGGCAACGAGAAAGACTTTACCTTCTTCTCCCATAGACATGGTTCTTATTCCAGAATAGACTTATTTCTAACAGATCAATGGACTCTACAAAATGTTTCATCCTCTAAGATATATGATATTACGTGGTCTGACCACTCTGCCATATCACTTTCTATTCATGAGAAGGGTGTCTCCCCCTCGTCACCCATCTGGCGCTGCAGTGTTAGATTACTGCAAGACCCCAGCACTAGGGAACTGATTTCTCAAAACCTTAAAACGTACTTCCAACAAAATGAACATTCAGTAGAGAGTCCTTTCACACTCTGGAACGCCCATAAAGCGTTTTTCAGAGGCATCCTTATCCAGCTAGGAGCTAGAGCTAAAAAGAAGTATACAGCAACCATAGACTCCATTACTTCCGACATCCACAACTTAGAAGCCCTTAATAAGGCATCTCCCTCCCACCAGCGGACTACTCAAATAACTTTGCTTAGAGAAAAATTGAGAGATCACCTGGCCCAAAACTATGATTTTTACCTTCGACGCTTGCAGCTGCGTACCTACACCAGTGCAAATAGAGCAGGCAAATATCTCGCCAATAGGATTAGAGCAATACGCACCAAAACTAGGATTTCCCATTTGATACACCCTACATCCCATCATAAAATCATTAATCCTCAGGACATCGCGAACCACTTTGCACAATACTACAGTGAGCTTTATAACCTTAGCACTGACCCCCACACTACTCAACCCACTGTTCCCAAAATACAGCATTTCCTCAAAGATTTAGATCTCCCTAGACTCTCCGAAACACAGCTTGAATTGCTAAATTCACCCTTCACAAGTCATGAAATAACATCAGTCATTACTTCACTTCCCCATGGGAAATCCCCCGGTCCTGATGGACTGAATAACGAATATTTCAAAACCTTCTCCACTATTCTCTCCCCGTATCTCCAAAAAATGTTCACACAAGCAGCAGACTCAGCGTTTCCAAATGAAATGTTAAAAGCTTACGTGACCACCATACCCAAACCTGGCAAAGATCCCACTACCCCTAGTAATTTTAGACCTATTTCTCTCCTAAACACAGATATAAAGATCTACGCCAAACTTATCGCCCTTAGACTATTGGAGTTTATGCCTTCCTTAATTAAGAGCGACCAGATGGGCTTCATCAGGGGGAGACAAACTTCTGATGCTACAAGACGTATTATCAATATTGTTTTCCAAATGAAATGTTAAAAGCTTACGTGACCACCATACCCAAACCTGGCAAAGATCCCACTACCCCTAGTAATTTTAGACCTATTTCTCTCCTAAACACAGATATAAAGATCTACGCCAAACTTATCGCCCTTAGACTATTGGAGTTTATGCCTTCCTTAATTAAGAGCGACCAGATGGGCTTCATCAGGGGGAGACAAACTTCTGATGCTACAAGACGTATTATCAATATTGTTCATTATGCTAATTTAACTAAAACGCCTTCTCTGCTGCTCTCCATAGACGCAGAGAAGGCGTTTGATAGGGTGGAATGGTGTTATATGAAAGAAGTCCTCCAAAAATTTGGCTTTCATGGTCTCATCTCCAACGCAATGTTAGCTTTATATTCCAGTCCATCCGCCCAAGTCTTGACAGCTGGTATGCTCTCCACACCATTCCCTATCTCTAATGGCACCCGTCAGGGGTGTCCGCTATCCCCAACTATTTTTAACCTTATGATTGAACCCCTGGCGGAGGCCATTAGATCCCAGGTCGATATTACTGGACACGTGTTAGGATCTCGTAACCACGTTATCAATTTGTTTGCCGATGACGTTGTCCTGATGCTGACAAACCCATCCAGGTCTCTCCCCTTAGTCCATGAAACTTTGAAAAACTTTGGTGAGATATCGTACTACAAAGTAAATTTTGCTAAATCATTGATTCTAGATTTAGGAATTGACAAATGTATTAGACTCCAACTTCAAAACACCCTCCCGTATAAATGGAAAGAGGATAGCATACCCTACTTAGGTATAAAAATCACCAACTCCACAAAAACCCTGGTCTCTGTCAACATTAAGCCACTGCTTCTAAAGATAGACGAAACGCTTAAATGCATAGCCAAGACTGAACTATCCTGGATGGGTAGATTGGCAGCGTGTAAGATGTTAGTTCTCCCTCTCATATTGTATATGTTCAGATCCATACCTATACCTATCCCGAACCATTTCCTTAAGACCTTGTCTACCACTCTGTGGAAATTCATATGGAATGGAAGAAAAGCTCGCTGCTCTCCTAGCAACCTGATCCCGCATAACCGAGTAGGTGGAGTGGGACTAATTGACGTTTCTGATTACTTGTGGGCATCTAGACTAGACCAACTCCAACACTGGTTCAAAACTATAGATTTACCACTTTGGGTTGAGCTGGAAAAACATATGGCCCCAATGCCAGATCTAGTGGCACTACTCGTGAGTGATGTCTGGAAGCCCTGGGCTCTCCACTCCATGGCCCCCACGCTCATAGCCTCCCTACAGGCATGGAGGTTCTTCTTACATCATGCCCATAAATCTCAAAACGCTGTGGAATACAAATTTCCGCTTAGCTTACTCGAGACTAGAATCCCTATGCTGTCCCTAAAGCAGTTCCCCAACCACGGTATCCATACCATCCAGGACCTACTGTCTAATGGTACAGCTCTCACCAGCATACAGATCATGGCTCAATACGATCTCCCCAACAAATACCAATTTACGTGCATCCAAGTGGCACCCTTTCTGAAACATAACCCTCCCCCCACACTAACAATGCCATCCAGTGCATGGAACTTCTTAACTCGCGAACGCCCCACCAGGAAAGGCATTTCGCTTTTCTACTCCCTTCTACAGGATAAACAATCCTTTGTGAAGACAAAATCGATTAATAAATGGGAGGCAGATTTAGGGAAAACATTCACGGATGACCAGTGGACAACTGCATTCCGAGAAATCCAAAAAGCCTCACATTCTATTAATCACTGGGCAATGACCATTAGAATCATCAACAGATGGCAATACACACCGTATAGACTGGCAACATTTTCCCCATCTGCCCAGAGTGCATGTTGGAGAAATTGTGGACAGCCAGGACACCTAATGCATATGTTTTGGGAGTGCCCCAATCTGGTTAGTTACTGGAACCAAGTGTTCCAACTAATAACATCACTCACGGGTATCGTCACCCGCCCCAATCCATCCCTAGCGATCCTGCATATGGGTATTGAACAATTTCCACATGACATGCGGATTGTTATCTCCAACATCCTTCTTTCTGCTAGAGCCATGATATTACAACACTGGAAAACTGCCATGATGGTAAACATCTCTGACCTGACCAGAAGAGTAAACCAACACCACACTATAGAGCGTGCACTAGCTATGAATGCATTGAAGTGCGGTCTATTTGTTACGCAATGGAAAATTTGGACCACCAAATATAAGAAATCTGTGACCTAGATCTTAATCCTGATAAGATAAATTCTGTGTAGTAACCAGTATTTGCATTGTTGTTTGTGTAACCACCTACTTATCCATTTCTTCCTTGTTTCTTTCTTTTTTTGTTTTTGTTTCTACCCTCTCTTTCTCTCTCCCCTCTTCCCTTCCTCAATTTCATCGACTATTGATTACTATTGTAAAATCAACATGTCATGTACCACCTACCTTTGTATCACCTTTACAAAACAATAAAAAATGTATTGAAAAAAAAAAAAAAAAAAAAAAAAGATGGCAACTTCCATACAGAGGCCCAGTGCAGAGCAAGGAGATCCTAAGCAATACTCATGACTAGTCCTCTGTCCTCTATATAACTTATTGGGGGACACAGAATCCTAAGCAAAGTTATTTTTTAATATACTATTTTTAACGAATGGGTGCAGTGTATTTGCTTATTCATAAAAATCACCCAACCAGTTTACACTGAATAAACTTGGATAGCATTCTTCCATAATGTTTTATTTATTCCTATTTCTATAATTATGACAGCCTGCTAAAGAACTGCATTATAATTGTTTATGACAGATTCTGAATTGGTACTTATGCCAAGTCTCCCTACAACAGACTAGAGATATTGGTGTCTCAAAAACAACACAACAATGAAAGTTGGAGTAACTGTACTGCAATTATCCACAACAGGGAAATTAGCTTTGTAATTCACAGGTGGGGTTGCATAAGCTTGGCTTACAGCATGCACTTCAACTTGATAGCCTAGCCGCTTGGTGCATCTTATCTCAACAGGACTATGTCAAGGAACATTCTTATTACAAGTGAACATGCTAATTCTTTGTTATTTATGACATCCAATGTAATAATGTAGGTGCAGTAGGTACAGCATATGCAGGAGAAAAATGAATATCCACATCTTAATGGTTTCAGTACACTATAGTCTGACAGGACTATTGTTGCACATTCAGTCAGCCTAACATGTGGCTCCTCCAAAGTATGCCAATGCACCACCTTGACAGTTTCCTTGCCAGCCACCAGAGAGCTGTTGTATTTACATTTGTATCTCCCACTAAAAAGTGATGCCACCTAATTAAAACTTGAAAAGGCTCACCTGTGTCACCATGAAAGGTGAAATATAAGGACAAATCTTAACCCCTCTTTGCATGCATACTACAAATATTTCATGATGATTATAGATTTGTTTCGGTCCAAATCTAAATTCTGACAAATTTTTGGTTATTCTGAAATTCAGATGTATCAGAATCTCTGAATGACAGTAGTAACAAATTTTGTTGAAATTTGTTAAGTTTTGTTTAGTTTATTACATACAGTAGTACCCCTACTCATTCACCCCCTAAAAAAAGTAAAAGTTAATAAAAACACAGCAACAGTTTTATTGAAAAAAAAACCATAAAAATGCTGACCAAATAAAAAAAAATGCTGCTCTCTGACATAACCTGGTGACGTAACTGAGTGCCCCCCCCAATCTCTACCTCTCATTGGGTGAGTGTCAAGATAGGGCGTGATCACTTGGTGACATCACAGGGTAATTCCGTCCCATGTTTATTTGTCATTTGAAAATGACACTCGCCCAATGAGAGGTAGACATGGGGATGGGGTGGAGTAACCTCCGTCCCTATGTTTACCTGTCAGGTGGCTGTGTCCCTGGATGGGAACAGTTGTTTGTCGTGATACTATGTACCCCTACTTATTCATATGGGGGGCCAGGATCACTCCCGCATCCCCAGAACCACTGGGCCAGGGTTGTGGGGAAGAGGTCATTACCCCCTCTGCCCCAAAGCACCCCTCCATGTTGAGGGCATATGGCCAGGAGGGGGAGGGTGCTCACTCATATCTTCATTCCTGGCCTGTCAGACTGAATGCTTGGATAAGGGTCTACTATGTAATTTAGGGGAGATCCATATCCTGTTTTGTTTTTTAAGCCGACCCTTGTTCTGTTTACATTATGCTGTCAGTGAGGAATCCCGCTGACAGCAAATGAGTCATGGTTGTTAAGGATGCCAGCAGCCACTAAATATACAAAAATAATGCCAAAGATATTAAACAAATTCCAAATTTCTGAAAACAAATTGATCCAATACTGAGTCAATGAATCAATTTGATTTCAGAATCTCAGAATTAGTTTTGTATTTATAGCATGTTTTCAGAAAAGCATTAAAAAATTTAAACAAAACAGTGTGGGTCCCCCAATCCATACCAAGCCCTAAGGTCTTAAATGAATTTCTAAGGGGAACCCCCTGTCAAAATAAAAAATAAATAATGTGGGGCTATATAAGACCCTTAACCAAGCATGCAGTCTGGCAGGCCAGGAAAGGGGGGGAAACGAGTGAGCTCCCCCCTCCTGAATGATACTAGGTCACATGCCATCAATATGGTGGGGTGCTTTGGGCCAGGAGGCTCCCCCAAACCACCTTGTCACCATGTTGATTGAGTCAAGGGCTTCTTTCCCATAACTCTGGCCTGGCTCTGGTGGTTGTGGGGGTCTGAGTGAAAGGGGCTTATCAGAGTCTGGATGCTCCCCCTAAACAAGGGGGCCCCAGATCCCACCCCCCCCATGTGAATGAATAGGGATACATATTACCTCTAATCATTCACCAAAAGTGCTAAAAGTTAATAAAAATGCACCATCGTTTGACAAGTCCTTAATTTAAAAAAACACAGCCAAATAACAGATAAACATGGGGCAGAAGGTAGACATAGGGGCTGGATCACCCAGTTTTGTCACAGGATAACTGCTGCCCCTAAGTTTACCTGTCATTTGGCTGTGTCCCTGGATGGGAACAGTCATGTTCGGCGGGTGGCTTTTTTTTTTTTCGGTTAAGTCAGCGTGTTTATGTTTTTTTAAATAAAGAACTTGTCAAAAACTGTTGTGGTGTTTTTATTATCTTCTATGTAGACCTACTCATTTACATGGGGGGCTTGGATTTTGAGGGGTACCTTGTTACAGGGCTTCCATGTTTTTATAAGTCACCCCCCTCACCCCCACAACCCGCGTTGTGGGGAAGAGATCCTTGTTCCCATCAACATTGGGACAAGGTGCTTTGAGGCATCCCGCCTGCCCCAAAGCACCCCCCTATGTTGAGGGCATGTGGCCTGGTGTGGTTCAGGTGGGGGAGTGCTTGCATATCCCCCTTTCCTGGCCTGCCGGACTGCATGTTAAGATAAGGGTCAGTTATGGATTTTAGAGGGACCCCACGCCATTTTGTTTTCAAATTACCCACTGTGAAGGACCTGGTATGGATAGGGGGGCCCCCACACTATTTATTTTTAGAATTTTTCATTGCCAACTGTTCTTTGTTTACATTTTGTCTGTCAACTGGGAAACCTGCTGACAGCTGATGAGTTATTAGTTGTTAAGGACGCGCTGCTGGCTTCCTGGCTCACTATTTAACAACCAGCTATTCTTCACACAGAATTCAGATCAGTTGATCATGTTTTTAATTGTTCTGAAAATATAGAATTAGTTAGAAAATGAATAAACAAAACAAAACTAAATTAAACGAATAAACAAAATTAAATTAGTAACATAACAAATTCATCCAAAATTAAACTAAACAAATGTTTCTGTTCTGCACATATCTAATGAAGATCAAAACTGCAGCTGTATAGTGTCTCACAGGTACTGTACTGCTAAAAAAAAGAAACCTTGTGCTGGTGATTCAGTTATTTTAGTCATAATGCACTTAAAATACGCTTTCGACTTTAGATGTCTATACTCTACCATACACCGCAGCTTATTACACAACTGTTACCTATAATATATGTCATCCTCTGGGACTGTGACATCATAATGGGCGGGGACATCACCCGGCGATTTCCCTATATAAGTTGCCGCACGCCGCGTGCCTGTCATTGTGCCCAGAGACAGCGACGAATCAACAACTCAAGAAGAGAAGATGAAGAGAAGAACAGAAGGCGGCGATGAAGACAGTGGCGACAGCGGAGATAGAAGACCAGGCCACTCCTTGTAAAAAAGCTAGAAGAAGGCGCGGAGGCATGGCAAGAAGAACCGAAGAGGGGGACAAGACCCCCAAAGTTGGAAGAAGAGGGCGGTGACGAAGAAGAAAGCTTTTTACATTTTTTTTTTCACAGGTGAATGGGTAGGGGTACATTGTATCCCATACTCATTCACATAGGGTGGGGGGCCGGTATCCGGGGGCCCCCTCATTAAAGAGGGCTCCCAGATTCTGATAAGCCCCCCGCCCGCAGACCCCGACAACCAACAGCCAGGGTTGTCGGGAAGAGGCCCTTGTCCTCATCAACATGGGGACAAGGTGCTTTGGGGTGGGGGGGCCCTGCAGCCCCCCTTCCCCAAAGCACCCCCCATATTGAGGGCACATGGCCTGGTACGGCTCAGGGGGAGGCGCTCGCTCGTCCCCACCCCCTTTCCTGACCGGCCGGTTTGCATGCTCGGATAAGGGTCTGATATGGACCTGGGGGACCCCCACGCCGTTTTTTTGTCGTAAGGCTTTCCCTTTAACTCTATACCAGGTGATGGGGTCAGCAACGCTATATTCGCTGGTCCCAGCTACCTGGAGCTGCGCTCAAAATGAACTGACTTTTCCGTGCAGGAAAAGTCTGTTCATTTCAAAAGTATGGTGGACTAGCACACACACGGCCATATTGTCCACCAGGCTACGAGTCTGGCGGACATATTTTGGTGCAAAACTACTTTCTTAGTTCGCCGGATTTTTGGGTAAAAAAAGTCTGTCGGAGTCCACACACGGGGGGATTGTCCGGCGGATTGTTTGATCATGTGTACGCAGCATTAAAATGCTCAACAACAAATTGGCCAAAATAAAAAGAATAAAAAATGCAAAATGCATCAAAAAACACTTGAAAAATGCAACAAAAACATGTGTGCAAAAACACAAAATACACTGCAAAAAGCATTGTAGAAACTAATTAAAAGCAAACCAGGCTTGAGGCTTTGTATGTCTTTATGCCAAAAAAATGCTTTTCCTTTTTTCGTATTTTATTTTCTTAGCACTACCTGCTGCAAATGTGTAGCGCAGTGTACAGTCTTGGCATCTGTAAGATACTTAAAAGAGATGTATGCTTATTTTTTTTTATATATATATATTCTCAACGACTCACTGAGAAGCTAATCTGGGTGCCGGTCCAGCCATGTGGGTGGATCCCGACTTCATTGTCATGATTTTTCTCCGAGTTTGGACCAGCTCTTCAATGTCTGCTGTCTGATGAATATGGGTTACAGGAGTGCAGAATGGACACTGGACAATTATGCACATGGCAGAAATAGAATTTAAGATTAAGGACATTACCAGTGAGATATTTTTGGTAAAACATTTGACAATATACTTGAGTGCTACTTAAAACGTACAATAGAATTTAACAATTATCTTCCCTCGCCCTGGCACAGTTTGTCTTTGGAACATTTTTATTGCTCTATATAAGAGGCCCAGGGTGACTGCTGTTATTGTACAGAGTCTAACAAGTATGAAATGCTTTCAGCAGTATCCTTAACAAAAAAAGTGCTATGCTAAAATGCTAATCTAAAAATTTCTAGTGGAATTTAAGTGTCAAAGTATAACACATTTGGTATTAAAAAAATGCTGTATTCGTCAGTTCCAGTCACTTGTCACCTTAAGTCTTAATTGACCTTTCTGCTGTGATAATTTACTGCATATGGCCAACCTAAATTTTATGCAATTAATTTAGCTTATTAAAGGGATTAACCTGGATTTTTTGATACAGATGTAATAACAGAAATTAAATTTGGCAGTGCAGTTATTCATAGTAACCAAACATGTATTATCATTTAATTGATCTGATCAGTGAAAATGAAAATCTATTTTCTTGCTGTAGTATACTAATGATTATTTACTGCTCCTGTTGATCTGCTTTTCTGAATAAGCCTATAAAAGGCCTAATACAATATGACAATAACTTTGCACACTGTACTCAACACATTTAGTTAGTACCTGCTAAAAAAACGAATAGCGTCAATATGCTAATTAGTTCTATGTGCTAGCCATGTGTGAATTTATATGTTATCCATTTGGTGAACTTTTTAGAGGTGGACTCCAGAAAAAGGGTTTTTCTTATTTTAGCTCACAGAGTTGAAAGGTTGGGAACTTTTCAGTTATTTTTCTTAACTATTTGTGTAGCCTTTCATGAGAATTCTCTACATTTCATATCTTAAGATCACAACAGTGGGAGTGGGGGGTCCCATCTTTGACAGTGATCTCTGGAATAGTAGTAGTCATTGGGAGGTGTCCCCTCTTCTCTTGTTTAGGGAAAAATCATATCATTTTCCGTTTCTCTTCACTTTTTGTCCTGTCAGTGATGGTCATTAGACATGTGCAATTCGTTTCGTATGAATCTCAAATTTGTACGAATTTCCCTAAATTCGTACGTTCGGGAGGATCCGAAATACAAATTGCCATGCGTCCAAATTTTTTACGAAACACAAACTTTTGTATACGAATCCCCAGGAGGAAATCAGCACAGCACAGGGATGGTGGGAGCCCCTCATCTAATGAAAATTCGTATTTCAAATCGGAAATTCTTCAACGGAATGTCGTATTTCGGATAAAAACCAAACTTCCATCAGCATCGACTGCCATATTGAGGTATATTTTTGCCTTTAAATTCATCGTAAAGAACGTTTGTACAAGTTAACGAACCTAACGACAATTCATATTTCGTATGAATTGAAATTGAATTTCGGACACAAAATACGAAGTACGAATTCATTTTAATATGAACCGTAACAAAACAGTTATGCTTTAA
This sequence comes from Lithobates pipiens, assembly GCF_037356315.1. Taxonomy (NCBI): domain Eukaryota; kingdom Metazoa; phylum Chordata; class Amphibia; order Anura; family Ranidae; genus Lithobates; species Lithobates pipiens. The sequence goes on from NW_027507748.1 coordinate 509,803,235, forward strand.
GAGGTGCAGTAAGCAGAAATAGGAAATATGTCAACTGAATCCGTGGAAAACATGAAACTCTAAGGCCGCGTACACACGCGCGGACTGTTCGCCCAACTTTGTCCGTCCAACAGTTTCGGCAAACAGTCCGCTCAAACTTAGCATGGACGGACATGGCCACACACGACGGACGAACAGTTTGCTGAAACCGTGCGCGATGACGTGAACGGCACGTACGACGGGACGAAAATTTTGACGTCCAATACACTGCAATGCAACCTTCCGACGTGGAAATCCTTTCTGAGCATGCGCGAGACTTAGTTGGCCGAACAAGCCTACACACGAGCGAACAGTCCGCTGAAACCTTGTTTCAGCGGACAGTTTTTCGGAATTTCCGTAAGACCTTGTTCGTCCAACTGTCCGCTGAAACTGTCCGCTGAAGCCCCACACACGAGCGGACTGTCCGCCCAAACACTGTTCAGCGGACAAGGTTGGGCGAACAGTCCGCCCGTGTGTACGCGGCCTAAGTTCAAAAAAGAGAAAACAATGCCCCGAGTCCCAAATACTAAAATGTCGTTTTTCACTGTGGTTTCATGCTGCTCATGATATTCTACCAGATTACTACTAGTGGTGCTAATTCATTCAATTCAATTATTTATATTTTACTTTCAAAAGTTTTTATTGATTTTACATAACAAAGAGAAACAAAACAGAAAAGTACAGACAATCTTGCTCACTTGTCGGAGGTAAAAGTCACTGATAAGGAATACATAAAAGGTTGCTTAGGACATCGACAAGGAATTAAAACATAAACACGTTTCAGAATAGTCGCCCTGCTCACTTGCTTGTGACATATAGAGGTTCAATCTGGGGGTCACTAGTCAGTCCTCCCCTGCACCCAGACTGGGAGCATACTGTGCAGGGAAGGAGTCCCGTGGCATCCGGCGCTTTCTACAAGAGGTGAGAGACCTCCATAACCATGGAGGAGGGGTACTACCTTAGTGGAGTGACTGATGAGCCTACACCTCATCTCTCCAGTATTATATAACATAAAAAGCAAAATAGAGGAGAGCCATAAGGGACCTGGGGAGTGAGGCAACAAAATAAAACCAAACAAAACAAAATAAAACAAGACTCTGTACCGACAAACAAGGGGTGAGAGGTGTGGGAAGAGGGAGATGGGGGGGGAGGGGGCGTGTCCGCAGTCGAGCAACCTTCAAAGTCGAGAGTGGTCCAGGGAACTAGGGTCGGACTCCTGGAATAAGTGAAATGCCCATGTATTGAGCCCAAGGCTCCCACGTAGCCTCGAACTGAGCCGTGGAATCTAAAAGAATGCCGGTAAGTTTCTCTTGCACCATTATCCAAGAAATTTTTTTAACGGCGGCTGCAAAGGAAACTTTAGGGAGTTTCCAAGCCTTGGCTATTGTCATTTTGGCACCCAGGAATATAAATTGAATTAGTTTACGAGTATGTTTCGGGATCCCAGGGAGATTAGCGTTGAGTAGGGCAATGGCAGGGCTTCTCGGGAGGGTATGGTTAGTGATATTCTTTATTAAGGCTAGGATTCTTTTCCAGAAAGGCCTAATTCTGGGGCATTCCCACCAGATGTGGGCCATGGTCCCCATCAGGTGGCACCCCCGGAAGCAGCTGGGGTCAGCTGAGGGGAACATTAGGGAGAGTCTCGAGGGGTTAGGTACCACCTGGTAAGGACCTTGACATTGGCTTCAATTAGTGATACATTTCTAATGCCTTTAAAGGCTCTGGAGAAGGAGGCCTGCCACTGCTCTACCGTCATGCTAAGTGCTAGTTCAGTCTCCCAAGCTGTCATGTAAGAGGATCTATTAGGTTGATGAGCAAGGGCCTTGTATACCACTGAGACTGCCCCTCTCTGTTCCGTGGCCTGTCCGCACCATGATTCGTACGGAGTGCAGCCTGAGGAGGCCTGCTTACCCGTCCAAAGCTGTAGAAGGAAATGACGGATTTGGTGGAACCTAAAGCGTTCTGAAGGAGGCATCTCGAGCTGGTTCACACAATGTCCCAGGGTAATAGGGCCCCGAGCGTCCAGAAAGTGCCCTATTCGATATAGACCCTTATCCAACCACCATCTAAAAGCCGTGGGCTCCTGGCCCGGTGGGAAGTCTGGGTTGTTGAATAATTGAGCTAATGGTTTTAGGTGCGAGATGAGGTGGGGGGATTTTTTCAACCTGTCCCATAGACGAAGCGATTGTGAGAGAATCAGGGAGAGGATGGGGGGCCTGAGCCTTGGGGGGGACCAGAGGAGAGATTCAATGGTGTAATCCGGGGCTGCTTGATTCTCCAGGGAAACCCAGTCTGGTTTCTCAGAGCTATTGTAAATTATTGATAGCTGTGCTAATCTGGCTGCCTGAAAATACCAGAGCAGTCTCGGCAACCCCAAACCTCCCTGTGATTTGTGGGTGTACAAGGTCTGCTGGGGGATCCTATGGCCTCTCCCTCCCCATATAAATTTGTTTATTTTTGCTTGGAAAGACCTTAGGTGATCCAGTTTGATATTGATGGGTATGGCCCTGAAGAGGTATAACAATCTCGGGAGCAAAGTCATTTTAATGGAGTGTATCCTACCCAACCATGATAACTCTCCCTTCTCCCATTGTCCCAGATCCTCCTCAAGTTTTCGATAAATGGGGGGGAAGTTAGCTTCGTACAGCTGTTCCACCTTGGCAGTTAGGTTGATGCCCAGGTATTCTATAGAGGAGTCGCTCCATTTAAATTTGAAAGAGCTCTGCAGTGCCAATTTAGTTTCATATCTGAGAGAGATATTCAGGGCATGTGATTTAGTGTAATTAACCGTGAGACCCGAGACGACTGAGAAATCTTGAAGGAGTTTACATAGATTGGGGAGGGAGACTGTCGGCGAAGTAAGGAAAAGAAGTAAGTCATCGGCAAAAAGGCCGCATTTGTGTACCCGTGTCCCGTCGGTGACGCCTTGTATGTCAGGGTTTGAGCGAATTGCAATGGCCAGGGTCTCGATCGCCATTGCGAAGATTAGGGGGGATAGCGGGCAGCCCTGCCGGGTGCCCCTCGCTATTACTAGTGGTTCTGAGTGCTGACCCTGTATGCGAATCAAGGCTGTAGGATTAGAGCACAGCGAGCCCAGGATTCCTCTAAAGCGGGGACCAAATCCCCATTTGTCTAGAAGGAAGAAAATGTACTTCCAGTCTATGGCATCAAAGGCCTTGTGTAGGTCTAGGGATAGAAGCATCCCTTCCTGAGCTTGTTTACCGTTCCAGCCAGATTGGAGGAGGGAGACAATGTCAACCGCTCTTCTGATTTGGTCAGGTCCCTGTCTGCCCGGTATGAAGCCCACTTGGTCTTTGTGAATGTAATATTTAATAAAGGAAGAGAGGCGGTTAGCTAAAATTTTGGTTAGAATTTTGAGGTCGTTATTGATGAGGGAGATGGGCCGATAATTTTCCACCTCTTCGTGATTTTTGTTGGGTTTGGGAATTACTGTGATGTAGGCAGTGTTGAGGTGTGGGTCTAAGGGGGATCCCTCCATTTTGGAGTTGAAAAATTTGGCCATGTGCGGGGCTAAGATATCCCCAAAGGTCCTATAGTAAGGTGCAGATAGTCCGTCAGGGCCAGGGGCTGAACCAGGTTTCAAGGCCTTAATGACTGCCAAAACTTCCTCCTCCGAGAAGGAATCTTCCATAATGTCTTTATGTGCTGTGGTCAGAGACGGCAGTCTGAGGCCTTGAAAAAAGGCAGACATTGCTGGGGCCTTCTCTGTGGCGTCTTGGCTATATAGTTTGGCGTAATAATCTTGAAAAGCCTTCAAAATCTTAGTCGGGTTGGAGGTTGGGGGTTGGCCATTCAGTCTTAGTTTGGGGAAGGCAAACGATTTGGATTTAGGGGTGAGTTTACGTGCTAGCATAGTTCCTATTTTATCCTTGTGCATGTAGTATTTGGCCCCACTCCATCTAATGTGTTTCTCTGCTGATGCGGTGAGTTTTAAGTTAAGTTCTAATCTGGTGGTGTCTAGTTGGTCTGCCGAGGCCTTTGAAGGGTGGTGCTTATGCGCCCTTTTAAGATCCGCAAACTTGGATTCTAGGTCACGGATTTCTGACAGTCGTTCTTTTTTGAGGCGGGAGGAGAGCTTAATCAGTTCTCCTCTGATAGTAACTTTATGAGCCGCCCAAATAATTTCTGGGGAGATGCCTTCCGTTGCGTTGGTGGAAAAGTAGTCCTTGATAGAGTCGGCTATGCATTTGGCATGAATGGGGTTACTGAGGATAGACTCATTTAGACGCCAGTGTGTTCCTCCTTTGATGGTGAAGACATTGCGGATGGACAGAAGGACCAACGAGTGGTCCGACCATGAGGAGTCTATATTGGGAGCATAATATGAGACTATGGAATAGAGTATTCCTTCAAACGTTCCCTTCACTAGGATGAATCTACCCTCTGGGTCCCTATATTCCGAAATATGTGTATAGTTGCAGTGTCTAGAGAAGAGGATCGCAACCCCCTTGGTTTTTGTAGGGGCATTTGCCAGGAAAAATGTGGGGTAGGAGAAATGGATACATTTGGGTCTATAGCGAACAAGGAAGTGTGTTTCCTGCAGCAGGACGACATCAATTTTAAGGGCTCTATACCATTTGAAGGCTATTCTCCTCTTCCTGGGGGAATTTAGGCCTTGGACATTGTGTGAGACCAGTCTCAGATCCCTGTTAATAGTGGGAGTGTTAGCCATTAGGACAGAGAGGGGAGATGATCAACCAAATACATCCACTTACCCTTTGGGTGATGACACTCCGGGCCGAAGCCTCCGGTCTGATGCCGAAATCAAGGATGGCCCCGGAACCAATCGCTCTATTCGTCTGCGAACACGCTTGAGGGAAGAGAAGGAGAGAACATGAGGGGGGGAAGGGAAGGGAGACATAAAACATAGAAACATGTCTTCTACGAAGACTGGTGTAGGGCCGGTGCGAGAGAACCCACCGACCCCCAACAAGAATATTTTGGGCGATCCCGGGGATCGTCCAAAGGCCCATGCCAAAGAGGTGTAAACTACCTCTATGAGATGGGTGAGAGCACATTGGGCCCACCCCGGACCCTAACTGAAAACTATATGAAACAATATAAAACGTAAGAACTGAACACTATAATATTAAGAGCAGCAATATCCTGCCAACTGTTGGACCCCGGATGCTTCTGGAGAGCAACTGTCATATGGGGAGAAGACCCAACCGGGCCCGGCTAGGTCCAAACCCGAGGTTCAGAAATCTGAGACCATGGCGAGGAGACAGTGGAATGAGGGGAAAAACTACTACCCTCCCCCGATCTATTGGTCCGAAGAAACCATACCCACCCCCCGCCCCCAAGCCAACAAACTAAGGATCAGTGGGGACCAGAGGAGGGGGAGGGGCAGCCTGGGGATTTGTAGACCCATTAACCTAAAAAGACCATGTAGACTTAAGAACACCAAAGGCCCAATAAAGAAAAGAGGGTCTGCTCGGGCCTATGGGAGCAGGCCAAAGGTAGGCCTGGTCCCAGAGGCGGGCAGAGGGACTCTTCCCAAACAACCCAGTGGCCACCAGGAAGATGTATCCAGAGCCTAGGTGAAATCATACCGCTGTGAGGGTATAGGGGGACGAACCCGCTAAACTGCCTAGAGGCCATCCCCATGAGAGAAAAAAAAAAACTGAGAGAAAAAAATCAAAAATGTACAAGGAGGAAAAAGTCAATTAAACCGTGAGGTGGGAGGTTATCCCTCCGTCCATCGAGTGGGCTATTGCCCGAGGAAGTCCACTCGAGGTTGGGAAAAGTAACGAAGAAGCCGGCTTCTCAGTAGACATCTTTCAGGGGGGGCCTCTGTCCTTGCTCTTCTTGGTGCGGCCGTTGAGCCAGAGTGGGGAGACTGGGCTGGACGGGGGGGGTCTCTTGGCTGACCCGGCAGAAGAATGAGAGAAGGCCATGGGGAGCTCCTGGGAAATCAACTTCAAGTGTAAAAAGAGTTTTTCTCCATCCGTCATATTGGAAAAGGAGTAAGATTTTCCGTTGAGGGAGAACTTCGCTGCAAACGGGAAAGTCCATCTGTATTTTATGTCTTGCTGGTTGAGCACCAGCAGGAGTGGTTTGAGTGCCCTTCTCTTTTGTATGGTGGAGGGAGCCAGGTCTGCGAAAATCTGTATACGATGACCCTGAAATTGGAGGTCTGATTGCGTTCTGGATTGGCGCATCACTTCTTCTTTAGTTGTATAGTAATGGGGTTTCACAATAATATCCCTGGGGGAGCCATCCTTTCTGGGGGGCCCTAAGGACCGGTGCGCCCTGTCTAGGTCCAGACGTTACGGCGGAATTTGTGGGGCCAATTGGGAAATGATGTCCCGTACCGTAAGGGGGATGTCAGCAATGGACTCCGGCAGGCCACGGATTCGGAAGTTGTATCTCCTGGACCTATTCTCAAGGTCGTCGATTCTTGCAATGGCAACGTCAAGTTGATCCTGTATAGTTTTAATATGGGCTTCATTTTGGTTGGTCCTGGAGACCGTAGTGTCCATTTTGTTTTCTATGGCCTCAATTCTGGATCCCAGATTGGCAAAGTCAGATTTAATGTTATTGGTAATCTGAGTAGCAGTATTAGCTAGCCCCCTGTCAAGTAATTCCGAGAATTTGGAGAAAAGATTTGCTTGGAGAGTGGAAATGTCTGTCAGGGAGAAGTTCGGGATGCAGGTCCCTGTGGCTGCGGTGTGGCTGGGTCCTCTGGGGAAAGAGGGAATTCCTCCATGTGGTGGTCTATGAGAGATTCGGTTGAAGCAGGTGACGGAACCTGTGGCGAGGAGGGATCGTCGGGTGGTTTATGTCTGCGTTGGGAGCCACTCTGTGCCACCTGAGAGTAGGATAGCATGGCCGGGGTCAGCACTTGCCTGTGTTCTGGCGGTTTGTCCGTGTGGGCCGCGAGTGTCTGTGTAGCTGAGGTGGCGGCGGCCATCTTGGTACACCCTCTCCCCGCTGAACGGTTGAAATGCGGCCCTAGATCTCGTCTTGCGGGGGGGCCAGGCATCCGCTATTGTGCTCCGACCTTTCCCACGTTCGGGGAAGTATCGGGGGGAAGCTCCGTGCGCTGAGAGCGGCGTCAGGTGGATCGGCGGTCCGGGGTGGTGCGGAGCTCGTGGCTCAGGCGGCCATGTCGGAGCTCTCGCGCATGCGCACTCCAATTATTTATATTTTAAAATGTTTTATTGTACTGTTCTTCAACAGTATTCTAGCTGTAGAGTTATACAGCAAGCACCTGTTTCAGGAATCTTCCCATTTTCAAGCTCACTAATAAAGATTCACATGGAATGCTAACTCATAAGTATATGCACAGGGACGCACATAATGAACTGTTGCCAAAAAAAAGATAACCCATCCCCTACCCACTAGTACATATAGATAATCCATGCATATTCAAGAGGAGATAATTCTCAAATTTATTGAAAAATGTTTACAATCTTTTCATAAAAACAGCCAATCCGAAAATCAGCTGGGGTGATTTTTTAAGAACTGTCAGATGGATGATGTTCCGATGGTGGGGCCCTCGCTTGTCCCCCTAATTTCCTGGCCTGCCAGGCTGCATGCTCATCTGGTATGGATTTGGGGGGGGGCACATCATTAAATGTTGGTATGGAGGTTCCCCTCAAAATCCATATCAGACCTAAGGGTCCAAGCACAAAGTAAATTTGGGTGTTCGGTGAACACCCGGACAGGCGGCGTTTGGGCCAAACTTATGCTTGGCCTGAACCGCTCTCTTATCCTTACTGCAGAAGATGCCGTGTGGGACACTGACACACATCCTAGAAACTGATGATGCACCATAACAATCAATGAAGGTTTAAAAAATGTTATATACACAAATTGTACCAGACTTATCCTAGATAGGGGTCCAGTATAGATTTTAAGAGGGGGATATATGCAAAAGCACTTTGTCACCATGTATGATAGTTATATTTGGTGTTAAAAAAAACATCCAATATAAGCTTAGCACTCTGGATGCAAAACCTGAAAGAATATGAAAATACAATGGGGGTGTTTTACGAAAGGTAAATCCACTTTGCACTACAAGTGCACTTGAAAGTGCATTGAAAGTGCACTTGGAAGTGCAGTCACTGTAAATCTAAGGGGAAGAGCTTAAATGAGTGGAAGCTCTGTTGATTTTATCATCCAATCATGTGCAAGCTAAAATGTCCCCCTCAGATCTAAAGTGACTTTATTTTCAAGTGCATTTGCAGTGAAAAGTGAATTTGCCTTTAGTAAATAAACCCCAATGTATGCATATCCTGCCAAGCATGTAATGCTACAAACCTAAATAAAATAACTGATTAACCACCTCAATAACAGGCACTTAAACACCTTCCTGCCCAGACCAATTTTGAGCTTTCAGCGCTGTTGCAATTTGAATGACAATTGCGCGGTGTTGCTACACTGTACCCAAATGAAATTTTTATCATTTTTTTCCCACAAATATAGCTTTCTTTTGGTGGTATTTGATCACCTCTACATTTTTAAAGACCGAAAATTTTGAAAAAAAATATTTTTTTTGTTTCAGTTTTAAAACTTTGTAAATAAGTACATTTTCTCCTCCACTGATGTGCACTGATGGGGCAGCACTGATGGGCACTGATAAGGCAGCACTGATGGGCACTGATGAGGTGGCACCAATGAAGTGGCACTGATGAGGTGGCATTGATGGGCACTGATATGTGGCACTGATAGGTGGCATTGATGGGCACTGATAGGTGGCACTGATGGGTGACACGGATGTACATTGATAGGTGGCACAAATTGGCACTGATAGCTGGCACAGATTGGCATGGATAGGCGGCATGAATGGGCAAGGATAGGCGGCACAGATGGACATGGATGGGCACTGATAGGCATCATGGATGGGCACTGATAGTTGGCATGGATGGGCACTGATAGGTGGCACGGATGGGCACTGATAGGCGGCATTGTATTGTATTGTTTTGTACTGATGGATGCCAATCAGTGCCAAACAATAATGCATGCCAATCAGTGATGCCCATTGTGGTCATTGATTGGCATTCCTTGTGGGCACGCACTGACTGGAATCCCTGGTGGTCTAGGGTGGTGTTCCTGGTGGTCCAGTGTGGGCGTCCTGGGGGGGGGGGCTGCGCTGATAATCGATCAGCACAGACCCTCCCTGTCAGAGGAGCAGCCGATCGGCTCTCCTCTACTTGCGCCTGACAGACGCGAGTGAGGAAAAGCCAATCAACAGCTCTTCCTATTTACACTGTGATCAGCCATTATTGGACACGGCTGATCACGTGGTAAAGAGTCTCCGTTGGAGGCTGTTTACCGAGATCATAGTTGTGGGGTATCAGACTGACACCCCGCAACAACGATCACCGCAATGTGCACCCCGGGGGTGCGCAGTGGCTCAAAATCCTGAGGACGTCATATGACGCCCAGTCAGGATTTTGAAACCACTTTCCAGCCGTCATTTGCCTATAGGGCAGGCGGCAAGTGGTTAAATACAAATATGCAAAACTGAAAAAATAAAAAATGGTCTTCAGTGTCCAAACAAGCATGTAATTCACCCAGTGTCTAAATACACAAAAAAAAGTCTTGAAATAATAAAACAAATCCATCAGTCCATTCCAACCGTGTGCTAATGTAAGAAACATATCATTTTATAAATCCTTCATAAATGTGTTTCACCATGTGTACTGAACCACAATAGTATATATTCTATTGGTAAGAGCATCCACCCAAAGGCTAACTACTCTGCACTCACCAGAAATTACTGCCTTACTAATTTAAAAAAGAAAGCAGCAGTGGTTAAACACCTATTCCATCCAGTACACCTATTTCTTCCCCCTCCTCTTCATAAGGTTACTAGGGAGACCGTGGACCCAGAAAAGTCTTCTAATTTACCACTCCTTTACTCTTCTCCCTCTCTTTAGCGGGTCAAAAAGAAAACACTGACATAGTGTAAAACCTTCCAACTAATTTTAATTAAACAGCAAAAACTACTCACATAGGAAAAGATAAAAGCGTGCAGACAACCACAGACCCTCCGAGAAGCCAAGACAGCAGCCTGTCACACTGATTAGCAATGCCGGCCAGTTGATATTGCTGCTCCATGTAAAACACCACCTAGCTGTGTCCCAAGAGGTTGCAGGTAGAGGTGGAGACAAATGGTCAGAAATAGGTGCCCCCCAAAAAAAGAAACTGCCAAAAATATTTGGGGAGGATTACAAAAAGCGCAACTTCTCTTTTAGGATAAAGTTCCGCTTTAAGTGAAGGTCTTGTTATAAATTGGACATTTGAAAACAAGACTACCTATCTTCAGTGTCTGTAAGGACATCTAGGGGAGTATATAAAAGAGAGGAGTGACAGGAGATTAACACTCCCATACTTTTCTGACAAAGATTATTGCTCGGGGGTGGGGTGGTTGGTCCTTTAAGTTATATCTCCTGGAGAAACAAAACAAAGACCCTTTGTTTACCAGTCTAAGGGCAAGCAGTGGTAATTTCAATGTCAAATTTCTATTTAGTTTTAATCATAGTCTTTTGATTAAAATGCAATTTTAGTTGTAGTCTTATTTTAGTCACCTGATTTGTTTTAAATTTTGTCATACTTTAGTCAACTAAAATCTCCAGTACATTATAGTCAACTAAAATGTCCAGTACATTTTCTTGTCTAAAATCAAATGGGTTTAGTTAAATTGAAATACTATTATATAATCATTTCTCTAAAATTGCCAAACTCATTATATAAACCTTTTCTTAATCCATGCACATAAATGATGACATCTTAAAACGTTTGTATAAACTCTAAGTGACTATATGTGAATTACTTCAGTTGCTGCTTACCACTCAAAAGTGTTTTGATGGCACTGGTGAGGCTGCTGCATTGATGGCACTGGTGAGGCTGCTGCATTGATGGCACTGGTGAGGCTGTCGCATTGATGCCACTGGTGAGGCTGCTGAATTGATGCCACTTGTAAAGCTGCTGAATTGATGCTACTTGTGAGGCTGCTGCAATAATGACACTTGTGAGGCTGCAGATGGGCACTGACCCTTATTTTTCTTCAAAGTTTCTTATTTAAAATGTAAGTTTTTTCTTGAAACGTCCCTCTTAAAATGAATGTGCGTGCTATACGCCTATGTGTGTTATGCGCTGATAAATATGGTATATATTACAGCACAACTAGCAACAAATTAACAAACTTTAAAGTGGATACATGTAAATAACTGTGCAACAATATGTCCAAAAAGACACTTGTAGTGACTCAGCAGTTCATTGTGCTATTAATAAAACAACATACTGTGGTCTTCCACCTCCGTGTTGCAAAATCAATTGTGCTCATAAATAATCCTCCACCAGTAAAAGGATGGCCGCTCACCTTATACTTATACCCCTGTTTCACCATTGGGTCTAAGTAAGCAGTCACTTAATGGGGGTAAAACCTGATGAATGCTTCCGCTCCGCTCTTGACTCTCCTACACCTCTTGTCAGTGCTGCATGCTTTCGGTCAGCGGTATATAAAAATCAAACAAAGAAAATATAGTGCTCTCTGTCAGATTTTTAATGTCAGATAAAATAGAGGTGGCACACTCACATAAAAGGCACTTGACTGTGCCAGCATAACAAACAAATAACAAGCTCCCAACATGCTTCAGCATCAATGGTGGTGAGCGTGGGATGATAACAGATGGTCTGGCTCCTAACTCATTATATACTCCTGAAGTAAAAAACGAATAACAGGTTATTATTTATGGTATTAAGGTTTGAACGTGCTCTACAGACACAGATTTAGCCATTGTGATATATAACATCTTTATAAATAAAACTAAATTCCATAAACAAACAAAAAATATTGCTTTTTGACAAACTGAAGTGCAACTTTAAAATATAAAAAAACCAAACAACAGTAAACTCTATTGGCTGTAATGCCATTGCACATATTACCTAAATATATTACCAACATTAATTATTAGGAAAGACAATAAGAAAGGCCTTTAGTAGGTGTTCCCTACTTATTCTTATGTGGTGGTGCAGTGGTAATTTTGATTTCAAATTTCAATACAGTTTTATTCATGGGGGGCATAAAACTGGAGTACACAGAACCTAGTGAAGATGTGCATAGTAACTGATCAGCGTCTAGGTTGTATTGTCAAAGCTTAATTGAACAAACTGAAGTTAAAAGGGGATTGGTTACTATGTGCAGCTGCACCAGATTCTGCATGCTCCAGCTTTAATAAGATAGTCTTTTGACTAAACGCCATTTTCGTTTGTCGTATTTTAGTCACCTGGATTCTTTTAATTTTAGTCGTATTTTAGTCAACTAAAATCATGGTCATTTTGTCAAAGAAATTATTTTCTTCAATGAAATTAACACTGAGGGCAAGTAAATTAGCAAAGATTTCAACATCAGTGTTGAGTAGTGATATTGGCCTATAATTACCACAAACAGTGGGGTCCTTGTTGGGTTTAGAAATTGTAACTATTACATCTTGTAACATTTCAGGGGCGAAAGAACCAGAAGATGCAGCTAGACTGAAGACAAACAATAAGTGGAGGGATACAAGTTCAACAAGTGATTTATAGTACTCATTGTACATCCATCAATTCCTGGAGATTTTTGGCTAGGTAGTGATTTAACAGTGGAATGAATTTCCTGAAGGGAAAAGGGTTGGGAGATAGTGGTCAGTTGGTCTGTAAATAGAACAGAGAAATTAGATGCCTGCAGGACTCAATAAAAGGTGCAGTAGATGTGGCATTGAGCTATTGTTCTCTAAGTCATATAAGGATTGATAATAGGTGCTAAATTCTTTACCAATTTCCTCTGGGTACGCTTGTTAGTGGGGTGTATGATTGATAATATTTTCTACTTAAGTTTCTGCAAACTCACTTTTCTAACCAGCCTGATTTGTTGCTAAGGCCATAATAATTTACTTTAAAGTAGAACTAGGGCTAGAACATGAAAATGTGTGGAGAGGCAGAGTTTTTAATGCAGAAGAGGCATTTATTATCTCTTCTGCATTAAAGCTACTTACCTGCCCATCTGCCCCTTTACAGTGAGCTGAGCACATGCAGCTCACTCTGCAGAAATTCGTCAATACCAAAGCTGATGGCATCCCGCACATGTGTGGGCGTTACATCATCTCAGCTCAGCGAATGAATGAGTGAAGTCAGCTGTCAGTGGAGGGGGTGTCAGGATGGCTTATTGCTGGATTGCAGGTGAGTATAGTTCAGCTTTAAGGTTTTTCAGATTGTTTTCCTTGTTATATAATGCCACACACACACGACTGGACTTTCCAGCAGACTAGGTCCGACGGACTTCCCGACGGGCTTTCGGCAGAGTTCTGACGGACTTTCCGAACGAACGAACTTGCCCACACATGACCGGTCTTCCTGACGGAGTTACGAAGGACTTCCAAATGAACGGACTTGCCCACACACGGACTAAAGTCCGTTCATTTTGAATGTGATGAGTTATGAGCCCTGTCACCTGGTATGGATTTTAAGGGGAACCCCTATGAAAAAATGGTGTAGGGGTCCCCCAAGGTCCATACCAGACCCTTATCCGAGCATGCAGCCTGGCCGGTCAGAAAAGGGGGTGGGGACGAGCGAGTGCCCCCCTCCTGAACCTTACCAGGCCGCATGCCCTCAACATGGGGGGTGGGTGCTATGGGGAAGGGGGGGCACCCTGCGGGTCCCCTCACACCAAAGCACCTTGTCCCCATGTTGATGAGGACAAGGGCCTCTTTCCGACAACCCTGATTGTCTGTGGGTGGGGGGCTTATCGAAATCCGGGAGCCCCCTTTAATAAGGGGCCCCAGATCCCAGCCCCCATAAGTTTGGGGTACATCGTACCCCTACCCATTCACCTGGGGGAAAAAAGTGTCAAGAAAAAACACACTAGACAGGTTTTTAAAGTAGTTTATTAGGCAGCTCCAGGGGTCTCTTCCATCTTCGGGGGTCTCTTTTGACTCCTCTGCTCTCTCCGGCCTCTTCTCCCACTCTTCGGCCTTCTCTCCTGGTCTCCAGTTCTTCTCCTGCTCTCCGGCCTCTTCTCCCACTCTCCGATTCTTCTCCATCTCTCCGATTCTTCTCCCAGGCTCCTCTGTCTTCTGCTCTTTTGCTGCTCTTTTTCTAGTGGTGGCCCATTATTTTCCATAATCTTCTTCCCTCCGGTTTTCTTCCAATGTTAACACAATGCTCTCTCCTGCTGCATTGCTGTGTGCACGGTGCACTACGACTTATATAGGCATGGGGCGGGGTCACCGGTGATGTCACCTGGTGGCTCTGCCCCTTATGATGTCACAGTCCCAGCATGCCCAACATGACATCATAAGGGGTGAGATCACCAGGTGACATCACCCGGTGACTCCGCCTCATGTCTATATAAGTAGTAGCGCACCGTGCAAACAGCATTGCAGCAGGAGAGAGCGTTATATCAATATCAGAAAAAGACTGGAGGGAAGAAGATGACCGAAAACACTGGTCCACCACTAGTAAAAGAGCAACACCTGTCTAGTGTGTAGTTTTTTAACTGACACTTTTTCCCCCCAGGTGAATGGGTAGGGGTACAATGTACCTCATACTTATTCACATAGGGTGGGGTCGGGATCTGGGGACCCTCTTATTAAAGGGGGCTTCCAGATTTGGATAAGTCCCCTGCAGCAGACCCCGACAACCAATGGTCATGGTTGTCAGGAAGAGGCCCTTGTCCTCATCAACATGGGGACAAAATGCTTTGGAGGCCCCCCTTCCCATAGCACCCACCCCCCAAGTTAAGCGCATGCGGCCTGGTACAGTACAGGAGCGGGGCCCCCGCTCATCCCCACCCACTTTCCTGACTGGCTGGGCTGCGTGCTCAGATAAGGGTCTGGTATGGGCCTTGGGGGGACCCCCATGCCTTTTTTTGGCGTAGGGGGTTCCCCTGAAAATCCATACCAGACCTAAGGGACATTGTTGCCTCTCTCTCTCGCACTTGCTGCAATAGTAAAATGTTAGCGTGAGATTTACAGCACCCTGCAGCTGAGAACCAGCATGATAGAATTGCACTGGAAACATTGTCGCGGGCAGGTGCTGTAGCTGCCGTTGCATCATAATTAATCCATCGGACCAGCATACAGACAAACGAGTTTCCTGCTATGAACTGGGTCCAGCAGAGTTCCGGTGGGAAGATTTAAAACATGTTCTATTTCTAAACTCCATCGGATTTTTGGACAGCAAAGCTCTGATGAGGCCCACACATGATCAAATTGTCCAACGGATTTGTTCCATCGGACCTTTGCTGTCAAAATGTCCGGTCGTGTGTACATGGCATTAGAGTAGGTTTCTTAGTTGCTGCCTGTGGTTTGCCTCAGCAAACCGCATAGAAAACAGTCATAACCAGGATACTTAGTGGGTTCAGTGCTACAGTGTGGTCTCCGCATCTCCTGCATGAGGAAAAATAGGCATTCTGGCATATTGCAATGGATGAAACCTTTTGCCAGTGGTCTAGCTATGGTAATATTGAGATACCAGGGTTTATTGAGTGGACAGGGATTCAGGTCTGGTGCTAGTGAACATTCTTGAGGTCACTGGGGTGCACAGAATGACTGCTTTATCATCTTTCTATACCAGAATATAGACAAGTAGTCTTATTATTGGTGATTTCAGAATCCCTGAGGTGTTTAACCACTAGAGATCCGCGCTATAGCCAAATGACAGCTACAGCGCGGACCTCCTTTGCCGGGACTATGTCTATTTATGTCGTCCCATGCACGAGCGGCCTGCGCGCCCCCTGAGGGGCGCACGCGGCGTGCTCTGTGATCGGCGAGTCTATGAGACTCGCCTGATCACGGATCCGAGCAAGGGGTTGATCCTGACCCCTTACCACGTGATCAGCTGTCAGCCAATGACAGCTGATCATGTGATACAACGGAGACGGTAATCGGCTATTTTTCCTCCTCGCGCTGACAGCGCGAGGAGAAAAAAAAGAGCCGATCACCGGCGGCCGTGATCGGGACATTAGTCCCGATCACGGCCAGCTTACCAGAGCCCACCTGCCCACTGCCAGTGCCACCTCAGAATAAATAAGTGCCACCCAGCAGTGCCCACAGTGCCACCCATCAGTGCCCACAGTGCCACCCATCAGTGCCCATAATCTGCCTCAACAAAGGTGCTGCACCCCAGTGGCACATATCCGTGCCCATCAGTGTCATCTACCAGTGCCCATCAGTACCCATCAGTGCCGCCCCTTAAGTGCCCAGCAGTGCCACCTATCAGAGCCACCTATCAGTGCCACCTATCAGTGCCCATCAGTCCCATCTATCAGTGGTACCTATCAGTGCCCCTTAGTGCCACCCATCCGTGCCACCCATCCGTGCCACCCATCTGTGCCATCTTATCTGTGCCCATCTTTGCCCATCAGTGCCGCCTTATCTGTGCCCATCAGTACTGCCTTATCTGTGCCTATAGGTGCCACCTTATATGTGCCTATTAGTGCCGCCTTAACTATGCCTATCAGTGCCCACCAGTGCAGCATTACAGTGCCCACCAGTGCAGCCCATCAGTGCCGTCCCTTAAGTGCTCAGCAGTGCCACCTATCAGAGCCACCTATCAGTGCCACCTATCAGTGCCCATCAGTCCCATCTATCAGTGGTACCTATCAGTGCCCCTTAGTGCCACCCATCTGTGCCACCCATCCGTGCCACCCATCTGTGCCATCTTATCTGTGCCCATCTTTGCCCATCAGTGCCGCCTTATCTGTGCCCATCAGTACTGCCTTATCTGTGCCTATAGGTGCCACCTTATCTGTGCCTATTAGTGCCGCCTTAACTATGCCTATCAGTGCCCACCAGTGCAGCATATCAGTGCCCACCAGTGCAGCCTATCAGTGCCTACCAGTGCAGCCTATCAGTGCCGCCTCATCAGCACACTTCAATGAAGGAGAAAAATGAACTGTTTGCAAAATTTTATAACAAACTATTAAACATGATTTTTTATTATTTTTTGCATCTTTTTTTGTTTGTTTAGCAAAAAATAAAACTCCCAGCTGTAATTAAATACCACCAAAAGAAAGCTCTATTTGCGGGAAAAAAATGATAAAAATTTAATTTGGGTACAGTGTTGTATGCCCGCGCAATTGTCATTCAAAGTGCATCAGCGCTGAAAGCTGAAAATTGGTCTAGGACTGAGGGGGGTTTAAGTGCCCAGTAAGCAAGTGGTTAATCAATGAAGGAAGGGCCTATTTTCTATCCAGAGAGTTCAGTGAAAGGTCAGGATATAGGGTTACTGTAGCTCAATCCAAATCAATACACCCCATTCTCCTTGGCTTTCTACAGAATGGCTTCTGTAAGTTTAAGAAATGCACCCTGCAGAGCACATCTCTGGAGGTATGATGTAATTGGTTGAGCTCTATGTCCTTTGTGTCTGCTCTTCTAAGGAAATTTGTTAAACATTGCTTTAATGATGTGCTCAAGATCAGTTTGACCTTTCACTCCTTTAGCTTGATGTTATTTTGGTGATGCCTGTCTTCAACATCATTGATATGGATCACAGGACTTGGATTTGGCACTGCTGTTGGACATCTATTTTCTGTAGCAATATGAAAGCCTTTCTGTGGGAAGTGCTTGTAGTTTCCATCATATCCAGAAGCTGGTGGAAATTGTTGAGGCCCTGCTGTATTTGCTCCATGTCCTGACTTTGAGTGAATGCCAGGATGCCAGACAAGGCTTATATTCCTTCCTAGTTGGGAGCAGGTCAAAGATTTTTTTAAAGCTCATGAGTAAGGATGAGCCGAACAACCCCCGGTTCGGTTCACACCAGAACCTGCAAACAGACCTAAACTTTGTGTGAACTTTAGAACCCTATTAAAGTCTATGGGACTCGAACGTTCTAAATCTAAAGTGCTCATTTTAAAGGCTAATATGCAAGTTACTGTCCTAAAAAGTGTTTACGGGCCTGGGTCCTGCCCCAGGGGACATATATCAATGCAAAAAAAAGTTTTAAAACTGCAATTTTTTTGGGAGCAGTGATTTTAATAATGATTAAAGTGAAACAATAAAAGTGTAATATTCCTTTAAATTTCATACCTGGGGGGGGGGGGTGTCTATAGTATGCCTGTGAAGGGGCGCATGTTTGCCGTGCTTAGAATTGTCCCTGCACAAAGTGTCATTTCTGCAGGAAAAAAAGTCATGTAAAATCACTCGCGACTATAATGAATTGTCAGATCCCGTAATACAGAGAACACTCGTTGAAAATCACTGATAAAAAAAAGGTTGGGGTTCCCCCAAATTCAATTACCAGGCCCTTCACAGGCATACTATAGACACCCCCCAGGTATGAAATTTAAAGGAATAATACACTTTTATTGTTTCACTTTAATCATTATTAAAATCACTGCTCCCAAAAAAACAGCCATTTTTAAAACGTTGTTTGCATTGATACATGTCCCCTGGGCCAGGACCCAGGCCCCCAAACACTTTTTGGATAGTAACTTGCATATTAGCCTTTAAAATTAGCACTTTAGATTTCTCCCATAGACTTGTACAGGGTGTTCCGCGGCTTTTCGAATTGTTCACTGTTTGCTGAACAGGGGAACAGGCAATGTTCGAGTAGAACATGAGTTTGACTCGAGTTCGAAGCTCATCCCTACTCATGAGGCACATTAGAGGAGTCTAGATTGTCATCAGATAGTAAAAATGTCCTTGGTGTTGCTTGACTTCCTCTTACACTAACATGAAGTCTGGAACTTTTATGTAAAGTCATCCTGGTGCAATTCCATTTTGCTTGCTCAGTCTTAGGCTGGGATTACACTAGCTGTGGCTCACAACAAGAGACCGGTACATCCCTGTACATCATTTCAGGTGCAAATCAGGTCCAAATTTTTGGCTGAATTTGCATCTGAAATGGAGCCAAAGACACACAGGATCTTTTTCCAGTGCGCTCAGCGGCCACCCCTGGAGCTTTATAAACCGGTTCCAATGAGAACCAGTCACAGTCTCCAGTCATGAACATTGGATGCTGGGAAACCCACATCCAATTTGCATCAGTACCCAGCCTCAGGGTCTGTATGTTGGGTCAGACCCCTTTATCCTTGTCAAGCTCCACCTTCCATATATTTCTAATTTTAAAGCTGCTATAAATGATGAAGAATAAATCTTAGATATTTTAGAAAAGATCTTTCTTTTTTATGCAAAATTATTTAAAAAGCATAAAGATATGAAGATTTGTGGACTACCGAATAGTTTAGCCCAGGAATTTCATAATTTAGCCCATTAAAAAAAATGCATATTTCACTGTAATTTTTTATATTTTTTTGTAAAAAAAAATCAGGTGTACTAAATTTAAATGTTGTTATAAAACTAGGCATACAGTATATCTAAGAGTATGTAAATTACTCTTAAGGATTTTTTTATAAGGGAACCTCACCTTCTTGTTATAGCACAAATGCCATCTACGCTTCCCACAGGCTCTACATTTAAATTCCAAGGAAGTTGTAAAAGAAAGTTCAGGTGTGACTGCAGATAATATCAGACTAATTATTTATTTCAACAAAATCAATCAAGCCCTTATTTAGATAACCAGATGCATGTTAGTTTGTTGCTTTGAGGGTTTACATTTATCTGACAAGTCAATAGTCTCATTAGCACTAAGATGTGTGCATTACCTTGGTCTGCTTTATTACCATTAGTATCAAATGCTTCAATTACCTTGCCGATGTATGAAAACAAACACATACATATATCATTACAATATATAATTCTCTCCAGGTTTAAAATAGTTGTGTATTGTAAGTTCTTATTTTATATATAATCAGTAAAAAAAAATATGATATTTGTATTTCAATAGTGATTTTTTTTTTTTTCTATGATTTTACCTGTTCTAAAGTAGAAGTATGCTCCTCAAAAGGTCTTTAGTCATTTGTGAAGAAAAGCTAGAACACAAAGCAAGGCCTTGGCTATTTTCTCTACAATAACATACATAGAACGACTGAAGACAGCAGTCCTTCAAGTTAATATAGCAACCTGATGAGTAGAATGAAACTTAGTTTCTTTTTTGGATGTATAGTGAAATCTACAGTCCAAAGATCAAAGATCCTAGTGTTTCTACAAAAATGTCCTTCACTGCATTTACTGATGAAAAAATATTTATATGTACATTTCTTTGAAACCAAAGTTAGGGTTAAGACCAGGCAGCAATTGCTGTTTTCAGTATTCCTATTCCCAACCTGCAAATCCTCTTCTGTGTTGATCAGCCACATTGTAAAATAGATTTTCACTAAAATACAAATGTATTAAATTGGATTTATGCTGGGTATATTTTTCTAATTATTGCAAGAGAAGAGGTTTAACCGCAAACTGTGTAAGGGATCCGTTTACTGTTAGAGCAATAAGGATGTGGAGCTCCATTCCACAATCAGTGGTTTCAGCGGGTAGTGTCAATAATTTCAAAAAACTTTTAAAGGACATCTTATTGAACACAATATACAGGTATATAGGAGTAGCAGAGACATAAATGCACACACATGTTGAATTGGATGGACTGGTATTTTTTTCAACCTTACTAACTATGTAACTATGTAATTAATAACTTCTCAGGTTTACAGACAGGTCAATTAGTTAAAAAAAAAATCAGCACCTTCTATATAAATAGTATCTGTTTCTTGTTTGATGTGAACTCTAACATTGTGCTTGTTAATATGCTTTATATCCTACACATGCACAGAAAACTGTAGCCCAAATTGTTTTGTTAGTGAATACCCAATCCTATGCTTGTCTGAGAACACATATTTACTATTGATGGATGTTTTCTTAGTGCTCAGAGGTGAGTCACTAACATTTGTGCACATAAATGCAAATTAAAACTGTGCTTAACTGAAATCAACAAGTGTGTGAGCTGCTCTGAGCACTGATTGATACTTTTAAAGCATGAACATTAAAAATATTATATATTTTTTTACCTGACAAACAGTGACAAAAAACGTCTGAAAAAGGATGAAGTTATTGTAGTTTTCCCTAACGTATTACCTGCATTGACTCGGTGGATAAGGATTGTGCATGCAAATGTGCATCAGACTCATTGACAAATGAGTGATGTCTTTACCTGATTTTCTAAATGAATCCTAGGTGCGCAAGCAATTGTATCATTTAGTTTTATTATAAGGTACTGTTGCAGTTTAATTCACTTTCAGAGCTGGTTCACACAGGGGAGACACGACTTCCAGGACGGCTTTGTGAAGAAACTTGGAGATGATTTGAACACGACCTGGGGCGACTTACAACATGACTTTAAGTCGCCCCAGGCCAGGCGACTTTTGCCACGGCCAATCAGAGAATGAGCTCTGAAGGGGGAACTCCATGCCAAATTTATGAAAAAAATTTGGCCTGGGTTCCCCCTACGCCGAAAAAACTGCGTGGGGGTCCCCCCCAGATCCATACCAGACCCTTATCCGAGCATGCTACCCAGCTGGCCAGGAAAGGGGGTGGGGACGAGCAAGCGCCCCCCCTCCTGAGCCGTACCAGGCTGCGTGCCCTCAAAATGGGGGTGCCTTGGGGAAGGGGGGGCCGCGCGGCCCCCCCACCCCAAAGCACCTTGTCCCCATGTTGATGAGGACAAGGGCCACTTCCCAACAACCCTGGCCGTTGGTTGTCGGGGTCTGCGGGTGGGGGTCTTATCAGAATCCGGGAGCCCCCTTTAATAAGGGGGCCCCGGATACCGCCCCCCACCCTATGTGAATGAGTATGGGGTACAATGTACCCCTACCCATTCACCTGTGAAAAAAATTTACAAAAAAACACAACACACAAGGGTTAAAATAGTTTATTGCACAGCTCCGGGGGTCTTCCGTCTTCGGGGGTCTTCTCGCCGGACTCCTCCGCTATCTTCTGCTAGCTCTTTTGCTAGCGGAGGAGCCCGGCTTTCTTCTTCGTCGCCGGCGCCCTCTTCTTCCGACTTCAGGGGTCTTGTCCCCCTCTTCGGTTCTTCTTGCAGGGCCACCGCTTCTTCTTCCAGCTCTTTTACTAGCGGTGGCCCGGTCTTCTGTCGCCGCCGCCGCCGCCTTCTGTTCTTCTTCTTTTTCTTTTTCTGGAGATGTTGACTCAACGCTCTCTCCGGCCGCAATGCCAGGGACGCGGTGCGCGGCGACTTATATAGGGACAAGGGGCGGGGTCACCGGTTGATGTCACATGGTGACCCTGCCCCCTTACGATGTCACAGTCCCGGAGGATCAACATCTCCAGAAGAAGAAGAAGAAGAAGAACGGAAGGCTGCGGCGGCGGCAGCGACAGAAGACCGGGCCACCGCTAGTAAAAGAGCTGGAAGAAGAAGCGGTGGCCCGGCAAGAAGAACCGAAGAGGGGGACAAGACCCCCGAAGTCGGAAGAAGAGGGCGGCGGCAACGAAGAAGAAAGCTAGGCTCCTCCGCTAGCAAAAGAGCTAGCAGAAGATAGCGGAGGAGTCCGGCGAGAAGACCCCCGAAGACGGAAGACTCCCGGAGCTGTGCAATAAACTATTTTAACCCTTGTGTGTTGTGTTTTTTGTACATTTTTTTCACAGGTGAATGGGTAGGGGTACATTGTACCCCTACTCATTCACATAGGGTGGGGGGCCGGTATCCGGGGGCCCAATCATTAAAAGGGGCTCCCGGATTCTGATAAGCCCCCCACCCGCAGACCCCGACAACCAATGGCCAGGGTTGTCAGGAAGAGGCCCTTGTCCTCTTCAACATGGGGACAAGGTGCTTTGGGGTGGGGGGGCCGCACGGCCCCCCTTCCCCAAGGCACCCCCATGTTGAGGGCATGCGGCCTGGTACGGCTCAGGGGGGGGGGGCGCTCGCTCGTCCCCACCCCCTTTCCTGGCCAGCCAGGTAGCGTGCTCGGATAAGGGTCTGGTATGGATTTTGGGGGGACCCCAACGCCGTTTTTTCGGCGTAGGGGGTTCCCCTTAGAATCCATACCAGACCTAAGGGCCTGGTATGCTCTCGGTGGGGGTACCCACGCCAATTTTTTTCATAAATTTGGCGTGGAGTTCCCTCTTGAGAGCTGATAATTCTGTCAGAGTCGCCTCCGTATGCACGGAGATCCGACTTGGAGGCGACCTCCATTGAAATCAATGGGTACCAATCGCCTACAAGTCGGATTGAAGTAGTACAGGAACCTCTTCTGAAGTCGGAGTGACTTCAGTAGTGTGCATTAAGACGGCTCTCATTCACTTACATTGATTTTTAAACGTTGTCCGACCTGAGGCGACTAGGGGCGACCTGAAGTCGGATCTGAGTCGCCCCTGTGTGAACCGGCTCTCAGTTATGAAATGCAACCCAAGACATCTTATTTCTGAAGGAGTTTTATACACAGAATTCCTTTCTGCTCATGTGACTCGTTTCACAATTTTAGAGATGCCTAAAATTGTAGGCATCCCTAGCACAATCCTTAGGCCAGGGTCACACTACTGAGGTGTGCTGACACATGTATTACCATGACATGCAATCCACATGCTATGTCTTGCTGTGCTGCAATGCCATTCATCCTTAATGGCACTTCAATGCCACTTATTGACACATCTGGCATAGTACACAAAATAGTAATGCAATATCTAGCCTTAAAAGAGAAGTATGGGCCTGTGAAAAAAAAATAAAAAAATCTATACTCACCTAGATGGACGCAACATCTGTCCCCCACCAGCTCCAAAGCTGAGAATCAAATGATCAATGACTGCTGATTTCTAAGTTTTCAGTGAGCAGAGAGCCCGTGACTGTCAGTCCCTGGCTCTCTGCTCTGCCCCTCCTGCTTGTGACATCACTTCCAGGCATGTGCAGACTGGATGGGTGGTGAGGAAACACCACCTTTGTGTTTATAATACTACTCAGAGATTTTTTTATACTTTGTGAGTGCATAAATAGATTTAATAAAAGCGTGTTCACTGTACATAGGATGTGAATATTCTTCCCTTCCTTTGACCCATATTGCATGGAGGGAAGCAAAGACCAGTCTCTTAAAGGAACCCCAGGTATGAAATATCTGCTAAATGCTGCTAAAGGCTAAAGGGTGCATACTTTTTCACATCAAAGAGCAAGTGACCTATTTGAATGTAGGTCCAAGTTTAAATGTGAGCGGGCATTGCACTTTTTGGTGGAGGACCGCACTGGGGATTAGAGCACATATATTTACGCACTTTATTACCAGAGTCACTGAAGAAACACTTATACAATAATTTGCACAGTGAAAGCATTTGAACTTACTTTAGATTGATTCATAGTGGACAGAGATATCTTATAATGATTATTTGTGTTTTTAGTGGGTACAGCAACAGTTTTTTTTGAACAATAGGAGTGTATTCAAGTATCTAGCACTATTCACATTTGTTTATTAATTCAATTATAAATATGGTATTTGATTTAAATGGGCAGCATGCCACTAATACATATGCTTATCTGCAAAAGGAACAGATTTATTTATTTTTAAATCACAAAAAAGAGAAAATGCACAACATAAAAAAAAAAAAAAAAACCTCTGTCATTGACACTATTGTTGATACCATGCATCAAAATGTTTAAACCAATATTTTCTATCCAATAAAACCAGCAGCACAAAATATTTATAAACTTAAAGAATAACCAAAACTTTTTTTTTAGTTTTGGAATGTTTCATCAAATCATTCTCTCTGTCCTGTTTACCATTAGCAGTGAAAGTGAAAGTAAGATAAAATACCTTATTTTGGGTTGTCTCCAGAAAAGTAATAAAGGGGAAATCTTCCAGTCGGGCACTAATTCTGGTCATCTGGGGGTGCCCAAGTGAGTCCTTTAATTTGCAGGGATTTCCTTCCACTTCCTGTTTGGCTATGAGACAGGAAGTGAAGGGACATCTCTGCAATGGGAAACAGATGGCAAAAAAAAAAATCTGACAGGGGTTATAACCCTTTTGGACATAAGCACGCAACCAGAAGCAATGGCCATGGACTGGAAATCATTACCTTTGCCCGGAAGTAAACATCGTAATACCAGAAGTAATGTAGGTGGTAGTGGCGAACGCCAATGTATCATTTGCCTGGCCAATATTTTTTTATGCTAAATGTAAGCAGACATTTTTAAGCCTATTAAATTCATTTTCTTTATTGGGGTAATACACTATTGGAGTTTTTTATTCTTTTCATGCGGATACTGTTTACTCATATGAGTATACCTCCTACATCACACTGGACACTCAGCTCTGCAGTTGACACAGTGATATGGATCCATAAGCCTATAGAGATGACTAAAGCACTCATTCAAGGCTCAATTTAATTGCCTTTAAGGTAAGAGCACTGTGAGCATGGTGAGCACACCAGTGCAACCTCTACCATTGCACAAAGGTGAGAATTTCATTAACAAGAGCATGTGCACCTATTTGGATGTCATTCTTGGAATATTTTATTGACATTAGCGACTTTTGCACTTTTTTAGCACTTTAAATTTATTTTTGCACTTTATGGACTATCAGCACATTATAGCGTTTTAATGACTGTCAGCACTTTTTTATTCTGAGTATTTTATTTTAACTCATTATATTCTATTGAAATAATCGTTTACAGAGTTTATTATTTGAGTAAGAGGTTTTGCGCATTATCTGCAAGATTTGCACAAATTTGTTCCATTGTATGTGATTGGTGATCGCTATTTGATTTTGCAGCAATTCCGTTTATTTAAATATTAGTCACTTTTAGTAGCGCAGATGTCTTTACATATTTCATTTATAACCCTCTCTTGCTCTATCCAAAATAAAAACGCTTGTTGCCTATAGTTCTATTTTAAGAAAAAAAAATACTGAATATAGGCACTACCATGAATAACAAAGGGTATAGTGTATATTCATAACCTAGATGGATTCATATAGTATTACTACTACTTAAACCAAGCCAGTCTTATAAGTCCATGGACACAATAACTATTTGAAGAAGCTATCACTGAGTTAAGTGCAATATACTGGAATCTGAATATATATTTAGGCATGCTGTATGATTGTAAAAATTTGATTTAATCAATGGGGTACAAATAGGATCCGGTGGTTAAAATATATGTAATTTGATTCAAGCTTTAGCAGTTAAACATTATGAATAGCGCATAACCTATGATATACATTTATATAAACTAATGCTGTACACATGGTAGCTGCCTCAGTAGCACAGCCGATTGTCAGAGGCAAACAAGCAAACTGCCTATAGCCCAAGAAATTTTGGAATATTGTTTGCAAAGACAATGGGTGCTATTTACGAAAGACAAATCCACTTTGCACTGCAAATGCACTTGAAAGTGCACTTTCAAGTGCACTGAAAGTGCACTTTCAAGTGCAGTTGCTCTAAATCTAAGGGCTAGATCTGAAATGAGTGGAACCTCTGCTGATTTTATCATCCAATCATGTGAAAGCTAAAATGCTGTTTTTTATTTTCCTTATATGTCCCCCTCGGATCTACAGGCGACTTTACCTTCTATCGCACACATTCCTGGATGAGCTCTTGAGTTTTGGGTGCTGCAGCAACAACCAGCTGGATACTGGTTCAAGTCACACTGAAGATATTTGCCAGCACACCATGGAATGACATAAATAGCATCCAAATGGGTAATTTATTGCATGATCACAACACAAGGAGTGTGCAACATTTCGGAGTAACGCAGGACCCCTTCATCAGGCATGTGATAAATGTGGGGTAACAGTGGAAAGTATTTAAATAACCATCAACCAATCAGAGAAAGCATAAGAAAGAAAAAAGAAAAAAAAAAGAAGAAAAGCCAAAGCTCCTCCCACCCCCAGACTGGTGTGACATCACAAATCTCGCCAAAACAGTTCAAATGTTTCAAATACATAAGCACATCACAGAAAAAACATATAACAAAAGGAAGGATTAAAAAAAGGATATCCTGATAGTGCCTTTATGATACCTTTATAACAGTGTTGTGTCGTGGGTCCCCAAACATTTTCGGGACAAACCAGCCATCAAGGATCGGTGCCAGCGCCGGTGATCGGAGGCTGTGGGGCAGATCACGGCAGTAATCACAGGCTGTGCATGCGTAATGCAGTGGGGGCATCCAAGGCAACCAAGGACGCTGTAGTGCCGTAGCATAGCCAGGTGAAGTGAGAGATGTGAATACAAAACAAGCAAGCAGCCGCAAGATGAGATACCAAGAAGTGAGAATGAATAGAGGAGAGAGAGTGTGAATAAGAAGAGAAAAGGGAACGATGAAAAGTAAAAAGAAAGGAGAATAAAAGAAAAAAGAAAAGAAGCAAGACCAAAGAGACATGAAAACCAACACAAGAATGGCAGATAAAAAAATGATAAAGAAATAGTGAAGAAATTATAAATAATGAAGGGCAAGAAACAGAAAAAAACTAAGTGAAATATAGAAACAAAGAAATAATTAAATAAAAATAAAAATAAATAAAATAATAATAATAAAAATGAAAATAAAAATAAAAAATAAAAATAGTACAAATAAAATAAAAAAATAAATAAAAATGGAGAAAAAAGGAAAAGAGACCAAGAAGATGAAAGAAAAGAAAAGAAAAGGAAAAAGAGAATAAGAAAAAAAGAAAAAAGAAACAATTGGAAAGAGGGGGAGAGAAAGTGGGAGGTGGGAGGGGTTGTAAAAAGGAGGAGGACGAGAAAGTGGAGACACAATGGGGGGGATAGAGAAGAGGTCTATTATAATGATGCAGGGAGGAAAAAAAATAGCTTTTAAGTTTAAATGGTGTCACTGTTGTAGGAACTGTTTTGGGTATTGTGTGGAAATATTTAATTTTCAGCATTCTTTCGAATTTAAACATATCAACCTCCAAGTCAAAGAGGTTGGCTTTGATGCATGGGGAAGGGTGACGCAGCTTTTTGATGCCCCTCCTGGATCGTCATCTTCTCTTGGAACCAGAAAATGGGGACCCTGAGATCTGCTCGTCAGAGCTTCAGTGCCTCCTGGTGACACCATTAAAACTTAAAAGCTGTTTTTTTCCTCCTGGACACTTCCACTCTATAGATAGCTTTATACAGACAATTAAACATGATGTGTGCAGCAATGTCTCCAACAAAACATACACCAACCTAAGCCCGGGTGAGTTTATCACACTAAGGACACTTAAAGATGATAAAAAACTGTATAGTGGTCCTGAACTATGTTGACTACAAAGAAGACATGACTGCCTTGCTGTCAGATACAGCCAATTATGCTGTACTCAAACAAAACCCCGTACCCAGTATTAGGAATACATTAAACTCCCTGATTAAGCTTGGGAAACTGAACAGCTGGTTATCCGACAATAGTGCCAAATTTCTATGCAATGAACACCCTCACTGCCCAGTCATTTATGGCCTACTAAAAATTCCCAAAGGCACAAACCCTTTGAAATTTAGACCCATTGTATTTGGTACAGAGTCGATCACTCACCCTCTGGCCCAACTCCTCGACCATCTCCTACAACCTTTGGTAAAAATTTTACCAGCCTATATAAGAGATACAAATGACTTTTTGGAGAAGCTTAATGTATTTACAGACTTTGGCGAAGGATGGAAGCTTGCAAATATGGATATAGGATCCTTATGCACATGCATACCCAATGATGCTGGATTGCAGGCCATTAGACATTTTCTGACTGATATGGAATCAACACCAATACCCAAAGTGTTTATCATTGAATGTCTAGATTTTGTACTTTCAAATAAATATTTTACATTTGAGTGCATCAAGTACGCACAGATCTGAGGTACAGCCATGGGGAGCTCAGCGGCCCCATCTTTTGCCGACCTCTTTGTAGGCCTACTTGAGGAACGGTACATTTACCCATCCGATGCCTTTACCAACCACATCAAATGTTGGTTTATGTATATTGATGACATTTTTCTTATCTGGATCAATGAGGATGCTCAATTCTTTGACTTTCTGAATAGCATCTTTACAGGGTCCGTGCTCACACCAGAAATTTCACCATGTAACATTTCATTCTTGGATGTAATGATCACTAACTCTCAAGGCTCTCTGGTTACATCTCTCTTTACAAAACCCACTGACAGAAACACACTCCTGCATTAACAAAGTGCACATCCCAACCACGAATCTGATCATATTAAACAAGCAATGACTAAAAACCTACACATTCTACAAGCTGACAATGCATTGGCATATGAACTTAAAACGGTGCCCCTGATTGCACGTGGATGTAACAAAACACTTTGTGACTTTCTCGTACAAGCTGATCGTAGACATAAATATGCCAAAACCATTTATCATTTTTTTATCTGCCATTCTCGCTTTGGTTTCCATGACTCTTTGGTCTCACTTCTTTTTGTTTCTGTTTCCTTTTCTTCTCCTTTCTTTTCACTTTTCATCGTCTTTTACTCTTCTTACTCGCACTCTCTCTCCTCTATTCGTTCTCACTTCTTGGTCGCTCGTCTTGCGGCACTAAGTGCATGCACAGTCGCTGTTGTAAACCCAGCATCCTCACACACTGGCTATGGAACTACAGTGTCCCTGGTTGCCTTGGATACCGATGCTGCATTATGCAAGGACGGCCCACGATTGCTGCCGTGATCTGCCCCACAGCCTCCAATCCCTGCACTGGCGATGATCCTTGACAGCTGGTTTGTCCCCACAATGATTGGGGACCCACGCCACAACACTGTTATAAAGGTATCATAAAGGCAATATCAGAATGTCCTTTTTATAATCCTTCCTTTTGTTATATGGTTTTTCTGTGATTTCTGCTTATGTATTTGAAACATTTTAACTGTTTTGGCGGGATTTGTGACATCACACCAGTCTGGGGGTGGGAGGAGCTTTGGTTTTTCTTTTTTCTGCTTTCTCTGATTGGTTGATGGTTATTTAAATACTTTCCACTGTTACCCCACATTTGTCACAGGCCTGATGAAGGGGTCTTGCGTGACTCTAACTTTGCACTCTCCTTGTGTTGGATGCTATATATGTCATTCCATGGTGTGCTGGTAAATATCTTCACTTTACTTCCAAGTGCACTTTCAGTGCAAAGTGGATCTTCCTTTAGTAAATAACCCCCAATGTGTAGCACCAGCTAATATGAGCATAGCTTTTAATTTGCCCATAATTCAAAGTTTAGTGTATTAACCCTAATGACTGTATTCCCGAGTCTGGCTCGGGGTGGAATTTCAGTACCATAAGTGGTAATCCCGAGCCAGATACGGGATCGCATTGCAGGATACAGGGAGAGTTACTTACCTTGTCCCCTGGATCCTGCGATGTTTCCCCGCTGTATGTGCAAACCGTCCTCTGCTCTATTCACACAGTGCCCGAGTGCCGCTGGACTCCATTCCCTGTGACGTTGCGATGCACAGGAGCGGAGATTGATGCCAAATTCAAAAATGTAAAACACACAATACACATACAGTACTGTAATCTTACAGATTACAGTACTGTATATAAAAAAAATGCACACCCCCCTTTGTCCCTAGTGGTCTGTCCAGTGCCCTGCATGTAGTTTTATATTATAAAAACATTTTTTTCTGCCTGGAATTTTGAGATTGTCCATAGCAACCAAAAAGTGTCCCTTTATGTCAAAAGTGGTTATAGACCAGCTAGAAGACAGAGATAATAAATTATAATCACTTGCAGAATTGAGCGATAGCAATTTCTGGGGAAATTCATCAACAAACACTAAATCTAATGACAGCAAAATTCTGCAACTGAGCAAATTTCATTATTTTTGATTTGATTACATTATTGAATATTTGTTATTATTATTATATTATTATTTTTTATAATTATTTATAGTTATTTATTATATTATAATTTATGATTTTGTGTTTAAAACTACTATCATACCCGGGCTGAGTTATTCCTAAGAATTGCAGGCCTACAATATAAAATGCCAAATTTCCATGCAAAATAATGGTTCCGCTTTCAGCACCTAAAATCCAAAATAATCATACCGCCAGGGAGGTTAATGAGCACTTAATTACAGTCGCTCCAAACATCAGTGTTCAATTTGTGGCAATTTTGTGGCAGTAAACCAGTGATCAATATAAACAGTAGCAGTCATAGGACAATAGGACATAAGCTGTGCATTCACATAAGTGAAAACGCATTTTAAAGCAGTAGATAATGCATCTAAATAGGCAGTAACAATTGCAAATCACAAAGCCCTGTTACAAGCAACTTTCTATACAAAGTTCTGCCAATCCATGCACATATGAACAAAAGTGAATTTTAAGGCACTCCATAATGCTCTGTGTAGATATATAGGCAGTAGCAGCTGCAAAGAACAATGTACCATCACGAGCAAGGTCACATGTGTCCCTGTTCATGTCAGCCATATAGAAATGCAATGTAAAGCTGTTAGTTACCACTCCCCAGGTTAAAGAGGTTTGAAATTATGCATCTAGTGATAACCAGTAAAGAATTATTCATGCAGAGAGTAGCTTGTGTACCTCGAGTCTCCTATGAGGTGAGAAATTCTGCTGATGCTAGTATTGTAGAATTTAGTAGTGTGCACATGGTGGGGTAATCCACCCTACACAATCAAGGTGGATGGAAAAATAATCCCTGTTGCACTGTTGTATTCTGACATCGGTTGGCATTCTAACTGATTGGCTACATTCACTCATTGAATGAAAATTTGAGAATCTATTGTTGGATTAAAGAGGAAGTAAACCCTGATGAGTTTACTTCCTCTTTCATTCCCTGCAAAGGCAAAGCATAATGGACTACTATGCATCGCATAGTAGTCCATTATGTGTCACTTACCTGACACAGGAGCCAGCGAAGTCACCGCTGTCCCCTGTAGTCCGGCGCATCCATCTTCTCGTGGGGTCTCGCAGCTCCGCCACTGTCATTCGGTGAAGCCGCGATGACGTCACTCCCGCGCATGCGCACGGGAGCCGACACGCGCGGCAGATCCCTCGTTGAAAATGCCGCGCTCAGTGCGCCTGCGTGCGTCTACGGCGCATGCAACGTAGATAGCGGTGCCTGTCTTCGGACAAATATCTCCTAAACCATATAGGTTTAGGAGATATTTCTTGGACCTACAGGTAAGCCTTAATCTAGGCTTACCTGTAGGTCAAAGTGTGTTGTAAGGGTTTACAACCACTTTAACTCCTCTTGAACATGAATGACCATAGATGTATCCAAATTCAGCCAGTTCCTGCTGAACTGGCCAAATTTCAATCCATATGTTGCCAGGTTAAGGCAAAAAACTTGCATCATTAAAAGTTAAGTTAACTACTAAAGGGCATAACCTAAACTACAAATCTTCTGCAATAAACCACTTCCTAAAATGCTGTTTGCTGGAGTCCCATATATGTAATTTTGTTGTACCACCAATAAAGTTGCGGTTATATTTTATTGATAATGACTCCCTGTGAGTTGCACAGCTAACCGCATCAATTACATTGGATGAGTTACAGAAGCAAAGTTTTTTTTTTTTTTTTTTTTTAATTTAGCAATGGTATTTCAGGCTCTGCTGGTGAAGTAAGCTGCGACTAAAAGCTTGTTCAAAAGCTGTCAAAAGCAGGTTGCTATTTTATCATTAAAGGTCTAATAAAAAAATAAATAAATGAAAGGGTACCTCTGCTGTCTGCAATTTATTACAATATTCTTTAAAAGCTTTTTAGAACATTCAGAAACAAAAAAGAGATAAAAAGGTGTTTCACATTTCACTGTATCTTGCTGTGATACTCTGTACATGAATTGCATAATGACAAATGCAAGCATGGTAATAAAGCAGACTTGCCAGCATTTGGCTGTATTGTGTTTTTTTTTTTTCATTGTTTCTAAATAATCCTTTATTTTATAATAAATAAAAAGAAGAAAAGAGCAATAGACATAGATCAGTAACCCATGTGAGAAAAAATTTAATATATGTGAGAGCTACGCATTCCTGTGTTAATGCAAAGTTTGAAAGCAGTGTGCAGGGGGTGAGCAAAGACACTTTAAAGTGGAGTTCATCCACTTTTACAACTTGATCATAAAGGAATGACCACCCCTCCACCACTCGTAATTGGAAAACATTTTATTTTCTTTCCTACCTTAAATGAAGTAGGTAATGTACTTCTATCTTAATTCGGCCGCGGCCCAAGGCATCATTTTCGCCTGCTCCCCCACTGCCTTCTGGGACCTGTGTGTTTCCCAGAAGATGATGGGGCCATTCAGCTAGTGCCACGCGACTCGCCCATGTTCACTTGGAAAGCCTGAAGGCTCGACTGCCGATTTCCCTTAGAAATAGCGGCGCCTGCACCAGATCCAATGGATCAGCCTTGGGGGGTCGACATAATGGCCTCCCTTGACAGGTAAGTGTCCTCATTAAAAGTCATCAGCTGCAGTGTTTGTAGCTGCTGACTTTTAAAGCCCCTTTAAGGTTTACAGCTAGTCACAAATTTATGTAACTTATATATGAATGAGGTAAAGTTTATAGGGAGAGTCTAGGGCATTGATGGCGAACCTTGGCATCCCAGATGTTTTGGAACTACATTTTCAAACAGTGCATAGAGACCTTAGCAGGGGACTAAAGGTTTTACTTTATTGTGTTTTTTTGGATATACCCCTGCTTCAAAAGTGTTTATTACTTTTAGGCAATTATGTGACTAAGTAGTGTGCCAAAACAATTTTTGTTTTAAAAAAAATCTGCATACCTCTACATCTTCTTGTTCCAGAGAGCTGTACAGTGCCAAAAGATAAATAGATACACTTTTTGGCAAGAGTGGTAAAGAGAAAAAGGGATATCTAAAGAGGAAAAAAGACTACCAAAAGAATGTACAGGCAAAAATGTAAATATGTCAGTAAGTTTATAAATTCTAAAAAACAACATTGCAACCTGGAGAAATTCCATAGTTCTTCTTAATGAATCTTAATCTGAGTTGTTTTACTTGCAGCCAGATTAGCAGAGCTTTGATAGAACTTTAGAATGTCCTGCATCTGTTTTGTCATATGGTTCTTTGCTGAACTGCTCCTTTCAGAGATCAGAGGTTAAGCTTAAAACAGGAAGTACCAATCTAAAGTATCTATCTAAATGTAAGTATCTATCTAAATTTTCAAAAGATCCACCCTTATTCCACTAGGGAAATAAGGATATATGTGATGATATGGAAAGCCTGTTGCACAAGATGAAATTGAGGTTGGGAATGAGTATCATTCTGTGCAATACACACAGCTAATGGATTACTTATTAGAATGCAAACTGTGTGTTGGCATATCACATGGAATTTAAAAATGTTAATTTCGTAAATCATGCCCAAATTCCAACACCTTAATTAGTTTACACTTTTATTTCTATTGTTGTTGCAGTTTTATTCCAATTAGTCCCATATTAACCAAAGCCAAATACCATCTCTAATTAAGCATTAATCTATTGTAAAATATGTGCTAAATATCCTTGATAAGAAAGTTCTTTTTGCAAGTTCCTGTAAATGATAAAGATATATCTTACTAGTATTGGTAATATTAAGGTTGATGTAATATGTTATGATTTATTCTGACCTTCATATGCCAGTGCCCTTTCCTTCAGAAGTTATTGGTGTTCTTTAAACATGTGACAACTACATAAGGATCTCTGCCAAACTCAAAGACTCTGACCTTGCAGGAAACAGCTTCATATAAGTGTATTAGAAGGAGTTTGTCCTTCAAAGAATATGTTTAATTACCAGCCTTTACAGGCAATTTGAAATGTATCTTGGGTTACTGAAGTTGGGGAATACGGTGTATTGCAGTGTTAATTGTATGCTTTATTCAGCACTTCATTTGTATACTTTGAATTTGCACTAAAGAAAAGGTGAAATGACAAGGGCTCTCAGCATAATTAAATATCAGATGCATTGCCACCTAGAATTCCTTTGTCTTTTGCAAGTCATTCCATGCACCAGAATTGATTTGATAATATCTTGGTCAGTGACTCAATAGATTAATGATTTCTTTGTGAAGTATGTTATATAAGCTTTTTTTCACCTTACTGTATATCTGTTAACTGTTAAAGGGGAATCTGGTTATGACTGGAGACAGAAAAGAACATTTTGATGAATCTCTTAAATCTTATCACCTTCTTACTTTGCAAATTCTCTTCTATCATTGTACTGAAAGCGGAAGACTTTTCCAGATACTGCTACAGGGGCTTTGGTTACAGAGGAGCATAAAGTGTGTGAAAAGATATTTTAAAATAAAGTAGAGTTTTGCATTCTTCCAGTTTTTTTGTCAAAGCCTAATTGAACAAGTTGAAGTTAGCTGATAACTGTGCACAGTAGCACCAGATTTCGCCCTTTCCAGTTTTAGTAAATCAACCCCAGTGCGCTGCAGTCAGTCTATTTGTTCTCTAAGCATAGTGTGTTGCTTTCTCTGCCTGGTTCTATTGAGCATGCCCCGGCGAGCTGTATGTGAGGTCATGACACCCTGTGTTATGAAAGTTTAATGACCTAGCCAATCAACAGGGTGGGTGATGTGTGCTGGAGAACTACTTAATGTTTGGGACACTTCTGGTACTGTTTCTTCCCTTCAGGGCTTCTGCCCTATGAAAATGCTGTAGTGAAATTGACTTTGAGCCTAGGGGTTCAAAGAAGCACCTACTGAGGCTGTTTATGAAGATACTGCTGCTGGATGAAAGAGCAACTGTGGCTGTTTCCAACAAGAGAGGTGTAAAGTGCACCATTAAGTGGGGAGCACTACACAAACTTCCGCAGCTATCCTGCCTAACAATACCAGGATTAAGATGAAATCATCGCTATATTCTTCAAGAAGCCAAACTCTGTGGGTACCCAGTGTCAGGGCTGGTCCCAGACCCTCCTTCAAAACGCTGGCCACTCAGCTGTTGGCTAATTGCCTGCTCCTTTCTCTCCACAGTGACTCACATTTTGATGATATCCTGCTCGTCAGTCCTGCCTACTTAAGCTGCCCAGTTAATCTCTGCTTTCACCTTGGTCACATCTCTAGAGACACTCTCCTGTGTTCCTGTTAAAGAATTGCTTTTTTGGCTCCAGATTCTGCTTGCTGTTCTACTACACGCATCTCTGGTTACCTGACCTTTTGGCTTGTCTGACTATTTGTTTCAGTGTTGTAAAAACAACCTCGACTCATGCAAAACCTTGATTGTGTCACTTCCGGTGTGGCTACACCGTGAAACAGCTGATCATGCGGCTCCACTGCACATGCGGCTTCACCACTGCTATACCCCGCATGCGCAGGCACTATTTTCAGCCAATAAAAATTATAGACGCGAGCGGGTGGGCGGAGGCGGTGCGGGTTGCTTAATTGCATCATTGGCAGCACCGACTCCAGTCCCGAACCCACCCCTAACATACCCCTAGCTTGCTCTGGAAAAGGGGGGTGGGCCCCATGCATAATAGCACTATGTGTGTGTATGAGAGGTTGAGAAAAAACATAGAGGTGCACCCCCCCATTAATTACAGCCTCACTGTGCCCATCAAATGCAGCCAATGTGCCTATCATATGCAGCCACTGTGCTCATCATATGCAGCCACTTGTGCCCAGTATATGCAGCCACTGGGTGGCCAAGACCACCATCTGCAGAGTTAATACACTAAGGTAAAGGGGGGTTAATGATGTAAGGGGAAACTTTTATATCAGTGCCCCTTACATTATTGTATTTAGTTCCCCCATTGCATCAGTGACCCCCATCAGATTGGCCTAATGGCCCTGTCACTGACCTCCTCTCAGGTGCACCATGCAGGGCTGTTAAATGGCTCCAGGTTGTGGCTCTGGTTTTATACTATAGTCTTCTCTCCACAGTCCACACACGTCTGACTCAGAGACTGCAGACATGATAAAAGACAAGAGATAGTCAGAGATTGCAGACAAGATACAAAAGATGATTAGAAGCAGTGGAGAGGATATATGAGGTGGTCAGAACATGTACACAGGATACATGAGATGGTCAGAGTATGCAGACATGTAGGAGGAGCAAACAGACCAGTCCTCTGTGTAGAGGAAGCACACAGAGGGGTCAGTCATGTAGGAGGGGCACACAGAGGGGTCAGTTGTGTAGCAGGAGCACATAGAGAGGTCAGTCGTGTAGCGGGAGCACACAGAGGGGTCATTCGTGTAGTGGAAGCACATCCATATATCCTTGTAGGAGGAGCACACAGTGGGGTGAAGTCCTGATAAGAGCTGTCACAGGAGGGCCCTCACACAGTACAAATGGCAGGCCAGGCAGTGAGGTTGGCACACACAGGGTGATCAGGCAGGGCAGTGAGGTTGGCACACTCAGGGTGATCATGTTCCTGTACTTAGGGGAGGTGAGGTCCTGGTCCCCAGGGAAGATGGGGTCCCTAGGTGAGATGGAGTCCCCGTTGCCAGGGGAGATGGGGTTCCTGTCCATAGGCAAGATGGGCTCATCGATATTTAAAATAGAACAAATGTGTATCTATCACAGGGTGGTGTCTGTGGATACACTGATAAATAAAATGCCACGTCCTGGTTATCACTTTGTGAATGTAAATATTGACAAGAAAAAGGGGGAGTAAGGGAGAAAAATAAAAAATGAAAATAAAAGAACCTTCACATAAAAGACCTCAAAAGAAAAAATGTGGGTTCAGTTGGACTTTTTAGGCATAAAGAAAGTTGTAGACACAACCAGTATATTCAAAAGGAATTATTTCTATTTATTTTTAAAACAAAAAATAAAAACAGAAAATAAAGAGTTCAATTTCCTTTTTACACACAAAAAGGAAATGTTTCCTCCTTGTAACTACACATTTAAGACCTAATTGACATCCTATCAAAAACAGTAAGATCCATTTCAAATTTCCAAAAAGGAAAAAACAAAATATGTATCTATATAAATATAGGATTAAGGATATCAACCATACAGTCAGCAATTACATATATTTTTGGTGCTCTACATGTTTCGCGTCTGCGATGACGCTTCTTCAGGAGCTGATAACAATGTTATTCCTTCATAGAGTGTGTCCCATATAGAGAGACCACCATTTCCGAAGGAGACTGGGGAAGTTGGTACGATTGATTACACAACCATTTCTCCACAAAGGGAAAAAAAAGTAATTGTTGAGCAAAAAAATATAAGTATAGATTTTGAGCTTAGTGAAATCACTTTAAAGGTGTATTGGGCTCATAAGGTTTCAAATCTTCAGTGTTTAATAAATATTCTTGAGACGTAAGTAAACGGAGGTAGGATCGGTGATGGATACTGTTAAGTATCCCCTAAGCTCAAGGTGCAATGAAAACGGACCAAGTTCCCACTGGGTAAAGAAGGAAGGTAAGAGGGGGAATCAGAAAGGCAGACTATTCAGCCCATTCACCCCTATCATATTGTTTGTTGTGTACAAGGTGGCCGCCAGTGGGAACTTGGTCCGTTTTCATTGCACCTTGAGCTTAGGGGATACTTAACAGTATCCATCACCGATCCTACCTCCGTTTACTTACGTCTCAAGAATATTTATTAAACACTGAAGATTTGAAACCTTATGAGCCCAATACACCTTTAAAGTGATTTCACTAAGCTCAAAATCTATACTTATATTTTTTTGCTCAACAATTACTTTTTTTTCCCTTTGTGGAGAAATGGTTGTGTAATCAATCGTACCAACTTCCCCAGTCTCCTTCGGAAATGGTGGTCTCTCTATATGGGACACACTCTATGAAGGAATAACATTGTTATCAGCTCCTGAAGAAGCGTCATCGCAGACGCGAAACATGTAGAGCACCAAAAATATATGTAATTGCTGACTGTATGGTTGATATCCTTAATCCTATATTTATATAGATACATATTTTGTTTTTTCCTTTTTGGAAATTTGAAATGGATCTTACTGTTTTTGATAGGATGTCAATTAGGTCTTAAATGTGTAGTTACAAGGAGGAAACATTTCCTTTTTGTGTGTAAAAAGGAAATTGAACTCTTTATTTTCTGTTTTTATTTTTTGTTTTAAAAATAAATAGAATAATTCCTTTTGAATATACTGGTTGTGTCTACAACTTTCTTTATGCCTAAAAAGTCCAACTGAACCCACATTTTTTCTTTTGAGGTCTTTTATGTGAAGGTTCTTTTATTTTCATTTTTTATTTTTCTCCCTTACTCCCCCTTTTCCTTGTCAATATTTACATTCACAAAGATGGGCTCATCATCCCTAAGGGAGATAGTGTCCCTGTCCCCAGGGGAGAAGAGGTTACTGTCCCCAGGGGAGAAGGGTGTCCCTATTCCCAGGGAAGAAGGGTGTCTCTGTCCTCCAGGGAAGAAGAGTGTCCCTGTCCTCCAGGGAAGAAGGGGGGACCCTGTCCCCGGGGAAAAGGGTATCCCTGTCCTCCGGGGGAGAAGGGTGTCCCTGTCCTCAGGGGGGAGAAGGGTGGCACCCTCTCCTCCTCCAACCACCCAAGGGCCAGCTCTTCCAATTTTGGCCAACCCTGGGGAAATCTCCTTCTCCACCAAACAGCAAGGGCCCCACTACTTCTCTGCCAACCACCTTGGGGCCATATCCTTCTCCACCAAACAGCCAGGGGCTTCAAAATAATGTGCGCCCCGGGCATAGAGAACTCCCTCATGATCCCACCCTGTTGTGTGGCATAGCAAATTAATTTTTGCTATTTTGCCACTAATGTTCCTCCCTGCCAATCAGCAGGCAGGTCAGTGAGACCTGTCTCCCAATTGGCCAAAGCATTAGAGGATCTTATTGGATCACACAGGAGCCACAGCCTCCTCTACAGAGGAGGAGGAGGAAGCCCCATCACTCGGTAAGTGGGGTTAGTGAAGTGACAGCCGAACCGGGGGACAAGCCTGGCTGCATTTGATGGGCACAAGTGGCTACACATACTGGGCAAAAGTGGCTGCATATGATGGACACAAGTGGCTGCATTTGATTGGCACAAATGGCAGCATGTGATGGGCAAAAGTGGCTGTATATGATGTGCACAAGTGGCTGCATATATTGGGCAAAAGTGGCTACATTTGATAGACACAAATGGCTGAATATGATGGGCGCAAGTGGCTGCATATACTGGGCACAAGTGGCTGCATTTGATGGGCACAAGTGGCTGCATATACTGGGCACAAGTGGCTTCATATGATGGGCACAAGTGGCTGCATTTGATGGGCACAGTGGCTTCATATGATGGGCACAGTAGCTGAATTTGATGGGCACAGTGAGCATGCAATTGATAGGGGGGTGCGGCACTATGTTTTTTCTCGACCTCATACATACACACAGTGCTATTATGCACTGGGCCAGCCCCCTTCTCCAGAGAAGGCTAGGGGCATGTTAAGGGCAGGGGTGGGAGGCAGTGCTGCCGATGATGTAACTAAGCAACTCACACTGCCTCTGCCCACTTACTCATGTCTATAATTTTTCTTTAATGAAAATAGCATCTGAACAAAAACACTCCTGAGTCGCACGACTCACCTGGAATATCCCACTGTGGCTGCTCCGGTACAACCTGTGTGGCAGGCCCTTCCTGCTCCTGCTCCAGTCTCTGTGCACGCAACCGCCTCGAGTATTACCTCTATAAGAGGTATGTCTGACTCCACTCTGCTTCCCCATCGATTTGGGAGGAATCCAGTACAATGCAGAGGGTTTCTCAACCAGGTTGAGATATACTTTGAGATGCTGCCCCAGGTGTTTCCCACAGACAGAAAAAAAGTAGATTTTGTGATATCTTTGCTTTCTGAGAGAGCCTTGGCCTGGGCAAACCCTCTATGGGAGATACAAAATCTGTTGTCTTGAGTTACCTTGAGTTTGTGGCTTCTTCTAAAAGGGTATTTGACGTTCCCGCATGCTCTGCTTTTGCTGCCAAGTCCCTCGTGTTCATCAAAGAGAGTATGACAACTGTTGCCAACTATGCCATTGAATTCCGTACTCTGGCATCAGAGGTTGCTTGGAACAATGAGGCCCCTGTGGCTACTTTTCCTCATTGTCTCTTGGATACCATCAAGGATGAGATAGCAGCCCAAGAGATACCCACTGAGCTGGAGAAGTTTATCACGTTTGCCATCCTCATTGACTCCAGACTCAGAGAAAGACTTCCTTTTAAGGAGCACTTGTGGAAGCCTCCTGTACATTTGTCTCCGAGCTTTATAGTCCCACCTTTGCCTCCCTCACCTCCCATGCCTCCTGGTACTGAGTTGGTTTGTGAAGATGAACACACAACATGCACTTGGGCTTCCTGTGTTTCTCGGCAGAAGAGAGAACCTTTAGGAGGAGGGAGAGATTGTGCCTTTATTGTGGCATGCCAGGTCACTTTTTAAAGTCTTGTCCTACCTGTCCAGGGAGCACCCAAAACTTGAGGTCCTGTCAGACAGACCATAAGTGGCATTGTTTTGTCTCCAGTTATCCACAAGGATAAGACCCTGGTTTTTGTTACCCTTTTTTTGGACTGAGTCATCCATCGAGATACAGGCTCTAATCGACTCTGGGGCTGCAGGCCTGTTCATTGATGCTGCCTTTGTATCGAAGCACTCCATTCCGCTGCAGCTGCGTGACACTTCACTCACGATTGAGACTCTTGACAGGAGACCTCTACAGCCTGCCCATGTGACTCATAAGACTGTTCTCTTGTCCATGGCCATAGGGGCTCTTCACCATGAGATAATCCAATTCCAAGTTATTTCCTCACCTAAGTTTCTGCTGGTTATTGGTTATCCTTGGTTACAGTTGCACAATCCCTCTTTTGATTGCCTCCATGCTGAGGTTCTCTCCTGGTTGCCACAATGCAGTAAAATATGCTTCCAGAAGGTAGCCAAGGTCCTGT
This sequence comes from Lithobates pipiens, assembly GCF_037356315.1. Lineage (NCBI taxonomy): Eukaryota > Metazoa > Chordata > Amphibia > Anura > Ranidae > Lithobates > Lithobates pipiens. Next base: position 509,844,878 of record NW_027507748.1, read on the forward strand.
GCACCTCTTCACTTTCCTTCCTGCCGGAGGAGTACCGCAATTTTAGCAATGTCTTTGACAAAGGTCAAGTAGGTAATTGGCCTCCACACTGGTCGTATGATTGCGCAATTGAACTTCAGCCTGGTGCCATACCCCCTCGTGGCCCGGTTTATCCTTTGTATAACATAAAGTAACAAATAGTGTAGCGCTGGATGTGTGTGAAGGAACTTTGGTTTGGTTACAAAAAACAAAATGTGAATATACTGAAAATACAATGTAAAAACTGTGGATACTAAAAAGTGTTAATAGGGCTTGCGCCTGTTGAAGACATATGTTGTCGAAACGCGTCGGGATTGCATTTGGCACCCCACATTGCTTTTTCTTCCTTTTAATATTCATTTTCTGTGATCACATGTCATAATTTTGTTTATTTTTATGACTTTTTAAATAAAACCCAATGGTTACCCTCTGACCTGCACCATTTGGAGCTTTCTTTTCCCTTATATTTTTTGTGGACCATCTCCCACATTTGGGGCCGGCACCCCAAATGCGACTCATCCGATCCTGACACTTTGAGAGACGCTTCGAGAGACGTTCACCACAGTCTTATAACATCGGAAGCCTCCCCAGTATCCACTTGGACTACTATCAATCCACTATTGGTTCCATGTTTGGACCCCAAGCGCTGTTGACTCAACCGTCATATGACAGATGAGTCCATCCTCTCTGGTAAGAGTATTTTACCTATTCTTTGAAATTACTTCAGACAAGTCGTTACCCTTGGTTTTACTTGATCTGTGGACTCCCTGATTTCCTTGTGAGGAAGATCTACCACAACATTTGTGCACTACTTAATATATGTGGACTTTTTTCACTGGGACTCACTATTTAGTTATTAACACTTTTTAGTATCCACAGTTTTTACGTTGTATTTTCAGTATATTCACATTTTGTTTTTTGTAACCACATAATTTATTTATGTACGGTTCCTTCACACACATCCAGCGCTACACTATTTGTTACTTTATATTCACTGAACTTTGTTTGTTTGAAGTGTTGGCAGCTGTTTTGAAGTTTTCAGTATTTGTCTGTTATAGCGCAGTGTTTTCCCCTTTAATTACTGTATAACAGTTATGCCGTGTACACACGATCAGACGATGCGGTATCATTTTGAACGCGGCTCCAGGTAGATGGGACTAGCGCAGGAGGTCAATGTTGCCGACTTCGGCGGCGAGATTGACACCTTGCTAGCCATGTCACCTGGTATGGACTTAAAGGGGAAGCCCTACACTGAAAAAACGGTGTGGGGGTCCCCCCAAGTCCATATCAGACCCTTATCCGAGCATGCAGCCCGGCCGATCAGGAAAAGGGGTGGGGATGAGCGAGCGCCCCCCCCCCTTGATCTGCACCAGGCCGCGTGCCCTCAACATGGGGGGTGCTTTAGGGAAGGGGGCCCTGCGGCCCCCCAACTCCAAAGCACCTTGTTCCCATGTTGATGAGGACAAGGGCCTCTTCCCGACAACCCTGACCGTTGGTTGTCGGGGTCTGCGGGTGGGAGGCTTATCGGAATCTGGGAGCCCCCTTTAATAAGGGGGCCCCAGATCCCGGCCCCCCACCCTATGGGCATGAGTATTGGGGTACCATGTACCCCTACCCATTCACCTGGTGTAAAAAGTGTAAAGAAAAAAACACAACACATGTTTTTAAAATAATTTATTGCACAGCTCCGAGGGTCTTCTTCCGTCTTGGGGGGTCTTCTCGCCAGACTCCTCAGCTATCTTCTGCTAGCTCTTTTACTAGCGGAGGAGCCCAGCTTTCTTCTTTGTCGCCGCCGCTGTCCAGGGGTCTTCTTCAGACTTCGGGTGGTCTTGTCCCACTCTTGGGGTCTTCTTGCGGGGCCCTCCGCTTTCTTCTTCCAGCTCTTTTACTAGCGGTGGCCCGGTCTTCTGTCACCACCGGCTCCTCTTCTTCCGACTTCAGGGTTCTTGTCCCCCTCTTCAGGGGTCTTGTCGCCCTCTTCACTTCTTCTTGCTGGGCCTCTGCTTTCTTCTCCCAGCTCTTTTACCAGCGGTGGCCCAGTCTTCTGTCGCCGCCGCTGCCTTCTCTTCTTCTTCTCCTCTTACAACTTAGAGGGTCTTGTCCCCCTCTTTGGGGGTCTTGTCCCCCTCTTCGGTTCTTCTTGTCGGGCCTTTGCTTTCTTCTTCCATCTCTTTTACTAGTGGTGGCTGGGTCTTCTGTCCCCACTGCCTCATTTTCTTCCGACTTCAGGGGTCTTGTCCCCCTCTTCGGGGGTCTTGTCCCCCTCTTCACTTCTTCTTGCTGGGCCTCTGCTTTCTTCTCCCAGCTCTTTTACCAGCGGTGGCCCAGTCTTCTGTCACCGCCACTGCCTTCTCTTCTTCTTCTCTTCTTACAACTTAGAGGGTCTTGCCCCCTCTTTGGGGGTCTTGTTCCCCTCTTTGGTTCTTCTTGTCAGGCCTTCGCTTTCTTCTTCCATCTCTTTTACTAGTGGTGGCTGGGTCTTCTGTCGCCACCGCCTCATTTTCTTCCGACTTCAGGGGTCTTGTCCCCCTCTTCGCTTCTACTTGCTGGGCCTCTGCTTTCTTCTCCCAGCTCTTTTACTAGCGGTGGCCCAGTCTTCTGTCACTGTCGCCTTCTCTTCTTCTTCTCTTCTTAATTGAGATGTTGACTCAACGCTCTCTGGGGCCACAATGAGGCCACAATGACAGGGACGCTTTGTGCGGCAACTTATATAGGGACAATGGGCGGGTCACCGGGTGATGTCACGTGGTGACCCCGCCCCTTATGATGTCACAGTCCCAGCATCCTCCGGGACTGTGACATCATAAGGGGTGAGGACGTCACCCAGTGACCCCGCCCATTGTCCCTATATAAGTCGGCGCACAAAGTGCCCCTTTGGTTGCGACCAGAGAAAGCGTTGAGTCAACATCTCAAGGAAGAAGAGAAGAAGAAGAGAAGAGAAGGTGGCAGCAGCGGTGGTGGAAGACCGGGCCACTGCTAGTAAAAGAGCTTATTAAAAGGGGCTCCCGGATTCTGATAAGCCCCCCGCCCGCAGACCCCGACAACCAACGGCCAGGGTTGTCCAGAAGAGGCCCTTGTCCTCATCAACATGGGGACAAGGTGCTTTGGGGTGGGGCAGCCCCCCTTCCCCAAAGCACCCCCCCATTTTTAGGGCACGCGGCCTGGAATGGCTCATCCCCTTTCCTGACCGGCCGGGCTGCGTGCTCGGATAAGGGTCTGATATGGACTTTGGGGGTACCCGATGCTGTTTTTTTGGTGTAGGGCTTCCCCTTTAAGTCCATACTAGGTGACGGGGCCAATGAGGTGTCAATTTCACCGCCGAAGGCGGCGACATTGACTTCCTTTGCTAGTCCCGTCTACCTGGAGCCGTGTTCAAAATGAACGGACTTTCCTCTGTGTGTGAGCAAGTCCGTTTATTTCAAATGTTTGGCGGACCAGCGCAGACGGCTGAATTGTCTGCAGGACTGCCGAGTCAAAAATTCTTTCTAAGTCCGCCGGACTTATGGAAAGAAAAAGTACACCGAGCCCACACAAGGGCGGATTGTCCGGTGGACCAAGTTCGCTGGATAGTCTGATCGTGTGTAAGGGGCATACCATACCTGAAAAGCAAATACAAAAAAATAGTAAAAAATAAAACATTTTTTAACGCAATCTGTGCCTAAAATATATATATATGCCATATAACAAAAAAAAAAAATGGTTAACAATAAAACACAGTAAACAGTAAATTATAAAAAAATGACATACCTGAAAAGCAAACATGATAAAACATAATAACAATAATTTCAGAATAGAATATAGTAAAAAAAGATCAGAACAATAGAGAGAGAATAGAGAGAGAGAGAACAATAAAACGGCAACTATATTTTTTTACACTTTTATTTGTAACTGTAACTGTGACTGTAACGGTTTGGTTCCAGGATCGGGTTTCTCAAAATATGATGGCATCTTGGGAGACCCTGTGAAAGTGTGTCCTAGTCTGTGCAGTGCTGTACCCTATGCTAAAACTCCACTAGTTTATAGTAGCATTCAAAACATTCACCAATGCAAAGACCAGGATTGTCAGGACAGGAGGGACAATAATAGTAGTCATGCCTATATCCGCACTTGTTACAGACACAACATCTTCTTTGGGGGGCTCGTTGGGTAGGGGTACTCGGGAGGACATACGGAAAATGCCTCTCATGCAGCTGGCTTACTGCATTTGGATTGGGAAGGTGAGGTGGAGCACTGTCTGGAAACAGAAGGACTATGATGATCTCTTCCTGGAATTTAAGGAAACATCCAGTCCATCCTGAAGCTCTGTATAGAGCTTCAGGATTGGCTTCAGCAAAGCCAATTGAAATAAGTATGCAAACACTTTTTTGTACCAGCGCCTGGCCTTACGAGCAACTAGGTACGTTTAGGTCCACCCCCTCCCATATTTTGGTTATATTCGTGGACACAGAGGGGTTTCTCTCCAACACCAGTCGCCGTAGGAATTTGGATCGTCGTGTCTGCATGAAGGGAGGACAAAATGAAAACATTCTTATTATCCCTCCACTTCACAGTGGGAAAGTTATTTCACTTCAAGCAGGCTCTCTCCCCAAGCCTAAGATGGGAATCTACAAGCCTCTGGGGTAAGCCCTGGTGATAAGGTTGCATGGTACCACATGCGCCAATCTGATGATCAAACAAGTGACTAAAAAGTGGCACGGTCATGTAATAAATGTCCACATACAAATGGTACCCCTTTCCAAATATGTGTGACACCAAGTCCCAAACAATCTTGCCAGCGCTCCCTAGGTAATCTGGGCAGTTCAGCGGCTCTATGTGACTATCTCTTCCTTGGTAAAAGATGAAACTACATGTATACCCAGGTCACAGAGCTTATATATCTTGACCCCGTATCTACTTTGGTCCACAATAGATCTATAAAGATCTTCCGTGAAAAACAGTGAATAAAAATCAAGTGACGTAAAATCAACTGTTTCCACCTGAATTCTGGGTTGGCCAGTGAATGGGGGAAGTACGGGTGCTGCAGAAATGGTGGGCTCCCAATTAGGATTGGAAAATTCTGCAGAAAGGGCACTATCGGCACAACGGGCCTGTTTTTGTATTCTTGGTGGCAGCGGGACACTACTTGTGCTTGAACTGCACTTATGGGACTCGCCACATCACCACGTAATACTGCAGTGCTGAATGTACGACCAGGGTGTACTAGGCCACTGGTGCTTGCCAGTTCACCTGAAGAATGAGCGGCACTAGTACTGCTCTGCTCCATATGAGAGCCCTGCCGTTCTTGCACCCCAGCAACAGCAGAAGAAGATCGGGTCTGGTATGCCTGACCTTGGCAGGGACCCCAACTCCATCGTCAGAGCTATCTGTCATGGAGCCGCTGTGGTCTACAGGATCATATTCTGAGCCTGAATCTGACAGATGAGTGACTTCCTCTTCACTATCTGTCATGCTCAGAAACGTGTAGGACTCTTCACTAGTGTACCTTCGATTTGCCAGTTTGAGCTCTAAATTTACTGTTACACTCGTGAGACTCACAGGTAAAAAAGCTCCTAGGCTGTCAGCAACTGTATCAAATGCTATGAAAAAACCTGTTAGTGATCACAGGGATCAGGCCTGACTCTGTGAACACTGCAGTTATGCGTTTAGTGTTTTGTGATCAATCAATACTGCACTTGGGTGGGCTGGGCTGGCCTGGACAGAAGGGCAAAATGCAGGTGCTAGAAGGTATCTGGGCTGATCCGGCTTACATTGCATTTTTGGAACCCTAAACTGCTGGGGACACTAGTATAGATCTGATCAGATCAGATATTGGTCCGTTCAGACACTATACCACTAAGGGAGGTGTATGCTCCGTGCATGGATGTTATCATACTGGCACTAATGTGACGCTGCCTGGGGTGACGCAGACCCTAACTGACCCTAAAACCTAACTGATATCACCCGCCATGCAATCAGGGGTGGTTAAACCTTTATTGGGTAATAAATGGCGGGTATAAAAAAAAACTAACTAGCCAGCATCACCCGTAACACTTATACTATGATCACTGGTGAAAGGGTTAACTAGGGGGCAATCAGGGGGTTAAAAACTTTATTAGATAGTATATGGATGTACCTGACACTATAAAAAGCTGACGGTGAAACAAAATAACTAACAGGCTAACTAGCGTCACCCGTGACACCAATACGCCGATCAGAAACATGTTCGATTAGTAACACTGGTGATAGGGAGTGAAAGGGTTAACTGGGGGCGATCAAGGGGTTAAACCTTTATTGGGAGGGTTAAGCGGGTACCCTAGACCTAAAGGGGCCTACCACTAATTGTCGTAACACTTATAACAGTCATAAAATTACACCAATGCAGTGATTAGTAAAAAAATAAAAACTGCAATTGGTGTCACTGTGACAGGGGGTGCAGGGGGGGGGGGTTGATTTGTGTGCCTATGTGTACTGGTGTTAGTGTAGTATTGGTGCAAACTCATACGATGTCTTCTCTCCTTGGGAGCCGGAACGAAAAGACTCCATGAGGAGAGATGACATCACTTCCTCTGCTATTGTGTAAAATTCAGAAGCAGAGAAAGCTTCCCATTCATCAGGAGTGATCGTGAGGGAGAGGCCATAAATCAGCCTCCCCCTCAGGATGGATCGCTCCTGCAACAATGCCGACCACCTCAGGCATCTGGGGGGCACGGTCGCGCCCCTCGCCCATGGGAGGAAAGTAACGTACCCAAATGGTACTCTGCCTGCCCATGCTATTCTGCCGCAGTATATCTATGTGAGGCAGTCGGCAAGTGGTTAAGACCTTTGAGAGTCTCAATGCTGCCTTTGCGTCTGCTCCTGTGTTGGCATATCCTGATACTACTTTACCTTTTATCCTTGAGGTTATTGTTTCTGAGACTGGAGTTGGCGCCCTTCTGTCTCAACGCCCTACCTCTGGGAGTGCTATGCATCCTTGTATCTACTTTTTCAAGAAATTGTCACCTGTGGAGTGCACTTACGAGATTGGTGACAGAAAGTTGTTAGCGATCATTTTAGCCCTGAAAGAATGGAGATATCTCCTCGAAGGTACCACTGTGCCAGTTCTCAATCTTACTGACCATAATAATCTCACATTCTTGTCTGAGACTAAACGCCACTCTCCCAGAAGGGTGCAATGGCTCTTTTCTAGTTTCAATTACATTGTCTCATTCTTACCTGGTACAAAGAATGTAAGGGCTGCCGCTTTTTCATGACAATTTTCCTCCACTTCCAAGTTGGAGTCGGTTACGGTTCTTGTGATTCCTCCTGATCATATGCTGGCTACGGTTTGCACTCACTTGTCCTTTGGGTGACAAAATTCTTGCCACTCAGGTCTATGCTCCTCCTGAGAAAACTTGTGACCGCTGCTTTGTCCCAGAGAGTCTCTGCACTGCTGTGCTCCAGACTTACCATTTTCCCAAGGCTGCTGGCCACCCTGGGAAGAATGAACTCTTTTTGGCCATTTCCCAACAATTCTTGTGGCCTAGTCTACGTGCTGATGTAATGCCTTCATAGCTGCCTGTTCAGTGTGTGCTCAGAGCAAGACTCCATGACACCTTCCAGTGGGCCTCCTACAACCCATACCCAATGGAGAGAGGCCCTGGATCCCCCCGACTATGGATTTCATTGTGGAGTTACCCAACTCCCAGGGCAACACAGTTACACTTATGGTGGTTGGCCGGTTCTCGAAAATTTCCCATTGAATTCCACTTAAGAAGTTATCCACTTCTAAGGAATCGCCTTCTATTTTTGCACAGGAGATCTTTCACTTACATGGGCTACTCAAGGTGATTGTCTTGGACAGAGGGCAGTCAATTTGTGTCCCGATTCTGGGGAGCCTTTTGTGCACAGTTGGGAATTAAGCTTGCTTTCTCCTCTGAGTATCACCTGCAGTCTAATGGGGCCACAGAACGAGTCCTTGGAGCAATTCCTACATTGCTATATTTCTGAGCATCATAACAACTGGTCAGACCTCTTACCATGGGTGGAGTTTGCTCATGATAGTGCCTTGAATTCTGCTTCCCGATTGTCCCCGTGTATGATGAACTATGGTTTCCAACCTTCCATGTTGCCTGACTTGTTTGTTTCGCAAAGTATTCCTGCATTAGAGGAGCATCTCTGTGGTCTTCGTTCAACTTGGGCACAAGTCCAGGAGGCTTTGTGACATGCTAATGATAGTTACAGAATACATGCTGACGGAAGACACCTGCCTGCGCCTTCCAACCAGGTTGGAGACAGGGTCTGGTTGTCATCTCACAACCTCCGTTTTCATGTTCCTTCTCTGAAGTTCACACCTAGGTTTATTGGGCCTTTCCGTATTCTTAGCAGGATTAACCCAGTGGCTTACGCATTAGACCTTCCTTGTGTCACTTACCTGACACAGGAGCCAGCGAAGTCACCGCTGTCCCCTGTAGTCCAGAGCATCCATCTTCTCAGTGGGTCTCGCTGCTCCTCCGCTGTCATTCGGCAAAGCCGCAATGATGTCACTCCCGCACATGCGCACGGGAGCCGCCACTCGCGCCATATTGCCATTGACAGCAGCGTGCTCAGTGCGCCTGCGCGCAGCTGTCTACGGCGCATGCGCCATAGACAGTGGTGCCTGTCTTTCGGCAAATATCTCCTAAACCGTGTCGGTTTAGGAGATATTTCTTGGACCTACAATTAATCTAGGCTTACCTGTAGGTCAAAGTTAGTTGTAAGGGTTTACAACCACTTTAATACTAATATAAGAAAGAGCTTCTCAGGCACTATGTCTACTTGTCACTGAGACTAATATACACAGTTGGTAAGGTTGAATAAAGATACTGGTCCATCCAGTTCAGAATGAGTGTGTGTATATGCGTGAGCATGTGTCTCTACAAATTCCCATACCCCTGTATGCATGTTCACTGAGAAACACATCTTATAGTTTTTTTTTTCTTTTTTTAAGTTATCAACACTCTGATACCACTAACTGTGAAAGGAAGTTCCATATCTTTACTACTCTAACAGTAAAGAACCACTTAGGCAGTTTAGGATTGACTAGTTTCTCATCTAACTTCATTGCATGGCCTTGTGTCTTTTTTAGAGATCTTAGATTAACAGTTTTTCTCAATACTACAGTCACCAGTAAAATATTTGTATATTACTATCATAGCCACAATTACAGTTTTTTGAAGATCCAGCCATAAAGACCCCACGCTGTCATAAGTCATGCTGGAAATGCCATCTCTGACATTCACTATCAGATCATGTTTGACTCACAGGCATACACCTCCCCTCTTCTACCTACCCTGTTCCATTCAATTTTGTCATTTGTACAAATACATACCAGACCCATCAGCAATCTGTCCATTTAATGCATATTGGGGGTTATTTATGAAAGGCAAATCCACATTGCACTGCAAGTGCACTTGAAAGTGTACTTGGAAGTACAGTCGCTCTACATCTAAGCCCTTGTACACATGGTTGGACATTCCGATGGAAAATGTCCGATCGGACCGTGTTGTCGGATAATCCGACCGTGTGTGGGCTTCATCTGACTTTTTTTTCCGTCGGAATGTCTGACCAACAAAGTTTGAGAGCTGGATATAGAATTTTCCAACAACATGATCCGATTGGACTTTGTCCAATCATTGTAGAGAATTCTGAAGTGCCAAAGTGCCACGCATGCTCAGATCAAATTCCTAGACCAAAGCTATTGGCTACTAGCCTGAACGTAGTCCCGTCGTAACGAAATAACGTTATCATGCTTCGAACGATCGGATTTTCTAACAACTTTGTCAGACTGTGTGTATGCAACACCAGTTTCAGACAAAATCCGTCTGAAAAAATCCAACTGATTTTGTTGTCGGAATGTCCGACCGTGTGTACCGGGGCTTAGGGGTAGATCTGAAATGAGTAGAAGCTCTGCTGATTTTATCATCCAATCATGTGCAAACTAAAATGCTGTTTTTTTATTTTTCTTGCATGTCCCCCTCGGATCTACAGCGACTTCACTTCCAAGTGCACTTGCAGTGCAAAGTGGATTTGCCTTTAGTAAATAACACCCATTGTGTCAAACCCAAATGTCCAGTAAACAATATACTGTTCAGGGATCACAGCTTTTGTGACAGATTATCTTATCATCCATTTAAATTGCGGCACCACCATCACCAGTGTCTCTGTATACTTGTTTGCATCACTGTTCCTACATTATTTGTAACACAGCACCCAGAATCCTAAGCAATTCAAATGCTTGCATTTATATATTTTGTTACAGTTGGTTAGGCAGATGGGAGTTCAACATTGTCTGCCCCATTTTCTATAGGCCTAAAGCTGGCACACATTTTTAAAGTTTACCATTTTTTAACAGTTAACTGAAAGTGTCCTCAAATTATTGTTGTTTTTTTTTTGTTTTTTTTTGATACTGCATATCAAAACATGATAGAAAAGGAGAAAAGGAGATTTAAAATTACCTTATCAATGGGGTCAAAATAAAACTGAAGCCTATCTGTAAACAATTGCTGTATACTTACCATTCAGGCGGCCTGTGCTTGAGGATAAGTTCACCTTTTCAGAAAAAATTATAAGTGCACATTTTTTTGCATGTAAAAAAAAAAGATACATGCATTATTGTTTGTTGCAGGAGCCTGAAAAGCATTGCACCAGCGATCAGCAGATCCATGTGGGTCCCCTGCAGACTTGTAAGTGTATAGACTTGCTTGTACCCTGTAAGAGGAAGTTGTTCTATGCTGACAGGAAGCATGAATGAACAACCGCAACACTCACAGCGCCGTGGTAGTTCATTGAAAACTACAAGCTGACAGCTGTAAAGGCTGTTGGACCTTGCATTTTCCCATTCACAGAGCAATGTGCATGATTGACACAATTGGGTGGGTGAAGCCCTGCATGGCCTCATGTTTTTGGAATTTTGACAGCTAGCGGGTGGAGAAGAACCTCCACTAACTCCACTAACGGGGGGGGGGGAGTTGGAGGTGTGGGGGCTGGTGCATTCATAACATGTTACACCCCGAATATGGGTGTATCCAGGGCCATCTTTAATATTGATTGGACCCTGGGCAAAACTTTTCTTGGGGCCCCCTCCCCAAGCAGTTTCGCTCTCCACCTGCTCTGAGACATACAATAAATAGCAGTTAGACTCAAAATCAGTTTACTAAATCAGATCAGACAGCTATTGCGATTTATTGCCAGAGGTTTCAGTGTATCATTACCGATCACTGACTGGTTGCTAGAGGTTACAGAACACATTACAGCTCACTGGCTAGTTGCTAGAGGTTACAGCACATGATTTCTGCTTGTTGATTGGTTGCTAGAGATTACTGTGGATATGACGTCGGGGGGAGCATAATATACATATCAATGCCGCAGGCCATCTCTATTTACATATGAATGCTGGTAATTTACATGTAAACACAGGGTGTCCAGGTGAATCATCTGGGACTCAGCACAGGACTAAAACCTTAAAGCGGGAGTCCACCGGGACTCCGCGTTTTTTTTTTTTTTAAAAGCCAGCAGCTACAAATACTGCAGCTGCTGACTTTTAAAATAGTGACACTTACCTGTCGCTAGGTCGTCTGTCGGGTCCTGCCGCCGCCATCTTGGGTATGGGAATCAGGAAATGGAGCCTTTCGGCTTCATTTCCCGGTTCCCTACTGCGCATGCGCGAGCCTCGCGGCGCAATCCGGACGGTCCCCGCTGCCTCTGGGAACTGTGTGTTTCCCAGCAGGCAGCGGGGCACTTGCGCAAAGGGGCGGGCAGTTGCGGAAAGGGGCGTAATCTACGCCCCTTTCCGCAGACAGCTATCCCGGAAGTGGGTGCAGTTACCTGGATTATCCAGGTAACTGCACCCCCCTCCCCCCTGAAAGGTGCCAATTGTGGCGCCGGAGGGGGGGGGGATTCCGATGAGCGGAGGTCCATTTTAGGGTGGACCTCCGCTTTAAGGGGCGAGCAAATTTAAACCAGGATAGTTGGCAAGTATGAAGCAGCTGCTTTGGGCCCCACAACAATGACAAGGCCCAGGGCAGCTGCCCCTTTTGCCCTGCCTTAAAAACGGCCCTGGGTGTAACATGTTATGAAATGTGAACTTATCCTTTAATATCCTAAGCATTTGTGAACCCCATCCACTGCAGGTAGCTAACACTTCTGCGTGTTCCCCTCTCACATGCTGTAGTTCCTCCCACCAGCTTATATGTCCTGTAATGACATAGAGTAACCACTGGAAAGCCAAGAGTCACTGGAAAGGTAAGTATACTTTTTTTTTTTTAAAGGAGGCTTTTGTTTCCTTTTTAACCCTTTTAACGTAACAGGGTCATTTTAAGGTTAATTTATAGTTTTGATATATATTTTCTTTACATGTTTGGGTGATAATGTTTAGATATTATAGTGGTAGTATAAAGTGCAGCTTTACTTCAGTTATCCCCACTATTTATCAAGCCTTATGTTTTATATAATATTTTATATTAACAGAAAACTGTTTTTACAACAAACGTTTTAAAACATTATTTTTTATGCTTTTTTCTGTGAGGAATATTTGGAATGAAAAGAATCTGATTTTGAATTTACCACACCTGTATATGTGGTAATCTTGTAACAACTGTTGTTTATGCTTAAATATCTGTCTGAAAGATGTACTGAGGAAATTACAAGTAAACTGTAGGAACCACAACATACCAGTGCAGGTCATAACTATTATTTATCAAATAATAAATACAGAATCAGGAAAAGGTAAAACAATCCAGTAAAATTATATAAAGAATAGCATGCTGTTTTCATGTTCAAGATAAATAACATGCAGGGGAAGTTCACCTTTAAGAATAAATCAGGTTTAGAAGAAATGCATTTTGTGATATCCTACCGAGTAAAACATTTTGTGGCATTGATCAATAGCTATCTCATTGTGAAATTTATGGCTTGAAAAATCTTTGAACACACCAGATATTTGTTAGCAGCAGTAGAAGCTAGAAGTGCTCTATAGTGATATCCAATGTCCTATCTGTTTGTGATGTTGATTAGCCAGTGCATGCTGAAGGTTATATACCATTCTTTGAATATTGATCACTCTAAGGCTGTTGACCTTGCTGACAGACTAAGGTAGATGTGACCACCTTTATTTAACAATAGTGTTGCCTCTGCCTCCCACCTTCTTTGTCATAATCTTGTGACAGCTAATTGTATTTTCCTCTAAAGATGTTATCCGATCTAGCTAGGGTGTTTATACAGGGAGTACATGTATCTAAGGGTCTGTTATCTGGAATTGTTATACTGAAATTTGTATGGACAACACATTTTCTATCATTTTGAAGCACTATATCTATAGTGTACTAGCATTAAAATAGCATCCTTAACCTTCGCACATAGATCCCCATCACTTGCTTCTATGCAAGTTGTAAGAAGACATTGTTATGCACAGAAGTAACATAACTGCATATGATCAAGTTATGTCACTACATGAATGGTAAGTCATGCTGGAGTGCCAGTGGGCTTTAGGATTAGCAGACACAGCCACTGGTAAGCTTTAGACCTTGTGTGCTGTAACATTGAGCTGTGTTTAACATTGTGCTATGTCTAATGGCATGGACCCTCCTGTCCTTGGTATTCTGCAATGCCCCCCCGGCAGACCTGGGATAGTGCCTGCAGCAGCAAGGAATACAGGGATAAAAAGGTACATGCTAAATATGCTTTTGCGTCTTCAAAGCATAAGGCATAGTGATATAAAACGAGCCAAAATGGAATTCATTATGGTTTTAAATACATATATTTAGTCAGCTAATTTGTAAATATTGCATACTATTATTCTGCATTTCCTTATGCAGTAAACAATCTCCTTTCACTTGTTTTCTAGTTTATCCTTACCTGTTTAAAACAGCCAACTACTGTATATAAAAAGTTCAATGGCTCAAGCTATATATCTGAGCTAAATCAGAGTTGGCAATAGTGATCTATCCCTATTGTTCCTTAAAAGAGAAGTATGGGTTTGGCTTTTTTTTCCCGCATCCTACTTACCTAGGTGGATGCAGCATTGGTCTGATACTACATCTGTCCCCTGGCGTCTCTGCACTAAGAATCAAGCCATTGAACATCGCCGATGGCTCGGTTCTCTCGGCTCCCCGAGCTGAGAGCTTCTGCATGTCACTCAGCAGCTCTCCTGCTCTGTTCCTCAATGCTCACTGTAGCGCTGAGCTGTGGAGGGATGGGGAGAGGCCATCTCAGTGGTTCGCTGAGAGGCTGAGATAGTTATCAGTCCAGGCACCTGGTGGATCCAGACTCCCAGAGTCAGAATGACGCGGTGCCTGGACTGATCTGTGTGACATCAGCAGAGAGCGGACTTCAGACTGCTCTCTGCTGAAAACAGATCACAGGAGTGCAAAACGAATTGCATTCCTGTGACTCATAGGAGAAGTCCAGCCAAATGAGTTCAGGCTGGACTTCTCCTTTAAGGCTTTTTCTCATTATTTACTCAAAGATAAAGTGATTTATTTACTAAAGGCAAATAGACTGTTAATTCTGTAAGGGATTTTTTACTTTTGCAAGGAAATTTTTCCCTAGCTGGCTGAATAAGGTGAAAATCTGTTGATTTCCTTAAGCCTTTAGCCGCGTACACACGGGCGGACTGTCTGGCCAACTTAGTCCGTCGAAACACATTTCAGCGGACAGTCCGCTAGTGTGTGGGCTTCAGTGGACTTTTTCAGCGTGCAGTCTGGCGGACTAAGTATTTCGGAATTTCCGTAATACTGTCCGTCATACTTTGGTTTCAGCGGACAATCCGCTCGTGAGTAGGCTAGTTCGACGGACTAAGTATGGTGCATGCTCAGAAAGGATTTACACGGCGAAAGGTTGCATTGCTGTGTATTGGACTTCCTATTTCTAGTCCCGTCGAACGTGCTGTACACGTCATCGCGCAAGCTTTCGACAGACTGTTTGTGCATCCGTGTGTGGTCAAGTCCGTTCATTCGAAAGTAGGACGGACTGTCCGTCGGATTGTCTGACGGACTAAGTTGGCCATACAGTCCGCCCGTGTGTACGCGGCTTTTCATGTGCAAGTAAAAATATCGTTATTTTATTTTCCTTTAAAATCATTTCAAAACCTCCCACAGTACATTTACATCATTATTTTGATGTTAACAATCGTTGTTATAGTAGCAGCTAGCGTTCAAAACCCTGGTATTTTCTTATACTGTGGGCAATTCTCTACAAGATAAAAGTGGTCCCAGTGGCAGATTCGCCACAGGATGACTTTTATAGGTTGCAGGAAATGGTCCAATCTCCCCTGCCGTTTTCCGGTAATCTCTGAGCTTACTGGGCATGTCAGATAGCCTGGAGCCAATTGGATATGATCCGTGGCTGAGCAGGAAGCCAAGGGAGGGCTAGACTCGGCTCTATGCCCTTGGATGAACGGAGTGACGTCCAACGTCACTACCACCTTCCAACTTTAAAGGGATGCTTTTTTTCATATCTTAAAGGCAAAATGGCTTTTTTTTGCTTTTAAGTGTAAATGTGAGATCTGAGGTCTTTTTGACCCCAGATCTCGCAAAGAGGCCCTGTCATGCTTATTTTTGTATTACAAGGGATCTTTACTGTACATTCCTTGTAATAGGAATAAAAGTGCTAAAAAAAATTTAAGGGACATTGTAAAAAAAAAAAAAAAAAGGGGGAAAAATAAAAAGTATAATAAGTAAGGGCAAAAAAAAGCAATTTAAAGTGGCCCGTCCCTCCGAGCTCATGCACAGAATCAAATGCATATGTAAGTTGCGCCCACATATGTAAACAGTGTTCAAACCACACATGTGAGGTATTTTCACGATCATTAGAGTGATAGGAATAATTCTACCACCAGACCTTCTCTGTAACTCTAAACAGATAACCTGTAAAGAATGTTTAGATTGTTACATAATGTCATCATTCCACTAGTGTGTACAATTTTAAAGCATAACATGTTAGGTATCTATTTACTCAACATAACATCATCAAATTGGGCTAACTTTACTATTTTGCTTTTTTTAATTAAAAAAAGTTGATTTGTTTGTAAGACTGCTGTGCAAATACAGTATGACATAACATATTGCAATGATCGCCATTTTATTCTCTAGGGTCTCTGCTGAAAATATATATACTTTTTCAAATTGTTGAATTATTTATTCACAAGGCCATGATGGTTTATTAACTGTTAAAACATAGTCTAATTTTAAGAGCTGCACATGATACCACCTTCTCAAAAACAATTTGTATATTTCTTAATAAGATATGCCTGTAATTGCATATCACTTAATTATATGGAGGATGACTACTTTTTATAATAATTGACTAATAAAAAAATCATGGCAATGGCCACATTTATATTTTATGTAAATAGCTCTAGGGAAAAAAAAAAAACAGAAACCAAACCAATGCTACTGAAGGGAAAATGTTTGGGTTTCTTCCCAGACCCATTTATAAATAAGTGCTCTTTTGGCATTGCCAAAATCAAAACATGCAGGATTGTATAAATGAAGGCAATACAAAACAACAATCAATAGCTAGTGAATAACGTTTCACAGCCGACCACAACTTTCCTTTCTTAGATGAGAAATCAATGTAATGATTTTTTGAAAGTAATAAACTGTTGGAGAAAGCAGCGGGAAAATCATGTATGTTCCTTATAAGTTGTGAAAATATGGAATACATATGATAAGTGAAACATAAATAAGTGGACAGAGTATACAAAATAAATCCTCATTTATAGGAAATAGGAAAATAGAGATCTGACTATATGGAGATGGATATTTAAAAAATATATATATATTTTTTTAATGCTAATCATGCTCAAATTGCTCACTGTTGACTAAAAATGTGTCAAGCATGAGGCGGCATGTTGGCATGGAAACATTCGTCCTTGCACTTCTTACCCATTGACAGACACTTGGAGAAGTAAAGTAAAGAAATGCCATTTAAAATAGTCATAGTCTGAAACAAAGTTTTAGTCAAGGACAATGGGAAGAGATATAGCTATAGGACAAGCCTGGGGCAAATGTATCGGGACTGCAATTGATAACAAAGCTGAGAACAGAGGTGTCTTATAATAATTCCCCAGTACAAGCCATAACTTGGAAAAACAAAGGAACTGCATAGATCACAGGACAACAAGATAAGTCAAACATCAGATAGTAAACTTGGTCAAGCACAGTGTCAGTAGCTGGAAGTTCGTACAGCAATCTAAATTGTAAGTAGAGCAGGCTTTTTTGTAGCAGCTTCACGGATGCTGTTGTATGAAGACATCAAAATAACAGAATATAGGGACTTGTAAGTTCACTAATGTGCCACTGGTATGTCTACATGGCTTTAGTGTTGATGTTTCTTTCCAATACCAAGATGTAAAACCAGGCCATTATGAAACAAATTACCAAACATATAAATACTTTTTTTTTTTTTTTCAACTTATGTAAAGTAACGTTCATTTTGTGTGATATAAAGTATAAGGAAAATGGAAATTATTTGCCATGAAGGAAACAGAGAAATAAACTCTGGTAACATTAGGCAATGTGTGGCCAATGTTAATATGTCTAATACAGGACAATAACCTAATAATGGTATTTTGTTCTGTTTTAGATTTTAGCTGGGAAGACTGTACCATTAACATTTTATAATCAATCCCTATACCATACTAAAATCTTACTGAATGAATGACTTGTATAGTGCTACCTATACGAACTGAATTGCCTCAGGGCACTTTTTCTTGCCACCGGGTTCCAACTGCAGCTATTTAAGTGGTCCTTAACCTGTAGAGTCCCGACACACTTACAACATTGACATACACATTTTATGGCCGCTTTTTTTTTTTTTGGACAGGGTCTAATTAACGGTCTGTCTTTGGAGTGTGGGAGGAAACCCACGCAGGCACAGGGAGAACATGCAAACTCCAGGCAGATAGTGTCGTGGTCGGGATTTGAACCAGCAACCCTATTGCTGCTAGGTGAAAGTGCTAATCACTACACCACTGTGCTGCTGTCATAACCCTATTTGGTTAATTATATCACCCTGGATTCCTGGCACTGTTGTTTACATTCCACAAGCAACAGTGATCTGTCATTTGTGATGGGAGTAGCAGCTAGGCATTTTTAGATTGTCATGATGGCAGGTCTACATTGTCAGGTGTTGCTTATTGTAAGGGATGTGAATCTACACTATTCAACAGTGTAATTGACATTGGATTTACATAGTGGGACATTATTTTAATAATGGACTTTTCATGGTGTAATTGCTTTTATTTTATGTTTGATTCTTTTTGGTGAATGAGTAACACAGTTTACTATGTATTCTTTATATATTTATGTGAGGGATTGGATATCTTGTTCTAAATGGGGTTTTCAGATTCATGTAAAACCCCTCCACAGTGGGGGATAGGATATAGAGATGAAACCCTTGTCCTCATCAATATGGAGACAATATATTATGTGAAGGGAAAGAGGGCTTTATTGCTCCCCTTGAAAAATGCCCCCTCCCTTAATATTGCGGGCGTGTGGGTTTCCAAGGTTCAGGAAAAGGGCTGCAACATCTATCCTGGGCAGCCAGAATTCAGCCCTACATAAGGGGTTTTCAGATTTTTTTTAGGGATACCGGCACCTTTTTATTTCTATCTCTTAAATTAAATAAATTGTGTTCGGTCCTCCTAAAATATTTTTTCCCTGGTTGCCCAGGAAAGGAGGGCCAGGGGTTGTGTAACTTCCTCCTGAACCATACTAGGCAACATGCTTTTAACTTTGGGAGAGTACCTTGCAATGGGGGGTGGCAAAGCCTTCCCACTTGCTGGGCACCTTGTTCGCATGCTGTTTTCATTTTGAAGGGGTCTCATGTCCACATCAGATGCCTCTAGAGAATGTGAGAGTCTACAGGGGGAACTTACTGTAATCTGTAGGGCCTTTTATAATAAGGGGCCCCCAGATAATCACCCACCTATGTGAATGAGTACAGGACACATACATACCTCCTAACATTTTTAAATGGGAGTGAGGGACACCTATTAGCTAAAGTATGTAAGCATAGGACACACACCCCCATGTCACGCCCACTTAAAGGACAATTAGCCAAAAAATGTTTAGTTAAGCCCACAAGTGCTTTTTTTTACTGTTCCTTTATATTGTTTTTTGAAAATTACAAATGCAACATTTTAGAAATTGGATGAAAGGTTTAGCACTTGTAAACACTTTTTGAAAGATATATAGTGCATTTTATATACAACTCTATAGATCAGACTAAAATGAGGGACAAATGAGGAGGAAAGAGGAACAGAGGTACATTGTTCCAAATCAGGGATAGTCTCTCCAAATCAGGAACAGTTGGCAACTATGCACTATGCCCCTAGTTACTCATTCACAAAATAATACATTTATTAGTAAACAAAATAAAAACACTTAAACAGCCACACATCAACCAGCATTGAAAAAAACTGATATTATATACACCCACTGACAATGATGCTGTCCTGCTGCCACATCTAAAATGACAGATCCCTGAGGGTGATGGAATGTAAACACAACAGATTCTAGGTAACCTTATTGACCAAATATGGTCATGACAATTTGGTTATTGACATCAGTCAGGATCCCAAGTGCTGTTATTTTACATTCTAACAATGCTGGGAATTTGCCATGTAATTTTTCAGCGGTAGTGCTGCTGCCACTAAATGAGAAACTTCTGGCTGACCTTTGTTACAGGTGATATAAATAGGCAATTATGGCTAGTTTGTTTGCAGGTGGACAGGCTGGGTTCATGTTATTTACTTGTGTTCTATATGTGAAATTCATTTGTGTGCAGATTTAAAAACACACTGTAGATTGGGTTCCCAATTCTGGAAAAATCACTGAAAGTATCAGATAGCTCCATATTAATAGATTAGCAAATGTCTCCAATTGAAATTGCATAGCGCTGCAGTTAAAGCAGTTGTATAGTCAAAATTTTTACTTTTACCTACAGGTAAGCTTATAATAAGGCTTACCTGTAGGTAAAAAAAATCTCCTAAACCTGTACAGTTTAGGAGATATTCCCCCTGCAATGAGCCGCTGACTCCAGCGGCGCATGCGCACAGGGGATTCTCAGCTGAAAGACCGGCAGACGGAAAGAAGTCTCCCGTGTACAAGCGCGAGAGTAACGACATCGTGGCTCCACTCATAGTGATGGAGCCATGATACCCAAAAGTCACGCCGAGGCAACATGTCAGCTTCCTCAACGTGGACCAGGTGAGATACCGGTGCCTCGTTCTAAGGTAAGTATTTCATAATGAGCTAGTATGCGGTGCATATTAGCTCATTATGCCTTTTGGTTTTCCAGACGATGTCTCTGTTCCCCAGACTATGTCATTTTTTTGATGACACACTCGTCGGGGGGAGTTTGGTGTGCTGACGGGCATCCACGCATAGCCGGCCGGCTAACTGATGCTTGTTTGACCTGGGAAAATTGTAAGTGTGTTACTTTTTGCTTTATAATAAATACTTAAACAATACTTCACTATGAATGGCTTCTTTTTCTGGGCTATTTGATATCCATCCCGGAGTAATCTGTTACATGAGAGCCCGCTAAGGTATCATCCGTGTATGCTGGAGTTGGGACTTTTTGAAGTATCCATTTGGTCCGGGATTGAGTTCTGTGGTTGGCATCCATTGGCTAGCTTCTTGTGATATGCTCTTTGGGCTTTCAAGTTGGTAAGCCTTCAATCCTTAAGGCGGTCGCATGTGGTGGTGGATCTCACTTGGAATCAATGTGTGCCTTTTTTTCTTTGTATGATTTTTGCTAAGAGAAGAATCTGCCATCAATTCCTCTTCAGAGTTAATTTTCACCAAAGACTCTTAGTTTCATTTATTTATAATCACTATTTTTTGCACTTTTTATATTGAATATGATTTTTTGGCACTTTAATTAATATATGGTGTGATCGATTATTAACCTATTTTTGTCACTATAATTAATTCTATATAGTGTGATTAATTAATAATTAATTAATTAGCACTTTATATTTATTTATTTATTTCTAGCGCTGCTACATATGTTTTTCTTCATTATGCCTTTTGCCTTACAGGTGTAGAAAAGAAAGAAAAAGTGTCAGCGGGTTTACTACTGCTTTAAGAATAAATGCATAATACATAGAGTATCTCACAAAAGTGAATACACCCCTCACATTTTTGTACATATTTTATTATATATTTTCACGTGACAACACTGAAGAAATGACACTTTGCTACAATGTAAAGTAGTGAGTGTACAGCTTTTATAACAGTGTAAATTTGTTGTACCCTCAAAAAAACTCAACACACAGCCATTCATGTCTAAACCGCTGGCAACAAAAGTGAGTACACCTCTAAGTAAAAACTTCCAAATTGGGCCCAAACTGTCAATATTTTGTGTGTCCACCATTATTTTCCAGCACTGCCTTAACCTTTTTGGGCATGGAGTTCACCAGAGCTTTATAGGTTGCCACTGGACTCCTCTCCCACTCCTCCATGACAAAATCATGGAGCTGGTGGATGTTAGAGACCTTGTACTCTTCCACCTTCCTTGGCAGCACTCATACGTCTATTTCCCAAAATCAACCTCTGGATATGAAGCTGAGCATGTTCACTCCCCTTCTTTGGTCAACCATGGTGACTGAGGCCTGTTCTGAGTGGAACATGTCCTGTTAAACTTCTGTATGGTCTTGGCCACCATGCTGCAGCTCATTTTCAGAGTCTTGACAATCTTCTTATAGCCTAGGCCAGTGATGGCGAACCTTGGCACTCCAGATGTTTTGGAACTACATTTCCCATGATGCTCCTGCACTCTACAGTGTAGTGGAGCAGCATGGGAAATGTAGTTCCAAAACATCTGAGGTGCCAAGGTTCACCATCACTGGCCTAGGCCATCTTTATGTAGAGTAACCATTCTTTTTTTAGATCCTCAGATTTCTTTGCCATGAGATGCCATGTTGAACTTCCAGTGACCAGTATGATAGAGTGAGAGTGATAACACCAAATTTAACAAACCTGCTCCCCATTCACACCTGAGACCTTGTAACACTAATGCCGCATACACACAATTGGATTATCCGGCGGACAACCCGCCCGTGTGTGGGCTCCGGCGGACTTTTTCTTCCCAAAAGTCCGGTGGACTTAGAAAGAAGTTTTGACTCAAAATTGTCCACCGGACAAGTCTTGACAATCTGCCCGTCTGTGTGCTAGTTCGCCGGACTTTTGAAATGAACAGACTTGCGCACACACGGAGTAAAGTCAGTTAATTTTGAACATGACTCCAGGTAGATGGGACTACTCATGAGCCCCATCAAAAAATGTCATGGGGTCCCCCCAAAGTCAAAGTCCATAGCAGACCCTTATCCGAGCATGCAGCCCGGCCGGTCAGGAAAGGGGATGGGGATGAGCTAGCGCCCCCCTCCTGAGCCGTACCAGGCCACGTGCCCTCAACATGGGGGGGTGCTTTGCGGAAGGGGGGCCCTGCGGCCCCCCACCTCAAAGCACCTTGTCCCCATGTTAATGAGGACAAGGGCCTCTTCCCGACAACCCTGACCATTGGTTGTTGGGGTTTGCGGGCGGGGGGCTTATCAGAATCCGGGAGCCCCCTTTAATAAGGGGGCCCCCAGATCCTGGCCCCCCCACCCTATGTGAATGAGTATGGGGTACCCCTACCCATTCACCTGGGGGAAATATCGGAAGAAGAGAAGAGGAAGGAAGAAGCAGGAAGAAGCAGAAGCAGAAGGCGGCAATGATAGCGACAAGACCAGGCCAATGCTAGTAAAAGAGTTGGATCTTCTTCCGTCTTCAGGGAACTTCTCGCCGGACTCCTCCGCTATCTTCTGCTCTTTTACTAGCGCAGACCCCGACAACCAATGGCCAGGGTTGTCGGAAAGAGGCCCTTGTACTCATCAACATGGGGACAAGTTGCTTTGGGATGGGGGGGCCACAGGGCCCCCCTTCCCCAAAGCACCCCCCCATGTTGAGGGCATGCAGCCTGGTACGGCTCAGGAGGGGGGGCGCTCATTTGTCCCCACCCTATTTCCTGACCGGCCAGGCTGGGTGCTCAGATAAGGGTCTGCTATGGACTTTGGGGGGTCCCCCATGCTGTTTTTTCAGCGTAGGGGTTCCCCTTTAAATCCATACCAGGTGACAGGGCTCGCGAGGTGTCAATCTCACCGATGAAGGCAGCAATATTGACTTCCTGTGCTAGTCCCGTCTACCTGGAGCCACGTTCAAAATGAACAGACTTTACTCCGTGTGTGGACAAGTCCGTTCAGTTCAAAAGTCCGGTCGTTTGTGGGCATGTGTGGGCAGGTCCGGATGGTCTGATCGTGTGTACGTGGCATGACGAGTCACATGGCACTAGGGAGGGAAAATGGCTAATTGGGCCCAATTTGGATATTTTCACTTAGGGGTGTACTCACTTTTGTTGCTAACAGTTTAGACATTAATGGCTGTGTGTTGAGTTCTTTTGAGAGGACAGCAAATTTACACTTTTAAACAATCTGTACACTCACTATTTTACATTGTAGCAAAGTGTAATTTCTTCAGTGTTGTCACATGAAAAGATAGAATAAAATATTTACAAAAAATTGAGGGGTGTACTCACGTTTGTGAGATACTGTGTGTGCCTATATGTGTGTATATATGTGTGCGTGTATATATATTATTAAAAGGTGTTAATAGTTATGAAAATATTACAAAATTAATATCTTTGTTCTTGCATAAGCTTTTAGTGGCAAGCTTGGTGACCATACTTCATTGTTCTACTGACATCTACTGGATTTATTGCTAATTTCTTGTCAAGAGTTCTGCAAATAGACAATTTTGGGTTTGATATTACTTATGATGCATATATATATATATATATATATATATATATATATATATATATATATATATATAAATAAATATGTGTGTGTGTGTGTGTGTGTGTGTATATAATTAAATGTTTAAGTATATTTAAAGTAGAACTCTGTTCAGCAATATCACCACCTAAACTGGCAATATGCAATAACCTAAACCAAATGTAATTTCACAAATACAAAGATGCATAGTCTATGAAAAAAAATGTTAATATGGTCCCATGCCTCTAACAGGTAAAACATAATTACCAAACCTATATGCTGTAGCAAATAATGGTGCTGGGAACAGGTATGGCACTGTTCTGGTGAAAATTGTGCAATCGTTCAGTTGATATAGGAAATTAAAGCTACACTCCAGGCAAATAACAAAGTACATGGCAAATAACTGCGTTCCATGTTGAAATATATGGAAATACAATATATTGTATAAGAAAGTATACAATATATGGAAAATGGCTCTACCTGTTAAAAGATGTGTATTATCTGTCTATCCAATTCTGAGATTCCTTGCAGATTTTTTAACCCAATTACTAAAATGTTATACAAACAGTTTTATACTAACATTATTATTAAAGTTTTTTTTACTTTATATTTTATATGCAGCTGAAATTAAAATACTGACTGTTGATCCTCCTATAAACATTGTAATCCAGTCACACAAGCTGCCAATGGAAACTCAGCCCTGGTTCACATTGATGCAATTTGGCATGTCAAATCGCATGCCAAATTGGCGGCAATGGAACTGTCTGAATTGGTGTAACATCAACTTTGCGGTGCTGCACCAAGTCCCAAAAGTCGTTTCTGTGCTACTTTTTGGCGATTTCAGGTATGATTTCCATTGACATATGTGCAGCAACCCACACAGATATCTCTGAAATTGCCCCCAAAGTCGGGACCGACATGCGGGAATTAAATTGTGCGAGTTCAGCTGATTTTATTCCTGCTGTCAGTGTGAACCAGGGCTAAAAGTGAACATTTTAACCCACCTTACACAAGTATTGTTCACTGTTGTCACCCTTGTGACACCCATCCTGAGAAGTATCTGAAAGGAGGCAGAAGTACTGAGATGCAAAAAGAATGAAACAATGTGAAAACAAGTTACATAGTTACATAGTTAGTCAGGTTGAAAAAAGACACAAGTCCATCCAGTTCAACCACAAAAAAATATATATATATAATAAATATCAGACCAGCCCATATACCCAATTCTATACCCACAGTTGATCCAGAGGAAGGCAAAAAACCGCAGCAGAGCATGATCCAATTTGCTAAAGCAGGGGAAAAAAATCCTTCCTGATCCCCCGAGAGGCAATCGAATTTTCCCCGGATCAACTTTACCTATAAATGTTAGTACCCAGTTATATAATGTACACTTAGGAAATAATCCAGGCCTTTCTTAAAGCAATCCACTGAGCTGGCCATAACCACCTCTGCAGGGAGTCTATTCCACATTTTCACAGCTTTTACTGTGAAGAAACCTTTCCGTATTTGGAGATGAAATTTATTTTCCTCTAGACGTAAAGAGTACCCCCTTGTCCTCTTTGTTGACTGTAAAGTGAATAACTCAACACCGAGTTCCCTATATGGACCTCTTATATATTTCTACATGTTGATCATATCCCCCCTTAATCTCCTCTTATCAAGAGAGAATAAATTCAGTTCCTCTAATCTTTCCTCATAGCTGAGTTCCTCCATGCCTCTTATCAGTTTGGTTGCCCTTCTCTGCACTTTCTCCAGTTCACC
This sequence comes from Lithobates pipiens, assembly GCF_037356315.1. NCBI lineage: Eukaryota > Metazoa > Chordata > Amphibia > Anura > Ranidae > Lithobates > Lithobates pipiens. The sequence goes on from NW_027507748.1 coordinate 509,870,469, forward strand.
GATATCCTTTTTGAGAACTGGTGCCCAAAACTGAACTGCATATTCCAGATGAGGTCTTACTAATGATTTGAACAGGGGCAAAATGATATCTCTCTCTCTGGAGTCCATACCTCTCTTCAAGAAAGGACTTTGCTCGCTTTGGAAACCGCAGCTTGGCATTGCATGCTATTATTGAGCTTATGATCTACCAAAACCCCCAGATCCTTCTCCACTATGGATCTATGGATCCCCCCAGTTGTACTCCCCCTAGCATGTATGAGGCATGCATATTATTAGCCCCCAAGTGCATAACTTTACATTTCTCAACATTAAACCTCATCTGCCACATAGTTGCCCAATTAGACAGAGCATTGAGGTCAGCTTGTAAATTGGAGACATCCTGTAAGGAGGTTATTCCACTGCATAGCTTGGTGTCATCTGCAAACATGGCTGCAAGTATTTGATTAACAAAAAAAATCAAATCCACAGATTGTATAAACTGTTTTCCTAAGTAACAGTTCTATAAATGGCTGCCAATCATATCCTCAAGGCTGCAGTCCATGTCGCTTTGTAACCTCTGTCCCTCTCCCACTCCTGCTACTTTCCCCAGCTCTTACTGGCAATTCCCAGTTTTTAAAATTACAGCTGGGACTTGTAGAGTAATACGGTATCCTCAAAAGCAGCTGCTGTCAAACATAGACTCAAAAGAAATGCAAACAAGTAGTAGGCCTCATGTACACTGGACATTAAAATAATGTTATAAAAATGCCAGTAGCTTTGCAGTGAGTGTTTTAACGGTTTTCAACTTTTTTGTAATATTGTTTTTAGTATTTATTAGCAGTTTTTAACATTTTTCCGTGTTTTTTTTTTTTATATATATATATATAATAATAATATTTTTTTTTTTTCAATGGATTCAAAACATTAAAAAACGCTGGTGAGCAATGTTTTTGAGCATTTATCAGCGGTTTTTGATGTTAGAGTATTTTTACAGCTGGAAAAACTCCTCTCAGAACCCATAGTTTTGGGTTTTATTTAAAGCCAAGAAACTCCCCAGGCTGATAAACTGCTGATAACAGCCTATGTGTGCATAGGATAACATGATAGGGAGTTTATTGACTGTAGAATAAAAAGTCTGAAGCCAAAAACAGCTGCTGTAAAAACATCCAGTATGCATGAAGCTGTAAAGTTGCCTTATTTTTTTTTCTGAATCTCTTCTGAGCAATGTTCACAAACACTGCTCACACATGATTCATAAGTTAAAAAATGTTTCATTATTACCTTGTATTTATTCAGTTTCATCTATATGAAGGTTATGTCAGTTAAAGTAAACAAATGTTTTCATAATAAAATGTAACCTAATAACTCTTAGCCCTTGTACACACGGTCGGAGATTCCGACAACCAAATCCGTCGGATTTTGTCTGTCTGATTTTGTCCGAAACTGTTGCATACACACGGTCAGACAAAGTTGTCGGAAAATCTGATGTGATGACATTATTTCGTTACGATGGGACTACGTTCAATGGGTTAGCAGTAATTGTCCAGTAGTTCTCCAGTTTTGTGCAATGAGTAATCTAGCTGCTAGCAAAAAGTGTGTAATGTACGACTGGTGGCCTTGTATATGGAGCTTATGTAACCTTCCATTGTTGTGGAGTAATTAGAAAATTACCAGTGTATGGCTAATATTATAGTAAAAGATAAGGATGTTAAAGTATCTGTAAACCGTGTAAATAAACGTCTCTTATTTTCTCCCTTTTGGACTGTTAAATATACTACAACACATTTCTCCTTATGTTATGGAGAAGTGGAGAGAGATCTGTAAAATGTCCTGTTCCAGGGTGACCATGTTACTACTTTGTAGATATGGTACAGTTTCTACCCTAGTGAAAGAAGTGTGTTACTGGCAAAATCAGCCACAGAGAAGACAGATTGGCAAAACATTTTGCAAAAAGGAACATGTACTGTACTCTTGTAAAAGAACCAACATTTAGTCAATCATACATTAACATCTACTTTACAGTGCAATCCAAATTGGTACTTTATTTTCCTGGTAACTGTTCTGCCCTATTGGTTTAAGATCAAACTAACAGATCAAAGGCTGTCTAATAAACCCAAATTATTGAATGAACCTTTTGAGTAAAGATCAGTGTCTGATTGCTAGAAAACAATGACAATTATTGTTTAAGACTAATTTATATGGAACAAATAGGAATCATTGTATGTGTTGCCCAATAGAACCTCTTGGGGGGCGGGGCAATAATAATAATAATAATAATATAGTAACATAGTGACTACAAGTTATAGTGTTTATATTAAAGCTGAGCTCCATCTAAAAACAAAAAGAGCTCTCCACTACCCTATACCCGACAGCCTTAGTTGTTTTTAATTTAAACCCAAAAAATCACCTATACGTAACCTTTCCTGCGGGCTTCTAGGCAGCTTGGTAACATCATGGGAGCTTCTTCTTCTTCCTTGGTAGTTGCAGAAGTGGGAAAGGGGGAACATTGCAGCTCTCAGGTAATGACTTTTAACCTAACCTGCACGATGACACACCCCAAGGGTCTATGTGAACAATAGGTTAGGCTCACAGAAAGTGGATACAATGACATGACTGAGGAAGGGACCAGCAGCATTGGATGGAGATGGAAGCTAAGGACATTGCTGGACTAGGGAGAAGGTTGGTAGACCATTTTCTCTTTAATGGGAGGAACGTGAAAAAAAAACCAAAAAAAAACACTTTTCTATTTACTATTTATAGTAGATGAGCATAACATTAAAGCACTTGTCGGTGTAAATTATGGATTTGTGTCTCTAATAAATTTGAAATAAGCCTCGCTTTGCAGACAGTCTCTTTTTCTTATTGGTCTGTGTTTGAAGCCTGGACTGAGGTTTTCATAAGAGTAGCTGCACAGGAATGGCTCCTGAATCCCTTGCCACAGCAGGATTATTTGATGTGCAAAGGCATAGTAGGTGTTTGTTATTGAACATGCACCTTTCTGCACTTATTCTCTAAACCAGTTTAACCAGTGATTAAAAACAGTGGAAATTTCACATATATAAACAACCAGAGCTGAGACAAGGTATCGGCAGAAGCGACAACCACCTTGGGCACATTGCTGGAGGAGATGTAGCTGGTGTCTTACCTACATCTGCATTGAACGGCTGTCTTCTGGACTGTGCAGGACTGAACTGTGAAGTGACAGCTTAGTCATGCAGATTATGCAAGTTATGTGTAATCAACCCAGCTTCACTGTTAGTAAGACAGCCAGTCCATTGTTTTTGGAGCTTTATGAGCTCATGCTAAAACAAGCAAAGAACATGATTATCAAAGTGGCATCATGGCCGTCAGGACCTGGTTCCCCTACTGCTGGCAATGTGGTTCTCTGGAGGGAAAAACTGTAGTTCAAGTGTCCACCAGCGGGGATATCCCAGCATCTATCAGGTTCCAGCAATCAGTTCCACCTGGCCACAGCTGCTGAGAGGGTACTTATGTCCCTCCTCTGCTATCACTCCTCACATCAGTGTTTTGGCTGATCCTGCCTTGTATCCTGTTTGTCATGCTGCTGCCTGACTGTGTTGTCTCTTGATCTTGCACCTGCCCTGTATCCAGTACACTGTTGCCTTGTTCCTTTTGTTCCCCCTTTCCCAGTTTTGTCTCCCCTTTCCCACTGGCTCTTCCAGTTTTCCCCTGCCTTCCATGGTTCACTTTTATATATTTCTAGATTTAGTCAGTTGTTTGGGTTGCTGCATTTTGTCATTCTGTTTTGATTTCCATGCATGCTCATGTTATGTGCTTGCTGGTGTGCAGTTATCTTCCATCGACTGTAAATAAATGATCTGGTCCAAATCTCTTGGTGTAGCTACGCAGATCTGGTCATCCTTGTGCCCATTCCTGACAATAGCTCTGCTGATTACATGGTGAGAGTCTCATTCACACTCTCAAACTATTATTTGCAGGTTTGAGCTGTTATGTGTATAAAAATAATAAATAGCTGTCCGTATTATTCTTAAAGCTGGACAGGTTTCAAGAAAGAAAATTGCTCAATTCCAGCATCTACACAGTCTGTGTGGGCAGGGGAATCACTCTCATGGAGCTATTGTGTTCTCCCATGAGAGATTGGGGGGGAGCTGTCCCAGCCGGGAGAGCACACAGTGATTATTGTTAGTGGCTTTAGCCATTGGCAATAATTGCATGAAATATGCGATAGGCTGGTTGTACCCAAATTGGTCGACCATTCAGCCTGCCTATACATGTCTGGAACCATCTATTTAGTTCACCCTAATCCATTTAACTTAGCCATTGTTTGTGAGCTAATTAAAAATGTTCCAATTTGTAGAGTGAAATAAAATAATGTTTGTACCAGAAACCTATTTCTAGTGCAAAAGGGATAAAATAAAAAAAAAACCTTGTACTTTGTTATGAGTTTAAAAAGTACTTTAGATCCCAGGTAGAAGAAAAACAACTTGTGGCACACCTAATGACCCTGGAAGCAGAGGAATACAGAACATTTAAAGCACCTGAATACCCACCGGGAGGTTTAAGGGCTGGAAAACAGCCCACACACTAACCAAATTGTTAAATGCATACATAAACACAAAACGAAAATGTATCACACTAAAATGAAACTTATGATAAATAACCACATGATAAAAGAAACAATGGGAAATTTCATATCCCAGAGCTTGTGCTCATAACTATACACTAGCTGGCAAAAAATGATGGCCATGCTGCTGCCTCCTGGTGTGGTTTGGAGAGACCAGCGCCAAGAGAAACAAAAGAAAAAGAGACGCGCTAACTAACCTCATAGTGTAGTAAGCTTTATTAGTGCAGCAAAAATAAAAAATAATAATTTGCACTCACCAGTAGAGATGAGTAGGATCATCACATAACAGAGCGTGGACTATCCTTAGGTACAGAGCCTTAAAACTTCAGGCTGAAACCACTGTGGAGAAAAACACCATGCACTGGGATTGCTGAAGTCAGGATGGGCACCTTTGTATTGGACGAATGGCCAAGTAAACAGAGGGGAGCTCAATGCAATTAATAATATAAAAAAATATATGACACTGAAGAGCATAATCCCAATTTTACAAACTTCCTTAATTTGTGTTGAATGATCAAGTCTGTTACTGCTTGTGTTTCAACTTAAAAGAAAAACAAATATTCCTGAAGTTGAGAAGTTGCTGTGCAGCTGGCTGAAAATGTGTGTCTCCACTGGTTCAGTTACTGTGCTGCCAATCACAACTGGTCAGAGATACCCAAGCAGAACTCAAAAAAGAAAGGAACAGAGGACACATCAACCTAGTGCATTACCTTTGCGACAATTTATTATTTTAAAAATGTATAAATTATACTCACAAACTAATGAATACATCAAGCAAAATATAGTCCACCAGATATTCCACCCAGCATGATCTGCTGGCAAGTAGTGATGGACGAACTTCCGACGGGACGTTTCGCGAACGCGAAATGCGAACGGACCCAAACGTCCGCGAAACAGAACGTTCGCCGCGGGCCCCATTGACTTCAATGGGAGGCGAACTTTGCAAACCTTCATGTCGAATTTGCGGCCACGTGGTAATTATTAGGGGGTAAAACGTAGTCCCACCATCTGGACAATGACATAATACATGTATGAGGTGAATTTGGGATCGATAACTACAAGCATTTTTATTTTATTTGGGAAATTGTTCTAACAATTCAGGACTATGGAGCTAATGAAGGCAATGGAGGAGAGGGAAGGTCAGGGACCAGGGTAGGCAAAGAAGAGGGTGCAGGAGATGATCACCAGCAGCGTGACATACCGGAATGACACATGCACCGTGATAGAGGCATCTGACAGCAGCACCGTAATACAGAGCACTGACAGCAGCACCGTGACATACAGCGCTGACAGCAGCACCGTGACATACAGCGCTGACAGCAGCACCGTGACATACAGCGCTGACAGCAGCACCGTGACATACAGCGCTGACAGCAGCACCGTGACATACAGCGCTGACAGCAGCACCGTGACATACAGCGCTGACAGCAGCACCGTGACATACAGCGCTGACAGCAGCACCGTGACATACAGCGCTGACAGCAGCACCGTGACATACAGCGCTGACAGCAGCACCGTGACATACAGCGCTGACAGCAGCACCGTGACATACAGCACTGACAGCAGCACCGTAAGCAGCCCCAGGAGGAAGTCAGCACAGCACAGGGATGGTGTGATCCCCTCATAATAAGAACCCCCAGGAGGAAGTCAGCACAGCACAGGGATAGTGTGATCCCTTCATAATAAGAACCCCCAGGAGGAAGTCAGCACAGCACAGGGATATCATAAGCAGCCCCAGTAGAAATATGACACCGCTCAACCTCTTCAAAGAGGAGGGTAGGGGCATATAGTACGGTGTGCTTTTTTGGGTCAAGGAAGTGAGCCAAATGAATTAAGAAGGTCTGTGTGCTTGATTAAAAAAATAGTTTATAGACATATACATGGTCTACTGGTCACATGTGTTGAATTCCTCCGAGATCCATGCCTCATTCATTTTTAGAAATGTGAGGTAGTTAACACTGTGGTGAGCTAGGCGAGTACGCTTATCGGTCACAATCCCCCCTGCTGCGCTGAACGTCCTTTCGGACAGGACACTGGATGAGGGGCAAGCCAACAGTTCGATTGCAAATTGGGCAAGCTCTGGCCAGAGGTCAAGCCTGCCCACCCAGTAGTCTAGGGGTTCATCACTCCTCAGAGCGTCCACATCGGCCGTTAACCCAATGTAGTCGGACACCTGACGGTCTAGGCGTTCCCTGATGCTGGATCCGGATGACACCTGTCGATGGGTCGGCTGAAAGAATGACCTCATATCCGAAGTCACCAACACATCTTCAAACCGGCCTCTTCTTGCAGGCGCTGTTGGATTGGTACCCGCAAATCCTTCTCTGGGAGTGGGAATTGCTCCTCTGCCAGCGCACGCAAAAGCAGAATGCAGCATTTCTCGAAGCAAGGCCTGGAAGTGCTGCATTCTGACAGCCCTCTGCGACGGCGGTAACATTTCCGCCATTTTGTGTTTGTACCGGGGGTCTAAGTACGTTGCCACCCAGTACTGGTCCTTGACCCTCATGCTTTTTATACGGGGGTCCCTATTAAAACACTGGAGCATGAAGGCCCCCATTTGCACTAAAGTGGAAGCGGTGTGGTGGCCTGGCTCCTGCTCATCATCCAGGATAATGTCGTCCTCTTCATTCTCCTCTCCCCATCCACGCACAACAGGGATCCCAGAAAGGTTTAAAGCATGCTCTTCTTGCTCCTGCTCATCCGCCCCGGCACCATCCTCCTCTGACTCCTCATCAGACTCCTGTTGTTGACTTGTCTCAGATAGAGTAGCCCCCCCTGGGAATTCATCCAGCATTGCGACTTCCTCATCTTCCCGCTCCTGCTCCTCCACAGCCTGATCAATGACACGACGCAATGCACGCTCCAGAAAGAAGGCATAAGGTACCATGTCACTGATGGCGCCATGGCTGCGACTGACCAGTTTGGTGATCTCCTCAAATGGCCGCAGAAGTCTGCATGTGTCGCGCATGAGCAGCCACTGGCGCGGTGAAAAAAAACCCAGCTCCCCAGAACCGTTTCTTTCGCAGAGTTCATACAGGTAGACGTTAACTGCACGTTTCTGCTGGAGCAGCCTATCAAGCATATAGAAGGTTGAGTTCCATCGCGTCGGGCAATCGCAAATAAGACGTCTGACCGGCAGATGGTGTCGCCGCTGAATGTCAGCAAGGCGAGCCATGGCCGTGTAAGATCTTCTGAAATGGGCCGAGATTTTCCTTGCCTGCCGCAAGATGTCCTGGACCCCAGGGTATTTGACAAGGAATCGCTGCACGACCAAGTTTAAGACGTGTGCCATGCACGGCACGTGCGTGATTTTGCCCTGTTTCAATGCGCTAAGCAGATTGGCACCGTTGTCACACACCACTTTACCAACTGTCAAATTGAGCGGTGTTAGCCACTCATCTGCCTGTGAACGCAAAGCTGAAAGGAGTGCCGGGCCAGTGTGGCTCTTTGCTTCCAGGCACAACAGACGCAGCACGGCATGGCAACGTCTCACCTGGCATGTGGAATAGGTTCTGGGGAGCTTGGGCGGTGCAGTGGAAGAGACGCTAGCAGCGGAAAAGGAGGAGGCAGCTGAGGAGGAGAGGGAGGAGGATGGAGTAGGAGGAGGAGAAGAAGAGTCAGGCCTGCATGCAATCCGTGGCGGTAAAACCAAATCTACACGGGTGCCACGGGTTACATGCTTGACGGCCGTCAGAAGGTTCACCCAGTGGGCAGTAAAACTGATATACCTTCCCTGCCCGTGTTTGCTAGACCACGTGTCTGTGGTCAGATGTATCTTGGCACCGACACTGTGTGCCAGAGATACATTCACTTGCCGCTGAACATGGCCATATAGCTCTGGGATGCCCTTCTCTGAGAAATACTTCCTTCCTGGGACCTTCCATTGTGGTGTTCCAATGGCCACAAATTTGCGAAAGGCCTCCGAGTCCACCAGTTTATATGGCAGTAGTTGGCGGGCTATGAGTTCTGACAAGCCAGCCGCCAACCGTTGGGCAAGAGGGTTATCCGGCATCATCATTTTTTTACGCTCAAACATTAGGCCCACGGAAGCCTGCCTTTTTGCAGAAAAATGTGAGCTTGGCGTGATGGAAGGTGGAGTGGAGGACAATTGTGAGGAGAGAGGAGAAGGAGAAGTAGAAGACGAGGCTGGACGGTGAGAGCCTGCAGTGTGGCTTTGTGTGTTCCGTTGCTCCCACTGGGCTCGGTGATGGCTGCTCATGTGCCTTCTTAAGGCGGTCGTCCCTAGGTGAGTATTGGGCTTACCGCGACTAACGCGTTGACTGCAAAGATTGCAGATGGCAACGCTATTGTCAGCAGCGGACACGTTAAAAAAAGCCCACACTGCGGAGCCATGTGCCGGTGTCCTGGGAGCGCCAGATGTGACCGTACATGGTCGATGACTCGCTCCTGATACATTTGCAGTCTGCTTTGTCCCTGCTGTGCAATGTAAGTCATTGCTGCTTCTCCTCCCTATCTGCTGGTCCATATCTCCCTCTGAACTCCCCTCCTCTTCCTCTCTTGTGGGCACCCACGTGACATCACTAGACACGTCATCATCAACGTCACCTTCCCCACCGCTATAAGTAGAGATCTCGGAGTAGGCAGCAACACCGGGGACCAACCTCCTCCTTGGGCTGATCTGGGTACTGGCGTCAGACTGCTGAGTAGCGCTTGTTGCTACCTCCTCTTCCTGATCCAATACCAAGAGTGGCTGCGCATCAGAAATGTCCTCTTGATATGGATCGGAAAATAATTCCAGTGACTCAAGCGGAAGGTATGTGGTGGTGGTGGTGGTGGTCGTGTTGTTGGTGGTAGTGTCTTTGGGGGTGCACATAGCAGAGAGTGAAGAAGAGGGTGCAGATCGAGAGGATGAGGAGGGTGCAGAAGAGTAAGGCTGAGCGAGCCACTCAACCAAGTCTGGTGCATCCTTTAAAGTAATTGAACGCACCTTCTGCAACTTCCCACTTTGGCTCAAGCCTGTTGCTCCTGCCCTACCCCTACCACCCCTGCGGAAGGGCCTGCCTCTTCCTCTGCATGTCATTTTTTAAATGACCCTGTGACAAAACTCTTAGTCCCTATACCGCTGAAGGACTGCTGCAGTATAGGTGAGCGGTCAGCAGTGGTGCACGTCAACCCTATCTATTGTGGACCTATAGCGGTCCTTACAGAACAGCAGACTGTACCGCACTCAAGCCTATGTACCGTAGCACCCTATACCAAGTTACCAGTCCTTATAAGAACTTTTGTGGACCAAGCAGGTTGTGTATTAGTGTTTAGCAGACTGTACGTCAGTCCCTATACCGCTGAAGGACTGCTGCAGTATAGGGCAGCGGTCAGCAGTGGTGCACGTCAACCCTATCTATTGTGGACCGATAGCGGTCCTTACAGAACAGCAGACTGTACCGCACTCAAGCCTATGTACCGTAGCACCCTATACCAAGTTACCAGTCCTTATAAGAACTTTTGTGGAACAAGCAGGTTGTGTGTTAGTGATTAGCAGACTGTACGTCAGTCCCTATACCGCTGAAGGACTGCTGCAGTATAGGGCAGCGGTCAGCAGTGGTGCACGTCAACCCTATCTATTGTGGACCGATAGCGGTCCTTACAGAACAGCAGACTGTACCGCACTCAAGCCTATGTACCGTAGCACCCTATACCAAGTTACCAGTCCTTATAAGAACTTTTGTGGAACAAGCAGGTTGTGTGTTAGTGATTAGCAGACTGTACGTCAGTCCCTATACCGCTGAAGGACTGCTGCAGTATAGGGCAGCGGTCAGCAGTGGTGCACGTCAACCCTATCTATTGTGGACCGATAGCGGTCCTTACAGAACAGCAGACTGTACCGCACTCAAGCCTATGTACCGTAGCACCCTATACCAAGTTACCAGTCCTTATAAGAACTTTTGTGGAACAAGCAGGTTGTGTGTTAGTGATTAGCAGACTGTACGTCAGTCCCTATACCGCTGAAGGACTGCTGCAGTATAGGGCAGCGGTCAGCAGTGGTGCACGTCAACCCTATCTATTGTGGACCGATAGCGGTCCTTACAGAACAGCAGACTGTACCGCACTCAAGCCTATGTACCGTAGCACCCTATACCAAGTTACCAGTCCTTATAAGAACTTTTGTGGAACAAGCAGGTTGTGTGTTAGTGATTAGCAGACTGTACGTCAGTCCCTATACCGCTGAAGGACTGCTGCAGTATAGGTGAGCGGTCAGCAGTGGTGCACGTCAACCCTATCTATTGTGGACCGATAGCGGTCCTTACAGAACAGCAGACTGTACCGCACTCAAGCCTATGTACCGTAGCACCCTATACCAAGTTACCAGTCCTTATAAGAACTTTTGTGGAACAAGCAGGTTGTGTGTTAGTGATTAGCAGACTGTACGTCAGTCCCTATACCGCTGAAGGACTGCTGCAGTATAGGGCAGCGGTCAGCAGTGGTGCACGTCAACCCTATCTATTGTGGACCGATAGCGGTCCTTACAGAACAGCAGACTGTACCGCACTCAAGCCTATGTACCGTAGCACCCTATACCAAGTTACCAGTCCTTATAAGAACTTTTGTGGAACAAGCAGGTTGTGTGTTAGTGATTAGCAGACTGTACGTCAGTCCCTATACCGCTGAAGGACTGCTGCAGTATAGGGCAGCGGTCAGCAGTGGTGCACGTCAACCCTATCTATTGTGGACCGATAGCGGTCCTTACAGAACAGCAGACTGTACCGCACTCAAGCCTATGTACCGTAGCACCCTATACCAAGTTACCAGTCCTTATAAGAACTTTTGTGGAACAAGCAGGTTGTGTGTTAGTGATTAGCAGACTGTACGTCAGTCCCTATACCGCTGAAGGACTGCTGCAGTATAGGTGAGCGGTCAGCAGTGGTGCACGTCAACCCTATCTATTGTGGACCTATAGCGGTCCTTACAGAACAGCAGACTGTACCGCACTCAAGCCTATGTACCGTAGCACCCTATACCAAGTTACCAGTCCTTATAAGAACTTTTGTGGAACAAGCAGGTTGTGTGTTAGTGATTAGCAGACTGTACGTCAGTCCCTATACCGCTGAAGGACTGCTGCAGTATAGGGCAGCGGTCAGCAGTGGTGCACGTCAACCCTATCTATTGTGGACCGATAGCGGTCCTTACAGAACAGCAGACTGTACCGCACTCAAGCCTATGTACCGTAGCACCCTATACCAAGTTACCAGTCCTTATAAGAACTTTTGTGGACCAAGCAGGTTGTGTATTAGTGTTTAGCAGACTGTACGTCAGTCCCTATACCGCTGAAGGACTGCTGCAGTATAGGGCAGCGGTCAGCAGTGGTGCACGTCAACCCTATCTATTGTGGACCGATAGCGGTCCTTACAGAACAGCAGACTGTACCGCACTCAAGCCTATGTACCGTAGCACCCTATACCAAGTTACCAGTCCTTATAAGAACTTTTGTGGAACAAGCAGGTTGTGTGTTAGTGATTAGCAGACTGTACGTCAGTCCCTATACCGCTGAAGGACTGCTGCAGTATAGGTGAGCGGTCAGCAGTGGTGCACGTCAACCCTATCTATTGTGGACCTATAGCGGTCCTTACAGAACAGCAGACTGTACCGCACTCAAGCCTATGTACCGTAGCACCCTATACCAAGTTACCAGTCCTTATAAGAACTTTTGTGGACCAAGCAGGTTGTGTATTAGTGTTTAGCAGACTGTACGTCAGTCCCTATACCGCTGAAGGACTGCTGCAGTATAGGGCAGCGGTCAGCAGTGGTGCACGTCAACCCTATCTATTGTGGACCGATAGCGGTCCTTACAGAACAGCAGACTGTACCGCACTCAAGCCTATGTACCGTAGCACCCTATACCAAGTTACCAGTCCTTATAAGAACTTTTGTGGAACAAGTGAGTTGTGAATGTTTAGCAGACTGCAGCAGAAGGGCAGCAGTCAAGTATAATATCCTTTCTATATTTGGAAGAAAGAATATTATACATGTACAAGCCTATTACTGTACCACTGATACCAGTCCTGAAAAGAACCTTTGTGGAACTAATAATAACAGCAAGTCTTTAAAATTACCCTCACTGCCTGACAACACTGCTTCCTTCCTGTCCCTATACAAATTGGCAAAAAAAGAGAACGATTAGTGGTTACTGGAACAGCTCTTTTGTGGACCTTGATAGTAACAGCTAATGATGATGATGATGATGATGATGATGAAAGACTAATCTGGCTGTCCCTGTAGCATACACCGTCCTTTCCCTTTCTCTAAACTAACAAAAGACACTCAGGCTGCTGCAAGAATCAGCAGCACAGCAAACCTATCAACACCTAACACCTATACCAGTCCTGAAAAGAACTTTTGTGTACCAAATAGCTAGTGGTTTATCTCTCCCTACTCCACACAGGAACCTGTCCCTATCGTAACAGAAGAAAGAATGTAAAATGGCCACCGGATCGGGTGTATTTATAGGTTAGGGGGAATGTACAAGTGTCCATGTGCTGTCATGTCTCAATTGGCTGTCCTGTATCACATGATAAACGTGTCACCAAAGGTTAAAGTTCTTGTATACATTAAACACGTAAGTCCGCCGCGGCGAACGACGGAAAAAGGCGTTCGAACGTGCGGACCGCGAATGTCGGAAATTCGCCGCGAAACGACCGCCGGGCGAACCGTTCGGCCATCACTACTGGCAAGTACCAATTGTGGAATGAATAGTCCAAAATCTGATGCATTTCGAGGGATGTCCCCTCTTCCTCAGAGCTGCTGCATATGTATATATGTATATATCTCGACATATTCATTTGTTTGAGTATAATTTATACTTTTTGTAATAATAAATTGTCACAAGGGTAATGCACTAGACTGGTGCACCCTCTGTCACTTTATCTTTAGAGCCACTGCTTGTGTTTCGCTTACAAAGGATCATGGGAAATGTGTTTTAAGGAATAGGACCTCCTCTTCATCATTTTAACAGCAACTATCCTCCCAGAGGCTATGTAAGAAATAAAATTTGAAATAATTGAAAACATCAGTTTTACAAGTACAGCCAAATGACTTGTTAAACTAATGAAAACTCATTGAATGTTTCCTCCCCTGGCCTTCCTTAGAAATACAGTGAATTGAACTATTTCTACTAAGTTTACCTGATAAATAAATGAAGACAATTTATAACTGTGTAAAAGGTCTTCCTAACAGCTGGCTTGCAAAAGAAAAATGCTGATTTACAATCCTGACTTCCATCTTGAGGTTATATTGAAAACATCAATAGTCAAACACATGCACTGTCTAAATTGGTAGCCTAGTGTTTAGGGAGGATACAGAAAAAACATACATCTTTTAATTATTTGAAATATAGGAAGGTTATTGATGTTCTATCTCAGTTTTCTCTGCGCTTTTTGTAAATGCACATTTTTTCCTCTCTTGTTTAGAGCTTAATCTTAGTGGATACTCTGAATAGCAAATCAATGTGCAACTTGTATCTCTGTAGGAGATTAAAGCATCAATCCATTTGATCTTCTTTAGGGAATTTTTCCCACTCCACCCATCTCTATACTGATCATTTGTTTAACCCACCCTACAACCTCTTCCTTATCTGTTCTGTATATTTAATGTTGCTACTTTTTGCTAGTATGTAATTTGCTAATAAATTGTACATTGCCTGCCTATTGTCCAATTTCCAAAGCTTCTGTTAGATAAAAAAGATTTGTCATCATTATCTCTGTATAGTTAAAGCAGATTAACGCTGGTTTCAAGGTTAAAGAAATTAAATAACACTGCTTCTGGGTACCATTCAGGTTCACCTAGATAAAAAGAAATCAACCTCTCCTCAGCAGTAAATCTGAACATTTATAACATTTTGTATATGAAAGTTCTGACAAGAAGATTGCTGTTCAGATTATAAACTGATATATTATCAGACAAGATTGCTATAGCAATTTCTATTTATCATGAAAAGAAACAGGAGCATCTTCAAATATTCACAAATATTCAGAATGTTTACAAGGTTGTGTTTTTTGTAAAAAAAAAAGTGTATATATATATATATATATATATATATATATATATATATAGCTCAACATCTACAATAATGCATGCAACATTACATAACTGGAAACTTAAAACAAACAAGCTCCTATTTTAAAGTGTAAACTATTTAAGATGCACAGATGCAGATACACATGGTAAGTGCTGCATATCTGATTATATCTGCAGCTGATAAAATGACCTTGAAATATAATGGATCTGCACAATTATGTCAGCCTGGTAGCATCCTTTGTTTCTGCTTTTTTTTTTTTTTTTTTTTACTGTTCAATATCTTCCAAGATAATTAAAAGTGAAATTAAACTGTGTATCCTAGAAGACATTTAATATTATTCTTATACTTTGTGTAGTCATTACATATGATAAAAATCTGAATCTGAAGTATAAAAGCAATATTTTGTGATCTAATAAAAATAATGATATTGGAACCGCAAAGTAGCTGCGTAGTCTGAGTGATTGCCTTGCAGTTCTAGGTTTGATCTTTACAAAGGCATTGGTTATAGGTGTTTTCGTCATGTTTGCTTGGGTTTCATCTAATGTGCTGGTTCCACTGGTACCACAGTGAAAATACATTCTGAAAAATTAATTGGCTTTCCTCTAAATTATACAAAGGACAATTTTATTAAAACAGTGAATGTGACTTGCACTAAGCATGGAAAATGTGGAAAAAAAAGAAAATGCATTTTTTTTACAAAGTTGGCCATTTTATAAGATATTTCTAACACATAGCATGTATTTAGCAAAAATTACACCCCAAAATACATTCTTCAACTCTTGAGTATGGCGACACCACATGTGTGAGACTTTAACGCAACCTGGCCACATACAGAGGACAAACATTGAAGTATTACCTTCAGGCGTTTTAGGAGCATAAATTACACATCTCATTTCATTCCTACCTATCACACTTTTGAGCACCAGGACAGTGGAATTACCCAAAAAATTACCCCATTTTGGAAAGCAAATATTCTATGAGGCATGGGCTGCAAATAGGTACTCGGGTACTCTGATGTGCTGGTGACAGGTGCTTGGGTACCCTGATGGGCTGGTGACAGGTACTCAGGTACTCTTATGGCCTGGTGACAGGTACTTGGGTACTCTGATGGCCTGGTGACAGGTACTTGGGTACTCTGATAGCCTGGAGACAGGTACTTGGGTACTCTGATGGCCTGATGACAGGTACTTGGGTACTCCAATGGCCTGGTGACAGGTACTCAGGTACTCATATGGACTGTGACAGGTACTCGGGTACTCAGATGAACTGTGACAGGTACTCGGGTACTCTGTTGGACTGTGACAGGTACTCGGGTACTCTGATGGACTGTGACAGGTACTTGGGTACTCTAATGGACCGTGACAGCTACTCAGGTACTCATATGGACTGTGACAGGTACTCAGGTACTCATATGGACTGTGACATGTATTCAGGTACTAGGGTACTCAGATGGACTGTGACAGGTACTCGGGTACTCTGATGGACTGTGACAGGTACTTGGGTACTCTGATGGACTGGGACAAATACTTGGGTACTCATATGGACTGTGACAGGTACTTGGGTACTCATATGGACTGTGACAGTTACTCAGGTACTCATATGGACTGTGACAGGTACTGAGGTAATCATATGGACTGTGACAGGTTCTCGGGTACTCTGATGGACTGTGACAGGTACTCAGGTACTCGGGTATACTGATGGACTGTGACAGGTACTCTGGTACTCTGATGGACTGTGACAGATACTTGGGTACTCTGATGGACTGTGACAGATACTTGGGTACTCATATGGACTGTGACAGGTACTTGGGTACTCATATGGACTGTGACAGGTACTCAGGTACTCATATGGACTGTGACAGGTACTCAGGTACTCGGGTACTCAGATGGGCTGTGACAGGTACTCGGGTACTTTTATGGACTGTGACAGGTACTCATATGGACTGTGACAGGTGCTCAGATACTCGGGTACTCAGATGGACTGTGACAGGTACTCGAGTACTCTGATGGACTGTGACAGGTACTCAGGTGAACTGTGAAAGGGACTCAGATGAACTGTGACAGGTACTTTGATGGGTGGTGACAGGTCCTCTTTATTGGGGGGGGGCAATCAGTGTGATTGGTGTACACTGTAAGCGGCAATGAGATGTTACCGCAATCTCCTTCTCACACATGATTGGTGTGTGAGGAGGAGAACCCGGTAACAGCTAATTACCGCGGTTTGTTGACATTTAGCTATTGGCTGTGAAAGGATCACAGCCAATCACGTGGTAAACAGCCATGCCCAATGGCTGTTCACCCCCCCCCCCCTTGTGGGCGAGCACGCATTCCCTGTTTAAATGGGAGGACATCATATTATGCCCTCCAGCAATGAGAGCCACGCCGCTTGGCCATCATATGACAGCCGGCAGTCAGCAAGCAGCTAAAGGCAGACCTATATAAATCAAAATTTGGTCAGTTCAGTAGGGACCAACTGAAGTTTGATCTGTGAATGGGCAGGCAGGTTATACATAAGTTAATCTGCTGATTGACCTCTGTGCAAACAATCTGTTGGATTTTTTTATTTTATTATTCTGGTGACAGGGAAGGGCTACTGTCATCAGAACACATAAACATAGCAGGGAGGGTGGATAGAGGATATAGTAATTTTCATTTTCATTCAGTAAAAAAAGATCAATGGTGGTCTGCTTAAAAGTTTTCAACCCACTCTAAAGTTTGTATTGCTTTTTTTGGCCCTGCTGCCCCCCTTCTCTGTGTCTTGGGGACAATTATGATAGATGGTTCAGGGAAATAGTGAGGAAATCTCCCAGTGGGAAAAA
The DNA here is from genome assembly GCF_037356315.1 of Lithobates pipiens. NCBI lineage: Eukaryota > Metazoa > Chordata > Amphibia > Anura > Ranidae > Lithobates > Lithobates pipiens. The sequence continues at coordinate 509,887,902 of NW_027507748.1, forward strand.
ATTTGGCTCCAGTAACGGTAAATGGATTTCTCATTTTGGAGAGAACCATTTTGAAGTTCTAACCACTCCCTATGCAATCCAAAACTACAAATTACTATATATATATATATATATATATATATATATATATATAAAAGATTCAGAAGATTTGCCGGGCCAATTGTTATTTTTAATCAAGTGACTATCATTTTTATTTCTTATTAGCAAGTAATGATCATTGTTGTTCAATAAATTGAGCCTTACATCTTTTTAGTATATAAGCTTAAAAGGTTATGCACTAACTACAGAAATCAGTTTTCAGCTTATATGTATATGTGATCTGCATAGTTTCAAATACTGGTGGTTATATGTCCAACTTTCATTTTGTTTCTTTATTATTTGAAAATTAGAGGATGCAAAGTACTAAATATGTCTGTTCTTCAAAATTTTAAATGAACATTGCATACTATGATATTTATATTTTCCAATCTACAATATAGATGAGCTTAGCACTAAATTTGATTTTTATATGTATTATTTTACAGTTAGAGTTATTTTACAATTAGAGTGTTTCAAGTGTTCCTCATTTAATTTTCCCCTAAATTTAAGTGAAAATTGTGTACTATCCACATCAAAACATCCGTGTATTAAAATAATGTTTTGTGCTTTCAGTGAATAAAATGAATGCATAATTAGTTGTATTTGCTGCAAGTGTTAGGTTTTAAGAACTATACAAATACAATGTTGGTTGCATTGTACTGCTGATGTAAGAAAGTGAAAAGGTTAACAGGTCCTCCAATTCACATTAATTCCTTTTCACCTTGAATTCTACTTAGTATAACTACAAACAATCACCGCAACCCAGCTTCTGAATTGGGAGACTTTCAATAAGCACAAAGAATTGTGTTAGTTGAAAAAGTAACAATGATTCACTTTCATCTTGCCTCATAATCCATTACTGTAGATTGTGAACACTAAGGCTACAACTTTTTCTATTTATCAGAACATTGAATTCTTATTTGTGCCTGAAATACTGCATTCACCAGTGGATTTTGCACCTAATGCACTCAAAATAACTGTGAATCTCAGGGTTAAAACCTTGGGAAAAACCAGTGAAAGCTGTAAAAGCACTACAATAAAACAAGATATGTGTTTACTCTGAGTATAGCTACTAGTGGTTAGTTACATTCAGTTGGATTTGATCTGTGATGTTGAACATGAATTGCTTTTTATCCAGGCAGCTTCTTTAGAGTGTCGGAAACATACCCCAGCATGTAAAGCCACATGAATATTCACTGTTTTCAGGGTATGCCCACCAAAATGAATGCTTCTAAGAATGTGACAATTTAAAAAATCACTTTTTCTTTTTCCCTTTCACGCTAACACATCCAAACAGTCGGTTCTCTTTAACCCTTTTATTCCCCATTCCTTCCTTGTAATCACTCTGAATTGGGAGCCTCTTTCATCATTATGACTGTAAAAGGCTCTAATTTATTCAGGTCATGTTATAGTTAGTAGATGTTAGTCACATTTGCCAAGGTTTCCTCTGTAATGTTGAAAGCATACACTATACCACTCATCAAACATAGAGAGATTTTGAACTAGAAACCTTCTTTTTTTTTTCATGATTAAAACAGAAATATTCCTTAAAATCGAAATTATAATTTAAGATGACGTTGACAGATTTTCCTTATTCATACACTGCTCACTTGCTTGCCTGTTCCTTATGCATACTCTATTCAATGGTTTGCCCAACCTCTGAAAAATACATTCACTTAGCAAGACAGTAATCCTTATGCTGAACAATGTCTTATAGTCATATGCATTGCTATTTATATTATATATTGTTCAACAATAGAATACTCAAGGACTGATTACAATAATATTAAAGGATTTTTTATAAAAAAATAAAATAAACGTGTTATACTCACCTGCTCATCCTTCTCTTCTCTGAGTGCCCCCAGAGAAAGCAGATTGTAAGGGGCACTCAATCGGGCTTGCTTCTGAGCTGTTTCTCTGCATGTCCTTTCACACACAGAACTGCAGCTTGGTCATCGATTTTGGATATGGCTGACTCGAGCTGGTCTTGAAGATCCTGTATTCGATCCTTGTTTTGGTTGGTTCTGGTGATTTTTGTGTCCAGGTGTGATCCAATCATTTCTATGCGGGATCCTAAGTTCTGGAGTTCCGCCTTAATGTCCCCTGTAATTTTAGCTTTGGTTTGAGACAGGCCGATTGCTGAGTATGTCTGAAAATCTGGAAAATATGTCTGCTATATTAGTGGGCAGGTCAGGTTGGAGGCCCTGGTGGTTCTCCCTCATCTGAGGGAGTATGGAGCTTTTTTCCATAGGGGATAGCAGGAAATCCTCCACAATGTGTCCTATTAGGGAATCTGTACAAGCCGGTGAAGCAGCCCCTGCATGGTGGATACTCACAGATGCCCCTGGGACAGGAAAGAGCAGGGAGTCTGGAGCTGTGCTGTGTGCAGAGAGACCCTGTGCATCCTGTGCATGGGGCAGGCTCATGGCTGTTATCTTGGATTCCCGAAGAGCTGTTCTAGCTCAGAAAATCGGTGCGTCCAGGGACCGGCGGACAAATCCCACTGACATGGGGTGATGCTGTGACCATGGCCATTAGTGGAGCAGGTGTTGAGGCATCTTGTTTCCTGTATGGGCACTGGGCAGTCGGAGCAGTGCAGAGTTCCTGGTCTATGCGGCTATCTTAGGAGTAGGGATGAGCTTCGAGTTCGAGTCGAACTCATGTTCTACTCGAACATTGCCTGTTCGCCTGTTCAGCGAACAGTGAACAATTTGGGCTGTTCGCAGCAAATTCGAAAAGCCGGAACACCCTATACAAGTCTATGGGAGAAATCTAAAGTGCTCATTTTAAAGGGTAATATGCAGATTACTGTCCTAAAAAGTGTTTGGGGACCCGGGTCCTGCCCCAGGGGACATGGATCAATGCAAAAAAAAGTTTTAAAAACGGCCGTTTTTTCAGGAGCAGTGATTTTAATAATGATTAAAGTGAAACAATAAAAGTGTAATATTCCTTTAAATTTCGTAGCTGGGGGGTATCTATAGTATGCCTGTGAAGGGGCGCATGTTTCTGGTGCTTAGAACTGTCGCTGCACAAAGTGTCATTTGTGCAGGAAAAAAAGTCCTTTAAAATCACTTGCGGCTAAATTGTCGGGTCTCCGTAATACAGAGAACACTAAATGAGTGTTCTCTGTATTAGCCGACAATTCATTCATTCATTGATTAAAAAAAAAAAAAAAAAAAAAAAAGCGTGGGGGTTCCCCTAAATTCAATTACCAGGCCCTTCAGGTCTGACATGGATATTAAGGGGAACCCCATGTCAAATAAAAAAAAAAAAATTGACGTGGGGGTCCCCCCAAATATACATACCAGACCCTTCAGGTCTGATATGGATATTAAGGGGAACCCCGCATCAAATTAAAAAAAAAAATTGACGTGGGGGTCCCCCTAAAAATCCATATCAGACCCTTTATCCGAGCACGCAACCTGGCAGGCCGCAGGAAAAGAGGGGGGACGAGAGAGCGCCCCCCCCTCCCTCCTGAACCGTACCAGGCCACATACCCTCAACATTGGGAGGATGCTTTGGGGGTCTGTGACCCCTCAAAGCACCTTGTCCCCATGTTGATAAGGACAAGGGCCTCATCCTCACAACCCTGGCCATTGGTTGTGAGGGTCTGCGGGCGGGGGGCTTATCAGAATCTGGAAGCCCCCTTTAACAAGGGGACCCCCAGATCCCGCCCCCCCGTTTGAAATGGTAAGGGGGTACAAAAGTACCCCTACCATTTCACAAAGAAAGTGTCAAAATGGTTAAATAAGACAAACACACTTTTGAAAAATTCCTTTATTAAAAATGAAAAAAAAAAAAAAAAGATTCCAGCGGTGCTAATCCACTCTTGCTATCCAGCGACGGATCTCCGGGGTCCAGCGATGGATGATCATATCCAGCGACGGGGGAATCTCTCAGTCCAGCGCTGTCCATACATCCTTCTTCTGTCTCCTCTCCGGAGACACTGCAGAGAGCACAGCGCTGACGTTTCTTATATTGGGAGGGCGGGCCACCCGTCACCTGACCCCGCCCCTCTGACGCTGGAGAGGGAAGCCAGGGGTTCCCCAGTGATGTGTGGGTGACCCCGCCCCCTCTGATGTAACGGAAACCTGCGTTACATCAGAGGGGGCGGGGTCACCCACACGTCACTGGGGAACCCCTGGCTTCCCTCTGCAGCGTCAGAGGGGCGGGGTCAGGTGACGGGTGGCCCCGCCCTCCCAATATAAGAAACGTCAGCGCTGTGCTCTCTGCAGTGTCTCCGGAGAGGAGACAGAAGAAGGATGTATGGACAGCGCTGGACTGAGAGATTCCCCCGTCGCTGGATATGATCATCCATCGCTGGACCCCGGAGATCCGTCGCTGGATAGCAAGAGTGGATAAGCACCGCTGGAATCTTTTTTTTTTTTTTTCATTTTTAATAAAGGAATTTTTCAAAAGTGTGTTTGTCTTAATTAACCATTTTGACACTTTCTTTGTGAAATGGTAGGGGTACTTTTGTACCCCCTTACCATTTCAAACAGGGGGGGGGTGGGATCTGGGGGTCCCCTTGTTAAAGGGGACTTCCAGATTCTGATAAGCCCCCCGCCCGCAGACCCTCACAACCAACGGCCAGGGTTGTGAGGATGAGGCCCTTGTCCTTATCAACATGGGGACAAGGTGCTTTGAGGGGTCACAGACCCCCAAAGCATCCTCCCAATGTTGAGGGTATGTGGCCTGGTACGGTTCAGGAGGGAGGGGGGGCCGCTCTCTCGTCCCCCCCTCTTTTCCTGCGGCCTGCCAGGTTGCGTGCTCGGATAAAGGGTCTGATATGGATTTTTAGGGGGACCCCCACGTCAATTTTTTTTAAAAATTTGATGCGGGGTTCCCCTTAATATCCATATCAGACCTGAAGGGTCTGGTATGGATATTTGGGGGGACCCCCACGTCAATTTTTTTTTTTATTTGACACGGGGTTCCCCTTAATATCCATGTCAGACCTGAAGGGCCTGGTAATTGAATTTAGGGGAACCCCCACGCTTTTTTTTTTTTTTTAATCAATGAATGAATGAATTGTCGGCTAATACAGAGAACACTCATTGAGTGTTCTCTGTATTACGGAGACCCGACAATTTAGCCGCAAGTGATTTTAAAAGACTTTTTTTCCTGCACAAATGACACTTTGTGCAGCGACAGTTCTAAGCACCAGAAACATGCGCCCCTTCACAGGCATACTATAGATACCCCCCAGCTACGAAATTTAAAGGAATATTACACTTTTATTGTTTCACTTTAATCATTATTAAAATCACTGCTCCTGAAAAAACGGCCGTTTTTAAAACTTTTTTTTGCATTGATCCATGTCCCCTGGGGCAGGACCCGGGTCCCCAAACACTTTTTAGGACAGTAACTTGCATATTACCCTTTAAAATGAGCACTTTAGATTGTGAACGTTCGAGTCCCATAGACTTTAATAGGGTTCTAAAGTTCACACGAAGTTTAGGTCTGTTCGCAGGTTCTGGTGCGAACCGAACAGGGGGGTGTTCGGCTCATCCCTACTTAGGAGCCATTGTGCATGCGCCTTCCAGAATTTATTTTGAATTGCCATTATTGTAATATAAAATGGAAAACTAATTTGAAAAAAAATCCTTATTTTTAAAATGATCCAAAGATGTACAGATTATGCTGGCTTAGAATCAGGTTTAGTAAAGTAATTTTACACAATAGACTAAACCACCATTGCATATGTTGACTGTCTATTTAAAAAAAAAAAAAGGTTAGGATGTGAGGCTGGATTCTTGCATGATGAGTTGTTAATAACAGAACTAAAACAGAGAATGAAATATTCTGGCTGACTGTGTTAAAATAATCAAAGCTATTAACCTAGACAAATATTTGATTTCTTTTAGAAGTGTATATTGGATGCACTGTTGGATTTTAATAAGGGGATTGTTAACAGTAGTCTTCCAACAGTGCTTAGCCACTCAATGATTGCTTTTTACCATATGGGATTTTTCCTGAATGAAAATGTTTTAATTTCTTTTCAGATATATAGATAGAAAGCAAACTGATATGTGCTACACTTTGTGAAATCATTATTTCCTGCCTTAACCCTTATAATAAAATGCAAAACACTGCTACAAGCTGTCTTTTATGGCCTACATCTGACCACTTTTTTTATACCAGATGTGCAAAATATCAGTTTATGACCTTATATGACAAATTAACTGTGCAGTTCAATATTTTCAATACAGTCACTTGAGTGCATTTAGGGTATATGCAATATGTTGAATACTTAATGTGAACTGCACACACAGAGGAGTTATTAAAACAATGGACAAAACAGAGGCACAAATGCCATTTTCAGGAGCCAATTAAATGTAATTTTCATTTTAAAGACCACAGGTTCTCAGCACACTACATTCACACTCTATGAAGACCACAAGCGCATATCTTCAGCTGTAATGGAAGCAATAGGGCCTTCACACTTCTGCAAGGCCTTGTGGTGTATTACTTCATGCAGATTAATGCACAGAATTTTACAAATTAACATGTGTTGCATACAAGCAGATTATGAGTTGCCTATGCTCCACAAAACATATAAACGTGTGTTGTACAATGCTGTAATTGCATGTTGGGGAGCCATTAAAATGGCAAGGAACTACAATTCCTTGCACAAAGTGTCAACAACGATTTTTGGAAGTGACTTTTCTGAAGCAGGATCGCATCAATCGTTTGGGTGCGGTAACATTGAAAATTTTTCCATCTTTCAACCTGAGAATTCAGACCCTGTGTGTTGTGGGATGCTATTTGTAAAGGGGGTGGTTTCTCAACCTCAGCCATGGAGCAGATAGGGAGGGAACACAAATGACACATAGCCACTTACCTGTGGGTCTTGTGAAAGGGAGTCGGATGAGTTGCCCAGGTGCTTAGGATTCAGATCAGGTAGGATGCAGAAGTGAGAGTTTCCAGAAGGACATCTAGAAGAGAGAAAAGTTTGAGCAAAAGAGAGAGAGTAAAGGGAACCATAGCGCATTGAAAAGGAGATGTAGCTATCTCCAGAGGTAATGCGGGACTGGGTCCCCACAGTTCCTCTAGCACATTATTAAACCAGATAACCAAATAACCAGAGAAGAAGCACCCCTGTCCAAGGGAGAGTGGAAATCCATGTCTCCTGGTCAGGAATAGGCACAAGTAAGCTGTTCCGACTGCAGCACCCTTGTATTATAACAAACATTAAAGAGTAGAACATAACAAGTGAAAGGCATAACCTGTTTGGACTAGTATAAGGTCCTTTGAAATTAAGTGTGGGGAGGCTAGATAGTGGGTGGGGATAAAAGGAATAGTGGATGAAGAGTGGGGTGAACGTGGTGGTCAGGTGACCCATCAGGATAGTCCCAAGTATAACCTGGGTATCCCTGATAGGCCTGACCTATTATTTTGGCTATCTTAATAGCCATCTTTGCTCTTCCTCCTCCCCTTTCTGGAAAGTACCCTGAGAGGATGATATTTTCAGTGATGGATTGTTTGGACCTTGTAAGTTGGGTCACTCATTTTCTTTCGCCTCAAGTAGTTTCCATTGTGCAACCCATCCTTATTAAAGAGGTCCAGACTAACACCACAACAGTGGCCGTAGCCACTTAGCCTAAGAGCCCCTCACTCTGGGATTTTCACAACTTACATAAAACAGTAACCATTAAACCTCAGATTAAGTATACTATTCTAAATTGTCCACAATATGTAATAATATTCTAAATTGTCTGCATTGTGACAACACATAAGCTTGTATGAGTTTTATTTTTATTTTTTTTATCTCCATATTCCACATCTCTATAGGCAACATTTTAAATGCCTTTACAGGTTACTTGTTTAGAGTTACAGGGGGAGTCTAGTGCTAAAATTGTTGCTCTCACTCTAACGTTCATGGCGATACCTCACATGTGTGGTGTGAACGCTTATGATTAAACAATTAATCATTAATGCATTAATAGAGCAATCAGATTAAAAATGCATTAATTACTGTAAAAATGTCACGGGCAGTGAAGGGGTTAAAGTGGAGAGCCACCCTGAAAAAAAAATATTAAAAATTACAAAAAAATCTTAAAAAAAAAATTGAAAAAAAAATTTTTTTTTTTACTTACCAGAAATGCCTATTGCTAGGCACATAATCCTAATTTTCCTTCTCCTCCTCATCCGCGGAGATCTTCTTTCTTCTCTCCTCGTCGCGTTGTCTTCTGGGTAATGGGTCACGCTGTGTTCTGGGAACTGTGTGTTCCAGAACACAGCGTGTCCCATTCACAAAGCGTTGCGCGACTTGCGCGTGCACAGTAGGAAACGGGCAGTGAAGCCATAAGGCTCCACTGCCTGTTTCCCTTAGAAGGAATGGCGGTGCTGGGACCCGAGAGCCGAGGGACGGGTCGGCCTCGGGCGGCCGACATCGCGGGCGCCCTGGACAGGTAAGTGTGCTTATTAAGTCAGCAGCTGCAGTGTTTGCAGCTGCTGACTTTTATTTATTTATTTTTTTAAATGGCCCTCCTCTTTAAGTGTGTCCTAGTTTGAGTTCTGACTGACGGGGGATGGGGACTCTGTATGAACAGACAATCTGTCACTTTTCCCCTCAGAGGACCAGAAACTGCACACACAGTTCTGTCTCAGTGGCGATCATAGGAGTCCGGCGGTGATCGAGACTACCGGGCATTCGCATCGGCTTGTGGGGCGCAGGGCGAAGCAACATTACATACGTGCCATTCTGCCAACTGCGGCGGCTGGTCAGCATGTGGTTAATTTTGTAGTCATGTGTTCCTTCTACTAGCTGGCCACTGTGTGTGTGTGTGTGTGTGTGTGTGTGTGTGTGTGTGTGTGTGTATGGTTCAGGTGATATAGATTGACCTAAGGTGGCGTAGCTGACAATAATATGACAATAACATTTTTGGTCAATAAGAACTATAATGGTAAGCAAGAGCTATATTGATTCATCTAGATAGGAAAACACATCTGTGGATTTGCTACTGGCGGGAACTCTTAGTGGCTAAATTTATTATATCTACCTTCACTCAACACCTGCTGAGATAAGATAGGCCAGGAAATGTATTGCTTTCAGGGATTGAAATGACTAAGGGAACATTCACACTATTGCATTTTAACTGCTAAAAAACATCATTCAAATGTGGAGAATGTGGGAGAAAACCCATACAGGCACGGGGAGGGGGGGGGGGGACATGCAAACTTCATGTAAATATGCTCTTGGATGGACCAATGATCCCACTGATACAGGGCAGAAGTAATACCCACTAAACCACTGTAGGGGAGATTTACTAAAACTGGAGCACTCAGATTCCGGTGCAGCTGTGCATGGTAGCCAATCAGCTTCTAACATCAGGTTGTTCAATTAAGCTTTGACAATAAAACATGGAAGCTGATTGGTTTCTCTACACAGCTGCAACAAATTTGACACCATGCAGTTTCAGTAAATACGGCTGGATTCACACCTATGCATTTTTAGTGCTTTTTGCATTTTATTGCACTGTATACTAAATGGGCTCTAACAGAGTTGCACTGAGAAAAGTACAGAAAAAAAAAAACTTGCACCACTGGAAGAAAGGAAGCAGTATCTGTGTATCGGTGTATTTATTTGTGAGCCAATACAAAAAGAAAGGCTTTTAAAGTAATAATGTAATCCCCAAAAAACGATTTACACATATATATATATATATATACACACACACACACACACGCATATGAACATACATACATACACACATACAGAATCATTTTTTTTTTTTATATTAAGCTAACACTGGAAATATACTGAATTGTACAGTATATTGAATTTGTGAGAAGCCTTGACAACAGCTATTTTAAGCCATGTAAATTTAAATAAATACTTAAATTCAGCTGGATACACCACTTTAATATGAATAAAAGGTTAGTGAAAAGGTTACGTGTTTTTTGTACTGATATGACAGTGGTTAAATTTTTTTCATATTTTGACATTGTTTTAGTTGAATAATTATAAACCTTTTCTCAGTATCATGACCTACCACATATATTTCTGTGTACATCATTTTATTCGTCCCATTCCTATTCACAATCATTATGCCCATTTTCAACTTACTTGGCTGCTCCAGCTATAATAAGCAAGAATAATTTCATAACAGCCTTGGCTGTCTAATCCATTCAAGTTCGACTCTCTGAAACATGTCATGTAACTTGAAAGTTCTAGAAAAAGAATTACAACAAAATTGAACACAGAACTTTACAAGGGTTAAATGTGCTTGTTAAGGCCCACATTTAGAATTAACAGGTGATTAACATTTTCATGTTATAATATGCCAGTAAATGTTAATCTTTTTTCCTTTTCCTAACTTTTTAACAAAGACATGACCTACAGCACCAGGGATCTCAGAATTTAATAGGCTGTTTGACATTTTTCTATGCAGTTAATTCAAAATTTATAACAATTTAGGTGTTTTACGATCCTTCTAACAACTTAAAGCTAGACAATAATATTCTGATTTTGAAGTCAGTTAGGAAATGCAAATTTCTGTATTTGACAAGAGTAAAGTTGAAGAATATTCAGTTTACGGAAGGCAGTGTTTTGTTTCTAGATTTTAAAGCTATTGCTGCCTACTTTAATGGCAAGCAGCTCATTACGTACATAGAAAACCTAATTCTCCACCATACCATATAATATTGCCATAAGGAAGACTTTTAGAATCTAAAGTTAAGCTGCAATGGTATAGGGCAGCAGGGTCCACTGCCTATCCCTTTATCAAAAAAAACTACTTATTAACAGAAGAAATAGTAGTGAAATGTGCCAGGTCATTTTAGTTCTATAATCAGAAAGAATATTCTGATTATAGCACTGGATGTTTTTTTTTTCCTCCTGCAAGGTAAATTGCATACTAGTGCATTATGTGAAGTTCACCTTTAAAAACTAAGCTGTTCCAGCGCCACAATGTCAGCACTGTAGCTGCTTCCATCTTAACCCATCTTGCTTCTAGGTTTGCATGCTCTGGCTCTGTGACTGGCTGGAGCCGCAATAATGTCATTCCCAGGCATGCACGTGGGAGCCACCATTCACAGCACAGGGCTCAGAAGGAATGGCACGGCTGGCATCACTGGCTGCATGTAATGTAAATATCTATTAAACAGTACATGTTTTAGAAGATATTTACACTACCTATAAGTAAGCCTTAAGGTTTACCTATAAGTAAATGTCAGCAGAGGAAGTTTACTTTCTCATTAATATATTGATAGCAAAAGATGGTGGAGGATGTCTCTGGCAATCTCTATGGGAAAATGAAAAAAAAAAAAGGAAAATTAGCATAGTAGATGTTATTCAACTGGATTGATTGAGAACATGTTCACTTCACAAAATGAATGGTCACTAGGGATGAGTTTTGAGTTTGAGTTAAACTCATGTTCAACTCGAACACTGCCTGTTCACCTGTTCAGCAAACAGTGAACAATTTGGGCTGTTCGCTGCAAATTCCAAAAGCCGGAACACCCTGTACAAGTCTATGGGAGAAATCTAAAGTGCTAATTTTAAAGGCTAATATGCAAGTTACTGTCCTAAAAAGTGTTTGGGGACCTGGGTCCTGCCCCAGGGGACATGGATGAATGCAAAAAAAAGTTTTAAAAACTGACGTTTTTTCAGGAGCAGTGATTTTAATAATGATTAAAGTAAACACTTAATGAGTGTTCTCTGTATTATGGGAGCCGGCAATTCATTCATTGATAAAAAAGAAAAAAAAAAGTGTGGGGTTCCCCTAAATTCAATTACCAGGCCCTTCAGGTCTGGTATGGATATTAAGGGTAACCCTGTGTCAAATAAAAAAAAAATTGACATGGGGTCCCCTTAAAAATCCATACCAGACCCTTTATCCGAGCACACAACCTGGCAGGCCGCAGGAAAAGAGGGGGACAAGAGAGCGCCCCCCCTCCTGAACTGTACCAGGCCACATGCCCTCAACATTGGGAGGATGCTTTGGGGGTGTTGATGGGGACAAGGGCCTCAATTCCTTAAAATTATTGGTCTTTGTGACTCAGCTGACATTATAATGTGCAAATTGTGTAGTTTGCAAATCACACAGAATTGATGGTAGTGGTAAATCAGAAACATGTGTGTGTGTGTGTTCTATTAGTCATTTTTTACACTGTGAGTGAACAATCAAAAGAAAAAAAAATCATACACTTAAAGATTGGCACAAAATAATTAAGATGCAAACAAAATAAGTATGTTAGATTAAAATTAGATTAAACCTGGATAGTGTAGTGCTTGAAACTGCTTCATTTCAAAAGCAACACATCTGAATTAACAATGCGTTTTCTTTAGTCTCACAATTGCCATGAACCTTCAAGGATTTTCACATGATAAGCTTTAAATAAATGTGGAAAAGTATGCATGTGGCTGAGCATGCCATCACTCTCTCTCATACTGGTGTGAAAGGAAGAGTGATGCCTGTTGAATCCCATACTAAATGTTAATTATGTTTATCAGCATGATAAATGCATATTGTGGTTTTGAAATAGGTACATTCCACAAGTCAAAGTTGCTATCTGACATCATCAGAAGTCATTAACTATGCTTATAAGGAAATAATGGTGAAATCCTAGACCGTAGAAGTTTGACTATTTGTTTTCAAGTACATTGCAGTTGAGAGACCTGCTGCATTGGATCATGCTTATTGTGACACAATATTTTTTTTCTTGTTCAAATATTTTATTGGTAAAACAGAAGAAAATATTCTCAAAATGTAGAGACATACAGTGAATATAGCTTAAGATCCAACAAAAATAACCGATTGGGTTGCAGCCCGCACATTTGGACAATGACAGATCAAGGTAGAACCTATAGGTATAAAACAAACGTATTGTTCTATGATATTAGAGGTAAAAAAATGCCATACATGTACACTAAGCTTCAAGAGGAGAGAACCCTCAGAGAGAGGTGGTAGCAATGGGTGGTAAAGTGTAGCCCAGTATAAAGGACATCTAATGATATAAGGATGAAAATGGCAGGAATGAAGATAAACCATATGATAGATGAGAGTGGTGATGAGGGGGTATATTATGGTTGTCAAGTCGGTCAAAATCCTGAAACATCTCATATATATGAGATCAGGTCATGTCCTCATAATTAGAGGGGATTATTGCTGGATTGAGTCTGGGTGGCTATTGTGTAGGGAATCTCACAGGGGGAAGAAAGAGTATAGAAAGGTAAAGATATAGGATGAAGAGAAGGAGGGAGAAGAGAAAAGAGGATTCCCTGGGGGGTGGTGTGTTGGGGCGGTGGTGAAAATCTGTATACATGGGACTCGGGCATCAGAATTTTCATAATGTTCAGTGGGATAATAGCATTTCATCAAAATCTGGGGGGATGAAGTGGTCAATCCACGGCCACTATAGTCCTTATATGTGGGAGTATTGTCCTGTAGGACTGCTTCTATTTTGGCATGAATCATGGCTCTGGTGATTCTGTTTTTGGTCACTCTCTGTAATGTTGAGAAAAGGGAGTTTTTCATGCCTTGGCTATAGTTTGTTTAGCCACAGAGGTAACCTGCAGGAAGAGTTTAAACTGGAGGTAGGTCACTTCCTGGGGTTTTTTATTAAGGCTGTAGCTGTATTTGGGTCCAGTGAGTAGTTAAATAATATGGAAAGAATATGGAAAATGTCAGTCCAAAGGGTTGTAACCAGTGGACAGGTCCACCAAATGCTGAAGTGGGTGCCTGCTTCTGTGCAGCCGCAAAAGTAGAGAGAGGAGTATGAGGCCAGGAATTTGGAGATTCGGGCTGAGACAAGGTACAAGCGTATGAGGACTTTATAGTTCATCTACAATGCTACGATATTTTGAAGGCCAATTTAGTGGCTTCCCATATGTCAGTCCAGTCTTTCGAGTCAAGTTGAAGTCCTATATTCCTCTCCCATTTAGTTGCATAGTGGATTGAAGTATGGGGTGGGGGGTCCATTAGCTGAGTGTAAAGGTTGTAAATTAGACCATGAGCGTGTGGATCTTTGTTGCAGGTGCGCTCCAATGTTGCCATGGCTGGCAAAGACATGTCTCTGCATATACTGGGGCTATAGAAACATTTAATTTGGAGATATCGTAAAAGTTCCGTGCTCGGGAGACCATGGGTTTCGCATAGGGATGGGAATGGCTTAAAGGTGTCAGATGTGGTAAACTTATATGCTCGGATAAGATTGGATGAAAACCATCTGTTGAAGGACTCGAGAGAGATCCAAGCAGGGTAAAAAGCCGGGTTGTGGAGATATGAAAGAAGTGGGTTATGTGGGGATTGGAGGCCAAATTTGTTTTTAATTCTGTCCCAGATAATTAAACTTTGTTGGGTTATGGGATTTTGAATGGTTTTGTGGCCGCGTGGACAGAGCCATAGCATGTTGGCTACTGATAATGGATCACAGTCAACAGCTTCTATTGTGACCCATAGTAGTGTTTCTTCTTTAGGTAGCTGGCTACTTGAGCGGCTTGAAAATAAAGTAAAGTATGTTTCTGGTTTGCCCCGGATATATTGGAGTGTATGTCGTTATAAGATTAGATGAAAGTGGTATGGGATGGGGATCGGTAATACCCAAAATAGATACAGTATTTTCGGCAATATGATCATTTTAACTGTGATGTGGCCCAGCCATGCCAGGGGTAGTGCAGACCATGAGGACATGAGGTGATGCAATATTTTTATAAAGGTTTTAAGAGTTTCTATTCAGTTTTACCATTCATAAAGACAGCTGCATTGATGACTGCCACCTTCCTTAATAATGTCAGTAAAATACAAAGTTATTGTTTAAATATGTAAATATTAGGTAGTTAGTAAGCTCTTAATGAGCATACTATGGTCCTTTTATTGAGCTGGCAATGTCAATATAACTGTTAGCCAAAATAGCTGCAAATCTTCTACAAGGAAACACATTTTGAAGCTGCCCCTGTATTTTAGGTACTTGAGTACAATTAAATGGCAGTTTGTTTAATACGCTAAAACAATCCTGAATGTGAATGCATGGTTTTTAAAACTTAAATACACTTTAACATTTGTTACATGGGATATTATGACTTTTGCATACTCCTGAACCTTATGTCGCTTACACCTGACCTGACTTTCCAGCAGACTAGGTCCGATGGTCTTCCTGACGGACTTTTGGCAGAGTTCCGTCGGACTTTCCGAACGGACTTGCACACACATGACTGGACTTTCTGGCAGACTAGGTCTGACGGTCTTCCTGAGAGACGTTCGACGAACTTACGGACTTCCAAATGAATGGACTTGCCCACACAGGAACTAAAGTCCATTCATTTTGAACTTGATGAGTTACGATGGGACTAGAAAAGGAAGTAAATTTTGCCATTTTGCCATTTTTATTGGCAAAATTTACACCTTGCGACCCCCGTCACCTGGTATGGATTTTAAGGGGAACCCCTATGCTATCCCCCAAGGTCCATACCAGACCTTTATCCGAGCACGCAGCTCGGCGGGTCAGGAAAGGGGGTGGGGATGAGCGAGCATTCCCTTCCTGAACCATACCAGGCCTCATGCCCTCAACATGGGGGTGGGTGCCTTGGGGAAGGGGGGTGCCCTGCGAACTCCCCACCCCAAAGCACCTTGTCTCCATGTTGATGAGGACAAGGGCCTCTTCCCGACAACCCTGGCTGTTGGTTGTTGGGTCTGCGGGAGGGGGGCTTATCAGAATCCGGGAGCCCCTTTTGTAAGGGGTCCCCCAGATCCCGGCCCCCCACCCTATGTGAATAAGTATGGGGTACATCGTACCCCTACTCATTCACCTGGGGGAAAAAGTGTAAATATAAAAACACACTAGACAGGTTTTTAAAGTAGTTTATTAGGCAGCTCCGGGGGTCTTTTCTGTCTTCGGGGGTCTCTTCTGACTCCTTCGCTCTATTAGCCCTTGTACACATGGTCGGATATTCCGATGGACAATGTTCGATAGGACCGTGTTGTCGCATAATTCGACCGTGTGTGGGCTCTATCGGACTGTTTCCATCGGAGTATCCGACGGACCAAGTTTTCCAGCTGGGCTATAAAATTTTCCGACAACATGATCAGATCGATTGTGTGTAGAGAATTCCAATCAGACAAAGTGCCACGCATGCTCAGATCAAATTCCTAGACCAAAGCTATTGTCTACTAGCCTGAAGGTAGTCCCATCGTAACGAAATTACGTCATCACGTTCTGAACAATCGGATTTTCCGACAACTTTGTCCGACTGTGTGTATGCAACAGTTTTGGACAAAATCCATCGGACAAAATCCAACGGATTTGGTTGTCAGAATGTCCGACCATGTGTACAAGGGCTTAGGCTTCTTCTCCCGCTCTCAGGCCTTCTCTCTTGGTCTCTGGTTCTTCTTCCACTCTCCAGTCTCTTCTCTCACTCTCCGATTCTTCTCCGGGGTTCCTCCACTATCCTCTGCTCTTTTGTCGCTCTTTTGCTAGTGGTGACCTGGTGTTTTCCGTCGTCTTCTTCCCTCAGGTCTTCTTCCGATGTTGACACAATGCTCTCTCCCACTGCAATGCTGTGTGCACGGTGACCTACAAATTATATAGGCATGGGGCGAGGTTACTGGGTGATGTCACCCGGTGACCCTGCCCCTTATGACTTCACAGTCCCAGGACATGCTGTAACTGTGAAGCCCACACACGATCAAATTGTCTGACGGATTTGTTCCATCTGACCTTTGCTGTCGAAAAGTCCGGTCGTGTGTATGTGGCATTAGGGTTTCTTCAGTTAATCCAGTATATTTACTTTAATTATTTTTATACTTTTCCTACTGTATAAACTCAGTGTTTACTGTACAAATGTGCTTTGGATACACAAAGCTCAGAGTTCTATAATGCAGAAGTTTGGCTAAATGCCAATAAAAATGGAGCTTAAAAGTTTCCTGTCAAGCAGTGAACGCTCTATTTTTGGTGGTTCTGCACATTTTGCTACTTACAGTGCTATCCATCAATAACTGTATTTAGAAAAAGTTACCACATACAAGACAGTTCACTAGGCTTTTCATATAAAACATACAAATGTGAGGATACTCTTTTTTTTTGTTGATGCTTAATTTATAACCAGGCTGATGAAAAGGCAGACATGGTCCGTTGTAAAGGGCTCTAGACATCCTAGAATTCTTCCAAGCTCCTACTCTCAAATCTCTCCTTTCAGTGGACCATAGGACTAATCATAAACTGTTCACTGGTCATCAGCATCTTTTTTTACAGTGTGCTGCAAAACCTAGGTTTGATCAGCACTGCTGGGACCCTGACTTGTGCCAGATGCATTATTCAAAGAGCACATCAAGCTCCTGATCCCTCTTTCTTTTATAATGTTGGGTTGGCCTGATATAACAGTATTGTTAAATTTGGCACTTCCAAGTATTCCTGGTCAGTTCATATTGTTATTACTATTGAGTACACTTAAGAACAGCAAGAAATGTATAGGTTCTTTTGATGTAGTCCAATTCCTTATAACTGTCATCATACAAAGAAGATTTTATCTATTTGTGTAAAAAAATATAAAAATGTAATTTGGGTACAGTGTTGCATGACTACACGATTGTCATTCAAAGTGTGAGAGTGCTGAAAGCTGAAAATTGGCCTGGTCAGGAAGGGGGTATAAGTGCCCAGTAACCAAGTGGTTAATGTGTCCTATTACATTTGATGTCTGGGCTTAGAGTAGCCCCTTACTGTGGCTCTCAGTGTGTCTTGTTACATTGGGTGTCAGGGCTCAGTGTGTCCACTTACATTCATGCTCAGTTCATTCTCATGCTAAGGCCAATATATTGGCCAGTGCTCAGAGTATCTCCTTACATTCTTGCTCAGTGTTTCTTGTGCATCCTTAGAATGTTAGCCAGTTCTCAGTTTGTCTCCCAGCGATGTACTCAGCACTTGGTGCCCACCTTTAATTGTTGGTCAGTGCTTACAGTGTCCCCTTACAGCTTTGGGATCCCAGGCACCACTGAGCATGATATGTGGAGCATAGAGGGTGCAGAACTTAGTGCACCCCCATGAAAATACTGTGCACAGAGCAGCTGCCTCCTCCTCCATCTCAGCCAAGCTGCCTCTTGAAGATCCCTATGAGATAAGTGCTACCTACCAGGAGGGCACAAAATTTGAAAGCAAAGAACATGGCTCTGAAGAGACTGTGATGGCAGTAACTGTCCAAAAGTAGCTTGATGGGAGGAAAGCAGTTCATAGAGTAATCTCAAGCCCCAGCACAGAGAAAAAAGCCTGTTGCCCCACTGATGAACAGCTTGTTTTGCATCCAATAATGGCTGAAAAAGGCTCACAATTAAACAACACTAAACTACATGTGACTGCCATGTAGATATTGAGGTAATCACCATGCTTACACATATCACTATTGCGTCAACATGGGCATTGACATATTGATCATCCTTGCAACACACCATCTTCCTTACAAAATTCATATAATTATTTTTTCCATTGTCTTTTTTTCAGAATGCAGCTACAAAATATATTCCCTGAATAACATGTTTACTTATGAAATAAAATTCTGCAAGTGCACCTTGTTTTTGTGATGCTTATTTTATACTATCAAAATGTATAAAGCCTACAAAAATACATTTATCATCTTAATGATGAAACAGTATGTGGTTCCAAAACAGTTGTCCCTAAGCTATTCATATACAGTGCAAGTAGAAATAAACAAAAGACATTTTGATTTTGTTCTTTTACTGCAAATCTAGCTTTTGTTATTGTAGATTTTAGTATCTGACACATTTTTTCAGTACTCCCTTGTCACTGTTGTATTGTTCTTTCAGTTATAGAAAAGAATTGCTGAGCTCCCCAATAAACAAACCTGCTTTATCAACACTGCAACTATAGCCGTTAACTATATCTGTATTTGCACAAATCTATAGCTTAGCAAAAAAAAAAACAACATATTTGACTTTGAATATGATGTATATATTGTACTTGACATTCACACAATGTAAATTAACCCCTTACTTACTGGGCATTTATACCCCCTGCCCGACCAAGCCAATTGTCAGCTTTCATTCTATTGCACGATCATGCAACACGATGCACATATGACACTTTTAGAATATTTTTGAGACAGATAGAGCTTTTTTAGCTTTCAGTTTTTGCTAAACAAACAAAAAAAATTGAAAATTTGAAAAAAGTCCCTTTTTTAAATTTTTGTTATAAAATTTAGCAAATAGGTATTTTTTTTCTCATTCACCGATGTGCGCTGATGAGGCTGCACTGAAGGGCACTGATAGGCAGCACTGATAAGCTCTGATAAGGTGGCAAATATGGGCACTGATAGGTGGCACTGATGAGCTCTGATTAGGTGGCACCAATAGGCACTGATGAGGCTACACTGATAGGTGGCACTGATATGCAGCACTGATGGACACTGATAGGTGACACTGATGGACGCTGATAGGAGGCACTGATGGGCACTGATACGCAGCTCTGATGGACATTAATATGCAGCAATGATGGGCACTGATGGGAAGCACTGATGGACACTGATAGGCAGCATTGATGGGCCCTGATTGGCACTGAAATGGCTGCACCCATAATCAAGACACGGAACTATCATCAATGCCCTGCTTATCCGTGTACATGTCCAATGTCAGGATTACCGGATACCTGCTCTCCTTTCTCTACTCCCGTGAGGAAAGTAGAGCCAATAATCAGCAACCCTGTTTACACTGCGATCAGCTGTGATTGGAAATGGCATTATCGTGTTGTAAAGGGCTGCTGCGATTAGCCCTTTACCGCGATCTGTGATTGGCATAACCACTTCAGCCCTGGACCATTTTGCTGGCCAAAGACCAGACCACTTTTTGGAATTCGCAATTGCGTTGCTTTAACTGACAATTGCGCGGTCATGCGAAGTGGCTCCCAAACAAAATTTACATCCTTTTTTTCCCACAAATAGAGCTTTCTTTTGGTGGTATTTGATCACCTCAGCAGTTTTTATTTTTTACGCTATAAACAAAAATAGAGCGACAATTTTGAAAAAAACACATTATTTTTTGTTATAATAAATATCCCCCATAAATATGTAAAAAAAAAATGTTTTCCCTCAGTTTAGGACGTTACGTATTCTTCTACATATTCTTGGTAAAAAATTGCAATAAGCAATTATTGATTGGTTTGCGCAAAAGTTATAGCGTTTACAAAATAGGGGATAGTTTTATGGCATTTTTATTAATAATTTTTTTTACTAGTAATGGCGGCGATCAACGATTTTTATTGTGACTGCGACATTATGGCGGATACATCGGACATTTTTAACACATTTTTGGGACCATTGTCATTTATACAGCAATCACTGCTATACATCGCGCTCGCGATGGCAGGGCGGCATTATAGATTGGACGTACCTGTACGCCAATATGCCTGCCTGTGCCATTCTGCCGACGTACATCGGCGTGCGCTGGTCGGGAACTGCTTAACCAGCATTTACAGTAGATTTAAATGTTTATACCCCCAACTTATGACTTCTATCTTCTCTGGCTAATGATAAGTGCACTTCTGATTATATATTTTGCCATATTTTGCCATCCATTTGAAGTCAGACACATTTAGGACTATCAGATGAAGTTAATGCAGTTAAGTATTCATTAGAAAATTAAATGTATTTGAAATTCAACTAGAGTGTGGCATCAGCTTCTTGTAAAGCCCTTTGCAGCAAAACTCAAATTAGGATGGGAAGGGCCAACATCAATTATTTTTTTTTTATCAGTGCATTTGAGCTAAGAATGAACAATGCTGACAGAATAAAAAAAAGCAAAGTAAACAAAAGAATGGCTCATTGTTCTGCTACTTCTTCACTATTCCAGTTATGTTGCTTTACTCACTGCAGTAGAAATAAAAAACATTTCACAAAAATGGCTGTGCTGTCCTTTGGAAGGTAAAAACAACTTTCAAATATGTTTTTGATTTGTGTTAGTCTTCATACACATGGGGCATTAGAAAAAAATGAGCTGCAAAGCCACTACCAAAGCCAGGAAAAAGAGGCTGTAAAAAAGTGCTTTTAGTATCTTTTTGCATTGGTGTTAATGCACGTTTAGCCGCCATAGCTAACTGCATGCCAAAATTTGAAATAGAAATGGTGTGGGGTGCCTCTGAAGATCCATATCAGGCACTCTGAGTCAGGTATGGATTTTAAGGGGAAACCCCCACACCAAAAAAAAGTGTGGGGTCCACCCAAAATCCATACCAGACCCTTATCCAAACATGCAGCCAGGCAGGTCAGGAAAGGTGGGGCGAGCAAGAGTTCCCCCCCCACCCTGGACCATACCAGGCCACATGCCCTCAACATGGTGTGATTGCTTTGGAGCAGGGGAGCTCTATGCCCCCCACCCCAAAGCACCTTTTCCCCATATTGATATCCCCATATTGATGTAAAAGTTCATTCAAGAATTTTTATACAAATTTTAATTTGAAATTCTACCAGTGTAATCCGCAGCTTTAGTGATCTTATCACCAGAAGCAACTTGTCAATTATCGCTAGCGTGACATAGCTCTAAATCTGTGCTCCTCATAGAATTCTCTTTACAGTCTGAACTGGGCAGTTTTCCAAAAAGTTTTTGTGGTTTTGACCTGTTGGGATTTAGGAAGTTGAATGTACTGTATATTAGGGCCGTTACTGATTAAAATTTTCGTGTTTGATTAATCGTTTTTTTAAAATCAATTCATCGACTAATTTCGATTACTTATAATGCACATACAGATCCAGCTACTTTTAGCTGATCTCCTTGCATTGCAACTCTGCATTAGTCAGTGGTAAATGTGGTATACACTATATACAATCACCCGACACTAGTTAGTTTCCACAATCCGTGACTTAACTTCTCAGTTCACATAAATACGTTTTAAATTCAAACTGTATCACTGACGTATTTTTTTTTCCACAGTAGCGTGACAATCCCTCCACCTCCGGTCTAACTAATCACTCTCACCTTATGGCATAGACCCATGTGCAAGCAGGTGGTCATGCAAGCGGGTGTCAAAAGGGTTAACACGGACCATAAACTTGTCTCACGTCTTCTTAGATCTCAGCAAGGACGCCAGGTCATGGGTAAAAAGAAAAGATCTAAGTGCTCACCACTTAAAGAGGGATTCCACCTACAAAAAAAATATTAAAAGCCAGCAGCTATAAATACTACAGCTGCTGACTTTTAATAAATGGACACTCACCTGTCCCGGGTTCCAGAGATGCCGGCAGCCGAGGCCGATCGATCGCTCGGCTCTCGGCTGCTGCTGCCACCATTCTAGGTGAGGGAATCAGGAAGTGAAGCGAATCGGCTTCACTTCCCGGTTCCCTACTGCGCATGCGAGAGTCGCGCAGCGCAATAGGAATTGTCTGCGATGTCTCTGGGACCCGTGTGTGTCCCAGCAGACAGCGCGGCAGGACAGGAAATGACATAGACTCCCACGGGAGTCTATGCCCGGAAGTGGGTGTAAATACCTGTCGTTGACAGGTATCTCCACCCCCCTCCCCCCTGAAAGGTGCCAATTGTGACACCGGAGGGGGGGGAGGGTTACGATCAGCGGAAGTTCCACTTTAGGGTGGAACCCCGCTTTAAGTATAAGAATTAATTTTTGTGTTCAAACACAAACTACTCACATAAAGATGATAAAAACACAGCATGTAAAGCCGACAATCGTGTTAGTTCCGTAGGGCAGTAGCGGGTGGCGTCATGCGTAGCTCCTGCCCCGTACGCGTTACGTTCAATCAGAACTTCAATGTCACCGGACTCTTCCCCCCTTATCTTTGTTAACAGATGGAGACACTTGGGAATGGGGGAGGAGTCCAGTGACATCAATGTCCATGACGTCACTGGATCTCCAACAGAACTCCCTGAAGACCCAGAAGCCAGCAGAGAGGTGAGTACCGATCAAAAGAATTTTGATTGATCAAAAAAATTAATCGATTAATCGAGGAATTAATCCTTCATTTCAATAGCCCTACTGTATATGATTATTGTCAGTGTTTTTCTCTCTGTTGCATTATGTGTCCATTAATTTAACTTTGTGTTTTGTGGTTATAATTGTAAAAAAAAAATGAGTGAACCCCTTGCAATAAATTACATACTCTATATTAGGATACATCCATGATGCATTTATAAATGCATTTAGTCAGTGGTCCTATTGCTTTTTTTGTCAATGAATGCTGTAGTGACTCCTAATATCCCTTTGTCATGTGTTCTTTCTAGCAATAAGCCCACAATTTAGATGTGTACAATGTGTTGAAAACACTTACAAAATCAAACATACGTACTGACCTATCTGCATTCCTCAGCATTCTTGGAACCCTGAAGCCACAGCAGCATTTGAGCTGAGGATTTAAAATGCAGAGGAATGCAGCTGTTAACATTGCTGACAGATTGCACTCCTCTTTAATCTGTCATACAGTTCTATAGCCAGACAACTATGCTTTACTTATTTCCGTCTAAATTAAATTTTGTTGTTATTATTAAACAGAATAAAAATGCGTTGTCAACAATCTTTAGCTTTGCAGAAGGCTAACACACTTCACATTAAAAACTGTATCACCTTTATAAGGAAAATTATTCTTTGTATATGACAAAGCTGTTGAAAACCTAAAATACTGCCCAGTGTATTAAATATGTGGTTATGGGTTGAATGGGCCACTGGCACTTTGGACTTTTATCTTACATATGTGTCATACAATTTGCCCCCTCCAAACACACTGCACGCATGTGGGCATACACACGCACACAATTTAACGTTATATTAGATCCTATTTTTTAGGTTAACAGAGGAGTTTCACACTTACATATTATGATTAGTCTTCTATCCTAAAAATGTCAATTTTCTAAGTTAGGCAGGTCCCCAAACCATAGGTGTGTGTAGCCTATTGCATTAGGGTGTGCACCCCAAAGCTCAAACACACATACCTTTCTTTGCAGCCTCAGCTGCATGGGACAGTGAATGAATGGGAAGTGTTCTGTGCTGAGTGGCTTCCTGTTCATTCACAAACTGAAACATAGTAAACACAGTTTACTATTCTTCAGTTATGATTGAACATGGTGAGTGTGTTCACTTTGTTCATTTAGAAAAGGAAGAGACCGGTAAATTACATTTACTTATTAGAGGTACTTATATAGTGTAATTGTTTTACGCAGCATTTTACACAATATTAGCACATTCATATCAGCCCCTGCCCTCAAGGAGCTTAAAATCTAAGATCCCTAACTCACATTTATACACATGCTAGGGCCAATTTAGGCAGAAGCCAGTTAACCTACAAGAATATCTATTGACTAGTCCTTTTCCCTGCTCTCCATCCCATACAGCAGCTGGGGGGAGAGGAGGGAAGCCAGCAGCACTGCGGTTAGGGGAGCATAACATGGGGAAATGCCTGGGCAGTAGGGGGAATCTGCACCACAAAGAGTGATTAGGGTGGGCCCAGGCACACCTGACACACCCCATTTGCATGCCTATGCCCCAAACCACCACCGCTGGCTTCTTTTTTGTTGTTGTCTTTATTAGTTAGCTGGCTGCTAAGGAGACAAACATTCGTCTATGTTTCCTGGCCGAGGATGTTTGCATCCAAGGAAACACATGGCACTAGGTAAGCCCATCCCTGTTCCCTTCTCACAGCAATCTGAGTGACAGCAGCAGGAGCCTGTCACTCCCTTACCCTTAGTATTTCCTTTATAACCTTGAAGTTCAGGGAACAGCTAGGATCATCCTAGAGCCAGTGGTAGTAACAAGGGTGGCACAGTGGTGTAGTGGTTAGCACTCTCACCTAGTAGTAAAAAGGGTCGCTGATTCGAATCCCAACCACAACAC
This sequence comes from Lithobates pipiens, assembly GCF_037356315.1. Taxonomy (NCBI): domain Eukaryota; kingdom Metazoa; phylum Chordata; class Amphibia; order Anura; family Ranidae; genus Lithobates; species Lithobates pipiens. The sequence continues at coordinate 509,912,757 of NW_027507748.1, forward strand.
TACCTGCCTGGAGTTTGCATTTTCTCCCTGTGACCGTGTGGGTCTCCTCCAGGCACTCCGGTTTCCTCCCACACTCCAAAGACATGCAGCTAGGTTAATTGGCTTCTGTCCAAAACTGGCCCTAGTATATGAATGGGGACCTTGGATTGTGGGCTCCTTGAGGGTAGGGACCGATGTGAGTGTTCAATGTTCAGGGATAGAGACAACTGGATGGACTGGTGTCTTTATTCAATCTTACTAACTATGTAACTATGTAAGTATGTAAGGGATTGTAATATACTGTGTATATATATATATATATATATATATATATATATATATATATGTGTGTGTGTACATATACAGTCTATTGTAATAGGCCAACAAGACCTGAATACAGTACACTCAAATATTATATAATGTACATTATATTAATATTTAAATAATACTTAGATATTCTTTGTGACATTAATGGTGTGGTATTTTCTGGTTTAAACTATATACAGTATATGGAATTATTAACATAATGGTTACATATAGGTACAATATATATATATATATATATATATATATATATATATATATATATATATATATATATATATATATATATACACACACAGACATATATATAGGGCACTCTGAACTTCAGGACTAAGCAGACAATGTCTATATAAAAGCAGGGGTCCGGTGGTGGTAATAATAATGATGCATCTTCAACACTTAGGGATGCGACTTACAGATAGAAGCAGAAAAAGGTCTTCCTGATTAAAGGTAATGGGCTGATTAAAGGTAATGGGCTAGACGTACGTGAAGAGAAACTTCATCCGGTTTATAAAAAATTAAAAGTCAGTTTCTCTTCATGTACATCTACCCATTACCTTTAATCAGGAAGACCTTTTTTCTAGGAACTAGATGGTACTTCATTTTCCTGGACACAGAAAGACTTGCTAACACCTTTGAAGAATAGACATGTGCACACTGAAATATTTTGTTTTGGAATTTCGTTTTCGTGCAAAAAATACATTTATTTAGTCACTCCTGAAATTCGTTTTTATTTATTTAGTTTTTCGTTAAAAATTGGATTCGTCCAAAAATCCAAATGAATTAAGGTTGAATCTGTCATTGAAGGCTTATGGTGTCTGTCGAATGTTCAAAGAAGATTCGACGGAGCAGCTAAACTGTATGACTCTGTATAGTTTAGCTGCTCCGTCGAATCTTCTTAGAACTTTCGACAGATACCATGAGCCAAAGATTCGACGTTTGTATGTTTTTCGCTGCTTTGTCGAATCTTTGTCGTTCATGCTGAATGTATATAGTTCAAACAGAAAATGGACTGGTGATAGTGATCACTGATCAGACAGGTAACAAGATAGGGTATATAAAATCTATATATAATCTCAAGCTATAATATAGAATTTATAATAATAAACAACACGGGCAGCCTCTGAGGCTATCACAACACTAGCAACCCTAGTACCATTATCAAGTTCACAACACTAACACAATAGCAGCGGATTATTATGAAAAAGTTAAGTTGAACTGTAGCTTGCTTCACTATTGCTCTGCTGCTGTGCTTATGCTTAATTGCTAAATAATTTAGGTTCTCTGACAAACAGACCAGCTAAGATTGACAGTCTTCTGAAATGATTCAGTGTGTCTGTCTCTCTCTGCTAGCAACCGTAAGTGAAAGTAAGTTGGCAGTACGAGTGTACTTAGTTCTAGCTATTTTACTGCTCCTCATCTTTGGTTACAACCAGCCAATAACATTCATCATCATTATTATTTTTATTTTACTTCCCCCACCCAATTCCAGCAGCAATCTTTTCTCTATGTCGAATCTTTTCTCTCTATGTAGAATAATCCTGGACTAATAGAGGTAAGGTTAGGCGCATTCGACCACAGGTTCGATAGACACAGATTGTTATTGTCAGCATCACGTTGAATCTCCTATCTATATCAAACTGTTGTCTTAACGAAAGCAAAAATAAAGCATTTGTTTATGTCGGATCTTTCGTTTTTCGGAATCTGCACTTTCGTTATCATTTGTTAAAATGATAAGGAAAATACCTGAAATTCGGACGAAAATGCATTCGGACGAAAATGAATGCACATGACTATTGAAGAAGGGTTCAGCTAATATTCTAATTATATTACTCGGACTGTGTGACCTCCACCGGTATCCCCAGGATCTTGGACATTCTGCCGGTGACTTCATTGGAGCCTTTGCCGCAACACACGAACAGTCCTGGGAGTATTCTAATATGCCGGGGACCCTCCTGATGCAGGAACACATGCATTTTGAATGATAATATGCTTTTTATATCTCCTGATCCTGTAAGTGTTTTTAATCCCGCTGGGGATATTAAATCGTTTTTAACTTTTACACTTAGAGGTGCCTTTCTTTCTGCTAGTGGTTACATGTGGCCAAAGATAATATTTGATAGCACAAATCAATGAGTAAAGATGCCCATTGGCACTATTGAACTGTTGAATACATATGTATTTTTCCAAAGTGGTGACAGTTAGCAGTATCTGCAATCACACATAAGCATGAGATTTTATACGATCAGGTTGGCAATGGCTATCATTTTATTTCTGTGGGTATTGTAACAGAACAGTGTGCCATATGTACCATAACAGCCAATCAAACTAAAACTTGAAACATTTGTCCACCAATGTACATTTTTAAAGGTTGGAGTAGACAAGTGGTTAAATCAATTTCACAGTTGCTACTGCAGCTGTGAGCTTGACACTGGCTTTATGAGGCAGTTAAGGTCTTTCTGATAAAAGTAATTGGGTGGCTCTTGAGCTGCCGATTCATTTTCTGGGGCTTTGAAAGGGCCTCCACCCTCTTGTGGAATCTAAAGTATTTCCCAGGCTCTCCTATTCCACCGGGGAACTCAAAACCATGGGAAACTGTATCCTCAGTAAGTGCAGGAGTAATTTGGGGAACATTTGTTCCTTGATCTCTCTTGCAACAAATTACATTGCTTCCGGAGGACACAGCTGTGCAGCCAAGGCTAGTGCAGCCAAAGGATGCAACTATACCAGCACAATCTGTGCTGGAAAAGTTGCAGTGGAGGGCAGTGAAGACATTGGGGGTCTAATAGATTAATGTAGCTTTGTATTCATGAACATATTACTTGTTTTTAAAGCAAGCAGTGCAAGTACTTAAATTTGTTTGGTATAAACCTTTTGCAATGTACAGCAAAAATCAGACTATGAGGAGTAGAAGCAGCATAATTAACTAATGAGTTGTGCTGTGGTGCTGATGTGCTAACAAGAGATGTGCTAATAGCGCAAAGTGACAGAGACATTAACTCAGCAGTGTGAAGCATTTCCTTCACTGCCCAGGCACAAAAAGGGGGTCGGTAGGAGACCTGTAGGTTATTATATTGCAGCAGACAAAAAATCCGGGTTCTTACTCTGCCAAACAGGGTTGCGCTGTATATTAGAGCTGAGTAAATATCAGAACTGGAGGGACAGGTAGAGAAATAATTTGTTAGGTAAAACCTTCCTATATAATGTACTGGGTATATATATATATATATATATATATATATATATATATATATATATATATATATATATATATAACAGTATATTTATTTGGTATGCAGTTTAATATTAAAATTCAGTTTTAAAAAAACACAAAAGTGAAATGGAATGGTTAGCAATACACAAATGCTTGCTTTTGCTTTTGTGTAAATGGCTAATGGCTCAACAGGCAGCATTACAAAATGTGAGCCTGATTAAGACATACAGTAAGATTCCCTCTGGATAACCTTGCAGATGTGGTGAAAATCAGAATGACTGCCCTTTGTTAATGGGTGCTGCAGAAATAAATTAGATGTACAAACAGAGGACATTTGCCAAGACAGAATATATAACAAACTCATCAGCATGCAGCTCCCATCTAAAATGTCCTGAGTGCCTGGACATTTTTAATGTTTAGAAGATTGTTCCTGTGTTAGAAGGATGTTGTTGGGAAATGTCTTTGATAGTTTTGTGATTGAGTCTATCTCGCTTTGGAAAAAGGATAGTGCCAGGTTTAAACAACTGACTCTGACAGAACGGCAAATGTGCAGGACGGGAAAAAAAATGACCTCATTACAAATGAATGCTGCTGCCCTTTGGAGTAAAATGAGAGAAAACCTTTTTTCAGGTTCTCCTGTTGATAAAATTCACTATCTGGAACATGACCAAATCCCAACATATATCATCTGCACAAAATTGCAATATGATTTTATTTCTACAAAGACTGAGTACTTCCTGATGCTTGCAAATGTGTAAATTGTAATAACTTCATAACAAACCAGTGTATTGGATAAAACATTTTAGGAAGGCATTAATGTAGAAGAAATAAAATGTAGTAGTTAGATATAATACAAGTGGGAGTGGAATAGTTAGCTAGAGCAGATTAAACAAGCAGGTTTGTGTTGGGGAGTAGTGATGAGCTTGATGTTCGGGTCGTACATAAGTTATACTCAAACATCGGGTGCTCATCCGTTTGCGGAAGAGTGAACATTATGGATCGAGCTCTAAGAGAGAGTAACTTTAAGGCACCCAACCAAATTGTGGTTCTATGCCTGCCAGAAGAGACAGTGCCCCTTGTGGCCAGGCTGAACATCCTATAGTCCAGGCCGCCTGATGCTGAGGTCCAATTTAGAACAATTGTGCTCAAACCAAACTGAAGTTCAGGTGTAACCTTAACTTTCAAAAAAAATATATAGTGCGTGCTCTTCAGGAGCTGGCGCTATATATATATATATATATATATATATATATATATATATATATATATACAGTCTTGTGTGTATATATATATATATATATATATATATATATATATATATATATATATATATATATATATATATATATATATATATATATATATATATATATAGTGCATCCAGTGTTGCCTATATCTACAGTGCATTCCGTGGTGTACTGTCTCTAATACACTTCAGGTGGTGTATTAATATATGTATACAGTCTCGTATATATACTCTGCATCCAGTGTAGCCTATATCTACAGTGCATTCTGTGGTGTACTGTTTCTACTACACTTCAGGCGGTGTACACAGTATCTAAAACAGTGTGTACAGTTTATACTACACTTTTGGTGGTGTACACAGTATAAAATACAGTGCAGGTGGCATACACAGTATCTAATACTGTATGTACAGTTTCTACTACTTTTCTGGTGGTGTACACAGTACATAATACAGTGCAGCCATAGTACAGTTTCTAATACAGTGCAGGCAGTGTACACAGTATCTAATACAGTGTGTACAGTTTCTACTACACTTCTGGTTGTGTACACAGTACACAATACAGTGCAGCCATAGTACAATATCTCTTACTTTGCAGATGGTGTACACAGTATCTAATACAGTGTGTACGGTTTCTACTATACTTCTGGTGGTGTACACAGTATACAAAATAGTGCAGCCATTGTACAGTTGCTAATAAAGTGCAGGCAGTGTACATAGTATCTATACAGTGTGTACAGTTTCTATTACTTTTCTGGTGGTGTACACAGTATACAACACAGTGCAGTCATTGTACGGTTGCTAATACAGTGCAGGCAGTGTACACAGTATCTAATACAGTGTGTACTCTTTCTAATACACTTCTGGTGGCGTGCACAAAATCTAATATAGTGTAGTGTGGTGTTGCAAAACAAAAAATACTTAATGTCTGCAACACCACCAAGGAGAAGCTGATGTTCACAGGCCACTAAGAGAGAGAAAATGCAGAAGAGTTGGTGGAATGGATAACAAAGCCGTCCTAATCTTGCTCATCCTCTGTCAACCAGGCTCAGAGTAGTTTGCCTTCCAACGCAGCTGCCAAAGCAGCTTATTCCACCGGCTCCTTGTCCACAGTCACGCTTTCCATAGCCCAACCATCATGCATGGATGAGTCCCCAGAATGTTGGTTTACAGGTTGAGGAAGGGAGTAACATAAGCCTAAAGAGAGGGGGTGCCCAAGAAGGACAAGAAACTGACAGTCATGTTCCTCCAGCTGCAACATACTGCCAAGTTTGCTCCAATGATGAGGAGGGAGGGGATGATGAGGTCACTGACTGTACTTGGATGTCTGAGAGGAGGAGGAGGAGGCACAACTCTAATGAGGCAGGATGTCCTCTAGGGGCAGCTTAAGGGCAACCACCCTATTGCATCACACCACAGAGTTCAGCAGGTGCCAGGTGCAGCTAAATCCCATTGACTTTTAAAAGTTCCTTGATGTGGGGCATTTTCAACAAATGTGCAGCAGATTGCACCGTTTCTGTTTAAAACCTAAGCCTAAAGTGGATCGAGTATGGCCAGAACAGCAGCCACTTGGGCACCACATGCTTGACCAGACATATGATGACCTGCCATGCAGTCCATTGGAAACAGCACTTGAAAGACCCACATCAAAGAAAAAGGCAGACTTTCCCTTGCTTCTCATCTTGGATCTCCAACCCTACTATACCTCCAGTTCTCTCATAAACCAGCACTGATAGGAATGAAGGTATTGCAGGAGGTGTCCCAAGTACTTGCAGCCAATCTGCTACCAGTACATAGCCTTCTAATTTTAGCAGGAAAATTTCCCTACCTAGTTGCTAAACCATAAAAATAAATTTGGTCTCAACCATCCACATGCTCAGCATCTAAATGCTAGCTTGGCCAAATTGCTAGCACTGAAACTGCACCCTTTTTAGCTGGTAGACTGCTTGTGACAGACCTAGCTGGGGCCGAGGCTCTTGGAGGGGACTGAATGTGAGCCTCTTGCCTTGTGATTATGGGCCCTCGCATTTGGGGAACGGTGCTCTTTGTGAGCTGTATGCCTGGGGACCCCTGAGGTGGTGTTACTTGGATTCAGGTCTGTGCCCCCCCGAAGACACACAGACTCTGGATATGTAAATTCCATGTTGAGCAGCTAAGCAAGTGTCGTCTTGTTTTGGGCTTGTAAGCGGTTGGAATATCTGATTGGAGTCAGATTGGAGGAAGCGGGATATACTGACGGAAGCTATCAATTGGAGTGTGGGATCGGTTCCGTCACAGTGCTGTACCTCAATGGCAGGTTCCAAAATGCCATTCAGCAGTAAGGTTCATATTACCGCTGACTCATGGACCAGCAGGCATGGGCAGGGATGTTATCTTTCCTTCACGGTGCACTGGGTTACTCTGCTGGCAGCTGGGAAGGATGCAGGACAGGGTTCAGTGTTGTTGGAGTTTGTTCCACCACCACGCCTCCAAAATTCTAGTGGTGATTCTGACACAGCTCTCTCTCTCTTCCACCCCCTCCTCTATAGCCTCTTCTGCAGATTTGTCCTCTGAACCAGCGGTGGTCTGTAATCAGGCTACATAAGCAGTCAGGCTAAAAGATGCTATGTGGTGCTTGAGTTGGTCTGCTTAGGGGACAGGAGCCACACTGGGGCAGAGATTCTTTCAGCTCTGCAGGGGCAGGCTCAGAGGTGGTTGATGCCATGCCAGCTTCAGCCAGGAATCATTGTATGCAACAATGGTACCGACCTTCTCTCCGCCCTCCGACACAGACTTTGGTGATGCATCTGTTCTTGAGCAGGTACCCAGGCTTACAGGATCTTCTGAGGCAGATCAGAAAAGTCTGGGCATACAATGCCAGTGCTCGGCTAGCTGACATTCAAAGGGAATTCAACTTGCCCACTAACTGCCTCATTTGTGACATGCCCACCAGGGGGAACTCAACATTAGTAATGCTGCAGTGGCTGCACACACAGCAGAGGGCCATCAATGAGTACCTGTGTCAGTATGGCACCAGAACAGGGTCAGGGGAGCTCTGCTTCTTTTTGCCATACAAGTGGCTACCGATCAAGGATGCATGCCCTGTCCTGTCACTATTTGAGGAGGCCACAAGGATGGTGAGCAGCAACAATGCATGCATGGACACGGCACTTGAGGAAGAACAGTGGGAGGAAGAGTAGGACTTCCTTACTTCTCAAGGCCCCTTTATCTAAATAGAATTCCTGCCAAACATACAGGAAGAAGAGGAGGAGGAGGATTGTGTCAGCATGGATGTAGAGCAGGGATATGCATTTAGCGGACCTCCAGCTGTTGCAGAACCACAAGTCCCATGAGGCATAGAAAGACTCTGACAGCCACAAGCATGATGCGCAGAGGCATGATGGGACTTGTAGTTTTGCAACAGCTGGAGGTCCGCTAATTACATATCCCTGATGTAGAGGATAACACTCAGCAGCAGTCTTCAAGGGATGGTTTTCAGTCCCCAGAAACCTAAGGAGTTGTACATGGCTGGGAGAAGGTAGTTATGGCTCATGTGATCCTTAGTGACCCAGAGGACTCAGAATTGAATGCCTCTGCAAACTTACACTGCATGCATCCCTGATTATGCAAAGCCTGCGAAAGGACCCTAGGATTTGTGGTATCAAGGAGAGGGATCATTACTGGCTGGCAACCCTTCTTGATCTATGTTATCACAAGGGTAAGGTTGCAGAACTCATCCTGCCTTCGCAGAGGAAGCAGAGGATTAAACATGTTCAGGAGGCCTTGAAGAAAGGTTTGTTCAAAGCATTTCCGGACCCTGGTAGGTTATAATTTCCTGGAGATGGACAAGGTGTTGCTGAGGGTTAGTTCAGTCAGTGGAAGAGTGGTGGAGAAGGTGGCCGGCTGACCGATGACTTTAAACAATTTTTGCAGTCCTCAGCACCAAGGTCTGATTAGTTCGAGCAACCATTGCCAGCATCTGCATTACATGATGCAGGAATATATAGGTGCATGAGCAGACTTGGAGAACTTTCCATCAGAGGATCTACTGGGTTACTGGGTCTTGAGGATGGACCACTGGCCAGAACTTACTCAATATGCAATTGAGCTACTGGCCTGTCCTGCATCCAGCATGTATTCTGAACGCACATTCAGTGCTGCTGGAGGGTTTGTAATGGATCAAAGAGTGTGCCTGCCCAGAAACTCGGTTGATAGGCTCTCATTAATAAAAATGAATCAGTCTTGGATCAGCAGCTATGAAGCACCTGGTGCTGATGTAACTGATTGAATTTGCTATTGATGTGGGATCCCTTGAAGAATGCCTATTCTGACTATCCTATTCCTCCTTAATCTTGATGATGCTAGCTTCCAACTAAATTTTTGGTTTAGGGCACCACCACCACCACCAACTAAGGCCCAATTTGTATGCCCCTGTTTAACAGGGGCATGTATTTACAATTTTTGATATAATATTTCAATATAGGGCCCATTTCTGCACCTATCAAGAGTAACTGTAAGGGCATACAGTGTTCTGGCCCCACCAAAACCAAAAGCCAATTTTTTCGGCTCCTGTTTAACAGGGGCAAGTAATTACAATTTTTAATATAATATTTCACAGCAGGGCCCATTCCTGTGCCCAACAAGAGTAACTGTGAGGGCTTACAGTGTTCTGGTACCACCAACAACTAAGGCGACATTTTCTGCAGCGTATATAGGGTAGGCTGTATAGTATACATACTGCTGTTCAGAGTATATAGTGCCTGGGGGCGTGGGGGACCCCCACGCCATTTTTTAAAACATTGGGTGCAGGCTTCCCCTTAATATCTATACCAGACCTGAAGGGCCTGGTATGGATTTTGGGGGTGACATCCACTCCATTTTTTGGGGGTATTTTTGATATTTTTATTGCCGGGATCCAACAATACATTACAGCCGCAAGCAGTTTTAAATGACATTTTTTTTCCTTTAGAAATGTCATTTTGCTGTGGCACTGTTATAAACATGGGAAAGATGCACTACTTTACGGGAATACTAAGTAAACCCCCAGGCACAATATTTAAAGGAATATTTTATTTTTATTGTTTCACTTTAAACATTATTAAAATCACTGCTCTCGAAAAAATTGACAATTTTTAAAACGTACTTTTACACTGATACATGTCCCCTGGGGCAGTACCCGGGTCCCCAAACACTTTTTATGGTGATAACCTGCATATAAGCCTTTAAAATTAGCACTTTTGTTTTGTCCCATAGAATTTAATGGTGTTTGCATGTTCGAACAAATTTTTTTCCTGTTCGCATGCTCTGCTGCGAACCGGACCAGGGGGTATTCAGGGGGTGTTCAGCTCATCCCTATTGGGGAGCAGGATCGAAGAGTTTTGCTGAGGGCAAAATGAGGGTAAGGTTTTGCTTGGGAAGGGGTGTTGCACCCTCTTCCCTGATCCAGCCAGATCTTCTCACCAGGTTCCACCACAGTCAATCAGCTCTCAGGCACTGCCTTAAAGGGCATTGAGTCACTCAAACTTCCTCTGCACTCCTGTGCCTCCAGTGACTTCTGCACTCTTATGCCTCCAATGACCTCTGAACTCACTTGATTCTTGTGACTCTGTGACCCCTGTGTCTCTGGTGACTCTTGAATCTT